>NW_027411581.1:1294516-2589032 GCF_049639745.1 Rhodnius prolixus
CAGTTGTTCGTAGATATTACTTTTGAGGCATCTTGAGTTTTGGTAATTTCCGAAAGAAAAAAACTATGCTGGCGTCTATATTCAGTTCATCATCAGGGCTTAGAATTGTGAATTAAAAACTAACTGATGTTCATATTGTTTGAAAGTTATTGCGTACTACTAGTTGCACTAGAAACTATTGCTTATCCTCAGAAGAGTTACAAGAGTAACAAGCAATAAATAATGATATTTACAATAATGTTCACAGAATACTTACAAACAATTAATCACACTAAGTCTAAATCTAGTTTGAAATATTAGCATCAGATAACTTATTTCAAAACAGACCAAAACTCAAGATTGGTCAAAAATAACGCCAAAATCCAATTCAATTCTTAAAAATCTTGAACATTTTTTTAAAATGCTTTTGTTCGCATCAATTGTCAACCGCAGACATTCTTTCTTTCGGGGAGGAACCCCAACGTCAAAAAAATACGTTTACTACATAAATTTTATTTACGATTAACAAAATAAAATAATCTAATAATCACACATTTGTAAAATTCTAAATAAACTTAAAATACATTTTACACGATTAACAAGTGAATTACGGAGTATCATTACAATTATCACCCAATAATATAAATATTTTGTACAAAGTTTATATTTAGTCATAATGGAAGCTACCTTAAGGTGCAGGTACAAATCTTAGGAAAGAACATAATAGTATAAATTATTATCTGTTTGATTATGCACATAAACTGACTTAAATGTTGAACACAATTATATGTTATTTCAAACATTCCTACATTTTAGTGTCAGGTGTGTATGAGAAGAGTACAAGGCAAACCCAAAGGTGTAGTATAATCTGCAAAACAATGTTGGACAAGCAAACAAAATTAGTAAATGTAAAAAAATCACAACTTGGGAACATTAGCTAAATTGTTCGTAATAAATACTTTTTTAAATGGACGAAATATAGGATTTGAGTTAATTTGTATATCGGTTAAGTCATAGAGGCTGGAGTTGGTGTGATAATTATAAGTATGGATTTGTAAATAGAAGACTCCCGGTTCGAATCCTGCGTGTAAATAAAGTATAAGCTTCTGCCCCCGCGTCCACGACGTACGAACTCCGAGGTTTGGATTTTGATTGCGTTGAACTCTTAAAGTTTACAATACTCTCTCCCATTTCCACAGAAATGAAGGAATTTTCCAGGGGGAAAATGTACCAAACATGTGTCATCCACAAGGAAGGCTAGGAACCGTAAAGAAAATTGTTAGAATCATTTTTGGAAAAACATCATTCAATGACAGGCATGAAGAAACATTTGATCACAATTTTGGATTTGGAGCCACGGCGGCCACCCAAAATAAAATTTGAGTCTGTTTTTTTTTCTTTTTTTTTACTTTAATTTTCTTTCTTCAAAAAGTGCTTTAAAATGAAAAATTAAACCAATAATAATAATACTAGTAAAATTTCTAATTAGGAAGATTAACAAAAAAACAAACCAAAATGAAAAATACATACCACATAGACGAACACTAACAGCCTTGCCAGAGGATATCTTCTAAGAAAACGTCCCGTCTTCATGCCCAGGGAGTCCACACATGTGTACGCCCTTTTCACTCTTCTGGTTACCATGGTGTCATGTGGACCTTCGGACATAAACAGTGGCACTTGAGCTTTAGCGTCGTCCGTGTCGTTAACACTCACACTGCGACTGGAGCTTGGGTATGTACAATTTCCGTAGTCACTCTGCAAAAACATTAGCAGGCGAAGTTGAGTTAAACGAATATAAGATTCTAGAAATATTGAAGTTTGCATTGTTTTTACCGCTTTCAGTGAGATTTACTTTTTTTTTAAATCTTCTTTACCTTAAAAATTAACAGTTCCTGAAGTTGCTCCGTGGACGGTACGAAAATAAAAAATTTTACTAACTACAACTTTCTAGATTCTAACTTATTCATGTTCTCTAAACTTTGAATTAAAATCTATTTAATACTTTTTAACATTATACACTGTACAACAAAATCACGTTTTTCAGATAAGCATATCTCCTCAGAATTGCCTTAATAAGAATTTTCTTATTTAACGCAAAGAAAATTGGGAAAATCCAAGGGACCATTTACGAAAAAAGTCAAAAATTCTAATCAGTAAGAGTTTTTCCTGTTAAGAGCTTTCGTTCAGCAAGTTTTTTGATCGTAATATTTTAGGTTTCTCTTTTCTAAGATTTTTCTTTTGGTTAAAGCGCGTCCAACACAGCTAACAAGCATCCAGAGCTTTTTTTTCAATATACAGCCGGTCTCCGGATGGTATTCACTAGTTACACAACATTCTCCAGTACATCACCGGAAAGTGAACTGTAAGAGGTTCCTAGAAAGGAAAAATAAAATATGGAACTCAAACCCGGGATCTTCGCGGGAGCATCCAGGGCACTCACTGAACTAATTCCTTTCTTTACTAGCTGGTTATTCTTCAGATGATTGAGTTAAAATTCAGCGTCTTAAGTAATGCACTGCCTACAGAAGTACTAATGCGTAAAACCTGTCAATGTAATTTAGAATGAAATCAACCTTCATTAAAAATTATTGTTTTTCAGGCGGAGAGCTAAACAAGAAGCAAGAAATCCGAATTAAGATAATAATTAAATCTATCTACAATTATAAGATCGTTTTTCTATTATCTTACAAATGATACTCACCTTAATTCTGTCCAACTGAATCCTCAACTGATTCCTTTGGTCTTTCACTTGTTCCAAAGCTAATTCTTTTTCTACCAATGCCTGAGCAATATGAAATACAAAGTAGATAATATAAATATTTAGGCCATACTAGGTTGAGAATTTAAAAAAAAAAAAGCGACCGGAAATTAGTGAAAGCCATTAAAGACCAGAATTATTGATTTACCTTGGTGAGTGCTGTAACTCGTTGGTCTTGATTGGTGGTGGAGGGATTATTAATTCCTCTCTGAGCTAACTGCCTTCTTAATCTTGTCAACTCTGATTCTCTTTCTCGCACGCGCTCTGTCATGGACATCACTTGACGAGTTAGCTCTTCGCGAACACTTTGTAGTTCCTTTAAAAATATTTACTACATTTTGTATGGCATAGGTGACAATGGTTTTTCAAGTTTTAATAAGGAGCAGTCAATCTAGTTAAATAAATACTACATTCCGGGGGTAAAACAAAAAGAAACAGTTGGGTTACCGAAATCGAGATAGTTTGTGATATCTTTTAATAACTACTTGAAAATTTCGAGTTTTTTGCTTTACTGTACTATAGAGAGTGAAATGCAATCTCTCTCATACATATATTTGTGTGTGTGTGAGTGTAGACGAAAAATCAAACACAGGAAACTGCAAAAAGTTAAAATCTGATGTTTCACTTAGGTGCCAGCAGAAGATGCATCAACACAAGTGTTGGCCAAAATTTTGGTCAACCGAAACTACCTAAATAATTACCTGAGTGTGTAAGGTACAATTTTCTTCAGCAGCCATTCTGCGAGCATGTTCCTGGGCCAATCGCGCTTGCAGGCTAGCAAGATTGGCTGCACATTCTTCTCTGATATCCTCTAATCTTTTTTCAGCTGTTTCGGCTTCCAATCTTGCAGCTTCAGATTTACCTCTTAATCGTTCGCATTCTTCAGTCAACCATTCCACTTCAGATCTGTCTCAAAGAGAACAAAATAATAATAATAATAAATTAACTCAGCTACTTCAATCACTTGAACACCAAGTCAACTTTGAAGACTAACTTTAAATGGAGTACATCCACGGATAATGATTCCTGGTTTGATGCTAGTCTGAGTTCTTCGACAACTTTCTCCTTCAAAGCCAGCCTAGAAGTAGCTTTGGCCATATATTCGGAAAGTTCAGTTCTTGCTTCTGATAACCGGCTGCCCAATTCAGATAATTCAGCAGCATGCTGTTTACGGCTTTCGCACAGTGATTCTTCTAATTCTGACACCCTAAAGATTAAAGATGAGCGAGACATTAAGAGAGAAAAGCAAAAGACACAAAAAGGTATTCCGTCCCTCAAGTTAAATGAAGAAAGCTGAAATATAATGGTTCAATTAGTTAATTGAAAGGTTTGATTATATGATTCTATTTTACTGAAGTTCATTACAGGCCTTGCATTTGGATTTAGTAAAAATTGTCACTTTTATAGATTCGCCAAAAATTAGAATATCTATTCAATTAGTCGCATCCTTGAGAAGCCTAGTCCTATATTCACGACAAGTTACGTTTCGCTGCTTCAGCGCCAGATAATATTTTGGCTTCTAGCATATATTCTAATAGTGCATTGAATATTCATTTTATTGTGTACTTTATAAAATTGAAATCATTGTATACATCGCCTATATTGTGTATTCAGATGTAAATCTTCATACCTGATTCTGAGAGCCGCTATATCGCCTTTTAGAGACTCCTCCCGATGCTGGGCATCCAATTGACACTGGGACAGTTTTACTTCAGTTTCCTTTAGTAGAGAACGCTCATCAATTTCTTTTGTTTTATTCATTTTTTTTAATCTGTAAAGTCAAAAAACGGAATAAGTTAAACAGTACCTGCTAGCATATTTAACTTGCAACTTTTGCATAAAGCAGCAAAATGTTTGGAAATCGATGATCTATTGGCAAATTATCATTGGTAAAAAGTCTACGTTAAGAAAGAATCAGGTCTATTCAGGTATGGAGGGAGAAGTGTGGTTGGTGATACGGTCTATGACCGATGGAATTGGCCTTGATGTTTCAAGGAATTAGAATCCCTGGCCGGTCATAGTAGGTTTAGGACTGCAACAATGAGGCAATAAAAGCACCAAATTCGCAAAAGAAGGGGCCTCAAAATCACCTTCTGGCCCTGGAACCTCCTCGGTATGACCTGCAGTACTGTCTTAGTTCGAAAAAAAAAATTGTGGTTGATTGTTTGCGAGGTACTCCAAGAAATTTCTGGAAGCAGTGTATTTCCACAGATCGGATTTCTCCAGTGAAGAGATCCTAAAAATTAAGGCGAACTAAGTACTAAAATTATCTCCCGTGCTACAACCCTCGTTTATATTTATGTATCAACCATAATTGGTGAATGGATTGCTAAATGGACTTTCTTCTCTGTAGATGATTTAGAATTCTAAACTTGGAAGAGAAAACAATTCAATAAAGATTCTTAAATCAATCAAATGTATCCTAAAATTCGTTTAAGAAAAAAATCTAAATGTTACCTTTGATTTTCAGAAATAAGTTCATTGTTTTCTTCTTCACACTTCAATAAACGATGTTTAACAGAGTTTAACTCTTTTTCAATATTCGCTGCGTCGCTTTCTTTTTTGGATAAGCGAGATTTGATCTGTGCCATTTCTTAAAAATAAATAATTGTAATTTATAACCAATTTTTTTGACAGAAAAGTTACATAAATGTATTGCAAATTAATTTACATTTAAATATTTAAAAAAACGTACTAAATCCCCATTCAGGAGTTTTCGCCTCAATCTTCTGTAATTAAATGTAACACTTTCACTTTAACCCACCGTACAGACAAACAAAATACAATAAATATTACCTTTTTCAGCATTTTTAGCTCGTCCTAATAAAAGGGAAACTTCCGTATTTAAACTTCTCACTTCATTTTTCAACATTTCGTTTTCTGTTTCCAAACCAGAATCCTTAGTAGACTGTGGCCTAAGCCTTGCTGTACCATTACCAGCTTCATCAGGTAAGCAGATAACTGTAGCGCCATTGTTGGTAGGATGCTGTTGTTGAGCAAGATTTCCATTATTTATTCTATTCTGCAAAAAAAAAATAAAAATAAAAATCAATCAAGATCAGAGATTTTCTATTGATTTAAAAATCACTATAAAGCGATTAGATTCTGTGATTTTTTTTTATATATAATTGACTTACTTCAAGACTTTCAATGTCGTAGGAAGAATTGTTTAGATATTGCATTAGTTTATCTTCATCCTCAGCACCAATACTGTTTGACTGTAAAACTTTATCAGGTAGCTGTGAATGTTTTGGGGTGAGTTTAGGTGTTGACAAAGGGCTGCCCCTAGGTGTGCAGATGTTAGTGCTGCAGAGTTCAAAGAACGTTTTCGTATCAACAATTCAACGGCCTTTTTTAAAATCAATAAAATACAAAATCTACTAGTAAACCTCAAACCTCAAATGAGAATCAGATGATTCTATGTGGAGTTTGTCCTGATTAATATGCTTTTTCTTTTTCTCTTTTTTAAGAACTGCAGCAGCATTGTGATCTATTTTATTCAGTAAATCTTCTGCTCTTCCTGCAATGTCTGATATCCATGACATGTTCACTGAACAAACCAAATATTTTCGTTTTAGAAAGTTCACTTAACCTGACAGATGTACATTACATAGACATAAATAAGGTAACTTGACTGTTTTCAAGATCAGGTTGTATTGATGTCAGGGAAGTAAAGCATTAAAAAATAACCTACATTACCAGCGGCATAAATGTCCCCATTGTGGAATTTTTACAAGCGCTTAAAAAAAAAAATAACGTGAACCCTAATATGTTTTTGATTGACAGAATAACTTACATACACAGCCACCCGCTATTAATATAACTATCAAAAGAAATAGCAACCCATAAGAAATATGGTTACTTGAAACTGGTTATTTTCATTAACCAAGGTAATATTGGAGTTATTACCTATCTTTAGAAAACTAATTAGATTGATATCTAATCTTTATCTTAAGTGATCTTTATACACATTGATCAGTACTTTAAGTAAGCTTTGAACTTTAAGAATATTTGCAAATATTTGTTTTTTCTGACTTTTCCAAGAGTATAATGCACATACATATATTAATGTAATTAAGCTGAATGTTTTAAATTACCAAAATCTGAGTTAAAAGTGGTTAATTTATATTCATTAATTTATATATTCATGAATTTTAAGAAAAATTAGAAATTTGTTGAGAATTGTCTTCTCTAGTCCAATATAACTATTGCTAAAATGGTAAATTATAACCTGCCCGGTCACTCTTCCTTTGTGACGTCTTTAAACAAACCTAGTAGTTTTCTTCATCATACTGGTAAGGTTAGGTAAGTCAGTAAATGACTAATTCTTGAACAGAAACGGTCGTCGTCGTAAATGGACATCGTATTAAAGTGTAAATTATGCTTCTGTAACAACGAAGTTATAGTGTTAATGTGTGATCATTAGTTTGACAATAATGTCTTGAAGAATTTTAAATAATTATAACAGGTCTAGTGTAACATTCTGAAATATCAATGTTATTGCCACTCTCTTTCTGATGTGACCGCATTATTATTTTTTCTCTCCTAAACTTTTGAACAGATTGAAAAAAATGGAAGTAACAGAATCGAAGGACGACCCAATGGAAATCAGTAAGACATTTTTTTTTTTTGATAATTTCAGTCATTTTATTTACTTTTTTCCTAACTTCAGTCTAAAGGACTAGGACATCTTAAAGGTTGTGAAATATAGCTCGTTGATTTTATCACATTTGAGTTAAATGTAATCTTAAATGACAGGCCGCACAGTTGAGTTCATAGAAAGATGTACTCTATGATTTTTGTATATTATGGTACTCTACGTTTGGAGTGTGTACTTTATTAATGGTGAGGGCAGACAAAAAAATACTGAAGATTTTTTGTTTTGTTTTGTTTTGCAGCTGCTAAAGGTGAGATAAAGACGGAAGGAAATAGTTTTGTAAGCGAAGAATTCGGAATGCATAGTTAGTTCATTAATTTAAAAGCTAGTTATTTTATACTTGTTATTGTTATAAAGTGATTATTAAACTTCACATTTGAGATAACCTACAATTTGTTTTTGTTTTTTTTTTTTGTAGGTGTCAGTTGTTATATAAAATCTGAGGTACCTGAAGACACATTTAAACAAGAGCCAGAATCTTACGGTTAGTTTTATATAGAATTGCTTACAAGAATTATCACTTGGTTTTTTGTATGGTTGTATAATATTAAAACTCTGTTCTGTTAGAAACAGATGATGAGGAGAATGAGTCCGACGACGACAGCCAATTAAAAAACGAATGTGCCGAAGATTCGCAGTCCGATGATTCAGGTTTTTTTTTGCATCACTTTTGTCTGATTGTTTTAAATTTATCGTTTGTAAAATTTAATAATTAATACTTGAAACGAGGCAAGCTAATTCAGATTAAGCTATGAAATATCCACGTACGTTGGGTTTTTATTCCCTTTGAGTATCTCCTTACGGCAATGTCGGAAATCGTTCCAGCATTGCATTGCTTCCAATTTGGAACCAGACAGAGAGGCTGCTTCCAAAAAATTAAAAGTTGAATGCAGAAAACGTTCTTTTTTCAACTATATTCACATTTGATTAAATAGAAATTTGAGCTTTCGGAGAGAAAACCGGGCTATTCTCAAGTTGACTTGCAACTTCAGGGTTTCTTGCCGCTGATCTACAGAAGAAACATAAAAGTTGCACTTTTTTCCTCTGAAATTGTTCTCTTATGTTGAAGGATTTAACGAAACGGAAAATCAACTTTTTGCATTGATTTTCATTTCATTGAACTTCTAATTCATTTTTTAATACAAGAATAATTTGTTTCAGAACATTACATGAGACTTGCAACTAAGTGTGAGACCATTTTATGCGAGGAAGAACCAGAAAATTTAACGATCGACTCGCCGGTGTCCACTGCGACCAAGAAAGGAGAAGAATCTTGTGTTAGTGATAAATTGTTGAAATGTTCAGTGTGTGATTATCGTACCCATAACGCAGCAGTACTAAAAGTGCATACAAGTGTACATTTACATGAGAAACCTGTTGCTGGAAGTAACTGCAACATTATAAAGTCTTATGAGTCTGAAGTGAAGGCGCATACTGGCTGTAATAATCTCTATCAACAGATAAAGAACCGCACTGACGATGAGTCCTATGCTTGTAATATTTGCAATTTCAAAGCTCCCAGTTCACTCAGTTTGCAAAGTCATCTGTTAAATCATAAAGATGATCGGCGATTTCCTTGCAGTGAGTGCGATTATCGAGCCAAACGGCTATGCGCCCTGCAGAAACACATGAAGACCCACACGGGCGAAAAACCATTCGTCTGCAGTAGTTGTGATTATAGTTCTTCATCTTTGTACAATTTCAAAGTACATATGCGCTTCCACACGGGAAGTAAACCTTTCAAGTGTAACATGTGCGATTACAAAACGATGACTTCTTCCCAGTTAAAATGTCACCGCAGAATTCACACAGGTGAAACACCTTATTCTTGCACTTTTTGTGGATATCGTACTAAGGCTGTCTCTAATATGAAAGTTCACCTTCGAATTCATACTGGCGAAAGACCGTTTTCCTGTAAATATTGTGATTATAAAGCCACTAAATCGTCCACTCTCAATCAACATGTGAAAATCCACGCTCGTGAAAAGACCTATGAGTGTGGGGTTTGTGATTTCAGCACACAGCGTAATTATTTGTTCAGGAAGCACACGCAAGAAGCCCATGCTGGACAGAAAACGTTTCCTTGTAGATTTTGTCATTATGAAACTCACAAAGTTGTTAATTTAAGAGTGCATTTCATGAAGCATCATATGCCTAAAGAAAAGGATGGCTAATACAATCAGTTCTAGAGGCAATCAACTTAGCACAGCTTGTCACTTTAAACTTAGAGCTGCGGTTCTCAAACTTTATTTTTCGCAACTCATAAGCACCAAAGTCGCGTACAACTATCGTATTACTTTTGTAGTAAAACTATAAGGAGGAGAATAGGAAGGGTGATCATTTGTGGAGTTCAAATATCCGCCTCTGGGAAACACTGGGCTCAGCCCTGTAATAAGTGTAGACACAGTCGTGGCAGCTTAGATGACAAAAACGTTAGCAAGTGTTACAGAAACTTCATAATTCACTGTGAGGTCACCCAGTTGAGATCGTAGCGCAGAGTGTATAAAATCTAAAACTCTCCATTCGCAGAATCAGGGAACTGGTTTCTGTTGAACTGTTTGATTTCTTTGGAGCTTGTAATTCTTTTCTTGAAGGTTGTTGTGTGATAGAAGAACCTGCAGAGGTGATTCAAAGCGACATTTAAGCAGTAATACATCCGCCCGCAGTTATCTCAGACCTTTCAGAGATTTTACTCTTAGTTAACTTTCCAAGATGACCTTGTCAGCATACCTTGTGCACCTGCAGATTAGTTTGAATTTTTAAAAAAAAAAAAAAAAAGATTGAGGTTAAAACAATTTGTTTCTCTAGTAATAAACAAGTTTGTCAGTTATGTTCTGAAGACTGAAGTATCTTGGATTTAGCTGGACAATAAATTTAGCTTTTGCTAATTTTCTTTTTAGATTTCTCTGGTCTTTTTATTACAAAAAAAGTTACACAGCTTGCTGCAATAAATGATTATTACTGCGGTCTAGGAGGCTGCTTTCTAGAAAATATTTAATTATGTTAGAAAATATGCGAGGAACGGCTTTTTCCTTGGCATTTTCACTTTTTTTGCCCTTAAAATAAATAAATATATGTTGTGATAAACATATGTTTTCATAATTAAATCTTCGTCACAATGTAAGTAGCATATTCTGCAGTTAGAAGAAACTACTTAGTCTATTGACCTACCTGGAGGCGGAGTCTGTAAATGTTAATTCTCAATTTGGACAACACAAACCGAATAAACAACCGAGGCTCAAAACAGAGCAAATTTTAGTCAATTATGAAGTAAGCGGCACAAAAATTGATTTCAATAAATAAAATAATTCAGACTAATAAATTGGGAATTTTGTAAAATTTAAAATGAATAGTAAAAATCGCTCTAAAAATATTTTGCTTCAAAATTACCTTGTTCACTGCAGTTTACCTTTTTTCAATTTTCTAGAAAGTTAGAATTTGATAAGATACCTTTTCATTATTAAGTGTTAACTTTAATGGAATCGTTTTCTGCAAGAATCGGTAAAATTTATAAATTTAATTTCGTAAATTAGCACTTTTGGTAATTTTTCAAATTTGAAAAGTAAAGACACTACTTACCGAGACGATTTTCTTTCTGTATGTCTTGATTGCACTCATCTATATTTTATTGAAACATTTTCCCCGAAATTTAATTTTATATCACATCTGGGAAAAGGGGATATTTAGGCTTCGTTTAAAGGGTCATTCTGATGCATCGTGTGCAGCGTTAGCCAGGGTTAAGTAATTGCACAAATTATGAGCTTTAGGAAAATCATTAGACTGGAAGTCTGAATCTCTTGAACTACTTCTTTCCTGTTGCTAGCTGCGTACCATCTTGAGAAGCTGTGCGTTCCTCCTGTGCACCGCATATAGTTTGAGAACCGCGGTCTCAGAGGAGGATACTGTGGTAATGCAAACTAGAAGGGAAACCATAAGGCTACACTACTTCAAGATGGTTTATGTTACTTCGATGACCGTGCCTTCCTTCAGTTGACAGTAGTTCACGTGACTAAGAGCGGACCAGGTTCTCGGAAAGAATATCTCGACCATAGTTAAGAACACCATCTATGGCCATAATAGATTGGTCGCTTAAATGTACTGAAATCGGAACTTTTAAAAATAATTTGCCTATCAAAAAAAAAAAGAAGGGATTTGCATAGTTTGATCTGTTTCAACAGAACATACGTCTGCAAGTGATTATGCTATGAATTTTATCGCCCAGAATTCTTGCCTAAAGAAACAATTCATAGGAATAAGTTGTGGTGAGAGCTGATTCAAAATTGGGAAAGAGTGGACTTAGAGATGAGCGGATGAACTTCACTGAAAACAGAACTTTAAGAAAAAAATGAATAATGCGAAAGAAACTCTTAACCAGACCAAGTCAAGATTTCTTAACTGTAACCTTTTTGTGGTTACACTGTGAATTCGTGAGAACTATGCTGACCAAAGACCGCACCATTAAGTCGTAAAAAACAAAGCTGACGCTGTTTTTCTTGATTCCTTCGACCAGCGCCGAAGAGTGGAGTGTTTTAAAATGCCAGGATTGTTTTTTTTTTTTTTTTTTAATCAGGAGACATTAGCGAGAACTAGGAAACACTAGACCATCTCACTTTCAATTAAGGTAAAATTTTACTTAACAAGATAAACATCTTATTAAAATTATATATTATATCAATATAATTATACAAACAAAATATGTAATTCAAGAAACCAAATTAGGCTTAAGTTTGGAAATGGTCCCACCACCAGCTTTGTTTTTGTTACCGGGTATTCCGTACCACGGTCTGACAGATTTATTTACTGTTAGGACAACTCACCCATAGCTTGTATTGGAAACAAGGCGTTTCTTTATGTTTCTGATAGATTGCAGGTTTTCATCCTTTATTCAGAGAACACCGTGTGTTCTAAGATGGAAAAATTCAACCCATCCAGCAGGCTCCGAACCAATAGGTCTAAGATCTATCTGAAAACAATTGGACCGTGTTTAATAAAAGAATACTTTCTTTTTAAAAAATGGTTGTTGTTTAGAAAATAATTTATATACTCAGACCCATTGTGCCTTGCAGACTGCAGATGTATCAGTGGTTTGTTATACTTAGGGCTAAGTCAGCCCTGACCGAACCTATTCGTATTAATTAAAAAGAAAAAAAAAATCCGTTACATTTACATTTAATTTGCAAATTCAGTCATGACTGGATTAATATACGTCCATACATTACATTGAAAAAGTATTTCTAATAAATTTAAATTATATATATATTTTGTTGCAGACGGCTTACCTCTTCAAGAGTTCTATCCACGAATCAGTACATTTTCACCCGTTAGACTTCACTACAGCCAGAGCTTTTGTCGACTGAAAAAGCCAGTGGTAATACAACAAGAAGCCAACCTACATTGTAGCCAAATGCACTGACCACGCTGGCACAGAGAAAACATATTGTTAACATCCGGTGGTTGGGGACTGGCTAGACATCTAAATTATACTTTAGAATTGTTGTCGAATCTCTCTTGGGCATTGCCGGCACATGGTTTGGGCATTACTGGGTACATTTTCATCATGTTCTTGACTGTGTTGCTTTTGCACAGGATATATCGGGATGAGAGCAAGTGTAAAGCTAAATATTGGGAAGAATATTGTAAAAAAGTGCCCTACCGTCTTGTACCTTATGTATTTTATGGCCAAAGTTAGTGTTGTTTGTTTATAATGTTACTTCATTTAAATATCTCACGCACAGCCGTTGAATGAACTCTTGTTATGCTTAAATTTACTGGAATAGAAAGTTTTGCTTCACAGCATTGAATTATAAATTTTATTTTTAATTATAGTTGAATAATTTTGTTTTATAATTACAAAAATAAAGCGAATGTTACCTCAACTTGTTTTTCATCATTCTTTCTCTTACAAGCATCTCGGTCCATTATTTGTTTTACTTCTTCATATGATTAGACACTGAGAGAACAGTGTCTGGACACCGATACTGCACTGAAAAAAGTTTCGGTCGCCAATGTTCTCAGATGTTGATGCGCCTTAAATTAAAAAAAAAAAAAGTTTACCAAGAGGAATGTTTAAGTTGCATTAAAATTTGGTTATTATGGCGTGTAAATACTTTGGCTCAAAACAAAAATTTCAGGACGATTCAACTCTATATTTGAACTCTAATAGAACTGATTATATCTTCCCTACCTTGTAAGTTATCAGGGTCATGTGATTGCTTATCTATAATCTATCTATAACTTTCAGTTTACCAAACAGTTAGCTTTAAGTAAATCTTTAGTTAGTGTAGTTTTAGTTTCATTATAAAAATTAGATTTTTATTTCTCTCTTGATAAGAAATGTCACTTTATGAGTATTTCAAACAAAAAATTGTCCCACCCTTATTTTTAGTAGTGTTTACTGCGTCTGTTCAATTTTTAGCTTTATTTGGCAGAGGTGAGACAATCACCTGGGAAGCCATTCTATCTGGCTTAAGTGGAAACTTAGTAGCTTGGAGAATAGTTGCTGTACTATTTACATGGGCTTACTTTTGGCTGATAGTCGCCCGCAAGGAAACAAAAGGTGATCCTGCACCTGATGGTTATATTCCTAAGTATAAGGTTAGTTCATTTATACTTGAAGATAATTTATTCATCGTCTAATTTACACGTTTTTACAATTATTCCGAAACTACAGCGACATAGATTGTTTTATTCATTTATAATTCAACGAATAAGTGTGAACGCACTCTGCTTTCTCTTTTGCCATAATTTAATTCAATTTTCTTAAAACTTATAATTTATACTAAAAAGTTGATTTTATGCACAAACCTAAACTTATTCGGCCCAGTGAAGACTCAGTGACGTTTGTAATGTACATCCTTGGCTGCTACTTGAATGGGACATGTTTCTACACCGGAAGACGTAAATAAAAATTATTATTTGTGAGATTAGTACACGGAGTAAAAAGGAAATTGCGTCAGCCGCTCAGTTTAGCGTTTAGGTGGTACTACCGGTTGACAGATATTGAGTTAAAACCATATTTCAGCATCGCCAAAACGAATTATCAATTTTATACTTACCATGACTTTTCGTCTTTGAGTCATGCTGGCCACAGATTTTCGAAATGTGGTTAATACATTTAACAGGAAACTTTATTTTAATTTTTGCACCTTTTTCAATTTCTAAAATTTTCTCAACAATCGAAAAATAGTTGGTTTGTAAAGGGACATATGTATCTGTACTTTTAGGCTTATCACTAATGTTTAACTGTTTATTAGGGATTATTGATTTATGTATGGGGTCGTGTTAGAGAAGCTGTGACGTGACGGTTCCTTCAACAATGTCATTTTATTATCTAAATAATGCTCGGGGATACTAGAACTTTTAGTTTCTCTATTCTAATAGTAAGGGAAGATTTTATAATCGTGTAGATATTCGATCTCCACAGAATTTGGGTATCCTGTAACTGAAAAAATGTTTTTAACACAAAAACGAAAACTTGCAGATGGTTGAAATTCGATAATTCATTTAGACACTTCTAGAGGATGCCACAATAAGGTTTTGGTCGAAATCGCTCGGCTGGAAGCGTTTCTTTTAGCTTTCTTAAAAATGGCTCCAACAATTTTGTCCAAACTTGGTTTGTACAAACTTGTGTATACCTGGAGATCTTACTGGAACCACATTTCCCCTGGAAAATTCTATTAATCGCATTTCTGGAAAAGTAGGGTAACTGGAAACATCCTTCCAAAGTGCAGTTTTCCTTTTGCCCACTGTTAGAGTGATTTACATAAATGTATTGTTAAAAATATAGATGGACTAAAACCCTCAACCGTAAATATCTTCTTACTCAAAACATTGTCCATTTTGCAGAAAAATTGTTCCTAGGTTTTTCAGTAAACTACATATGTACATACACCTTCACATATTTATTATAATTTTTTGGGAAAAACAACCGTTTTTCTAGACAAATTAGTTTTAGGGCAGCAATCGGTGAGGAGAGGTTAAATTTGGCAAGGTTATGTACATACCAGTATAATGTACGGCTACTAATTAATATAATGTTGGTAAGAATTAAATATTAGTCGAACGAATGTTCAAACTATTTGAAGTTTGAATACGACTTATGAGTTAGTATCTCAAGAATTGAAGTAAGAGTCATGTGAACCAGATATTTTCATTACAAATTTCAAGTTTTAAAAAGTGCAATTACTCATATGCGCTAAGAAAAAGGGCACATTGTGTTCTCATCAAATTTTCCTTCTTTTTTTATTGAACTGTTCGTAATAAATTTTCCAAAAAGGCGTAATTAAAAATAAAATGAAAGGAATAAATTAATAAAGGTAATTAATAATGAAATGTATTTATGTAACGGACGGATTATATCATACATCCATTGTCTACGTACATATACATAATACGCATAAATAAGCTTGGGAAAAAATTATTATTAGTTTTTAATTTGTTTTTCTATAATTTTTATTTTTGTAAAGTTTTTGGTATTAAATATGCACTAAATATGCACTAAATAAATAATGAAATATTCGTTATCCTTTTCAGGACAATGGTGTCTCTTACTACTTCATAACTACGCTGACATTCTTCTGCACCCTCAGACGGTGGCCAGAGTTATCCAGTCTTATATTCCACAATATGCCGCAAATCTTGGGCACGCTAAATATTATAGCATTCGCATTGTGTATCTTCCTGTATCTGCGTTCCACGGAAGGAGCTGAATTGCCACAGCTATATATATTTTACAGAGGTCGTCAGCTATATCCGACAATCTTAGGTGTCCAAATTAAACAATTGATCATATATCGGATATCTTTGATGTTTTGGCAAATCCAGGTGTTTGCCTTCTTTTTTGCCGCTTGGGACAAGAGAACTTTGGATGTGCCAACTGTAGTTACTGCCCTACTTCAGGTATTTTAATAAAAGTAATGAAATGAAACTACATATCTCTCATAAGCGGAAGGTTTTCAATGAATTACATGAAAAGCATCAAAGATTACTACTCCTCAGATATAAGCCACAATTCAAGTTTGATTCAATTGAAAAAACGCAATTGCCGATTTCTCTTACGGTAGTCAGAAATTTTCAATTCCTGTTTTAAATCTCATCCTGCGTTTCTCCAACCTGCACACATTTGCGTTGAGTCAGTCGCAATATTGCTGACATCAGATTCTACCGTCGGCAATATTCACTGCTGGACTCAAGTCTTGTGGGCACACGGAGCTCAATTCCAGGCCAGTTCTATACAAATTTAATGCATTCAAATAATTTTCATTAAAAACTCCATTACTCTGCAGGCTTAAACTACATAATTACGTTGAAGTACGTCCAGACATTGCATTTTCAATAATTGAAAAGCATTTCTAATAAATTTGGATTGAATATTTGATTTTTACTATTCTATTATTGCAGACGGCGTACCTCTTCAAGAGTTTTATCTACGAATCAGCCTATTATCACACGTTAGACATCACTTTAGACAGAGCTGGATACTACCTGATATGGGGTTGTCTTGTCTGGTTACCATGCCTTTATCCATTCAATTCTTACTTTCTAGTCAATCAGCCGCCCGTCATATCCAATAAGAATGCAATTCTAATATTGATATTTGGCATTATTTACATCACCGCCACATTGATGGTAGACTTGGAGAAAGCCAGATTTCGGCGTACCAATGGTAATACATTGATATGGAACAAGAAGCCAACCTACATTGTAGCCAAATACACAGACAACACTGGCACAGAGAAAACATCTTTATTGTTAACATCCGGTGGTTGGGGACTGGCTAGACATCTAAATTATTCTTTAGAATTGTTGTCGAATCTCTCTTGGGCATTGCCGGCACATGGTTTGGGCATTACTGGGTACATTTTCATCATGTTCTTGACTGTGTTGCTTTTGCACAGGATATATCGGGATGAGAGCAAGTGTAAAGCTAAATATGGTAAATATTGGGAAGAATATTGTAAAAAAGTGCCCTACCGTCTTTTACCTTATGTATTTTAGGGCTAAACTTAGTGTCTGGTCAGCCATACTTTCGGTTGGGGAATGTTCTAGAACCACGGAGTTTTAGCTGCACATAAAACTTTTCTTAATAATATGTAAAAATAGCAACTGTATTACTACTTTGACATTTTTCTGAAAAATGTATCATTTATAAGTTATAAATCTATTTGAGTGTAAATTAATAACGTCTTTCAAGGTAAAGTTGGTGCCATTTACGAGGAAATCTGTTCAGATAAAAGAAGTTTTGATGAATTTTGATTGCTAAGTTGAAGCTGTGACCAGTTCTAGAACCTAAATTTGTGAATAAGGGGTTTCTGCAATTTTCCGTTTTTCAACAATGTTTACAAAGATAGGCCATTTTTTTTTTTATTTTAGGACTTTGGAGAACTTAAACACGATTTCCGGAGACTTCATTTCTGGAGAAAATTCAAAATTCAAACATTTGACAGAATCATTATGCTCAGAAATTGCAAAAAAACCTGTAAATGTATCAAGGGTTGATTTTTTTTAACGAAGAATTCTGATTTTTTTTTTGTAAATTATTATTAGATTAGATTTATTTAATAAATGAAACGTTTTCTTCCTTGGATAATTGATTTTGTTCTTTCCCCTAAGTTTCTTTCGGTAGTAAGCATTGGTATTTCAAATAAGCATTGATATTCCCTTTTAGTTCTGGAAACCAGCGAATTACTGTTCCACCAATTAATGAACATAAAAAGAGTAGTTCATTTGCTCAAGGGTCACTCCGGACTGCTGGACAATGAGGTAGCCGATCAAAGGAATCAATTAATTTATTGAACTCATTGCTAAATGCACTGACAATTTGAAATATTAAATCATATGTCACACCTGAATACTACATATATTTAGAAGTGGGGTCCAATAAAGGAGAATTCGGTCACTGTCGTCCCACTAATTTCAAAGGAAACATCTTTTTGAGATACAGTGCTTCAAACAGGAGTTTTTGCATTACGAATTGCTATACTTATTCTGTGACGCCCCACACCACAGATCTTTAAGGTTGCCCGGACTGGCACCAAGAAGGTTAAATATTACTAGGAACGTATTCGGTTATTGTGTCATGTGCGAGTTCGCCGGCGTTCACAGCGATTCTTACGTTTGAAAGAAAAGAAAGTTTCCGGAAAATTCGATAAATGTACTTCTAACGAAGCATTTCAGTAGAATGGATGGTCTTACTTTAAGTGAAATGTTTAAATTCAATGTTGGGAGAAAATATGTTTTATTTTGCCTTCTGCTGAAAGCTCAGCTGATATGCTCGCACAACTATGCACACTAGTTAAGTATGCTCTTCCGATTGTGTGCAAAGAAAGCGGCATGGACCACTATGTAGCACTATGGATTAAACTAAAAAGCAACTGTAAGTAAGGAATAGTAAACCCTCAGTTTGACTAAGTCCGATCCCAACAATGACTGAAATTTTGTCATGAACTTGGGAAAAGTTTTCTATTCAAAAACTTATATATTATTTAGGTAATATATAAATAATATACAGGGTGATCCATTTAAAACGCACCAATCGCTAATAACGTTTTAGGAAAGCGGAATTTCGAAAAAACGTACGAAGTAAACTATATGTTCTTTTTAGTCTAGTTTTCAAATTTTTCAATCCCGATGCTGTATCTTCATTTTTGGCGGAGTTACGGTCAAAAACCCGATTAGGGTTCCATAAGGACCAGTGGTTTTGACAATGATTATGAAAACTACATAAAAAACTGTGAAAAATGGCGTTAATTCTGTTTCGATATCCCTAATATTAGTTGAGATATTTAAGATCAAAGTTACAATTTTATCTATTCGTAAACGGTTTTCGATATTAATTTTCCACCAGAAATACACGTTTTGGGAGGTCCTCTGACTGCAAAAAATATTATTTGAGACTCAAAGAACAAAAATAATAAGAATAGAAGATTTTAAAAAATGTAGTGCAATGTAATGGTTATGGGTGAGACAGAATAAATTTGTTTTATCATCAAATGAAAGCAACCATCACATCATGATAATGTACTCCGTAGGTAAGACTTCTTGCCCTATGATTACGGTAAGAATATCTTACCAGGGTGTTGGTCTAGTGGTCAAGAGCGTGGCTTTGTAAGTGGGAGATCCCCAGTTCGAATCCCGCATTCGATAATAAGACATTCTTATTACTTAAAGAATCATAATACTTTTTTTAATAAAGTGTAGGTATAAGCGGGATTCGAACTGGGGACCTCCCACTTACAAAGTCACGCTCTTGATCACTATACCAACATCCGCCCCTCCGTGGCACCGTAATTATAGGGCAAGAAGTCTTGCATATGGGATACATTATCATGATGTTATGTTGCTTTCATTTGATGATAAAACAAATTTATTCTGTCTCACCCATAACCATTACATTGCACTACATTTTTTAAAATCTTCTATTCTTATTATTTTTGTTCTTTGAGTCTCAAATAATATTTTTTGCAGTCAGAGGACCTCCCAAAACGTGTATTTCTGGTGGAAAATTAATATCGAAAACCGTTTACGAATAGATAAAATTGTAACTTTGATCTTAAATATCTCAACTAATATTAGGGATATCGAAACAGAATTAACGCCATTTTTCACAGTTTTTTATGTAGTTTTCATAATCATTGTCAAAACCACTGGTCCTTATGGAACCCTAATCGGGTTTTTGACCGTAACACCGCCAAAAATGAAGATACAGCATCGGGGTTGAAAAATTTGAAAACTAGACTAAAAAGAACATATAGTTTACTTCGTACGTTTTTTCGAAATTCCGCTTTCCTAAAACGTTATTAGCGATTGGTGCGTTTTAAATGGATCACCCTGTATATAAACTTTATATTCTTTTTCAAAAAATATAATCAATCATTTCCTTATCAATACAAGTGATTTTTCTTTATTCAGTGCGCTTCTTTCCCAGTAGTTCTAACAGAATGTAAACTGCCCACTATAGATTGGAAACTGGCTTTGAACTAGCCATTGACTGACTACTTTAAAACTAACTCAAGTTGTTTGGAATTGTACTATTGCTGTTTACTGAATAATGTTTCCCTGAGATGAACCGTTAACCTTGAGACTTGTAGTTGCGGAAGATGAGGATCTGAAATTCTCACATCAACGCAACAATCCAATTAATGCAGTTTTTTTTTTTAAATTAAGGTATTTCTTTTGTTTATAACAAAATGAATTATTTGGTAATTTCTAGGTCAGTGAAATTAGTACTTTTTTAATTTTATTTTAATCGTATATAAGTAATTTTCTTTAAATTATTCGGGCATTAGTTTGAGTTTTATTGAGTAACTTATTTTAATAGGAAAATGTCACTTTATGAGTATTTCAAACAGAAAATTGTGCCACCCGTGTTTTTAATTGGATTTACTGCAAGTGTTCAGTTTGTAGCCCTAATTGGCAAAGGTGAGCCGTTAAACTGGGAAGCCATCCTATCTGCTTTTAGTGGAAACACAATAGGATGGACATTCATAGCAGTAATATTAACCTGGGCGTACTTGTGGATGATACTTGCCCGCGAGGAAATCAAAGGTGCAACTTCAGCTGATGGTTATATTCAAAGTTACAAGGTTAGTTTATTGTTCAGCTATTATGTAAGGCTTTCTGTCACTCTTTCTTAATCATGGCAACTGAATAATGAGATTATGTAAACAGTTTGATATAGATTTTTCCCTGGAATAGAAAATGGTCTCTAAACACAGTATGCTCGTGGGGGGGGGGGGGGGGGTAGAATTGGCCTAAAACTCGATATTTCGTTCAGTGTTGTCAGCTGAAACTAAATTAGCGATCAAATTCACTCAACCATAAGTGCCTTTTTACGGAATAAGTTATCCAGTATTTTGAGTTTTTGTTGTCAGAAGCGGTTCGAACGATTTTTTAGAAAACTTTATATTCACATTTACTTCTACTATTTTATTTGAATGACTTTTCTTGGAAAAACGTTTAAGGCAGTTCTGGAAGGGATGAAAAAGGCTTCTCTTTAAAGAGTCGTTTAATTATTTAGCAAAATCCTAAAAACGATAATAATTTGATAAACATTAAATTCGTATTTACAAGAAAATTAATAAATTAAATTAAAATCTTAAGAATTTAAGATTGCTCAATATGTGTATATTCATTATGTTCTTTGCCCTGCCCCCCAGAAAAAATTATGTTCTTTTGGAAATACACCCATCAGAGGGTCATAAAATGCAAAATATGTTTGAGTTTTATGCATTAACAAAAACCCAGTGTCAATGAAGTGGCAGGTGTGAGAAACATGCGGAAAAGCATTAATTTATCTACGGTAAAGGTTAGGTTAACTTATGTTTATTTGCTTTTTAATTGTTTTGTTTAATGATTTAAGTAAGGCGCGTCAACATCTGAGGTTATTGTGCGCCAGGAGCTTTTTACAGTGCACTGCCGGCACTGAAAAAAAAAAATTAAAAACAGTTACAGACAACACTGTCCATCACCGGTCAGTGAGCGGTAAGAAGCTCCCTAGGAAGAGAAAATCTAAGGGTCAGCAGCTGGAGGAAAGCAATAAACTGAATAGAACTAAATAAGATTTATACTTTATTTATAAGATTCGTACTCGTAACCGTGAAGTAAACACAGATTTTCTGTAAAGCCGTATTCCCTTGTCACTACGCATAAAGCGTGTTGTATAATACTGAAGCCCCAGAACAAATTTTCTGTTGAAATAAAAATTGTGTGAGTTCACAATTAATTTTATTATTTATTTTATAAGCAGAATTAATTCTCCCGTTTTGTTCCATTCCAGGGCAATGCTGTAACTTACTATCTAATCACGGTGTTGACATACTTATGCGCACAATGGATGTGGCCAAATTTATCCAGTACCATTTTCGACAATATGCCAAACATCTTGGGCACATTAAGTATTACTGCATTTGCTTTGAACTTCTACTTGTACTTCAGTTCAAATGAAGGTGCAGGATTGCCAATATTGTATTTATTTTTTATTGGTCGTCAAATACATCCGAAAGTATTGGGTGTTGACTTTAAACAGTTGATAATATGTAGAGTAGCTATGATGATTTGGCAAATTCAGGTGTTTGCATTCTTTTTTGCCGCTTTGGACAAGAGATCTTTTGATGTGCCGACTCTGGTTACTTGTTTACTTCAGGTATGTAGTAGACGTTTTCAAATGAATCTTTGATCATTAATTAGAGATTAATTACCATTATGTTAATATCAATAATTATATTAATTATAATAAGGTTTATTGATAGAAAAATCAATAATGCAATACTTACGAAAGGAATCATTCTCCAAAAATAGAGACGAAAAGAAGAAAGAATTGGGCATGTAATGGCAAAATGAAGCGTGACCCTTACTTCCACTCCATAGTTTTAGACGGCACACAACTGATGGGTATCTGAATCTGATTCAGTGTTTCAGCAACGTTACTACATAGAATAACTTGTTTTCTTAACTAAAGGGATAGTTTTTCTTAAGCACAGTGCTGAATAAAATGAAATCCATCCCATCAAGAACCAACTTACAGAAAGTGGTCCATTCCTTGAATAAGTTGTTTGAATGAGCAGAGAACATTTCCCTTTAAGACCCAAGAAGAGCAGATTGTCCTGGCCTAACCAGTATTCAGGTACTTTAGTATGCCCACTTTTTATTGAAAGAGACAATACGTTTTATAAATGGAAAATAACATCGATTCTTGAGAAGAGCTGTTGACACACTTACTTAGGTGAGAATAGATGAGGATAATCAATTCGTGATAGTAACTTTTAGGCCTTATTCGAATATTATGACTTCTTAATCAAAGTTTGAGGCACTCATAATTCTTGTTTTGATTTTATCGATCGAAGGAGGTTTCTTTCTGTCTCTGACTGGTTTCGTGTTTTCATCCTTTATTCAGAGAACACCATGTGTGCTACGGGAAAATTAAATGATATCCGGTAACCCCCAACCAACTAGCCTAATACTTGGTCAAAGATCGGCTTCTGCAGCTTTTCTCAAAACAATTGGACCGTGCTTAATAGCAGAATATTTTCATTAAAAAATTACTTGCTATTATACTAATTACATATTTGATACTTGCAGAGTACAGGTAAAGGTAAAAAGTTTTATTTATCTTTTCTTCACGGCCTTATGGATCACAAATTAGCCAATTCAGTGTCAGTCTTTATGTAGTGGTTGGTTTGTCTGTTAGTATTATAGTTTTAATGTCACTATCTGAGAAAGTTATATTTTAGTTTTATTAGTCCTAATATAGTCATATTAGTCTGGGTAAGTGTATTTCCCATTAATTTAAATTATATTTTTAATTTTTACCATTATGTTGTTGCAGACGGCGTACCTCTTCAAGAGTTTCATCTACGAAACAGCTTATTTTCACTCGATAGACTTCACATTAGACAGAGCTGGATACTACCTGATATGGGGTTCTCTTGTCTGGTTACCATGCCTTTATCCATTCAATTCTTACTTTCTAGTCAACCATCCGCCCGTCATTTCCAATAAGAATGCAATTCTAATATTGATATTTGGCATTATTTCCATCACCGCAACATTGATGATAGACTTGGAGAAAGCCCGATTTCGGCGTACCAATGGTAATACATTGATATGGAACAAGAAGCCAACCTACATTGTAGCCAAATACACTGACAACACTGGCACAGAGAAAACATCTTTACTGTTAGCATCCGGTGGTTGGGGACTGGCTAGACATCTAAATTATACTTTAGAATTGTTGTCGGCTCTCTCTTGGTCTTTGCCGGCACATGGTTTGGGCATTACTGGGTATATTTTCATCATGTTCGTGAATGTGTTGCTTTTCCACAGGATATTTCGGGATGAGAGCAAGTGTAAAGCTAAATATGGTAAATATTGGGAAGAATATTGTAAAAAAGTGCCCTACCGTCTTTTACCTTATGTATTTTAGGGCTAAACTTAGTGTCTGGTCAGCCATACTTTCGATTGGGGAATGTTCTAGAACCACGGAGTTTTAGCTGCACATAAAACTTTTCTTAATAATATGTAAAAATAGCAACTGTATTACTACTTTGACATATTTCTGAAAATGTATCATTTATAAGTTATAAATCTATTTGAGTGTAAATTAATACCGTCTTTCAAGGTAAAGTTGGTGCAAATTACGAGGAAATTTCTTCATATAAAAGTACTTTTAATGAATTTTGATTGCTAAGTTGAAGTTATGACCAGTTCTAGAACCTAAATATATAAGTAAGGGGTTTCTGCGATTTTCAGTTTTTCAAAAATGTTTTGAAACACAGGCCATTTTTTTATTTTTTGACTTCAGAGAACTTAAACACGATTTCCAGAGACCTCATTTCTGTCGAAAATTCAAACATTTGACACAATCATTATCTTCAGAAAGTTAAAAAAAAAAACAAATCCTGTAAATGTATTCGCTCAAAAGATTATTTTTTTAACGAAGTATACTGATTTTTTTTTTTGTAAATTATTATTTAGATAAATTTGTATTAGATTTATTTAAAAAATAAAACGTTTTCTTTCTTGGATAATTGTTTAGTTCTTTCCCCAATGTTTCTTACGGTAATGAGCATTGATATTCCGTTTTAGTTCTGGAAACGAGCCAATTACGAGATTTCGCATTACGAATTGCTATACTTATTCTGTGAAGCCCCACACCACAGATCTGCCGGACTGGCACACAAGAAGGTTAATTATTACTAGAAGGTTATTGTGTCGTGTGCTAGCACGCTGGCGTATAAAGCGATTCTTACGTTTGAAAGATTATTTCGGAAAAGTCGATAAATGTACTTATAATGAAGCATTTTACTAGAATGGCTGGTCTTATTTTAAGTGAAATGTTTGAATTCAATGTTTGGAGAAAATATGTTTTTTTTTGCCTTTTGATGGAAGTCCAGCTGATATGCTCGCACAACCATGCACACCAGTAGAGTGCTCTTCCGACTGTGTGCAAAGAAAGCGGCATGGGCCACTATGGATTAAACTAAAAAGCGACCGTGAGTAAGGATATCCTTATTTACTATATAGTAAACCCTTAGTTTGGCTAAGTTCGATTCCAACAATGGTTGTAAGTTTGTCATGAACTTAAGAAAAGTTTTCTTCTCTTTTACCAAAAATATAATCAATCATTTCCTTACCAATACACATGATTTTTTTGTATTCATTGCGCTTCTTTCCCAGTAGTTCCAAAAAAATGTAAACTGCCCACGATAGATTGGAAGCTGGCTTTGAACTAGCCATTGACTGACTACTTTAAAACTAACTCAAGTTTGTAATTGTACTGTCGCTGTTTACTGAGTCATGTTTCCCTGAAATGAATCGTTAATTATACCTATAGCCTTATAATGGAGGAAGATAAGGATCTGAAATTATGCAATTCGTTTTTGTTTTTCTCACATAAATTTGACTTTGTTTTGAGTTAAGGTATATTTTTTGTTCATAACAATTTCACAAAATTGTTTTTAATTTTTAGGTCAATGAAATTATTACTTTTTTGTTTTTCAATTTTATTTACTCATATATAAGTAATTTTTTGAATCTATCCCGGCATTAGTTTATTTTATATTGAGGAACTTATTTTAATAGGAAAATGTCTCTTTATAATTATTTCAAACAGAAAATAGTACCACCCATATTTTTAATTGGATTTACTGCAAGTGTTCAATTATTAGCATTAATTGGCAGAGGTGAGCCGTTAAAATGGGAAGCCATCCTATCTGCTTTGAATGGTAACACAATAGGATGGACATTCGTAGCAGTAATATTAACCTGGGCGTACTTGTGGATGATAATTTCCCGCGAAGAAATCAAAGGTGCAACTTCACCTGATGGTTATATTCAAAGTTATAAGGTTAGTTTATTGTTCAGCTATTATGAAGGGCTTTTTGTCACTCTTTCTTAATCATTGCAACTGAATAATGTGATTGTGTAAAATGTAGGGACAGATTTTTTTCCCCTTTATTTATTGGATATAATGTCAATTACTAAATAAATTAAAAAAAAAAAAACGGTCACAGACAGAAAGACAAATGAGGTTAAATTCATGCCTACTCTGTTCTGATTACAGTAAGACGTCAATTACAGATTCCTCAATATGTGTTCCTTGTGAAATACACTCATCAGAGGGTCATAAATTGCTAAATATGTTTAAGGTATTGGCATTAACTATCATAGCTAATCTTCTTCCTTTTTATTATTATCATCTAAATTACTGAATTTAAACCCTTTTTTTTTAAGTTTTTCTACGGAAAGCAATAAACTGAATAGAACTAATTAAGGTTTATATAAGATTCGTGCTCGTAACCGTAAAGTAAACAGATTTTCTGTAAAGCCGTATCCCCTTGTCTCTGCGCAAAAAGCGCGTTGTATAATACTGAAGCCCCACAACAAAATTTCAGTTGAAATAAAATTGTGTGAGTTCACAATTAATTTTATTATTTATTTTATAAGCAGAATTAATTCTCCCGTTTTGTTCCATTCCAGGGCAATGCTGTAACTTACTACCTAATCACGATGCTGACATACTTATGCGCCCAATGGATGTGGCCAAATTTATCCAGTACCATTTTCGACAATATGCCAAACATCTTGGGCACATTAAATATTACAGCATTTGCTTTGAACTTCTACTTGTACTTCAGTTCAAATGAAGGTGCAGGATTGCCAATATTGTATTTATTTTATATTGGTCGTCAAATACATCCGAAAGTATTGGGTGTTGACGTTAAACAATTGATAATATGTAGAGTAGCTATGATTATTTGGCAAGTTCAGGTGTTTGCATTCTTTTTTGCCGCTTTGGACAAGAGGTCATTTGATGTGCCGACTCTAGTTACTTGTTTACTTCAGGTATGTAGTAGTCGTTTTCAAATGAATCTTAGATAATTAATTAGAGATTAATTATAATTATGTTAATATCAAGAATTATATTAATTATAATAAAGTTCAATGATAGAAAAATCAATAATGCGATACTTACGAAAGGAATCTTTCTCCAAAAATAGAGACGAAAAGAAGAAAGAATCGAAACGAGACCTTTACTTTCACTCTATAGTTACAGATTACACACAACTCATGAGTACCTGAATCTGATTCAGAATTTTTGTGGCAGTCTGGCACAAGTGTTTCAGCGTATTTTAAAAGTTATTTATTACGTAAAACTTTTTTTGTTATCTAAAGGGATAGTTTTCTTAAGAAGTACAGTGCTGAATAAAATGAAATCCATCCCATCAGGAACCAACTTGCAGAAAATGGTCTACACCTTAAATAAGTTGTTTTATTGAGCAGAGAGCATTTCGCAAACATACGCAAAGAGGATAATCAATTCGTGTTAGTAGTTTTTAGGCCTTATTCCAATATTACAACTGTCCGGTAGGACAGTTGTATAAGGGTTGATCGACAAAAAGTGCACGAAAAAGCGTAACGTTGAAAAACACCCAACTTTGACAATTTTTTTCTCTTTTTCTACAAAAGATAAAATTCCCAAATTTTCTTTAAAATAAAGGGCAAACCCTCCTTTATAGATGTAATTTTTTTGCAACAACCCAGATCTAATAGTTTTCGAGAAAAAAGTTGCCGAAAATTATGACTTCTTAATCAGTTTGAGGCACTCATAATTCGCAAGTTGTTGCATTGTTTTGATTTTATCGATCGAAGGAGGTTTCTTTCTGTCTCTGACTGGTTTCGTGTTTTCATCCTTTATTCAGAGAACACCATGCGTACTCTGACGGGGAAATTAAACGATGTTCGGTAACCCCCAACCAACTTGTCTAATACTTGGTCAAAGATCGGCTTCTACAGCTTTTCTCAAAACAATTAGACCTTGCTTAATAGCAGAATATTTTCATTAAAAAATTAATTGCTATTATACTAATTACATATATGATACTTGCTGAGTTCAGGCAAAGGTAAAAAGTTTTATTTATCTTTTCTTCACGGCCCTATGGATCACAAATTAGCCAATTCAGTGTCAGTCTTTAAGTAGTGGTTGGTTTGTCTGTTAGTACGAGTATGTATAGTTTTAATGTCCTAATGTAATCATATAATTCTGGGAAAGTGTATTTCCCATTAATTTAAATTATATTTTTAATTTTTTCTATTTTGTTGTTGCAGACGGTGTACCTCTACAAGGGTTTTATCTACGAAACAGCCTATTATCACTCGTTAGACTTCACTTTTGACAGAGCTGGATACTACCTGATATGGGGTTCTCTTGTCTGGTTACCATGCCAATATTCATACACTTCTTACTTTCTAGTCAACCATCCGCCCGTCATTTCCAATAAGAATGCAATTCTAATATTGATATTTGGCATAATTTCCATCATTGCCACATTGATGGTAGACTTTGAAAAAGCCAATTTTCGGTGTATCAAAGGTAATACATTGATATGGAACAAGAAGCCAACCTACATTGTAGCCAAATACACTGACAACACTGGCAAAGAGAAAACATCTTTATTGTTAACATCCGGTGGTTGGGGACTGGCTAGACATCTTAATTATTCTTTAGAATTGTTGTCGAATCTCTCTTGGGCATTGCCGGCACATGGTTTGGGCATTACTGGGTACATTTTCATCATGTTCTTGACTGTGTTGCTTTTGCACAGGATATTTCGGGATGAGAGCAAGTGTAAAGCTAAATATGGTAAATATTGGGAAGAATATTGTAAAAAAGTGCCCTACCGTCTTGTACCTTATGTATTTTAGGGCTAAACTTAATGTCTGGTCAGCCATACTTTCGGTTGGGGAATGTCTCCTTAATAACACATGAAAGTAGGAACTAGATTTCTGCACTGTAATTGGCCTTGGGGGGATCTCCTATTGCTCTTATTGGAGTTTTTATTAAAAAAGTTTCATTTATACATAAGTTATAAATAGGTGCAAATTACGAGGAAATTTGTTCAGATTAAAGTACTATTGAGGAATTTTGGTTTGTTCAAGTTGAAGCTAGGATTAATTCTAGAATCTAAATATATAAGTAAGAGGTTTCTGCGATTTTACATTTTTCAAAAATCTTTCCAATCACTGGCCATTTTCTAAAAATATTATTTTTGAGCTTCAGAGAACTTAAAACACGAATTCCGGTGACTTCATTTCTGTAGAAAATTCGAATTCTAATTTTTGGTTCTTGAAGCCAGCCATGTGACACAATCATTATGTTCTGAAATTACAAAAAAAAACTATAAATGTGTGCGTACAGTGTTGATTTTTTAAACAAAGTATTCTGATTTATTTATTTTTTCTAAATTAGTATTTAGATAAATTTGTGTTAAATTTATTTAAGAAATAAAACGTTTTCTACCTTGGATAATTGATTTGTTCTTTCTTAGAAAAGTAAAAGCTTTTGTAAGTAAGTATGAACTGTTGAAACATACCTTTTTCACGATTTCCATCTTTTCCCAATTCTAAAGAAAATTGTAGCGAAGCTTCTTGCTCTGTATTTCTCATTAGTAGTGAATAGGAGAAAGGAGGGGTTTTTATAGAGAAAGTTTCAGGACGGCCATCAGGTGCATCCCGATCCTCAGGGCTCCTTAACTGCATCAAAAATGGCCAGTGTCTAAAGAAACGGTTAACTACTGAGTCACAATTTAAAACTTGCCAGCCGAAGATAATACACCCTCCTTTAAAAATTCTGAGACAGGTGTTGAATTTGGTGTAACAAAATCGATTGTAGTGAAATTGATTCTTTACTAACAAATATTACATCAGTTTATTAAATCAGATGCTCACATTTAAAAAAAGATGAAAAACCACTGCATTTTCCAAAGATGAAAATATACCCATCGGAAAAAATAGTTTATTTTTTGATATGTTCGATATTTCCAGGATTCTCTGCCAATTAGCCATTTTAATGGGAATTAATTTTTTTTTATTTTTTTATTTTTAGCGCATCAACAGCTGAGGTTATTAGCGCTTGGAGCTTTTTTCAGTGCACTGCCGGCCTCCGGACAGTGTTCTCTCGTTACAGACAACACTGTCCATCACTGGACAGTGAGCTGTAAGAAGCTCCTAGGAAGAGAAAATCTAAGGGTTAGCAGCTGGATTCGAATCCGGGACCTCCGCGTGGGAATCGAGTACGCTAACCACATAGCTAATCCCTCCCCTATGGGAGGGATTAATTTTGAGAATATTTTGGATATTCAAAGATGTTCAAACTGAGAACAGTGCGGCTCAAGTTTCCAGCATTTTTTTCTGGAATACCACAACATTCATGGTTCAATTTCGCTAGCCACCATCCTCGAGTGGCAAGCGGGTATCAGTAGAGGATTAAAATTATGAGAAACAGGACTCTCTTTAGCCTGTAACAAGTTGCAGTATGGTACGCTTAAAAAAAACTTGCATTCCCTCAAAGTGTATAAGGTGGCGTAATATATAAAGTATTATATCTGACGAGAGATAATACTAGACTTCCACAGAATAGATAGTTACATCCGCAATGCAGGTTGATTCTAACCAGTTTCAGATTTGCATCCATCAAAAACTGATTTATCAGGTTCACATTGTGATGAACTTGGCTCCCGCTTACAATGTTTCGAGTTCACAACTGCCCACAAAATTCAGGTACTATATCCTGTAAATTCCACTCTTTTCGTCAAGAACATCACAGGAATACTTGAAGTAATTGCCATTCCAATAATGGATCACACACCAATGTGTTTGCAATATTAGAAATGCAAACTTTCAAAAATAAGATTACTTTACTTTTCAGTTTTTTTTTTTTGAATGGTCTCTCTTAAAATGTGCTCTAACAGTGTTCCTAGATGGTGCTTTAAAATCACAAGATTTACAGGAATAAGACTTGTTCTGTGAGTGACCTCTCAGCATGTGCACTTTCAGATTGTAGGAGGAAGTGGCTTTATACTGGCACACATCACAACGAAACGGTTTGTCGCCAGTATGGGTTCGCATGTGCCTTTTCAGTGTGGACGAACAGCTGGTCTTATACTCACATTGCTTACAGCTGAACGGCTTGTTTCCAGTATGCGTTCTCATATGAGTTTTCAGATTGGACGATGTAGTAGATCTGTAGTCACATACTTTACAGGCAAATGGTTTTACACCGGTATGTGTTCGCTTGTGATTTGTTAAGGCTGAGGACGATACACCTTTGTAATCACAATAGTTACATTTGAACGGCTTCTCTCCAGTGTGCGTTCTTATATGGATTTTTAAATTTGATGCTAAAGTTGCACGATATTTACAAATATGACATATGAACTTATCGCTAGCTGATCGGTTGTCATTAAGTTGTGAAGATTCTTGGCCGTTTGTAAAAACTCCTTGAAAGGCATAGTCATCTGTAAATTTAAATAAACGGAGTTTATTAAATTTAATAATAAAACCTTCTTAATTAGCCTGTTGTGAAACGCCACTAACACAATTTTCTCTTATAGCAATTCTAATTAATTAACTTAACAACTATTTGAAACTTTACTTCTTAAACGAGTCAACCCTCTTATTTAAAATTCTCACAAGGTCTCAAACAATCAGTTCTGTTTCCGTGACAACCATTCAATAGTATATCCTTGCCAGACTGTACGTGAGCTGAAAGATGCTCCTAGGAAAAGTATAAGGACAGGAAGCTGGATTTGAATCCAGAATCTCCGCAAGAGGTCTAAATACTGAACTAACCCCTTCGCTAACAAGTATAATTGCTTGCAATATGAATTTATTTGAAAAGTAAATACAAAGCTATTTCTAATAAAATGCACGTACATTATGAACTTACCTGAGTAGTCTATAATCAATGGTATATCTGGTTCACACTTAATCACTTCACATTCATCTAAAACATAAATAATGGCTAGGACATAACTTTATAAGGATATGTCAAAAATATCTACAATTAATTAAGAGATGTTTTGGCTTACCAATTGATAGTGGTTCCTGGTTTATCTTTGAATCCGACATTATGATGTCATAGTATTCCAATGATTAATCCTGTGCTTAAAAGTTTTTAAAGTGATGCATAATGTCTAATGCTCAACCCACTTAAATATGGTGTACATGGAACGAAATTCAAACAGCAATCTAAAACAAAACATGATTACAAAACGATTTTAACTTTTGCAAGTTTTACGAACAATCTAAAATTCACCAAACCGCAGCACGATACAAATTTAATACTAACTTATTCTGTTTTCTTCGGTCATCAAAAAGTAACACGTTGCTGTTACGATCTTTGATAAATGACATTTGAGATAATATTTGGAGTAAGGTCTTCACGTACTGATAAGGAGACCGGCATCAATGGCAACGGCACTTCTCTATCAATAGCAAAACAATAAACATCTGACATCCAGCACAGCTTGACCTGCCTCTTGTGGAATAAAACAGAAGCTACCATTCTTTCTATTTTTAAATAAGAGTTTTCTGCGCAAAATATTTATTATTAGCCTAATTATTTCCTCGTTGTTTTGTATTTTTTAACTTAATTATTTGATTTGGAAGAATGTTTGTTACATTAAGCAGACTTAAATATGCCACATAAAAATACGAGAGATGATTTACCTAGAACTTTGCAAGAATTACAATTTTTTATCGATACATTCTCTTTAAACGTTTTGATTCATCTCTTTTTTTGTTGGATGGACTTCAATTGGTTGTCTCGCATGCTTAGAAAAATTTAAAAAAAGTCATAGAGAACAGGCTTAGATCACATTTATTTACTTTTCTTTAACGTCTCAAGCTTATCAGGTAATATTTTTATTTTATAAGATTAATAAAGCGACATTTGATTCCTTAAGTTGACTTTACACGCTATTTACGAATTTTAGTATTATAAAATTGTATTTGATTCAAAATTTTGAGGGCAATGTACCAATGCATCTTTGTGTTTTAAACAACTGACACTGCTGGATAATGTAATTCTTCTAACTCCTAATTCTAACAACATAATTTCATTATAACTAATAAGTTAATTGATTGAAGAATCCAACGCGCCCCTCCGCAATTTATAAGCCGATTTATACAGATGATCAGCACATTATATTGAAGTAAATATAGTGTTTTTTCGGAAGAATCACTGGTTACCAGAAAATTTGCACTTCAGATTACGTCATTTTTTTTAAAAAATAAAGAATTTATAGGTTTAATTTCACTTACGATGATAGCATAATTTCATCACTTCTTTTCCAGAATCTTTGGAAATGATTGATCTCCAATAAAATAGAATACCAATTGAAAAAAATAAATAAAAAAATGTCTTCTTACCGAGTTCCTTTGTAGCAACAAAATATTAAATACAAACTTTCTGCGATTTTCTACTTTTAACCTATTTGAAATGAAAACTCAAAAGAAAAAAACGCAATTTTTTTTTTTTTTTAATAGGTCTTCTTAAAAGAGTAAGTGAACATTAAAAAGTTTCAAAGAATTATACCAGGAAGGAGTGAAGTACTCGGACGTGTTGACATGACGTAGCTAACAATGTTTTATGCTAGTACACATAATATGCCAACTTGATCTGCCAAAAAATTCTTTCTCTTTTTCGAGGATCAAAAGCCATTAGGCTTTTCTAAAATTGAAAAATCAAAGACACTATAAATTAAAAATTTCATCGTCTATTTTACCTACAAAGAAATAGTACAAAAATAGTATTATAAATCACAGCAACATAGAATTACTTTCGTCTTCTTTAAAAATAGAACTATTAAACTAAATCAGGCGTGGAACATTTATATACAAATATTGTTGGCATTAATTTACAGAGATGGTAGAATTCACACAGTAATGAAAAAACAGTACTATAAACATTTCGTGGGCAAAATTTTTTCTTTCTTAAGTTTTTTTTGATGGTTTGATGGTGCTGGAGAAGATCGTAAAAAATAAATAAATACATAAAAAATAAAGGTTAAGCGAATTCAATAACTGTAATGGTACTTCATCAGAAGCAAGTGGATATCCAAAAGAGGTTGACTTTTTCCTTTAAAAAAAACAACAAATGATTTCTAAAATCACATTTTTGAGAAAAGAAAATGAAAAGACCTTTTTTACTTTGTACACATGACATAATTTTAATATATTTCTTGGCTTTGCAGTTTTGAAATGATAGTATACTGAGAGAATTGGATAAAATTAAAATATGTTTGTATTGAAAGACGTCAGATAGGCGGCATCTGAATACACTTAGGTTTAATGTAAATGTTATTGTAGAAATGCAAAAATTCGTATTGCTTACAGAAAAACGAGATTATAAGCGTGGACCTACTTTTATTTTTACAAAAAACTTACTTTTTGCCCTCGCTTCAATTTGTGAATATTTTCACGCGTTCAAAATTTAATTAATTTACCTCGATTTGTCCACATTATTTCTACAGAAGTAAGACACAGAAATTGGGTGACCAATTTACTGTAACAACACAACGTTAACATCTAAAGGTTATTATTGGCACCCGGAGTTTTTTTTCAGCACTATGCCGGGGACTCCGGATAGTAGTTAGCTGTTAAGAAGATTCTAGTTAAAGAAAATCTAAGGGCGAGTAGCTGGATTCATAACCGGGATCTCCGTGTGGGAATCCAATATGCTAAACATTTTGTGTAATTTAATAATATCGTTACAATTTACAACAATTTTGTTCGTTAACATTTAGTATTTTCTGATTTATTAAATCTAATTGTGATGTTTTTTTTTTCTTATTTTAAGTAGATGAGTAATTTGAAACATGGCTTTGTTAAAGCAATAGTTAGCTAGTGTGGCCTCAGCATCTAATGTTTCAGATTCTATTTAAATAATTGTATATTTTAATTATTTTAGGCAAAATATTGAGAGTGTAACTAGTGCAGAAGTGATTTCTTACTCGTGCGGTTGCAATATTCGCCTTACGATAATAATAACAATAACAATAATAATAATAATTAGCGTTCTGGACTCCCACGCGGAGGTCCCGGGTTCGAATCCAGCTGCTGACACTTAGATTTTCTCTTCCTAGGAGCTTCTTACAGCTCACTGTCCGGTGATGTAATAGTGTTGTCTGTAACGAGAGAACACAGTCCGGAGGCTGACAGTGCACTGGAAAAAGTTCCGGGCGCCAATAACCTTAGATGTTGACGCGCCTTAAATCACTTAAAAAAAAATAGAAATAATAATAATAATAATAATAATAATAAACCTTTATTCACGCCAAATTATCAATAATCCTGTCGACTTTCCGTCAATATAGTTGCCAATAGCAAAGACTAAAGGGCAATAATATTGACTGTAAGAGTACCCCTGAACACACCCGATATCTTACTAGTTTTGCTCACGCCCCGAATGGAAGATCTGGATTCACCACTGTGTCCTTGAATTCTGCCTGAAATCACTCCTTACTGAAAAGAAAAAAATCAAGTGAAAGTGTTAAACCTTTATAAGAGCACTAAGAATATTAACTTTCAAGTCTTGAGGAAGAGCCAACTCCTTTTAAGTTAGAAATGCATTATAAACTGGTGAAAAGTGACACTCAAATACTTTCTGTGCAGTAGAAGTGAGTCTTGACAACTTAGTTATCTTGGAAAGTTCATCTTACCAGAAGAACTGCAAAAAAAAAGTACGATAATTGTTAGATGGAAACACTCTATGCGTAATAATTAATTTAAAATTTAAATAAGGAAAATGTGAGAAATTACTTTATATTTAAATTACAGATAGATTTTACTTTGCCATAGATATTTTTACCGTTTTTAGAAAAATTAATATTGAGAATTCTAAGGCAGGGGTTGGCGAGGCTTCTCTGTAAGGTTACACTTCATGCGTAATGTATGGTTTTACAAACTGTCTAATGAATTTTAATATGGCGCACAAATTGAAGGTTTGAAAAAAAATTTATGAGGACCAAGAGAGAAATAGTAAAAGAAAAACATCAGATATTTTTTTTTGTTCTTCTGAAATTTTTCAAAAAAAAATATTAAAATTAATCTATTGGTTGATAAAGATCGTAACAATTACAAAAATGTTTGTTCGATAAAAATTTCGACTTAACAAATTACCTGTATAATTGTTGTTTTCTTTAAGACATCAAACAACTCATAAATTTCCAAGCAAGTAGACTTTGGTTTTCGAATTAGGTTGTAACAAGTACATAAAATAATTACAAATCTTGAATAGTCCAGTCTTGGCTGGTGGACATTATTGAGTAAAGCTGACTAAGGATGTCGAAGAGCACTTTTGTCCTTAATGACAACAGAGTATTAGACTCTTCTGTCACTCAGTACAGTTTGGACCGCTCCAGAGATTCTTAATGCTTATGTCACCGCATATCTTTCTTTCGTAACTATGAAGTCACTATTATTTCGCACCCATTCTTTCAATAATTGTTATTCCCATTATCTTAATCAGGTTTTTTTTTTGCTAATTACTCTCGATCCTGGACTAGACAAATGGTTTGATCTTTGCTACAGGCATTTTCCACTAATTTCTAATTAATTTTGTTGGTAGGCATGGTGCAAACGAGGTATTTAGGTCTGCATTATCTTCTCGAAGCGATTCATTCTAAAAGGTACGCATCAGCTAAATCATTGAACATCTTCTACATTCTTAGCTGTCGTCAATGTAAAAGCGATTGGTTTGGATCGTGCACGTGCTGCGAACATGACACAAAAATAACCTGTGATTGGGTCCACTAAATTTTCACATCGGACTAAAACTGTTCACTAATAGCGCTCAGCTTTTAAACTACTTACAGGACCATTCCCTCGGGGTTACAGTGTACAAGTCAATTTATTCTGGATACCTTTTCATTTACTCCAATACCGCAATGAGTAGATCCTTACTGGAGAAATTGAAATTCACTGAGCTCACTTAAGAATTTGGTAATTAGCTGAGATGGAAAAGAGCATTCGCAATTTTTTTCCCCTTCTGACGGTAGCATCATGATACATGGGCCAAAGCCAAGTTTATGGGCAGCAATAATTTACATTTTTGATTGCTTAAGCATTCTCCATAATGAAGAAAATAAAAATGAAATAAAATTCTGTACACCATTCAACAACATTTTTGATGTTTTACAGTTATATGCTTCTTCAGCCGAGATCGTTTCGATGTTCCATAAGCACAAACGCTGCAAACGAATGGCATTCCTTTTGTATGCAGCATCATATGCGATTTAAAAGCTGGCATTGTGTTAGCAGTTGAACCGCAAAAGCAACACGAATAGACATTTCTAAAGTGTGTTAACAAATGCTTCTTCATAGAATTTGTATTTCTTGATTTAAACAGACATATATTACAAACTAGAGATTTGTCACCGTTGTGCTTTAAAATGTGCTCTCTTAGATTTGATTTAGATGCACTTTTATAGCTGCACAAATGACAAGTATAATGTTTTCCTTCGCTGTGTGAGACCATGTGAAGTTTCAAACTCCACAACAGACCAGATTTATAATCACAAGAATTACAGGAATATATTCGCGCGCCGGCATGTGAAAGGACGTGGGCTTTAAACAGTGCCTTTCGTACGGTCCGATAATCGCAGATCAGGCATCTGAATGGCTTTTTTCTCGAGTGAGAGATCATGTGTTCTTTTATATGATGAGATTTGTTAGTTTTAAATTCGCAAAGATTACAAGCGAATCTAATTTCACCATAATGACCAGCTAAATGTTCTTTAAATATCTGAGAATCGACGGTAAAATATTCGCAAATACTACAATTGAACAATTTCTCTGAATCATGTTTTTTTAGATGTTTTTCTAAACGACATGCGCTCGTAGTATTATAAACACAGAAATCACATTTTAATAATGTTTTAACTAAATGAGTCCGCATATGCACTTTTAAACTCCTTGCGTAAGCAGTTTTAAAATCACACATTGAACAAGTGAACGATTTTGCTTTCCCTTTGCGGTCATTCTCTTTAACTTTTAATTTAGCTACACCAGTCCTCTTATATCCGTTGGATACACGTCTCGGAAGCTTTTTACCAACATGTCCATTCATATGTTCTTTCAAACTGTTCACATGGGCCGTTCGATAATCACAACTGGTGCACTTAAATTGTTCTTGTCCATCGTGTACACTCATGTGCAATTTGACTTCCATTCTCAGCCTGGCCCGAAATTCACACATGCTACACTTGAATATTCTCTCTTCTCCTTGTAGGCTACTATCCAGTGCTGAAGAACATGAAGTCTGGCTGATTGTATACTCATACGTTTCGCTTGTCTTGTTCGCTTCTTCTGCCCAATTTTCTGAAAACAAATAAAATTAAAAATTACTAAGTAAATTAAAGAAAAAGTTTTAGTTGTAAAAGAAAAAAACTGTGTTAGGTTCAATTTTTTTGAGTTTTCTCAGAAAATATCCGTATTGTGCTCGTTTGAGACAAAAACAAAAAAAATTGGTTCCTAGCTCAAACTTTACATTATCTTAATTTGGGTTCTGACACTCGCCTTTACTGTAACTTAAGTATCAAAATCTCTCCAATCAAATCATCCTTTACTCAACAAATGTTCCCCTCTTTTTTAAAACTTGTCCTACCTTAGACTTGGAAAACCCAATGCTCACTTGCAGAGCTATAAATTTATTTCAATACTTTCACGAAATAAATACACTTGAGGGGTGTTTATTTGATAATGTTATTTGATGCAGCGGCTCATTCTTTATCGCAAGAGTATAAAGGGTCTATTTGGATGGCAATAATAGTTAAATGGCGAGGTGGGTAATTATGGTGGAATCTTAATCTATTTAAGGCACTGTAAAATGCTCTATTTTCTTAATATACAGTAAACCATGGAGGACTGTATGGAGAAGTAGAATTTTCCTTTGACGGTTTTTGGAAACAAAAATCCTTCCCTTAAAGCAAAGCAAACCTCATCAGAAGTCAACGAATAAATTAGGAAATTATTTTTCCAAAAAAACAAAACAAAAATAACAAAGATTCGTCACGTACCTGATATCTCATTTTCTTCTGGCTCAGTCTTTATTGGATGGTACAGCACTGCAATCAGAAAATAATATTAATTACTTCAATAAGCTAATAATAAATTTATGAAATTAGTAAAAATACAGTTGGATTTTGGAACGTGAATAGCCTCTTAATAACGTTTAAAAAACTTTATTTATAAAAACTGATTCTACATTTGTTAGCTAGATGGTGGGAAAAGTAATGATCCTTTGAGGGAGTGGATATTAGCAACTTCCTCAGGGATTCTTGGCGTTCTAAGCAACACATACTAAAAAAAAACCATTGCAATAGGGATATCTGTTTGGGTTTGTTGAAATGCCTGTGTCATTTTTTGTAAAAAGTTTAATTCTTCAGGAATTAATGATTTGAATATTTCTTTTATATCCAGAAAACTAGTTTTCTCGGGACTTTGATCAAGGAATCAAATAAATTTAACTTAATCATTGATTTAGTCGGAAACAGAGACCGCTATTTGGATAAGTAGAGGGCCGCAGTGAGTTGAGCTCAGGCCATTTTGGATGCAGTGCTTTGGAGAACAGGACCACAGCATTATGTTCTAATCTGATGGTAACAAGATAATTTTCCTTTGATCGCTACATCATTTTGGGGCGTCTATGGCTTAAAGTTTCTTTAAATACAATACTTGAATAATTAATGTAAGTCAGCCAGTTGAACGTTAGAAAATCAAAACAAAATGTGCCCAAAAACTCACGACTTAACTAGGTTACTCACCAACTCTGTCAAAATCTAAATCCAAAGCAGGTTCACTTTTGATTGGCCTAAACGGTTCTGCAATCAACGAGTTGTATAATACATAAAAACTTTTAAAGATGTAATAAATTTATATGTTATACAGATACATAAAATGTAACATTATCTTACCAAAGTTTGGTACCTCATATTCGTCAAACACATTGTCAATCTTCTCTTGTTTGATGAAACAAACATCTGAAACAAATTAATCTGAAGTTAATGATGTTGCCTTTTGATCAGTTAGTTATGTGTAGGCCACAGTTTGGCTTAAAATAGTTTTACAGCAGCGAATTAGTTTATATTAGAATAAGTTGATGTGCAGCCAATCAGGCGTTTCCTTGTAGAGAAAATCTTCCCTTTTTCCAAGGTCAAGGGAATTTACCCACCAGTATCTGGAAGATCTCCTCTGGACTGAGTGCCAAAGATCTCAAATACCACCTTTGCGATTGCAACGCCGTCAAACAGGATATGAGAGCCGTTTCCTCCACTTCTTGCGACTGAACAGGGACACTAAATTAATCAACTCCACCAGTGAAAAGAAGGGTTCTACTGACTCTTAGTAGTTTCTAATAATTGCCTTTATTACAAGATGCCGGGTTTTGCTTTTGTTTATAATGCCCCATAGATATAGTTTAAAACGCCTCATATCGTTAACTAGTGATAGTAACGCATCTGATATAAGAGACTTCTTCTATGCTTCTGCTTCCAGAAGCAGTCTCTTGCGTTCTAAGATGGCGAGAAAAAATTTAGGTGGCATGGAAACTAATGAAAGGAAAGATGGCATGGTTCAGCGAGACTACGAGGTTACTGGGATGGACTTGTATGCTAAATGCTGACCTTATTTATTTCACCCGCCTTCCAACGCCCAATTCATGAGCCTTATAGTGTCCCCCGGAACAGTACCAGTTCTTGGCTGCTGAATTTGTTTGCAGGACTACTACCAAGGTCAGGTGATCACTTGAATGGTAGTGTTCCTTTACGGATCTCTATAGGCTATGGAAACTTGCATCACACGGGCCTTGCAATGGGTATACAGTGTAGATTTTTATCAAGAGGAAATGGCAATGTATTTGTTGTGTCACAGTATTAATGGCCAGTAATAGTTCGGCTCTTTCGGGGGGAAAACCTCATGTTTTCAAAGGCCCTTTTCTGGTTTTGTAGATTAATCAAACAAACTAGAGTTCTAACTAGCAACAGCCACAATTCTCGCGGAATCTAATCACGTTTTCATGGTTTTTTTATTTATAATTTGATCTAATTTTTTAAATAAGAATTGCTGTGTTGGTATACATTTCTAATCAAAAAGAGTATTGTTATCACTGTCAAAAGTACTTGTCAAGTTTAAATTTTAAAATAATTTGGCTTAATGTGCAAGTAAGAATGCCATAAACATGGTTTTTTTTCTGAATATGGTGTTAGACCATGGATTTTCACAGTTTTAGATATACCTAATACTTTTGGATACTTATAGCAAACAAATTTTAAAATATTACTTCACAGTTGATTTTTAAAAAATAATCATGAAGGTAAACAGCAAGAAGTAACATGTGATCGAGCTTCGTACTCACCAAAAGGCAGTGTTTCTTCTGATCTTGTGCTATTTTTCTCCATTTTCAAACCGGATTCGAATGAGGTGAGTAATAAATCCAAAACACTGATTACTCAAGGAGTAAAGTGTAAGTTATTTAACTGTAAATAGATTTTAAATACACAGAACATTGCAACAAACTACTCAGCTGCTATAATTTTTTAATTTCATTGCCCCTAATTTTACGAATTACAATTTTGTTTACATAAACTTAACTGATGTGAATAATAGTTTCAAAAAATCAAACCTCTGCGGTCTAAATGCGGTTACACTTTTCATAAGATGCACCTGATCAGTGTTGCATATTATGAATCAATTATGACTTTAAATAAATTAAAAAAAGCTGTAACAACATTCAAAAATCAAAGCGGTGCAGAAAGGCTGCAAAATATATGTAATAGTAATTTTGGTATTTGTTTAGAGAGCTACAGTTCTTAACCATTTTTCTATCGGCTACTTTAAGATTATTGATTAGTGGGTGCTCCCTCCCTGAATCTTTAAAAAGTGCTAACCAATGTTCTGAACTGTTTGTAATTAAGTTCGCAGATAATATCTAGATTATCAGCAACTTATAAATTGGTTTTTCCCTAAACAATCAAACCAATTTAGACAAAAAAATTATCTAGTACAAGATTAAAAAAAATGTGGCGAACATTTCCATGACTTTCATTGAGTACCTAAGTGGCCCACTCAGAAGATACTACAAACTTTAAAGTAAACAAATTAAAAAATACTATAATCTTTCTACTTTTTGGATTAATGAATCACTCACCAAAAACGAATACAATATTATGTAAACTAGCGCTTCTGGGATCATAGTCACAAAATAAATGACTGCAAGTGGTCAAAAGATGTCATCACAGGTTTGACTACCAAGTGTAGCAACCTTAACAAGGAATATTACAGTATACATTGACTTGAAGTAAGCTAATTCTCTTATTTTTTTTTTTTTTGTGATTTAAGGCGCGTCAACAACTAAGGTTATTGGCGCCCGGAGCTTTTTTCAGTGCACTGCCGGCCTCCGGACAGTGTTCTCTCGTTACAAACAACACTGTCCATCACCGGACAGTGAGCTGTAAGAAGCTCCTAGGAAGAAAAAATCTAAGGGTCAGCAGCTGGATTCGAACCCGGGACCTCCGCGTGGGAGTCCAGTATGCTAACCTCATAGCTAATCCCTTCCCTTAATTCTCTTATTACTGTAATAATTCTATTTGTTCAATTGAAAAAAGAGATCATATTGTCGAAATGTTGTCACTTTAAGTTTTTTTAAAAAACTTTTTATTCGTCCGTACTTTACTATATTGGAAAACAAAGTTAGTTCCTCTTTTCGGTCAGCACAGTGACCATCATCAAGATTACTGCCTTCTTAACCGGAGCTTTCGCTTCATTCTTTTTGAAAATTACTTATAATCTTTTCAAAGAAGTGATCTCGCAATTTTTCTTTCAGAAAATCTTCTGCTTACAGTTAATCAACACATTTTGAACCAATTTTCTTTCGTCATATTCTAGTAGCATCTTCAATTAATTTCCGTTCTCTACTTCCCATTTTAGTTGGAAAGACCCCGTAATTATATTGAAAAGAAGAAAGCCTTATTTATACCTTCTCTCATTTCTAATGCTGATTCATCAAGTTCAAATAATTTTCTGTACTCCATACTGTATCTGTTTCAACTTTATCTAATTCTACAACTTTGTGTAATGGATTATGCGGACTATTTTTACATTGAAGCCATTACACAATATTAGCCTTAGCCTTCCTACTGTTACTTGTGAAATTGTTTTCTTTGAACATCAAAAGATAACCCGCATAATTCATCATAAGCAGAGATCCTACTTCCAAACTTGTAAGTTTATAGTACCACCAACCAGTTACTTATCCCATTGCTCTTAATGACAATCATCAGAACTATCAGTTTAGGAAAGTTAACCAGCATCTTCAATGACTACTTGCTATGCTGAACCTGCAAAACAGAAAATCATTACCTGAATCCTGGATTACCAGATACTTTGAGAACATTTTTTTTTTTTTATTTGGAATCAATGCCATACAAAATTCCTAACGTGATTTTGGTTTATCGAGATGTATCACTTGCAGCATCTTCTTGCCTGATATTGTTCATTTACCTCAAACCTCAGTTGTAGCCTAAATGAAAACAGTTTCCTCAAAATTCTTCGTATTATAGGATATTATCCCTAATCATAAAATTCTTGAACAGCACACCGAATTGTATTTTTCAAAATCATTGTATACATATTTGTTTTTAACTTTGCTCGTTTAATATTTCCGTGGAAATGAAATAGATTAGCCTGAGCACAAACAGCACTGAGCATCTATGAAAAGAATAGACATTTTCTTATCAGTTTTTAAGCGACCTAAATAATATTGACAAAAAATTGATACTTATCCTGGTTTCTAATTTATCTCCCGAAAATTTCTTTTTATCATCAGATTTCACGTGTTGTTTTTTTTGCACGAAAAATACTTAAAGAGACATTATACACTTATAGAGAGATAGGTAAAATAGATCTATAAATGAATTAATGCGTGGATCACTATTCAATAATGTAACCATGAAAATACCTTCTCCATCGTAGGTAAACAATGAGTGAGACCATAGAGTGGGGGTTAGAAGAGCTATTTGAGAATTGTATGACCTTGAACCACCAAATCATATGGTGTGAATACTCCATAATTTCTCTGTTTACGATTTTCGAGTGCTGACTAAGTAAATTTTGGAACATATTGTTCATGAACTGTTTTTATTTGTGCGCATTCTAAAGAAGTGCACTTAATATAACTTTTGGTAGTATGAATGATTTTCTAGCTTACTCTTTCGATAATAAAGCCTTGCTTATAAAACCACCACCAATTGTGCCACCTGATTATAAACATCAGCCCCAATAATTTTTAATTTTGTGTAGATTAGGAATCGCACGTAGTACATTTACTTCATATTTTCATTACGGCCCAGTTCTTCGGAATAGAGAGCAGCAAATTTGATTATAAAAAAATTGACCAGGACTCACAAAAATGTCTTCCTCTTCCAATAGAATGAAAAAGCAAACAGAAAAACAAAGAAGAAAGAAAACAAAGTTATGTTGGCTCCAGTGTGCAGGACAAGACAGGAAAGAGTGAAAGGAAAACAACCAGTTTTCCAGTGAGTATGTGTTTGTGTTTGGATGAGGGATGAGTTGGGGACAAATTTGAAGTCCAGTGGAAAGATGGCGCTTGCGTACGTGCCGGCGGAAAGGGTGCGCCTCGGTGCGTGCGAACGGCGCTGCTGTAGTGGCAGCACTTCAGCCAGCTCGCGCCCTTATTTTCCGAGCTCACACATCACCCGCCTCAATTCGCCGCGGCTAGCTGAACATGCGTTTTCTACTCTAGTTTTTAGACCTCGGCTTTGACAGTTTTTCTTTCGCTTTACATTAGACTTATCAAAATTTTAGTTTCTTATAAAAGAAACAAAGATTATATTTTTATCTCAATTAAAATATTAAAAATTAGTTTTGCTTGAACAAAAAAAAATAAGGCAATATCATAGGTGTTGGTGTCCGATACAGTGAACAACTTGCTGAACAACGCTGAACTGACGGAGCGCGATGCACCAAGCAGGCTGAATGTCATCATTACCTGTAGATAGTACGTATTCAACAAGTGTTTTATTGATAAATACTATACTCCACAACCTTACCAATACATTTATTTACTCGTGAATTTACATGCGTGCATTCACTCATTGCGCTTGCTTTAACAGTTTTATCTCATTCTTAAGAATCACTTTCTATTACTACGTGTACTAACTAATTAGAGAATCGCTACTAAGTTCAATTTCCCCCGGAAATAGCTCTTACTTTTCTTTTAATTCTTCGTTTAGTTCAAAGGATCGTTCAAAGAGATTAACATGGCTTTGCTTTCCTCTATCTTAAGTGTCATTACTGTACGGTGTACGCTTTTACAAAGTGCCCAAATTTCAGTAAAAAAGGAAATATTTTGCAAAATAATGCCACGTTTTGTCCGTCAGAAACCTTCGGGAATATTAGTCAGACAAAGTCGACTGAAGTGTGGCGGCTCTCTTCATTCGACGCTTACCCAATCCTGTCCCAGAAAGTTCCAGAAATGGAAAACCGTATTAAACCAAATTTCCGGCAGTTTCAAGGACAAGTTCGAGTGTTTTTTTTTAGGTGAAAAACTTTATTTCGGTTGAAAATATTTTTTTTTCAACTAAAACCTCATTTCCGGAAGTGAGGGGTGATAGCGAACAATATGAATTGGCACAGACGAAGCAATAAACATATGATTTCCAATTAAGAGAACTCTCAAACAAGTATTTCCGGTGGGAGAAAATTCGTCACGATCGCCTTTACTTTCTCTGGAAAGTAAAATTGGGATTAAGATTTATTAATGAAGTAAGTTTTGCCATTGTTTTGTAACTTGCTTTGCATTGTTTGTAACTTGCTTGGTTTTGTTTAGAAGTTAAGTTGGCAACCATTCCTTCAACACAACAGCTACAGTTCGAAATGGCAACGGCTCCTTAATGCATTCTTTCTCACTTAAATTGTGCGTTTTACTTTTTGTTCGATCAAATATTGTGTTCACTTTTAATTAATTTTGCGACAGCTAAAAAAAAACCCTTCAATTAAGTTTAATTTACAAAAAGACAAATGGTTTTTAGATACAGTTTGTGCTGAGTAATATCGTTAATTTTATTCGTTGTAGTGCGCATGTTTATTGCTGGGTTTCGAATTTACATCCACCATCAGTGGTAGTTTAATTAGTTTGGAGTAAAGATTTCGACTTCTTCTCATGTTCCCGTCTCGTAGGGAAACTGACTGAGTTAGTTAACGAGTTGGCTAAGGCTCACTTCCTAACCTAGAAAAGTCGGAAGAATTCTTGTAGCGAAATCCAATATTGCCTTTAATTTTACCATTCAATGATTGTTGAACATGAAGACCAAAACCAGTTTTTAAGGTCTCGTCGTCATACCAGCAAACTATCAACATAGATACCCTTAATCTTAAGCCGTTTTTCTATATTTGCCCAATAGTAACTACAGGGCGAAACCACTATCTAAACCCATTTGTCGTCCGAGACGACAGTATTGCTGGATGCCCTCCTCGGACCATAAGCTCCCATTCTCAAGCTCGCAAGAAGGTTTTGGTCCCAACGGTGCGCGATTTCTCGAAGGTCAAACTCCTTCATGTTACCAACGCACAGAAGTTCAATGCTCTACTTTCTCGTCAAATTCTTGCCCCAAAGATAGATTATTTAATTAAATAATATCTTCACAAAAATTGAATTTGATTGCTAGTTTAATCTTGGTATTTAAAAGTTCACATTTATGGTTATAATAATTATTCTTTCCCACGAAAATAGACTGAAATTCTCTCACCTGTAAATTGACTTCCTTTTACTCGTACAACAGCTTTGTTTTTTTTTTAGTACAGGAGGCGGACACATTGCGATACGAATATATTGGCCGATATAAGTTCAATGGTGAATTCCAGCATTCCAGCCCTCTAGTAACAATCAATGAAAGATTTTTAGTTTTTTGTACACAGTTATTTTCATTATTTATTTCTCTATGGCTGCTGGAGCTCTCCTGACGACCTCCGTTAACACACACTACCACTTTGATACACTGAGCATCCCAAATGTGGGTAATTTCCGGTGCAAACTCACAATCAAGATCGATGCCACTACTACTAGGCGGGGGGGGGGGAGCAAGAGAAAGTAAAACGCTGTTAACAAAATCGATATTTTCTCTCGATATCCATTTCATTAGGTAAACAATAATTTTAAGGCAACCTGACTAGAGAATAAATTACGTAGTGCTTTTCCTTTTTCTTTTTTATTAAAAAACACAAAAAGTTATACATTTTTTTTAATAGAAAGAAAATATTTAAAATACGAGGCTTGGAGAAAGGATAATGGCCACAATACAGTGTTGTACGTAGAAGAAAACTGTATCTATTCGAGAGCTGTGTGCAGGGGGTAGCAGTTGGTACTCCTGGCTGGCTGTGTCATAAAATTTTTATACCCTTGTTTACAGAGAGAGCCTCTCCAACTTTCCCTCTTTTATAGTAAATAACAACACTGTTTTATATATTATATAACCTTCTTCGCCTGCTCCTGGTCATGCTTCCGTTCCACACAAAGCTATCTATTCATCTTGGCTTCTCTTTATAATGAAATAAATTTTTAAAACGTTCACCTGTAACAATAAATCCACTAAAGCATTTCATTATGGCGCCAAATAGTTTCGCTCACTTTTCATTGAATAAATTAACTCCATAATTTATTGTTAATCCTCAATGTTTATGAAATTTTTGCTAACCTAATACCTTCGATATTGATACTTTGTTTTCATTCATTTTGGGCAGATTAAACTATTGTTTTTGTTTTCATTATAATGTGCGAGATTGTCGTATAATAGAAGTAAGGTATGAGTTCATAATGCCCTCAAAATTACTGTAGAAAAATGGACGCACTTAATTGGACAATTTCATTGGCTCTGATTAGAGGAAGGTTATTATTTATCCAATCAGCTTGATTTAACAAAGGGATGCTTTTCAAAACAGAAGGTATCAATTTTATTCCATTTTTTAATTAATGTTTATACAGTAATAAGGTTGAAATAGCTAAAAACCAACTTTGCAGGAAATATAACATAAAGAACTACTTTTGGCTGAACAGATGTTTTTTAATGTTTAGCATTGGTCGAAAATGGTTCCGTTGAATTGATTATCGATATAAGCTTTATCTTCTGGATACAAACTGTACATTTCATCAAGCTTACATGAAATTAATTATGGTAATAAAGCTTGTGTGAGAGAACAGATTTCTTTTAAAATAATCCAGTTTCAGAAATATAATAGAAACACAAAACTCCTGTAATGAACGACGCGAATGGAGTGTGGGGGACGTAATTAGAAGTAATGGAAAGAACTCTAGCCAGTCGGAAGCACTCCAAGACTCCCCCGGGTTAGTGCACGAACTCTCTGTAATGTGGAAAACTTCGGCGCTAATTGGATAATAGCCCCAGCTGAAGTGTACTCCACTATTATCAAGATATAGAGTTTGGCTAGGCTGGAAGCTATTATAAACTGAAGTTCAGAGCTTGTTGGATGTAAGTTCTTGTTGGGAGAAATCATAGTGATTCCTCGAACTCATTCAGAGGCAAGAAGAAATCAATCGTTCTTCTTGCAAACTTGGGAAATTTCTATAAGTATCATTTTCAGTAATACTGACTTGTGAACTTAAATTGAAAGTCAACATTCGCCCTTAACTTTAGCACAACTTTGCGTCTTGTAATTAGGAAAGATCAAAGATTTCATCCGTCACAGCGTGATTGTTTCACTTTCATTCGAAACCTTTTCTAAAGTTTCATCCATCTTCAAAGATTATGGATTCATCAAGGTTTATGAAGAGCAATTGGATTTCCACTTTTAATGCATCTCAACCTGTTATCTGAATGGATATTGGGTGCTTAACAGGGTATTTGTATTTACAAAGCAAGCTGAAAAGATTTCGACTGTTAGCACAGAGATGGCGTTGCAATCATTAAAGCCTTTAAATGGGATATTGTGGCTGCCTGTGCATTTTTTAAAAATCACAGTCGATTTCTCTTAAAGATAATCCACGTGAAAAGCGACTCAAAACTGCAATCACTGATGAAAACAAGGAGAAGGTGTATAATACTATTGTACGATCGACGACGATTAAAGATGTACGATCAGAAGAAAGAGGGCGTTGAATTCTGACCTATTCAGGGCAGCTGCTGATTCAAACTGATTTTGTGCTCTGCTTTGTTACTGTCGAAAAGACGAAGGTTCACAAATACACGTCGAAAACGAAGCAGCGACCAGAGTAATTGGGTGGAACCCGATAGCTCTGAAGTTTATTGTGGCCTAGTTTTCACAAAGCCATCGTGCAGGTTTATGGCTGGAGATTTTCTCAGAAAGTACACGTTTCCAGGTATCCGGTGCGTGAAAAGGAAGTTTTAACAAAGTGTGCATGTGTTGTGTTCAGCACAAATCGTTGAACCAACTATCGATTCGGGTCTTTTAGAACAAAACGATACATCAGTGAATAGACGAAACTATCGAATTAAATGGCAGTGTGTTTAATGTTAGGTATAAATATGTAGGTCGGCAGCTGATGGTACAGGAAAGCCAGCTGGCTGTACACAGCTGTGTAAGTAAAAAGTGTGACAAGTAAACTAAAGAAATCCCTGGATAATATTCTATTACGCTCCTTGTAACAGTGTGTATAACCTAACCTCAAATTAGTAGCTACGAGATAGATAATGTAAAAACTACTTAGTTTAAATAAGTAACGATAATAGTGTGAAAAAGTTCCTTCATTTTTCTTTTTAGACAGTGACCGTAAACAGTGACAGATGATGGTCTACCATGTGGCACTGAGACCGAGTTAACAGGCTGGCCAACACAAACTATTAAACCGACACATAATTCATTCATGGGCAATTGGCAACATTGTTTCCAATTTATCTGCTAAACCTTCTACCACTGTTTACTTGGACAGGCTTCAGAGTTCGAGACCAAGAACAGCTGACAATATAAAGAAGAAGAAGTTTAAAGAAACATTTGTGTGCTTTTTTGTGGTGTGTTTTTGTAAAAATAGAATATTTACACTGTGAAGACTTTACTTCCATTCTGGGCAAGGAATTTCTGTAAGTAATTAAGGCACTCTACATCAGGTTGTGCAACCTTTTTCTTTTTTGCCAAAGGGTTAATTTGGACGTTTTTAGAAATGAAGACGTGTTACAACAGTGCTGGCCAACTCTTTTGCCAAAATGAAGAAGCATACTCCGTTTAAACCTCCACCTACTTAATATCCATTTCATATTTGACACATCCTGGAGTGCACGTTACTGGAGACACGCACTTGTTTTAAAACCACTTATTGAAAAAAAAAAAAAAAATCATATTTTAAAGGAACTCGTCCGGCAAGAAGAATCGATCATCCCAATCCGCACACCTAGATAGCATTAGTTCTCCAGATTTGGATGAGATATTACTTCTGTGGAATTTTGAGTTTTGGACAGATATAATTAAAATTTTTTAAGCCAAAGTTTCGAATGATATTTAGTTGATCTTGAGCGCTACAAAAGAAAAAAGGGCTTAATATATTAGAAGTTGGAAGATGCAAGTCTGGTGTACCTGTTAATATTTCCAAAGATATAAGAAAGCTAATGGCTGAAAAGAAGATCAGCGTTTATTACGAAACTTTATAAAGCTGCGGTTCTACATTAGTTCTTCTTCTGCCTTCTAGTTAGTTGCGCAGAAGTTAATAATGTATCGCGATGGAAAAAGTTGGCAACTCCACCTCCAGGGTAAGCGTAAATGTGGCCAGCCTGGGCGGAGGAGGGCGTAGTCTAGCGAGACGACCTTCATTAAGGAAGAAAATGTACCCACCGGGACGCTACGTCATATTAGTCCCGGCAATTACACCACCCAGAGAGTAATTACAGGGAATTATCTCCTCCTACTGCCTAATGGACATCGTTTCTAATTTCCGATTGCGAGTTTTTACAGGAAAAGTCCTCCCCCCCACCAAAAAAAACAGAAAATATACCGGAAGCTCAAACTTTGTTTTTGAACTCCAAAGAGAGTTCAAAATCCAAAATCGGGAAGTACTCAATGGAATTTTGCCAATTTTTGATATAGAATTTCTCAAAAATGGATTTTTCTGTAAACTTTTGCAATGTCAACTTTTGGTTACCACCAAAACTGTTATATCTCTCTCTCACTCACGCAAATAGAGACAGGAATAGTCCGTGAGTTAGTCAAATTTCATAGTGGAATGGTAATTACGAGAAATAAGATATTTTGTGTTAAAGTTCTAGCGAGATATTATCTATGTAAATTTACCTATTTCTCGTACCCTAATACATCTATCTCTTAGGCTGATGTAGTAGGCCTCCAAGATGTGGTCTTTACGTTATCGAGTACAATATACTTCTATATCTCTCAATAAAATACTATATAGTAACAGAAATATTCTATAATTGAATAAAATTTTATGAAGATTTGTTTAATAGTAAAGTGAGATGTAATATGAGGAAGTGGCTAAGGATTTTACTTCTCGGGGGAGGAAAAACCAAGGCCTGAGGAGCTTTACCCCAGGAGTCGCTCTCCCAGAATTAAGAGTCTGATTAAACGGAGAGGTCTGGAGGGTGAGCTTTAGAGTGAGGGGAGCCACAATAGAACCAAAGGGGTCGCAGTGGCGTAGGCCTTGAGGCCGCCCTAGTTTAATCTATCTATCTATCTAATATCAGGAAAATGCACTTGAGAAAAGTTATGCAAATTTCAGAGACTCTTACAACAAACTATTAGCACTTTAAGATTGGTATTTTCTTATTTGAGAGATTATACTTATTTAATTAACAATAATTGGTAAGAAACTATGGCTACAGTCTGCCCAAGATAAAGTAACCATTCTTCACCTGTTCGATGAACAAACTTTTTATTTGAAAACATTCTCCAGAAATATATTTATTTAGTTATTCTAGTGAAGCTGAGAGTTTTGTTCAACTTTGATTGTAAATTTATTCAAGCATTTTCAGAACTACCTGAATGTACAATACAATTTTTTTTCTCTCACTGTTTATCAAGATGGCCATGCAAAACCATTATTGCAATTTTCCAGAGTTCTACTAATTACTAAATTAAAAGGGTAACTTTACAGGCCTGGGTAAAAGAGTTTTTAGTTGTTGTTGACCGAACTAAAGATAAAGAAGTTCAACATCTTTTAACTTTGTTTTTCCAATTTCCTGTTGTTAATTGCATCAGATGTTGGAGGTTATGTTGGTAGTGATCAGCTGGTAAAACATTTGGTGTTGTTTACTTCTTACAGCTGTCAGAGGAGAGCGTCTGAACAGTACGTACAAAAGTTACTTTAGGTCTGTTGTATTCATGGCAATGAATGATCTAAATTGTTGAATACATTTCATTGAGACTGTTATTCGTCAGGAGAACTGAATTTATTAACTGTGCGCTGAACAGTAACGCAATGCAGTAATGTTGCAGGATAGTGTTGTTAGCGCCTTGTAGGGAGCTATCACCATACAGCAGTCTCAGGCGATAAGACTTCTTCCGCTAAATTGAGACTGGCTCCCCCTAAATTAAAGGAAACAAACTCTTCAAAAAAGAGAGGGAAGCCGGCAGCTAGCGAGATCACTCCTTAAATCCAAGTTATTTTAGTCGAATAGTGAAACCATCGACATTGATTGACATGACACAATTTGTCCCAAACTTGGGACATTGATTCCACCATTGCTGATGAAAAAACTTAGTGTTCAGAATGCTGTAAATTTTAAAAATTGAATTTCCCAATTTTAAAGCGGAAATTGGAAGTGTGGGTATTGCGCCTTCCTTTTCCTTGGTACTTTTCTGGGATACGTGAAGTTTTCTTGTGTTGAAGAGGAATCTGCCTCCAGAACCTTCATAATTGGAGGAAACCTTCTCCAGCATAGTACTGGAAAGGGGTAGGATGTAAATCAGTTGCCGGCTCGCCGCTAGGGCAAACTAGCGGGTGTGTTATCACCGCCTGGAGGGTGTTCGGCCCCAATGAGGACACACTCGAGTATTGTCGCAATCCAGCTTCATCCCTGCGGCACTCCATACTCTCTACTTTCTATTAGTGTAATTAATAAAGGTTTAGTTGTCATGGCAACACTAAATCTAGTGATAGAGCGTTCTATCTTCTTCAGTTTAGTGCCTTACATTCTTGTTTAGTTCAATTATTATGAAAATATAATGAATTTTTTGAGAAAATATTTAAAAAAACTCAGATCTATTGCTGCAAAGGCACATTAAAAGTTTATCAATTTTCCTTCAAACATTGCTTTCCGGAAATAACTTTTATTTACGATCATAATACTTCCGGAAGAACTGAACAAAAAGCGTAGTAATAATGCGATTAAGTTTAGACACTTCATACAAAATTTCAAAAAAACTTAAATGAACGGATATCCTAGCAGAAATGATCGATTAATGCCATCATTTTGTCTTATATGTATATGTTCAAAAACCTTCTATTTCAAATTTATATAGGACAAACACTTATGAATTCCTTGAGAAGACGCATAGTTGGCAGAGAAGAGAATGCAGTATGTGACCAGACTAAGCTGCCTACGGTATTTTGGTGTTTACAAAGATAGTTTGGCAAGACTGTCAACCACAATAATGTGTAACCTCCACAGTTTTACCAACACTGTTCAGCGGATCTGAAGCAAGACTAAAATTCTTAAGGGTAACGTAACATTGTGAGGTCTTCCTTTAGTGCATGCACTTGGCTAATTCCACTAGTGGCACAGTTTCTCTTTTGCAACAAGTAGTTCGTATTTTACTAACTTAAGAAGATTTTCCAGGTCTTACGTTTATCATGAGACTGTTATTATTGTATTAGAATCTCTGTGGCAAGAGAAAACAAACCATCTCCAAAGCTTCTCTGGGCCAGAATGGCTGCTCTACAGAGTAACAACAACTGTATCAAAAGCCAGAGAAGAGATAGCCAGAGCTATGTGGTTAGCAACACTGTCTTCTCACGCAGAGATGCCAGGTTCGAATCCAGCTGCTGGCCCTTAGATTTTTCTCTTTCAAGCAACTCAGTGTCCGCTGTTAGATGGTGTAGTCTGAAAGAAAAGAGAGTACAGAATCAACAAACTAATGTGATCGGTATTTTTAAATTTTATTGACTGAATACACTGAGAATGTCTAAAGTCCAAGCAGAGTAATTTTCTGTTCAACTTATAATATAACCCGTTGATCAATATACCTGTAGACATGGTAAAAATCTGCCGCCAAAAGAATTTGATTTAGTGTTGCGATGAATAGCAAGTGGTACAAGATGTTTGGAGGGGGCCGCCTTGTCTGTGATGTGATAATTTGCTGTCTATCCGCAGGAGGGCGTCGCACTCTGCGGATATTAAATTTATTCTTCTTCTTTATTTTCTTTTGATCTGAGCCGCAGGAAGTGCTGAGATCGAGTCACAGTGTTCCACATTTAGTTTTTTAAATATACTTTAAAAAAAATAAATAATAATAATTCTTGTCATTGCAAAATAACTTCATTTTGGCACATAGTACACCCACACAGTCGTTCAGAGCATTTTTCGTGAATGTTCTAGCATGCATTTCCAGCGAAATGTGTCATGATCGTCATGCCAGCAATAATAGAAAGCAAGAAGATCATCTTCTACAAAAAAAATTGAGCATTTATCTAAAAACTCTTTTACCAACCAATCTTGGACCCAGAACTTTTGCTGCAAAGTATCGGCTTAACCCTATTTATGAAATCAACAATAGAGACAATAGAAGATCTGGGAGGTTAATTTGAGGTTTCCCTTGGTTGTCTTTTGCAGGAAATTCATCTGTTTGAAGTCATGGTCACGGCGGAACAAAATTGAGCCGGGCATCAAGACCCACCTCCTCCTCCTGTAAATGCCGCCTCCTGCTGGACAACCACATTAATATTCATTTTGCATAAATTAACTAGTATCACTTGCCAACCATTGTCATCTTAGTAATACAGGTGTACCAACCAACTTTCCTACAGCTTACCTGTTCACAAATTCAGCATTTGTGCATGTTTACGAGAGATTATATTTTGTAATAACACCTTATTGATGTATTTCATACATAAATGGAAGGAAATAATAGTAAACCTAGGCGCCACGATAACCGAGAGGTTAGAGGCTAGACCCGCAATGCTAAGATGTATTGCGGTACTAGGCTATATTCCCAGTCTTTACCTTTAATGGTTAATATGAGAAATTTATAGTAAAGTATGTTTGCTAATCGCCACGGTAGCCGAGCGGTTAGAGGCTAGACCCGCAATGCTAAGATGTATTGCGGTACTAGGCTATATTCCCAGTCTTTACCTTTAATGGTTAATATGAGAAATTTATAGTAAAGTATGTTTGCTAGTCGCCACGGTAGCCGAGCGGTTAGAGGCTAGACCCGCAATGCTAAGATGTATTGCGGTACTAGGCTATATTCCCAGTCTTTACCTTTAATGGTTAATATGAGAAATTTATAGTAAAGTATGTTTGCTAGTCACCTCCGTCCACGATACCTAATTTGGTAGTTGGACGTACAGCCGGCCTGAAAAAATAGGCATTACTTTACTTCACTTTTAATGGTAAATCTTTTTCCATAACTAGGTCTGTTCTACTCATAACCTGCTCGATCGCCCTAAAACAAAGTGTCTAGCATTCATCAGACTGTCCATCAAAGTAGCCTCACATTCCTTCGTAGAACTTGATAGCCAGTAGAGCCGGCTGGATGCCTGAGGAAATAAGTTGTCTGGAATTGAGTTCCTCTGTCTTATAATCTCAGTACTCAGTCTGGAAGATTGTTGTTGGGATTCCAAGGATTCGAATTAGCCTGCTCCCTGCTCCCACTGCTTCTTCTGCCTTGGAGGCGACCTCACATAATTATAAGTATAAAGTAATTAGTTTACAACTTAATTATTATTGATTATCAAATAATTAAGGTTTATTTTACTACTTAAAGTGTCCATGTTGCACATTCTCAGAATCAAACTTACTAAGAAATGAAATCTTTGAATTTGGGCATATGCTACGCCTCTCACAATGGTTTGAAATTCTTTCTTAAAGATTGATTATTGATTTCTTTAATTTGCTCAGCGCATTCACGAATTTGTTTCCACGTTACTGGTGCTCAGAACCCGAGGGACTTTTAGGATGGGAGTAATACAAATGAATATTTCGAAAGATATTATAACAAAATTGAATGTTCATCATTATAAACGTCTAGATGAGGTAATCTTGCAGAATGCTAGCTGAACCTATTCTACAGGAATGTAAGTAGCTTAGAGGAGGGAAATCTCTTTATTAACTATGGCATAGAAATGATCAGAGTTGCTGTTCAGCTTAGGCTAATATCTGACAGGGAAAGAACTCAATTATTTATTCACGGTAAAGTGTATGGATTTAACTCAAAATGGCTGTTCTCGTGCAATACAGGAGCACATCATCTTCCTCATTTTCTATTTTCTCCACGTTACATTTAGCTTCTTAGAGCTGGCCTACCTAATCCTATTTATCCACAGATGATAATATTTCATTAATCTAGACTAATTATAACCTCTAAGGCTCTAATTATAACCGACTACAAACACTCCAAACCAAAATTCTTCGCAGTATCACTTATGCTCCATTTTACGTTTCTAACCAGACCATCCACAAGGATCTCAATGTTCCTTTTGTACGCGACCTTATCACATCCCGGAACAAAATATTTCAACTCTCTCGCCACTACAATCCTGAACAATCCAAGAACTTTCTTCCCACTCCATTCCTGGGAATCCCAACAGAAGTCTGAGACGCCGAGATCTACTGATGGAGTAAAATTGATATACAATATTTTCTTTGTAAATTTGTAAATAGGTAAATATCCGTCTCTCTCTTCAGTCAAACTCTCAGCGCTATTACTTTGCCAATTACTCGCATCAACTCAAGTTCTTCACTTTTCCCATATCACATTCACTATCTATCGCCTGCATATTTCTCATTCCTCACTGCTTGACAATATCTCGTAGGGTTGTCAGTGGACAACTGCTCCACTCTTGTGCTCATCTTTTCCCTTCATCATATTTACTTGATGAAAATTTTGCAGTTGTAAATTTTTCAATAAATAATAACAAAAATATAGACTAAAAATTATTACTCTTTATTTTATTTTATTTTTTTTAAAACTTGCTTTATGTTATTAATTATTACAATTTATTGACTTTTATTAAACACTGAAACATTGTTGCAGATCTACTACTTATTAGCTAGCGCTGTTTATGTTATAGCTATTGTTTCTACAGTTCCATATCAGCCACCACGATAGCCGAGTGGTTTGAGGCAAGGCCCGCGGAGATAATTTGTGTTATGGTGGTACTGGGTTCGATTCCCGTGCTTAGGCCTTGAATTTTATTTAATGATAAAATTAAAAAATTGACCCATAATTTTGTGGTGGTAGTTTGGACATTGAAACCGCTAAGAAATAAATGCATAATTAAATGTTCCCTCTCCACCGAATTACTTAAAGTTAAAAAATAGTAACTACAATATTCTTACTAAGGAAATCAATTTTCGCTCATGAAGTTTATAGTTTATTTTAGTTCCCTTATTTAAACATAAACTATACAGCTAGGCTACGTAGGAGGAATACATAAAGATGTTTCTTAATAAATATAAAAGAAAGTATGTTGCAGTTTGTGGTCTAGGGGAGGTTAAAGGTTGGTTTTATTTATACACGGTGCAGGTTATAGTCAAAGGGAAGAGAGAGAGAACCCTCATGTTGTCTGATGCACGCTCTAATTACGCACTTGATAGGTGACGTCACGGTACTCGTCTTAGATCTCACCAGACTCATTACCGCAGCCTAACCTTTCCATAGCCTTCCCAGATAGACATATTCTCGGCGATCATTAATTACTTACACAAACGAGATAAACACTTATTAGTTGATATCTTTAATAAAAACTTACAATTTAAAAAGTCAAGGTTGATTAAAAAGTTAGGGTTGATTAAACGCCAAAAGGTACACAAATCAGTGAGTACCCAACATCTCATTAATATCATTTCAGTAATTTTACAGCATTAAGTTTTCATTAAATTTTTTTAGAATTTATTAGATCTAACCGACCCCAAAACTGGCCAATACCAATACTATTGGCATAAACAGAAATATTGTTCAAGTAACACAATAGTTAACTTAGATTGCTTGTCATATAAATCGATTATAATCAAACTATTATTTAGAAGAAAAAAACCGTTACTAAAAATAAAATTAATTAAATAAGTTTTTTTTTTGAGCAAATTAGCCATAATTAAATGAGTTATAAAGAACGCATTTCTCTACAGTTAGGTAAAGATTCCATTAAAATCAGAGCAATAGCAAAAGAGAGTTTTGAAATTTTAACCACTTGCAAAACCTTTAAAATTAACTTCAAATATCTAGAAAACTACTCGATAGATTTTGTTTATATTTTATCTGTATATGGAGACTACTTTTTTCCATAATTGTATAAAATTTCGTAAAAATCTGTTGAGCAGGAAACAAGATATTGAGAGTTAAAGTTTGGTTTCGTTTGAAACAGTAAAATCTTTAACTTCAAATATCTGGAAAACTACTCAATAGATTTTGTTTATATTTTATCTGTATCTAGAGACAACTTTTGTCTATAATTGTATAAAATTTCGTAAAAATCTGTTGAGCAGGAAACAAGATATTGAGAGTTAAAGTTTGGTTTCGTTAGAAACAGTGAAATCTTTAACTTCAAATATCTGGAAAACTACTCGATAGATTTTGTTTATATTTTATCTGTATATGGAGACAAGTTTTGTCTATAATTGTATAAAATATCGTAAAAATCTGTCGAGTAGGAAACGAGATATTGAGAGTTAAAGTTTGGTTTCGTTTGAAACAGTGAAATCTTTAACATCAAATATCTGGAAAACTACTCGATAGATTTTGTTTATATTTTATCTGTATATGGAGACAAGTTTTGTCTATAATTGTATAAAATTTCGTAAAAATCTGTCGAGTAGGAAACGAGATATTTAGAGTTAAAGTTTGGTTTCGTTTGAAACAGTAAAATCTTTAACTTCAAATATCTGGAAAACTACTCAATAGATTTTGTTTATATTTTATCTGTATCTAGAGACAACTTTTGTCTATAATTGTATAAAATTTCGTAAAAATCTGTTGAGCAGGAAACAAGATATTGAGAGTTAAAGTTTGGTTTCGTTTGAAACAGTAAAATCTTTAACTTCAAATATCTGGAAAACTACTCAATAGATTTTGTTTATATTTCATCTGTATATGGAGACTACTTTTGTGTATAATTGTTTTAAATTTCGTAAATATCTGTAGAATAGAAAACGAGATATTTAAAGTTAATGTTTGGTTTCGTTAGAAACAGTGAAATCTTTAACTTCAAATATCTGGAAAACTACTTGATAGATTTTGTTTATATTTCATCTGTATATGGAGACTACTTTTGTGTATAATTGTTTTAAATTTCGTAAATATCTGTAGAATAGAAAACGAGATATTTAAAGTTAATGTTTGGTTTCGTTAGAAACAGTGAAATCTTTAACTTCAAATATCTGGAAAACTACTCGATAGATTTTGTTTATATTTCATCTGTATATGGAGACTACTTTTGTGTATAATTGTTTTAAATTTCGTAAATATCTGTAGAATAGAAAACGAGATATTTAAAGTTAATGTTTGGTTTCGTTAGAAACAGTGAAATCTTTAACTTCAAATATCTGGAAAACTACTCGATAGATTTTGTTTATATTTTATCTGTATATGGAGACAAGTTTTGTCTATAATTGTATAAAATATCGTAAAAATCTGTCGAGTAGGAAACGAGATATTGAGAGTTAAAGTTTGGTTTCGTTTGAAACAGTGAAATCTTTAACATCAAATATCTGGAAAACTACTCGATAGATTTTGTTTATATTTTATCTGTATATGGAGACAAGTTTTGTCTATAATTGTATAAAATTTCGTAAAAATCTGTCGAGTAGGAAACGAGATATTTAGAGTTAAAGTTTGGTTTCGTTTGAAACAGTAAAATCTTTAACTTCAAATATCTGGAAAACTACTCAATAGATTTTGTTTATATTTTATCTGTATCTAGAGACAACTTTTGTCTATAATTGTATAAAATTTCGTAAAAATCTGTTGAGCAGGAAACAAGATATTGAGAGTTAAAGTTTGGTTTCGTTTGAAACAGTAAAATCTTTAACTTCAAATATCTGGAAAACTACTCAATAGATTTTGTTTATATTTTATCTGTATCTAGAGACAACTTTTGTCTATAATTGTATAAAATTTCGTAAAAATCTGTTGAGCAGGAAACAAGATATTGAGAGTTAAAGTTTGGTTTCGTTAGAAACAGTGAAATCTTTAACTTCAAATATCTGGAAAACTACTCGATAGATTTTGTTTATATTTTATCTGTATATGGAGACAAGTTTTGTCTATAATTGTATAAAATATCGTAAAAATCTGTCGAGTAGGAAACGAGATATTGAGAGTTAAAGTTTGGTTTCGTTTGAAACAGTGAAATCTTTAACATCAAATATCTGGAAAACTACTCGATAGATTTTGTTTATATTTTATCTGTATATGGAGACAAGTTTTGTCTATAATTGTATAAAATTTCGTAAAAATCTGTCGAGTAGGAAACGAGATATTTAGAGTTAAAGTTTGGTTTCGTTTGAAACAGTGAAATCTTTAACTTTAAATATCTGGAAAACTACTCGATAGATTTTGTTTATATTTTATCTGTATATGGAGACAAGTTTTGTCTATAATTGTATAAAATTTCGTAAAAATCTGTCGAGTAGGAAACGAGATATTTAGAGTTAAACATTGGTTTCGTTTGAAACCGTGAAATCTTTAACTTCAAATATCTGGAAAACTACTTGATAGATTTTGTTTATATTTTATCTGTAAATGGAAACAAGTTTGGTCTATAATTGTATAAAATTTCGTAAAAATCTGTCGAGTAGGAAACGAGATATTTAGAGTTAAAGTTTGGTTTCGTTTGAAACAGTGAAATCTTTAACTTCAAATATCTGGAAAACTACTCAATAGATTTTGTTTATATTTTATCTGTATATTGAGACAACTTTTGTCTATAATTGTATAAAATTTCGTAAAAATCTGTCGAGTAGGAAACGAGATATTTAGAGTTAAAGTTTGGTTTCGTTTGAAACAGTGAAATCTTTAACTTCAAATATCTGGAAAACTACTCGATAGATTTTGTTTATATTTCATCTGTATATGGAGACTACTTTTGTGTATAATTGTTTTAAATTTCGTAAATATCTGTAGAATAGAAAACGAGATATTTAAAGTTAATGTTTGGTTTCGTTTGAAACAGTGAAATCTTTAACTTCAAATATCTGGAAAACTACTTGATAGATTTTGTTTATATTTTATCTGTATATGGAGACGAGTTTTGTCTATAAGTGTATAAAATTTCGTAAAAATCTGTTGAGTAAGAAACGAGATATTGAGAGATGAAGTTTGATTTCGTTTGAAACCGTGAAATCTTTAACTTCAAATATCTGGAAAACTACTCGATAGATTTTGTTTATATTTTATCTGTATATGGAAACAAGTTTTGTCTATAATTGTATAAAATTTCGTAAAAATCTGTCCAGTAGGAAACGAGATATTTAGAGTTAAAGTTTAGTTTCGTTTGAAACAGTGAAATCTTTAACTTCAAATATCTGGAAAACTACTCGATAGATTTTGTTTATATTTTATCTGTATATGGAGACGAGTTTTGTCTATAAGTGTATAAAATTTCGTAAAAATCTGTTGAGCAGGAAACAAGATATTGAGAGTTAAAGTTTGGTTTCGTTTGAAACAGTGAAATCATTAACTTCAAATATCTGGAAAACTACTCGATAGATTTTGATTATATTTTATCTGTATATGGAGACGAGTTTTGTCTATAAGTGTATAAAGCTTCGTAAAAATCTGTTGAGCAGGAAACATGATATTGAGAGTTAAAGTTTGGTTTCGTTTGAAACAGTGAAATCTTTAACTTCAAATATCTGGAAAACTACTCGATAGATTTTGTTTATATTTTATCTGTATATGGAGACAAGTTTTGTCTATAATTGTATAAAATTTCGTAAAAATCTGTCGAGTAGGAAACGAGATATTTAGAGTTAAAGTTTGGTTTCGTTTGAAACAGTGAAATCTTTAACTTCAAATATCTGGAAAACTACTCGATAGATTTTGTTTGTATTTCATCTGTATATGGAGACAACTTTTGTCTATAACTGTATAAAATTTCGTAAAAATCTGTTGAGCAGGAAACATGATATTGAGAGTTAAAGTTTGGTTTCGTTTGAAACAGTGAAATCTTTAACTTCAAATATCTGGAAAACTACTCGATAGATTTTGTTTATATTTTATCTGTATATGGAGACAAGTTTTGTCTATAATTGTATAAAATTTCGTAAAAATCTGTCGAGTAGGAAACGAGATATTTAGAGTTAAAGTTTGGTTTCGTTTGAAACAGTGAAATCTTTAACTTCAAATATCTGGAAAACTACTCGATAGATTTTGTTTGTATTTTATCTGTATATGGAGACTACTTTTTTCTATAATTGTATAAAACCTCGTAAAAATCTGTAGAGTAAGATACGAGATATTTAGAGTTAAAGTTTGGTTTCGTTTGAAACAGTGAAATCTTTAACTTCAAATATCTGGAAAACTACTCGATAGATTTTGTTTATATTTTATCTGTATATGGAGACAAGTTTTGTCTATAATTGTATAAAATTTCGTAAAAATCTGTTGAGGAGGAAACTAGATATTGAGAGTTAAAGTTTGGTTTCGTATGAAACAGTGAAATCATTAACTTCAAATATCTGGAAAACTACTCAGTAAATTTTGTTTATATTTTATTTGTATATGGAGACAAGTTTTGTCTATAAGTGTATAAAATTTCGTAAAAATCTGTTGAGCAGGAAACAAGATATTGAGAGTTAAAGTTTGGTTTCGTTTGAAACAGTGAAATCTTTAACTTCAAATATCTGGAAAACTACTCGATAGATTTTGATTATATTTTATCTGTATATGGAGACGAGTTTTGTCTATAAGTGTATAAAGCTTCGTAAAAATCTGTTGAGCAGGAAACATGATATTGAGAGTTTGGTTTCGTTTGAAACAGTGAAATCTTTAACTTCAAATATCTGGAAAACTACTCGATAGATTTTGTTTATATTTTATCTGTATATGGAGACAAGTTTTGTCTATAATTGTATAAAATTTCGTAAAAATCTGTCGAGTAGGAAACGAGATATTTAGAGTTAAAGTTTGGTTTCGTTTGAAACAGTGAAATCTTTAACTTCAAATATCTGGAAAACTACTCGATAGATTTTGTTTGTATTTCATCTGTATATGGAGACTACTTTTTTCTATAATTGTATAAAACCTCGTAAAAATCTGTAGAGTAAGATACGAGATATTTAGAGTTAAAGTTTGGTTTCGTTTGAAACAGTGAAATCTTTAACTTCAAATATCTGGAAAACTACTCGATAGATTTTGTTTATATTTTATCTGTATATGGAGACAAGTTTTGTCTATAATTGTATAAAATTTCGTAAAAATCTGTTGAGGAGGAAACTAGATATTGAGAGTTAAAGTTTGGTTTCGTTTGAAACAGTGAAATCTTTAACTTCAAATATCTGGAAAACTACTCGATAGATTTTGTTTATATTTCATCTGTATATGGAGACTACTTTTGTGTATAATTGTTTAAAATTTCGTAAATATCTGTAGATTAGAAAACGAGATATTTAGAGTTAAAATTTGGTTTCGTTTGAAACAGTGAAATCTTTAACTTCAAATATCTGGAAAATTACTTGATAGATTTTGTTTATATTTCATCTGTATATGGAGACTACTTTTTTGTATAATTGTTTAAAATTTCGTAAAAATCTGTAGAATAGAAAACGAGATATTTAGAGTTAATGTTTGGTTTCGTTTGAAACAGTGAAATCTTTAACTTCAAATATCTGGAAAACTACTCGATAGATTTTGTTTATATTTTATCTGTATATGGAGACTACATTTGTCTATAATTGTATAAAAAATCGTAAAAATCTGTCGAGTAGGAAACGAGATATTTAGAGTTAAAGTTTGGTTTCGTTTGAAACAGTGAAATCTTTAACTTCAAATATCTGGAAAACTACTCGATAGATTTTGTTTATATTTTATCTGTATATGGAGACTACTTTCGTCTATAATTGTATAAAATTTCGTAAAAATCTGTGGAGTAGGAAACGAGATTTTCAGAGTTAAAGTTTGGTTTCGTATGAAACAGTGAAATTATTAACCTCAAATATCTGGAAAACTGCTCGATAGATTTTGTTTATATTTTATCTGTATATGGAGACTACTTTTGTCTATAATTGTATAAAATTTCGTAAAAATCTGTGGGGTAGGAAACGAGATATTCAGAGTTAAATTTTGGTTTCCTTTTAAACAGTGAAATCTTTAACTTCAAATATCTGGAAAACAACTCCATAGATTTTGTTTATATTTTATTTGTATATGGAGACAAGTTTTGTCTATAATTGTATAAATTTCGTAAAAATCTGTCGAATAGGAAACGAGATGTTTAGAGTTAAACTTTGGTTTCGTTTGAAACAGTGAAATCTTTAACTTCAAATATCTGAAAAACTACTTGATAGATTTTGTTTATGTTTCATCTGTATATGGAGACAACCATTGTCTATAATTGTATAAAATTTCGTAAATGTCTGTCGAGTAGGAAACGAGATATTCAGAGTTAAATTTTGGTTTCCTTTGAAACAGTGAAATCTATAACTTCAAATACCTGGAAAACTACTGGATAGATTTTGTTTATATTTCATCTGTATATGGAGACAAGTTTTGTCTATAATTGTATAAAATTTCGTAAAAATCTGTCGAGCAGGAAACGAGATATTTAGAGTTAAACATTGGTTTCGTTTGAAACAGTGAAATATTTAACTTCAAATATCTAGAAAACTACTCGATAGATTTTGTTTATATTTTATCTGTATATGGAGACAAGTTTTGTGTATAATTGTATAAAATTTCGTAAAAATCTGTTGAGGAGGAAACGAGATATTGAGAGATGAAGTTTGGTTTCGTTTGAAACAGTGAAATCTTTAACATTAAATATCTGGAAAACTACTCGATAGATTTGGTATGTATTTTATCTGTATATGGAGTCAACTTTTGTCTATAATTGTATGAAATTTCGTAAAAATCTGTTGAGGAGGAAACTAGATATTAAGAGTTAAAGTTTGGTTTCGTATGAAACAGTGAAATCTTTAACTTCAAATATCTGGAAAACTACTCAATAAATTTTGTTTATATTTTATTTGTATATGGAGACTACTTTTGTGTATAATTGTATAAAATTTCGTAAAAATCTGTAGAATAGAAAACGAGATATTTAGAGTTAAAGTTTGGTTTCGTTTGAAACAGTGAAATCTTTAACTTCAAATATCTGGAAAACTACTCAATAAATTTTGTTTATATTTTATCTGTATATGGAGACTACTTTTGTGTATAATTGTATAAAATTTCGTAAAAATCTGTAGAATAGAAAACGAGATATTTAGAGTTAAAGTTTGGTTTCGTTTGAAACAGTGAAATCTTTAACTTCAAATATCTGGAAAACTACTCAATAAATTTTGTTTATATTTTATCTGTATATGGAGACTACTTTTGTCTATAATTGTATAAAATTTCGTAAAAATCTGTAGAATAGAAAACGAGATATTTAGAGTTAAAGTTTGGTTTCGTTTGAAACAGTGAAATCTTTAACTTCAAATATCTGGAAAACTACTCGATAGATTTTGTTTATATTTTATCTGTATATGGAGAGAACTTTTGTCTATAATTGTATAAAATTTCGTAAAAATCTGTTGATGAGAAAACTAGATATTGAGAGTTAAAGTTTGGTTTCGTATGAAACAGTGAAATCTTTAACTTCAAATATCTGGAAAACTACTCGATAGATTTTGTTTATATTTTATCTGTATATGGAGACTACTTTTGTCTATAATTGTATAAAATTTCGTAAATATCTGTAGATTAGAAAACGAGATATTTAGAGATGAAGTTTGGTTTCGTTTAACAGTGAAATCTTTAACTTCAAATATCTGGAAAACTACTCGATAGATTTTGTTTATATTTTATCTGTATATGGAGACAATTTTTGTCTATAATTGTATAAAATTTCGTAAAAATCTGTTGAGGAGGAAACTAGATATTGAGAGTTAAAGTTTGGTTTCGTATGAAACAGTGAAATCTTTAACTTCAAATATCTGGAAAACTACTCAATAAATTTTGTTTATATTTTATCTATATATGGAGACTACTTTTGTGTATAATTGTTTAAAATTTCGTAAAAATCTGTAGAATAGAAAACGAGATATTTAGAGTTAAAGTTTGGTTTCGTTTGAAACAGTGAAATCTTTAACTTCAAATATCTGGAAAACTACTCGATAGATTTTGTTTATATTTTATCTGTATATGGAGACAAGTTTTGTCTATAATTGTATAAAATTTCGTAAAAATCTGTCGAGTAGGAAACGAGATATTTAGAGTTAAAGTTTGGTTTCGTTTGAAACAGTGAAATCTTTAACTTCAAATATCTGGAAAACTGCTCGATAGATTTTGTTTATATTTTATCTGTATATGGAGACTACTTTTTTGTATAATTGTATAAAATTCCCTAAAAATCTGTTGAGGAGGAAACGAGATATTGAGAGATGAAGTTTGGTTTCGTTTGAAACAGTGAAATCTTTAACTTCAAATATCTGGAAAACTACTCAATAAATTTTGTTTATATTTTATTTTTATATGGAGACTACTTTTGTGTATAATTGTATAAAATTTCGTAAAAATCTGTAGAATTGGAAACGAGATATTTAGAGTTAAAGTTTGGTTTCGTTTGAAACAGTGAAATCTTTAACTTCAAATATCTGGAAAACTACTCAATAAATTTTGTTTATATTTTATTTGTATATGGAGACTACTTTTGTGTATAATTGTATAAAATTTCGTAAAAATCTGTAGAATTGGAAACGAGATATTTAGAGTTAAAGTTTGGTTTCGTTTGAAACAGTGAAATCTTTAACTTCAAATATCTGGAAAACTACTCAATAAATTTTGTTTATATTTTATTTGTATATGGAGACTACTTTTGTGTATAATTGTATAAAATTTCGTAAAAATCTGTCGAGTAGGAAACGAGATATTTAGAGTTAAAGTTTGGTTTCGTTTGAAACAGTGAAATCTTTAACTTCAAATATCTGGAAAACTACTCGATAGATTTTGTTTGTATTTCATCTGTATATGGAGACTACTTTTGTCTATAATTATATAAAATTTCGTAAAAATCTTTTGAGGAGGAAACGAGATATTGAGAGATGAAGTTTGGTTTCGTTTGAAACAGTGAAATCTTTAACTTCAAATATCTGGAAAACTACTCGATAGATTTTGTTTATATTTTATCTGTATATGGAGAGAACTTTTGTCTATAATTGTATAAAATTTCGTAAAAATCTGTTGAGGAGAAAACTAGATATTGAGTGTTAAAGTTTGGTTTCGTATGAAACAGTGAAATCTTTAACTTCAATTATCTGGAAAACTACTCGATAGATTTTGTTTATATTTCATCTGTATATGGAGACTACTTTTGTCTATAATTGTATAAAATTTTGTAAAAATCTGTTGAGTAAGAAACGAGATATTGAGAGATGAAGTTTGGTTTCGTTTGAAACAGTGAAATCTTTAACTTCAAATATCTGGAAAACTACTCGATAGATTTTGTTTATATTTTATCTGTATATGGAGACTACTTTTGTGTATAATTGTTTAAAATTTCGTAAAAATCTGTAGAATAGAAAACGAGATATTTAGAGTTAAAGTTGGGTTTCGTTTGAAACAGTGATATCTTTAACTTCAAATATCTGGAAAACTGCTCGATAGATTTTGTTTATATTTTATCTGTATATGGAGACTACTTTTGTGTATAATTGTTTAAAATTTCGTAAAAATCTGTAGAATAGAAAACGAGATATTTAGAGTTAAAGTTTGGTTTCGTTTGAAACAGTGAAATCTTTAACTTCAAATATCTGGAAAACTACTCGATAGATTTTGTTTATATTTTATCTGTATATGGAGACAAGTTTTGTCTATAAATGTATAAAATTTCGTAAAAATCTGTCGAGTAGGAAACAAGAAATTGTGAGTTAAAGTTTGGTTTCGTTAGTAACAGTGAAATCTTTAACTTCAAATATCTGGAAAACTACTCGATAGATATTGTTTATATTTTATGTGTATATTGAGACAACTTTTGTCTATAATTGTATAAAATTTCGTAAAAATCTGTCGAGTAGGAAACGAGATATTTAGAGTTAATGTTTGGTTTCGTTTGAAACAGTGAAATCTTTAACTTCAAATATCTGGAAAACTACTCGATAGATTTTGTTTATATTTCATCTGTATATGGAGACTACTTTTGTGTATAATTGTTTAAAATTTCGTAAATATCTGTTGATTAGAAAACGAGATATTTAGAGTTAAAATTTGGTTTCGTTTGAAACAGTGAAATCTTTAACTTCAAATATCTGGAAAAGTACTTGATAGATTTTGTTTATATTTCATCTGTATATGGAGACTACTTTTTTGTATAATTGTTTAAAATTTCGTAAAAATCTGTAGAATAGAAAACGAGATATTTAGAGTTAATGTTTGGTTTCGTTTGAAATAGTGAAATCTTTAACTTCAAATATCTGGAAAACTACTCAATAAATTTTGTTTATATTTTATCTGTATATGGAGACTACTTTTGTCTATAATTGTATAAAAAATCGTAAAAATCTGTCGAGTAGGAAACGAGATATTTAGAGTTAAAGTTTGGTTTCGTTTGAAACAGTGAAATCTTTAACTTCAAATATCTGGAAAACTGCTCGATAGATTTTGTTTATATTTTATCTGTATATGGAGACTACTTTTGTCTATAATTGTATAAAATTTCGTAAAAATCTGTGGGGTAGGAAACGAGATATTCAGAGTTAAATTTTGGTTTCCTTTTAAACAGTGAAATCTTTAACTTCAAATATCTGGAAAACTACTCCATAGATTTTGTTTATATTTTATTTGTATATGGAGACAAGTTTTGTCTATAATTGTATAAAATTTCGTAAAAATTGGTCGAGTAGGAAACGAGATGTTTAGAGTTAAAGTTTGGTTTCGTTTAAACAGTGAAATCTTTAACTACAAATATCTGAAAAACTACTGGATAGATTTTGTTTATATTTTATCTGTATATGGAGACAACCATTGTCTATAATTGTATAAAATTTCGTAAATGTCTGTCGAGTAGGAAACGAGATATTCAGAGTTAAATTTTCGTTTCCTTTGAAACAGTGAAATCTATAACTTCAAATATCTGGAAAACTGCTCCATAGATTTTGTTTATATTTTATCTGTATATAAAGACAAATTTTGTCTATAATTGTATAAAATTTCGTAAAAATCTGTCGAGTAGGAAACGAGATGTTTAGAGTTAAAATTTGGTTTCGTTTGAAACAGTGAAATCTTTAACTTCAAATATCTGGAAAACTACTCGATAGATTTTGTTTATATTTTACCTCTATATAGATACTACGTTTGTCTATAATTGTATAAAATTTTGTAAAATTCTGTCGAGTTGTAAACGAGATATTTAGAGTTAAAGTTTCGTTTCGTTTGAAACATTGAAATCTGATAATATTGCTATTTATGTCAGTTATACAGAATACTATTCTCTACAATTTGATAAAAGTAGCATTTAAATCGGAACAATAAGAAGAGAGATATGGAGGTTTGAATTTTGATCCACTTGGAAAACCTTCCTAGTCTCGATTTTTTCTTTGAAACTTCACTAGTTTGTGGATTTTGTTTGGGTTTTTTGCTGTGAGCTCCATTTTGTATTGTTCCTTGTCTGAAATAAAACAATCTGTAGAAATGTCGTTCACACGGCCATATTGAACGAAAGGATTAATAAAATTGACCAAGAAATCAAAATTTTAATTATTATTAAATTATATTTTATCAATATAAAGCTCTAAGACAAGTTTGATTTAAAGTAATGAAATCAGCTGACATTGATATGACGACGTTTATTAAAAAAAAAAATTGAAATTTTACTGCGATAACAGGATATGACCTAAATAATTGAGCTACAAACTTTTATACCATATCCGGGGTATTATGACTGTTTTATCAACTCTGTATGGCAATTTCCGGTTGGTCTGAGTTATCTTATTTTTAGTCTTTCCATAGACTTTAATAATAAAAGTGGTATTTAGTTGTTGTTAGTGGGTGGTCTTGGTAGAGTAGTTCGTTAATGTAAATGTGTTACAAGACGTTCAAACTAACCATAGGTGGTTTACTCGTAAAAGTGAGTGTGGTACCCAGTATTGGCTACGGAACAGGTCGTACGGCTCGGCTTTGCCTCAGGATTATGGTAAGATTGCAACTTATCACATTTTAGACGGTTTGCGTATTTGTAAAATAGAATTTTAATATGAGAAATGAGAAATGTACGCGTGTTTTAAAGCTGAAATTTCTCTGGCTCAAATTCCCATTATCTCCTCTCCAATTGATCAAAATAATTCCCCCCTCTAAATTCTTTTACTGTTGGGAATGGATGAATGTGAGAAGTTGCCAAATCTGGTGAATAGTGTAGACCATGCATTGAGAACAATTTCTCGTCATCAAAAGGCCAAAATATATGTATTATTGGTAAATCAAAATTTAAATAGTTTGATATAATTACGTAATTCCTCTAATAGGCCTTGGGCACACAGAAAGCAGTCTGCCGCGGCAGGCTATGATCTCCGACCGAGGCGGTCAGGCGGTCTAATTGAATTACACAATGTTGCATCATCCCTTTCAAATTGAACGCAGTCTACCGCCGCGGGCTAGCCTTTGTCGCGACGACAAGCGATCTGGTAGTACAAAAATTACATATTTCATCGAGACCGCCTTGCCACCTTTGATCAAAAATTAGTGAAGATATTGAAATTTTTATAGAAAATGTGCAAAATACAAATTTTTGTTTGACAATTTGCATGGACGTTATAAAAATGTTTTAAAAAAACCTATCTTCACGTGACTCCAGTTCGATACATAAGCGGTGGTATTCCCCTAATTGTTCTCTCTTTCTTAAGCACCCAAATTCGTCTTTCGTTTTCTTCATAGTGCTTATTTACCGCTGGAGACTGAACATTTCATTGTTATTATTACACTAATATCACTAAAGTAATGAAGAATCAAAAAAGTTGAAAGTTAACGAAATATTTTCCTGAAGTGAAAGAAAGTAAAATCTAGATCATTGAAAGAAAGTGAAAGAGCACCATTTTATGTACTGGATAACTGTGATTTTATTGGTGAAGGAGTGGCTTACGGTGCCACTACGTCATCAGCTACAGCCCGCCTACTTCATACATACCGTTCGCCAATGAGATTAGCGAATCGTTTTTGGTAATTATTTCTAGGAAAAATACTATTTAAATTTTTTTTACTAATTTTTCCCCCATAGGTATTTGATAAATTATCGAATAATGCAATAAAAATTGATATCGTAAAAACGCCCAAAATAAACATGTTTTGAACATTATATTTCCGGTTTCATACTTCTAATGTAATGAAGAATAAAAAAAGTTAACGAAATATTTTCCTGAAGTGAAAGAAAGTAAAATCTAGATCATTGAAAGAAAGTGAAAGAGCACCATTTTATGTACTGGATAACTGTGATTTTATTGGTGAAGGAGTGGCTTACGGTGCCACTACGTCATCGGCTACAGCCCGCCTACTTCATACATACCGTTCGCCAATGAGATTAGCGAATCGTTTTTGGTAATTATTTCTAGGAAAAATACTATTTAAATTTTTTTTACTAATTTTTCCCCCATAGGTATTTGATAAATTATCGAATAATGCATTAAAAATTGATATCGTAAAAACGTCCAAAATAAACATGTTTTGAACATTATATTTCCGGTTTCATACTTCTAATGTAATGAAGAATAAAAAAAGTTAACGAAATATTTTCCTGAAGTGAAAGAAAGTAAAATCTAGATCATTGATAGAAAGTGAAAGAGCACCATTTTATATACTGGATAACTGTGATTTTATTGGTGAAGGAGTGGCTTACGGTGCCACTACGTCATCAGCTACAGCCCGCCTACTTAATACATACCGTTCGCCAATGAGATTAGCGAATCGTTTTTGGTAATTATTTCTAGGAAAAATACTATTTAAATTTTTTTTACTAATTTTTCCCCCATAGGTATTTGATAAATTATCGAATAATGCAATAAAAATTGATATCGTAAAAATGTCCAAAATAAACACGTTTTGAACATTATATTTCCGGTTTCATACTTCTAATGTAATGAAGAATAAAAAAAGTTAACGAAATATTTTCCTGAAGTGAAAGAAAGTAAAATCTAGATCATTGAAAGAAAGTGAAAGAGCACCATTTTATATACTGGATAACTGTGATTTTATTGGTGAAGGAGTGGCTTACGGTGCCACTACGTCATCAGCTACAGCCCGCCTACTTCATACATACCGTTCGCCAATGAGATTAGCGAATCGTTTTTGGTAATTATTTCTAGGAAAAATACTATTTAAATTTTTTTTACTAATTTTTCCCCCATAGGTATTTGATAAATTATCGAATAATGCAATAAAAATTGATATCGTAAAAACGCCCAAAATAAACATGTTTTGAACATTATATTTCCGGTTTCATACTTCTAATGTAATGAAGAATAAAAAAAGTTAACGAAATATTTTCCTGAAGTGAAAGAAAGTAAAATCTAGATCATTGAAAGAAAGTGAAAGAGCACCATTTTATGTACTGGATAACTGTGATTTTATTGGTGAAGGAGTGGCTTACGGTGCCACTACGTCATCGGCTACAGCCCGCCTACTTCATACATACCGTTCGCCAATGAGATTAGCGAATAGTTTTTGGTAATTATTTCTAGGAAAAATACTATTTAAATTTTTTTTACTAATTTTTCCCCCATAGGTATTTGATAAATTATCGAATAATGCATTAAAAATTGATATCGTAAAAACGTCCAAAATAAACATGTTTTGAACATTATATTTCCGGTTTCATACTTCTAATGTAATGAAGAATAAAAAAAGTTAACGAAATATTTTCCTGAAGTGAAAGAAAGTAAAATCTAGATCATTGATAGAAAGTGAAAGAGCACCATTTTATATACTGGATAACTGTGATTTTATTGGTGAAGGAGTGGCTTACGGTGCCACTACGTCATCAGCTACAGCCCGCCTACTTAATACATACCGTTCGCCAATGAGATTAGCGAATCGTTTTTGGTAATTATTTCTAGGAAAAATACTATTTAAATTTTTTTTACTAATTTTTCCCCCATAGGTATTTGATAAATTATCGAATAATGCAATAAAAATTGATATCGTAAAAATGTCCAAAATAAACACGTTTTGAACATTATATTTCCGGTTTCATACTTCTAATGTAATGAAGAATAAAAAAAGTTAACGAAATATTTTCCTGAAGTGAAAGAAAGTAAAATCTAGATCATTGAAAGAAAGTGAAAGAGCACCATTTTATATACTGGATAACTGTGATTTTATTGGTGAAGGAGTGGCTTACGGTGCCACTACGTCATCAGCTACAGCCCGCCTACTTCATACATACCGTTCGCCAATGAGATTAGCGAATCGTTTTTGGTAATTATTTCTAGGAAAAATACTATTTAAATTTTTTTTACTAATTTTTCCCCCATAGGTATTTGATAAATTATCGAATAATGCAATAAAAATTGATATCGTAAAAACGCCCAAAATAAACATGTTTTGAACATTATATTTCCGGTTTCATACTTCTAATGTAATGAAGAATAAAAAAAGTTAACGAAATATTTTCCTGAAGTGAAAGAAAGTAAAATCTAGATCATTGAAAGAAAGTGAAAGAGCACCATTTTACGTACTGGATAACTGTGATTTTATTGGTGAAGGAGTGGCTTACGGTGCCACTACGTCATCGGCTACAGCCCGTCTACTTCATACATACCGTTCGCCAATGAGATAAGCGAATCGTTTTTGGTAATTATTTCTAGGAAAAATACTATTTAATTTTTTTTTACTAATTTTTCCCCCATAGGTATTTGATAAATTATCGAATAATGCATTAAAAATTGATATCGTAAAAACGTCCAAAATAAACATGTTTTGAACATTATATTTCCGGTTTCATACTTCTAATGTAATGAAGAATAAAAAAAGTTAACGAAATATTTTCCTGAAGTGAAAGAAAGTAAAATCTAGATCATTGAAAGAAAGTGAAAGAGCACCATTTTATGTACTGGATAACTGTGATTTTATTGGTGAAGGAGTGGCTTACGGTGCCACTACGTCATCGGCTACAGCCCGCCTACTTCATACATACCGTTCGCCAATGAGATTAGCGAATCGTTTTTGGTAATTATTTCTAGGAAAAATACTATTTAAATTTTTTTTACTAATTTTTCCCCCATAGGTATTCGATAAATTATCGAAGAATGCAATAAAAATTGATATCGTAAAAATGTCCAAAATAAACATGTTTTGAACATTATATTTCCGGTTTCATACTTCTAATGTAATGAAGAATAAAAAAAGTTAACGAAATATTTTCCTGAAGTGAAAGAAAGTAAAATCTAGATCATTGAAAGAAAGTGAAAGAGCACCATTTTATATACTGGATAACTGTGATTTTATTGGTGAAGGAGTGGCTTACGGTGCCACTACGTCATCGGCTACAGCCCGCCTACTTCATACATACCGTTCGCCAATGAGATTAGCGAATCGTTTTTGGTAATTATTTCTAGGGAAAAATACTATTTAAATTTTTTTTACTAATTTTTCCCCCATAGGTATTTGATAAATTATCGAATAATGCATTAAAAATTGATATCGTAAAAACGTCCAAAATAAACATGTTTTGAACATTATATTTCCGGTTTCATACTTCTAATGTAATGAAGAATAAAAAAAGTTAACGAAATATTTTCCTGAAGTGAAAGAAAGTAAAATCTAGATCATTGAAAGAAAGTGAAAGAGCACCATTTTATATACTGGATAACTGTGATTTTATTGGTGAAGGAGTGGCTTACGGTGCCACTACGTCATCGGCTACAGCCCGTCTACTTCATACATACCGTTCGCCAATGAGATTAGCGAATCGTTTTTGGTAATTATTTCTAGGAAAAATACTATTTAAATTTTTTTTACTAATTTTTCCCCCAATAGGTATTTGATAAATTATCGAATAATGCATTAAAAATTGATATCGTAAAAACGTCCAAAATAAACATGTTTTGAACATTATATTTCCGGTTTCATACTTCTAATGTAATGAAGAATAAAAAAAGTTAACGAAATATTTTTCTGAAGTGAAAGAAAGTAAAATCTAGATCATTGATAGAAAGTGAAAGAGCACCATTTTATATACTGGATAACTGTGATTTTATTGGTGAAGGAGTGGCTTACGGTGCCACTACGTCATCAGCTACAGCCCGCCTACTTAATACATACCGTTCGCCAATGAGATTAGCGAATCGTTTTTGGTAATTATTTCTAGGAAAAATACTATTTAAATTTTTTTTACTAATTTTTCCCCCATAGGTATTTGATAAATTATCGAATAATGCAATAAAAATTGATATCGTAAAAATGTCCAAAATAAACACGTTTTGAACATTATATTTCCGGTTTCATACTTCTAATGTAATGAAGAATAAAAAAAGTTAACGAAATATTTTCCTGAAGTGAAAGAAAGTAAAATCTAGATCATTGAAAGAAAGTGAAAGAGCACCATTTTATATACTGGATAACTGTGATTTTATTGGTGAAGGAGTGGCTTACGGTGCCACTACGTCATCGGCTACAGCCCGCCTACTTCATACATACCGTTCGCCAATGAGATAAGCGAATCGTTTTTGGTAATTATTTCTAGGAAAAATACTATTTAATTTTTTTTTACTAATTTTTCCCCCATAGGTATTTGATAAATTATCGAATAATGCATTAAAAATTGATATCGTAAAAACGTCCAAAATAAACATGTTTTGAACATTATATTTCCGGTTTCATACTTCTAATGTAATGAAGAATAAAAAAAGTTAACGAAATATTTTCCTGAAGTGAAAGAAAGTAAAATCTAGATCATTGAAAGAAAGTGAAAGAGCACCATTTTATGTACTGGATAACTGTGATTTTATTGGTGAAGGAGTGGCTTACGGTGCCACTACGTCATCGGCTACAGCCCGCCTACTTCATACATACCGTTCGCCAATGAGATTAGCGAATCGTTTTTGGTAATTATTTCTAGGAAAAATACTATTTAAATTTTTTTTACTAATTTTTCCCCCATAGGTATTTGATAAATTATCGAATAATGCATTAAAAATTGATATCGTAAAAACGTCCAAAATAAACATGGTTTGAACATTATATTTCCGGTTTCATACTTCTAATGTAATGAAGAATAAAAAAAGTTAACGAAATATTTTCCTGAAGTGAAAAAATGTAAAATCTAGATCATTGATAGAAAGTGAAAGAGCACCATTTTATATACTGGATAACTGTGATTTTATTGGTGAAGGAGTGGCTTACGGTGCCACTACGTCATCAGCTACAGCCCGCCTACTTCATACATACCGTTCGCCAATGAGATTAGCGAATCGTTTTTGGTAATTATTTCTAGGAAAAATACTATTTAAATTTTTTTTACTAATTTTTCCCCCATAGGTATTTGATAAATTATCGAATAATGCAATAAAAATTGATATCGTAAAAATGTCCAAAATAAACATGTTTTGAACATTATATTTCCGGTTTCATACTTCTAATGTAATGAAGAATAAAAAAAGTTAACGAAATATTTTTCTGAAGTGAAAGAAAGTAAAATCTAGATCATTGATAGAAAGTGAAAGAGCACCATTTTATATACTGGATAACTGTGATTTTATTGGTGAAGGAGTGGCTTACGGTGCCACTACGTCATCAGCTACAGCCCGCCTACTTAATACATACCGTTCGCCAATGAGATTAGCGAATCGTTTTTGGTAATTATTTCTAGGAAAAATACTATTTAAATTTTTTTTACTAATTTTTCCCCCATAGGTATTTGATAAATTATCGAATAATGCAATAAAAATTGATATCGTAAAAATGTCCAAAATAAACACGTTTTGAACATTATATTTCCGGTTTCATACTTCTAATGTAATGAAGAATAAAAAAATTTAACGAAATATTTTCCTGAAGTGAAAGAAAGTAAAATCTAGATCATTGAAAGAAAGTGAAAGAGCACCATTTTATATACTGGATAACTGTGATTTTATTGGTGAAGGAGTGGCTTACGGTGCCACTACGTCATCAGCTACAGCCCGCCTACTTCATACATACCGTTCGCCAATGAGATAAGCGAATCGTTTTTGGTAATTATTTCTAGGAAAAATACTATTTAATTTTTTTTTACTAATTTTTCCCCCATAGGTATTTGATAAATTATCGAATAATGCATTAAAAATTGATATCGTAAAAACGTCCAAAATAAACATGTTTTGAACATTATATTTCCGGTTTCATACTTCTAATGTAATGAAGAATAAAAAAAGTTAACGAAATATTTTCCTGAAGTGAAAGAAAGTAAAATCTAGATCATTGAAAGAAAGTGAAAGAGCACCATTTTATGTACTGGATAACTGTGATTTTATTGGTGAAGGAGTGGCTTACGGTGCCACTACGTCATCGGCTACAGCCCGCCTACTTCATACATACCGTTCGCCAATGAGATTAGCGAATCGTTTTTGGTAATTATTTCTAGGAAAAATACTATTTAAATTTTTTTTACTAATTTTTCCCCCATAGGTATTCGATAAATTATCGAAGAATGCAATAAAAATTGATATCGTAAAAATGTCCAAAATAAACATGTTTTGAACATTATATTTCCGGTTTCATACTTCTAATGTAATGAAGAATAAAAAAAGTTAACGAAATATTTTCCTGAAGTGAAAGAAAGTAAAATCTAGATCATTGAAAGAAAGTGAAAGAGCACCATTTTATATACTGGATAACTGTGATTTTATTGGTGAAGGAGTGGCTTACGGTGCCACTACGTCATCGGCTACAGCCCGCCTACTTCATACATACCGTTCGCCAATGAGATTAGCGAATCGTTTTTGGTAATTATTTCTAGGGAAAAATACTATTTAAATTTTTTTTACTAATTTTTCCCCCATAGGTATTTGATAAATTATCGAATAATGCATTAAAAATTGATATCGTAAAAACGTCCAAAATAAACATGTTTTGAACATTATATTTCCGGTTTCATACTTCTAATGTAATGAAGAATAAAAAAAGTTAACGAAATATTTTCCTGAAGTGAAAGAAAGTAAAATCTAGATCATTGAAAGAAAGTGAAAGAGCACCATTTTATATACTGGATAACTGTGATTTTATTGGTGAAGGAGTGGCTTACGGTGCCACTACGTCATCGGCTACAGCCCGCATACTTCATACATACCGTTCGCCAATGAGATTAGCGAATCGTTTTTGGTAATTATTTCTAGGAAAAATACTATTTAAATTTTTTTTACTAATTTTTCCCCTATAGGTATTTGATAAATTATCGAATAATGCAATAAAAATTGATATCGTAAAAATGTCCAAAATAAACATGTTTTGAACATTATATTTCCGGTTTCATACTTCTAATGTAATGAAGAATAAAAAAAGTTAACGAAATATTTTCCTGAAGTGAAAGAAAGTAAAATCTAGATCAATGAAAGAAAGTGAAAGAGCACCATTTTATATACTGGATAACTGTGATTTTATTGGTGAAGGAGTGGCTTACGGTGCCACTTTGTCATCGGCTACAGCCCGCCTACTTCATACATACCGTTCGCCAATGAGATTAGCGAATCGTTTTTGGTAATTATTTCTAGGAAAAATACTATTTAATTTTTTTTTACTAATTTTTCCCCCATAGGTATTTGATAAATTATCGAATAATGTAATAAAAATTGATATCTTAAAAATGTCCTAAATAAACATGTTTTGAACATTATTTTTCCGGTTTCATACTTCTAGTGTAATGCAGAATCAAAAAAGTTAATGAAATATTTTCCTAAAGTAAAAGAAAGTAAGATCTAGATCATTAAATGAAAGTGAAAGAGCACCATTTTATGTACTGGATAACTGTGCTGTTATTGGTGAGGGAGTGGCTTACGGTGCACTGCGTCATCAGCTACAGCCCGCCCGCTTCACACATCCCGTTCGCCAATGAGATTAGCCAATTGTTTTTGGTAATTATTTCTAGAAAAAATACTACTTTAATTTTTTTTACTAATTTTTCCCCCATAGGTATTTGATAAATTATCGAATAATGCATTAAAAATTGATATCGTAAAAACGTCCAAAATAAACATGGTTTGAACATTATATTTCCGGTTTCATACTTCTAATGTAATGAAGAATAAAAAAAGTTAACGAAATATTTTCCTGAAGTAAAAGAATGTAAAATCTAGATCATTGATAGAAAGTGAAAGAGCACCATTTTATATACTGGATAACTGTGATTTTATTGGTGAAAGAGTGGCTTACGGTGCCACTACGTCATCAGCTACAGCCCGCCTACTTCATACATACCGTTCGCCAATGAGATTAGCGAATCGTTTTTGGTAATTATTTCTAGGAAAAATACTATTTAATTTTTTTTTACTAATTTTTCCCCCATAGGTATTTGATAAATTATCGAATAATGCATTAAAAATTGATATCGTAAAAACGTCCAAAATAAACATGTTTTGAACATTATATTTCCGGTTTCATACTTCTAATGTAATGAAGAATAAAAAAAGTTAACGAAATATTTTCCTGAAGTGAAAGAAAGTAAAATCTAGATCATTGAAAGAAAGTGAAAGAGCACCATTTTATGTACTGGATAACTGTGATTTTATTGGTGAAGGAGTGGCTTACGGTGCCACTACGTCATCGGCTACAGCCCGCCTACTTCATACATACCGTTCGCCAATGAGATTAGCGAATCGTTTTTGGTAATTATTTCTAGGAAAAATACTATTTAAATTTTTTTTACTAATTTTTCCCCCAATAGGTATTTGATAAATTATCGAATAATGCATTAAAAATTGATATCGTAAAAACGTCCAAAATAAACATGTTTTGAACATTATATTTCCGGTTTCATACTTCTAATGTAATGAAGAATAAAAAAAGTTAACGAAATATTTTTCTGAAGTGAAAGAAAGTAAAATCTAGATCATTGATAGAAAGTGAAAGAGCACCATTTTATATACTGGATAACTGTGATTTTATTGGTGAAGGAGTGGCTTACGGTGCCACTACGTCATCAGCTACAGCCCGCCTACTTAATACATACCGTTCGCCAATGAGATTAGCGAATCGTTTTTGGTAATTATTTCTAGGAAAAATACTATTTAAATTTTTTTTACTAATTTTTCCCCCATAGGTATTTGATAAATTATCGAATAATGCAATAAAAATTGATATCGTAAAAATGTCCAAAATAAACACGTTTTGAACATTATATTTCCGGTTTCATACTTCTAATGTAATGAAGAATAAAAAAAGTTAACGAAATATTTTCCTGAAGTGAAAGAAAGTAAAATCTAGATCATTGAAAGAAAGTGAAAGAGCACCATTTTATATACTGGATAACTGTGATTTTATTGGTGAAGGAGTGGCTTACGGTGCCACTACGTCATCGGCTACAGCCCGCCTACTTCATACATACCGTTCGCCAATGAGATAAGCGAATCGTTTTTGGTAATTATTTCTAGGAAAAATACTATTTAATTTTTTTTTACTAATTTTTCCCCCATAGGTATTTGATAAATTATCGAATAATGCATTAAAAATTGATATCGTAAAAACGTCCAAAATAAACATGTTTTGAACATTATATTTCCGGTTTCATACTTCTAATGTAATGAAGAATAAAAAAAGTTAACGAAATATTTTCCTGAAGTGAAAGAAAGTAAAATCTAGATCATTGAAAGAAAGTGAAAGAGCACCATTTTATGTACTGGATAACTGTGATTTTATTGGTGAAGGAGTGGCTTACGGTGCCACTACGTCATCGGCTACAGCCCGCCTACTTCATACATACCGTTCGCCAATGAGATTAGCGAATCGTTTTTGGTAATTATTTCTAGGAAAAATACTATTTAAATTTTTTTTACTAATTTTTCTCCCATAGGTATTTGATAAATTATCGAATAATGCATTAAAAATTGATATCGTAAAAACGTCCAAAATAAACATGTTTTGAACATTATATTTCCGGTTTCATACTTCTAATGTAATGAAGAATAAAAAAAGTTAACGAAATATTTTCCTGAAGTGAAAGAAAGTAAAATCTAGATCATTGAAAGAAAGTGAAAGAGCACCATTTTATGTACTGGATAACTGTGATTTTATTGGTGAAGGAGTGGCTTACGGTGCCACTACGTCATCGGCTACAGCCCGCCTACTTCATACATACCGTTCGCCAATGAGATTAGCGAATCGTTTTTGGTAATTATTTCTAGGAAAAATACTATTTAAATTTTTTTTACTAATTTTTCCCCCATAGGTATTTGATAAATTATCGAATAATGCATTAAAAATTGATATCGTAAAAACGTCCAAAATAAACATGGTTTGAACATTATATTTCCGGTTTCATACTTCTAATGTAATGAAGAATAAAAAAAGTTAACGAAATATTTTCCTGAAGTGAAAAAATGTAAAATCTAGATCATTGATAGAAAGTGAAAGAGCACCATTTTATATACTGGATAACTGTGATTTTATTGGTGAAGGAGTGGCTTACGGTGCCACTACGTCATCAGCTACAGCCCGCCTACTTCATACATACCGTTCGCCAATGAGATTAGCGAATCGTTTTTGGTAATTATTTCTAGGAAAAATACTATTTAAATTTTTTTTACTAATTTTTCCCCCATAGGTATTTGATAAATTATCGAATAATGCAATAAAAATTGATATCGTAAAAATGTCCAAAATAAACATGTTTTGAACATTATATTTCCGGTTTCATACTTCTAATGTAATGAAGAATAAAAAAAGTTAACGAAATATTTTTCTGAAGTGAAAGAAAGTAAAATCTAGATCATTGATAGAAAGTGAAAGAGCACCATTTTATATACTGGATAACTGTGATTTTATTGGTGAAGGAGTGGCTTACGGTACCACTACGTCATCAGCTACAGCCCGCCTACTTAATACATACCGTTCGCCAATGAGATTAGCGAATCGTTTTTGGTAATTATTTCTAGGAAAAATACTATTTAAATTTTTTTTACTAATTTTTCCCCCATAGGTATTTGATAAATTATCGAATAATGCAATAAAAATTGATATCGTAAAAATGTCCAAAATAAACACGTTTTGAACATTATATTTCCGGTTTCATACTTCTAATGTAATGAAGAATAAAAAAAGTTAACGAAATATTTTCCTGAAGTGAAAGAAAGTAAAATCTAGATCATTGAAAGAAAGTGAAAGAGCACCATTTTATATACTGGATAACTGTGATTTTATTGGTGAAGGAGTGGCTTACGGTGCCACTACGTCATCGGCTACAGCCCGCCTACTTCATACATACCGTTCGCCAATGAGATTAGCGAATCGTTTTTGGTAATTATTTCTAGGAAAAATACTATTTAAATTTTTTTTACTAATTTTTCCCCTATAGGTATTTGATAAATTATCGAATAATGCAATAAAAATTGATATCGTAAAAATGTCCAAAATAAACATGTTTTGAACATTATATTTCCGGTTTCATACTTCTAATGTAATGAAGAATAAAAAAAGTTAACGAAATATTTTCCTGAAGTGAAAGAAAGTAAAATCTAGATCAATGAAAGAAAGTGAAAGAGCACCATTTTATATACTGGATAACTGTGATTTTATTGGTGAAGGAGTGGCTTACGGTGCCACTTTGTCATCGGCTACAGCCCGCCTACTTCATACATACCGTTCGCCAATGAGATTAGCGAATCGTTTTTGGTAATTATTTCTAGGAAAAATACTATTTAATTTTTTTTTACTAATTTTTCCCCCATAGGTATTTTATAAATTATCGAATAATGTAATAAAAATTGATATCTTAAAAATGTCCTAAATAAACATGTTTTGAACATTATTTTTCCGGTTTCATACTTCTAGTGTAATGCAGAATCAAAAAAGTTAATGAAATATTTTCCTAAAGTAAAAGAAAGTAAGATCTAGATCATTAAATGAAAGTGAAAGAGCACCATTTTATGTACTGGATAACTGTGCTGTTATTGGTGAGGGAGTGGCTTACGGTGCACTGCGTCATCAGCTACAGCCCGCCCACTTCACACATCCCGTTCGCCAATGAGATTAGCCAATTGTTTTTGGTAATTATTTCTAGAAAAAATACTACTTTAATTTTTTTTACTAATTTTTCCCCCATAGGTATTTGATAAATTATCGAATAATGCATTAAAAATTGATATCGTAAAAACGTCCAAAATAAACATGGTTTGAACATTATATTTCCGGTTTCATACTTCTAATGTAATGAAGAATAAAAAAAGTTAACGAAATATTTTCCTGAAGTAAAAGAATGTAAAATCTAGATCATTGATAGAAAGTGAAAGAGCACCATTTTATATACTGGATAACTGTGATTTTATTGGTGAAAGAGTGGCTTACGGTGCCACTACGTCATCAGCTACAGCCCGCCTACTTCATACATACCGTTCGCCAATGAGATTAGCGAATCGTTTTTGGTAATTATTTCTAGGAAAAATACTATTTAATTTTTTTTTACTAATTTTTCCCCCATAGGTATTTGATAAATTATCGAATAATGCATTAAAAATTGATATCGTAAAAACGTCCAAAATAAACATGTTTTGAACATTATATTTCCGGTTTCATACTTCTAATGTAATGAAGAATAAAAAAAGTTAACGAAATATTTTCCTGAAGTGAAAGAAAGTAAAATCTAGATCATTGAAAGAAAGTGAAAGAGCACCATTTTATGTACTGGATAACTGTGATTTTATTGGTGAAGGAGTGGCTTACGGTGCCACTACGTCATCGGCTACAGCCCGCCTACTTCATACATACCGTTCGCCAATGAGATTAGCGAATCGTTTTTGGTAATTATTTCTAGGAAAAATACTATTTAAATTTTTTTTACTAATTTTTCCCCATAGGTATTTGATAAATTATCGAATAATGCAATAAAAATTGATATCGTAAAAATGTCCAAAATAAACATGTTTTGAACATTATATTTCCGGTTTCATACTTCTAATGTAATGAAGAATAAAAAAAGTTAACGAAATATTTTCCTGAATTGAAAGAAAGTAAAATCTAGATCATTGAAAGAAAGTGAAAGAGCACCATTTTATGTACTGGATAACTGTGATTTTATTGGTGAAGGAGTGGCTTACGGTGCCACTACGTCATCGGCTACAGCCCGCCTACTTCATACATACCGTTCGCCAATGAGATTAGCGAATCGTTTTTGGTAATTATTTCTAGGAAAAATACTATTTAAATTTTTTTTACTAATTTTTCCCCTATAGGTATTTGATAAATTATCGAATAATGCATTAAAAATTGATATCGTAAAAACGTCCAAAATAAACATGGTTTGAACATTATATTTCCGGTTTCATACTTCTAATGTAATGAAGAATAAAAAAAGTTAACGAAATATTTTCCTGAAGTAAAAGAATGTAAAATCTAGATCATTGATAGAAAGTGAAAGAGCACCATTTTATATACTGGATAACTGTGATTTTATTGGTGAAAGAGTGGCTTACGGTGCCACTACGTCATCAGCTACAGCCCGCCTACTTCATACATACCGTTCGCCAATGAGATTAGCGAATCGTTTTTGGTAATTATTTCTAGGAAAAATACTATTTAATTTTTTTTTACTAATTTTTCCCCCATAGGTATTTGATAAATTATCGAATAATGCATTAAAAATTGATATCGTAAAAACGTCCAAAATAAACATGTTTTGAACATTATATTTCCGGTTTCATACTTCTAATGTAATGAAGAATAAAAAAAGTTAACGAAATATTTTCCTGAAGTGAAAGAAAGTAAAATCTAGATCATTGAAAGAAAGTGAAAGAGCACCATTTTATGTACTGGATAACTGTGATTTTATTGGTGAAGGAGTGGCTTACGGTGCCACTACGTCATCGGCTACAGCCCGCCTACTTCATACATACCGTTCGCCAATGAGATTAGCGAATCGTTTTTGGTAATTATTTCTAGGAAAAATACTATTTAAATTTTTTTTACTAATTTTTCCCCCATAGGTATTTGATAAATTATCGAATAATGCAATAAAAATTGATATCGTAAAAATGTCCAAAATAAACATGTTTTGAACATTATATTTCCGGTTTCATACTTCTAATGTAATGAAGAATAAGAAAAGTTAACGAAATATTTTCCTGAAGTGAAAGAAAGTAAAATCTAGATCATTGAAAGAAAGTGAAAGAGCACCGTTTTATATACTGGATAACTGTGATTTTATTGGTGAAGGAGTGGCTTACGGTGCCACTACGTCATCGGCTACAGCCCGCCTACTTCATACATACCGTTCGCCAATGAGATTAGCGAATCGTTTTTGGTAATTATTTCTAGGAAAAATACTATTTAAATTTTTTTTACTAATTTTTCCCCCATAGGTATTTGATAAATTATCGAATAATGCATTAAAAATTGATATCGTAAAAACGTCCAAAATAAACATGTTTTGAACATTATATTTCCGGTTTCATACTTCTAATGTAATGAAGAATAAAAAAAGTTAACGAAATATTTTCCTGAAGTGAAAGAAAGTAAAATCTAGATCATTGAAAGAAAGTGAAAGAGCACCATTTTATGTACTGGATAACTGTGATTTTATTGGTGAAGGAGTGGCTTACGGTGCCACTACGTCATCGGCTACAGCCCGCCTACTTCATACATACCGTTCGCCAATGAGATTAGCGAATCGTTTTTGGTAATTATTTCTAGGAAAAATACTATTTAAATCTTTTTTACTAATTTTTCCCCCATAGGTATTTGATAAATTATCGAATAATGCAATAAAATTTGATATCGTAAAAATGTCCTAAATAAACATGTTTTGAAGATTATTTTTCCGGTTTCATACTTCTAGTGTAATGCAGAATCAAAAAAGTTAATGAAATATTTTCCTAAAGTAAAAGAAAGTAAGATCTAGATCATTAAATGAAAGTGAAAGAGCACCATTTTATGTACTGGATAACTGTGCTGTTATTGGTGAGGGAGTGGCTTACGGTGCACTACGTCATCGGCTACAGCCCGCCCACTTCACACATCCCGTTCGCCAATGAGATTAGCCAATTGTTTTTGGTAATTATTTCTAGAAAAAATACTACTTTAATTTTTTTTACTAATTTTTCCCCCATAGGTATTTGATAAATTATCGAATAATGCATTAAAAATTGATATCGTAAAAACGTCCAAAATAAACATGGTTTGAACATTATATTTCCGGTTTCATACTTCTAATGTAATGAAGAATAAAAAAAGTTAACGAAATATTTTCCTGAAGTGAAAGAATGTAAAATCTAGATCATTGATAGAAAGTGAAAGAGCACCATTTTATATACTGGATAACTGTGATTTTATTGGTGAAGGAATGGCTTACGGTGCCACTACGTCATCGGCTACAGCCCGCCTACTTCATACATACCGTTCGCCAATGAGATTAGCGAATCGTTTTTGGTAATTATTTCTAGGAAAAATACTATTTAAATCTTTTTTACTAATTTTTCCCCCATAGGTATTTGATAAATTATCGAATAATGTAATAAAAATTGATATCTTAAAAATGTCCTAAATAAACATGTTTTGAACATTATTTTTCCGGTTTCATACTTCTAGTGTAATGCAGAATCAAAAAAGTTAATGAAATATTTTCCTAAAGTAAAAGAAAGTAAGATCTAGATCATTAAATGAAAGTGAAAGAGCACCATTTTATGTACTGGATAACTGTGCTGTTATTGGTGAGGGAGTGGCTTACGGTGCACTACGTCATCAGCTACAGCCCGCCCACTTCACACATCCCGTTCGCCAATGAGATTAGCCAATTGTTTTTGGTAATTATTTCTAGGAAAAATACTACTTTAATTTTTTTTACTAATTTTTCCCCCATAGGTATTTGATAAATTATCGAATAATGCATTAAAAATTGATATCGTAAAAACGTCCAAAATAAACATGGTTTGAACATTATATTTCCGGTTTCATACTTCTAATGTAATGAAGAATAAAAAAAGTTAACGAAATATTTTCCTGAAGTGAAAGAATGTAAAATCTAGATCATTGATAGAAAGTGAAAGAGCACCATTTTATATACTGGATAACTGTGATTTTATTGGTGAAGGAGTGGCTTACGGTGCCACTACGTCATCGGCTACAGCCTGCCTACTTCATACATACCGTTCGCCAATGAGATTAGCGAATCGTTTTTGGTAATTATTTCTAGGAAAAATACTATTTAAATTTTTTTTACTAATTTTTCCCCCATAGGTATTTGATAAATTATCGAATAATGCATTAAAAATTGATATCGTAAAAACGTCCATAATAAACATGTTTTGAACATGATATTTCCGGTTTCATACTTCTAATGTAATGAAGAATAAAAAAAGTTAACGAAATATTTTCCTGAAGTGAAAGAAAGTAAAATCTAGATCATTGATAGAAAGTGAAAGAGCACCATTTTATATACTGGATAACTGTGATTTTATTGGTGAAGGAGTGGCTTACGGTGCCACTACGTCATCAGCTACAGGCCGCCTACTTCATACATACCGTTCGCCAATGAGATTAGCGAATCGTTTTTGGTAATTATTTCTAGGAAAAATACTATTTAAATTTTTTTTACTAATTTTTCCCCCATAGGTATTTGATAAATTATCGAATAATGCAATAAAAATTGATATCGTAAAAATGTCCAAAATAAACATGTTTTGAACATTATATTTCCGGTTTTATACTTCTAATGTAATGAAGAATAAAAAAAGTTAACGAAATATTTTCCTGAAGTGAAAGAAAGTAAAATCTAGATCATTGATAGAAAGTGAAAGAGCACCATTTTATATACTGGATAACTGTGATTTTATTGGTGAAGGAGTGGCTTACGGTGCCACTACGTCATCAGCTACAGCCCGCCTACTTAATACATACCGTTCGCCAATGAGATTAGCGAATCGTTTTTGGTAATTATTTCTAGGAAAAATACTATTTAAATTTTTTTTACTAATTTTTCCCCCATAGGTATTTGATAAGTTATCGAATAATGCAATAAAAATTGATATCGTAAAAATGTCCAAAATAAACACGTTTTGAACTTTATATTTCCGGTTTCATACTTCTAATGTAATGAAGAATAAAAAAAGTTAACGAAATATTTTCCTGAAGTGAAAGAAAGTAAAATCTAGATCATTGAAAGAAAGTGAAAGAGCACCATTTTATATACTGGATAACTGTGATTTTATTGGTGAAGGAGTGGCTTACGGTGCCACTACGTCATCGGCTACAGCCTGCCTACTTCATACATACCGTTGGCCAATGAGATTAGCGAATCGTTTTTGGTAATTATTTCTAGGAAAAATACTATTTAAATTTTTTTTACTAATTTTTCCCCCATAGGTATTTGATAAATTATCGAATAATGCATTAAAAATTGATATCGTAAAAACGTCCAAAATAAACATGTTTTGAACATTATATTTCCGGTTTCATACTTCTAATGTAATGAAGAATAAAAAAAGTTAACGAAATATTTTCCTGAAGTGAAAGAAAGTAAAATCTAGATCATTGATAGAAAGTGAAAGAGCACCATTTTATATACTGGATAACTGTGATTTTATTGGTGAAGGAGTGGCTTACGGTGCCACTACGTCATCAGCTACAGGCCGCCTACTTCATACATACCGTTCGCCAATGAGATTAGCGAATCGTTTTTGGTAATTATTTCTAGGAAAAATACTATTTAAATTTTTTTTACTAATTTTTCCCCCATAGGTATTTGATAAATTATCGAATAATGCAATAAAAATTGATATCGTAAAAATGTCCAAAATAAACATGTTTTGAACATTATATTTCCGGTTTTATACTTCTAATGTAATGAAGAATAAAAAAAGTTAACGAAATATTTTCCTGAAGTGAAAGAAAGTAAAATCTAGATCATTGAAAGAAAGTGAAAGAGCACCATTTTATATACTGAATAACTGTGATTTTATTGGTGAAGGAGTGGCTTACGGTGCCACTACGTCATCGGCTACAGCCCGCCTACTTCATACATACCGTTCGCCAATGAGATTAGCGAATCGTTTTTGGTAATTATTTCTAGGAAAAATACTATTTAAATTTTTTTTACTAATTTTTCCCTCATAGGTATTTGATAAATTATCGAATAATGCATTAAAAATTGATATCGTAAAAATGTCCAAAATAAACATGTTTTGAACATTATATTTCCGGTTTTATACTTCTAAAGAAAGTAAAATCTAGATCATTGAAAGAAAGTGAAAGAGCACCATTTTATATACTGAATAACTGTGATTTTATTGGTGAAGGAGTGGCTTACGGTGCCACTACGTCATCGGCTACAGCCCGCCTACTTCATACATACCGTTCGCCAATGAGATTAGCGAATCGTTTTTGGTAATTATTTCTAGGAAAAATACTATTTAAATTTTTTTTACTAATTTTTCCCTCATAGGTATTTGATAAATTATCGAATAATGCATTAAAAATTGATATCGTAAAAACGTCCAAAATAAACATGTTTTGAACATTATATTTCCGGTTTCATACTTCTAATGTAATGAAGAATAAAAAAAGTTAACGAAATATTTTCCTGAAGTGAAAGAAAGTAAAATCTAGATCATTGATAGAAAGTGAAAGAGCACCATTTTATATACTGGATAACTGTGATTTTATTGGTGAAGGAGTGGCTTACGGTGCCACTACGTCATCGGCTACAGCCTGCCTACTTCATACATACCGTTGGCCAATGAGATTAGCGAATCGTTTTTGGTAATTATTTCTAGGAAAAATACTATTTAAATTTTTTTTACTAATTTTTCCCCCATAGGTATTTGATAAATTATCGAATAATGCATTAAAAATTGATATCGTAAAAACGTCCAAAATAAACATGTTTTGAACATTATATTTCCGGTTTCATACTTCTAATGTAATGAAGAATAAAAAAGTTAACGAAATATTTTCCTGAAGTGAAAGAAAGTAAAATCTAGATCATTGATAGAAAGTGAAAGAGCACCATTTTATATACTGGATAACTGTGATTTTATTGGTGAAGGAGTGGCTTACGGTGCCATTACGTCATCAGCTACAGCCCGCCTACTTCATACATACCGTTCGCCAATGAGATTAGCGAATCGTTTTTGGTAATTATTTCTAGGAAAAATACTATTTAAATTTTTTTTACTAATTTTTCCCCCATAGGTATTTGATAAATTATCGAATAATGCAATAAAAATTGATATCGTAAAAATGTCCAAAATAAACATGTTTTGAACATTATATTTCCGGTTTCATACTTCTAATGTAATGAAGAATAAAAAAAGTTAACGAAATATTTTCCTGAAGTGAAAGAAAGTAAAATCTAGATCATTGAAAGAAAGTGAAAGAGCACCATTTTATATACTGGATAACTGCGATTTTATTGGTGAAGGAGTGGCTTACGGTGCCACTACGTCATCGGCTACAGCCCGCCTACTTCATACATACCGTTCGCCAATGAGATTAGCGAATCGTTTTTGGTAATTATTTCTAGGAAAAATACTATTTAAATTTTTTTTACTAATTTTTCCCCCATAGGTATTTGATAAATTATCGAATAATGCAATAAAAATTGATATCGTAAAAATGTCCAAAATAAACATGTTTTGAACATTATATTTCCGGTTTCATACTTCTAATGTAATGAAGAATAAAAAAAGTTAACGAAATATTTTCCTGAAGTGAAAGAAAGTAAAATCTAGATCATTGATAGAAAGTGAAAGAGCACTATTTTATATACTGGATAACTGTGATTTTATTGGTGAAGGAGTGGCTTACGGTGCCACTACGTCATCGGCTACAGCCTGCCTACTTCATACATACCGTTCGCTAATGAGATTAGCGAATCGTTTTTGGTAATTATTTCTAGGAAAAATACTATTTAAATTTTTTTTACTAATTTTTCCCCCATAGGTATTTGATAAATTATCGAATAATGCAATAAAAATTGATATCGTAAAAATGTCCAAAATAAACATGTTTTGAACATTATATTTCCGGTTTCATACTTCTAATGTAATGAAGAATAAAAAAAGTTAACGAAATATTTTCCTGAAGTGAAAGAAAGTAAAATCTAGATCATTTAAAGAAAGAGCACTGGATAACTGTGATTTTATTGGCGAGGGAGTGGCTTACGGTGTCACTACGTCATCAGCTACAGTCCGCCTACTTCATACATACCGTTCGCCAATGAGATTAGCGAATCGTTTTTGGTAATTATTTCTAGGAAAAATACTATTTAAATTTTTTTTACTAATTTTTCCCCCATAGGTATTTGATAAATTATCGAATAATGCATTAAAAATTGATATCGTAAAAACGTCCAAAATAAACATGTTTTGAACATTATATTTCCGGTTTCATACTTCTAATGTAATGAAGAATAAAAAAAGTTAACGAAATATTTTCCTGAAGTGAAAGAAAGTAAAATCTAGATCATTGATAGAAAGTGAAAGAGCACCATTTTATATACTGGATAACTGTGATTTTATTGGTGAAGGAGTGGCTTACGGTGCCACTACGTCATCGGCTACAGCCTGCCTACTTCATACATACCGTTGGCCAATGAGATTAGCGAATCGTTTTTGGTAATTATTTCTAGGAAAAATACTATTTAAATTTTTTTTACTAATTTTTCCCCCATAGGTATTTGATAAATTATCGAATAATGCATTAAAAATTGATATCGTAAAAACGTCCAAAATAAACATGTTTTGAACATTATATTTCCGGTTTCATACTTCTAATGTAATGAAGAATAAAAAAAGTTAACGAAATATTTTCCTGAAGTGAAAGAAAGTAAAATCTAGATCATTGATAGAAAGTGAAAGAGCACCATTTTATATACTGGATAACTGTGATTTTATTGGTGAAGGAGTGGCTTACGGTGCCACTACGTCATCAGCTACAGGCCGCCTACTTCATACATACCGTTCGCCAATGAGATTAGCGAATCGTTTTTGGTAATTATTTCTAGGAAAAATACTATTTAAATTTTTTTTACTAATTTTTCCCCCATAGGTATTTGATAAATTATCGAATAATGCAATAAAAATTGATATCGTAAAAATGTCCAAAATAAACATGTTTTGAACATTATATTTCCGGTTTTATACTTCTAATGTAATGAAGAAAAAAAAAGTTAACGAAATATTTTCCTGAAGTGAAAGAAAGTAAAATCTAGATCATTGAAAGAAAGTGAAAGAGCACCATTTTATATACTGAATAACTGTGATTTTATTGGTGAAGGAGTGGCTTACGGTGCCACTACGTCATCGGCTACAGCCCGCCTACTTCATACATACCGTTCGCCAATGAGATTAGCGAATCGTTTTTGGTAATTATTTCTAGGAAAAATACTGTTTAAATTTTTTTTACTAATTTTTCCCTCATAGGTATTTGATAAATTATCGAATAATGCATTAAAAATTGATATCGTAAAAATGTCCAAAATAAACATGTTTTGAACATTATATTTCCGGTTTTATACTTCTAATGTAATGAAGAATAAAAAAAGTTAACGAAATATTTTCCTGAAGTGAAAGAAAGTAAAATCTAGATCATTGAAAGAAAGTGAAAGAGCACCATTTTATATACTGAATAACTGTGATTTTATTGGTGAAGGAGTGGCTTACGGTGCCACTACGTCATCGGCTACAGCCCGCCTACTTCATACATACCGTTCGCCAATGAGATTAGCGAATCGTTTTTGGTAATTATTTCTAGGAAAAATACTATTTAAATTTTTTTTACTAATTTTTCCCTCATAGGTATTTGATAAATTATCGAATAATGCATTAAAAATTGATATCGTAAAAACGTCCAAAATAAACATGTTTTGAACATTATATTTCCGGTTTCATACTTCTAATGTAATGAAGAATAAAAAAAGTTAACGAAATATTTTCCTGAAGTGAAAGAAAGTAAAATCTAGATCATTGATAGAAAGTGAAAGAGCACCATTTTATATACTGGATAACTGTGATTTTATTGGTGAAGGAGTGGCTTACGGTGCCACTACGTCATCGGCTACAGCCTGCCTACTTCATACATACCGTTGGCCAATGAGATTAGCGAATCGTTTTTGGTAATTATTTCTAGGAAAAATACTATTTAAATTTTTTTTACTAATTTTTCCCCCATAGGTATTTGATAAATTATCGAATAATGCATTAAAAATTGATATCGTAAAAACGTCCAAAATAAACATGTTTTGAACATTATATTTCCGGTTTCATACTTCTAATGTAATGAAGAATAAAAAAGTTAACGAAATATTTTCCTGAAGTGAAAGAAAGTAAAATCTAGATCATTGATAGAAAGTGAAAGAGCACCATTTTATATACTGGATAACTGTGATTTTATTGGTGAAGGAGTGGCTTACGGTGCCATTACGTCATCAGCTACAGCCCGCCTACTTCATACATACCGTTCGCCAATGAGATTAGCGAATCGTTTTTGGTAATTATTTCTAGGAAAAATACTATTTAAATTTTTTTTACTAATTTTTCCCCCATAGGTATTTGATAAATTATCGAATAATGCAATAAAAATTGATATTTTAAAAATGTCCAAAATAAACATGTTTTGAACATTATATTTCCGGTTTCATACTTCTAATGTAATGAAGAATAAAAAAAGTTAACGAAATATTTTCCTGAAGTGAAAGAAAGTAAAATCTAGATCATTGAAAGAAAGTGAAAGAGCACCATTTTATATACTGGATAACTGCGATTTTATTGGTGAAGGAGTGGCTTACGGTGCCACTACGTCATCGGCTACAGCCCGCCTACTTCATACATACCGTTCGCCAATGAGATTAGCGAATCGTTTTTGGTAATTATTTCTAGGAAAAATACTATTTAAATTTTTTTTTCTAATTTTTCCCCCATAGGTATTTGATAAATTATCGAATAATGCAATAAAAATTGATATCGTAAAAATGTCCAAAATAAACATGTTTTGAACATTATATTTCCGGTTTCATACTTCTAATGTAATGAAGAATAAAAAAAGTTAACGAAATATTTTCCTGAAGTGAAAGAAAGTAAAATCTAGATCATTGATAGAAAGTGAAAGAGCACTATTTTATATACTGGATAACTGTGATTTTATTGGTGAAGGAGTGGCTTACGGTGCCACTACGTCATCGGCTACAGCCTGCCTACTTCATACATACCGTTCGCTAATGAGATTAGCGAATCGTTTTTGGTAATTATTTCTAGGAAAAATGCTATTTAAATTTTTTTTACTAATTTTTCCCCCATAGGTATTTGATAAATTATCGAATAATGCAATAAAAATTGATATCGTAAAAATGTCCAAAATAAACATGTTTTGAACATTATATTTCCGGTTTCATACTTCTAATGTAATGAAGAATAAAAAAAGTTAACGAAATATTTTCCTGAAGTGAAAGAAAGTAAAATCTAGATCATTTAAAGAAAGAGCACTGGATAACTGTGATTTTATTGGCGAGGGAGTGGCTTACGGTGTCACTACGTCATCAGCTACAGTCCGCCTACTTCATACATACCGTTCGCCAATGAGATTAGCGAATCGTTTTTGGTAATTATTTCTAGGAAAAATACTATTTAAATTTTTTTTACTAATTTTTCCCCCATAGGTATTTGATAAATTATCGAATAATGCAATAAAAATTGATATCGTAAAAATGTCCAAAATAAACATGTTTTGAACATTATATTTCCGGTTTCATACTTCTAATGTAATGAAGAATAAAAAAAGTTAACGAAATATTTTCCTGAAGTGAAAGAAAGTAAAATCTAGATCATTTAAAGAAAGAGCACTGGATAACTGTGATTTTATTGGCGAGGGAGTGGCTTACGGTGCCACTACGTCATCGGCTACAGCCTGCCTACTTCATACATACCGTTCGCTAATGAGATTAGCGAATCGTTTTTGGTAATTATTTCTAGGAAAAATACTATTTAAATTTTTTTTACTAATTTTTCCCCCATAGGTATTTGATAAATTATCGAATAATGCAATAAAAATTGATATCGTAAAAATGTCCAAAATAAACATGTTTTGAACATTATATTTCCGGTTTCATACTTCTAATGTAATGAAGAATAAAAAAAGTTAACGAAATATTTTCCTGAAGTGAAAGAAAGTAAAATCTAGATCATTTAAAGAAAGAGCACTGGATAACTGTGATTTTATTGGCGAGGGAGTGGCTTACGGTGTCACTACGTCATCAGCTACAGTCCGCCTACTTCATACATACCGTTCGCCAATGAGATTAGCGAATCGTTTTTGGTAATTATTTCTAGGAAAAATACTATTTAAATTTTTTTTACTAATTTTTCCCCCATAGGTATTTGATAAATTATCGAATAATGCAATAAAAATTGATATCGTAAAAATGTCCAAAATAAACATGTTTTGAACATTATATTTCCGGTTTCATACTTCTAATGTAATGAAGAATAAAAAAAGTTAACGAAATATTTTCCTGAAGTGAAAGAAAGTAAAATCTAGATCATTTAAAGAAAGAGCACTGGATAACTGTGATTTTATTGGCGAGGGAGTGGCTTACGGTGTCACTACGTCATCAGCTACAGTCCGCCTACTTCATACATACCGTTCGCCAATGAGATTAGCGAATCGTTTTTGGTAATTATTTCTAGGAAAAATACTATTTAAATTTTTTTTACTAATTTTTCCCCCATAGGTATTTGATAAATTATCGAATAATGCAATAAAAATTGATATCGTAAAAATGTCCAAAATAAACATGTTTTGAACATTATATTTCCGGTTTCATACTTCTAATGTAATGAAGAATAAAAAAAGTTAACGAAATATTTTCCTGAAGTGAAAGAAAGTAAAATCTAGATCATTTAAAGAAAGAGCACTGGATAACTGTGATTTTATTGGCGAGGGAGTGGCTTACGGTGTCACTACGTCATCAGCTACAGTCCGCCCACTAGACACTGATAGTTTGATTATAATTATTACACGTATTATGAGCGCGCGAAGGCGAGTGTCAAGGCCGGAATGGTCAGGGCCATGAAGTGGGCAAAGAGAAAATACCGGATAACCCCTGCAGATGAAGATGGAGAAAAAATAATGCTGAAGTGATGAATATGTAAATGTAAAGGATAGAGCTATTAACAAATAGCATTAGTTCTGTAATAGCTTCAATACTAGAAAACGCAGTACTACTTCTCAAGAAGAAAGCTACCGAACTGGACCGCTCTAACAAAAGAATCACGTCCTGTGTGACGTCCCCATATCGCAGACCTCCGCGACGACTGCTGCCCGTCGCGACTGACCGCTTTCTGTGTGCTCAAGGCCTAAATAAACGTCAGAACAAAATAAAATAAACCAACAAAAGAAAGTTGTGAATTTGACTAATGCAGTACTTATTTTTACAAAACATGTGATGGGGCACACATGTCTCCAAAATATTCCGATTGGAGATGTGAGATTAAAGCAGTGAGATTGTAACTAGTTTTAAGTAGATTTTATATTAACTAATGATTTTAGAATTAGTGAATAAATATGAAAGGCTAACCTCAAATTAGAAGTGAATTTTTCTAATTGTCGCTATTTCAATCTGTGTATTTAGAAATTGGTTTTACTTTATGAGTTTCTCGCCTATGGCTGGTGTTTAAAAATGACAAAGATGGATATGTTAACTTACTTACCAGAGGAGATTGCAGACCAAGTGCTGTACCGTTTGAATTTGAATGAAATATTGAACTGTAGTTTAGTGAGTCGAACTTGGTTTAATATGATCAACAATTGCAATGCAGTCTGGAAACACTTTTGTAACCAGCGAAATGTTAAATTTCATGACTGGGATTATAATATCATAAGTGAGTATAAATTTAATAAACTGTGTATAAACATTCTGTTAACCTTCCTACTTGATAACAGTTCTTTTACGTATTTGAGGAAGTATTACTATTCGGTCGCTGTTCAGAAATTGAGTTTTAGAGATCTTTTGGTTTTTATTACCAAGACATTAATCATTAAAAAATTGTAATGTTTTTGGTTACCTGACTCTGACCAAATTATACTTTAATCCTTTAAACTATTACTCCACAATTTCCGTCTACCATACACGATAGTATGTTGGTTCACATACACTATACATTATACACTATATAGTAGTTGTTAAGTCACTATTTCCTTGTTCAGTTAATGAAAGTATCCCGCGGATAAAATATTTGCCATTCCACCATGTTTGTTTACAATGGTGGCACTATGTGAACGTCTGTGTTGTAATGCCAACTTAATACTGACGCATTGCAAAACTAGAATAATTTGTTGTAAAGTTTGTTAGTACGAGTATTTTTAGGAAACATTTTTAAAAGTTGGGCAGAGTTAGACTGTCTTTTTTGATAAGAGAAAAATACTATATTTCTGTTAGTTTTCTTATTTTATATTAAATTAAGGGGCCCCCCACACCCACCACCCAGCAATTAAAACCAACGCCACCACTAATTACTCCTATAGCTGACTAGAAATAGTGTGAGTGGCGAAGTCGCCAATTTTGGAGTTTATAAATCGTAATTTTTAAAATAATTTTTATCAGTTCGTAATCCCTGTTCTGGACTGAACGAATCAGTAATTACTGATTCGTTAAAAAGTTGCTGAACAACTTTTTACAATTAGCTAACCTTTAAAGAATTATTAAATGTTACAAATACTATTAGAATAAAGTTTTGTCCTTGTACCAAAAGAATCATTACAAATAAATGCAGAATTTTTCTTTTAAAGAAATCCAATTTAAAATAAGTTCTTCTACACTAGAGTAAACAAACCATTAATCATTACAAAGAGAGAAAGTAAGACGGGGGGAAAGGTTTGGAATAAGAGTGGGTAGAGAGATTACAACTAGGCTCTTCCGGGATGTTCTAGAGAGAGACGGGAGCCTGTAGCAGGGATCTCTCGGTGGCTGTGAAATGCCAGGGGAGCGAATGCTAGAAACTAGCCTCTCACAGTGCCTTCTTAGAGGATGAGCCTCTTCGACATGTGGAGACAACCCAGGGGCTCCATAGGAAAGTCTCAGATTGAGAGAGGTGCCAGCAAATTAGGAAACTTGGAGTCTGATAAACAAAGCCATGCCCAGCCGGCCTTATTCAGGAAAGGGTACTTATTCCGAGTGGTTTGGTCTGGTACCTTGGGAGTTCGCGACCCATTCATTCTTCCAGTTGCATGACCCCTTGACTTGTGATGAGCTAAAGTTTGTTGGTTCGCTAAACCCAAATAGTTGTGCACATCAACTACTCTGCCGGCGCTAGGCACATTATATGTGTGCTAGGAGTGTCTTCTATGGAAATTTAGGAAATAGGATGCGATCGCAGTACCTCCTCAATTAGTAGAAAGAGAAATTATCATTAAGGGATTAAGAATGTACAGTTATTGGGAATGTATGCATTGCAGAATGGCTTCCCTGTACTTGTGATTGGAAGAAATGTTTCTTGAATTTCAAGAAAACTGTTTACAACTGGAAGAACAACATTTTCAAGGAGTTCACCATCGTCGGCAGGAGGCTGCACCAAACGGTGTATGACAACACGACGTTGATCGTGTACAACGATGGAAACGTGGACGTGTACAGATTGAGCGATAATTGTTTGGAGCACCTCAGCAATCTGCCTTTGGAGGGTGACATCGCCAACTATTGGCTGACCAACACGGTCTTCGTGGTTGTCATCTGTCGGACCAGGATAGTGGTCTATAGATTAGTGGATTTCAAGTACGTCTTGTCCTATGTACTGCGTGTGGATGGTAATGGCACGATGACTTGTTCAAATACCTTGGATCGGATCTACTTTCTAGACCATGAGCTCAGACTGGAACCCACAGGTAAGTGCCTGATCAGAGATACCTTCTACTATTGCAACAAAGATGTTGTATTTGCTTGGCAATTGAAGACGAAAAGTTGTCTGCTGAAAGTCAACAAATATCAAATCATTTCAGCAATATGTGATGCTGAAACAGTGTACATTTGTTACAATGTGAGCAAGATCGATGTGTACAATGATCAGGCTAAGTTGATATATCGAGTTTGTGTGGATTTTAAAATCTGTAAACTGTTGCTGAATAATCAGTTGTTGATTGCATTAGGTGAGGAATATTTCAGCAGTTTGTTCCTCGAATGCGGTGCTACTGACCGGGTAACTATCTGCGAGAGAGAGACCGGCAAGATAGTCATCAACGGTGCGGTCATGTTCTTGGAAAATGCTTGGATCTACAAACACGACAACGTTATCATTCAGTTGGAGACATCACCTTTGTACAATTTAATCGCCCAGGATTTGAACTCCGGCTGCAACTTGTGGAGAGTGCCGATGATAATGCCGAAACACCCATATCTGCATTACTACAAAGAGGAACAACTGTTTTGCAACAACATTGACGATGTATTCATCTCGAGCAGTCGAGCTGATGAATTGGTCAAGAGTTGCTACAATTTGCAGATCTGTGACGGTAAGAATGGTAAGAGGTTCTATACAGTGCAAGACGTCAAATGTGATGCCACGCTGAACGAGACCAAGCACGATGTTTTTGTGGCCAAGGATATCCTCATGTTCGTGGATGCACGAACTGGCAGAGTCACCCTCAGATTGTATCGTTGAATGCACAATACACATCTTATCTTTACAAAAAAAACCTGCAGTTGTTTTATAACTTCTGATTTCCTCTCTTATATTCCAGCGACGGGAGTGGATTAGCCACTTCTTTAGCGAACCTGGTATCCCTGAGGGAATTCCAGCCTAACAACACGTTCATCCACAAACACTGTGACAATACACACAGTTACTCAGGGCTAGGGAAGGTTATTTATTTAAATTTAAGGCGCGTCAACAACTGAGTTTATTAACGCCTGTAGCTGTTTTTAGTGCACTCTGGTAGCAAGACTATCCATCTCCGAACAGTGAGCTGTAAGAAGCAAAACTAGGAACAGAAAACCTAAGGGCCAGCTGTTCGATCTTCTAACCCGGTATATCCACATGGGTATCCAGTAACTGAGCACTCAGCAAATCCTCTTATTTATTATTGTTTAACGTTTGGTAAAATTTGCCAGATGAGCAAAAAAGAACACCTAAATAAATAATAGAATTCACAATTTCAACTGTACTATTTTTTATTACTAATCTTCTTAGCACGAGTACTTTTTGAAAAATGAACCACCTTAGTTTTGCTTACATTTACAGATAGCGAGTTAATTTTGCAGTGTTCTTCTAGGACAGAAAGTTTCTCTTGCACATCAATAATTGAATTAGCAAAAATCATCACATCATCAGCAAAAAACAGCAACAAAATCTTGTTATTACATATTATCTATTGTCACTAAAGAGGCATTTCTGGACTTGAAGAAATCAACCAGATCTGAGATGTAGAGACTAAAAAGCAAGGGTGACAGGGGTTCCCCTTGCAAAACCCCTGAGGAAACGCTAATATCATCGGTTTGGTCGTCAGAAGTAACCACAGACATTTTTACATTATTATACAGGCTTATCAGGATATTAGTAATTCTAGAACCTACTCCCAATTTAATAAGTTTCTCCCATAATAACCCGTAGTCTACATTGTCAAATGCCCCTCTTATTTATTCTTGTAATTGCATTAAATTGGACAGATCCTGTCCCTTAAAGCATTGTAACCTAGGAGGCATATTGTAACACCTCCCTTGAAGGTATAAAGCATCTTTTCTTTACTAGGTCCATGGAGATAACTTGCAACATGGTCTTATCATACCAAGATCTCTTCGGAAGTATACAAGAGGGCCAGTTGCCTAAAAGTAAAGTAATTGCCTATTTTTTCAGGTGGGCTTTACGTCCAACTACCAAATTAGGTGTCGTGGACGGAGGCGACTAGCAAACATACTTTACTGTAAATTTCTTTTATTGACCATTAAATAAAATCCAAGGCCTAAGACCGGGAATCGAACCCAGTACCACAATTAGCTTCGCTGGTCTCGCCTCTAACCGCTCGGCTACCGCGGCGCCTTGGGCCAGTTTCCTTTCCACTAAGTATGCTAGTAAATATGTTATTGGGCCTCTTTTAAGTTTAGTTTGTAATTTTAATTGTATAATTCACCTGACTTGAAAATCTCTCCAGTACAATGGAGTAGCATAGTTGTATTGTCTAGTTCTGCTAACCTGACAATTATCTTCTAAGGTAACCTAACTTCTCTGCTTATTTGCACGTATTTACCCAGGACTCTAGTTAGCTATGGAAGAAGGAAATTCTTTTAGAGTATCTGCTTGAAATTAATTCTCTGTTCTACAAAATAGTACAGTGATTAAAAAAAAAAGGTAAATGTTATTTCCCGCCTGATTATATCTTGAACCTCACACTTGAAACAATATATCTTGAACAGCAAAAGATATGGTAGTTCGGAGTGGACGGAAGACTTTTCTGATTGGAAAGAAAAGGATGAACAGTTCAGACCGACGATTTGTAAAAAGTAAGAAAAAATAAATCTTATTTAAAAAGAAGCTCACATTGCAGTCTAATGAAATGTTTTTACAGGAATGGAAGCGAGCATGAGGCGCGGTGTAATCAGCCGTCGACCTCGAGGTCGACTAGTTCGATCTGAACGAGTAGTGGAATCACATCAGCATCCCCAGTTCACTGCCTGGGATGTGTTCATCAGGGATTCATTGCTGCAGATCGCCTGGCCAATTTCACTCTCTTCGGATAACGAACGTCTTTTGGAGAATGTTGTCAAGTACAGGTAAGTGCTAAGTAGATCCGTTACAACAACTTCAGTTCTATAACATTTAGTGAATTTGTTTGACTTATTTGTGCTTCTGATAATCTGAAATTTTCTCCCTTCACTTACGTAACTAATTGGTGGCCATGTAAGAGATAATAGCTTAGTTCTCTAGCCTGAGATGCCTGCTAATTTTGGTCCAATTTGGAGTTGTGGGGGGCTGTACAGCAGCTATTGAGTATCTTCTCCTGGAGGCATCCTTCCAACTTCTACCGATATAATATCGAACTCGATATCACGGTGTATCGAATACAGTTATTTTTCTAAAAGTGAAGGAGCTACCTAAAAAAATCTGATTTCTTTCAAGAAAACAGCTGATTCTGTTACATAAGACGTAATGTCCAAGTTCAAACAAAAAAAAAGCCTTGAGTTAGCCAAGAAAATATTAGAGCACAGCCGACTTTCCAAGTCGAAGTTCGGGTTACACTTTTCGAACTCATGCATCTTCTGTCGGCAATAGGTACTTCCGTTGTATTTCACCCCTCGCAAAGAGCTCCGTTTATGTGAATTTTCTTGGTCAAATGTTACAAGTAAAAAGGTTATGGAAGTGCTGATTGTATTCGTTCTAGCACGTGTGTTGTTTACATTCCTGACTTTTTTCGCATTTCTATCCATAATTAAGAGTTTGATTAATCATTTTTGGGTAGACTAAGACTGACTGAGTCGTATGAGTGTTAAAACTAGAATTTTTTTTCCCCCTGGGGCGAAGGGGGTGGCCACAAGAGATTGTAAACAGTTGGTAGCACTGCTTAGTTTATCTAGTTAGATTAAAAGAAAGGTACAGTCTGGTCCGACATTCAATCAATACGATATATTTCTTCTAAATCAATCCTGGTGATTGTTTGAAGAGAAAATAAACACCTAGTCTGTGTTTGTTTGAGGAAAACGCTTAGCGGTCAATATCGTAGAGACGATCGCAAGAAAAGGATATAGTTTTACTTGTGATTAGATTTAATTAAAATGAACATTGTTGTTCTCCTACATCCTTTAGTGTGTTAAGTGATTGGATTTCTCCTACCTTTTTTCTGTATTATACTTTGCTGCCAGCAAAAAGGAGGGTGTCGGACATTCGGTACCCACCTGTCAGAATACCCCCTCCCAGACCTGTGTATTTAATTACATTTTAGAGTCTGTAGGAGCCACGAGTGTTTCCTACTTTAACAACGGCATCGCAGGTCCAGTAAGGAGCTGAACTGGTGAGTCTTCCATCTATATCCTAGCCCAGCTTCTTCAGGAAACGACAGTATGCCTTAAGAAGAAACCCGTGAACATTTGCATGCTATCTATTTACTGCTCATGCTGAGGCAAGCCTCAACATTGTCACCATTGTGGCAGTAAATCTTTAACCAAAATCCAATGGTAGAAAATTAATCTTTGCAGGTTTTAATTAAATGTGTTCTTGATTTGTAGAAAAAGATACGTGTCGTTAAGGCGTTCATCTGTAAAGAGGTGAAGTATGCCTTGGTTAGTGCCGATTGCCGTCCAGTACAAGAAGTAGGTGTTCGAAGTGACGGTGGCAAAAAAAAGAAACTAGTGTCTAGGCGGGGATAGCCCGAGGAGAGGCCGATAATTAATTAAAGGCATGTCCGATGGTGGAGCAGGCAAGCCTTGGGACGGCGCCGTTGATGGACGATTCTCTGATGAGGTCACCTGGCAGTTATCTACTACGTTCTTGGGTTACTGTCTCTCTTTCAACTGTAATGGCGCTGATTATGCTCAGCTTCTTTTGTAGAGAGTGGGAGATTCATCTCCTGACGGATTTTGGCTTGGGGTGCGGATTTGGTTTCTATATGTGTGTTACAGGATTAACTGTTAAGTGTGGTGGCGTAAAGTATGGGAAAAGTCGTGTGAGTGTTCAATACTGATTTTCTTTGTGGTCTTCGGGGGGGGGGGTAGATGTATGGATCCCGAGGAGCTGTGGGCAACGAGGACTTTGTCCCGTCTCAGTCCAATAGTAACATTCTGCCAACATATCATTTTTACTTTCTTTAATTGCTAACAGCTTTGAGATCGCCTCAAAATTTCAGGTACCTCAAAAATGAAACCTCGGAATCTCTGGAACCTCAAACTTTGCATTCAGCTCCAAATCCTGAACCTGCAATTAGAGATTTTAATGAATGATGCCTTGATTGGCTGGCGCAGGTACACAGATTCACAAACAGAAACATCAGAAACAGTATCCATTATCGTGCAGCTGCAAATATCTGTGGTTCACAGAAAAGTACAATAAGTAATTCCATTTATCCACCCTTACCATCCTAAATCTTGTGCACAGGCCCGAGGTATGCAGAAGTTAATGCATAAACCTTGTCAGGTCGTTCATCATCCTAGCGTTGCCTTAGAAGTGCCGTGTTCCGGTGCCTTTTGTGTTGCAAAGTTTGCTTCAACAAATAGCTTACAGAGTGATTTATAATCCATGTTATTTCTGGGTAATCGTTATCCTTTAAAGCTAACCACAGTTTGATCCTATCTAACAGCAGTGTACTCCATTCTATAAACCAGGAATATAACTGCTGGAAAAAAATCTTACAATAAATTTGTAGGGATTAATTGTTAATCGGAGGGCGGAACTGCAATTTTTCTATCCACAGATCTCCACCCAATGTCATGCCTACGTCATAAAAATTGTATTCATCATTTCGCTCAGATGGCTTGTCATCTAAAACGTTTTAGAGACTTCTAATTAGATATTTGATTTGCGTATCGCTACGGAACAGAAAATAAAGTTTGGAACGAAATCAGCCTTTGGAGATTTTCATTGAAAACCTCAAAAAAATATTTCCTCTTCAACTTGGGAACATTATCCCCAAAAAGTTCATATAATGAAATTTTAGGTGGAAGGACAGGTTAAGAGGATTCGCTTTAGCTTACCAATTCGGTGTAATGTCTGGTATCATCGTCTGCACCATATTACAAATTAAAAATAATCACCTAATCACCAATTTCAACCATAAAGAATTAGAACCATAAAGGACGGTAGTGGCCAAACAGAAATAAGATGCTGGGATTGTTCTGTTCTTATTCACGCTGTCAGTTCATCTTTTCGGATTTAGAGGTCATTAGCAGATTCCTTTCATGGACCAGTGAGCATAATTATCAATGTGACCGTTATTATTTTTATTTATTAATTTTAAATATATATATACAGGGTGTTCAGCATAAGACTACGGTAACTTCGGGAGGCGATTCTGGGCATCATTTGCAACAAAAAATTCCATATAAACTATGGCTCGATTCGGCTCTGTTTTATAGATATTTTTAATTTTATGTTTTTTCAAGGTGTTACTACTATTTAGCAAAAGGTTGTCTATATTTCTCAAACTATTAAAGCTACAGCTATTTTAATAAGCTCATTAGAAAGAAGGTTAAATTTCCTTTTAAATAAGCTAATTTATATTTGAAAATAATAATATTAAGTATTTTACTTTGTGGCCCAAACATAGGAAATAGCAAGTTTCTAATTTCTTCCAAAAACTTTGACTTCATTTTTCTCAAAAACATTTTATATGAAAAAACCGTGCACTATTCAGGAAAAACATCTACATACGATCACCTTTCGAACGGTATACAATAATTAGGGTTATGTTAAAATTGATGCAGAAATCTGTGATTAATTGCAAAAAAGTGGGCCTCAAAACAGCGTCGGCATTATGAAAGGAATTCACCTACCATAAGAATATAACTGATCAGAATCATCAAATCCAGTGCGATTTTTTACAAACGTGTAATTTAATAATTAATTAATTTAAGAACTATATTCAAAAATATAAAATTTACATTATAAATAATAAAATAAAATAAAAAGAAGAAAAATGAATATGATGTTAAATGAGTGTTAGGTACCAATTTCGAAAGAAAGGATTTTCGTTGAACGAGTTTAGATCTGTGTGTTATTCTTTAGTTAATTAAAGAAATATGCCAAATAATGCGAATAAATCACACATTTTCTTGAACTACTCAATAAACTTTTGGAATTAACAGGTTGTGAAGAGCTAATGAATAAACCGAGAACTTACTTATCGCTCTAATCTCCAAGTTAAAAACTGACATGTTTTATCCTAATACGGCTTATAAAAACAAATAAATACAAGAAGAAGAAAAGATAGTTTAAAGTCTACATTTTCATTAGATATTTAGTTGTCATTTTGCTATCATTATGCCAGCGTATTCGAATATTGAATATCGCGATATGTTATACATCTACGATTTCGTAGATTGGAATAGCTAGTGGAGTAGCTAGGCGGGAATATTCTAGATGTTTTCCTGATAGGGTGTTCCGAACGCTTATTAAATTACACGTTTGCAAAAAATCGTACTGGATTTGATGATTCTGATCAGTTATATTCTTATGGTAGGTGAATTCCTTTCATAATGCCGACGCTGTTTTGAGGCCTACTTTTTTGCAATTAATCACAGATTTCTGCATCAATTTTTAACATAACCCTAATTATTGTATACCGTTCGAAAGGTGATCGTATGTAGATGTTTTTCCTGAATAGTGCATGGTTTTTTCATATAAAATGTTTTTGAGAAAAATGAAGTCAAAGTTTTTGGAAGAAATTAGAAACTTGCTATTCCTTATGTTTGGGCCACAAAGTAAAATACTTAATATTATTATTTTGGAATACAAATTAGCTTATTTAAAAGGAAATTTAACCTTCTTTCTAATGAGTTTATTAAAATAGCTGTAGCTTTAATAGTTTGAGAAATATAGACAACTTTTTGCTAAAAAGTAGTAACACCTTGAAAAAACATAAAATTAAAAATATTTACAAAACGGAGCCGAATCGAGCCATAGTTTATATGGAATTTTTTGTTGCAAATGATGCCCTGAATCGCCTCCCAAAGTTACCGTAGTCTTATGCTGAACACCCTGTATATATTTTTAGTACACATAAGTAGAAATGAATTGTAAGTCAGTTTGAGCACAGCCAGGTGGGCAGTTACAGGAACTAAGTGCTCATTAAATCTGAACCGTGCAGCTAGGTTGCGCTGCTATCTGAATAATAAATTACCATCGCTTTTCCGCCTTAGTTCACAAAACTGAGCTGCAAATGGATGGACCGACAACCATCGTTTATTTTCATTAAATTTTGATTCGACAAAAAAGAAAAGAAAGAAATAAAAAATAGCGCTGCTTTTGTTAAATGAATTAATGATTTAAAAAAAAATAAATAAAGTAATTTATGATAAAAATTTGCTATTTATTATTTTTAAATCATGGTCACTCCATTAGTGAGGCTGCCTTAGCCTAGGGTGTATCAGGCGCCAGTCTTGCGCGCGGCCAGGGTTAATTTATTTCAATTATTTGCAGGCAGTAAGCTTAAATGCCATTTTAATTTTATTATAATTTGTTTTGAATCAGCTGGTTCGCCATTGTTCGTGTTTCAGTTTGTTTACATTTTGCTCTACAGACTTTTCCCTTTTTTTTAAAGTGAATATTTATTCGTTAATTTTTTTGTTATTACTTATCTATGATTGTTTTATTTCGGAACATGGAAAATATTGAAAATAGTTTTCTTTTAATGAGCTATTTTTTTTTCCCAGCTGTCATGTCAAATTTTTTGATTTCTAGTTTTTTTTACCGGAAATCCGTTTTGAGCTTTTCTGAGTCTGAAAAAAAAAATGTCTTCGTGTGTGTTTTGTGCGTCAGTACAACGTGTAAAATAATTCATAAAATCGTAGGCATCAGAAATTTTAGTTTACGATTTTGGACACGATGTGGGTAACTTGGCGATCAAAATCTCTAAACCCGGAAGTAACACTATACTGAACAGGTGTTTCCTTTTACTGCCTACATGATCTTTAATCTTCGACGTTCATTACGTACATGGCCATTCTATTTGACTTATTTTTCTAGTTGCTTATGGGATTCTGCGGACGGTCGGGGACGGTAGGTTCGCTTTAAAGGGACTTCCGCTGCAGTTTTCCAATCTACGTAATGTTTTAAAACACTGGGATTTTGGGGAAATACATTCGTTAGAACCTCAAAAATTACAGTTAGATTCAATAGATACAATAAATTCAATTTAGATACAATTACAGTTAGGTCGTGTGAGTTTCACTCTATTTTTTTTTTTTTAATCAAATTTATTAAATGTAATTTCAATTTCAGTAATTGAATGAGTGTAATTAAACTCAGTTCCTAGAGTTGCCGCTTAAGACATGTGGCTCTAGCAGTTTTAGACATTACATTTATTTTGTTTTGATGTAAACAGTCTATTTACACAGAATTTTTGCAGATACGTTGGGACTGTGGGTAGACAATGATCATATCTCCTGAAGTAAGGAGGCCACTCTATTACAGTCGTAGGGATGAACTGTAAATCCCAGATTTATGGGGATATTTTCCAAAGCCCTGAGGGCCAGCGACTACCATTCTTGTACACAGATAAATCAACTCTTCTCTTTTTCTTCTCTTTCAACTTGTTCTCCCAGCGCTGGATCAAGAGTATCACCCTCTATATTGAATCTCTTGTTCAAAGTTATCCCACAGGATGCTATAATATTATCAGTTTTCTTGCTATTTGGTCTCTCTCTTATTGTCAAGGACTGGGAGATTCTAGAACTTGATGAGACTTCTGCAAATCCCTGTGAACCCATATAATGTGGTATAAAAAAGACCGCAGACTGTTTGTAAAACCTGTGAGTAGACTTGGAGACCACTGCATCGGAATCTGAAATGCAATGGTCGGTTCTTGAGTTTAGGGTGAACTCTCTCCTATGCTACCGCAGGGTACTCCTCGCCAGCGAGGTTGGTTCTATCCTAGACACTCGGCGAGTGAATCTTAGCATTTTATGCTTGACAGATTTAGAAGGCTCTTGGTACAGATCTTCAAGATCGTGAATTTCCTATGCCACCGCAAGATACCCCTTGAGGTTGGCTCCATCCTACACACTTGGCGAGCGAATCTTAGCATTTCGTTCTTGATAGATTTAGAAGGCTCTCGGTACAGCTCTTCAAGATCGTGATTTTCCCTTTGCCTCTAGTTTCGTCCGATATGGGATAAATGATCTGGCCAATTACTATTTTGTTTAGCCCATCTAATTTATTTATAACCAAGGCTATCCAACCATTTTACCCACTAAAAACAATGGGTGTGCACTATTCTTATCCAAACAACATTGGACTAGATGTACATAGGCTTTTGTGAGGTTGGAAGTAAAAACTGTACTATCTGAAATCGATCCATCTTTTCAAAGATTATCACAAGTCTAAGGAGTGTGTACATGACCCAAGCTCACTAGAAGTTGCTCGTTGTTTGTCTTTCACTTGATTGGCCGAAAAGCCATGATGTCACGTACCTTTAAGCAATCAAAGGGTCCCAATAACAGCCCCAATCTTCAGGTATTGGGCGGAGTAGAGAAGCAGAGTTAACATTCAAAACAATATTTGGTGGCATTCCCTTCGGTGTACTAGGAAGATAGACTGGAAATGATAAGTGAAAAACTTGCGATACCAACCTTGGCCCTCAGGGGGGGGCAATTCCCCCCTGCAAACAGAATAGAAACAAAAAAATTATTTCATTCAACGGCATTGTTGTTCAGTCTAATTGGTTAATTTTGTATTTTTATTTTTTATACAAAACAAAAATTCATTTTGGGGAATTCTTTCCATTTATCTCGTTATGATATTTGTATTTTCTCTTTTAAAGATGTATGCAATTTTTGTGAGTATTCGGAAAGACGGCAGGCAATAAAAAGCTCCAACTCACTGTGACGCACATGTTTTGACGATTACGTCATTATTACATCACTTGATACTCGGAACAGAGATAATTGAAGAAATAGTTCGGAAGGGATCAATAATTAAAATTTAAACTAATTTTATTCAATGTTTGTTTTCAGTTCAGAGTTCGCTAAAAAAACATAACCTAAAATAAAAAGTAGTTGCTATGGTAACGCTAGCAAACAATAACAAACCGATACTTTGGGCATTCAAAAAATTTTGCATTAAAAAATTTAAAAAGAAAAATCACAATTATACCTAATAAGTCTGTCAAGAAGGAAATCAGTATTAAAATATTAATTTATAAATCGATATCAGAACGGAAACTAAGTTTTGGTCGCAAACGGAAACTTTTCCGCTCTTGTAACCAGGTGGTAAACATTGACTGAAGAACGTAAACAGTCGGGGGCAGTGGATTGGTCTTTACAAATCCAACCAAGAGTTCTGGAAGTACTGCTTTGTGACGTAATATTCACTTCCTGTACGCTAATTGATATCGCGACTATTTGAGATTATCAAGTTCCATTCATCTATTTAGTTTAAATTCGGTTTACACGTTTTTAAAGCAATGCACAACTTAAATTGGGCTATATATTTCCACATTAAAAGCAAATAAACCTAAACATTACGATAATTTAATGGTATTATTTTAATTTGGCCTATTAGAATGTTATTATTTAGTACTGAATCGTTTTAGTGATGAATATTCAATAAGTGGAACATCAGTGCAGCATGAATGGCTTACATGTAAAAGTTGCCTTGAGCAACAGATTATGTGAGCAGTGGTTGGTCACCCTGACCTCTATATTCACAATACCAGCTGGGCTGGTGTGAGCAGTAAGAGGGCAGAAAGTTGGTAGCATTGTGATTAGTGGGGCACTGTGAGCGATAGAGCGCTCTCTGCGTGTAGAACAATGAGGCGCCCTACCTGGGATAGGAGCTCCACACAATGTGCCCCTGGTCGCACCCCCCTCCACTGCTTTCATTACAGCAGTTCCACCCCCCACTCCTCATACTGACGCTTCCTCCTATCTCCGAGCTTTTAATCATTCTCTCTTCATATGTTCTTCAAAAATACTAGCAGACAACAATAGAGCTCCACACTGTAGTATCTTTCTATCGTATTTCTAGCATCTTTTCTAACTTTTCTTTTTCTTTTTTTTCTCAACAATGACATTTTCAAATGCATTATGCATTTCTTATGAACCTCTGCATTTATATAAGTACCTAAAGCTGTAGAATGAAATAAAAACCCATTAGAATATTTTTGAACTCGGTTTTTACCTTCTCTTACGCAACTAGCGATCGTGTTAAACTTCCACCGGAAATGCATCTTATGAGGTTAAGAGAACATACGGCACATTAGATGCATGTTTTTAAGCTATCTTCCGCTGCAGTCCTTTTAGATTAGATTAGATTAGGGCGGCCTCAAGATCCTTTTGGATCTATTGTGACTCTAAAGCACACCCTCCAGACCCGTCCGTTTAATCAGACTCTTAATTGGGTAAAGCTCACCGGCCTTGGTTTTCACCTCCCCCGAGAAGTAACATCCTTAGCCAGACAAGCCCCTCACACTGACACAACACGTGCAGTGCCGTTTCCTCCTCTTCCTGACAGAACCTACAAAGGCTACCATCTGCGGGCCCATGCGTGTGTTTTCTGAGCCTGCAGTGGCCGGTTAATAGACCTACAATTATCCTTATAGCCCCACGGCCTTGAAGTGCAATCCTCTTATATACGTATGTATATACATGACCTAAAAGTTCCAATCAAATCGTGGAAATCTGCAAGAATTTCGATTTCCGGTAAAACTATTTTTTCCAAGCTCGGAAGTTACTTTATTCTCAGCCACACGGATAACAAATGTCTACATTCCAATGATAGATGTGGCACTGCAGTAGAGAGAGAAGCCAATCCCAACCTTTTTGTCAAAATTAAATTTCCAAAATCTGACCTTGAAAATTTCTTAGAACGTTTTCTGATTGTAACGGTTACCGCTCTAATTCAGAAACCTTTATTAGTGTTTGAATTTGTACGAAACGTCAATTTGATTCATTTTAATTAAATGATTCTTTTTTTTTAGGAAATAATGACCCAAAGCTTCGCCAAAATGCTCATATCCAAAATGTCCAGGGAAGTAGGGTAACAGCTTAATTGACGAAGTGTGTGCTGCAGTTGATGTACAATTGAAGGCAATCAGTGCACTTGGTTCTAAAAAAAAAAGAAAAAGAAAAAAAAGAATGGTTTAAACCGTTTTCAAGAAAATCGCAGAAAATCCCGAGGAATTTCCACTTCCGGTTGTGCCATTCAATCGTCATGTGACATCATCTCCCGTTAGGAGCAATACAATCCGGTTTGGGAACAGCTCTAACCACCTCTCTGTCAGAAGGAACCTTCATTGTATTTCCCTGCAAAGTTGTTTGAGATAAAATTTGCCGTGAAAAATCGCAAATGAAGGATAGAAGTTTTCCGACCGTGGGTTTTCCTCGCTCTGTCCCGTGGCACACTTTAGGAAAAATATAAATTTGAACTTATTGCAAGGCCTTTTTGAGATCGGGTTCACTCACATACAAATTCAATAAATACTTTTTTGGAGTTAGAGAACCTCAAGACAGGTACACAATATGATTTATAACTATATTTATTATAATAAATGTGAGTGTATTTAATTACATTAAAATAAAACAAAATTTCCAAAACATGACGTGGTTGAATACTTCTTTCTAATTTGGTGGAATCAGTAAGCAATGCACTACTGTGTCTTACCATGCTGCAGCGTAAATCGAATTAACTGCACAATGTGAATACTGCACAGCAGACATATAAATTGTAAAGTGCAAAGTGAAGTAACGAAGTGCTAATACGGTGAGATTTATGACGTCAGGGCCCAGCTGTGGCATTAATTAGCAAGTACACAGCTGGTGCACTGATAAACACACAACTCACCATGCTCTTGCAGGTTGTAACAGGTCAATACTTCCTTGCCAGACTGTCCAGGACAATCGAGAGTAGCTTGTCTCTTCTACGTATACTGCGGTCAGGGTGATGCTGTAGAATATGGACCACTACAGTGATACATCGGCTAAACGTAATGTATTTTAGACAAGTGTCAAGTCCAGTCCGACAGATGGAGCTGTATGGCCGGAAATGGAAGGCGTTGTGTGGTCGTATGAACTGTAATTGTTGACGAATCTCCATGCCACATTGATCACCTTGCTGCAGTACTCACTACATCCTCTCCCTCCCCCTAACATCCCCTCTAACCGGATACAGATACCACTTAGTTCCGGAGATTGTCTTGAAAATGGCTTCAACGATGTCATCCACTTATAAGTCTTGTAAGTTCATTTGCCCACTCATGTAAAGTAGTGAGAGGTTATAGGGTTACTGCCAAAGGGTCAGTTTAGTGGAAAGAGTGTTACTATTATTAATCTCAGAACGAGGCTCAAAAATTCTGAGCTTTAAGGAAATTGGAATGACCTGTAGTGCGAGCTTTTTTTTACAGTAATTTTTCCAAAAACCAATCCAGCTATGAACTCCTCTAACTTCTTCTTTCTACGCTAAATAAACGTCAGTTTTACTTGTAATTTTATTCCAGAAAAATATTTTTAAGAGGTCCCTGAGGGACAGGTTTTTAGATTTTTTTTTTGAGTAAAAAGTAAAGTAATCGCCTATTTCTTCAGGCGGGCTTTACGTCCAACTACTAAATTAGGTGCCGTGGACGGAGGCGACTAGCAAACATGCTTTACTAAAAATTTCTCATATTAACCATTAAATAAAATCCAAGGCCTAAGACCGGGAATCGAACCCATTACTAGAATACATATTAGCTTCACAGGCCTCGCCTCTAACCGCTCGGCTACCGTGGCGCCTAATTTTATTGAGTATTTTTTTTTTTTTTAATATTGCCTACTTAAAATTGAAACTAAGTGCATCCAGGAATTACGATTAAGAAGAAAACCTTATTAGCCCACTTTTAAAAATATACATATATACTCCCAAAGATATGCCGCCTTAAAGTACCCTTAAATATGGAAATTGAATAAAATTGAATTAGAAAATTAAATATGTAGTCAAATGCTCAAAGAACACGTGCAATCTTCAATTTTCAATCAATAAATACTGAGTAGTTTACTCAGTTGCTGCTAGAATGCGTTGTATGCTCTTTTATTTTCTCATAGCAATGTATTTAACCCTAAAATTTAATCGTTATACCAGCTGTAAAAAGAGGCAGATATTCTCCATAATTGCGTAGCTATAAGACGGATCTATAGCAGTAGAACTGAGATATTGTATTTAATATTCAATGTCACATACGATGAACTAAAATTTAACCTTCAATTGTCTGCCTAACTGATCCATCTTAATGATTTATATTGATGTCACTATAGAGACTGCTTGTTCTCTATGGTAGTGCATACTGCATAGTATCGTAGAGATATGATTTACTAATGTTCGGTTCTCTCTCAAACTAATGAAAATACAGGAATTTTGTTATGTTTGGGGACTCGTATAGTCTCTGATAATTGTTCCTTTATTTAGTGATCTAGAAAAATTAGAACCGTGATATCGTGTTTTTTAATTTTTTGTGAGATATTCTTCATTAAATTTTGCATTTTTTTTTTCAACTGATTCCTTGACTATTTCCTTTTTAAAAGTAATATCTCTGGTAATTATCATATTTATAGTAAAAACCTAAAAGTTTAATTGTAGAGCGAGATATAATCCGTCTCTAAGAATGTTTTATTTTCAGATTGTACAAATTATGAAATAGGGAAGGGATTAGCTGTGCTGTTAGTGTACTGGACTCCCACGCGGAGGTCCCGGGTTTGAATCCAGCTGCTGGCCCCTGGATTTTCTCTTCCTAGGAGCTTCTTACAGCTCACTGTCCGGTGATGGACAGTGTTGTCTGTAACGAGAGAACACTGTCCGGAGGCCGGCAGTGCACTGAAAAAAGCTCCGGGCGCCAATAACCGTAGATGTTGACGCGCCTTAAATCATTAAAAAAAAAAAAAAAAAAATAAGAAATCTACTTATTTTCATTAAATTTCCCAATCACTAATTTTTCAGTATCAGGAAAACATGTTAGTGTACACATGTGATTTTTGATTGTATCAAAACTATGATTTGTGCGCCTAATTGCTCCGCAGATCGATAGATAGCAGCTCTGTTTTTTTTGTTTTCTTTCTCAAAGAGCTACCACCATAAATATACTTATCTAGTGACCTAATTTGTTTTTTGGGGGGGCATAACATGGACCCTATTCTACGTCTGTTTTATTCCAAACAAAATAAACAAAAAGCAGGAATTGCCTTTTTTGTTTGTCGTGGGTATCAGGATTTTCATCCTGGTATTTATTTTGCTAGAAATGGTGGAGGGACAATTAGTTGCCATCTACTTCGTTAAACGTAAATATTGTTTTTTTTTCTTTTTAAAATCTTTTTAGCGACTTCTTGAAAATATTTAATTTTGAAATATTTTTTTATGAATTTATTTTTGGAGTGTAACGATGTTTTTTGAGGTGTCCAACGAAAGTGATGTCAGGTCGAAACCTGAGATCCTGAGAGGATCAGGAAGTGATGACTGCGGGAGATGTGGGATGAAATGCAGGATGATATTTTATTGTTACTCTGTGGGATTTTTTTTTGGGATTAGTTAGTCCCGATAGGCTATCCCGATCGGCTACAAACATTCATTATTGAAGAGCTGAGAAAGCAGGAGAACCTGATGAATTTCTGAGACGTTCTAAGCGTAACGGCGGTTACCTAACGACCAGGCCAAAAAAAACGGTTGTCCAAATTGAGGTAGCAGGCAACAAATTCTACAAACCAAGCTCTAAATCCTGGTCTTCGACTTCTCTAATGTTCCAAGAAATGAAAGAAGAAACTTCTTTTGTCGGGAGTAGCTGCCGACTGACATTTAGTAAAACTGCCATGTTTGGTGAAAATGAGTGATAAATCTCTTGACAAGACTTAATCATGTTAATTTCAGATTTCAGAGACACTTAATTTTCTGTTCCCTAGCAATAAGCACTTGATGTGATGGTTGCACATTCTAGCTGTTGCAGTCCAGAACTGCAAGACTAGGTTTTTTTCTTTTGGTAATGTTTTAAAGCGCATCAACATCTGAGGTTGTTGGCGCCCGGAGCTTTTTTCAGTGCTCTGCCGGCTTCCGGACAGTGTTCTCTTGTTTGCAGACAACACTGTCCATTACCGGACAGTGTTGTCTGTAAGAACCTCCTAGGAAGAGAAAAATCTAAGGGGCCAGCAGCTGGATTCGAACCCGAGACCTCCGCGTGGGAAACCAAAACGCTAACCGCATAGCTAATTTCTACTACTTGCAAGACTAGTCTGCACGCAATCAGCCGCAGATAATTGGCAAACAAAGAGAGATAAGTACGAAATAAGGGAGATAATACTTGTGATAGCTCTTCATTACACCCGGTTTGGGCGAACTGCCAAGAGCGCTGCGGGTTAGTTTGCAATGCAAATAGCACCAGCTCCCCGTCGAAATGCTCTAATCCCTCTTCCACAGCTGGGATTGTTTCCCAATTTAATTATCTCCCTCACCTTTTGTCATTTTTCTTTTCTTAACTTGCCCAGGAAATCGTGACTGTAGGGAGATGTGGGATGAAATGCAGGATGATATTTTATTGTTACTCTGTGGGATGTTCCGATCGGCTACAAACATTCATTATTGAAGAGCTGAGATCGCAGGCTCTCCAAAGATGTCGCAGAGAGCGCAAGTAGTCCGACATCCCAGTTGCAACTCCTGCCATACCAAGGCTCTGCGGATGGCCCCCCCCTTTGAGGGGATCAGGTCCAGTTGTCCGATTAACAACTCCCTAATAACCAATACACCTGAAATCTTAACAGCTGCTAGCTATTCAGGCTATCCAGGGAAAGGTTATCTCAAGATACCTCCCCCGCAGCATCCCGCACTGGCAATCACGTGCGCGAGAGTCACAGGTAAAAAAGGAAGGAAGCCTGACAGTACTTGGCGATAAAAATCCCAATACCGGAAGTACCATGGTTTTATTTCCTTTAAAATTGGCTTCATCGATTTATTGCACACATCTGGATTTACATTTTAATTTGAAACAATTTTACCAGGGAATTTCTATTTGGAGCGCCTGTGAGAGAGTTGACGAGGAGGAATGCCTCTAAACTGCCATTTTATTGTAATGTACAGATCCATCTCTAATTTCCTATTCCCCCCTCCGAGTTTTTTTTCGGAGATGAATTGAACTGAACTTTTTTAATGGTCAACACTAAAAACTCAATTAAATATTTTTATAAATTGTATTTGAATCGTTTTTTTACCTGGACATTTTGATTTTAAGAGGATTTAGGCGATTTTAGGAGGCCTTCCTGTAAAAATGATCATTTCCTGTGAATTCACGATTCTACCGTAACCATTTATTGTTTCTGTGAGTTCAGTTTGTAGCTAATATTACGAGTTTACTGAAAATCCGCACAATATGGTCACTTGTAGATTGTAGATTGTATTAGAAGGGGAAGGAACGCAGGCAATCCAAAATGCCCATTGTTCCCCGCCCACCCCTCAGCTCATGAGAGATACCGGGGCTTTAGAACAACAAATCCGGCTAAAGGTTGTCAGATGCTAATATAATAAACTAATAAAGTAGTAACAGGACACTAGGGAGCATGGCGACTCAATCGCCCAGTGCACTGAATAAACCTAGAGAGTTCTGGTAAAGATTACCAGATGCTACAATCTCCGGTAGGGAGACATTTGACCTTCCGAATATGAGAAATCTAGTTTTCAGAATAAACGGGGGCACACCTCCTACAAAGTGCCGCACAGTCTCATTGGACTCACCACAGCCAGGCGCAAATTGGCGACTGGGTCGCATTTGAAAAGATGAATACGCTAAATTCGCATGTCCACTCAACCAACCTGAACCAACTGGCGGATCCGGGACCTGCTAAAACCAACTATAGCCGTTTTTGACATGCCAAGAATTTCTTTAGCCTGACGGCAGTCAGCTCGGGATCTCTACCGTTCCCGACGTTTCTTCCAAAATCCACTGCTCCACCTCTGTTCTACGACAACGTCGATAGGATACAGGGATAATGTGGGCTGAGGAGTCATTGTTATCATCGCAGCACCTTCCTTTGCTGTTACGTCAGCAAGTTCGTTATCCGGAATCCCAGAGTGACCAGGGGACCAAATATGGTCACTTACAGGAAGGAGAATTGCTGTAAGGAGTAGGTGTTAGACCTGTTTTCTTGGAATGGGAGCCATGACGTAATAACATCTATATTATTCTTTTGGAACCATTACCATATATTAAGGAGACTAAAGTAAGATAATGCTATTATTTCAGGCGAGCGACGAAGTCCCAACTACCGATCTAGTGTGCTGTGGGCGGTCTATAAAAAGTATAAACTAACTTTTTTCAGTTGGCAGCTCTGGGGGTTAGTGTACAAAACAAAAGTTTTAATCTGTCAAGTTGGATACCAGGCCCTCTTTCCCATAACAAGCAATAAAAATGAAAATACTATCTCTTAGGGTCCATTCAATTAATGTTGTTTCTCCGCTTCTTCTTACAGCTTTATTAAAACTTCCTCCGACCAATGGTAGCGCCGTTATGAAAGTAATTTTCCAAGATGGAACAGCGCCACTTGGCTCATGGGTTACACACGATGCATCTTATAAATATATAATAATTTATTTCTACATTTTATTATAAAGAAAAAATTGTGTCTCTCCTTCAGAATGATCTTGTTTATTTACCTCCTCCTCCCCCTCGATGTAAGCAGGTCTTGGTAAACAAACTTGCAAAGTTGCGCTAAGTACGCAATTATCTGGACGATACGTGAACTCACTTGCTGACTATTTCCGCACATCTGGGACACAAACCCTTCAGACTTCCTTGCTTCCGGTTACTGGACACTAATCTCCAGCGTCAAGATAGATTTACTGGACAGATTTTCTAAAAACTACTTTTTCATTACATTTGTAGAGGAAGTTAATAGGACATTTCCGGTGTGTAGAAGCAGCAGCTACTTCCCAAGTTCAATCCAAAATGCGAATTTTTTTTTTTCCCCACCTAATGTCGTTCCTCATTGGCGCTCTACCATTAGACGTCTCGCAGCCCAATAAATTTTAGCTCTTGAAGAGAGCTCGTCAGTATATGTCGCCAGTCAACTGGGACAGGGCTTCACACTCAAAAAGATGATCTCCTGTCATGGGCCCGTCCTCGCAAAGAACCCACAGTTCGGGGTTGTCAACTACCCCGATCCAAATTAAGTGTGCCTGCAGGTAATATGTCCGGTGATCAAACGAAAACACGGCTCCGAGGCACGTTATTTGGCAGCGCATTATCCCTCAAGACAGCCCATCGTTTGGGTGCAGCTCCTCCTCGTTCTCTTTCTGGCTTTTGCCCGGCAGCTTCGTCTTGTGGTCTCAAAAGGAATGAACCCTTCAGGCTGTATCATATTTGCTGACAGCTTAGCGAGTCTGTCAGCTTCCTCAATCCCGCTGAGGCTGCAATGGTTGGTGGGATCCATTGTAAAACCACCCTCACATTCTTCTCGATAAGGTCGTTAATTATTGAATTATATCATTGCCATTATCATTATATCATTATATTACGTCATTGAATTATATCGTAAGAGTCGGTCGCAGCCTAAGGGTACGTTTACAACGGAGCTGTGAGTATAGATGATAGCAGAGATGATAACTGATAGAGGAAAATATAATCGCTGATTAGTGTGCACAACGGAGCTGTGATACATGCAACATGTCCGAGTAGTGAAGAAGAGTTTTTATGTTCACCAGCAACAAAAAGGTATATTTTAAAGAAAAAACGCTTTAGAAAATATCATGTACATCCCATAAATAAAAAACGAAGTACTTTGGGCGAATTTCACCATTTATATAAGGAACTTAGAAATTATCCGGATCGTTTTTTTGAATATGTGAGGATGGGTCCACCCACATTCGACTATATTTTAGAAAAAATAAGGTCAAAATTAAGAAAACTCTGGAAAAATTGTCATGGAAATCCTATAACCACAGAAGAAAAACTAGTGATTACTCTTAGGTTAGTAATGATTTTATTGAAAAAAAAAACCAAATAAATACACATGAAAATAAATGTAAGCACGATTTAAAACACAAAATATTGTTTAAAAGTAAATAATAAAAAATAATGAGTAAAGACAGCACTAAATAATTTTTCGACGTCCATTTTGAAGCTCCGATACTGGAGTTCAGCTAGCAGAAAAATGAAAAATTCAATTCTATCATCTATGCTCGTTTATAGCAGCGAGTATGAGTCACTAGTCGAAGCTTCGTTGTGCACGCTCACATAAGAATGTACTAGGTTATTCTATAAGCGCTGATGCATCACTGCTATCATCTCCGCTATCATCTATGCTCACAGCTCCGTTGTGAACGTACCCTAAGACTGGAAACATAGTGGAGCGGCGAGCAAAGCGGCGATGATAGCGAAGAGCAAAGCGGCGAAAACAAACACTCTGTAGATAACGTTACTCTATCTTTGCTTTGCTCTCCACTATGCGCGGGCCCATACGGTTAACTTGTGTTTGATTTCGCCGCTTTGCTCGCCGCTCCACTATGTTTCCAGCCTAAGTAGTCAGTGCCATTATCGCGGCCTGCGAATCGATAAACGGGAATTCATTCTTAATCGTCAGAAATGCGAGAAATTGAAACTGATAATTGCTTCATTAAAATCATTTTTCCCAATTTCAAACCTTGGTACCTATCCAGAATCACCACCATCTGGTATCTTTTCCTTGATTTAAATATGAAAGTATTTATTATCATTGTAGATCAAATTTTCTTCGCAAAAGCTGCGGGAAGTGCGATTACATATGAACAGATTTTTGGTGATTTTTCAACGAATTTTGTCTGTTTGTTTTGCGGCCAGCGTAACTCAAAAAAACGCAGGAAGTGGAAACTTTCGACATTTGGCGTAGCTGCGGCCATTGTAATCGACAAGACAATAGGAAGTCAGTCAACCGGAAGCATCATTTTTCCAGAGGGAAGGGATTAGCTATGAGGTTAGCATACTGGACTCCCACGCGGAGGTCCCGGGTTCGAATCCAGCTGCTTACCCTTAGATTTTCTCTTCCTAGTAGCTTCTTACAGCTCACTGTCCGGTGATGTAACAGTGTTGTTACATCTGCTGTTATTTACTGCCGGAGGCCGGCAGTGCACTGAAAAAAGCTCCGGGCGCCAATAACCTCGAGATGTTAACGCGCCTTAAATCATAAAAAAATAAAAAATCATTTTTCCAGAAACAGTAGACATCTTAGGCGTCAGTGTGGTTGGTCTTGTCTGAAAACTCCCAATTCAGTGTAATGGGATGGGATGGTTTCAAGTTAGAGAAAGTCGCTTGAGTTGTTCATCCCAGATTTTTGATTGCATTTCTGGGATGATGAATTTTATCTACGTACTAAACCCGAGATATCTGAATCTAGCTCTGGGACGTTACGACTACTGATTACAGGTATGGTAGTAATGACTTTGGTAAATTTCATATATTTCCTAATTCACATGCGTAACACATTGGAAACTACTTCATAAGTCTCAGACATTATAAAGGAACAATGAGATTAGAAGAAAGCAGAAGATCGATCAGTGCCATCGATCATCTGTGTGTATTCTGATAGACATGACACACCTGAGGTAGCAGTGAATAAGGAGCAAAGAAGTACGAGGAAGTTATAATGGGGTAGCTGGAGAGTGGAGATGGTTCCATCTCGGTGCTGCAGGAGGTAGCCTGGAGAGGCGGGGTTGCGGGACAGGAATGTAGCTGCGTGATCTATGAGCTGGAATTGTCCAGCAGGATGGCTGGATACGCCTCACCCCCACTGACTGCTTCCTTGTCATCGTGGCTGTCCTCTGCAGGATAATAAGCCTCATCCTTCACTCATGTACATTCAGCGATTCAGGCCAGTTGCTCTGTGCGCTTGAACTCCCAAGACCCTGCTACGGCTGTATCATATGCTAAACAAACAAACCTCATGTTATTATGAAGGCTTATAAATGGCGGGGCGGAAGTCTGGTGAGTCACTCACTCCACTTCCTCTCTAGGTTCAAACTTTTTTAATTCAAGTTTCTATTAACTTCATACAGTTTGTAAAACTAAACATAATGCCAAAATGGCACTTTACAGTCCCTTCCCGCGAAAAATAAATATCCGGCGTCTAAAGAGGCACTTTCGGTTAAGCAATTTGTTTTTTTTAAACTCGTATTTTCAGTAATGCGACTTATAATGCGCTAGCAATGTGTAAACGATTAAAAATTACCTCGTACTTGGCACTTGAACATGAACATGGTTCTTTAATTGGAAGTCTAAGACAAAAAGTCTTTAATGGAATCTTTCTGGATAAATATTTTAAAAGATATTTGTACTGCCAAGACCTCCACTGTAAGCAAGACTACGGCTTGTTGGAGGTCAAGTGTGTACCGGCGGCTTGATTGAGAGGCCCCACTCCAATAATTTATAAAAATTAACATGCTAAAAATATCTTACAAAGAAAGTGCCGATCGCTGCGCCATCATTGATTTTGTACAAAAGAGGTACTCACCTTGAAATGTTCGGATGTTCGCACAACCTTTTCATGCAGTAATTATAATTTACGAATCCCCTTGAAGCTTCAAAGGTTTATCACCTAAATGTAGTTGGTGGGGTGCAATTAAGAAGTTTCTGACTAAGATCTAAGAGATCAGATAGCAAACCCTTTGGTCTCTTCACTTCACCGGACTCCCTTCCCTTTGCAGCCGGGCACTCTGATCTCAGTACTCACATCATAATGCTTCCAGAGAAACGTTTACAATACAAACTGTAGGGTTCAAATCAAAACAGTCAGCGCTAAAATACACAGAAAATAGTGGTCCAGCCCTTCCGAAGAAGCCAGTAAACTTAGAGCATGGTTTTCTAAGAACCAGATATTCTAGCATAGCTTTCAATGCCCATAGAACAGTAAATTGTTCTGAAGAATCACTTTAGAGTGAAGCTTGAGGTTTTAGTTCATTAGAATCTCTTGGAAATCATTTTTCCGGGCAAAAAATTTCCAAATGCCATGATAAGTCGACCTGGTAACCAATGAAAACAAGCGTTAAAGAAAATCACGAAAATATAAAATGAAAATGATTTCATGTTGTGCACAACTGGTCTAGATGTACGTAGGGTGTGCACAAGTGATAAAGGAAAATCATTAGAGCTATAAATCTACTAGTTATAAATACAACTAACAGCCATTTTAATCCGGTAGCAATAGGCTGGCAGTGGGCGTGGTCATCATGAAAGTTCCAGCTTCTGATTGGTAATCCTATCCGCCCATATTTTACACTTCCACCTCTGTTTTTCTGATAGGATAATTATTCAACCCTATTTATTTCATAGAAAAATATTGTTAAGATTTTTGTTGTTAAAGTATTTGATAAATTATCAGATAATCAATAAAAATTCAAGACGAAAATAGCTATTCAATGTCTTCCATATTTATTGCTTTACCTTTATGATTTAAGGGAAAAAGAAGGAAAAATTAAAATCGGCTTGGATATGGGAGAAGTAGGTCCGCCATGTTATTATACTATCCATTATGGCGGATTGCTTTTTAATGAAAGCTAGTTTCCTGAATCTTATTGGATAAACGTGCAGCTAAAGAAGTGATTGGTTGTCCAATGTTGAATCCGACGAATAAAAGAAACCACCCTAAGTTCATGAACACAGCTGTCTGACCGGATTCTGTCATTATGATCTTTTCACATCCCAAGCAGTCGAAGATCTAACATTTAGATCTGAGAATATTTTATACAACTTTGGTTGGCTGGTACTTATTACAAGATAGGACGTACATTGTCTTAAAATGGTCATTAGAGATATGTTCTAAGGCCCCTTTTCCAGGAATTGCCCTCAACATTGTCTTGGGAAAAATGGTTAAAAATTAAACGGAACTATTTCTAAAGAGGAAGTCTTGGAAAAAAAAATCTGTCTATAAAGGAGCTGCACTTTTAGTGGAGTCTTATCGTCGGGTATCAGGTTCAAAAGCAAGCCGAACATGTATTTTAAGCTTCCGGCCATTTTCAGCCTTTGGACTGGTGTATTTTACTTGCACAAAACACACGCAATGTGTTTTACGGGTGAAAACAATTGTACGCAATTACTTCCCACTTCCCAACCGTTCTTCCTGTCGTCTGAGAAGCTTGGAATTCCACAGCTATTAGATTATCTGCGTATTTCTGTAGTTGGATCCAGGAGACACAGGTCGTTGTTAAATATTTCAGCCCAGGACCCTACCTACCTTCCTTCAGGTGAAAGTCTGCAAAGGTTGGAAGAAGTGAAGGGAAAGACCATTGCCCTGCACTGAAATGGGGACGCATGTGCGGGCGACGATGGGGCAACAGGCTGCCGAGTAGGGCCGACTAACCCGCTCACTCAGTGAGCAGTCAGTGAGTGCGAACAGGGTGTCCGCGTCACTTCCACCGCCGGGCATTCGTATTCACATCGATCTCGGCAATGTTCTTCACTCTACATCGATTTCATTTCCTATTTTTCACCTTATTTCTTATTTCGTATTTTTTTTTCTTAAATTAATACTTTTTATTTCCTTTTTAAAAATTATTCAAGAAATCAAAAGTGCGCCAGCGATGCTTTGAGTATTACTTTTTTTATTGGCCAAGAAAGAAGATTTTTCTTTGGGTAAATTTTTACAGTAATTTTATCGATCGATTCATTTCATTTCTCTCAGTAATTTTGACAATAGTTATTCTAAAACATCAATCAATTTGTTTCCTGTTTAACAAAAAAAATGCCATTTTGATCCTGAAACCAATAATAGTCTTGTTTGAAGATTCAGGCGACTTTCTGTTACCTACTGCAAGTATCAAATTGTTGACTTTTAGTAAAACTTCTCAAATTGCCTAAAACGGATTTTCCTCGAAAAAATTATTCAAATAACTATTGACATAAACAGGAAGTTAACAGAAAATTTAGTAGACATTTTCTGAAGGGAAAAATCTCGGAAACGTGGAAAATCTATTGAGTAACGTAGTACTTCCGGTAATTAGGCAATTAGCTACGAACTCGAAAATTTATTCAAAAAAAATTATTCGAAGTTTATTTTAAGAATAAAACACGCAGAGTCGTAAATTATACTGAAATAATAATTTTGAGCAACCTCTTCTCTCCTTAGAGCCACTTCCCTCTTTAATCGCATTTTCCGGGAAAAATTAATCAATTAGAAAGTTGTATTTCAACTTTTAAAGGGACGTTTAAAGGAAAACCCTTTTGAGAAAATCTCTCAAACCCCCCCCCAAGTCAAAAAGTTTGCCCAGTAAAGTGGTACTTCCGGTTACGGGTTTGTGGTCGCGCGAGTTGCAGGCTGGTCCCAAGGAAGTGCTAAATCTAAATTTCTATTTCCGCTTTCCGCAATTTTTAGTTGAGCAGATACATGCGCAAACACACACACACACACAGGAACCATTTTCTTAAAACCCACTTTTCCGTACTCAAAACACGACATTTCCGGTGGAAAAACTCCATATCGAAAACTTGAATGATTTTCCTTACCTTGGTGAAAGAAAGTAAAAAAAAAAAAAGAGAAACACGAGTGTAAAATTAAGGAATTTTCCAGTTAAGTGTGACGACCTGTATGATTTAGGGACTGGGGTGCTCTACAGGTGGCGGATGTTGGCTCCTGTGGTAACTTGCTAATTTATCTGAGGCGCGAGATCAGCTGATTTTGTCTGTATGTTTGTTAAATCCTATTTCATCTCAAAAATGTCCTTTTTTTTTCTTTTTTACTTCCGTTTAACCGTTTACAAGTGGAAGCTTTGCTATCTGTAACATTCACAAGGAAATACACGCTTTGAAGTCCCCCTAAGTCCGAAGAGACTTTTATTTTTAAAGGAAATGGTGGGTGAAGTTACTTGCTCACGAAATAAAGCACGAAGCTGAAATTTGCTATTTCCTTGTTGGTCCCGACAGTAACTTAGCTATGAAAGTTCTTGAACCAGAAATACCTCTTTAATGTTTTTTTTTCGAGGATTCTCTCCAAAACGGCGTCACCAGATGTCGTTTAAACTATGCGACCTCTTAGGTCGCACACGCAGTTCTAACTTGGATTAAGAGCACTTCCGGGGAGCACAAACGGGGTATTAGTGATGCAGCGCCAGTGATGAAGGATCTGTAGTGCCGGAAATCCGGTGATTTGAGCACTAACATTTGAATACAGGAAGAAGTTATCCAGCTTCCCTTTGAGGATAACAGAACTTATCTTTACAACCACTACAAGGCTTAAGACATTGTCCCTATTGTTGCATCTAAGAGTCAATTAGAAACCAAGATCCCAGTGCGCAAGCCACTTATTCCGTTCAGAAAATGGCTAACAGAGAATATGAAGCTTTTTCCATTTTTAGACTTGGTATTTGAATCATCTGTGAGGTCACACTGTAATTAATGTAAATTGCATTACTTGAATGTGTAATTTCGAGGTAAGTTATTTATTACTGGAAATGGAGTGAAGTTGTTTTCCTGCATAGATTAGTATAAACAAGCAAAAGTGAGCTAGAATGCTCCATTATTTACTACTATCCCAGCCACACCAGTGTATCTAGATACTGTTTAACTGAATATGTAATGGCCAGTGTTGTATTGCATTCAGTCAAAATTCGACTTCTATTTCCGTTTCCACATACACACACACACACACACACACACACACGGAACTCACCATTGGGTTTTATAACCTGCCACATTATTGGCTCTTGACTAATTTCAATTTTCCCCACTCTTTTGTTGTTGTTGTGAGAGCGAAGCCGGGCTTTGATTTTTCGCCCCAATTTCCAAGCATTATAAACACTAGAACCAAGGGTATTGATTTTATATTATCTCGCTAGAATGGGCTATCCGTCGATCTAATGAGATCTAGGTTCCACAGTTTGGATGCTGTTACCAGTGAAAACTGGTGCTTGTGCAGCAGAATTTATTGTCACCCTGGAGCAGCTTATCGACTACAGCAATGTGGCTAAAAAGGAAAAAAGGGTGAATTTGGGCAAGCCCTGCCATTAGAGAGGAAAGTGTTTTCCCTTTCTCTTGTAACTCGTGAGTGCAGGGTAACTCGTGAGTGAAAACTAAACTTTACTCACTTGTGCAATAAAAATAAAGAAAAAGTGCCTTTGGTTTTATCATTCTTTCTACTGACTCCACAATTTTATAAACCATGTAATGCCTTTCTATCTCTACACTGTGCCTCTAGGGGGATGTGGGTAACCAAAACTTTTAAGCAAAAAACCCATATTTGAAAGAAGAAAATTCTGTGAAATTCCGTTTAAAAATTTAGCGTCAGGCCTGACTGGAGTTCCAATATATTATGCACGGAAAATTGTTCACCATAAACTCATGGCGGTTACTTAAAATTATAAAGCCAAAAGTGCAAATTGTTTAAAGTAGAAGGTTAAACAGTCGAATGAGTTGTTAGTGTGGGAGTTGATGACAAGGAACTAGGTCCCGGGGATGGAATCCAGGCTTTACCACAGGATCTGCTAACCCACAATCACAATGACCGCCCTTCCTGCAAACAAGAGCGCCCCGGAGTTCAAGGAGATCTACACACAGTGCCATTGTCCAACCTAGTCACTAGCTACACACGCACGAACACATACCTCTACAGGATATCCGGGCCAGCCGCCTTTTCTTTTCAAAAACCCCTTCAGCTTAGCCAGGGGATTTAGGCTTTAAAAGGAGAATTTTTCCACCTCTGATTCCATTGTCCTGGGAGACATCCTTATTTCCACCATGTCTTACTCCCTAGCATTGTGCACAGTTCCCCATTTTTAGTGTTCATAGAAAATTAACATTATCAGAACCCTTGCGTACTATAAAATGATTTTTATAAATTCTAAAGTGAAGTGGTACGGGTCGAATGGGTAGAAAAATGCTTAGAAATATAAAAATTGAAACTATTCTCAGATGGATTATAGAAAACATGGGAAAACTTTAGACTTATATGTATAATACATAATCATGGTGATGTCGATGGTACAGATTAGAGCAGGGGTCGCCAAACGTTTTTGAATAATTCTTCGAAATCTCTATCGACCCCCTACAAAAGTAATTTTCAGTTAATTAAAATAAAATTTATCTCTCATATTTATTTTATGATTTTAAACATTTATTAAAGTAATTTTACATTGTGTAAGAAATAGTTTTATGAAAAATATCTTAAGGGAAGGGATTAGCTATGCGGTTAGCATACTGGACTCCCACGCGGAGGTCCCGGGTTCGAATCCAGCTGCTGACCCTTAGATTTTCTCTTCCTAGGAGCTTCTTACAGCTCACTGTCCGGTGATGGACAGTGTTGTCTGTAACGAGAGAACACTGTCCGGAGGCCGGCAGTGCACTGGAAAAAGCTCCGGGCGCTAATAACCTCAGCTGTTGATGCGCAAAAAAAAAAAAATATCTTAATTTTGAAATTTAAACACTAATATTTATTAAATAATAAGTAATTATAAATAAGTAAAGTAACTACAGTATTGCTTCTTAATTAATGAGATGGGTGTGTGCCTGGGTGTTTCTTTGCAAGGTTCCACTATATTGGGTTCGAAATTGGTCAATTTTAATCTTAAATCCCCCTCGAAACTCCACATTTAATTTATTTCTGTACTTAGTTAAGATTGAATTTAAGTGACTGAAACCGGCTTCAACCATTCAGGAACTTGGAAACACCAGCATTAAAATGGCTGAACTATTTCGTAAAGTTTTACATAATTTTGCATTAAAATTTATATTTGTCCAAAATTTGCTTATTTTTAAATTTTTAAGAAGCCGTCTTTTGCTTCAAGATGCCCGATAATGCGCGCTGGTACGTATAAATACTTGTTTCACCCGAATAAATATACGTTTAATAATTTATTTTCTACAAAGAAACTGAGATTAAGTCAATTATAAAAACATTCACAAAATTTTACATGCAGCAGTTACCTAGATATGTGTGATTTGCATATAAAAGAATTGTTTTTCCTTCGCCCCCCAGGCTCAGATCGACCCCTACTTTTATTAAATAGACCCCTGGGTCTATGTAGACCATTTGGGCGACCTCTGGATTAGAGTAAAGGTGTTAGATATGGCTCTTCTATTCAGGAGCCATTGATCTCCTGAAATGTCCTTTTCTGTAAAAAAAAAAAAAAAAAAATCTTGTTCTTGTTGGCTATCCTCACACCACAGTTCGTATAAGCATGCTAAGATAAACTTGAATTTGGCTGCCATGTCGAGGCGATTAGAAGAAGCTTGATTACTGTATGAAAACACTTTGCAAAAGTACAAAATGTGGGAGAGCTAGATAATAAAGTGCAAATAAAATAACAAAATAAAGGAAAGGGTGTGGGACGCCACAAAAAATCAGAATACCGAATACTTTAGAGGAACAAAATAATTTTATTTTACAATCAAAACAAGAACACCAAAAGATACAAGTACTGGTCTAGACCTAAAATATAATTAATAAGACTTACAGTTCTTTTCGTTTGTTTTACAATTTGCAACACAGACTGACTTGTTCAACAATAATATTTGACACAGGCACCTGATCTAACACAAAACGAAAACAGAGTTCCCCATTTTGTTTTTTTCCCTAAGGCACACAGGATGGCTGGGACCCTGGCTATTAAGTGCTGACCATGTGCTAACTGACGCTGAACTCCTTCGTACAGTCAAGGTGACTAACCTAGTGAGAAGCCCCCGGGCCAACTGGCCACAAAACTCCCAGGCACAAGCTGAAGGCCCCCACTCCTTCCTCTTCTCCAGTTCTGCCAACTGTAGACGGCCAGATCCAACTGTCAAATTTTAAGCGAGGGGGCCGCACATCTTTTCGAGGCTCGAACACTGTAAGGGTGGTAGAACTTCTTTCTTACGCTGGTAAGTTTAGCGTGAATTCTGCCGTTACCCATAATGCCTCTTACAGGCAGCTCTTACGCCCACGATTTAGGAGAGATTTAGGTGGAGAAGGCGGGTAGCCGATGTAATTTTTTTTTTTTTTTCATTTACCACCACATTAATAAAGCGTATGTCCTAAACCGGAAGTCGATGACTAAAAGTTTTGTCAATGTACCGTCAGCTGTTTTATTAATGACGTATAACCACAACCTTGATTTTCAGCCATAACTTTTCTTACAATTTAAAGGGAAGAACTTTTTGCTGGTATCAAAACTTTAAAGAGCTGCATTAAGCCGAAGCGAACTCTCAGCACTCTCGAAGTGATTAGCTGTAGGGAGTAAGTTGGCTACTTAAGGGAGCAATGCTTTTCTATGGCCCTTCGTTTGCATAAAAAAAGGAGGTTGCTACAGTCTTTTTTTTTTTTTTGACGGTACACCTTCCTGATCCCTGACGGGTATTATAGAAAAGATGCTCCATCCTGGACCAGTAGAGAGAGAGCCCAGAAGTGGAGGATCTTCTTAGAAGATAGTTTCCCCACTATCATCTACGCGGCCAGAATAGACAATTCTCCTAGACAAAGCCATGAGCAGAGCAACTTTTGCATTTAAAGTCCCTAAACTTGAGAGGTTGGCTGCACTGCGAGCGCTGAACCCCCCTCCGTTACCCTCACTTCCTCACCCAGTTTTGTATGCACTAACTTATGGGTCTTTACATTGTTTTACTTCCCACAGCAAAGCACCCAAGTTTGCCAACCTATTGTTCTCTGGACGGACTTTATTTCCGTTCTTTTCATTATCAAGGCAGCCGCCAAACCAGCAGCTTTAATTGTTTTTTTTTAAAGCCAGGTCTGTTTTTTTTTCTTTGCTTTACCCTCTGAAATATCCGGTAAGAGTTGAGTTCAGCCTTTGACGCGGATTGTCAACTGCTCACTGTATTTTAGTTTGTTCGTAGGGCGTGAAATTAAAAATAATTTATCTAAGAAAAGTTTAATAACATGAACACGCGCTCGCTCGACTTCCGGGAGCGACTTCTCCCCCCAAGGTCTTAACTTTACAGTTTCCTTTAAACTCTAAAACATTTAATTCTTACCAGCATTGTACAGTTTGTGACCTGTTCGATACCCTGAAAGTTAACTTTACCGGAAAGCCTGGCCAAACCTAGCCCCGAGAATGGTTCCGAAACCATTTTTTCCATACATCATGGACTGTCGGCAGAGAGTGTGCTTTGGACAGTGTGCTCAGGTCAATTCTGAGACACTTGGAATCTCTGTCAATCGAGTATCCGAACCCCCCAATAAAGTGCGCATTTAGATTAGATTAGATTAGACTAGGGCGGCCTCAAGGCCTACGCCACTACGACCCCTTTGGATCTATTGTGGCTCCCCTAACTTTAAAGCTCACCCTCCAGACCTGAACTTTTAATCAGACTCTTAATGCTGGAGAGTGACTCTTGAGTAAAGCTCACAGGACTTGGTTTTTCCTCTCCAAGAAGTAACATCCTTAGCCACACGAGCCCCTCACACTGACACAATACGTGCAGTGCCGTATCCTCCTCCTCTTCCTGATAGAACCTTCAAAGGCTATCATCTGCCAGGCCCATGCGATGCATGTGTTTTCTGAGCCTTCAGTGGCCAGTTAATAGGCCTACAATCATCCTTATAGCCCCACACGGCCTTGACGGATTAATTTTGCAGTCAGCCTCGGCGAATAACCTTTACTAAACTCCTTCGCCTGTCTCTGCCCAGTGGTGGCTAAGCCACCACTCCTGAGACCTACTCTGTACCCATAAGTAAATGGTCGCAGTCTTAACACACTTCGGAATCCCAAAACAGGGCTCCGGGCCAACGAAGTGTCTTGCAGAGCCTTCCCGGGCCAATAAATCTGCCGCTTCGTTTCCCCTTATGTCCTGAATGGCCAGGTACCCAGACCAGAAAGACCTTATTTTGGTCACTACCCTTCAGGGCACCCAGACAGTCACAAACCAGTTTTGAGTTAACCTGATAGGAACTAATTGCCCGTAGAGCAGCCTGACTATCCGAGAAAATGCGAATTTAAAAATTTTCTATTTTCCTTTAATCGAAAACTTGATCATATTAATTCGGCCCATTCCAATTCTCTTCCGCTGCCTCTTTCCTTTTTTTGGGCTTTTCAAGTGAATTGATGGGCACTTCAGTTCAGGTGATGTCTCTTATTATCCATTAAGAATATAAATTATTGTTAGAATTCCAAGTGCCACTAGGTTGATTTGAATCAAGTGGACTTGTATTGCCGTGGGACAATGATGGAACCTGATGATTGGTGGCTGATTGTCCAACTCTGATGGCGATGGCTCTCTGGCTGATAGCTTTCAGCTCTATTTACACAACCCACTGATTGAATTTCATTCTACTTCGAGCACCACACCTCTTCTCCAGCTGGGTCCCATTTTATATTTACTTCCACACAATTTCGGCCACAATTATTCTCTTTTTATTACTACTTGTTCTTCCTGTTGTAAAGAGGTAGTACTACGATCGCTCCGTACATTTTGGATTTTCCTAATTTTGGTGTACCTCGTTGCTCTAGATAATTTATTTTAATAAAGTATTTTATAAATTAGAGTAAGGGTAGAGTATTAAGGCGATATTCTGGACGGGACTGCGAGCTCTGAACTAGTCTAGTGGAGGGGGCGTACGGGGAGGCTAATCGCGATGAATGCTTTTATTGTTTCATAAAATCTTCCATTTATTACAAGTTAGAAACATGAAGGCATTTCCCCCCCCAAAACCATGTAATGATTTATTGTGGGAGGGGCGGGCCAAATCTCCTCGCGGGCATAACCAGTTCTCTCAGATAATGCCCGGGTATAACGCCTCTCTTTTTGCAGGCTTCACCCGTTAAATTATTAAAATAGCGTTCATATTCCCCGGCTAAAAATATCTCTCGTGTTCTCTTCTCATCAAATATTCCTCAGGGTGATGAATATCTTAGAGCTTACAGAATTAAAAAAAAAAAGAGGAGGGAGAGAGCTTTCTAAGCATTTAAACTTGATGCGTGGCACTTAGTCTGCGGTTAATCACTCACTCTTTTCGTTCAGCGAGGGGGTTCTTTATTTGATGCTTGATGAATTTAAAATTCTTTGTTTGATACATTGCCGCTGGGGAAAATGCTTCTTGGACAGATTTAACAGCTTCCTGCTATATCTCAGTATAATGTACGGCCTCATTAGCTGAGTACCTCGCTAGTTATATTTACAATTGGAAGGAAATCTCTTTAACGGAAGTGAAACATTTCCAAGCACATTTTGCGGTTTTTGGCAAGTTATATATTTTTTTTTTCATTAAATTAGCAGGAACAGGAAGAGCAGTAATTACGCATCTTTTTTGGTTTCACCGGAAATGTGGAGTTTTGAAGTCTCCTAAGCCATTTTAGACATTTTAAAAATTGGTCTCACGTGACTCCAAAATTACTGTGACTAACAAACTCTTCCGCTACAAAGTAGTCATTAGACCGATGTTGCTCTACGCCTGCTCTTGGCCTAGAGCCTGGACTTGTAGTAGTTAACATCAAGAAACTCCAGGACAACGCAAAACAAATTTCTGAAGACTCGCAACAGATTCTCCACGTCGCACTTTCCCCTCCTCCCATATCCCGCGACAAAGGTGTTAAGCCATTTTCTGTCTGGCAGCCCAATATCTTTCATACATAGTGGTCATGCCCTGCAGTGTCGGGCACTGATTGGATTGTTCTCGTCCTGGAAAATGGCTGCTAGGCTTTTCTGTGATCCTCTTATGCAGTTTACCGCACTTAGTACTTTCTCTTTTATCATTTCTCTTGGGAAGTTCGTTTTAGAGCTTTTTTCGGCAAGGAGTTAGCTTTATTGTAAAGCTACGGACTGTGTAGTGTTGGTCAGGATTAGTGATGGCGTGAACATTCCGGGTTTGAAGAATATTACTGAGTTCGAACCTTGGGAATAGCAAGAACAGGAAGTCGTGAGAGTGGCCACAGCAGTGTTCCTGTGGTTGATGAGACTTTCTAGTCAGGTTTAATAAACATTTTAGGTTATAACCGTGGCAATAAAATAATTTACAAAAAATAAAAATAAAGAAAATAAGGTCAAACGACTTGAACTCAAGTAGCCACTGTGAACTTGGGAGGAAACCATTTTGTTTCCTTTTTTTGTGGAGGGTGCTGGGGTGTGGAGGATGTTGTTGGAGTTTGTGTTGCTTTGAAGAGCGGCGAGAGGATGAGCAGCGGTTATTGTAGAAGGATGTGTGTTGGGATTGGATTATGGAGGAGAGTTGGGAGTTGACAAACAGACCAACGGACTGGAGTGAATGTCGCTGGAGCGACATAGTGGATGGAGCGCTCTTGTGTTCGGTGCTCCTTTTAAGTGCTCTCTGCGCCAGAAGAAGAAGCTGGAGAGCACTCCCTTATCCTCCCTACTGTGTGGGTTGTTGTGGATTCCATCCCAAAATGTGTGTGCTCCCTAGACGCCCACTTTCGCCCAAGAAGTCGTACAAATGTCCTTGTACCATACTTCTCATTTCCAAATTTTCTTTGCAGCCTCAGTTTCCTTTTATTTCCGTACGTCTCTTTCTTACTTCTTTTTTTTTATTTTCTCTTCCACAGGTTAAGAAAACCAATTACATTACAAAACATCGATGTCTCATTTTCCGAATCATGTAAAATTGGAAGTGAATACTCTACTTCCTACCTGGGAAAATTAGAAAAACTTTCGATCCATTTTCTGCACTCCGCCAAGTGTGCTTGGTTAGTAATACTTTCATTTTTCCACTATTCGTACAAACGAAGGAATTTATTTTAAATTTAATAGATTATCACAATTTGTAATTTAAAAATACATTTTAAAAGTTTTATGGACGTTTTGGTGACTACTTTCACGCGTTTGTGTTAAAACTTTTTTGGAAAAATTCCTAAAATTGAATCATTTGCAGTAATCTCAAAGTTAACATAACACAACTGTACAGCACGGAATAGCTGAGTGGTTAACGAATACTGGTTTCCATCGCAGAGATCATGAGTTCGAATCCAGTTGTTGGCCCTTAGGTTTTTTTTTTCTTTATAGGAGCTTCTTACAACAATTGTTTCCCATTATATATTTTGAATGTACATTATATGTATATAAAAAAAAAAATAGTTTGTAAAAAATTAAATTAAAATTGAGTTCAGTAATTTTGATCTGTTTTATAAATTTTACATATTAAAGTTCTAGTTAATTGAATATTCTAAATTTAATAACCTAACCTAATCTAAACTTCAGAGTTCGCTTTTAAAACTTAAGTTTAGAGTTTTGCTAATAAATTATTGATTTGAACTAAGGAAAAACTACACTTGTGTAGGCATTAACCAGGGCTCGGTGAGTGAAAACTAGAAATAGCTGTTATCTGACCTTTTTCTTTAATGAAAATTCGTTGTAGAATCAGTTCGGGAGGGGGTACAGAGGTAGGCTTTCCTCTAAGGGTCATTGCACTCCAGAAAGAGAAATTTGTTTGGTTTATTCGTAAATCGAAGAAAATGGACGAATAGGAACATCGAAAATTGGTTAAAGAGAAATTAGACTGAGCGTACCAAATTTCCTCGGTGGATTTTAAAACATTTTCCCGTGTAAATTTTGTCACTAAATGTATGACTAAGAAATGACGTCATACAGCAATTCTCTGCTAACTATATATTTCCAACAAATACCTAAGAGCAACAAAGCGTGAAAAAGCTTTTGAGAGAAATATTCAATGGGTTTCCAATAATTGGGAACAGAGTATAGGTAGCATTGGAGAACCACCCAAACAGACCTCTTCTTTTGATTGGCAATAAATTAGGTATTCTATGACGTAATTGTATTTCAGTCTGTCACAGTTTCCAGTGGATCTGCGTCAGCTGAAAACCTGCCGTTTCAAAGGTTTGATTACGTCATCTACAAACAGAATGAGGAGAGAACACCTGTTGTCCAACAACTCTGGTAGTCGAATAATTTCAGAGAGAAGTTGTGCTGATAGAACATCTACACCTGCAGCTTCCGTATTTAGGTAATTGATGCAGGAATCTCTAGTGAAAAACCGTGCGATGCGAAACTGTGATTCTGCAACGGTTACGCGTTAGAAACAGACACAATGTGCAGATTGAGCGATTGATTTTTTGCCACAATCATGTTTGTTCCTTTTTTTTGACGTGAATACGTCTTTAAATTTGCCATCATATGGAGGCAATCCAACCACACCTAATAACAAAATCGGGGGATACAGTTTGGCATTATAGTTTCGAATCTATCGTCTACATCCAAAATTAAATTAAACCACTGGATAGCTAAAGGATCAAAGAATTCATTACAATAAGCGAGGACTGTGACGCATCGCGCGCGGTGGAGTGGGAAGCGCCGCCATTTTGAGATCATTTTGCTGCGTATCGAGATTTGCAATTAGTATAACTTTTGACTCGGAGAAGCTACGATGTTCGTTTAAGTTTTAATCGTCAGCTGTCGTCACAATCTATCGATAGTATATAAAACATTAGTGTAAAATAGTGACAGTGAATATAAAAAGGTGTTAGAATAAAAAAATCTTATCAAAAATATGTAATGTCGGCCTATACGCGTCGAAAAGCCAAAACCAAATGCAGAGATCGCATACGGTTGGAAAGGGCTTCTCAAGAACAATCGAATGGTAATAGTAAAACACCATATGACCGAGTCATGCTGTGCCGGGAACGTAAAAGAATGAATGCGGCCGAGCGGATCAACGACGGTGTCAGTACATCTGTGCAGCTGGGGCGGTTGAAATTATGCAAGTGGATGATGAAATCGCTTCTACATGGACAACGGACTGTATAGGCATAGATTGTGTTCGATCGTCGATTTGTTTCCTTGATTTCATCCTAAATACATAAATAAAAATATTTTATATAACCCGTTATGTAAACGTATTCACATACAAAACACGGCCGTGTCCATGACGCAGCCACACGTTAATTTTTTCTGTTTTGTTTCGTGAGCTTATTCTACGTCACTTCCTGTCCGGCCCTGACTCCATCAATACACACTTCGGTAACATAACAAAGCCACTGATTAAGACTGAACTTTTTGGAATTGCGCGAGCCATTTTTTTGAGAAAATCCGAAGAGACATTTCCGGTTGCCTACGTGGCATCCTCAGATGGCGCCTAAACTAAATATCCGATTTCATTACCCACCATAACATGTCGGCGATTTTTGGGTCACGATGGATAAATGCCCATACGAGCAGAACCAATGAGAAAGGTCAATTTGTTGAAACAATTCAGCGTATCTCAGAACAGTTATTTCCGGTCGATTACGATCACTGTACCAGATAAAGAGAAAATAAAAAAAAGATAAATTTGCTGAATTAGCTTTAATTTACGCTAAATAAAACTGGCGCATCATTACCATATATTTGTTAACTAATTACCTCCCCGGTGGCAGGTTATGCTGGAGGGAGGCATTGATATTGCAGGTTTTTTCACTGCTAGTACGCTAATTAGTCACTAGAGGACTCACTAGCAAGTTTTTTTCAGCTAGATAACCTTATTATTACCTGCTTTAAATATTTTATTAATCAGCTGGCAGGTTTGGGAAGTATTTGTTGATTCATGTTCATCAGAATGGAGGTTGTAATTATCTAAAAAAAAATCGACTGTTTAGCATTACAGTGTTTTGAGTAAATAGAGATACATTAAGAGGAAATTTCCGTCATTTAGGGCTGAATGTTTTTAAACTCGATTTACTGCATCATATTTAATTTCTCTTTACAGTAGACAAAACAAAGGACTGTATATCTTAACAAAATTGGCACTTTCTTTCCCAAAACTGCTCTTAGTCGAATTTTTCGGAAAATTATTATAGATCTACATCGACACTTAGAAAATCGAAGAAGCCATTTTGGAGACAATGTTGATAAAATAAAAAAAAATCGATTGCATCAGCCATTATTGTGGCAACATCCCCTGATAGCATTTAAGCTGAATTTCAAATTGGATATACAGTGATTTTGTATTTTCCACTTACAAGTGGATTTCAGTTACGGTGGATTTCAGTTACTGTGGATTTCACTTACGTTGGATTTCAGTTACGGTGGATTTCACTTACAGTGGATTTCAGTTACGGTGGTTTTCAGTTACGGTGGATCTCAGTTACGGTGGATCACAGTTACGGTGAATCACAGTTACAGTGGATTTCAGTTACGTTGGATTTCAGTTACAAGCGGTTCAATTGGTAAAAACTCAGGGAGTTTTCAGCCGGATATTTCCGGTATAACCTTAAAATTCCTCTTTCCGCACGACATCCTGCAGCTTTAGTTAAAGGCTATAAATTAGCTCCAGTCTGCAACAGTTTAATGTATTTAGGGAATGAAGTATATTTAGTATAAATTTAGCTATATTAAGAATTGAGTTGGTATTTCCTTGGGCCTAATAGGAAATAGAGCTGGAAGTTTACGAACTTAGACACTGCCTAAGCGTGATTGATACATCTTCTAGCGCCGGAGGCACTTTCCAATACAAACTGCTCTTGGATATCCTGTATTACAAAAATTTTGCTACAACTATTCAGGGAATTCATAAATTAAACTATAATGGTTATTGATTCTCTTGTATTCCAGAGGAATTCCAAATTAAAGTCTGGCGCTTTTAGTACTCTCATCCTCCTTGAAATCGATTTTCTGGAGAAATAAATGTGGAAGACGCAGAAACATCGTGGAATTTAAAGGAAATAGTGGGAAAGCATTTTCTAGAGAGAAAAATCTGGATTAGAAATTATTTAGTAAAGTAGGTTACATCTGGCTAACAAATTGCTACCTCCGAGAGCCCTGAGTGGAGCAGCGCTGGACTCATGGCTTGTGCATTTTTAGCCCTTTGATCTTCAAATCAATGATACTTCGCCCTAAAAACAGAGCTAATATCCCTTCCCTATTGGATACTCATTAAAACATACAATATGGAAGGGATTCGCTGTATTGTGAGCGTAATGGATGCCCCAGGTTCGAATCCAGCACTCGTGACGCCCTAAAAACAAAGACGCTCCCATCGTGTGCGAAAAATATTTGTAAATAAACTTACTGTCTGTATTTAGGATCGAAATAGGGAATATTCGGTCAAATTTTTCAGGTTTTTCGTATTGACCGAATCCTCGATATTTCAATTCTAAATATTATCGTATATTTGGTTGCCGAGCGGCTAGAGGCTAGACCCGCAAAGCTAAGATGTATTGCGGTACTAGGCTATATTCCCAGTCTATATCTTTAATAGTTAATATGAGAAATTAATAGTAAAGTATGTTTGCTAGTCGCCACGATAGCCGAGCGGCTAGAGGCTAGACCCGCAAAGCTAAGATGTATTGCGGTACTAGGCTATACTCCCAGTCTATATCTTTAATAGTTAATATGAGAAATTAATAGTAAAGTATGTTTGCTAGGCGCCACGGTAGCCGAGCGGTTAGAGGCTAGACCCGCAATGCTAAGATGTATCTTTGCTATTCGCCTCCGACCATGACACCTAATTTGGTAATTGGAGGTAAAGCCTGCCTGAAAAAATAGGCATTACTTTATTAATACCTTACGTTCACTAAAAGGTATTACAAATTCTTATTATTTGTTAAACAGTCAGCATTTCAAGTTTAATAAATATTGATGAAGCCTTTGTCAAATAATTTCCTTTAAAAAGTAGAAATAGATAAAGATATTTCCGTTTTAACTTCAATTTGTGTGTGTGTGTGTTATTTGGATGAAATGTTCTTTATCTCTATCGTACCGGATATAAAAGTTGGAGGATTGTTCAGGCAGGTTGTTCGTAAAGTTTAGTTTGAAATATAATCAATAGAGGTCATGACCAGCATGAACCCTAACGCTTACAGGATATTCGGTGTGTTTGTCACTGTAGTGGTCAGTAGTGATGGGCTATACGAGTCCGCCTGTGGAATCATTGGATTTGAATCAACTCCAGGGTCGGAATCGATTCCAAAAACTCGTTCATCGATTCCAGTTGCCGTACCTATCCTATGCTTTCGTGCAAATATCATGCAATTTATTAAATATTTTATTAGTACTTAACTTCATCAGTTAATAACAAAACTACATGTAATTTGCAACAGTTTTAAAAGATATATAATATCTAATTGTTATTGACAACATCAAATAAAATTAGCTTTACACAAGAACAAGATTTAAAACAAAGCAGTTTTGTTAATATCCAGCAGGACCACTGGGAGGTTGAAGTTACCCTGCCAGGAGGGGAAATGAAATGGGAAGGAAATAAGGTTGTTAAAGGTATCAATGATGTTAGTTGGACCTTAAAATATGTACATGCAAACAAATTAAAATATAACAATGAACATAAACTAAGAAAGATTAACGAAATGAAATTATATTACTAAATATTTAATAATGAATAAAACTAAGCCGTCTATATATATATATATCCCAATACAAAACAAAATGAATAATTTTTATCACAGCATTATCACAGACTAGAGAAGGATTAAAGTTTAAAGCTACTTAGAACTTAAGAAATTAATTAATGTAAATTTTTATTCAGAAATAATATCATAGAAACATTGCTCGACTTTAATCTATTGCGTCTGTCAACTAATATTTGTCCAGCTTTAGAGAAAATCCTTTCGCAAGGAACTGAAGTGGCTGGAATGCATAATCTTTTCAAAACAACGTCATACAATCTGGGATATAAGTCTTTCCTCTCTCTCCACCAATCTAACGGATTGGCTTCTCTATTTAAAAAAGGTTCTGCCAAATATTTGTCTAATTCAATTATACTGGCAGATACTGGGGTCTGTTTCGCGTTTAACGTTTTAATTTTTGCATCGAATTCCCGCCAAAGACTAGAAGTAGAAGTTGTGGATGATGGAACATCGGTAGATAACGAAGCTTTCGGAATTTGAATAAATGATAATTTAGTGGCAAGAGAATGGTACATTTTCCGGAATTTAATGTCGCTCGAAAAACCTTCGTTTTTAAATCGCGGATCTAAAATCATCGATTGACCTATAATTTCTACCGATTCTAAATTGGAAAACCGATTTGAAATATTAGCGCAAATTACTCGAGCCATTGATTGTATTTCGGGTCTGTAATTTGTGTGCAAAAATTTTGAAACGTGATCGGTCATAAAGCGCGAGAATATAATAATTTTAGAAATTGTTATATAATTTTCCGAACTTACTTCGTCCGTAATTTCATTAAATATCTGCAATAATTGAACCGCGCTCTCTAATATTTCCCAATCGATTGTTGTTATATTATGTTCACCCTGTAGATTTAATAAAGCTATGGTCGCGATCAATGGCTGTTTGGTTTTTAAAACGCGATCAAACATTATAAATGTGGAGTTCCAAGGAGTGGGGACGTCTTGTTTTAATTTTAATTTTGGGAAACCCATCTGTGTTTGTGTATTATGTAGCTTGGTCAGAGAATGAGAACTTCTTTTAAAATATTCTACTAAAGCTTTAATTTTGTCGGTCGTTACGCGAATTTCTGCGATTCCCGAATGGACAACTAAATTCATTGAATGGGCAAAACAAGAAATATGCCTCCAATTGCACTGCTTTACTGCCGAAACAATATTTGCACCATTATCAGTAACAACGGCAGTTACTTTATTGGTGAGTTCCCATTCTTGGACCGTGGATTGCAGGTGTGAGGCCAAGTTATTCGCTGTATGTCGTTCAGAGTAACTAGTACACTTCAATAAATGTGTTTGTAAATTTGTGTTTTGGTCTATGTAGTGGGCAGTTATAGCAATAAAGCTTTCATTATTCACCGATGTCCAACAATCAGTTGTTAAACAAACGGCATTTACTTCGTTGAATTTACTTTTTAATTTTGATTCTTCCCGCTTATAAATCATTGGGAGTAAACTGTTGGATATATACTTTCGTGAAGGTACATTATAACTGGGGCAAAGCAATTTAATTAATTTTCTGAACTCTTGATCTTCAACAATACTAAAAGGATGATATTCTTTTACTATCATTTTGAGCAATTGTTCATCAATTTCCTTGGACTTACTGGGGTGCAAAGGTTTGATTACTTCTACAAAGTCAGTCAAGGATTTTTGAATTACCGGAGCCAGATGAAGAGAGAGGAGCGACATCTGCAACTTCTGAATGGATGGAAGCTAAACTAGTAGAGGGAAGCGAGCTTAAATTTTGAGTGTCTATAGAAGTTAAATGAGATTTCTTAACAGGGATCTCTTCAGTGCTTTGCTCTGTATTCTTTCTTTTATTGAATGATATAGGATGTTTTCTCTTCATATGTCTGAACAAATTACTAGTAGAGCCACTTGTAAAGCTAACGATTTCGTGGCAATACCGGCATTTAGCTTTGACAGAATCAATAGAATTAAAGTGATTCCAAATTTCACTGCGTTTTGGCATTTGTCTGAAATTAATTTACTAAAAATTAATAAAATATTAAATTTAAAAAATAAGAAACAATAGTAAAAAAGGCGATAATAACCCCGTTGTTGATGGGCAAAAATAAATAAATAAATAAAAAAGTAAAAAAATTAAACTAATTTATTAAATATTTTGCTTTTAAAATATTTTCAAATATTCAATAAAGAAAAACAAAAGATAAAAATGAAATAATTATTTAATTTAGGAAAATATTAGTCTTTGAAAATATTTTAGAAATCAACAAAGCACACGCTCTTCAACTTAATTAAGATTTACCACTGGAAAACACCCTTATCTGCTTATCATCAGAAGACAGACACATGAAATATTGTTATCAGCACGAAAGATGAAATTGAAATGGCCCTTATTGCTATAGCTACATATCTAGAGACAAAAAAATTATATTACCTAAAGAGCGTACTTACTACAGACTCCCTCCCACTCTTACTACCTATTTCACAAACATTCGGCGATTGGAAATATTTTTTAGCAAAATATTATTCTATTTATTCTAAGCAGATTCTTAAGATGATTTTAATTTTTAAAATTTATTTTTGTTTATTACTCTTATAAAATACGAAGAATTTCAAATAAAATATAATATACAAACACAGAATGATTTAGTATGCAGGTGGAGTCAGTCGTCGTTACCATGGTAACGGAACCGTTAAACGACTCCGGTTCCAGCTCCAGCAATTTCTATTGGCTAGAATCAGTGAACGAAAAAGTGGAACGAGTCCGGTTTCAAAAGGATTTAAATCACTCCGGATTCGACTCCACCAACTCCAGTGGATTTAACCAATGAAAATGCTAGAGTTGGGCCGGAGTCGTTTAACGGTTCCATTACCATGGCAACCACGACTGACTCCACCTGCATACTAGATCATTTTGTGTTTGTGTATTATATTTTATTTGAAATTCTTCGTATTTTATAAGAGTAATGGACAAAAACAAAATTTAAAAATTAAAATCATCTTAAGAAAGCGTTATTATGTTTTTTGTATTCAAATGAAACGAATATTTAACTACAAAATATTTCCAATTGATGAATGTTTGTGAAATAGGTGATAGAGTGGGAGGGATACTACAGTAAGTAAACCAATTAGGTAATACTACATTTTGGCTCAGTTTTACTTTGACCGTCATGCGGACATGTACACGTTTAAACTTACGCCAATGAAGATAAGAGTAAGAGTGTCCAGCGCTTAGTTAAAGATTAAGCACACAGCTTTTTCTTTTTGTAAAACAATAAGATAATATTTTAAAAGCTTGATATTCAATTCTTATTAGATAAATATTGTGAGTAATTATAATTTTGTTTGAAGGGTTAGAATTTTTATGGAATACTTTCCTACCCATTTCCGTTTCTCTATATTGAATCCTCTTGAAGGAAGTTAACTCCAGTCTTCCAGTGGTCAAGCTAGATAATGACAAAATTGCTTTAATTTATAATTGACTAGCCTATTTTTGGGTTAATATTTGTGTTACGTTGTTAATTTTATATTTATCAGAGCAATTGGAAATTAGGGATAGTACTTAATGTGTGTAAAAGAAATATAGTTTTGTTATTAACTGGAAAAGCTAACTGTTAATGATATATTTTAATAAATTACGTGACATTTGTTCTTATGTTTAATCGTTCCAAAACCTCTGCTGTCTCATTTTCATTTTAATTTTTTTGGGGCGGGGCGGAATCACTTTTTTTTAAAATAGGGATTTGAATCAACTCGTTCCACCATCGGACTCGTTCCACTGGAACGAGTCCGTTCAAATAGCCCATCACTAGTGGTCAGTGTTGGGGTTTTAGTCTGATTGCTGGATTGCAGTTGATCGGTAAACTCGGTTGAATAAATAAAAATTTAAAATGTATGTGGGAAGGGTTTAGAGGCGGAAGTCCTTCCTTTCTATATGTGCCATTTCAGTACAATGTACCGTCTCACCTGCATAGTTTAGGAGATTAGGAATTTCATGTAGAATTTAAATTTTTAAAAAATTAATCCACCGGAAGTATTACTTTGATGACTAAAGTTTTTATTTTATTTTCCCGAAAATCTTAAGTGATTTCCTGTAAAAGCTGTTCCGGCCGATTTATTGGGAACACTTTATAGCGTTAATAACCGTTTTGAAGTTCGCTGGGAAGGAACAAATCTTACAAATTTTGGTTCTTACAAGTTGGTGTATCCGTGCGTTGAAATTCAGAAAATTTGATTCACTTTGATTCCAACGTGCCATTTGAGTGTAATGCACGATCCTGTGAGAGGTGGTTAGTTGTATCACTGAATTTTTCCAGTTAAATGAAAACTACCACAGCTCTAATTAGCTAATTAGATTTTCCACTTTTTAGAGATTTCTGCGAACTTCTTGCATCCATTACTCTTGCAAAGATCTGTAACTTTATCTGAACACTTTTTTTCTTGGAAAAATTCTCTTTAGTGGAGTTCTGAGAAGTGTTTCAGAAAGGGGAGGGTCCCACAAGTTGTGATTTCGGTGTTACCATTGGTCGGCACTGCCATTATCAACTACTGTTCGCCCAACCCCGAGTTTAGTTTTTAATGTAAAACAAAGTCTTCTAGTTCGAAGTACCTTATCGATTGCATTAGTCACTAGCCACTTACCTGAAGTGTAGTTTAATAAAAATAGCAAATCGATTTGTTACCAACTAGCTTGATCTTTTTTTTTGGACACAAAAATTATTGAAGGCAATCAATAATCGGAAGGAAATTGAATTCAATAATTCAAATAAGGAAATAATCAGAAAGGCGCCGAGCGGTTAGAGGCTAGACCCGCAAAGCTAAGATGTATTGCGGTACTAGGCTATATTCCCAGTCTATACCTTTAATGGTTAATATGAGAAATTTATAGTAAAGTATGTTTGCTAGTCGCCAAGGTAGCTGAGTGGTTAGAGGCTAGACCCGCAAAGCTAAGATGTATTGCGGTACTAGGCTATATTCCCAGTCTATACCTTTAATGGTTAATATGAGAAATTTATAGTAAAGTATGTTTGCTAGTCGCCAAGGTAGCTGAGTGGTTAGAGGCTAGACCCGCAAAGCTAAGATGTATTGCGGTACTAGGCTATATTCCCAGTCTATACCTTTAATGGTTAATATGAGAAATTTATAGTAAAGTATGTTTGCTAGTCGCCATGATAGTCGAGCGGTTAGAGGCTAGACCCGCAAAGCTAAGATGTATTGCGGTACAAGGCTATATTCCCAGTCTATACCTTTAATGGTTAATATGAGAAATTTATAGTAAAGTATGTTTGCTAGTCGCCAAGGTAGCTGAGTGGTTAGAGGCTAGACCCGCAAAGCTAAGATGTATTGCGGTACTAGGCTATATTCCCAGTCTATACCTTTAATGGTTAATACGAGAAATTTTGCAGTAAAGTATGTTTACTAGTCGCCACGGTAGCCGAGCGGTTAGAGACTAGACCCGCAAAGCTAAAATGTATTGCGGTACTAGGCTATATTCCCAGTCTATTCCTTTAATGGTTAATATGAGAAATGTATAGTAGAGTATGATTGCTAGTTGCCTCCGTCCACGACGCCTTGTAGTTGGATGTAAAGCCGACCTGAAAAAATAGGCAATTACTTTACTTTACTAATTGGAAGGAATATATTCTAGAACATAGGTCCTCAAAAGACCAACAATGTTGCAGTCAGCTCTATACTAAATGTTAAAAGGATTTCTATTAGTCATGCATGCTCGGCAACCAGTCAGCTGTTTCCGCTCTTTAATGTAACGAGGGAAAAATAGATCAGCAGTCGTGACATAATATTCCCCCCTCCCCACCCGCCAACACCGCCACTAACGAATTGCTACGTAGGCTTCAGGAAGTAATATTGCATCGTGCATTATTCAAAAAGTGCATTTGACTGCTATTCTTCTTCTTCATCTTCTTCTTCTTTTCACTAAACTCTTGCAATGATTACGGGAGAGCATATTGAATGTTGCATTTCGCTTTAAAGAAGATTGCCGTTTGCAATATAGATATTTATCATTCAGCATCATATAAATTGAAACTCGTGGGAACATTTCTTTTCTACTTCCTGCCCAATCATTTCAATATTGAACTGCCTATTTCCTGTGATGTTATTTAATCAGCATTGCGTGTCTTTTCTAAGAGAGTGGTTATCCACCGGAAGTGCTCATTTTATTGAATTTTCATAGAATGTACAAGTTTTGCAAAGAAAATAGAAATTCCCGGAAGTTCGGACATTGTATTTCCTTCACCGGAAGTAGCATTTTATGGAAAAATCAATCAATCAGTGTGTGTCCCTATGATAGCCAGTTACCACGTTGTGCCACCTGCACCTAAGAGTGATGATCGTCATAGTGTGCGATCTAGATTATTTTCCCTTCCAAAATGAACAAAACTGAACATGCTTCATTATTTTCCAATCATATGTTATATTGGAAAATAAATCGACTTGATATTGTCAATAGCGGGGAAAAAAACCACGACTTCGATCCGTTATATAAATATTAAATGACGTCACCCCGGAAATCCTATATATATGTGTATAGTTTATGCAGAATATTGGTGATGCAATTTTCCACCACAATTGTTTGGTATACCAGGAGGCCGCTTCTGAGCACTTGCATATCTCTGAGCTGGCACTCCTTTGCGGAACTCCTCCAGTGTAAAGAATCAATATGTTTTCTCCATCGCTGATTGCCAGGTTCAGAAATAGGCATTATTCTACAGATCCAAATAACCAATAAATTTTTATCCGTTATCTTTAATATTTTCATTGAACTGAGGACAAGAAATAAATTTGTAAAGTCAAGTAAAGTAAAGTAATTGCCTATTTTTTCAGGCAAGGCTTTACGTCCAACTACCAAATTAGGGTGTCGTGGACGGAGGCGACTAGCAAACATACTTTACTATAAATTTCCCACATTAACCATTAAAGGTGTAGACTAAGAATATAGCCTAGTGCCGCAATACATCTTAGCTTTGCGGGTCTAGCCTCTAACCGGTCGACTATCGTGGCGACTAGCAAGCATACTTTACTGTAAATTTCTCATATTAACCATTAAAGGTATAGTCTGGGAATATAGCCTAGTACCGCAATACATCTTAGCTTTGCGGGTCTAGCCTCTAACCGCTCGGCTACCGTGGCGACTAGCAAACATACTTTACTATACATTTCTCATATTAATCATTAAAGGTATAGACTAAGAATATAGCCTAGTACCGCAATACATCTTAGCTTTGCGGGTCTAGGCTCTAACCGCTTGGCTGTCGTGGCGACTAGCTAACATACTTTACTATAAATTTCCCACATTAACCATTAAAGGTGTAGACTGCGAATATAGCCTAGTGCCGCAATACATCTTAGCTTTGCGGGTCTAGCCTCTAACCGCGCGGATACAGTGGCGCCTAGCAAACATACTTTACTATAAATTTCTCATATTAATCATTAAAGGTATAGACTGGGAATATAGCCTAGTACCGCAATACATCTTAGCTTTGCGGGTCTAGGCTCTAACCGCTTGGCTGTCGTGGCGGCGATATATTTTTAATATCTAAGTAAGTACAATATTGAAGCCAACCAACTTTTTATAAAAATTCTAAGTTTTATGTAAATTAAATTACGTTTATGGCGGTAAGGGAAAATAGAGAATTAACCTTTTGTCGGCCATCATTAGTAAACGTGGACAGTCAAAAATTAAGCAAAAAATAAAAATAATAATCTTCTTTAATTAAGAAGAAAACTTTGAAGGCACAATTAATGAATGGAGAAAATGCCATGTCAACTTTATTTAAGCGTCTCTGTGATCTTTCAATTTAAGTCCAGCTTTTTACAGTGAAATACGCTAAGAAGCTGATCCAGACGTTCGTTCCGGTCGTCACAGGTAGAAATAATTAAGGAAAATTCGGTATAAAGTTTCTTGTAGTGTCGCCGGATATTTTCTTTTTAAAGCTAAGAAGTGAGCGCGCGCGGGGTAGTTACCCGCCAAAAAATTTGATATAAAGCTGTCTAATGAGTTTTGAGCTTGCAAAATTAAAAGTTCCACTCCTCTTGACCTTTCAATTATTTCACCACAGATGTCCCACTTTTCAAATTCAACTAAACATTTGTCTAAGCAGTAACGTTTCCCAAAATAATTGTAAATAAACTTAGTATCTGTATCTTGGATTGTATTAGGGAAGATTCGGTCAAAATTTTCGAGTTTTTCTTATTGACCGAATCCTCGATATTTCAATTCTAAATATTAATAGCTTACAGGCGCCACGGAAGCCGAGCGGTTAGAGGCTAGACCCGCAAAGCTAAGATGTATTGCGGTACTAGGCTATATTCCCAGTCTATACCTTTAATGGTTAATATGAGTAATTTATTGAAAAGTATGTTTGCTAGTCGCCACGATAGCCGAGCGGTTAGAGGCTAGACCCGCAAAGCTAAGATGTAATGCGGTACTAGGCTATATTCCTAGTCTATACCTTTAATGGTTAATATGAGGAATTTATTGAAAAGTATGTTTGCTAGTCGCCACGATAGCCGAGCGGTTAGAGGCTAGACCCGCAAAGCTAAGATGTATTGCGGTACTAGGCTATATTCCCAGTCTATACCTTTAATGGTTAATATGAGTAATTTATTGAAAAGTATGTTTGCTAGTCGCCACGATAGCCGAGCGGTTAGAGGCTAGACCCGCAAAGCTAAGATGTAATGCGGTACTAGGCTATATTCCTAGTCTATACCTTTAATGGTTAATATGAGGAATTTATTGAAAAGTATGTTTGCTAGTCGCCACGATAGCCGAGCGGTTAGAGGCTAGACCCGCAAAGCTAAGATGTATTGCGGTACTAGGCTACATTCCCCGGTCTATACCTTTAATTGTTAATATGAGAAATTTACAGCAAAGTATGTTAGCTAGTCGCCTCCGTCCACGCGTCACCTAATTTTTTGTAGTCGGTAGCATAATTGCGCTTGTTGCTGGTGGCTGAGGCACCACACAGCCTTCAGATTCTGATCGTTAATGTTTAGACTTGTTCGCAAAAAAGCTGCTTTTTCTGGAATAATAGTTGTAAAAAGAAATTTCTAGTTTTTTTTTGTAAATATTTACCGGAAGCTCTTGCACAGGATATAACACGTCACTGCTTACTAATGCAAACAGTAAGAGAAAGTGGTAAGAGTGTTTCCGCTCTGATATCATTGTTAGTTTCTAAATCTGGGATGTCTGGGATGAAGGCTACAAAGAAAGCGGTGCATTAGAAGATCAAAACTTATTTCTTTCAGTTGCAGAACCGCTGATCTAGCAAAAGTTACATCCTGTTAAAGGATAAAAAGTGAGCGGCAATAATTTCTTCCTGTATAAAGTTTTCCGCTGAGAATGGAGAAAAAAAAATGGGTTCCATCGTCCTTTGAAAAGAATTCATTATATGAAGCTAGTTTTGTAGCGAATACGTTCCTGATTAAATCTTATATTCTGAGATTTTGTTCGTCCCTCACTTGTTGAGGGGCTGATCACACAGGACTCTCCTCTCTTATCGCTGGACAACCCGCACCGCACACACACAAACCCACTTACAGGACACTGTAACGATCAGTGAAGGATACAGGATCTCAGCCGGCCCCCCGCAGCATCACCATTTACCTCTATCTCTAGTGTACATTCTCCCAACCACCACCACTGCTGCTGCTGCTGCTGCTGCTGAGCAAGGGATTCCAAGTCCGCCTCCACACCCTGCAGTCATTTCAATGGAGGCGACCCAGCTATGTGCTCTTTTACCACCCTGGGCTATTCACAGAAAGCTGTACTAGGATCTGTATTACGTGGTAAATGTTACTAGAAACTTTATTTTCATGCACTGTTAGTTCTTGACACCAGCGATAAGAAAAAACACTCGCAAATTTGTAAAATTTCCTTTATTATTTGATTAATCCTGACTTCTAGAATGTGCCCAGTTCCAAGAAGTTCTTGGTAGTACCCAAATAAATCCTTGTGCATGCAAAACCAGTTAGCATATCGACCGATTCTCATATCCATTGTGATATGGACACCTCCATTTCCTCCTTACCAGAATTGCATTTTCCTAGAAAAAATTGTCTGGGATAATCAAGTGGCAGTCACTAAGCGATTAAAACTGTCTGGTTGGACAGTTGTATAAGGGTTAATCGTCAAAAAGTCGGCAAGAAAAAGCGTAACGCTGAAAAACACCCAACTTTGACAATTTTTTCCTTTTTTTCTATAAAAGATAAAATTCCCAAATTTTCTTTAAAATAGAGGTCGAATTCTCCTATATAACTGTAATTTTGTTGCTGAAAATGAGCAAAAACGGCATTTTCAAATAGTCTAGTGGCAGTCACTAAGTGGTAGTCTTGTGGTGGTCACTAAGTGATAGTCTAGTGGCAGTCACTAATAGTGATAGTCTAGTGGCAGTCACTAATAGTGATAGTCTAGTGGCAGTCACTAAGTGATAGTCTAGTGGCAGTCACTAAGTGATAGTCAAGAGGTGGTCACTAAGTGGTAGTCAATAAAAGTTGTAGATTTACAAGAGTGGTAAGTTTAATGTAAATCGTTAAAACTATTTTAGATAAAACTTCACAAAAATTAAAAAAAAAAATAATAATCGATAAAATGGTACTTTCGATGGACTTATTTTTCTTACGAAAGTGTTATTTGTCGCGTCCTATCGTAGTAAACAAAGTATCAAATTCGAACTCTTAGCGATTTTCCGCTTTTCAGTTGTGCTGAACACACATACAAAACGCGCAGAATTTGTAAGAACTACTTTCTCACAGTCAAGGAACCTTACGTTTATTTATGGTGAATAATTGCAATACTTCCTCCTTCGAGAATGATCCGGAAGTGCGTCTATTACTTGGCTTAGAATTGCACAAATCGAGGGATACGTCAATAATTTTTCAGTCAGTCATTTTTTGTTTTCCATTAATTGTTACCATTTATTATTGAAGTATAATAAAATTTGCTGTTTCATCCATATAATCACGGAAAATTCTATGTAATTTTCTTTTGAATTGGGAAAAGATAAAATAAATAAGAGCGACCTAATTGGGTTCGTATAAAAGTTCCAACTCTTCTTCTATTTCCTCCATTTAGTCTGGGGGCGGCAACTTTACCGCCTCCTCTCACCCCACTCTCTCTTTCTCTCTCTCGCTGAATTCCGGTCAATTAGAAGTTTAAATATTTTTCTTTGTTCTTGCTACATCCGCTTGCTATTAATGGACGCTTGTTTATGCATTTTCATGGTTAACTGAACATAATAGCTGTTGAATTCTTTAAACCTGCCCCAGCAGCAGCAAATACCATCTATTTGGGTTGAGCATTAAAGAAGTTAAAGTAAATAAAATGTGATTGCAAACATTCCGACGGCTTTACCTCACAAATTTCCTATAAATGGGAATGTTTACTAAACGTGAATTGGTTTCTTCGATATTTGAATAGCTTTTTACCATTCCAATTTGTACATGGCTGTTTTAATGGCTATCCACTTCACAGGTAGGCCAACTTAAGAAAGTACTTTTTTTTTGGGTAAATATTTCCGCCGGAAACTCCACATGGTCAATTTGAGTCTCCTTACTAGAATAGCGACAAATGGTTTTGGGTGTAAGGTTAGCTTTGGATCCCCAGAGGGGATCAGCTGTCCTTCTGATCTGATCTGACGGTCGAATGTTTTATAATTAGTGATGTAGCATAAAATTAAGGCGCCACGACAGCCCAGCGGTTAGAGGCTAGACCCGCAATGCTAAGTTGTATTGCGGTACTAGGCTAGAGTCCCAGTCTATACCTTTAATGGTTAATATGAGAAATTTACAGTAAATTATGCCTGCTAGTCGCCACGATAGCCGAGCGGTTAGAGGTTAGACCCGCAAAGCTAAGGTGTATTGCGGTACTAGGCTATATTCACAGTCTACACCTTTAATGGTTAATATGAGAAATTTACAAGAAAAGTATGTTTGCTAGTCACCTCCGTCCACGACACTAAATTTGGTAGTTGGATGTAAAGCCTGCCTAACAAGATAGGCAAAAAAAATATATATATAAAATTTTTTAGTCTAAATTCTTGAACTTGGAGTAGATCTTAAAATTGTAGATTGTAATTCTTGAGCTGAATTCAAAAATTAATTTTTCTAGATAATAATTTAGTTAAGTGTAACCTCTGCTTATCGTATTTAGAATCCTGGTTTTATTAGCTGTACGTCTTCAAAAAATTAGGTTTTCCATTTACTTGCCCAAACGTTCAAGCACAGAGCTACAACTGCATGAGTGAATCTGTTATGATTAAAGGCCATTGGTGAGAAAGTATAAATCCGTTTCGAAACGTTTTGTAAATTAGAGAACACAACATTTTTGAAGTTGTAAAATAAAATTGATTGAGTTATACTGCATTATTGATTGGCAAGATTCTAGAAAATTGTGGTGGCGGGGAAATGTATTCACATGAAAATCGTAGGATTCATTTTGGGTTTGAACCTGTACTTCCGGGAAATATCAATTTCAAAACACTTACAGTTCAAATAATTGAAATATGGAAAAATGTGGTTTGGTCGGTAGTGATGGATTCGGTTTTTCATCAATCAACAAAGGTCGATTTATCAGAAGAGAATTTGACTTCCAAATTTGTCTGTCAGGCAACACTGGACTATCAGAGACATAAGAAGAACGTATGAAGTACATGCAAAAGTCAGCGTGTGTAATATTAGGCAGAATTCAGTGGAAGTCAAATTCTCTACCAAATTGATGATCAATCTCTGGTGATGGATGAAAATCTGCAACCGGCCAGAAACAGAAAAACATGTATTCTATGACGTATAAAATCAACTAAATTGAAACACTGTTTCTTTGGGATCACAATGTCAGTGATTAATGTTTAACATCTGGACCATTTAATTAAAACAGAGAGAGAAATGAAATAACACAACACAATATATTTGTTTATCAGAGCAATCTGGCGCTTAATATATGAAATAAACTTTCAAGGAAACAAACATACAAAGAGCGTGTAATTGGTGTATTGGTGTGTGTGTGAAGTACGTGGGGAAAAGGGCGATGCAGAAATCGGAAAGCGTACGATTAGTTCGTGGTACAACATGCGCAGCACTGGGACCTCGTCTTCGACCTACCGCTTCCACCATGATCAACCAGCGACGACTGGCCAACAAGAAGGCACATCCGGCGCTCTTACATCACAAGGCCAAATACGATCTGCGCAGTTCCAGTTTTGAAAGCTCGCCACGTCCATGGACCACAAGGTAGTTCTTTTATCCTTTTCTTTAATTTTATTTGAAATTTTAAACTTTGTTTATTAAGTAAATATGATGTTATTAAGTGATAGTCAAGTGGCAGTCACTAATAGTGATAGTCTAGTGGCAGTCACTAAGTGATAGTCTAGTGGTGGTCACTAAATGATAGTCTAGTGGCAGTCACTGATAGTCAAGTGGTGGTCACTAAGTGATATCGAAGGGGCAGTCACTAAGTGATAGTCAAGTGGCAGTCACTAATAGTGATAGTCGCCAGATTTAACAATTTCCTTAGGAATATTAGCAGTTTTGGTTTAGGTGAACATTACGTTCACTTTAAATGTCACATTGATATGATCAGAGTTGTCAATTAAGATTAACGTCTGAGAAGAAGCCTCAACTCTATATCCTCGGTAGGGTCTATAAATTTAATACTGATTCCCCCTGCCCGTTATGAGGGAACAACAGAGATGATCTAATTCATTTCCTAATTATCTGCCCGATGTTAGATGTCTTAAGATCCAAGTATCTACATACGCATAACATTAACTTTTCTTCCAGTATTCAGCCTAAAATTGTGTTGGAGAATCACTTATGTTTCGACTCGGTAAACAAAGTAAAATATATGTACTTTTTTATAATTAACTCAATAAAATTTAGAAATTTGTTTTCGTTAATTTAATAGCTTTTTATTATTTAATTTATTTGCAAAAGTGAATTTATTTTTTTTTTGTTCTCTTTCTTTTTCTTTTTTCATGTATTTTATCTTTTGTATTTTAACCGTGTAAAGGCACGGGTCAACCCCTTGCTACAATTGTACATTATAAGCAAGTTACAATAAATAAATAAATAATAATAGTGATAGTCTAGCAGCAGTCACTAAGTGATAGTCTAGCAGCAGTCACTAAGTGATAGTCAAGTGGCAGTCACTAAGTGATAGTCAAGTGGCAGTCACTAAGTGATAGTCAAGTGATGGTCACTAAGTGATAGTCAAGTGGCAGTCACTAAGTGATAGACAAATGGTAGTCACTAAGTGATAGTCAAGTGGCAGTCACTAAGTGATAGACAAATGGTAGTCACTAAGTGATAGTCAAATGGCAGTCACTAAGTGATAGTCAAATGGCAGTCACTAAGTGATAGTCAAATGGCAGTCACTAAGTGATAGTCAAATGGCAGTCACTAAGTGATAGACAAATGGTAGTCACTAAGTGATAGTCAAGTGATGGTCACTAAGTAATATTAGTCAAGGGGTGATCACAAAGTGATAATCATTTGGGGTGGAGAAGATGCTATTCACGATTAATCTATCGTTTTAAATTTCCTAAGTGTATCTGATAGAAAGTTCTAAGTTCAAAAATTTGTGAAGATGGATGGGTAACACCAGGAAGGTAACAGGAATTAATGATAAATTTAGGTTTCAAGTCTGGCGTGCCTGCTACGTGTATGTTACACGGACGTTGGGCATCCCGCTCTGGCCCATGATTACAGACTGACCCAACAGGAAGAACTCGCAACTGTTCCTGTGGATTAGATGTAATTTACTATGTGGGATTGCGTGATAGTATTTATTAACTCAACTGGAGTAGACATTTATCTTTATAATCATAGTGAAAAACGAAGGAAAAATTAGGAACTATGTACCTGCTAAATTTGCTAACAAAAAGGGTGTTTTGGGGCAATGACACAAAACGGGATTTTTCAGTACAATCGTATTCCGGATGTTGCCTTAAGTTAAACCACTAGGAAAGCCGTAAGGATTGCTAGAAAGTTCCAAGACCTAGGTTGCAGTTCTTCCACGAGGCTTACAAAGCCCTGAGAGATTTTGTGGTGGTCTTCACATCGCAACTGGATTTATAGAGAACATGTTTTCTTCTATTTGGAAGGAGTCTCGCTGAAAGTAGTGCTCATGGAAGAAGATATTCCAGAATTATGGAAGTAACTCCTCAACAACATGTCAGCTTTCAAGGTTAGCCCTTGGTAGTTAATCAAGACTCTAGTGGACGACGTACAAGACCATCCTAACTAACCTTTACTGGTCAAGTAAAACGTTTCGTCCTCGAGTTCCAACCGCTAACTGGTTTCGCGTCTTGACCAGCTGATTCTGATGTCTCGAGGTGGAAAAATTTATGGACACCCTCGACACTTACATCTTTTCAGACACTCAGTGCGCCTTAAAAAAGATATTTCCGGAAAAAAAAATCCAAATGGAAAATTTGGCGTGCCAGCAATACTTCCTTTATCAGTAAGAAGAGGAAATAAAACTAAAGTTTATAACCCAAATAGAATGAAACCTCCCCAACCAACAAAACCTGCACATACCGACCTCTTGCTCTAATTAGATCCTACTTATTGAAAGCTTTGTTCGATGTAAATTAGTTTGCAATTAGCGCTTGTGCTCAGGTGATTAACATTCAAGGGTGATAGGTTTAGTTGTGTCTAATCGTGCAGCTGTGTAAAGTGAGTAAAGTGAATTCATCATCGAGGCCATTTTCTTTGCTAAATGAATGCCTACGTTCTATACCTGACATGACGTCACTAAGTATAGTGACGGCGCCAAGATTGAGTCTCTGTGTTAAGTTCCAAGTAATTAATTGAAGCAGCAATCCATACACACACACAACGAAACAATCGATATTACCTAATGCACGACCTTAAATCTGAAAACAAGCTCTTCCTATTTACTGAGGAGGCTAATATTATACCATATTCTGCAATCATTCATAAACCGTAGTTGATGGAGAACCGTAATATAAATCTTCAAAATGATTTGTTTTTGTTTTTGCATAATTTCATTCTTTACGATGTTCCTCCAGAGTAAAATTCCAAAGATGAATAAAAAGGAGCTCAAATTACTTATTTTACTAACATGGAGATGTTTAGTAGTTAAGAGTGTTGAGGTAGTACTTAGAGGTGACAAAATAATAGACTAATACATAAATAGGTTACAAATAATGCTACAAAAAATAAGTGAATTCTGAGTCTAGGATGGTCCTATATAAGTCTAGTGAGTCGTCAAAATGGTTAAATGTGAGTAAAGATGGTCCTACATAAGTCTAGAGAGTTGTCAACATGGTTAAATGTGAGTGTAAGATAGTCCTATATCAGTCTAGAGGGTTAAATGTGAGTGTAAGATAGTTCTATGTAAGTCTAGTGAATCGTCAACATGGTTAAATGTGAGTAAAGGTGGCCCTACATAAGTCTAGAGAGTTGTCAACATGGTTAAATGTGAGTGTAAGATAGTCCTATGCATGTAAGTCTAGAGAGTTGTCAAAATAGTTAAATGTGAGTAAACGTGGCCCTACATAAGTCTTGAGATTCGTCAAAATGGTTAAATGTGAGTGTATGATAGTTCTATATAAGTCTAGTGAGTCGTCAAAATGGTTAAATGTGAGTGTATGATAGTTCTATATAAGTCTTGTGAGTCGCTAACATGGTTAATGTGAGTGTAAGATAGTTCTATGTAAGTCTAGTGAGTCACCAACATAGTTTAATGTGAGTGTAAGATAGTTCTATGTAAGTCTAGTGAGTCACCAACATAGTTTAATGTGAGTGTAAGATAGTTCTATGTAAGTCTAGTGAGTCACCAACATAGTTTAATGTGAGTGTAAGATAGTTCTATGTAAGTCTAGTGAGTCACCAACATAGTTAAATGTGAGTGTATGATAGTTCTATATAAGTCTAGTGAGTCGTCAAAATGGTTAAATGTGAGTGTATGATAGTTCTATATAAGTCTTGTGAGTCGCTAACATGGTTAATGTGAGTGTAAGATAGTTCTATGTAAGTCTAGTGAGTCACCAACATAGTTTAATGTGAGTGTAAGATAGTTCTATGTAAGTCTAGTGAGTCACCAACATAGTTTAATGTGAGTGTAAGATAGTTCTATGTAAGTCTAGTGAGTCACCAACATAGTTTAATGTGAGTGTAAGATAGTTCTATGTAAGTCTAGTGAGTCACCAACATAGTTTAATGTGAGTGTAAGATAGTTCTATGTAAGTCTAGTGAGTCACCAACATAGTTTAATGTGAGTGTAAGATAGTTCTATGTAAGTCTAGTGAGTCGTCAAAATGGTTAAATGTGAGTGTAAGATAGTTCTATGTAAGTCTAGTGAGTCGTCAAAATGGTTAAATGTGAATGTAGTAACTGCATTTATGTTTACAGAAATTGCCACTAGAGTTCTCCACCTAATGGAGTATAAAGTAAGGTTACAGCCTATGTAATGGCGGCCTACAAGTCTACAATGTGCCCATTTCTCTATTATCTATTTCACGATTAAACAATAGAAATTCTCAACTTTTTTGTTTCTGTTAACGATAATTGTGTAAAACATGAGGTATTATCCCAAAAGAAATATTATTTATCGTATTTTTAAAGGGATTTTCTTTTCTAGCTTATTTTGAAAGTTTATCAAATACCTATGGGAGAAATGTTGGAAAAACATTTTTAAATTAATTATTTCATTGATTTTATTGCGTTTAAAGTAGTGGCCAATCACAATGCAGTGTAGTTGCAGACTGTGGGTGGGTCATGCCCACCTCTAGTTTAGTCACGCCCCTTCCAATGGAAACCAGTTATGGGCTGGTAACAATGGTGCTTCAATACCTTTCACTTGATTTTCGAAATCTATTATTATTTTATCATATTTTATTAACTTTTGTCGATTTTAGAAATAATATTAATCTTACGGCGAAGTTGAGACAAAATGCTAACAAATTATTCGAAAAAAAATATCATCCTCAATTTTCAAGAAATTTTTTATTAAGTTAAGATTGTTTTCGAATAGTTTTCGCCAATATTCGACAGTTTCACTTTACTTTCTCATGAAAAGAATCTCGTGTGAATACTCACATGACTTTTTCTTACCATAATTTACGAATATAATTGAATTTTCTTGTAACTTAGAATTGCATAATATCAAGGAAAAAAATATCAAATTAATAATAATGTAATAGATAATGAATCATTCCCTCTGAACCAAACTATTAATTAAGAAAAATCTACGAGCCAAACTGACATTTAAGCTTAAGTACGCCATTAGAACAGCTTCAAATGAATCCGTTTGGCAAATTCACAGTAAATTACTTCTTTAAAACTGCACTTCCGGTGTAATTCTTCTAGGAATTCAATAATTAAATACTTAGAGGTAGTAAAAACCTTGAAATATCTAAAATGGAAGTTTAGAATACCTTAATTAACCCCCTCCTAAAATGAAAGTATACGAGGGTCGTTTGAAAAGTCCGTGCAAAAATAAAAACTACTTAATTTTTTGTGGTAAACCTTTTTTATTTTTCAGCATAGTCTCCTTTTAGGCTTATACACTTCGTCCAACGCTGCTCTAGTTTGTTGATCCCTTCCGAATAATAGGATTTGTCCAAGTCTGAAAAATAGCCATTCGTTTCTGCAATCACCTCCTTGATTAAATAAAATATTTTTCCCGCCAGCCATTTCTTCATATTGGGGAACAAATAGTAGTCCGAGGGAGCCAAGTCTGGAGAATAGGGGGGATGTGAAACGAGTTGGAACCCTATTTCCATTAATTTTGCGACCACAACTGCTGAGGTGTGAGCTGGTGCGTTGTCGTGATGGAAAAGGACTTTTTTGTGGGCCAATCGTGGGCGTTTTTCTTGCAGCTCGGTTTTCAAACGGTCCAATAACGATGAATAATATGCACCTGTAATAGTTTTACCCTTTTCCAGATAGTCGATGAGGATCATTCCTTGCGAATCCCAAAAGACAGTCGCCATAATCTTTCCGGCCGAATGGAACGGTCTTCGCCTTTTTTGGCGCAGATTCCCCCTTGGTAACCCATTGTTTAGATTGTTCTTTGGTCTCAGGAGTGTAGTGATGTATCCATGTTTCATCCACAGTGACGAAACGACGCTTAAAGTCCTGCGGATTCTTCTGGAACAGCTGCAAACCGTCCTTGCAACACTTCACACGATTTCGTTTTTGGTCAAGCGTGAGCAATCGCGGCACCCATCTTGCGGATAGCTTTGTCATGTCCAAATGTTGATGCAAAATATTATGTACCCGTTCATTCGAGATTCCCACAGCACTAGCAATCTCACGCACCTTCACTCTTCTGTCATCCATCACCATATCATGGATTTTATCAATGATTTCTGGAGTAGTAACCTCAACAGGGCGTCCAGAACGTTCAGCGTCACTTGTGCCCATATGGCCACTCCGAAAATTTTGAAACCACTTATAAACTGTTCTAATCAAAGGTGCAGAGTCACCATAATGTTTATCAAGCTTCTCTTTAGTCTCCTGAGGCGTTTTGCCTTTCATAAAGTAGTGTTTAATCAACACACGTAATTCTTTTTCGTCCATTTTTTGAAAATCACTCGACTTCCTCGATTCAAACGAATGCCAAACACAAAGAAATAGACCGTTCTGGCTGAAACTTGGTGTGTGTTCTTCCAAGAGATGCTACTAACTAAACATAACCTCGATACGCGCCAGTGGTGCTAGCTCTCTGACTTTGCACGGACTTTTCAAACGACCCTCGTAAGATGGTCCTACGTAGGTCTAGTGAGTCACCAACACGGTTAAATGTGAGTGTAAGGGTGGACCTATCTTGGTTTAGTGAGTCCGTATGCTTTTGAAGTCCAAGTCTGAACAAAATTTAATCTAAAAGTTTTTGGTTAAAGATACTCCAGAAAGGTGGCGTCGCCAAAACGTGATCTGAACCATTAGTTGAAAAGTCATGTAGTGAGTGATTTGAATCGTTTTGATTAACGATTGTAATTAAATTAATTCGGTGATTAAAATTAAAGTTCAATGAAATTCTCAGATTTAATCATAATTTGTTTAGTTCGATTAATGATTAAATTTGAAATTTAGTTCACAAATTAATTGTCTTATGAAGTACGATTAATTTCGTCGATTAAATTCTGATTAAAATTAACAAAAAAATGTAATCAATTAATTTTATAAATTAATTGTATTTTTAATGAGTGCCTATGACTGCTCTAAGTGTCCTGTTTAGTGTGGTGTATGGTTTAACTAACTGTATAGACTTAGTAAGAATTAATTACTTTTTGAAACTTGTCTTTGAATCTTTTGTAAAGATACAACTTTAAGAGGGATTTGAACAACTTTAAATCTATTTGAACACATAGATAAAACAGAACACCGTTGCCAACACTACTGAATAGTTTTTAGTAGAATGGCACTTTCTTTTCTGAACAACGTTAAGCCTTATGTGTCCAAGTACGGAAGGTTCTTCTTTCTGCTGCCAGGTGTCGCGCTTAATCGATTTCAACTAAACTCCTCACAGACAATGCCAAGTCGTATTGCTTTGTCGCAATAAAACTTATCCAATTAATCCCATGGGAATGGGAAAGTTTTGTTAGTCTTTTGGGAATATAAAAGGGAGAGCTCCAAGGATTATATTCAGGTTAGCTGAAGCTTTTCTTTTCTTTGACTCTCTGTTACCTCCACCCCCCACCATACTTAGAGGTTTGAAATCGTGTTGATGTTTGATCTAAGATTGCTTGTTTTGGGGTTTCCTGTGTGCATAAAAAAGAGGGAATGGATTTGGTAAATAAACACAATACCGGAAGAAAATGAAAAGAAATATCAAATTAGTCCAAGATGTGTAATTAAATAAACTGTATTTGATGTAAATTTACATATTACAGGGGGTCTGAAATGTACAATAATTTTAAATAACCACTACTATATTGTAAATATAAACATTAAATATAATAAAATAAATTAAACTAAATTAAACACTTATTTATAAACCAAATAATAATAATAACAATAATAATAATAATAATAATAATAATAATAATAATAATAATAATTCCGACTATTCAACTTTAGATGAATCGCAAGTACACGTTACCAATGGCTAATTTGCGTTATACAATAAGGCCAAAAAATAAAAATAAAAAAATAATAAAGGGAAGGGTAGCATGCTGGACTCCCACGCGGAGGTCCCGGGTTCGAATCCAGCAGCTGACCCTTAGATTTTCTCTTCCTAGGAGCTTCTTGGAGCTCACTGTCCGGTGATGTACAGTGTTGTTTGTAACGAGAGAACACTGTCCGGAGGCCGGCAGTGCACTGAAAAAAGCTCCGGGCGCCAATAACCAAAAATGTTGACGCGCCCTAAATCATTAAAATAATAAAATAATAATAATAATCATACTGATATAAATTAAACATTTTAGCTGCAATAAATTCTATTTCTTTATTCATTTCTTACAAATGATCTTAGTTTTAAAGATTCTATATCATAATGGTAGATCTTATTTAGGCGATCATAGTGTTTATTTTTAGAATATTTATTAATTGGGACTCTTTTTGAAGAAACTCTCCTAGCTAGTGTCTTCTCAGCGGTGAATACAGCGGACAGAGAAAGAGAAAGTGCTCCAGGGTTTCAATTCTATTTAAATTGCACATTGTACAGATTGAGTTAGTGTCTATGTGGGTTTTCCGGAAGTACCGGTTTATGGATTATTTTTATTCATTTCGCTTCACCAGATATTTTCTTTAAAATTACTTCCAGGGTTTTTCCCCATATCTTATTTTTCTTTCATTAACTACAACATGCTCTATAACTTTTATTCGTCTATCTACCCAACTAGCCAGGATTGGGTGGAAACAACGCACCAGTGTTCCTGTAACTTCTGGAAAAATAGCAGACGCCAATCACCTAATCCAGGAATGTGCTGATAATACTAAAGGAAGGGAACGTTTATGGATAGCGACTGGTTGTCCGTTACCTGCCAATATAAATACTATTCTGGCAGCTGATGATGGCAGCATTTACACAGAGCTTTTTTGAGTTCATTACAAACAACAAGATAACTCTGTAAATATTCAATATACTAAAGAACCTTCGAAAGAAGAATGTAAATGGCTGATTTGCTAGCTCAAGAGGCCAATAACAAAGGGAAAAAAAACTTTTATTCGAAACAATTTGCTAAGATAGATTCCTTTAAGAGCATCTGTATGGTCGAGGATGGTGATTGGTCTTCCAATACTCCCGTAAGGTGTCATTTTAAGTTCTTTTTTTCCAGTCTTGCCAATAGTTTTTTGTGTTACGAAATAAAAGGTAGGCAAAGGAATTTCGAATTTCCAAGAAAAGTTGTCGACCTGGTGGGTGGGTGGGGGCTCTACTTTACAGATTTCCGAATCGTTTTCCCCCGGAAACGGCTCCATCTTGATGTACTAATTGCAAACTTGTAATCATCGATCTATATGGAAAGAAATTCATTTATGCGTCGTTCTTGGAATGGATTGCACTTTGACCCCACATTGTCCTTTCGCTCAAATAACTGTGTGTGACATTAGGGCGAATTTCTTAGCCTCAATTCTGTTGGTGGAGTCCTCAGGAAGTGAGACTGTTCAGTAAAGCTGTTCCAGAATTCTGCTGTGGTCCATTTGCCAGAATTGAAGGGTTTAATTGTGAACTTGGGTATAGGTTAGCTTCAAACTAGTTTTTGTTTTTGAACCTGAGAGTGGTATATATGATATTCGAGCAGCCGGCTCAAAACAGTGATCTAATTACGTAATATGCAATAAGAGAGAGTTGTGGGGCGGAGTGGCACCAGAGCTTTTATTGATTTTCACTGGACTCTGGAGTGTACCTTGGGATGGATACGTAAAGAGAAGTGAGATCCTAAAGTATGAATACAGACACTGCGAGAGATTTATGGATAATATATAAGTTGATATATTGTTACGTCACAGGATGATCGCCATTTGCCTATGTTCTCTATGAGTTCTGCGCATGTGGGCTCGCTCTCCTGTATGAGCTGGACATAAATCTCCTTTCCCGAAGGCTATAAAGCCCTTTGATAATCTTAAAAGGACAGCTTAGGGGGGAAAAAAAAAATCCTGGAGTTCTCAGCAACAATGAGCAAAGCTTTGAACTCCTTAGTACATTTTCTTGCATATCGTGAGAAGACTTTTTTTTTTTTTGTAGTGTGAACAGACACGATTTCGTGGTGAATGAGAAGGTGGCGTAACTCTTCCCGAAGGCTAAACAACCATCCTCCTCCCACGCAGTAGACCAGATGGACTCTACCCATCATCATTGCAATATTCTCGACCACCACGAAAACATTCCTCAACTCTGGTGAGCCTGGGAGACAGAACTCCAGCGGGCTGTGACTCATGAGATCCCGTGGTACCATTTCGTAGAGAGACTATGTCTCCTACTCAAAGGCCTAGAATGGTCACACTGGCCACAGTCATGGATTCCATGACTTACGGTTTCTCCGCACACCCTCCTGGTGTCAGCTTGGACTTACTACACCAGGGGTGCCAAATTCACAAGCTAACTTGGGCCAAATAAACAATGCTTAACTTTAGGGGGGGCCGCAAAAAAAATCAATGTTCATAAAAACAAATATTTTTATTTTGACTAGTAAATTGTAATAAACATAAATAAAGTTAAATTACTGTGTTTACGTCCTGATACTTGACATCTCTTCTCTGATACTATCTTTCCTATTTCGGGAGAAATTTTATTGGCCGAGACTACTTTCAAAATTGACCCAACGTGAGGGTTATTAACACAGTTTCGGACAGGAGATCTATTTCCATTGATAACAGAAAATAATTGCTCGCGCTGATAAGTACTTCCAAACATGGAGATAATTTCATTTGCGAATTTATGAATAATAAATGAATAATTTCTATTTCTATTTTATTTTCACTTTGCGACGGATATATCGACTGGGCCGCGAGTTTGACACCCCTGTACTACACGGTGAAGATGGTATTCCGTTCGGCGTCCCCTATTAGTCCGCCTCTTACGACAGGCAGGGGCTACTATTCTTTCCCCGGCCCCAAACGGAGAGTGTGAACAGACAGACGGACGTCTCTCTTCCTGCAATTAAACTGCCAATTTAAAATATCTTTCTTTTAACAATCAGCTGCCCTGCATTTTCTAAAATGGTGCAGCAGGGCTGCCAATATACAATATCACTTTCAGAGAGGTGACCGCTGTGGTTATCCAATACTACCACCACCACCATCTGCCGCGCCACCATCGACTTGGAAATATACCAGTTTTAGAGTTTGTCCAGAACAATTTGGACATCCTCCAGTACATTTCTCATCCAATTTATTTGGTGGAGGGAAGGGGGGAAATGTTCGAAATAAAAATTGACGGATGTAGTGGATATAGTTTATCATTCCCCCAACTTTAACAATCAGCCAGATCCAAATAACTTTGTTTTGGACACTCACACGACTTTTGCTATGTTTTTACAGGTCATAACTCACAAATTTTGTAGATTGTATTAGAAGGGCGGTTCCACCAAAAAGAGGGAAGGAACGTAGGCGAATCCAAAATGGTTCCCATTGTTCCCCACCCACATCTCATCTCACGAGTGACACGGGGGCTTCAAGACCAGCAAAATCCTGCTAAAGGTTGCCGGATAACTGGTACTAGAGGAGAGCAAGGCGACTCAATCGCCTTAGTGCACAGGAATAAACCTAGAATGTTCATTCCTCCGAAGACTACTTTTAGAAGAAACGCGGGGCACACCTCTACAAGGTGCCGCACAGTCTTATTGGACTCACCACAGCCAGCGCAAATTGGCGACTGGGTAAGGCCGTATTTGAACAGATGGGTACGCTAAATTCGCATGTCCACTCAACCAACCTGAACCAACTGGCCGGATTCGGGGACCATAAGTCATAAATTTGGTTCAAATTCTGAACATTTGAGACATACATAATTCTTATCAACCTTTTTCACAGTTCGTAAACCGTACATTACTCAGAAAAATGCAACCTTACAGGGGGTTACGAAGTACGCTAAAACGATTTTTGTGTACTGAAAAAAAATGATAGCAAGTTATAAATATATAAGTAAAGTAATCGCCTATTTTTTTCAGGCGGGTCTTAACGTCCAACTACCAAATTAGGTGATGTGGACGGTGGGGGGGGGGCGGAAGCTCATACTTTACTATAAACAATTTTTTTCTAACAAATAAAAACTAGCAATACGCGGAATTTGACCTGGGGATCTCCCACTTACAAAGCCACGCTCTTGACCACTAGGCCAGGGGTCGGCTTCTTAGAAGGAGAGGTTTCATCTACTATACCAGGGGTCGACAACCTGCGGCTCTTTTATCCAAATTTTGTGGCTCTTCAGCCTGTCCAAAATAAATTGTATATTTCAATTTTATTGAAACGAATTAAAATTTCATTTATTAAAGTAAAGATATTTTTCAAAAAGAATTTTAAATGTGATAGGTTTGAAATTGAATAGAATTATATTAAAATACAGTACGTAATATATAGGACTGCCGCCATTTTCATTCAAACACAGGTTTAGTTATTATTTATTTGTTTATTTACTTTGCAATATGTGAAAATAAATATATAAAACATTTAAATGTTATTGAATATCAAAAACAATAATTTGTGAATACAAATGATCTACAGAGGTGGTTTACACTCTATCATCCTTGCGGCTCTTGGTAAGATTTATTAAAATTATTTTCTCTACTTGAAATAGGTTGCCGACCCCTGCCCTAGACCAAAACCCACCCCAAGTTATTAATATATGTATAAAAAGTTTTACACAAAAACCTAGCAGCAATTTCCGGCACAGTAAACCAACCCATTGAGTAATTTCCGGTCTTCTTTAAACTCGATTTTAGCAACACGTAAGTTAAGAAAGTACAATAAAAAAAATAAAATAAATGCAAAAAATAAGGATATCTTATTTCTAATATAAAAGCACTTTAGAGAAAATCTCCCCAGCCGCTCTTTTCCCGGAGTCCTCGAATTTTCTTGGAAAAGTGTTCCATATAAATGATACAGGAAGTACATGCATACAAGTGGTAATACTGGAACTTCCGGTTGACTGATCTTGATCGATACCTTATTGTGGAAACCTGTGCGATATAATCGATTTAAAGTTCCTGAGGTTTTCCGTTTTATAAGTTCGGGTGGGTGAATGAACGGATACTTCCGGCGAGATCGCTAGACCTCAGCGCGATCGTGGGAGCAGTAAAGGAAGTGAATACTGAAATATTCTGCAAATACTCGTATGACTTTCTTTTATCGAGGTTTATGACGTCAGATTTGTCAAATCGATTTCTACCGGAAACCAGGCGAGATTTGCTACACCAAAAGTGAAAGTAAACATTTTATTTTAATGTAGAACAAAGAACTTATTTTATTTTTTCTCAAGTATTTGTAAGTTAGAGAGTGAAGGCTATTATTTACAGACGGTAAGTTAGTTACAGGATGTGAAGCCCTGATTGGTAGATCTCTAGAAGTGTAAATAAGGTCGGCTAGAGCGTGCTGAAGTGTCATTGCGGATACACTTCAATGAACTTCTAACTGACCATCTGCCCGGAACTAACTCCGATCTTTCTACTCCAGATTCTCAAACCTCGCTGGCTACGATGCCTCTTTTGTTTGAGCGCTTTTTTTTACTAATAATGTCTGAATCCATATTTTTAGAGGAAGTACTACTAGCTTGTCGACATTTACAAATTTGCCGGAAGTTGTGTGTTTTTCTACTCGTTCCTCTCACATTGTGAGCTCACTTTTGCGCATATTTCCGGTGTCAAGTTTTGGTACGTTGGCAATTACGAAGTGTGGCTATTAAATAACGAGACTGATGCTGTAAAACATTTTATTTTATATTTATACATATTTAGTTATTATCACCTTCAATATACACCCCTCCCCTATCCCTACAATGCTCCATGCCAATTTACCATTGTTCCGAAACAGTGCTGGAAGTCTTTTTCTGTCTGAGCTCCTGCATGGCCGCGTGCCGCTTTTTCTTTTATAGCTTCAACGGACTGAAATCGTGTTCCTTTTAATGCAGATTTGACTTTGGGGAACAGATAAAAGTCACATGGGGCCAGATCAGGCGAATAAGGCGGATGGCCTAAAACTGGGATGTTGTACTTGGCTAGAAACGTCGTCTTGACAGACAATGCAGTGTGAGCCGGCGCTGGTTGTCTTGATGGAGAACCCCATGACTGACTGGTTCTTCCACAAATCGGGTCGTTTTTTCCTTACTCTTTCACGGAGTTGAGCAAGCACCTCACGCGGTAGTAATGTTGATTAATTATAATCGATATTTTCATCCGTTTTTGGACGTGGAAGGGCGACCCGAGCGGTCATCATCTCCGACATCTTCTCGTTTCCATCTTGGAAACGCTTGAACCACTCAAAAACTCGCGCATGTGATTAATATTCATCGCCATAAACTTCTTTTAATAAAAGATAAGTTTCAGTAGCGGTTTTACCCAGTTTCATGTGAAATTTCACGACAATTCGTTACTCTACTACATGTGTAGTGTCATGTTTTCGGCAAAACGGAAACTAACACCTCTTACACAAACCAGTCAGGCTCCGGTCAGACAGATTTCTCTACAAAAACACGTGAGACGCTGCAATATGCAAAGAGAAGGCTTTACGCTGCACAGCTGTCGCGGTCGTTAGGATTTGGCTCATGCATAGTTCTTCTGTGTAGCAGCATCAGTCTCGTTATTTAATAGCCACACCTCGTACACTTCTTTCAGATAATATACTGTTGATAGAACCGTAAATAGTATTGGCATTGCACATTCTAAGGGTAATTAAGTTCATCGCTCCCTCAGAAAACTGTTTAAATACGTTTTCCTGGAAAAACATTCCAAAATAAAAGTAATAGACCTACATTTTCTAAAGAAGCTCATGGAAATCACTTTCCACTGGAGAGAAAACTCTATTCAACAGTTTTCTTTCAAATTTTCAATTTCACATATACACCACAAATCGGACAATTTCCTAGAAAACAACTTTTCTCACGTTCAGGAGGGAAAAACGCAATGTGTATCCTCAAAATAGAAAACGTGATTGCACTACTTCCTCTTAGAGTCGTAATAGTAACGGAAACAATACCAAATAAAATTAAAGAAAAAAAGCCACTTTAATTTCAAGTAATTACACAAGTTGCGATGTGGTAAATGGGTCCAGACTGTCAGTGTGCGAGGACCGACCAACTAATTGGACCACAAGTCTCACCTCGGAACACAACGCCCACTTAATTAATGGACGTAACTTCCGACTGAATCACCTCCAAGAGAGAGATATACACTATCAGATATACCAAAGCGAGGCTAACTAATGCCCCGGCTCTAACAGCCTCTCCACCTGCTGGACCACAGTCTTTGAAATCAGATCGCCTTGAGAGCCCCTACAGGAAGTAGAATCCCTGAAATATGGAATACTAAATCCCCCGGGAATAGTTATGAACTATGAATAATAATTTTATAAAATTTAAGAATAATTTATTTTTCATTGCTCTTATTTGGAGGAATTATGGCCATCGTGCGTGCGTTTGATTTTCAGTTCACCAGATGTTCATCTTGCGATGTCGAAAACTAGTTTTTGAAAAGTAGTCCCTTTGTCTGTGTGTGTGGTCATCAGAGGACCGGAAATGCTAATTTTCTGATTTTTTATTTTGTTTTTTACCTTTCTCCAACTCTATCACTTCTGTTTATCTATTTTCTATTTATGAGTATTTACAGAATATCCGGTTTAATGTTTCTCTAATCGATAAAGGGATATTGTAAAACTGTGAATATGGGAATAACTCGAAAATGGAAAATCGATCTAAGTTTTTTTCGTCGATTTAGTGTTCAACTCAAATACACACTGCGCAGGTTTACAAGTTGATTGCGCTGTGATATTGAGGATTTTACTTCAATCCTGACTCTCCTCAAATCATCGACTCCGTCTCTATTGGTCTCTAGAAACAGTTCGAATTTTGACTCCCGAAATGCAATTTTTACTAAATCGATTTATCTTTAATTCCACACATGTCGATCTCTGGAAAGTGTTCCTTAAGGCCATCCTGAGGAAGAGGTGGGATTACGCTTCCTTCTAACGTGCCAACGATGTGTAACCTACAGCCCCAATAATTGATTAACCCTAACAGGAATTCAGTATGTAAGAAAAACCCTAAAATTTGAAGAAAGACGCTTGGGCGGAAGTACTATTTCTGTAAATAGTTTATAGGGTAGGCGCCACGGTAGCCGAGCGGTTAAGAGGCGAGACCTGCAAAGCTAATATGCATTATGGTACTGGGTCCGATTCCCGGTCTTAGGCCTTGGATTTTATTTAATGGTTAATAAAAGAAATTTACAGTAAAGTATGTTTGCTAGTCGCGTCCGTCCATGACACCTAATTGGTAGTTGGACGTAAAGCCTGCCTGAAAAAATAGGCAATTACTTTACTTTACTGTAGTTTATAGGGAATTTTTCGCACAAATTGTGATAACCGAGGAAATTCTAGTACATGATTACGGTCAAAGGAAGTCGTGTGAGTCTCCACATCAGATATTACTTTAAGATTTTCAGTAGGTTTCACCTCTAATGTGTCATCTTATGACAATGTACGGTTTTATCGGGTCCGGTGACAGCTTGATATCGCAGGTTTCCTCTTGCTGGTGCAAGTAGAACAGGAAAAAGGAAAACATTTAGTTTGGTGACCTTTTGTGCTAAAGAGTGCGGTGGATCGATTTTGACGATAACCTTAATGACGTGTTCTCACCAGGTGCTCGTTTTCATTTTGAAAACTGCGGTTGGCTCCATTTTTTTTAATTGACTTAATTTGATTTGAAATACTGTCTAAACAGAAATTAATTTAAATTCCAATATGACATGAACTAGCGCTCATAATGGAGACGTCCAGGCCGATGAATACCCAGAGAACGGATATGGAGGTGATCAACAGGTAGTTGCAATTAAGTGACAGTCTGTTGCACAGGCGGGAAACCTTTCACTAGATTTGCTTTCAACCGGCTGCATCAAGGGACACTAATATCCTGTCTTGGACGAGACATTGCTAATGAAAACTCAAGAAATAGGTCACTTCCTGTTTACTTGGGACTGTCCTTAAGCCCTATTAATTGATTGAGATCCAAGATGTATCAAGAGATTAGCAGCATCTTCTTCCAGTCGGTGTCTCCCCTTTGAATTGTTACATTATTATTTCCAGAACTAAATATGCTTCCGTAATTCGAGCTTTGAAGCGAGCGCTGGAGGTTCGTTAAAATTCAAAGCCAAAATCTGTCACTATGTATATAAAGTAACGCCTATTTTTTCAGGCAGTCTTTACCTCCAACTACCAAATTAGGTGTCGTAGACGGAGGCGACTAGCAAACATACTTAACTGTTAATTTCTCATATTAACCATTAAAGGTATAGACTGGGAATATAGCCTAGTACCGCAATACATCTTAGCTTTTCGGGTCTAGCCTCTAACCGCTCGGCTACCGTGGCGACTAGCAAACATACTTTACTGTAAATTTCTCATATTAACCATTAAAGGTATAGACTGGGAATATAGCCTAGTACCGCAATACATCTTAGCTTTTCGGGTCTAGCCTCTAACCGCTCGGCTACCGTGGCGACTAGCAAACATACTTTACTATAAATTTCTCATATTAACCATTAAAGGTATAGACTGGGAATATAGCCTAGTACCGCAATACATCTTAGCTTTGCGGGTCTAGCCTCTAACCGCTCGGCTATCGTGGCGACTAGCAAACATACTTAACTATAAATTTCTCATATTAACCATTAAAGGTATAGACTGGGAATATAGCCTAGTACCGCAATACATCTTAGCTTTGCGGGTCTAGCCTCTAACCGCTCGGCTACCGTGGCGACTAGCAAACATACTTTACTATAAATTTCTCATATTAACCATTAAAGGTATAGACTGGGAATATAGCTTAGTACCGCAATACATCTTAGCTTTGCGGGTCTAGCCTCTAACCGCTCGGCTATCGTGGCGACTAGCAAACATACTTTACTATAAATTTCTCATATTAACCATTAAAGGTATAGACTGGGAATATAGCTTAGTACCGCAATACATCTTAGCTTTGCGGGTCTAGCCTCTAACCGCTCGGCTACCGTGGCGACTAGCAAACATACTTTACTATAAATTTCTCATATTAACCATTAAAGGTATAGACTGGGAATATAGCCTAGTACCGCAATACATCTTAGCATTGCGGGTCTAGCCTCTAACCGCTCGGCTATCGTGGCGACTAGCAAACATACTTTACTATAAATTTCTCATATTAACCATTAAAGGTATAGACTGGGAATATAGCTTAGTACCGCAATACATCTTAGCTTTGCGGGTCTAGCCTCTAACCGCTCGGCTACCGTGGCGACTAGCAAACATACTTTACTATAAATTTCTCATATTAACCATTAAAGGTATAGACTGGGAATATAGCCTAGTACCGCAATACATCTTAGCATTGCGGGTCTAGCCTCTAACCGCTCGGCTATCGTGGCGACTAGCAAACATACTTTACTATAAATTTCTCATATTAACCATTAAAGGTATAGACTGGGAATATAGCTTAGTACCGCAATACATCTTAGCTTTGCGGGTCTAGCCTCTAACCGCTCGGCTACCGTGGCGACTAGCAAACATACTTTACTATAAATTTCTCATATTAACCATTAAAGGTATAGACTGGGAATATAGCCTAGTACCGCAATACATCTTAGCATTGCGGGTCTAGCCTCTAACCGCTCGGCTATCGTGGCGACTAGCAAACATACTTTACTATAAATTTCTCATATTAACCATTAAAGGTATAGACTGGGAATATAGCTTAGTACCGCAATACATCTTAGCTTTGCGGGTCTAGCCTCTAACCGCTCGGCTATCGTGGCGACTAGCAAACATACTTTACTGTAAATTCACTTTGACAAATTAACAAATAACTTATGCAGACCGATGAATATTGTTTGAATACAAATAAAAATAAATTTGAATATTGCAATTTTTATTAACTGGCATTTTTGCTAAATGAACACGACATAATTACAAGAATTAAACTACAGTGCTAAAGTTCAATATGCTAATAAGTGTCAGTGTGCAGCCTGGATCGTCGAACTATAAATTGTTTTTGGTTGGTTAGCCAGTTCTTATATACTCAATTAAAAAGAGAGATTTGAAGCAATTACGAAGTATTTTATTGCAATGCTCTCCATATAGATGTGTGGTAATTGGTTGGAATTAATTAGTTATCCTATTTACCTGTATTAATTATCGATGAGCTTAATATAATCGTCTTGCAGCATCTGACGTCACAAGGGTCAAACATTTCCCGATGTCTGGCCCGATGACTTTAGGGAACTTTTGGTAGATATGCGCTGGTTTTTCGTTCTGTAACCCAGCGCTGGTCGATTCTGAGCACAAAAGTGCACAATAGCATTTCCTGTCTTTTTCAGCTCGCTTATTACCTCAGGATGTGCGTAACTATTTCTCTCTTAATGCTTGTTTCTCTTTAGGAGATTGCTGGATTCGAATCCGGAACATCCACATTAGGGTGTTTCAAAGAATGATGACTTTTAAATTTTAAAGAAAGCCGGGCGGAAAATCGAAGTTCATTTAAAAACAAAAAGTTTCGTCCGTAGTTGAGCAAAATCGATTAATCGATTTGAAAGAGGTCGCTACCATCGATCAAAAGATTTTTGTTTTGCTTTTTTTTTTTTTATAAAAAATCTTAATTAAATGTTTTGTATCTTTTCAAATGATTAGCAAAACATGTAATTGTACAAAGTTTATTTAAATATAATTTGCTATAAAGACAATGCAGTTGGAATCATTTTGATGGCCTTTTTACTTTCAAAGTTATGAATAATTAGAGAAGCTGTATTTTTAGAAAAAAAATATTAAGAAAAATATACACTTTTGAAAGATTTCGATTAATTAACGTTAAAATCACTTCATTTTTATGTGTTTCGTACCGAATTTAAAAAACAAATAATTTTGGATACTGAAACGTCTAAATTAGGGAATATTTTGCATTTATTGTTAGAATTTGAAATTGATTGATTGATCAGTAAATCAATTTCAAATTCTAACAATAAATGCAAAATATTCCCTAATTTAGACGTTTCAGTAACCAAAATTATTTGTTATAATGGTAGTTGTTTTTAATGGTAACCATTAAATAAAATCCAAGGCCTAAGACCGGGAATCGAACCCAGTACCACAATACATATTAGCTTCGCAGGTCCCTGTAGAGTTATTTACTTTTATTTATTTTAATAGGATGTAAATGAAATAAATAAATATTCTGATGAATAGATATGAACTTTTATGATGAATTAGACTTCGTCAGAATTCGTATTCGTACCTGTAACCGTATAGCCTTATAGTTCCTGGACAGTTTCCTAGGCTGCCCAAAATGGTGGACCGGAAGTGATAATGCGAAAGTTTTTGGTGGGTGGAGAGCAGAAGGGGTGAGGACATTGGTATCGAATTCTATCTAGTTGTAAAGGCACTTCCCAGTCGAACTACCGGTCAAAATACTCTCTTTACAACTCCTTGTTGGAAAACGGAAGTTAGGGTTTCGATTAAATTGAAATAAAACAATTTAATTGAACGTTGAATTGATAAAATAGAAGTAAGAGAGTTACTTTACATCATTTCAATGATAGATTGAATAATGGACCCAGACAGAGAACTCTAGCGTTGTTGCCTAGTTATATTACTTCGTAAATAAGTTACCTTTAAACAGAAATTCGTTTCCATAGAAATAATTGAATTTTAATTTTCAATTTGTGCGTCGGTGTTTATGTGTGTGTCTCTGCCCGGTTCAATCTAGTTAAGGTTAGACAAGCTGCTTCCATTGTTTTCCAATATTTTTACTCTTCATAATGGAATAGAATGCTTCCATACTAAATAACCAGCCAATAGCAGTTGAACTAATCCAATAACCAATCTGATTGGTTGTACACTTCCATTAAACAGTCATAGAGATGACGTGTGCCAATAACATTCTAGGTTTATGACGTACTGAAATCTCACTTTAAACTTTGAGACGAATTTTAACAGAAAAGATGATCTCAGAGTATGTAGAAAGTTTAAAGGAAATCACTTCGAAGAGTTTCGAAGAAAAGCGCAAATAATTTGGTCTGCAAACTCACACGACTTCCTCCACACTTATAATTTTCTAATAAAAAGTAGCCAATATCAGTGGAACGTATCGTAACGAGGTGACTTAGGTGCCATTTCTTGGAAGGAGATAGAACCTCTAGTTCGTTAGGCGGTCACTAGGAAGAGGTGGTATAAGTCGTAAGTCTAGACTTGACCAGGGACAGACAGAAGTGTTTGGATAATGGTGTAAGCTTCTGGCACCCTCCAGAACATTCTACGATTGTATAAAAACCAAAAGAGCGGCTCGAGTGAGTCAGTCCTGTTGCAGTGCGGTCCAGTAAACAGTCTTTGAGCAGTTTTTTTTGTTAAGAATTTATCTAGTAAGAATTTAACGGTAAATTTTTGTGACTTTAGGAATTAATTCAGTAAATAGTCGAGTTGTTAGTGAATGTTATATCCTGAGTATAATAAATCAGGTTTGTTACAAGTTTAGCGTGTACTATCATTTACGAACCTATTTATTAACTAGTGGCAGTCACTAGTTGCAGTTTGTAGTTTTCAAGTAGTAAGAGAAAATTTCACATTATGTTCACTTTAAAGGTAAAATTTGGCGGAAACATCGCTAAAAAACTATCAAAACTATTCAGTGAACTGCACTTCCGGTCAGAGAGTTGCCCATAAATTGGGACTTTGGTTTATATATAATTAACATTTCAAATCCATAAAGTGGCATTTTAAATTAAAGGAAAACTCCAAACACACTTTTCTTGGGAAAATTTTTCAAATAAAAGTTTTTGGAAATATCTGTGCGCAATAAGAAGGCCAAGATTAAAGGAAATAATAGGAGGTGGATCAGTAAATCTGCAGAGATAGAAACCATATCCGGTAATTAGACTGGCCAGCCGGAAGGGCACCTCTTTATTCACTCAATTTAGTGAAAATTTGTAAAATGGAAGCGAAAAGTTTAAGTTTCTTCAAAGTTGTATACTTCAAGTAAATTTAATTAAATAAACTGCGAGAGAAGGAAGTCATACGAGTGTTTGTACATTACTTTAATAAAAGTTCGATATATCTGCGGAGACCGGTTTGCACCCCTGCAAAACTTGCTCACTTCCTTCCGTTCGAATGAGCATAAACAATGACGTCAATAGTTGGGGGGGGGGGGGGTTGATACACTGGGCTGGCGAAGCGAGAACATAAAGACCAAGTTCTTGTTGATTTTTACTTGAATATCTGCCTGAGTGTTGGTTCGTCTTCTTGTAGAGAGACAGACCTAGCATCCGCCAGCCATCTTTATATTAAATATGGAACGGAAATAATTCCACATCATTGTATATAATGGATTCACTAGGAAAAGTATTGCTTTCTGTTGAGAGACGCCATATTTATGCATAAGAGGAGTTGGTGAACAGACGGGGGTGGGGTGAGGTCTCTTTAATCAATTTCCTGTACACTTAAAAAGAATTACGATAGACTTTCTTTTTTTTCTTTTTTTTTAATATTCATATTCGCAAAACTTTAATTGATCAGCTGTTTAATTAAAAGCAATTATTAAAATCAGCTGCCAGTTATTGCACGGCCATTAGAAGCTGCAAATGGACTCAGCGTACACTTTCCTGGCAGATAGTATTGCCTGTGCTCTTGTAAGTAAATCTCATTAATAGAGAGCCGGCAGTCTTACCTTCAGAACTCTATTTCTAGTTTATAGATTATCTTCGGTCTTATCTTCTTCTTCCACAGTCTATTGTTTAAACTTCCAAATAGCTAAAAGCTAGTTGGTTTAATGGTCTTATCTCAGACAAGACAAATATCCTTAGCCACACGAGCCCCTCACACTGACACAACACATGCAGAGTGCCGTTCCCTCCTCCTCTTCCTGACAGAACCTTCAAAGGCTATCATCTGCCAGGCCCATGCGATGCATGTGTTTTCTGAGCCTGCAGTGGCCAGTTAATAGGCCTACACTTATCCTTATAGCCCCACGGCCTTGACGGATTAATTCTGCGGTCAGCCTCGGCGAATAGCCTCTGATGAACTCCTTCACCTGTAGGAAAATAATTATAAGATATTATTACTTTTTTTAATTAATTTTTTGTAGTGCACTGCCGGCCTTCGGAGTCTTCATTACAGAGAACTCTGTCCATCACCGGACAGTGAGCTGTAAGAAGCAGCCGGATTCGAACCCATGGTCTCGAATCCAATACGCTAACCACTGAGCTAATCCCTTCTCTATGTTCAATTGTCAAATCTTATTTTTGAAAAACCATAAAACGCCAGTTTTAGTTATTTTCCCATCAATATTGACTCTAAAACTAAATAATTATGCATTTGACGTAATCACTAAAAAATGATATTAAACATGGTCCTACAACTATGATATTTTGTCATCAGGTCGGCCCCCTAGATATGTGAGGCCCACAATTCAGGAGTAGATGGAAGTGCTTAGAGAATCCCATTGGTTCACTGCTTTAAACAAAATGGCACATCAGCCTGAAAGATGGCCGTCAATTTGTGTACTCTGTAACTCTTGTAACAGCTCCATCCAAAGAAGAGGCTGTGGTACTTCCTTTCTTGAGGCCGTTACCTGTATTTATATATATTCGCAGATAAATTACAATAAAAGCTTACTGTCAGCGCCATATTACATTTTACACTAAAATGATGTAATAAATCTTTCAGTATATCTAATGTTAACTTTAGGAGGTGGGGGAAATGGTTGTTCCCCCTTCCCTCGTTCCACTTTGTCCCCACTCCAGCTAAACGCCATTTTTCTTTTTTGCACTTCTTAACGCTTTAGTTTAACTTTTCATACTTTACCTAGTTCAGTTCATTATTTATTTATCGCTTATTAATCTTTGGTTATTCACGAAACATCTTTGTTTAAATAAAACTTCCTCTTCCGCCTGAGCTTGCAGCTCTCTCTCTCGCTCTCCATTTCCCCCACTTCTGGCCGCTAGGATTATATATCTAAGTAGTGTAAAGCCTAATAAATTATCTAGCCATGTTCACTTCACTCTTCCGGCAGCATCCCTAATTTAGCTCTGTCAGCGTTAATTATGCAGGTAATTTCAGGTGGTACCAAATTAGTCATTATTTAAGATTTATTAACAACAACAAAAATTCATTTGAAAAATTAAGTGGATTATTTAAAAAAATAAGAAAAACCTACATCCTAAACATTTTTCGTTGTGCTTATTTTGTAAAATAGAAGATTATCGAGATATGCTTGTTTTAGATTAAAGCGCAAGTTGAGTGAAACGTTCATTAAGTTGATTACTCTGGATACTCGCCTCCTTCAGGAAACACCACCACAGGGTGAGGTTATAAGGTAAAGTAAAGTAATCGCCAAGTTTTTTTCAAGAAGGGCTTAACGTCCAACTTATCACCAATTAGGTGTAATTATGGACGGAGGCGGAAGCTCATACTTTAATGATAACAATTTTTTCTAACAAATAAAAAGTAGACATAAGCGGGATTCGAACCCGGGGATCTCCCACTTACAAAGCCACGCTCTTGACCACTACACCACCTCCCCAGGATAAGAATGGGATAACCTGAAACCTCTGTGCAGGTTATACCCCTCACCCGGCTCCAGCTGGAAGAAAGGCTTCCAGAAAAGGAGGAAACAGCTACTCATATCCTGTTTGATTGCTTAGTATCCGGTAAGTGGTAGTTGGCTCTCTGAAGCTAGAGAAGATCATCAACGAAGACAAGGATGCTTGGGATCTTGTAAAGAGAGGATATTTCTAACTCTAGACTTTCTAGGCAACGATAATTAGCCTTGTAATGTGTGCTTTCGGGAACAGAACTGCCATTGCCTCAATAACGATAAATGTCCTTACATTCATGTAAATCGTGGAAAATTCAAAGTTCAGATTTTGACTCGGAGCCAACTTTTGATCGAGATTATCCAATAATTGTAACTGGTGATTTATGAAAGAATGATTCTAAAAAAAGCCCCATTGTTTTCTTTTATCTACGCATGCTCATTACAACTCATGTAATAACAGTTGGGAGATTAGGTTTGCTACGTAGAAGCAGCCTCATTTCAGCAAAATCTCCGACCTCATTAATTCCTACTTAAAAGGAAAATCGTTCCCCTAGAAGTGCCAGTGTTCTGAATACAGTTTTAGTTTTCAGCAATTTTTCCCCTAAAAGTCCCAGTTTTCCAGAAAATTGCTAAAGGTCTGAGTGTTCGCGCAAGAGATTTTTTTGTTTTGAGAGATTTTCTCGATACGGGCCGCGTCGAGTTTCCCAAAGTTTAGACATTGAGATTATTCAGATAGTTCTGGAGTTGGATGGTGGTGTATTCTTCCCTCACAAAATGTCATTTATATGTACTTAAGAAGGAAAAATTCTAGAAGTTATCAATCCAGATTTTAGAAACACTTATGAATATTTCAGATTCACCGTACTTTGCGGTGAGAGCGCCTCTGAAAAGGATTAGGTATGTTAGAGTAATCTACAATAGATTTCAAGGTGACTAATGGAAATCTGGATGAAGCACTTTCTAAGTCTATACATTACCAAGAGATTATAGGACTTAGTAAGTAGGAACTTCATAGTCTCCGGTCTTTCTGTTAAATTATTAAAGCGCAATAAAGTGCTGAACTTTGTAGCCACACGAGTAAGAGGTAAGCGACCCTTCCTGACACTCCCTTTAAGCTCACTCTCACTAAGTACTTTTATCTAGAAAAAACTCCAGGTAAAACTTTTGTTGCCTCACTCCAACTACGGGGGGGGCGGACTCATGTAAAAATAAGGAACAATAAGAAAAGTTATTACGTCAGACAGGGGGGGCTCTATACACCTGAGTTGGTGGGGCTTTATACAGCTATTCACTCCCGCTGCTTTAATTCTTCGGAAGAGAACATATTAGATTTTTAGGGAGCACTAGAGACTTGGGGGGACAGGTAACGAGCCACAATTTGGGGGGGAAGTCACAATATAAATTTATGCTGGCCGATGAAAAGATCACGGCAAAATAACAATTATAACTTTGAATAAGTAAGGAAATTTGGTGTGCAGACCAAAACATCACACTTAAGGTTCCATAAGGACTCTGGATTGAAGGACTCTGGATTGAAGGACTCTGGATTGAAGGACTCTGGATTGAAGGACTCTGGATTGAAGGACTCTGGATTGAAGGACTCTGGATTGAAGGACTCTGGATTGAAGGACTCTGGATTGAAGGACTCTGGATTGAAGGACTCTGGATTGAAGGACTCTGGATTGAAGGACTCTGGATTGAACGACTCTGGGTTGAACGACTCTGAATTGAACGACTCTGGATTGAACAACTCTGAATTGAACGACTCTAGATTGAAGGACTCTGGATTGAAGGACTCTGGTATAAGTTTCAGCCTGATGAGGAGGCTGCAAGGATTGTAGCCATGCAACAAAACAGCAACACCCACACATCCCAATTTTCACCTAAAGACAAAGCATTGAGATCACTGCTACCATGATGCTAAAACCTGAACTTCTGGTAGACACCAAATAACTCCAAACTTCACTCCTAAGAACTGCTCTAGGTTTATCCTAAATTATTGTTATCAATTATAATATTCTGATGCTTCACGCCAAACCACTTTATACGTGTTTCTACACGTGGATTGGATCGTGTTGAGGATGATGTTCTCATCACGGAGAAGGCTTATTTGGTGGCATAAAATTAAAGGTAAGAGTGATTGACTGGTTACCCAGGATCTGTCTGTACACATTAGAATCCATTAGTGGCCAATAGTAATGAGAAATATAATTGGTACTTACAATTAAAACATAATACTTTTAGTGATTCCCGTTCAAGGTATCTTATTGAATAAGAATCAGTAAACTGAGCCAGGTGATGGAAAAGATTCACAATCACAATATATCTTTGAACATCAGTAATGTTCTGAATTCGCAATTCAGTCCAAACTACAATATATAGGTGTGTTAGTAGACTGAGTGCAGAAGCAGAGAAATATTTAAACATAAAAGCGAACATTTCTAGCCAAAGTATTTTGAGTTAGTTTGCGTTGACGTCAGCCGAGTTATTTTCTTCAGAATTTAGTGTACGTAAACTCTAGTAATAGAGGGGATGTGTATAAATTTAATGGCGATGACTGCTGTCCAATATGTTAAACTCGTTCCCCTTGAAGATTTGGTTCACTTCCTCTAGTATCATACAACTCTTACCGGAATAAATATCTTTCTGACTATATTATTAATTAATAATCTTTCTGATTAAAACTGTCCGGGAGGGCAGCTGTTTAAGGGTTGATCACCAAAATACTTAACTTTTAAAACTAAGTTTTTGTTAAGGAGATTATATTATTAATTAATAATTTTAGTGCCCAAGAGAATTTAAATATTCTTTTACAAATAACAGAAAATACAAGATTAAATTTTTTTTATTATTATTATGTAACATCTGTCTTAAGTTACAGAAAATTTTATTTAGATTCATTATTATGATAAGAATCTATTGTTTCATTTTTACTTAATAAATGTTTGATATTTACGTTTATTTCTACTTTCATATTTTATTTCTTTATTATTGTGATTACAAAGAAAGTTTACTTTATTTACTTTTCTATTCTTTTTTCATTTTTTGTTTATTTCTATTTTTAATTCTTAGATAAAGAAATTTATTTACTTTTAATGAAAACACAGCTCCTTTGTATGGGATTATTTCTCAATAACAAATAAATTATCTATTATTATTATTATTTTAAATTATTTAACGCGCATCAACATCTCAGGTTATTGGTGCCCAAAGCTTTTTCCAGTGCACTGCCGGCCTCCGGACAGTGTTCTCTCGTTACAGACAACACTGTCTATCACCGGACAGTGAGCTGTAAGAAGCTCCTAGGAAGAGAAAATCTAAAGGCCAGCAGCTGGATTCTCGAACCCGGGACCTCCGCGTGGGAATCCAGTACGCTAAACGCATAGCTAATCCCTTCCCTATTATTATTATTATTATTATTATTATTATTATTATTATTATTATTACACTTTGATTCCTTCATATAGTATCATCTCTTATCACGAATCTCAGCTTCATTATATCCAACCATTGCAAAAGAAAGATCAAACAAAACTAAACAGAATTTGAATTACATTTAAAGAAAGTTAAAGCTAAAGATAATACCACATACAAAACTGTTTGATTACAAGAAGTAAATAAAACTTTTGAGTTGGTCCCTTTCAGTAGGATGGTACTCAGGAACTCTAATCTTTGTCTATACCGGTATTTCTCCCGTGCAAAAACTCATTTCCTAATAGTTGACAAGATCGTCATACTTTGTGCTAGCTAGAAGTTGCAGAAAATAACAAACTGTTGGTAAAGTTATATTCCGTTTTCCGTTAACACTAACAGCAAAAAAAAAAAAGAAAAAGTTGGAAAAATTTTTGAAAGATAAAAAAAGAAAAAGGAAATTAGTTTTCCATCAAAGTTACATTCTAAAGGAAAACTTGATTTATGGGTGAAGAGAAAAAGCATTAAACAAGAAAGTAAAGCGTAAAAATCGAGGAAATGGAAAAGTCCAAAGTTGAATGAGGAAAAAGCGGAGAAAAGTTCATTTTATAGCAATGCGCTCTGCATGCGAAACGCCCAACTAACATCCATCTGGGAGAACTGGAGGCTGATCTTTATACAAGTCGTAACTAGTTAAGTGAGTATAACCGAGCATACTTCCTTTTTTACTCTCTTCTTGGCGTTTCTTTGTGTTGGCAACACTGAAGTACTCGTAGCATCTAAAGCATTCATTCACTTTTATTACCCATGAGGAAAATAGAGTGATTTGAATGTAAATTCAGTGCTAGGGTGCTTAATTTTCCACTACTTGGGGGCGCTCGATGGTACTTTCAAAGATTTAGGCTTCTACTTTTATGAAGGGATATTTCATTTTATCCTATTTAAATGACACAACTCTAGTATAGTGACTAGGGTGTTCCCATATTCCAAGCAGTGACAGAGCAGAATAGAGTTTCCAGGAGAGGAAAGGAAATAATTTGCCACAGAATAAAAGGGAAACATTTGATTGATAAGGAATCATTTGATTGATAAGGAAACATTTGATTGAGAAGAAAACTCTTGATTGATAACGAAACATTCGATTGATAAGGAAACAATTGATTGATAATGAAATATTTGCTTGATAAGGAAACATTTGATTGGCGAGGAAACATTTGATTGATGAGGAAACATTTGATTGGTAAGGAAAACATTTGATTGATAAGGAAAACATTTGATTGATAAGGGAAACCTTTGATTGGTAAGGGAAACATTTTATTGATAAGGGGAACATTTGATTGAAAAGGGAAACATTTGATTGATAAGAAAACATTTGATCGATAAAAAACATTTGATTGACAAGGAAACATTTGATTGAAAAGGGAAACATTTGATTGTTTAGGAAACATTTGATTGAAAAGGAAAACATTTGATTGTTAAGGAAACATTTGATTGAAAAGGGAAACATTAGATTGTTAAGGAAACATTTGATTGAAAAGGGAAACCTTTGGTTAATGAGGAAACATTTGATTGTTAAGGAAAACATTTGATTGTTAAGGAAACATTTGATTGAAAAGGGAAACATTAGATTGTTAAGGAAACATTTGATTGAAAAGGGAAACATTTGGTTAATGAGGAAACATTTGATTGTTAAGGAAACATTTGGTTAATGAGGAAACATATGATTGATAAGGGAAAAATTGATTGATAAGAAAACAATTGTTGATAGAAAGTAAAACTATTTTTTGAAATAGTACTGTGGGAGTTTGATTAGATTTCTGGAGCCACATAAAGATGTTTGTCAACATTTTTATTATTTCCGATGACGTGCATTAACGTCATTGTGGGGGCCGTTTCGAGTCTCTGACAATGACAATGTCCAGGACTCAAGTTTCTGAAACGTTGACCTACAAGCACTTGAAATCGATTATGTTTCTTCATCCCCAGTTGCTACTTTTTTTTTGGAGCTTAAAAATTACTGCAGCATCACCGTGTAGCTCTGTGCTCTAGGAAGTGATAAAGCTCGAAGTAGGCCTGCAGTACTTCCTCTGTGTAGATAGAATCAGAAATCATAAATCGGAATTTAGAATAGTCACAGCAAACGATGGAGTGTAATGGACCAATGAGATTGCGATTAAAAGCAGCTGTGACTTCATTAGAGAACAGAACGTCCAGTGAATGGATTGGGATTCACCCCCTCTTTAAAAAGAACCTATTATAGGCCAGTTCTGTTCCATACTGGATGGCTGACAAATTAAAACAGTCGTCCAATTTTATGGTATACAGCTGTTAACAGTTACTAGCTTGTTGAAGCTTGCTTTCGGCGCTTTGCGAACTTTATCGTTTTACGTCCGATTTGCCAGTTGCAACGAATTCGCTGAAACCTGGCGGTTAATCAAGGAAACACTCTCTTGATTATTAACACTCCCACGACTTCCTTTTACTTTCAATGTTGCTCTATTATTCATTGTACGTACATTACACGGAAATGATGCTTTATAAGGTTTATCTACTTCCTTCTCCCACCCCTCACCAAAACTGCCCAATACCAAATTTCAACTTGTTAAATCGCATAAAGTGAAATTTAATACAGTTGCGCTTCTGATAAAGTTTGGTAGATTTTCGCAGAGTGTAAATGTAACGAAATAAAGGAAGCACCAAAGTGGGTGGGGGGGTAAATGTGCCCGTAGTTTAACCATAGCAGAGTGGGAGACCAACTCAGCGGAGGAGAGATCTCAGACAGACTAACAGACAGACTAACAGACAGACTAACAGACACCTAATTCAAAATTCTAATTTAAAAAATTTCTAATTTAAATGAAATTTGTTTAGACTTTTGTTCGTCAAAAGTAATGAAAAATACAGATCTATTTTATTACGGGCCAATAAGGGCGTGGTGTGACGTAAATAGGAGGGAGGTAGGCGTGGTTTAATAGACAGTTCTCGCTTCTGATTAGCTGCTCAACCAACCTACTTTCTACACTACCATTTCTTCACTGTGGTTGGTCAATTCTTTATTGATAATAATTTGTATGAAAAATTACAGTTTAATTTTTTTTACTAATTTTTCCTCCGTAGGTATTTGATGAAGAAGCAAATTATGCAATAAAATATTTTCTTAATAAAAACTTGAAAAATAGAAGATAATTCATGCATAATGTCTTGTTTTCTATCCTAATAATGTAAGGGTGAACAGGAAATATGGGAATAATGGTTATTTCCTTGGGAAGTAGGTAAAAGAAGATTGTGGGCCATGTTTCACCTATTGTTCCTCGCCATTTTGCATGTTTATTCACATAGAGGCTGTTATTTAGCGATTTTTAATGATTTAATGATTAATAGTTTTATTATCTGCTATTACAATCAATCTAAGTTAAATGGTGTGCTTCACTTTACTGAACAAATGACTTAACCGAGTCCAAAAAAATTATTTTTAGAGAGTGGTTTTTAATAATGTACTTGTGCTAAAAATTGTAAGAAGCTGAAAGTTTGTATTTCAGTTCGGTTTCTTAAAAATCTAAATCTTCAACCGGATGTTCCTCTTTATATTGGATCTTCTTTTCGTTTTCTTCCTTCCTAAGTACGAATTAAGGTGTTTTCAAAAATGGTGAAGAAAATTTGTTCAAATCTTTTATTATTCTTATAAAGTAACAACTTTGATAAAGTACCCTCGCTTTTACGAACTAATTGAACTAAAGGAGGGGTTCCACGACGTCACGCTTCTCTCTCAAAAAAATTTCTTTTTATTACGGCGAACCTGTTTGCAAAGCCGACAGTAAAGATTGCAAGTTTCAAAGAAACCTTGCCGCTTTAGTGGTAAAAAAAGACGTTCCAGCCTATTTTAGGTCGGTTTAAAACGGCCCCTTTATTATACGTACTATTAAACTAGATTGGAAAGAGATTCCTGAATTTGTATGATTTCATAAATGAGGGCACAGCGTATATTTATTTAGGTTTATCTAAACGCTTCAGCCAACATAACGGGCTTCCGGTACTTACATAAATGCTTATTTACTCTAATATATGTACATAATAGTTTTGAAATTTACATAATATGAAGTATGCACTAAGTTGAGATGTATACGCAAAGTAGTTGCGCAAGTTAGGGGAAAGGAAAATCATCCCCCTCTCTCTCCCTCCCCGCTAACTGTCTGTGTGACTGGTGTGTGTCTTCCTTCCTACCAGGTCAATACATTTTCCATTACGTCACTAATTTAAATATTGGATGATTATAAAACATGGAATGGAAGTTATAGATTGAATCTTCAACAGCGCTTTTGGATTAAAATTTAATTCGACGACTTGCTGGCTTGAATATTGATGAAGTTCCTGTTTGATTTTATTATAGCAACAGCAAAGTGCAAAGAATAAGCAGTGGACTGGCCTAAGTACTGTTATCCCGAAACACACCCGTTACTGCGAGGTTGTTTCCTACTTTTCCGTCTTTGTTTTTTTTTGCAATGATTGTAAAGGAAATGGCCAATGGAAGTTATTATCCATCTTCCCGGTTGTACGAGGGATGATCGTCCTCAAAATGCTTTTTACGAAAAAGTGTAACTACATCTTAAAATTGTTCTTCTTGTTGTTACTTTTTTACTTAGGTTACTTACCTAACCTAACCTAACCTAACCCAACCTAATCTAACCTAACCTAGCGCCTAAACGTGTAGTCTTATTTCATGAATGAGATGTCAGTTTCATGTAGATTTAATTATTGGGGATGATGTACAATTTTGTGGCGGAAGGAAGTTCCATGTAGTGGAGACGGGGGCCATCTTTGAACAGTTTTAATTTCTCGCCAAATATTTAAAACATTTATGATTGGTAATTTTCTCTATATGTTGTGGTAGACCTGTTTTGTATAATTGACAGAGTTTCGCTTCCGTTTTCATTGTTTTTGTAAAGTTCAGAATTGAGGAATGGTTATATTTTGTAAGGTGGAAGTAAAATTTTTGTTACAGCTTTGGGAAGTGTATTTTGAAGATTGTAGTGGACAAGGTGTAAGAAGTATTGTCAGTCCATATTAACATTTGGAATTCGTATTTTTAAATCTAGTATTTACAAAAGTCCACTTGCTTGCAAAAAGTGTAGGATATTATATTTTCTTTTATGGAAGGAGAGGGGGCACATTTTAACATCAAAGTTAAAATGTGCCGCCCTACCGACCTGCAAGTTTGTGACATTAAGAAGCGCAACAAACCGAATATTTTGTTCAAACTTCCTAAACCCATCACTTTGGGTACAACATCCCGTACTGAGTCATTCTTGATTTTTGAACTAGATTTCAGTGGTTTAAAAGAGAAAGTAATGTAGTAGTCGAGAGAAATGACTGATAGAAGGTAGATTCAGAGTAAGGTAATATCATTTCTTTCTATTTGATATTGTGTTTAAAGGTACCCCACCAGTGGGGCAGATATTAACATTTTACACAATGTCAGTATGTATGTAAAGTACCAACTGTTTATTGATATAGATCTGTTAAGAAGACTTGAAAGTTGTAGAAAACAAAATAAAAAGGTTCAATAATACAGATTCTGTGCGCACTCTGTAAACAGAAAATGTAAATTTGTTCAAATGTGGCCCCCCTCTCCGCTATTCCTCTTCAACTGATTGGTCGCCTAATTATACTACCCTTACGCTTGACTTTTCCAACTGTGCAATAAACAGTAATGCACTTTCCCTTTTTGGGAAAGTTTAACTATCTTCCTCTCTCAGCGCTTTGAATACAGTTTTCCTAGGAAAATTGTTTGGATAAAAGTTACACAGAGCTTTTGATAGAGGGACTTAGCACGCTAAGTATAAAGAAAATCGTAAGAGTCGCTTTCCGAGAGAATCTGGAAAAACTGAAACACCAGTTCCGCAAAATCTCTTCCGAAAGAGATTTTGCCCTCATTGTTCTTTGAGGGGAAAATTTCCAATTCGAGTTTTCAACAAGTTTTCTTTCTTAGTTCCGGTGGACGACTCAGCATCTCCTTGCAAGGAATAATTCCAGGGGTACAAGTATCAAGTGAAAGTGTTGCGTAAAATCGCTTGTAAAGTATCGCAGTGAATGTACTTAATTACGGAATACGGAACTCTGGTGGGAATTTCAACAGATCTAAAAGGAAGGGGGGTTTTACCAGCGAGGGAAATTGCTGTTAATTATTTTCTTTCATTCAAAGAAATAGGACCCAAAAAGGGGCGAAGATAACACACACAACTGTGTCGCTGTTAATATCCTTCCGGAATATCATTATTTAAGCGGGTCATTTAAATTGGCGGGTAGACGACAATCAGCAAATTACAAAGACAAATTGTGGTATTGTTTCTTTGTACAGTTGGCACACCTGTTTAGCAACAAAACAGCGATAAATGAAACTCTGGCAGTGGAAATAGGTCTCATTTAATGGTCTACTCATAATTGAATGCTCATTGTTTGTCCTTTATTACAGGTAACAGGAAGTATAGCGTTCGTCCATTTCTTTTCCTTTTTATTCAGATTATCACCGGAAATACCTGCTTTGTGGTCTCCAGAAAATGGAAACCAGACGATCAGCTGATTATTACTCAATGGATAATTCCTGGCAATATTATCACGATAATTGTCGGCACTTTCTTGAAGTTATGTTGCTAATCCTTGGTATTCATAACTCAACAGATAATTCTTCGTATAAAGGCACATTCTTAAATAAAATACACGCAGTTCTTCTCCCGAAAAAAAATAACCTAAAAACTTATGACATCATGACGACACCATGGAACGTACCAAGTATTTGATAATAGTATTAGTGACGCCAACGATCATGTGCTTTATTTATTTTTCGCAACATTCAGTTAAAATGCGATGTTTCACAACCACAAACGGAAATAGAGTATTATTCTTCTTCCTGTTGTAAATCTTAACCTGATTCCAATTGTTTTCTGAAAGAACTAGGGCTGTAATAGTAAAAAGAAGCCGTGTGCGCGTGTATACACAACCAGACTTATTTCCTCTTACGCCCATTTTACCGGAAGTATTGAAACGTTCAGATATTTTTGAGCGCGAAAAAAGTGCCTATTAAAGATCGTTCTGATGTCTGTATTTGTCCACCATAACTCAAAATACGAAAAAATTGCAAAAAGTTTAAATTTGAGCCCCCCCCCCAAAATGAGCATTTGAAATTGAAGCTTCTTTAATTTTGGGGCTCTTAATTGCATATTAGGTAGAATTTCTAATTTTGATTTCATTATTTACATTTATCAATTAATTTTAAAAAATAAAAAGTCTATCTAATCTTGTTCTCGGATGTGACGTACTCGTCTAGAAGGATTGCAAGCAAGAACTTGGGTCAGTGATTGGTTCGGTGACGTAGTGTGCCAGCATGTACTTGTATATTCTACTCCCCTTTTTCTATCACTATCTGTCTCTGTCTGTGTAGACGCATGTCTGAACATGTCTGTACATATCATAGAAGCGTGTAAAAGATTGCCAATTCCAATCAGATAAAAAAAAAAAACCAATCCACAAATAGTTCTCTCTCTCCGCTTCACGGCGACTTACTCAGATCCAAACTAACACTTATATCCACATGGGATTTATTTATAAAAACATAGTATTTCCCCTCCCCCCCACAACATTTTGAATCCAATCAGAAACTTTGCTTAATATGATTAGAATTTTGATTATTAATTTGATTAAGGACGATTTTATTTTTATTTTACTGGCTCTTACTCGCCGCTAAGTGTGAGATTACAATCACGTCAAATTTCTTTGACAAAATAGTGCTTTCACCGCAAATACGTTTGGTTGGTTATAAGAAATTCGTTTGTTTACTCAGATGGGACTCGAGAGTAACACGCGGACCGATGAAAATCACATGTTTTTTCCAAAAGCGGTCACCCACACTTTTCTACGGAAAACTTGGTATACACACATGTTTTGATTGCAAAACTTCTGCCAAGACAATTTCAGAAAATAGGATGACGACCGGAAGTACGAATTTCCTTAATAGTTTTCTGTAGTTTTCCATGATTTTTCTTCTTCGATTTTCTTAAAAAAAAAAAAAACATCACTTTTCTGGCTACAGTTCCTTGCTGATTAGATTAGACTAGGGCGGCCTCAAGGCCTACGCCACTGCGAACCCTTTGGATCTATTGTGGCTCCCCTCACTTTAAAGCTCACTCTCCAGACCTGTCCTTTTAATCAGACTCTTAATTCTGGAAGAGCGACTCCTGGGGTAAAACTCCTCAGGCCTTGGTTTTCACCTCCCCGAGAAGTAACATCCTTAGCCACACGAGCCCCTCACACTGACACAACACGTGCAGAGTGCCGTTCCCTCCTCTTCCTGACAGAACCTACAGAGGCTATCAACTGCCAAGCCCATGCGATGCATGTGTTTTCTGAGTCTGCAGTAGCCAGTTAATAGGCCTACAATCATCCTTATAGCCCCACGGCCTTGACGGATTAATTCTGCAGTCAGCCAGTTCCTTGCTGAACAAATTCCGCTTCGATTATTTAACATATTATGATTTAAGGAGCGCCACCGACATCTGAGGTTGCTGGCGCCCCGAGCTTTTTTCAGTGCACTGCCGGCCTCCGGACAGTGTTCTCTCGTTACAGACAACACTGTCCGTCACCAGGGACAGTGAGCTGTAAGAAGCTCCTAGGAAGAGAAAAATCTAGGGGTCAGCAGCTGGATTCGAACCCGGGACCTCCTCCGTTCCTTCGTGTTCTAATAAATACTCATTTTACACAGTGCATCCATGACTTCCGCTCAAAACATTTTTATTAAAGGGGAATTCTCTACAGTCGTAATGGAGGGGATTTTTAATGAGGAGTTCCGGGAGTCATGAGCCTTCTCTCGAGCCCTTTTATTTGAAGCCAACTTACTTTCAGTAATGATCTCAAGTTTGAAAAAAGATTGAGAATTGCAGCGAAAGCAAGTCGTCGGTAGATGTTCCCAGAATAGTTGCAGGTGTTAGCTCTTTGATCATGAATTAGGCCTTTATGTGTGGGAGGTGTACGTGTACGTTAAGAAGAAATCCAATTACTTTAGGCAGAGACAGCAACGATGTAACTTGCCCTAGACAGAGCCAGCAACGACAGTAACTTGCCCTGCAGATGTTAAATGAAGTGGGAGTGACATAAAAGTACATGGTGCAAATCGTTGTGCCCGTGATGCCGGAAGTGGGGGTGATCAGGTGAGACTCAGCCAGCCCAATCTATTACTTACTACCACTTGCAGAGTTATCGCCTCCATTCTTTGTTCTCCCTTCTTAGGTTTGGGGTTTCTCTGTTCTCTTCTTCAACTAGATTTATTGATTTGTTTTTTACCTTTTTCCTATTCTAAGAACCTGGAAGGAAGTGAAGAAATTTAGGAGAAAATTAATGAAAATCAATTGACTTGAACATAAAAGTGAATTTCCACAATGAAAAGATCTTATTGACTTTAATTTAAAGGTATAATTCGTAAAAATATAAACTTTAGCGATTTGATTGAGTAATAATATAAAGTAATAATAATAATATTTATTATTATTGATAATAATAATATTAGGAATCATAGGAATAATAATAACAATAATAAGGGAAGGTATTAGCTATGCGGTTAGCGTATTGGATTCCCACGCGGTGATCCTGGGTTCCAATCCAGCTGCTGACCCTTAGATTTTTCGAGTCCAGCTTTTTTAAGATGTTAAACTGGGGATTTATGTAAAAGTGGTCTTTCGAAAAGGGTCTGTGTGTGTACCACAGGAAGCTGTACCTGTTAGATTGGACCATACCGGCTGCAACTGGAAGTATCAGTTTGCTGAATCGATCTTTTTTTCACTTTTTATCGATTTTCTCGAAAAAAAAAATGGCTCCATCTGGTTTCCTGAAACTGATAATAATAAAATGTATTGGATTCCCAATCGCGGAGATCGCGGGTTCGAGAATCCAGCTGTTGGTCTTTAAATTTTTCTCTTCCTAGGAGCTTCTTACAGCTCACTGTCCATTGCTGACTATAAGGAGAGAACACTGTCCGGAGGCCGGAAGTGCACTGAAAAAAAGCTCCGGTGGCCAATAACCTTAGATGTTGACGTGCCTTACATAATTAAAAAAATAAAAAGTAATAGTAATAACAATATTAATAATAATATCAGATTAAAATTCGATCTAGATAAAAAGTCAAACCTAGGAATCAGTACGGTGCGAACCTCAGACAGTGTGTGACGTCGGGTCTATGCAAGTGTGTCTAGTTCAGAGTTTTGCAGTCATTTTTGCATTGAAGAAAACTTAGTTTTAGGCTAGTTCTACTATTATTTATTAGTTTGTCAAATTCTAGTAAAATTTCATCGACCATTTCGGAGAAATTTTAATCAGAGAAATAATAATAATCTTTTGTTTCTTAATAGCCATATAATTTCTTTCATGTGTGTCTGTCTGTGGTAGTGTGCTGTTGGCTGCGCGCGCATTCTTTTGTTTACAAATTTATTGGACCTTTGTTATCTTGCAGGTTAGGAATATTTTTTAGCAGTTTATTCTACTAACTATTGTAAAAATGTAAACAAATGTCTTGAGTAGTGGTAGAACTGTAGCTGGTAGTGAGGGAAGTCTTAGTTTAGCTCGCGGCTTATGCAGCGGTTTCATTTATTTGTTTAAGGAAATAGCTGACGTTAACACGCCGAGTTCTTCGCTTTGTACCGAATATCAAAATACTGTTTCATCTTTAAATAATTAAAGCTATGATTTTTTTTTGTCTTCTGAAAATTCTTTATTTGATGCAAATAAATGAAAGAAATAAAAGTTTTTGGCTTCGAAACTGAACTAAATTAAAGCTGACAATATTTACTGACATCAAAGATTATTTTTTTAATGTTAGATCTGGATTCATGCCAAAAAATTACAGTTATACGTACTATATTATAAAGAAAATTTGGGAATTTTATCTTTTATAGAAAAAGAGAAAAAAAATAGTCAAATTTTGGTGTTTTTCAACGTTACGCTTTTTCGTGCTGTTTTTTGACGATCAATCCATTATACAACTGTTCTTCCGGGCAGTTTTAGTAATGTTTCGAGAGTCTTAAACATAATGCAGCCTAATGAGAATATCTTAACTTCCGTAAGCAATTTTGCGCAGTTTATTGGTTTTTCGGAGATGATCGATTCAATGTCTTCCCAACCAACCAATTATTATCAAGTATCGCAACTGTTCCGTCCATCATTGTGCTCTTAAAAAAAAAAATCTTGGAATCAGCTCCAGCAACTACTTCCTCCTTTAATAACCCGCCAATTTTTTCATTTCATCGCTAATTTCCCTCCGCCCCCCTAAACTTTGTTAATTGGGTTTCCGGTTTATGGGAAGCTCTCTGCAGGATTCTTTTGGGGTAAACCTAATGCTTTTGATGTACGGCAGTCATTACACCTGCTGTACACTCGAATTCCGTTCCTACAACTTCCATGGAGGAAATTACATCCCAAAGACCTCTTCCTGTATCCTTCTCTGATTAAAAAATCTGAGTGCATTCGTGGGAACTTTGTTCAATTAAGAGGCATTTCCGTTGTTTTTTTCGCTTTGAACCCCCCATCCAAAAGTATCTCCTGGCGTAAAATATAAAATTTTTACGATTTTCTGTTCCCTTTTGTTTCATAATATTGCTATTATTGACACAATAACTGGAATAAATGCAACCTGCACCTTGGTGCAGTAGGACAGATCACGTGACACTACTGTAATGGTAGGCATTAAAGTGTGTACGTGACCATCTTGGAAGTTGCAGCCGCTGTTCCATTTTACACTCATCTTATTTATGATTATTATTGCTGCGTGGGGTTTGAGATAAACTCGATTGGAATTCTGTATTTCCTGCTAGGCCTAGAGTAAGTAGAACCAAAGTGATAAAAAGTTGGATGCTTTTGAAGTTGTTTTATGTTCGAAAAATTTATTACCAAGTGTGGGTTAGCCACAGTCTAAAGTACGAAATGCCAAAATTTTCCACGTACAACGTACGTACGAACTACGGGTTAAGGTTTAAGAGAAAAGCTTTTGAATTAAAGTTGAAACTCACAAGGCAATTTGTAAAAATTTCCCTTTTACAAAATGTAAGATAACATAAAACTCACTTTAGTAATGAGAAGAAATTAGTCGCCACGGTAGCCGAGCGGTTAGAGGCTAGACCCGCAAAGCTAAGATGTATTGCGGTACTAGGCTGTATTCCCAGCCTATACCTTTAATGGTTAATATGAAAAATTTATAGTAAAGTATGTTTGCTAGTCGCCACGATAGCCGAGCGGTTAGAGGCTAGACCCGCAATGCTAAGATGTATTGCGGTACTAGGCTGTATTCCCAGCCTATACCTTTAATGGTTAATATGAGAAATTTATAGTAAAGTATGTTTGCTAGTCGCCACGATAGCCGAGCGGTTAGAGGCTAGACCCGCAATGCTAAGATGTATTGCGGTACTAGGCTGTATTCCCAGTCTATACCTTTAATGGTTAGTATGAGAAATTTATAGTAAAGTATGTTTGCTAGTCACTACCTAATTTGGTAGTTGGATCTAAAGCCGGTCTGAAAAAAATAGACATTACTTTACTTTATTGATTAATAAGAAGAAATTGAATTGTAATAAAGGAAAGTACCAAAGAGAATTTTTTTGATTTGAATCAATAAATAAAGTGCGACTACTAAATTAATCAATGTCAGGTTCCGGCGTGAGCGGGGGTTAAATGAGCTTGGCTTTAGTAATGAGCAGCGGCTCCTCTAATAGATGGGATAACATTCTATCGAGCTGGGAGGCTGAGGTCTCGTAAGCTTCATTAAGCTCTTAAAGGGAATACCGCCGGAAATATATACCCCAGCCCTTCTCGACTGTACCGCAAGATGTCGGCTAGCATCCTAGCAACATGGAGGATTTAGCATCACGATAAGATTATATTATTTGTAGCTAGAAATGGCGTTCCTAGTGTCGATTAGCGGAAGTATGACTAATGCTATTAGGCGGGTAGCATCCGGCTAGACAAATGTTTTTTTTTTCTTGAACGTCATTCGTCTAACCAAATATCATCTGGCAGAGTTGTTCTGACATCACCAACATCTGAGCTAACATTTTCTCTTTACAGACATTGTGCTAGGGGAGGGAAGACAAAATCTAAGGGGACAGCAGCTGGATTCGAACCTACGATCTCCGCATTGGAATCCAGAGTATTCACTAAGTGCAGAGTACTTGTTTGGCGAATACTAGTCAGTTATATGTGATTTCTTGTACGCTAATCGCCAATCTCGTTTCTGAACTATTTTGAAAGTAATTTTTAATCTTAAAGTCTACATTATAGAACTATGATACTTGAAGTTTGTAGCGAACACTCGACTTTATCAAAAGCTTTGAAACAGCGACCTTGTGTTTATGTCAGAATTGAAGTCACAGAATGCCACGGTGAGTTTGATTTTTGGGTAGACCGCACAAATTAAACACAAAGACTAACATTCACAGACCAAATCTGTAAAGACCATTATTTTGATGGAACTCCTGGGCAAAACATGAAACCTGCTAGTTCGCACAGGTGTACAAATTAATCGATCATAAGCATCTACAAATTGTGAACATCGCTAACAATCGAGATGGCTGTTGTATAAATAATTAGGGCTAGTGCTGGTAGCCACAAGTTCTGAGGATCGATATCCTGTTTAACTGCTAATTAGATTAGTAATCACTTTATGTAATAGAGTGTCGTCATGTTTGGCCAATCATTAGTAATAAATTGTAAATTAAATTTAATGCAATGCCAGCTGTTATATGTCGGTTTTATTTCCTTCTTCGGCAGGAAGTATTGTACTGAGTTATCGCTGGTAACATCCGGTTTGAGGTGCCTAAGTGCGCAAGTAAAGGATGTGAATGTTCCTGAATTACTAAAATCGCATAATGTCAAAGTGCAAACAAAAGGCGTATACTCAGTATTGTTAATTAGGAATATGCCACATCGTAATCATCATAAGGACATCCGATTTTAAGAAAAAACAAGAAAATTTTATTGATAGCAACGCCATCTATGAGTACGGCGCAGAACTGTTCACCTTGCTCTCAGTAGGCAATTTAAAAGTACGTAAAAGTTCTGTTCCACCGACAAAGGAAAATCATGAAACGTGCTTTTCTTTTAATGTAAACGACCTGTAACTAGGACAGTACTCTTCTTTAGTTTCCGGCTTTCGTTTTACCCGTTTCTAGGGGAAGGAAGTACTTGTTGCTGCGCGCACAAGTGACTATATTACTGCGTTTGCCATTTAAACACTTGCTGAAGAGAGAGTCAAAAGTTCTGAAATAAATTCTGACAAGTATAAAACTTTTGGAAAGGAAATTTAGCTTTTCTGTTGATGACACAGTTTTCCAGGAAAATGCACTCTACATTATTATATAAGAAAACTTGCTTCTAAGTTTATTATTTAAATTCAACCATCTCACCAATTTTTCCACAATAAGACCCGAGACAAATTCTGTAAACATGAGACTTCTGTTCTTCCGTCTGTGTGGCAGCTATTTTTCCTAGCAATCATTTCCGGATTTCCATAGCTTTGTTTGCTTTCCCAGTTGAATAAATATAGTGAGACAGTACTGCTAAAAGGTCCTACCTCTGTCTCTTCTCTGCTATTCTTTCCTTTATTCTATTTTCTCAGCTGATTTAAAGTCCATTTATTAAAAAAATAAATTCTAGAGTTTAAACAGACGTTCTAAACTATCAATGCAAATGATGAAATTGAATTTTGCAAAGTTCCTCCCTTACTTGATTGTTTACCAAACTTTAGTTGCAAGCATGCAATTATTGTCGCAATGTGAAAGGAGACTGAGAGCAGCATTCACAGCGTCTCGACTGGCCTCTGCTGCGCTGGAAACTGGAATGTCCATGAAGTCCAGCAGTAATGAAAATACGATCTGTTCTATATATCTGGATCGTCCACAAAACCTAGGCTTCACACTTGGTGACACCAAGTTTTCTGCCCACTTTATAATTGTAATATAAGAACTTAACTTCCGGCCGGCGGTACTATCATGCTGCAAATGCCTTTATTTCCTTCCGTCACCCCGTTATAAAGAATGAATGTTATCAATAAGGTATTATTGGAGGGGGAGGGATTTAAGGCGCGTTAATATCTAAGGTTATTGGCGCCAGGAGCTTTTTTCATTGCACTGCTGGCCTCCGTATATATTCTCTTGTTACAGACAACATTGTCCATCACCAGGGACAGTGAGCTGTAAGAAGCTCCTAAAAAGAGAAAAAAATCTAAGGGGCCAGCAGCTGGATTCGAACCCGCGATCTCCGTGATTGGGAATCCAATACATTTTATTACATATTTTTATTTTTTAAAAAAAATGATTTAAGGCGCGTCAACATTACAGGTTATTGGCTCCCGGAGCTTTTTTCAGTTCACTGCCGGCCTCCGGACAGTGTTCTCTCGTTACAGACAACACTGTTACATCACCGGGACAGTGAGCTGAAAAGAAGCTCCTAGGAAGAGAAAATCTAAGGGTCAGCAACTGGATTGGAACCCGGGACCTCCGCGTGGGAATCCAATACATTTTATTATTATCAGTTTAAGGAAACCTGATGGAGCCATTTTTTTTTTTTTTCAAGAAAATCGATAAAAAGATCGATACAGCAAAATGATACTTCTGGTTGAGAGATTTTGATTGTGAGGTTGCAGCCGGAACTCCTGGTAGGGTCTAATCTAAAGGTAGTACACACACAGACTCTTTTCAGAAGACCACTTTTACATAACCCCCCGTTTATCATCTTAAAAAAGCTGGACTCGAAAAGTTGTCATGAATAAGAAAGAAAACTTTGCAGACACTAGAAGAACTCTGAAATAGAAACAACCATATGTGTGACCGAACAATTTGGAAACTAAGTCCAAGGGACTTACTAAACTTCTCCTAAATTCTTCGGTGGGTTCGGACTTTGCCGCTACTTTACATAAAGTACTTTTTCAAAATCTTGGGAATACGAGAAGGTAAGGACGGATGGAACGGTCCAAAGTGGGACCTGAGTGTGGGGCCATAAAAAGAAAGGAAAATCCCACTTTCCTCAAGAAAAACTCAAGTAATATTGTTAAGAAAGTTTTTCCACCTCTTTATTAAGTACTTTATCCTGTAAGTTGAGAATAAAGTTTTCCATTTGCTCTTGTCGACATGCCTCCTCTAACTGAACTCAAAATGTGAGGATTTTCTTTTTCCTTTTGCTGCTAAGGGTGAAGCAAAAACTCACCTCCAAGATGTACTAACTTTAATTTACTGCAGGTAAGAAAAAGTGGCAATTGTTCAGTGCGGATTATTTATGGGAAATGCCCGTTTAGAGGGGCACTCAGACCGGAAAAGGTATGTGGATGCTCGACTTTTCACAGGAAGTGGTGGGGCAACATGCTTCGATCGCCACACCAGGTGTGGCTATTAAATAAGGGACTGATGCTGCTACAGAAGAACTATGTTATGCGCCAAATCCTAACGACCGACAGCTGTACAGCGTAAAGAGCCTTCTCTTTCTTCGATTGCAGCGTCTCACGTGTTTGTAGAGAAATCTGTCTGGCCGGAACCGTCGTTTGTGTAAGAGGTGCCGTATAGCAACGAATTGTCGTGAAATTTCACATCAAAACTTGATAAAACCGCTTCTGAAACTTGATCTTTTATTAAAAGAAGTTTATGGTGATGAATGTTGCGAGTTCTTGAGTGGTTCAAGCGTTTCCAAGATGGCCGAGAAGACGTCGGAGATGATGACCGCCCGGGTCGCCCTTCCACGTCCAAAACTGATGAAAATATCCGATTATAATTAATCAACATTACTACCGTGAGCTACTTGCTCAACTCCGTAAAAGAGTAAGGAAAAAAATCGACCCGATTTGTGGAAGAACAAGTCCTCAGGGTTCTCCATCAAGACAACCGGCGCCGGCTCACACTGTCAATAGACTTTTCTAGCCAAGTACAACATCCCTGTTTTAGGCCATCCTGACCTGGCCCCACATGTGACTTTAGATCTGTTCCCCAAAGTTAAATCTGCATTGAAAAGGAACACGATTTCAGTCCGTTGAAGCTGTGAAAGAAAAAGCGGCACGCGTCATGCAGGAGCTGACAGAAAAAGACTTCCAGCTCTGTTTCGTACAATGGTAAATTCGCATGGAGCGTTGTAGGGATAGGGGAGGGATGTATATTGAAGGTGATAATAACTAAATATGTATAAATTTAAAATAAAATGTTTTATAGCAATAGTCTCGTTATTTAATAGCTACACCTCGTAGATCCTCTTATCTGCAGGAAGCGGAAGGGAAAAATCTAACGCAAGGTTTTTTTCCCCCTTTGCCGAACAATACTTAGGGCAGACTCTGTTTAGTAGGTTGAAATCAATCAAACTACAGGTTGAAATCAATCATAATTTCAATAAAATCATAATTAAGAAGCACAAAGTAAAATTAGAAGGGAGAAATTGTTAGCTAGGGGGAGTGGCTCGGTAATGGCGTCTAGTCAGAGATTCCAGTATCGTAATTTGATCGACTTCATTTATAGTTTTAAAATCAATATCGACCACTAACTTTTTCCTTCCTTTAATTAAAATTTTAAAAGTTGCTGCAAAGTGAATACAACAAAAGTCTCTACTCTTTGGGAGGCCACAAATTAAAGCAACAGGAACACTGTTACTTCACTAACTACAATCTCGAGGAAGTCAGTCTACTACAAACTTCCGATCAAAAAACCTTCCTCAATTCTTAGTAATTGGTGACATAAATCCGTAAATGAAACTTTTTACAAGGTACCCTTTTTCCGAAGGAACTTATCCTAAAGAAGTGTTGCTAATCAAACTTGAAGAACTACGCATGCGTAGCTCTTATATATCAAGATATTTATTGGTGGGTGGTGGGGGGATACAAGTGTGCAATGCACCCTTAAAGATCTATTGTCTGGCCCCTCTGCGGCCAGACGAATCCCCTACAGCATTTGCCCAGTCCCAGATGGCTGGATAAATCCCGCAATCTGAATGGGATCCAAGGAAGGTATGTCCTCCTGCAGCACTTGGTAACTAGCCAGCTATCCTGGATCTTCCTTACGTTTGTAGCATCGCAGTCAGTTAGGAGGAGTATTTGGGGTTTCTTCCGTCGCAGTGTCATCGCGTTCCCAAGATCCAACTATTACAGGTGAGGAAACCTGTGAGCTTGCGGAGACCCTTCTAGTCTCTTAGCCAAGGAAAATACCCAAGCTTGCACAGCTATCAGCGCACAAGCCTCCCCCCCCCCAAACTCTTTGCAGAGATATGGTGAGGCGAAGAATGGACCGCTCGTCTAAAAGACCCCCGCCCCGGGTACAGAATCTCATGGAGATACATTGATCTTTAGACTTTTTCTTTTTTCATCTTCCACAAAAAGCGCTGTTTATCAAAGCAGATCTCTGGTCACAATCTCCACCCTGGTGATTAATAGAAAGAGAGGGGAGAAAACTTTAACAAAGAAAAAGACCTATACAATAACCAGTGGCAAGGAAAAGGTGAAAAATCTCAGGTAATACTGGAAGACAATGTAGTTCAGTTGGTGGCCACAAGGGGCTGCGGTGACAAACCCCTTCCTGGCTTTTATAAATTAAACTTGCAGTGTTGCCAACTTTATTGAAAATAATGGTCCTAGACTAGACCGGAAGCTTTTCTTAATCTTATAAGATTACCTTTACAATCATCTGAGACCGGAAAGACTGTCAGAACTCTATAATTTATAAAGCTCACTATAGATATAGATATCCTGTGCGAGCGTAACTAAAAAAAAAAAAAAAACTTGAAACCGCCAAAAAGTTTATTTTTGATATTTGGAGTAAAATGAAAACAAAATCCCAAAGCGGAAGACTGAAAGTTTTCAGTCAAATACCTCATTATTCGACGCCAAAAGGACACGCAAACCAGTTTCAGCTTGAAAGGGATCTTCCGTTTTGAGGTCGATAGCTGAACCCTCTCAAAAAGAAAACCACTTTCTCGAACTCAGAGGAGCTAGTGTTGCTTCAGCAGTATAAGAGAAGACTGCCAGCCAGAAACGGGATTCTTAAAACACTAAAGATGGCCGACCAAACTGCGTATGAAAGTCGCGCTTATAACTCTAATCAAACTAATAAGATTCTAAGTCCTAGATTAAAGTCAGAGTTGAAGACATTTAAGCCAAACTTTGCCAAACAGCGGTTGTCATGCAGAAGTTCTCCTGCAGCTCCAGTTTCCCTAAACGACATCTAATTAACTCCCAACTCCTGGTCTCATTCCGAAGTTTTGCTCATTACTAATAAGTTTTTAGTAAAGCCATTTCCTTTTGAGTACTTTAACACAATACTTTACTCAATACCTCTGTGAAATGCTTAAATCTTTGTCCACTAATCGGATACTCCCCCAGACATGGAACATGAAAGCTCCCTGGATGGTTGTGTGGGCTTCTAAAATTAGCAATTACACTACAGTTACAGGAAATCTGCTGCGAACCACTCACAAGACTTCCACTTCACCACAGGAAGCTGAACCTGTAGATTGGACCCTACCAGGAGTTCCGGCTGCAACCTTGCGGTCAATATCGCTCAACCGGAAGTATCAGTTTGCTGAATCGATCTTTTTTTTTTTACTTTTTATCGATTTTCTCGGAAAATGGATCATTTTCTTTTCTACTTCCGTAAAATGCCTTCTAAATTTCCTAAAAATTACATTTTTACGAAAAAGTTTTTATTTAAATAATTTTTCGTTTTGGGCTTTTTGAAGTGGATGTTTCCTGTTAAGAGAACAACTTCCGGCTTGCAGTAAGGGGATGTCATGTGAGTTTTCATACCAGATTTTCCTTTTTTTTAAATTAATGTACTGACAGACAGACAGACAGACAGACGTGGATTAAGGCGCAAAGTAGATTTTGCCAAATAATAACAGTATTTAGGGTTGTCGTTGTAGGGAGTAGTTACAGTAAAAATCACGAGAGGCGCTACTGTCCGCCCTGGGTATTAGTAATCCGATTAAACTTGGTCTCCTAATTATTTCCTCTGCACATGTTTGCTTTCCAACTACTGCGCATTACCGGAAGTATTTCTCTCTCTCTCTCTCTCTCTCGGTCAGTTTTTTTCTATTTTGTATTTTCTGCGGAAGTTCCTGTTTTCCAGGCTCTTAAGATTGGTTAAGTGGTTTTTGGAAATTGATTGTGGGTCAGCGTATTTCTAGGAAAAAAAATGGAAATCGCAATTTGGTATTGGATTCAGATAGTGGACAATTCGCTATTGATGCTCAGCAGCGATAGATCAAAGAAAGAGACTGTGTAGAAAAATTACAGATCTACATGCAGATTTCCTTCGTTCTGGAGGAGGGCAGGGGTCAGGAAAGAATAAAAGGTCTTTTCTTTACTTTGTCCACGTTTCGATCGTTAATTATAGCGTTTCCCAACCTTATTTTTGGCTCGCTTAGACCACTTTTCGTGAAATTTGTTATTCCGAGTATTATTATCAGCTTTATTTGTATACAGACACAGAGTATCTGTTACAAAGGAGTTCAAAGTTCATGTTCACTTTATAAACTTAGTAAAGTGTAAGATCTTAGTTTTAAAACTTTTTTTAAAATAATTAAACATTGCGTACATATTTTTCTCTTCAAAATTATTAATTAATTAACAAAGTTCTTCTTTAGGATTATTATATTTGTGCCCAAACCTTCTAAATTAATATCTTTTAAGCATTCCAACTACCTGTAAGTACCAATTAAATTTAATGTTGCTTTGATAGAGCTTACTCATTACAATCCAGTCTCTTGAAGCAGATTTTTTAAATAGTTATCATTCAAGTTCTGTCACATGATAATTCTATTAAATTTTCTTTATCTTTTATTTGATAATGATGTAGCTTTTCCTAAATTTTCTTTATAGAAGGGGTTTGAATTCCAATTATAGTATGTGATTTCGGGTTTTGGGAAAATACTCCATGAAAGACAATTTTAATCGTGTTAAGTGTTCTATAATATTTTCTCGTATATCTTGAGACAGACTAACCTTATTACTTGTTCATATTAACAACTTTACTGTATAATATTATTAATTGCGTACATATTTTTTCTCTTCAAAATTATTAATTAATTTACAAAGTTCTTCTTTAGGATTATTATATTTGTTTATATGGAGTGGGGATTCTAAAACTTTCATAGACTGGGCAGCTGATAAACAATTAATGTTTCCGGCTCGTTCTTATTACACATCAAACAATGATCTTTGGGGTTTAATTGTATAAAAATTACATTATTGATTTTTTAAATTTAATAACATTAGGGGCCACCCAATCTTATTTCAGTAAGAATTCTTGTAACTTGAAAAGAAATGAATTTATCTAATAAATATTGTTGGTTAACATTTTTGTAATAAATTTGGTGAATTTCAAAATATATTAAAAATAATGTTATTTACTTTATTTAAATCAATTAAGTGCAAATGTTACATGTTATTATTATAGAAATATTAGGTTTGTGATACAGTAAGCGTTCTAATGTTCAACTCTAATTCTAGATGGGGGTTTGAAATCCAATTATCATTTGTGTTTTCGGGTTTAGAGAAAATACTCCATGAAAGACAATTTTAATCCTGTTAAATGTGCTATTATATTTTCTCGTATATCTTGAGACAGACTAACCTTATTACTTGTACTTATTAACAACTTTACTGTATAATATTATTAATTAAAATAATTTTTATTAATTATAGGGGAAAAAAATTAAAAAAACGTTTCAATGATATTTTTATGATTTAACTTTTTTTATATTTTCATGTCCGCCATTATTGATTAGTTTTCGTGTACCACCGACCAGCAACTCTGAGAAGCGCTGATTTATTCAATCATCTTTTTGGGCTTAGGAAATGGGATGTGATGTAGATGAACACAGGGAAGCGATGGTCTTATGAATTGATGAATGTGTGTTCACTCTAGCATCCAGTCAATGCTGCAATAATAGAGGACAAAGCGAGATCTCCCGAAATGGAAAACTGTTCAGTAAAGTGGGACTTCCTTAGGGATATTGCTGGTGGCACTCCAGTGGAAATCAACAGTTTCCGCTTCCTGCGATCTGCACTTCCGGAAATGTTTTCTTCACACTCACAGACACGCCCACAGTGACCATTTCCCGTCTCAGGGGATATTCCCAGTTATATAACACTGAATCGGCAATTTATCATGGCCATTGTAATTTCCTCACCTAGTTTAGGGCGAGCAAAACCTACAAGTTTTCCAGAAGTGAAACTGGAGAAATGTAGGAGTGACCAAAAACAAATTATATTTTTTAGCGATGAGCGTCCAAGAATGAAGTCAAACTGCTGTGGCATGATCTCTGAGATGTTGAGGAGGTTTTGAGATAGTGGATCGAATAAAACGTGATGCTTCTTCCGCTTTCATGTTTTTGCCGGAAGTAAAAAGTGGTGAGAAAAACAATGTTTGTTTTTCCCCATTGAGCCGATGGTTATTGATGAGTAACTGAGAGAAAAAGTTCTGGTGAAAATGTTTTTGTATCCAATTTCCACTAGTTCATTACTCCGGAAACTGTCCGCCCTTACCGTACCCTTGCTGCCGAACGTGATCGGAGTACAAATCCACACCCGTTCGGTGTTCGGGCTCACTTATATAGCCGCACTTTTGGCGCCCCACAACCTTCATCTTTTCTATTTCAGTACAAGACTTTATACCAGTTGCCCGGGTAGAACGTTCTCTGAATGCCTCTGGAGTTCTGCGTGCGGACATCTCCGGCCAAAGTTCCACAAACCCATAAGAAGTGAAATTTACTGCCTCCAGCTATAAGAGCCGAGTTGTGAAGACAGAACCTCGAATATATGACCATTGAAATACATACAACTTGCTCTTCATGGAATTACTATTTTTTAACAAATTCTATAACTTGGTATTTTTACTAAAAGTTTAATTTCACCCAGTTTTTCACTTTCTCTGTTACCCAGCAAAATTTTCATTCGAATTTTCACAGGATGTATCCATTTTAAAAGTCCCCTTGGGTTTTCCCGGACGTTTCTCCAATTGGCTCTCCGTGGATCTTAGAACGTGATAAGTAAAAACTCATCATCGCAATGCTCCCTCTTCCGGGAGAGAGGACATACTTCCTGACACACTAAACAAAAAGAAACTCCCTTCCGAACACTTCCGAGCGGGCGGAGTCCAGACAGTCCGATTGGTCCAGATTCCTCAGACAGCTGTTAGTAGAAAGCTCTTAAGTTTGATATGGCCAATACACAAGGAGGTGCTCAGACTATTCCCTAAGCGGAAAGCGGATGTTTCCTTTTCCTCTTTGCCCAGGGTGGAAAATCTGCTTCCCGTTTTTCTTTATCTAATATTTATCAGACAAGGCTACCATTTATTTTCCTCTGCTCACTGACTCAGAGTATTAAAAAGCAGAAAGAGAGGAAAAGCAAAAGAAAAACTCTTTCTTATTAACTTTTCTTATTGCATGGAAAACTTTTCGTTTTATTCTCCCGGAAAGTCTATTAACCGAGTTCATGTCGGACTGTGTGAACTCGGTAAAATGGTAACGATGAGTGCATAAATAAATACCTAAATATATAATTAAAATTGTGACTAAAAACAAGAAATACTAAAAATAAAGTTACATAATAATGGAGCGTAGAAAAGGAATTTCCGCCTTCTACTATCGCAAGCGGAAGTGTTGTGATCGAGCGTATTTCTTTTTTGAATTTTCACCGGAAGCAATAGTAACGTAATAAAATTTCCAGATTAGGAAAAAGCGGTCATTATATTGATCTTTGCATTGATGGGCGTGGTCAACGTGCCTCAGAATTGGAGTAAAGTCGCCGGAAGTGGTGTAGTTCAAAACAGCCAATCGAAAGTGCCCAATGATTGGTCTCAAAACTTTGGAACCTTTTTTACCAAGAAAAAAGCTGCTTAAGACCGTTCTTGGGGATAGTGAAGGCTGAGCTTTCCTCTAATGTGTCATTTAAGTATAATGTACGGGCTCATTACCTGGATAATATTAACAGGAATTCAAATTGAAAGTAACATTCCCGAATTGAAAGAGGTAGGCGAGCGAAAATGGTACTTTACTACGAGATTTCGGTACAAACAACTTCCTTCTTTGAAGGTGGAGGGATGGCCAAATTTAGCCTAGACCAGGGGTCTCTGTTTTAAGTAGAGAGCCATTTCTTCTTAAATAATTTTAACAAATCTTACCAAGAGCCGCAAGGATGATAATGTAAAAAAAATCTGTAGATCATTTGTATTCACAATTTATTATTTTATGATATTCAATAACATTTAAATGTATTAAAACTGTCCGGTAGGACAATTGTATAAGGGTTGATCGTCAAAAAATGCACGGAAAAGCGTAACGTTGAAAAACACCCAACGTTTAAATATAAATTTTATATATTAATTTTCACATATTGCAAAGTAAATAAACAAATAAACAATAACTAAACCTGTGTTTGAATGAAAATGGCGGCAGTCTTTTATAATTACGTACTGTATTTTAATATAATTCTATTCAATTTCAAACCTATCACATTTAAAATTCTTTTTGAAAAAATATCTCTACTTTAATAAATGAAATTTTCATCTGTTTCAATAAAATGGAAATATACAATTTATTTTGGACAGGCTGAAGAGCCATACAATTTGGATAAAAGAGCCGCATGCGGCTCACGAGCCGCGGATTGCCGACCCCTGGCCTAGACCATCCATTATTAACCTATTTGCTAGGTTAAGTTGGATTAGGTTATGTTGGACTATAATGGATTACCCTTCGGCGTTATAGCAGGCTTTCCCAGAAGGAGCTCAAGTAATTGAAAGCCAGCAAGGCTAAGCTCATAGGAGTGGGACAGGCGAACAGCTGTCCAGGCAATAACCGCTCCTCGATCTGAGTTAATCGCTTCTGTTGATGGTTTTCCTCCATTCAGGGAGACACCTGAAATAACGAAGCTTGGAGCGTGATAGCATCTAGAGGGTAGGAAGAGGTTTCTAGCACACCTTCAGGTGGAGATCTGGTTGGAGAAGATGCTGTTGTTCAAGGAGTATTGTTTCGAAAACCCTACCTGGATTCTTCTAGATTTCTCAGAAATCTCAATTTAAGGGGAGTGCTGTAGGTTGAGAACACTCTCTTTTATATAGAAAAAGGAAATGGAAATTAGCTTACATGGCTCCCTATGCAGTGCTTACTCCAGCCAATAGAAAAAGGAAATGGAAATTAGCTTACATGGCTCCCTATGCAGTGCTTACTCCAGCCAATAGAAAAAAAAGAAAAGTATAAGAACATTCCCATTAGAATTTTCCAATTGTAAATGGGAAAGCCGTAGTATATTTGTAATGGTAAACAGTATACATGCTAAAGAGAAAAGTGAAAACAGTTGGTGAAAGCGTGAGTCTAAAGTATCAATAAGAGCTCCGACCCGGTCCTAAGTACCCAAGTACCAGAGGATGCGCTCCAGATGAATTCACCACTTCCGCTAATGGCTCGCTAATTAATTACTTTTCTAAGTTTGAATTCCCCACACTCGAGCGCGCTATCTTCGCTTCCTTTAACACAAATATCTTACTATGTTGCCCTCTACATCAGCGCTGATTGCTATAAAGTACTCGTAAAGTAAAGTAATGCCTATTTTTTTCAGGCGGGCTACCAAATTAGGTGTCTGGAAGGAGGCGACTAGCAAACATACTTTATTGTAAATTTTTCATATTAACCATTAAAGGTATAGACCGGGGAATATAGTCTATTGTAGAATATCTACAATAATAGAGGCAGTTGGAATTGGGACAGTGGCTATTGAATAGTGGCTACCGGTGGCACTGGCCAGAAGGAGTAATGGGGTTGTAGAGTGGTCCTCCAGTCACCAGTTTCAATACAAAATGATATATTATACAGGATTACGTCATCATTCAAAGCGACTTGAGTTGAGTGATTCTGTGGCACCAAACAATGGACACCAATTTACGCGCAGTCCAATAAAATTTTGTTTTGAGAAACACTTGTCTTTAGAAGGGAGGACCAAAGGCGCAGTATTCCCCAAACCGATTTCCGTGGAAAGCCACGCTTCCTGAAACCTCTCGGGGGGTTCAAAATAGCAACCCTTCGCTCCCCAAAGAGAAATAAAAAAAAAAGTAGTAAGTAATTGCCTATTTTTTCAGGCAGGCTTTACGTCCAACGTTAGGTGTCGTGGACGGAGGCGACTAGCAAACATGCTTTACTATAAATTTCTCATATTAACCATTAAAGGTATAGACTGGGGAATATAGCCTAGTACCGCAATACATCTTAGCTTTGCGGGTCTAGCATCTAACCGCTCGGCTATCGTGGGGACTAGCAAACATACTTTACTGTAATTTCTCATATTAACCATTAAAGGTATAGACTGGGAATATAGCCTAGTATCGCAATACATCTTAGCTTTGCGGGTCTAGCCTATAACCACTCGGCTATCGTGGCGAGTAGCAAACATACTTTACTATAAATTTCTCATATTAACCATTAAAGGTATAGACTGGGAATATAGCCTAGTATCGCAATACATCTTAGCTTTGCGGGTCTAGCATCTAACCGCTCGGCTATCGTGGGGACTAGCAAACATACTTTACTGTAATTTCTCATATTAACCATTAAAGGTATAGACTGGGAATATAGCCTAGTATCGCAATACATCTTAGCTTTGCGGGTCTAGCCTCTAACCGCTCGGCTACCGTGGCGACTAGCAAACATACTTTACTGTAAATTACTCTTATTAACCATTAAAGGTATAGACTGGGAATATAGCCTAGTACCGCAATACATGTTAGCTTTGCGGGTCTAGCCTATAACCACTCGGCTATCGTGGCGACTAGCAAACATACTTTACTATAAATTTCTCGTATTAACCATTAAAGGTATAGACTGTGAATATAGCCTAGTACCGCCATTTATCTTAGCTTTGCGGGTCTAGCCTCTAACCGCTCGGCTACCGTGGCCATTATATATAGCGCAACTATATTATTCAAAGCTAAATATTCGCTCTGCGCCACATCATTTTCAGCCTCAGAGGAACCTCAAAAAAAAACAAAAAAAAAACACCGGCACGATTTCCATATTTTCTCTTACTAGAAAGAGAGAAGTGATATGTTGGTATACCTGTCGTCCGACCTTATATTTCCGTTTAAAAGCCAGTAGGAAACTAATGACAATCCATAAAGCCGAATGTACAATCCGCAAGTGAATACTTCTGCCTCATGCTGATTACTGTGGACATCCCTTGCATCCAGAATCTATTCTCTTCACGTACATTGAAGACAGTTCACGTATAGAAGTGACTTCCTTGGAATGATGACTTAACAATGGGTAAATCGAACTAAATGAGCCAGAAAAACATCACTTCCTCTGCATCACTACCCCCACCACCAATTTATTCCAATTTAATTCCATTTTCAATCACACGCACTCCAATATCTTCCTTGGGCTGAACCCTAGACAAGAGACTAATCGTTTTAATCCACTTCTTTTGAAAACCCTACGGTTCAGATGTTAATGCAATTTTTGGGTAATCTTAAAGTGATCACTAAGATCTATGTAGTTGAGACAGATGTCAAGTTTACATCTAGAATAAGAGTATTGTTGCAGTTACAAGAAATAGAGATAATTTTAGACGAAATGGCCCAGAGTTTTGGGAGGAATATCACTTTTAAGTCTTGTTTAATACTTAATGAATGGCTATTGAGCGAAAGTTCAGCATCAGATCTCGTGACTCTCCAACGGAGATTCTCAAAATAGCAACTTTAAGGAAGTAGTTCCCGTAGAGTTATACAAAGTTGAAAATCACGAAATCGGGTCTCTCAACATTAAGACGAATGAATTCTTAACACCTCGTTAAGCACACTTCTGAGCTTAATGACATTTCCCTTCAATAAAGGGCTACATTTTTTTTTTATAATTACATTTGGATGGGCTGCACTCCAGAGTGCACTCCAGATTTCCCATACTCTGGAGAGGAGTGAACGATAGTGATGTCATTATAGTAACGTCCATTTTGTCGAGTACTGTCTGGTAATGCTGTCAGTGATAAATGGTCCCAATATGGAGGCTGCATCATTGAGCCACTGCCATTCCAGCTGGATCTCCCTCCAGACTATCACTCTCTCTCTCTCTCTCATTGAGATGAAAGCAACTTTAAGGCTCCAGCAAGATTCTGCAGTCCATTCTTTTTATTATGCATTATGCATTCTATCTACCATAAAATAAATATTTTATTATATAATTATAAAACCTTCTACATCAAAGAGGTTCCATCTGGCGGAAGTTCTTCCATTTTTAATTAGTTCTTTGAGTTGATGCAACTGTTTCCCAGCCTATTATTGCCCAAGAGCAAAAGGCCGAACTAGACCTATTTAGCTTGTCTCAGCGAGTAGAACTGGCAATTACCCGCGTAAATAAAATAGCATTGATATAATTAAGAGAAATTTTAACATTCCAGTGGCAGTAGTACTGGATACATAAGAAATTAAAATTTACGTTTGTTTTTCATACTCTAAACATTGAATCGTAATATCTCCATTTCTATCGAACGGAATTCTATCTAATTTGGCTCCTTTTTAGAGTTTAACTATCTCTACAATTGAGTGAAATTTTAACATTCTAGCTACAGTAGTTCAGGAGATATAAGAAGTTTACGTATCTTTTACATACTCTAAACTTTCACTCGTAATATCTCCATTTCTATTAAACGGAATTCTATCTAATTTGGCTCGTTTGTAGAGTTTAACTATTTCTACAATTGAGTGAAATTTTAATTTTCTAGCTACAGTAGTTCAGGAGATATAAGAAATTAAAGTTTACGTATCTTTAACATACTCTAAACTTCGATTCGTAATATCTCCATTTCTATCGAACGGAATTCTATCTAATTTGGCTCGTTTGTAGAGTTTAACTATCTCTACAATTGAGTGAAATTTTAACATTCTAGCTACAGTAGTTCAGGAGATATAAGAAGATAAAGTTTACGTATCTTTTACATACTCTAAACTTTGATTCGTAATATCTCCATTTCTATCGAACGTAATTCTATCTAATTTGGCTCTTTTTTAGAGTTTAACTATCTCTACAATTAAGTGAAATTTTAACATTCTAGTGGCAGTAGTTCAGGAGATATAAGAAGTTAAAGTTTACGTTTGTTTTACATACTCTAAACTTTGATTCGCAATATCTCCATTTCTATCGAACGGAATTCAATCTAATTAGGCTCGTTTGTAGAGTTTAACTATCTCTACAATTGAGTGAAATTTTAACATTCTAGTGGCAGTAGTTCAGGAGATATAAGTAGTTAAAGTTTACGTTTGTTTTACATACTCTAAACTTTGATTCGCAATATCTCAATTTCTATCGAACGGAATTCAATCTAATTAAGCTCGTTTGTAGAGTTTAACTATCTCTACAATTGAGTGAAATTTTAACATTCTAGTGGCAGTAGTTCAGAAGATATAAGTAGTTAAATTTTACATTTGTTTTACATACTCTAAACTTTGATTCGCAATATCTCCATTTCTATCGAACAGAATTCAATCTAATTAGGCTCGTTTGTAGAGTTTAACTATCTCTACAATTGAGTGGAATTTTAACATTCTAGTGGCAGTAGTACAGGAGATATAAGAAGTTAAAATTTACGTTTGTTTTATATACTCTAAACTTTGATTCGCAATATCTCCATTTCTAGCGAACGGAATTCAATCAAATTTGGCTCTTTTTTAGAGTTTAACTGTCTCTACAATTGAGTGAAATTTTAACATTCTAGTGGCAGTAGTTCAGGAGATAAAAGAAGTTAAAGTTTACGTATCTTTTACATACTCTAAACTTTGATTCGCAATATCTCCATTTCTATCGAACGGAATTCAATCTAATTAGGCTCGTTTGTAGATTTTAACTATCTCTACAATTGAGTGAAATTTAAACATTCTAGTGGCAGTAGTTCAGAAGATAAAAGTAGTTAAAGTTTACGTTTGTTTTACATACTCTAATCTTTGATTCGCAATATCTCCATTTCTATCGAACGGAATTCAATCTAATTAGGCCCGTTTGTAGAGTTTAACGATCTCTACAATTGAGTGAAATTTTAACATTCTAGTGGCAGTAGTTCAGGAGATATAAGTAGTTAAAATTTACGTTTGTTTTACATACTCTAAACTTTGATTCGCAATATCTCCATTTCTATCGAACGGAATTCAATCAAATTTGGCTCTTTTTTAGAGTTTAACTATCTCTACAATTGAGTGAAATTTTAACATTCTAGTGGCAGTAGTTCAGGAGATATAAGAAGTTAAAGTTTACGTTTGTTTTACATACTCTAAACTTTGATTCGCAATATCTCCATTTCTATCGAGCGGAATTCAATCTAATTAAGCTCGTTTGTAGAGTTTAACTATCTCTACAATTGAGTGAAATTTTAACATTCTAGTGGCAGTAGTTCAGGAGATATAAGTAGTTAAAGTTTACGTTTGTTTTACATACTCTAAATTTTGATTCGCAATATCTCCATTTCTATCGAACGGAATTTAATCTAATTAGGCTCGTTTGTAGAGTTTAACTATCTCTACAATTGAGTGAAATTTTAACATTCTAGTGGCAGTAGTTCAGGAGATATAAGTAGTTAAAGTTTACGTATCTTTCACATACTCTAAACATTGATTCGCAATATCTCCATTTCTATCGAACGGAATTCAATCTAATTAGGCCCGTTTGTAGAGTTTAACTATCTGTACAATTGAGTGAAATTTTAACATTTTAGTGGCAGTAGTTCAGGAGATATAAGTAGTTAAAGTTTACGTTTGTTTTACATACTCTAAACTTTGATTCGCAATATCTCCATTTCTATCGAACGGAATTCAATCTAATTAGGCCCGTTTGTAGAGTTTAACTATCTCTACAATTGAGTGAAATTTTAACATTCTAGTGACAGTAGTTCAGAAGATAAAAGTAGTTAAAGTTTACGTTTGTTTTACATACTCTAATCGTTGATTCGCAATATCTCCATTTCTATCCAACGGAATTCAATCTAATTAGGCCCGTTTGTAGAGTTTAACTATCTCTACAATTGAGTGGAATTTTAACATTCTAGTGGCATAGTACAGGAGATATAAGAAGTTAAAGTTTACGTTTGTTTTACATACTCTAAACTTTGATTCGCAATATCTCCATTTCTATCGAGCGGAATTCAATCTAATTAAGCTCGTTTGTAGAGTTTACCTATCTCTACAATTGAGTGAAATTTTAACATTCTAGTGGCAGTAGTTCAGGAGATATAAGTAGTTAAAGTTTACGTATCTTTCACATACTCTAAACTTTGATTCGCAATATCTCCATTTCTATCGAACGGAATTCAATCTAATTAGGCCCGTTTGTAGAGTTTAACTATCTCTACAATTGAGTGGAATTTTAACATTCTAGTGGCAGTAGTTCAGGAGATATAAGTAGTTAAAATTTACGTTTGTTTTACATACTCTAAACTTTGATTCGCAATATCTCCATTTCTATCGAACGGAATTCAATCTAATTAAGCTCGTTTGTAGAGTTTAACTATCTCTACAATTGAGTGAAATTTTAACATTCTAGTGGCAGTAGTTCAGGAGATATAAGTAGTTAAAGTTTACGTATCTTTCACATACTCTAAACTTTGATTCGCAATATCTCCATTTCTATCGAACGGAATTCAATGTAATTAGGCCCGTTTGTAGAGTTTAACTATCTCTACAATTGAGTGAAATTTTAACATTTTAGTGGCAGTAGTTCAGGAGATATAAGTAATTAAAGTTTACGTTTGTTTTACATACTCTAAACTTTGATTCGCAATATCTCCATTTCTATCGAACGGAATTCAATCTAATTAGGCCCGTTTGTAGAGTTTAACTATCTCTACAATTGAGTGAAATTTTAACATTCTAGTGACAGTAGTTCAGGAGATATAAGTAGTTAAAATTTACGTTTGTTTTACATACTCTAAACTTTGATTCGCAATATCTCCATTTCTATCGAACGGAATTACATCTAATTAGGCTCGTTTGTAGATTTTAACTATCTCTACAATTGAGTGAATTTTTATCATTCTAGTGGCAGTAGTTCAGAAGATAAAAGTAGTTAAAGTTTACGTTTGTTTTACATACTCTAATCTTTGATTCGCAATATCTCCATTTCTATCGAACGGAATTCAATCTAATTAGGCCCGTTTGTAGAGTTTAACTATCTCTACAATTGAGTGGAATTTTAACATTCTAGTGGCATAGTACAGGAGATATAAGTAGTTAAAGTTTACGTTTGTTTTACATACTCTAAACTTTATTCGCAATATCTCCATTTCTATCGAACGGAATTCAATCTAATTAGGCTCGTTTGTAGAGTCTAACTATCTCTACAATTGAGTGAAATTTTAACATTCTAGTGGCAGTAGTTCAGGAGATATAAGTAGTTAAAATTTACGTTTGTTTTACATACTCTAAACTTTGATTCGCAATATCTCTATTTCTATCGAACGGAATTCAATCTAATTTAGCTCTTTTTTAGAGTTTAACGATCTCTACAATTGAGTGAAATTTTAACATTCTAGTGGCAGTAGTTCAGGAGATATAAGTAGTTAAAGTTTACGTTTGTTTTACATACTCTAAACTTTGATTCGCAATATCTCCATTTCTATCGAACGGAATTCAATCTAATTAGGCTCGTTTGTAGAGTTTAACTATCTCTACAATTGAGTGAAATTTTAACATTCTAGTGGCAGTAGTTCAGGAGATATAAGAAGTTAAAGTTTACGTTTGTTTTACATACTCTAAACTTTGATTCGCAATATCTCCATTTCTATCGAGCGGAATTCAATCTAATTAAGCTCGTTTGTAGAGTTTAACTATCTCTACAATTGAGTGAAATTTTAACATTCTAGTGGCAGTAGTTCAGAAGATATAAGTAGTTAAATTTTACATTTGTTTTACATACTCTAAACTTTGATTCGCAATATCTCCATTTCTATCGAACGGAATTCAATCTAATTAGGCCCGTTTGTAGAGTTTAACTATCTCTACAATTGAGTGAAATTTTAACATTTTAGTGGCAGTAGTTCAGGAGATATAAGTAGTTAAAGTTTACGTTTGTTTTACATACTCTAAACTTTGATTCGCAATATCTCCATTTCTATCGAACGGAATTCAATCTAATTAGGCCCGTTTGTAGAGTTTAACTATCTCCTCAATTGAGTGAAATTTTAACATTCTAGTGACAGTAGTTCAGGAGATATAAGTAGTTAAAATTTACGTTTGTTTTACATACTCTAAACTTTGATTCGCAATATCTCCATTTCTATCGAACGGAATTCAATCTAATTAGGCTCGTTTGTAGATTTTAACTATCTCTACAATAGAGTGAAATTTTAACATTCTAGTGGCAGTAGTTCAGAAGATAAAAGTAGTTAAAGTTTACGTTTGTTTTACATACTCTAATCTTTGATTCGCAATATCTCCATTTCTATCGAACGGAATTCAATCTAATTAGGCCCGTTTGTAGAGTTTAACTATCTCTACAATTGAGTGGAATTTTAACATTCTAGTGGCATAGTACAGGAGATATAAGTAGTTAAAGTTTACGTCTGTTTTACATACTCTAAACTTTATTCGCAATACCTCCATTTCTATCGAACGGAATTCAATCTAATTAGGCTCGTTTGTAGAGTCTAACTATCTCTACAATTGAGTGAAATTTTAACATTCTAGTGGCAGTAGTTCAGGAGATATAAGTAGTTAAAATTTACGTTTGTTTTACATACTCTAAACTTTGATTCGCAATATCTCCATTTCTATCGAACGGAATTCAATCTAATTTGGCTCTTTTTTAGAGTTTAACGATCTCTACAATTGAGTGAAATTTTAACATTCTAGTGGCAGTAGTTCAGGAGATATAAGTAGTTAAAGTTTACGTTTGTTTTACATACTCTAAACTTTGATTCGCAATATCTCCATTTCTATCGAACGGAATTCAATCTAATTAGGCTCGTTTGTAGAGTTTAACTATCTCTACAATTGAGTGAAATTTTAACATTCTAGTTGCAGTAGTTCAGGAGATAAAAGTAGTTAAAGTTTACGTTTGTTTTACATACTCTAAACTTTGATTCGCAATATCTCCATTTCTATCGAACGGAATTCAATCTAATTAGGCCCGTTTGTAGAGTTTAACTATCTCTACAATTGAGTGGAATTTTAACATTCTAGTGGCAGTAGTACAGGAGATATAAGAAGTTAAAATTTACGTTTGTTTTATATACTCTAAACTTTGATTCGCAATATCTCCATTTCTAGCGAACGGAATTCAATCAAATTTGGCTCTTTTTTAGAGTTTAACTGTCTCTACAATTGAGTGAAATTTTAACATTCTAGTGGCAGTAGTTCAGGAGATAAAAGAAGTTAAAGTTTACGTATCTTTTACATACTCTAAACTTTGATTCGCAATATCTCCATTTCTATCGAACGGAATTCAATCTAATTAGGCTCGTTTGTAGATTTTAACTATCTCTACAATTGAGTGAAATTTTAACATTCTAGTGGCAGTAGTTCAGAAGATAAAAGTAGTTAAAGTTTACGTTTGTTTTACATACTCTAATCTTTGATTCGCAATATCTCCATTTCTATCCAACGGAATTCAATCTAATTAGGCCCGTTTGTAGAGTTTAACTATCTCTACAATTGAGTGGAATTTTAACATTCTAGTGGCATAGTACAGGAGATATAAGAAGTTAAAGTTTACGTTTGTTTTACATACTCTAAACTTTGATTCGCAATATCTCCATTTCTATCGAGCGGAATTCAATCTAATTAAGCTCGTTTGTAGAGTTTACCTATCTCTACAATTGAGTGAAATTTTAACATTCTAGTGGCAGTAGTTCAGGAGATATAAGTAGTTAAAGTTTACGTATCTTTCACATACTCTAAACTTTGATTCGCAATATCTCCATTTCTATCGAACGGAATTCAATCTAATTAGGCCCGTTTGTAGAGTTTAACTATCTCTACAATTGAGTGGAATTTTAACATTCTAGTGGCAGTAGTTCAGGAGATATAAGTAGTTAAAATTTACGTTTGTTTTACATACTCTAAACTTTGATTCGCAATATCTTCATTTCTATCGAACGGAATTCAATCTAATTAAGCTCGTTTGTAGAGTTTAACTATCTCTACAATTGAGTGAAATTTTAACATTCTAGTGGCAGTAGTTCAGGAGATATAAGTAGTTAAAGTTTACGTATCTTTCACATACTCTAAACTTTGATTCGCAATATCTCCATTTCTATCGAACGGAATTCAATCTAATTAGGCCCGTTTGTAGAGTTTAACTATCTCTACAATTGAGTGAAATTTTAACATTTTAGTGGCAGTAGTTCAGGAGATATAAGTAGTTAAAGTTTACGTTTGTTTTACATACTCTAAACTTTGATTCGCAATATCTCCATTTCTATCGAACGGAATTCAATCTAATTAGGCCCGTTTGTAGAGTTTAACTATCTCTACAATTGAGTGAAATTTTAACATTCTAGTGACAGTAGTTCAGGAGATATAAGTAGTTAAAATTTACGTTTGTTTTACATACTCTAAACTTTGATTCGCAATATCTCCATTTCTATCGAACGGAATTACATCTAATTAGGCTCGTTTGTAGATTTTAACTATCTCTACAATTGAGTGAAATTTTATCATTCTAGTGGCAGTAGTTCAGAAGATAAAAGTAGTTAAAGTTTACGTTTGTTTTACATACTCTAATCTTTGATTCGCAATATCTCCATTTCTATCGAACGGAATTCAATCTAATTAGGCCCGTTTGTAGAGTTTAACTATCTCTACAATTGAGTGGAATTTTAACATTCTAGTGGCAGTAGTTCAGAAGATATAAGTAGTTAAATTTTACATTTGTTTTACATACTCTAAACTTTGATTCGCAATATCTCCATTTCTATCGAACGGAATTCAATCTAATTAGGCCCGTTTGTAGAGTTTAACTATCTCCTCAATTGAGTGAAATTTTAACATTCTAGTGACAGTAGTTCAGGAGATATAAGTAGTTAAAATTTACGTTTGTTTTACATACTCTAAACTTTGATTCGCAATATCTCCATTTCTATCGAACGGAATTCAATCTAATTAGGCTCGTTTGTAGATTTTAACTATCTCTACAATAGAGTGAAATTTTAACATTCTAGTGGCAGTAGTTCAGAAGATAAAAGTAGTTAAAGTTTACGTTTGTTTTACATACTCTAATCTTTGATTCGCAATATCTCCATTTCTATCGAACGGAATTCAATCTAATTAGGCCCGTTTGTAGAGTTTAACTATCTCTACAATTGAGTGGAATTTTAACATTCTAGTGGCATAGTACAGGAGATATAAATAGTTAAAGTTTACGTCTGTTTTACATACTCTAAACTTTATTCGCAATATCTCCATTTCTATCGAACGGAATTCAATCTAATTAGGCTCGTTTGTAGAGTCTAACTATCTCTACAATTGAGTGAAATTTTAACATTCTAGTGGCAGTAGTTCAGGAGATATAAGTAGTTAAAATTTACGTTTGTTTTACATACTCTAAACTTTGATTCGCAATATCTCCATTTCTATCGAACGGAATTCAATCTAATTTGGCTCTTTTTTAGAGTTTAACGATCTCTACAATTGAGTGAAATTTTAACATTCTAGTGGCAGTAGTTCAGGAGATATAAGTAGTTAAAGTTTACGTTTGTTTTACATACTCTAAACTTTGATTCGCAATATCTCCATTTCTATCGAACGGAATTCAATCTAATTAGGCTCGTTTGTAGAGTTTAACTATCTCTACAATTGAGTGAAATTTTAACATTCTAGTTGCAGTAGTTCAGGAGATATAAGAAGTTAAAGTTTACGTTTGTTTTACATACTCTAAACTTTGATTCGCAATATCTCCATTTCTATCGAACGGAATTCAATCTAATTAATCTCGTTTGTAGAGTTTAACTATCTCTACAATTGAGTGAAATTTTAACATTCTAGTGGCAGTAGTTCAGGAGATATAAGAAGTTAAAGTTTACGTTTGTTTTACATGCTCTAAACTTTGATTCGCAATATCTCCATTTCTATCGAGCGGAATTCAATCTAATTAAGCTCGTTTGTAGAGTTTAACTATCTCTACAATTGAGTGAAATTTTAACATTCTAGTGGCAGTAGTTCAGAAGATATAAGTAGTTAAATTTTACATTTGTTTTACATACTCTAAACTTTGATTCGCAATATCTCCATTTCTATCGAACGGAATTCAATCTAATTAGGCCCGTTTGTAGAGTTTAACTATCTCTACAATTGAGTGAAATTTTAACATTTTAGTGGCAGTAGTTCAGGAGATATAAGTAGTTAAAGTTTACGTTTGTTTTACATACTCTAAACTTTGATTCGCAATATCTCCATTTCTATCGAACGGAATTCAATCTAATTAGGCCCGTTTGTAGAGTTTAACTATCTCTACAATTGAGTGGAATTTTAACATTCTAGTGGCATAGTACAGGAGATATAAGTAGTTAAAGTTTACGTTTGTTTTACATACTCTAAACTTTATTCGCAATATCTCCATTTCTATCGAACGGAATTCAATCTAATTAGGCTCGTTTGTAGAGTCTAACTATCTCTACAATTGAGTGAAATTTTAACATTCTAGTGGCAGTAGTTCAGGAGATATAAGTAGTTAAAATTTACGTTTGTTTTACATTCTCTAAACTTTGATTCGCAATATCTCCATTTCTATCGAACGGAATTCAATCTAATTTGGCTCTTTTTTAGAGTTTAACGATCTCTACAATTGAGTGAAATTTTAACATTCTAGTGGCTGTAGTTCAGGAGATATAAGTAGTTAAAGTTTACGTTTGTTTTACATACTCTAAACTTTGATTCGCAATATCTCCATTTCTATCGAACGGAATTCAATCTAATTAGGCTCGTTTGTAGAGTTTAACTATCTCTACAATTGAGTGAAATTTTAACATTCTAGTGGCAGTAGTTCAGGAGATATAAGAAGTTAAAATTTACGTTTGTTTTACATACTCTAAACTTTGATTCGCAATATCTCCATTTCTATCGAGCGGAATTCAATCTAATTAAGCTCGTTTGTAGAGTTTAACTATCTCTACAATTGAGTGAAATTTTAACATTCTAGTGGCAGTAGTTCAGGAGATATAAGTAGTTAAAATTTACGTTTCTTTTACATACTCTAAATTTTGATTCGCAATATCTCCATTTCTATCGAACGGAATTCAATCTAATTAGACTCGTTTGTAGAGTTTAACTATCTCTACAATTGTGTGAAATTTTAACATTCTAGTGGCAGTAGTTCAGGAGATATAAGTAGTTAAAGTTTACGTATCTTTCACATACTCTAAACTTTGATTCGCAATATCTCCATTTCTATCGAACGGAATTCAATCTAATTAGGCTCGTTTGTAGAGTTTAACTATCTCTACAATAGAGTGAAATTTTAACATTCTAGTGGCAGTAGTTCAGGAGATATAAGAAGTTAAAGTTTACGTATCTTTTACATACTCTAAACTTTGATTCGTAATATCTCCATTTCTATCGAACGTAATTCTATCTAATTTGGCTCTTGTTTAGAGTTTAACTATCTCTACAATTGAGTGAAATTTTAACATTCTAGTGGCAGTAGTTCAGGAGATATAAGAAGTTAAAGTTTACGTTTGTTTTATATACTCTAAATTTTGATTCGCAATATCTCCATTTCTATCGAACGGAATTCAATCAAATTTGGCTCTTTTTTAGAGTTTAACTATCTCTACAATTGAGTGAAATTTTAACATTCTAGTGGCAGTAGTTCAGGAGATATAAGAAGTTAATATTTACGTATCTTTTACATACTCTAAACATTGATTCGCAATATCTCCATTTCTATCGAACGGAATTCAATCTAATTAGGCTCGTTTGTAGAGTTTAACTATCTCTACAATTGAGTGAAATTTTAACATTTTAGTGGCAGTAGTTCAGGAGATATAAGTAGTTAAAGTTTACGATTGTTTTACATACTCTAAACTTTGATTCGCAATATCTCCATTTCTATCGAACGGAATTCAATCTAATTAGGCCCGTTTGTAGAGTTTAACTATCTCTACAATTGAGTGAAATTTTAACATTTTAGTGGCAGTAGTTCAGGAGATATAAGAAGTTAAAGTTTACGTTTGTTTTACATACTCTAAATTTTGATTCGCAATATCTCCATTTCTATCGAACGGAATTCAATCTAATTAGGCTCGTTTGTAAAGTTTGACTATCTCTACAATTGAGTGAAATTTTAACATTCTAGTGGCAGTAGTTCAGGAGATATAAGTAGTTAAAGTTTACGTTGGTTTTACATACTCTAAACTTTGATTCGCAATATCTCCATTTCTATCGAACGGAATTCAATCTAATTAGGCTCGTTTGTAGAGTTTAACTATCTCTACAATTGAGTGGAATTTTAACATTCTAGTGGCAGTAGTTCAGGAGATAGAAGAAGTTAAAGTTTACGTTTGTTTTACATGCTCTAAACTTTGATTCGCAATATCTCCATTTCTATCGAACGGAATTCAATCTAATTAGGCTCGCTTGTAGAGTTTAACTATCTCTACAATTGAGTAAAATTTTAACATTCTAGTGGCAGTAGTTCAGGAGATATAAGAAGTTAAAGTTTACGTATCTTTTACATACTCTAAACTTTGATTCGCAATATCTCCATTTCTATCGAACGGAATTCAATCTAATTAGGCTCGTTTGTAGAGTTTAACTATCTCTACAATTGAGTGAAATTTTAACATTCTAGTGGCAGTAGTTCAGAAGATATAAGTAGTTAAAGTTTACATTTGTTTTACATACTCTAAACTTTATTCGCAATAACTCCATTTCTATCGAATGGAATTCAATCTAATTAGGCTCGTTTGTAGAGTCTAACTATCTCTACAATTGAGTGAAATTTTAACATTCTAGTGGCAGTAGTTCAGGAGATATAAGTAGTTAAAATTTACGTTTGTTTTACATACTCTAAACTTTGATTCGCAATATCTCCATTTCTATCGAACGGAATTCAATCTAATTTGGCTCTTTTTTAGAGTTTAACGATCTCTACAATTGAGTGAAATTTTAACATTCTAGTGGCAGTAGTTCAGGAGATATAAGTAGTTAAAATTTACGTTTGTTTTACATACTCTAAACTTTGATTCGCAATATCTCCATTTCTATCGAACGGAATTCAATCTAATTAGGCTCGTTTGTATAGTTTAGCTATCTCTACAATTGAGTGAAATTTTAACATTCTAGTGGCAGTAGTTCAGGAGATATAAGAAGTTAAAGTTTACGTTTGTTTTACATACTCTAAACTTTGATTCGCAATATCTCCATTTCTATCGAACGGAATTCAATCTAATTAAGCTCGTTTGTAGAGTTTAACTATCTCTACAATTGAGTGAAATTTTAACATTCTAGTGGCAGTAGTTCAGGAGATATAAGTAGTTAAAGTTTACGTTTGTTTTACATACTCTAAATTTTGATTCGCAATATCTCCATTTCTATCGAACGGTATTCAATCTAATTAGGCTCGTTTGTAGAGTTTAATTATCTCTACAATTGAGTGAAATTTTAACATTCTAGTGGCAGTAGTTCAGGAGATATAAGTAGTTAAAGTTTACGTATCTTTCACATACTCTAAACTTTGATTCGCAATATCTCCATTTCTATCGAACGGAATTCAATCTAATTAGGCTCGTTTGTAGAGTTTAACTATCTCTACAATTGAGTGAAATTTTAACATTCTAGTGGCAGTAGTTCAGGAGATATAAGTAGTTAAAGTTTACGTTTGTTTTACATACTCTAAACTTTGATTCGCAATATCTCCATTTCTATCGAACGGAATTCAATCTAATTAGGCCCGTTTGTAGAGTTTAACTATCTCTACAATTGAGTGAAATTTTAACATTCTAGTGACAGTAGTTCAGGAGATATAAGTAGTTAAAATTTACGTTTGTTTTACATACTCTAAACTTTGATTCGCAATATCTCCATTTCTATCGAACGGAATTCAATCTAATTAGGCTCGTTTGTAGATTTTAACTATCTCTACAATTGAGTGAAATTTTAACATTCTAGTGGCAGTAGTTCAGAAGATAAAAGTAGTTAAAGTTTACGTTTGTTTTACATACTGTAATCTTTGATTCGCAAAATCTCCATTTCTATCGAACGGAATTCAATCTAATTAGGCCCGTTTGTAGAGTTTAACTATCTCTACAATTGAGTGGAATTTTAACATTCTAGTGGCATAGTACAGGAGATATAAGTAGTTAAAGTTTACGTTTGTTTTACATACTCTAAACTTTATTCGCAATATCTCCATTTCTATCGAACGGAATTCAATCTAATTAGGCTCGTTTGTAGAGTCTAACTATCTCTACAATTGAGTGAAATTTTAACATTCTAGTGGCAGTAGTTCAGGAGATATAAGTAGTTAAAATTTACGTTTGTTTTACATACTCTAAACTTTGATTCGCAATATCTCCATTTCTATCGAACGGAATTCAATCTAATTTGGCTCTTTTTTAGAGTTTAACGATCTCTACAATTGAGTGAAATTTTAACATTCTAGTGGCAGTAGTTCAGGAGATATAAGTAGTTAAAGTTTACGTTTGTTTTACATACTCTAAACTTTGATTCGCAATATCTCCATTTCTATCGAACGGAATTCAATCTAATTAGGCTCGTTTGTAGAGTTTAACTATCTCTACAATTGAGTGAAATTTTAACATTCTAGTGCCAGTAGTTCAGGAGATATAAGAAGTTAAAGTTTACGTTTGTTTTACATACTCTAAACTTTGATTCGCAATATCTCCATTTCTATCGAACGGAATTCAATCTAATTAGGCTCGTTTGTAGAGTTTAACTATCTCTACAATTGAGTGAAATTTTAACATTCTAGTGGCAGTAGTTCAGGAGATATAAGAAGTTAAAGTTTACGTTTGTTTTATATACTCTAAACTTTGATTCGCAATATCTCTATTTCTATCGAACGGAATTCAATCAAATTTGGCTCTTTTTTAGAGTTTAACTATCTCTACAATTGAGTGAAATTTTAACATTCTAGTGGCAGTAGTTCAGGAGATATAAGAAGTTAATGTTTACGTATCTTTTACATACTCTAAACATTGATTCGCAATATCTCCATTTCTATCGAACGGAATTCAATCTAATTTGGCTCGTTTGTAGAGTTTAACTATCTCTACAATTGAGTGAAATTTTAACATTCTAGTGGCAGCAGTTCAGAAGATATAAGTAGTTAAAGTTTACATTTGTTTTACATACTCTAAACTTTGATTCGCAATATCTCCATTTCTATCGAACGGAATTCAATCTAATTAGGCCCGTTTGTAGAGTTTAACTATCTCTACAATTGAGTGAAATTTTAACATTTTAGTGGCAGTAGTTCAGGAGATATAAGTAGTTAAAGTTTACGTTTGTTTTACATACTCTAAACTTTGATTCGCAATATCTCCATTTCTATCGAACGGAATTCAATCTAATTAGGCCCGTTTGTAGAGTTTAACTATCTCTACAATTGAGTGAAATTTTAACATTCTAGTGACAGTAGTTCAGGAGATATAAGTAGTTAAAAATTTACGTTTGTTTTACATACCTAAACTTTGATTCGCAATTTCTCCATTTCTATCGAACAGAATTCAATCTAATTAGGCTCGTTTGTAGAGTCTAACTATCTCTACAATTGAGTGAAATTTTAACATTCTAGTGGCAGTAGTTCAGGAGATATAAGTAGTTAAAATTTACGTTTGTTTTACATACTCTAAACTTTGATTCGCAATATCTCCATTTCTATCGAACGGAATTCAATCTAATTTGGCTCTTTTTTAGAGTTTAACGATCTCTACAATTGAGTGAAATTTTAACATTCTAGTGGCAGTAGTTCAGGAGATATAAGTAGTTAAAGTTTACGTTCGTTTTACATACTCTAAACTTTGATTTGCAATATCTCCATTTCTATCGAACGGAATTCAATCTAATTAGGCTCGTTTGTAGAGTTTAACTATCTCTACAATTGAGTGAAATTTTAACATTCTAGTGGAGTAGTTCAGGAGATATAAGAAGTTAAAGTTTACGTTTGTTTTACATACTCTAAATTTTGATTCGCAATATCTCCATTTCTATCGAACGGAATTCAATCTAATTAGGCTCGTTTGTAAAGTTTGACTATCTCTACAATTGAGTGAAATTTTAACATTCTAGTGGCAGTAGTTCAGGAGATATAAGTAGTTAAAGTTTACGTTTGTTTTACATACTCTAAATTTTGATTCGCAATATCTCCATTTCTATCGAACGGAATTCAATCTAATTAGGCTCGTCTGTAGAGTTTAACTATCTCTACAATTGAGTGAAATTTTAACATTCTAGTGGCAGTAGTTCAGGAGATAGAAGAAGTTAAAGTTTACGTTTGTTTTACATGCTCTAAATTTTGATTCGCAATATCTCCATTTCTATCGAACGGAATTCAATCTAATTAGGGTCGTTTGTAGAGTTTAACTATCTCTACAATTGAGAGAAATTTTAACATTCTAGTGGCAGTAGTTCAGGAGATATAAGTAGTTAAAGTTTACGTTTGTTTTACATACTCTAAACTTTGATTCGCAATATCTCCATTTCTATCAAACGGAATTCAATCTAATTAGGCTCGTTTGTAGAGTTTAACTATCTCTACAATTGAGAGAAATTTTAACATTCTAGTGGCAGTAGTTCAGGAGATATAAGAAGTTAAAGTTTACGTTTGCTTTACATACTCTAAACTTTGATTCGCAATATCTCCATTTCTATCGAACGGAATTCAATCTAATTAGGCTCGTTTGTAGAGTTTAACTATCTCTACAATTGAGTGAAATTTTAACATTCTAGTGACAGTAGTTCAGGAGATATAAGTTAAAATTTACGTTTGTTTTACATACTCTAAACTTTGATTCGCAATATCTCCATTTCTATCGAACGGAATTCAATCTAATTAGGCTCGTTTGTTGAGTTAAACTATCTCTACAATTACATGAAATTTTAACATTCTAGTGGCAGTAGTTCCGGAGATATAAGTAGTTAAATTTTACGTTTGTTTTACATACTCTAAACTTTGATTCGCAATATCTCCATTTCTATCGAACGGAATTCAATCTAATTATGCTCGTTTGTAGAGTTTAATTATCTCTACAATTGAGTGATATTTTAACATTCTAGTGACAGTAGTTCGGGAGATATAAGAAGTTAAATTTTACGTTGGTTTTACATACTCTAAACTTTGATTCGCAATATCTCCATTTCTATCGAACGGAATTCAATCTAATTAGGCTCGTTTGTAGAGTTTAACTATCTCTACAATTGAGTGAAATTTTAACATTCTAGTGGCAGTAGTTCAGGAGATATAAGTAGTTAAAGTTTAAGTTTGTTTTACTTACTCTAAACTTTGATTCGCAATATCTCCATTTCTATCGAACGGAATTCAATCTAATTAGGCTCGTTTGTAGAGTTTAACTATCTCTACAATTGAGTGAAATTTTAACATTCTAGTGGCAGTAGTTCAGGAGATATAAGAAGTTAAAGTTTACGTTTGTTTTATATACTCTAAACTTTGATTCGCAATATCTCTATTTCTATCGAACGGAATTCAATCAAATTTGGCTCTTTTTTAGAGTTTAACTATCTCTACAATTGAGTGAAATTTTAACATTCTAGTGGCAGTAGTTCAGGAGATATAAGAAGTTAATGTTTACGTATCTTTTACATACTCTAAACATTGATTCGCAATATCTCCATTTCTATCGAACGGAATTCAATCTAATTTGGCTCGTTTGTAGAGTTTAACTATCTCTACAATTGAGTGAAATTTTAACATTCTAGTGGCAGCAGTTCAGAAGATATAAGTAGTTAAAGTTTACATTTGTTTTACATACTCTAAACTTTGATTCGCAATATCTCCATTTCTATCGAACGGAATTCAATCTAATTAGGCCCGTTTGTAGAGTTTAACTATCTCTACAATTGAGTGAAATTTTAACATTTTAGTGGCAGTAGTTCAGGAGGTATAAGTAGTTAAAGTTTACGTTTGTTTTACATACTCTAAACTTTGATTCGCAATATCTCCATTTCTATCGAACGGAATTCAATCTAATTAGGCCCGTTTGTAGAGTTTAACTATCTCTACAATTGAGTGAAATTTTAACATTCTAGTGACAGTAGTTCAGGAGATATAAGTAGTTAAAAATTTACGTTTGTTTTACATACCTAAACTTTGATTCGCAATTTCTCCATTTCTATCGAACAGAATTCAATCTAATTAGGCTCGTTTGTAGAGTCTAACTATCTCTACAATTGAGTGAAATTTTAACATTCTAGTGGCAGTAGTTCAGGAGATATAAGTAGTTAAAATTTACGTTTGTTTTACATACTCTAAACTTTGATTCGCAATATCTCCATTTCTATCGAACGGAATTCAATCTAATTTGGCTCTTTTTTAGAGTTTAACGATCTCTACAATTGAGTGAAATTTTAACATTCTAGTGGCAGTAGTTCAGGAGATATAAGTAGTTAAAGTTTACGTTCGTTTTACATACTCTAAACTTTGATTTGCAATATCTCCATTTCTATCGAACGGAATTCAATCTAATTAGGCTCGTTTGTAGAGTTTAACTATCTCTACAATTGAGTGAAATTTTAACATTCTAGTGGAGTAGTTCAGGAGATATAAGAAGTTAAAGTTTACGTTTGTTTTACATACTCTAAATTTTGATTCGCAATATCTCCATTTCTATCGAACGGAATTCAATCTAATTAGGCTCGTTTGTAAAGTTTGACTATCTCTACAATTGAGTGAAATTTTAACATTCTAGTGGCAGTAGTTCAGGAGATATAAGTAGTTAAAGTTTACGTTTGTTTTACATACTCTAAATTTTGATTCGCAATATCTCCATTTCTATCGAACGGAATTCAATCTAATTAGGCTCGTCTGTAGAGTTTAACTATCTCTACAATTGAGTGAAATTTTAACATTCTAGTGGCAGTAGTTCAGGAGATAGAAGAAGTTAAAGTTTACGTTTGTTTTACATGCTCTAAATTTTGATTCGCAATATCTCCATTTCTATCGAACGGAATTCAATCTAATTAGGGTCGTTTGTAGAGTTTAACTATCTCTACAATTGAGAGAAATTTTAACATTCTAGTGGCAGTAGTTCAGGAGATATAAGTAGTTAAAGTTTACGTTTGTTTTACATACTCTAAACTTTGATTCGCAATATCTCCATTTCTATCAAACGGAATTCAATCTAATTAGGCTCGTTTGTAGAGTTTAACTATCTCTACAATTGAGAGAAATTTTAACATTCTAGTGGCAGTAGTTCAGGAGATATAAGAAGTTAATGTTTACGTTTGCTTTACATACTCTAAACTTTGATTCGCAATATCTCCATTTCTATCGAACGGAATTCAATCTAATTAGGCTCGTTTGTAGAGTTTAACTATCTCTACAATTGAGTGAAATTTTAACATTCTAGTGACAGTAGTTCAGGAGATATAAGTTAAAATTTACGTTTGTTTTACATACTCTAAACTTTGATTCGCAATATCTCCATTTCTATCGAACGGAATTCAATCTAATTAGGCTCGTTTGTTGAGTTAAACTATCTCTACAATTACATGAAATTTTAACATTCTAGTGGCAGTAGTTCCGGAGATATAAGTAGTTAAATTTTACGTTTGTTTTACATACTCTATACTTTGATTCGCAATATCTCCATTTCTATCGAACGGAATTCAATCTAATTATGCTCGTTTGTAGAGTTTAATTATCTCTACAATTGAGTGATATTTTAACATTCTAGTGACAGTAGTTCGGGAGATATAAGAAGTTAAATTTTACGTTGGTTTTACATACTCTAAACTTTGATTCGCAATATCTCCATTTCTATCGAACGGAATTCAATCTAATTAGGCTCGTTTGTAGAGTTTAACTATCTCTACAATTGAGTGAAATTTTAACATTCTAGTGGCAGTAGTTCAGGAGATATAAGTAGTTAAAGTTTAAGTTTGTTTTACTTACTCTAAACTTTGATTCGCAATATCTCCATTTCTATCGAACGGAATTCAATCTAATTAGGCTCGTTTGTAGAGTTTAACTATCTCTACAATTGAGTGAAATTTTAACATTCTAGTGGCAGTAGTTCAGGAGATATATGTAGTTAAAGTTTACGTTTGTTTTACATACTCTAAACTTTGATTCGCAATATCTCCATTTGTATCGAACGGAATTCAATCTAATTAGGCTCGTTTGTAGAGTTTAACTATCTCTACAATTGAGTGAAATTTTAACATTCTAGTGACAGTAGTTCAGAACATATAAGTAGTTAAAGTTTACGTTTGTTTTACATACTCTAAACTTTGATTCGCAATATCTCCATTTCTATCGAACGGAATTCAATCTAATTAGGCTCGTTTGTAGAGTTTAACTATCTCTACAATTGAGTGAAATTTTAACATTCTAGTGGCAGTAGTTCAGGAGATATAAGTAGTTAAAGTTTACGTTTGTTTTACATACTCTAAACTTTGATTCGCAATATCTCCATTTCTATCGAACGGAATTCAATCTAATTAGGCTCGTTTGTAGAGTTTAACTATCTCTACAATTGAAAGAAATTTTAACATTCTAGTGGCAGTAGTTCAGGAGATATAAGTAGTTAAAGTTTACGTTTGTTTTACATACTCTATACTTTGATTCGCAATATCTCCATTTCTATCGAACGGAATTCAATCTAATTAGGCTCGTTTGTAGAGTTTAACTATCTCTACAATTGAGTGAAATTTTAACATTCTAGTGACAGTAGTTCAGGAGATATAAGTAGTTAAAGTTTACGTTTGTTTTGCATACTCTAAACTTTGATTCGCAATATCTCCATTTCTATCGAACGGAATTCAATCTAATTAGGCTCGTTTGTAGAGTTTAACTATCTCTACAATTGAGTGAAATTTTAACATTCTAGTGGCATTAGTTCAGGAGATATAAGAAGTTAAAATTTACGTTTGTTTTACATACTCTAAACTTTGATTCGCAATATCTCCATTTCTATCGAACGGAATTCAATCTAATTAGGCTCGTTTGTAGAGTTTAACTATCTCTACAATTGAGTGAAATTTTAACATTCTAGTGGCAGTAGTTCAGGAGATATAAGTAGTTAAAGTTTACGTTTGTTTTACATACTCTAAACTTTGATTCGCAATATCTCCATTTCTATCGAACGGAATTCAATCTAATTAGGCTCGTTTGTAGAGTTTAACTATCTCTACAATTGAGTGAAATTTTAACATTCTAGTGGCAGTAGTTCAGGAGATATAAGTAGTTAAAGTTTATGTTTGTTTTGCATACTCTAAACTTTGATTCGCAATATCTCCATTTCTATCGAACGGAATTCAATCTAATTAGGCTCGTTTGTAGAGTTTAACTATCTCTACAATTGAGTGAAATTTTAACATTCTAGTGACAGTAGTTCAGGAGATATAAGAAGTTAAAGTTTACGTTTGTTTTACATACTCTAAACTTTGATTCGCAATATCTCCATTTCTATCGAACGGAATTCAATCTAATTAGGCTCGTTTGTAGAGTTTAACTATCTCTACAATTGAGTGAAATTTTAACATTCTAGTGGCAGTAGTTCAGGAGATATAAGTAGTTAAAGTTTACGTTTGTTTTGCATACTCTAAACTTTGATTCGCAATATCTCCATTTCTATCGAACGGAATTCAATCTAATTAGGCTCGTTTGTAGAGTTTACCTATCTCTACAATTGAGTGAAATTTTAACATTCTAGTGGCAGTAGTTCAGGAGATATAAGTAGTTAAAGTTTACGTTTGTTTTACATACTCTAAACTTTGATTCGCAATATCTCCATTTCTATCGAACGGAATTCAATCTAATTAGGCTCGTTTGTAGAGTTTAACTATCTCTACAATTGAGTGAAATTTTAACATTCTAGTGGCATTAGTTCAGGAGATATAAGAAGTTAAAATTTACGTTTGTTTTACATACTCTAAACTTTGATTCGTCATATCTCCATTTCTATCGAACGGATTTCTATCTAATTTGGCTCGTTTGTAGAGTTTAACTATCTCTACAATTGAGTGAAATTTTAACATTCTAGTGGCATTAGTTCAGGAGATATAAGAAGTTAAAATTTACGTTTGTTTTACATACTCTAAACTTTGATTCGCAATATCTCCATTTCTATCGAACGGAATTCAATCTAATTAGGCTCGTTTGTAGAGTTTAACTATCTCTACAATTGAGTGAAATTTTAACATTCTAGTGGCAGTAGTTCAGGAGATATAAGTAGTTAAAGTTTTCGTTTGTTTTACATACTCTAAACTTTGATTCGCAATATCTCCATTTCTATCGAACGGAATTCAATCTAATTAGGCTCGTTTGTAGAGTTTAACTATCTCTACAATTGAGTGAAATTTTAACATTCTAGTGGCAGTAGTTCAGGAGATATAAGAAGTTAAAGTTTATGTATCTTTCACATACTCTAAACTTTGACATATCATTAATTTTTAATATTGCAATTGATCAGTTGACAGTTTCAGTAAGCTTCTTGTTGTTGCTGATTTTATGCAAAATGATGGCAACTGTTATTAGGGTCAGTTAGCTTTGGGCTTTTTTGAGTGATGAATTTTTTCTAGCTTTTCTGTTCCTGGAGAACATTGACTTTAAGCAGGTGGTTTCTTTGATCTCTTAAAAGAAACTTTTAATTGTTCTTAGGTCTAAGTTAATGATTAAGTTTTAAGTTTTTAACTTTTGTGAATATCTACGCAACTTATTAGCAGGCATAAAGAATTAGAGAAGTGAAAATCCTTTATTCATTTCAAGGGCATTGACCCCCTTAAGGATGATTCGGTCCAAATCGTTGGAGAGATGCTGTAATGTGTCTTGCTTAGTAATTCATGATGAGTAATGCTAGCCACTGACAACTGAGACAGCTAGTGCACTCTGCTTGAATTATTAATAATTATATAATAATATTTACAATAAAGGCTGTAGGAAATCGAAGTGTTGCCACTGTCTCTTTACGCACTCCAGTGATGCTCATTATGTAAAGATAATGATTAAATTTTACATTAGCATTATTGTAATTTTCATTTTGCTGCTAATTACGTATTTACATACATACACGTACATGTCAAGTACAGTTTGCATACATTTCTATAAGCATGTTCTCTCTGTAATTTCAATATTATTATCACGTGCCTTTCCCCCACTCCTCTTCTTCAATAATACAAATTTATGTTTCAGTAAATTTGTCTCCTTTGCAATTAGCTGTAACCACTCGCATGTCTTTCTGTGATTACGTCACTAGAGATGGCAACTTCTTGCATTCTTCTTATTAAACTCCGAATGTCGGCTAGATCATGGATCATGGACTCCACTCCCCACCCTAACAAGTGCCCTTCAATGAATTTCCGGCGGAGAATCTTGCCTAAGAAATTGTCCGAAGTTTATTTCGAGAGAAAAAGCGGGAAAAGAAGAAAGGAAGGAAGAAAATGAACTGGTACTTCCGGTAGTGATATTTTGATCGCCAACTTTCTGCGGCGTCACATCCGGCAGAACCCAAAAGAGATATAAAGTTTAAACTTCCGGTTGTTCAAGTTTTTTGAGCTGAATTATTCTCACAATACAAACAGCACTTCCGGTGATATTAGAGCGACATCTAGGTGGCCATCTAAGGCAGTATAAATAGCATCTAAACACTAACACAGAGATTGATTGATGTGGGTGTGTTCAACAATTTTACGGTCCATACAATAAGAACAATCGTTAATTGTATTTAGCATTCATATGGTAGAATATCTACAATAATAGAGGCAGTTGGAATTGGGACAGTGGCTATTGAATAGAGGCTACCGGTGGCACTGGCCAGAAGGAGTAATGGGGTTGTAGAGTGGTCCTCCAGTCACCAGTTTCAATACAAAATGATATATTATACAGGATTACGTCATCATTCAAAGCGACTTGAGTTGAGTGATTCTGTGGCACCAAACAATGGACACCAATTTACGCGCAGTCCAATAAAATTTTGTTTTGAGAAACACTTGTCTTTAGAAGGGAGGACCAAAGGCGCAGTATTCCCCAAACCGATTTCCGTGGAAAGCCAAATTATATATAAATTTCTCATATTAACCATTAAAAGTATAGACTCGGAATATAGCCTAGTACCGCAATACATCTTAGCATTGCGGGTCTAGCTTCTAACCGCTCGGCTATCGTGGCGACTAGCAAACATACTTTACTATAAATTTCTCATATTAACCATTAAAGGTATAGACTGGGAATATGGCCTAGTACCGCAATACATCTTAGCTTTGTGGGTCTAGCGTCTAACAGCTCGGGTATCGTGGCGACTAGCAAACATACTTTACTATAAATTTCTCACATTAACCATTAAAGGTATAGACTGGGAATATAGCCTAGTACCGCAATACATCTTAGCTTTGCGGGTCTAGCCTCTAACCGCTCGGCTATCGTGGCGCCTAGCAAACATACTTTACTATAAATTTCTCATATTAACCATTAAAGGTATAGACTGGGGAATATAGCCTAGTACCGCCATATATCTTAGCTTTGCGGGTCTAGCCTCTAACCGCTCGGCTACCATGGCGCCTCTTATCAGAAAAATAACAAAGTACAACCATTTTTTTTACTATGTTTCACTTCTTTCAATATTCTGTAGGTTTTTTTTTCTAAAAAAGATCGATACTTTTCAGATTATTAGCGTACTACATCCCCAAGGCCATCCTGCAATAAAGCGGAAACTGGAAATAGTATCAAATAAAAGTAATAAGCCTATGTATGATTTGGTTAATGTTCTAAATTAAGCCTACCGGAAGAACAATTTTAAAGTATTAAATTTTTCCAGATTTGGGGGGGAATTTCCCTATAACATTGATTTTGTAAACCAGGTGTTCAAATTGGGAATCTGTACATCCGTAAATTGTGGCTGTAATGGCTGAATACTGGGCCAAATTAAAGGAAATTGTGGCTTTGTTTCCGTTCGGGAGAACGTGGACCCCCCTCTTAAAGCAGTTTCAGATAAATTTATTTCGCCGGACCAACATATGCGAGCTATACATGGAATGTGTAACCATGAATTAGTATCTTACAAAGAAAACAAGTAGAAGATAAATGGTTAATTAAAAAATAGAGAAGAACAGCAGAATATTCTGGAGCAAGCAGGGCAAACTAAACTCTGGAACAATAAATTGAATAAAAGAGAATCTTCCAGTTTTTGTAGCTGAATAGTGTTGCTTTCCCCTCACAGTCTAGGGCTTGTGAACCCTGGAAATGAATGTGTAATGGAGAATAGCTGGAAGTTGAATGAGCTGTAGGTGGCGGAAAGTGGTGGATAGAGAAACAATCTTGCCAACTGTACTCATGAAGTGGTGGGCATGGGAATAAATAATTTTATAGGAAGGGATTGAATAACAGTTTTCCTATGTTTGAAATTGGCAATTTTCACAAAAGAAAAGCTCACGTAGATTTCAAATGTACTCAAAAATAAATTTTCTATTGTTTAGTTTCATAATAGTGTGGTAATATGAAAATTATTCAAACAATAGGTGTGGTGGCATTGGTACGTATTATAATAGGATGAAAAACTATATACCAACTCACATCTTAAATCTTAAATCAGAAAACAACACACAAAAGGAAAGTGCTAGAAATGATATACACATCTAAGACAGAAAACAGTTTAAATTTCAAAACAGACACGAACAATTTAAACAACATTTACGCAAACTTACTACAAAATACTTGACAATTGGCAACACTGACTTCCACACAACCTAACACATATTACACACAGACCGATCACACTCAGTCCATGAACAGACAAGATAGAAGACACACCAACCCTCTAATGATGTAAAACAGTATATTGTAAATTAGGTAAATATTTTAGTAAATTTTCGTCACATTATACACATTCATTGTAATATAATTAATTGGTAATATAATTGTTAACTGACTGTAAATATGTTCCATGGCCTTGAAGATGACCTTTGTCCCTTAGGTCGAAAGCTCGGCATAATAAAGTTTATAATGACTGAAACTGGCAGTTATTTTTTCATCCTATTGAAACTATGATTCAGTCCATGAACAGTAATGACGTATTTAAACCATTAATTTTAGTCACCGTATATTTAGGCGATCTTCAACTCTTCGTCCAGGACAGCTTTACTCACAGTCTTTTGAAGTTTTTGGGGTTACTTAGAAGCAGCAGTAATCGTCAAGAATGGTACACACCAGCTTCCGTTGTTCAGGCCAGTAACTCGGTCGTAGAATAGGCAACTGTGTTGCAATCTTGCTAGTTTGCGATATAAGAGTCCTTAGATATTTGTCAAAAAGCGATGCTGGAGGAAAATCTTGGACCTTGTTAAAGAAAAAGAGAGAGAGAAGGTTTCCTCGTTCTAGACTTCCGTGGACGTTGAAGTCATGACGCACATTAACCATTTCTTAAAGTAATATAAAGCTTTTCGCATCATACAATAACTTGCAGTACTTTGGGAGGAAAGTTCAACTGGACCACTTCACGCCATGAACTTACGTGCTTGACAATTGGCTTACACAAGTTATATTTTAACACAAATATATATAATACATATATATATATATAGTTTGCTCCCTTGGTCCTGCTTGTTAGTGGGGTGTATTGAGAAGGTTTGGTAGTTCCTTAACGTAGTATGTGCATCTCAGGTGAATTTTCGGGCTAGACTTGCTTGATTACCATGCCACTATTTTAATCTCACGTTAGGAATTGGGCAGATGTTATTTGTCAGTTTGGCTTATTTATTTTGACACTAATACTCATAAAAATGTATTTTTATACACGTCACTAATTGTGGTACTGGGTTCGATTCCCGGTCTTGGCCTTGGATTTTATTTAATGGTTAAATGAGAAATAGTAAAGTACGTCTGCTATTCGCCTCCGTCCACGACACCTAGTAAATGGTAGTTGGACGTTAAGCCCCGCCTGAAAAAATAGGCGATTACTTACACGTCATTTGTAAGTTGGTAACACTGCTGGTTACCATGCTGGAGGTTATATTATTGATCCCAGCTGTTGAAAATATTCTTCTCTAAATGCCAACAGAAAATGGACAAACGTGTATATTTGTAAATGTAGAACCTATGTATGCGAATGCTTGTGTTTAGAAGTTATTACAACTCACAGAAAGTTGCACCTCTTTTAGGTACTGGGGAAACATGCTTTCCTGTAACAGGAATGTAGGTTTTGCCAACTTTACAACATTTATATATCGTACAGTCTCAGACACACTGTTTGTTTGTTTGTTAGTTAGTGGATGAGTAGGTTTTAATGGAAAGATAGTAGTTTGTTACAATTCCATCAGACTGCGCTTAGAAGAGTTTATACATTCTCTTGCTGGTGTGTGATTGGGCGGAAGGTTTAATTTGGAGTTTTTTCGGAAAATTTCCTTTGAGTCCATAAAAAGGTGTTGTTTCTTTTTAAATTGATAAAAAATATTGTAGTTGGTTACCCTCCAATTACTCATTGCGCACATTGTTACCGGAAAATGCTTCAGGAGGAAGTCTAGGTTGGGGGAAGTGGTGGAGTGCGCTTCCCTCTGATTGAATCATCGCTAGAAAGCTGAGTTAAAACAACTAGCCTTTGCTGATACCATCACGAAGAAAATGATTATTCAAATATTTCGAAGTTTTGTGGAAAATATTTTTGGGAAATTAGAAGTTAAAGAGGGAAAACTGTTTTTGAGGGTACCTCACCGGAAGTCCGGGCTTCATATCCTTCACCTTATATTTACATAAAGTTAGTAAATGCAAAGTAACCTGCATGAATGGAAAACAACCTCAGCTAACCTCTTTTTCTCGTAACCAATGAAACTAGTCAAATAGTGTCTATATTTAAGCAGAAGCGCCTACTTTGTTTTTAACATTTTTTCTAATAAAAAGAAGTGGGATTCGTACTGGGGATCTTCAACTCTTCATAACCCCAATTTTTCCAAATATCCAATTAACTTGTCAACATGGGTAAAAAAAAGTTCATAGTTTTCCTGATGCTGTGGTAAAAGGAGATATTGGTAAAAACAAAACCAACCCTAATTGGCTGCTAATGGTAATGACGTAAAATGGAAGCCTGAATACCGGGGAATCGAACCTGGACTGGCCGCGCACCTCTAACCACACTCAACAACTGCACAACTTTGCGGTCTTCAATTTGATTGGCGATTCGCCGGGGCTGGTTACCAACTATATCGGCTTGCTCCTGATTTCATTATTACTTCCTTTAACTTCGTTAGAAACTTTTTCCCACTCCCACTAGGGAGTCCAGGGAGTTTGCCCCCTTGGTCCTGCTTGTTAGTGGGGTACATGGAGATGGTTTGATAATTCCTTAAGGTAGTATGTGCGCCTCAGGTGAATTTTCTAGGCTAGAAACTCTGATATAGAAGAATTGCTTGATTACTTTGCCAATATTTTAATCTTACTTTAGGAATTGGGCGGATGTTATTTGTCAGAATATCAGATTGCTGCTGATGGTCTAATCCTGGGGTCGGCAGCCTATTTTAGGTAGAGAGCCATTTCTCCTTAAATAATTTTAATAAATATTACCAAGAGCCGCAGGGATGATAGTGTAAACAACTCTGTAGATAATTTGTATTCATAAATTATTATTTTAAGATATTCAATAACATTTAAATACTTATATATTTATTATTTTCACATATTGCAAAGTAAATAAACAAATAAATAATAACTAAACCTGTATTTGAATGAAAATGGCGGCAGTTCTATATATTACGTACTGTATTTTAATATAATTCTATTCAATTTCAAACCTATCACATTTAAAATTCTATTTGAAAAAATATCTTTACTTTAATAAATGGAATTTTCTTTTGTTCCATTAAAATTAAAATATACAATTTATTTTGGACAGGCAGAAGAGCCACAAAATTTGGATAAAAGAGCCACAGGTTGTCGACCCCTGGTATAGTAGATGAAACCTCTCCTTCTAAGAAGGTTGAGGGCTTTCGCCACCAGTTCCTTGTGCGCTATAATCTTCTTTGGTCTCAAGGTACCAAAGATATCGTAGCGCAGTCTCAAGGCAGAAGCCATTTGTTCCTCTTCCTGGCCCAATCTGCCCATCAGTTCTGAGAAAATAAGCCCTACCTTGTGCATGTGCTTTCTGAACCTGCCATGCCCTGTGAATAGGCCTGTAATCAGAGTAATCTGATTTCTGCCCAAACCCAGAGTCTCTTTGGTTCTTTGTTTACATACACAGCAAGGGCTGATGACACTCTTGCCGTGTTTGACCCCAGAAAGCATCACCCAGTTCTCTTTTCATATTCTCTCCAGATCCAATCTCTGAGAGCCTCACGAACTGCACCCTTGGTGATCCCCAGGACTGGTTAAATGTATACATACTATATTTCTGGATTCTGGAGTAAACTGAACAATCTAGAATCCACATGATCGCCACTACTTCCTGTTACAAGATGAAGAGCAAATTAAAGGTAGAGGGGATAAATAAGATGAATGAGCAACAATTTGAAACTTTTTTAAAGCAATTAATGTCATATTTCAAACTGTAAGTCCACTTTCACTGGATTGAAGGCGGGGGGCACCTCTGGGAACGCTTCTAATGGGTCTACACAGAGTTCAGGAAGGCGAACGATCAATTTACAGCTGTCAACTGGAGACCCGTAAAGCATTCCTGTCCATTACACAGTGAAAGATAAATATGAAATACACAAGTAATGATATAGAGAGGGAAATTTTTTATTTTTATTTTAATGGAGTGAAAATGGCAACACTGTGTGTGTTTATTGTGGAGGTGGTAGACTCCGCGCCCATTCTTTGACAATGCTACCACCTCACTGTTTACAAAACATATTAAATAATAAAACCGGTTTTGCTTTGAAGAGAAATCTGCACAGAAGTGGGGGGGGGCCTGTAATACTGGTGACAGTGCAAAATTAAATGTATTCTAAACGAATGGAAATATAAAACATATCCACTGACAATGAACGTTTATTTGAAATATAAATAAAACAGCTGATTGCTTTTCATTTTCACCCAAGAGATGAAAGTGGATTTTCTGTTTCTTTCTCACATGCACACTTCCTTCCTTCCAATGCTACCTTAATCTAATGATTGCTGTGTATGTTCTCTATTATTTTCTCTTATCATCTTCTTCGCACTAAATTTAATCAAACTTTTTGGATGATTTTTTTTGTTACTTCTTCACACAGCCGATCTCATAGCAGAGAGAACGTCTAGTCTGGACCATTGTCCTTAAACTTGGAATTTATACTAGTCGATTAAATGTTATGATCACTTGCTTAACTGTGTAATAAAATGCTGATGTTTGCCAAGAAAAAGAAGAAATATTATGTCATAAGTTCAAATGAAACCTTTCAATTAGTTTAGAATCTCAAAATAGACGTTCCAATGGACTCATATTCTTCAAACATGCAACACCAAATATATTATTTAGGCGATAAAATCGTACAATACAGTTGAACGATACTTCCGGTCTAGATCTTAACTTTACCGCTCCTAAGCTCGCCCGAGCGTAATGTTTCCTGAAAATATTTCACATAACATTAACAGACTTACACGAATGCAAATTTATAGAACATAATTAGAATCATTTTCGAAAAAAATAAAAATCGATAAAAACGGTATCGATAATGTCCACTTCCGTTTAACAAATTTTCGTAAAAAATAGAATTTAGTTTATTAATTTACTTCTAATTAATATTAGAAGAAGGCGCCACGATAGCCGAGCGGTTAGAGGCTAGACCCGCAAAGCTAAGATGTATTGCGGTACTAGGCTATATTCCCAGTCTGTACCTTTAATGGTTAATATGAGAAATTTACAGTAAAGTATGTTTGCTAGTCCCCACGATAACCGAGCTGTTAGAGGCTAGACCCGCAAAGCTAAGATGTATTGCGGTACTAGGCTATATTCCCAGTCTGTACCTTTAATGGTTAATATGAGAAATTTACAGTAAAGTATGTTTGCTAGTCGCCACGATAGCCGAGCGGTTAGAGGCTAGACCCGCAAAGCTAAGATGTATTGCGGTACTAGGCTATATTCCCAGTCTGTACCTTTAATGGTTAATATGAGAAATTTACAGTAAAGTATGTTTGCTAGTCCCCACGATAACCGAGCTGTTAGAGGCTAGACCCGCAAAGCTAAGATGTGTTGCGGTACTAGGCTATATTCCCAGTCTGTACCTTTAATGGTTAATATGAGAAATTTACAGTAAAGTATGTTTGCTAGTCGCCACGATAGCCGAGCGGTTAGAGGCTAGACCCGCAAAGCTAAGATGTATTGCGGTACTAGGCTATATTCCCAGTCTATACCTTTAATGGTTAATATGAGAGATTTAAAGTAAAGTATAATGAGAACGATAAGACTGAGAGTGAAACAGAATTGGCACTTCAGAGAAGTTGCTGCCCTCGCCGCTGACCCAAAAGTGCCGTAAAATGTTTCTTCTTTTTGTATGTGGAAATATAATAAGTTTGAAACGAACTCACAAACTGATCAACTGGTCTGGAGACCTACTGATAACTCCTTTTTCAAAGAACCGGATAACCTTCTCATTGGGAGAACCTTCTCCAGTGATGGCCAGGCGGAAACCAGTATTCATCGAATTCCTTGACTTCTGAACATTACACAAATGAACGCTCCTTGTACATTCCGCAATAAAAAATATAACCTGCAATTTAATTTTTTTGGCGCCAACTATCCTTTTTAGCGCGAAAATTCAAGTAACCAGAATATTAAATTGCGTAAATTGGCGGCGAAAGAAATTCGTTATTTGGAGGGGGTGTTTACACCGGATTTCCTCCCCTCTCCTTCACAACTAGTCTAAAAACAATTCCGGCCATTAGGAATATCGGATGTTGCGTGGTGTCTGTTTACCACGAGCTGACTGTGCTTATGCAGAGAGGAAATGGAATAATTTAAAAAGGATTCCAATTTCACAGCTGTTTCCTTTATTTAATTATAAAGGAGGCAGCGGAACACAAAGGAGTGAGAGGGGGCGTGAGTGGTGCTAACAGATATCAAGACAGCTGTGTACTCCCCACTCTGCCTAAATACTCCTCCTCAACTTGACACCTTGCCTCCTTACCCGCTAATCACGCCCGGAAGCTCTTCAGCGTCCATTATTTATTATTGGACTATTTCTCGCACAGCGGTTTTTCACTCCTCCAACCAAGCAGAGCAGCGCCTCCCCTATCTGCATCACTCCAGCATAAACATATTAGAACCTGTTTAAACCGCTCCAGGGGTGCCACCTTTCTCACTTAATTTAATAATAACTCAGTTCTTACTTTAAACTATTTCTTCTCGACATTTATCTCTCTGTTCGAGAAGTAATAAGAGTTTTCCTCCAAACCTACAAAAGGAAAAACGTTTAAGGACTTGAAATGAGAGAAATTGTAGCTTAGTCAAGGTATACATCTTCGCACCAATACAAATTACGAATATGGTCGTTAATAAAGGAAAAAAGATAAGTTCTTGTTCGTTAGTTGATGATTCAAGTTTAGAACAGACTAGAGCAAGTTTTCAGTCCCCCCCCCAAAAAATCGATAAAGTTTATCCAGTAAATTGAATTTACTACAATCGATTTTTTTCAAATTTTGAAACTCTACAAACTATTCACACGACTTTCATTTCAAATTTCGAAGTTGTTTAACACTTTTTTTAAAAATGTTTTTAATTTATTTTGCAACTGTATCCAATACGACAACTGTATCCAATACGACAACTGTATCCAATACGACAACTGTATCCAATACGACAACTGTATCCAATACGACAACTGTATCCAATACGACAACTGTATCCAATACGACAACTGTATCCAATACGACTACTGTATCCAATACGACAATTTCTCATCATTCGACTTTAGAGCTTTGTATCCATCGCTTTCTGAACGTAACAAATAGCTTACGAGTAAATGAAGGTCTATTTCTATAAAATCTAATTTAATTATTACCACTAATCATATCCGACAAAACTTTCGATAAATATAAGAAAATAATTTTAAGACGTTAAGAAGTTTGGTTCCTTGTTGAAGTAAAACACAATAGTCCAGAAATGTTAAATAAAAAAAAATAACGATAACGGCGTAACTATTTCTAGTACAACAAGCAAAAATGATGAGAGATAAGGGATGGCGTAAATATACATGCACATACACGCGCACATGCGCCAAGGGCATGTAGAAAGGAAACAAATGTCTGACGACATATACAGGTATTTAGATGCACCATTTCGCTACGAAGACATAATATTCTCCACCAACATCTATGTGCTTAAATCTGCAGCAGAGCTAGCAATGAAATATGAATGTATTTAACATAAATGTTATAGAATGAATGCAAGAAAATGATTAGAGAAGAATTACGTGATTTTAATTTAGGTTAAGCTATAAGGATGGCAGGAGCACAGAGTACTGATCCATCCATTAGCTGTAGTTTATGTAAATAGTTGTATATAGTAGAGGGATGAATGTGTGAAGCGAATGTATTGTAGGTAAGAATGGAGAGTGAGTGATATTCTAGTAATAAGCACCTAGACTATGCTGGCCGTATGGCGGAAGCCAATGCCAAAAAAAAAGGCAACAAAAAAAAGTCGATTGATATTCGACTTTTTGGCGCTTCCGTAGAGCTGTATACCGTATTGGGACAAATAGGGCGGTATATAGTGTTCGTTTGTTCGTCTGGGTCAGTTTTGATCGTTTGTCGAGTAGTCTTTCAACATTTTATGCCTCAGATTGAGGTCAATTCGTTTGAGTCTCGTGTGGAGGGTTCCATTTAAATGTTTTTAATTTTTTTTCACTCTGAATGGTAACATATTTAATTCCATCACTTTTAGAATACCCAAAATTTTCTTGGACAAAATTATTCAAATCAAAAGTTTACATCTTACAGCCCAAAATTATAAGTAAAATATTTAACCCAATTTAACTTGAGTATACAAAGGATATTTCAACATCCCTTTCCGCTTGTTATGGCAAATTAAATCAATACTGTTGATTGAAATTAGTTTGTGAAATCTGATAATTAAGGAAAATTATGTAATTATTAGTTTGTGATGTGTAGACTGATCAAGTTCTCCTCTGGAGATGTTTGATAAATAAGGCGGTTGCTACAAAAGGAGAGAGGCCATCTTGTAAACATCAAGTTGATGGCATAAAAGTTTTCACTAGCTCACTCTAGCGTGGGTTTTGAGAATATTCTCCGGAAACTGTTGTACTTCATTGCGAGAATTATGCAAATAAAACTTCTATTATTTATGTTAAACACTTTTTTTTACGTGTTTCTTTGATACGAACACTTCCGGTGTTTTGTTAATTGCTTTTATAGTACTAAATACAGAAAGAGAACTTAACATTGCCGCTTCTAGAAGCACGGCTTATAATAAAGTTCCCTGGTTGTGTTTCAAGTAAAGATAATCGTCTATGTGTTTGTACGAAGTTCACATGGAAAAAAAATTATTTGGGAAAAAATTCTATTCAGTTAAGACGTCACTTCCTGTCGTCTTGAGTTTCTTCAATTTTTAGTTAATTAATTACGCCACCCGGCCAAAAACCTTCAAGTTTCATGTTGTGAGGAATCAGCTCGAAACATCAAGCTCAATTCTGACATCTTTGGAAGTTCTTTACATTTCTTACAACCAAGTGAAGCTTACTTGAGGCATTGTAGATTTTGTAGATTGTATTAGAATGGCGGTTCCACCAAAACGGGGGAAGGAATGAAGGCAATCCAAAATGGTTCCCATTGTTCTGGTAAAGATTACCAGGTGCCACAATCTCCAGTAGAGAAACATTTGACCTTCCGAAGACGAGAAATCTAGTTTTCAGAATAAACGTGGACACTCCTCTACAAAGTGCCGCACAGTCTCATTGGACTCACCACAGCCAGGCGCAAATTGGCGAGACTGGGTAAGGCCGCATTTGAAAAGATGGTACGCTAAATTCGCATGTCCACTCAACCAACCTGAACCAACTGGCCGGATCCGGGACCTGCTAAAACCAACTATAGCCGTTTTTGACAGGCCAAGAATTTATTTAGCCTGACGGTAGTCAGCTCGGGAACTCCACCGTTTCCGATGTTCCTTCCAAAATCCACTGCTCCACCTCTGTTCTAAAACACATATATACCAGACCTACAACAGATAATGGGATCTTACTTGAGGCATAATGCGAACTCATACACACAAAACATGTATTTTTCCATAGTATTAGAATTTCAAGTGATCACACGACCTCCGTCTTACAGAAGTGTGCAAATTGAAGTGACGTTGGACAGACTGGCAGAACAGGAAGTTTATAATGGTATTCTATAGCTCGGCTCAGCTGCGAACAAAACAATCAATTTATAGAGAGCACTTTTTAAGAATATTAAAATATTTATGTATTTAAGACGTTGTGAAAAATTGCGAATCTACGATGTCTCGATAATCTTATTTTGTTTTACCATCATAACTTTTATGTATTAAAATATCGACAGCCTAATCCAGATTAAACTTCAAGCAAGCAATCATTGGCTTGTCAAAAAGCAGGCTGCCAACTTTATCCCGCTGAGATTTCTTCTCAGTGTCGTTCACAATCTGTTGCCCAGCTTGTAACTATAATATAAATGATTATCGATAATAACTAGATTGATATCGACTTAAATATTTATTGGAATCAGCTGTTTTCTTCTTTAATATAAAACTTATCAGCTTTAAACATCGTTGTTTTTTTTATAGTTTCTTTTTCAATTGAAAAAAATTACCTCTTAATTGAATTACTATTTTATTATTTTCAAGAAAGCGGCCATTTTATAGTTTGTCGTTTTTTTTACCCCCTTAATAGTGATTTTAACCGATAGATGGCTGCACGTGTTGCAGCAGATTTTACTATGCTATTGACAGTGTAGTTAGGATCCGCAGAGCTTGATAATATCGTGGATTTTATTCTGTCGTATTGTAGTATCCCTGACGGGCTTAGGATCTTCATCCATCTTCAGAGGGTAGGCTAGTGAGTTTGGTGTAGAGATATTGATTTCATCGATGTTTGCGACTCGCTGTACTTGCTGACTGAGTGACCTCAGTCATATATTAGTGGTCATGATATTTAATTTGGTTGGCTGCTTACGAGAGGACTCGACACAATGGCGTAACTAGATTTTTTTTAGGCCCATAAGCAAATTCTAACTACGGGGGCCCCTGCTAACATTTCTTTAATTTCAACTTGTTTATACAAAGGGAATAGTTATTTATTTAACAAGTGTGGAAAGTAGTACTTTTCCTCACGCGAGGCAGGGTTTGCACGCACGAGCGAGCGAAGCGATGCGAGTGCAAATGCAAATTGCCGAGTGTGAGGAAAATACTTTACACTAGAGTTAAATATTATATTTTTTCTGCAACCATTTATTAACTAATAAAATTAAAAATTTCATTTTTACAGTCTACAAAAAGTAATTTATTTATTATAAACATTTATTGTTATATTACAATTATTTAGATTACTTATTACATTTTCTGCTGTTTCTTTTATTGATGGAGGAGTGTTTTCTAAACAGGCATCACTAGAATCCATTTTAAATTTCTATAAGGTAACACTATAACCTTTTTAACTGTTATAATTAAAAATATCTAATTATTTATTAAAATATTATTTTTATTTCTATATTCCTTTCAATTTTTATTTTATTTTTTAATATTCGTTTTTTAATTATTTAAATAAAATAAATTTAAATAAGCTTATTAGAGTTTTACAGAAAATATTTATGTTAATAACAAAACTTCTTATATCAAGGAAGCACAATAAAGTTTTTCCACTCACTTGTGCGGAAAGTGACACTAATGGGAATTTCCCCCCCACTAGTGTGGGAAGTTGGGCATTACACAGCTGATTTTAATTGAATAATGAGAACTTCCCTACATGGTTGCAGAAAAAATTATTTTTTTAACTTAAGAGCAGAGAATGAAATAGGTAATATTAAATGAAAAATTTATACATATATTTAAGGATTTTAGATTACAATTTAAATACGAGGATTAAACGTGTAAATGTCCGGTAGAGCGCTCCACGATCCAGACCATGAACGCGAGTGCAGGTTATAAGACTGTAAAGGTTCTTAGAAACTTAATGACGCTGAGTGACTTGGTTGTTTTACTTTGTGTAATTTTTATTTAGTTGGTTGAAACAACTTGTAATTTAATTATTCTTTACAGATTTGTTTTATTTATATTATATTTTGCAGGAATTATTTGTAACACTATTATAATAATTTTTAATGATTCTTTACAAAATAAATAAATTTGTGTTTACCAACTTACAAACGTTTTAAGAGAAAACTGATTACAAATAATAAAACAAAACATATTTGAATATAAACAAAGTATAAAAAGTTATTTAAATGATGATTTTTCGTCCAGATTTTGCAGCCGCAAATTTGTCAATTAGAGTCTTCGTGTTTAATTGATTTGCTTCTTTACTCTCAATAGCAATCAATGCTAAATATTTCAGGACGAGAAACCAATAGATAAGGTTACGTGGATGATTATTTAATAATGTTGTTTTGTAGTTATAATTTAATTTTAAATAATAGAATGTATTTGATATTTTAATACTTCTAAACGATATTTTTAAACTAAAAAAAAGTTAATTAAATAATATGATATTTTTATAATATAAATAGTAAATAAATAAATGTTTAAAGGGGCCCCCGGCTTTAGGGGGCCCGAAAGCGTTGCTTCCAGTTGCTTCCATGTAGCTACGCCACTGACTCGACCAATAAGCTTTTATATCAAATCAATCTACCGGAAGTGCGACTTCAAAGATTTGTTGGTTCCGTTAAAGGCCATTTTAAGGATGTAGATTGTTATACAGGAATTCTGTAAGCCAGTAGAATTAGATTTTAAGCAGATCTGTTTTAACCGGATGTGCCACACGTCATATACAATTAGATGTATTACTTAAATATTTCAAACTTCTGTGTACCGGAAACTACTTGAAAACATGGTCCTTAGTGTTGCTAGGCCGATGTGCATCCTTGTCTCACGTAATATGGATCTTAGAGGGGAGATTCTGGAAAGCAGCGTGACGTGTCGCTGTATCTGACCATATCGTCTCACTACAGAGTCAAAGGCCATTGCATTTATTTCTGCTTTTCCTGACAAGACATGAACCTATAATATTGAGGTCAACTATACTTTTAATATGAATTCCAAGTTTCAAGAATATTTATTAATGTGAGTTAGCGGGCATCCTGTGCCTTGGAATCCTTCCAATTTCATTCATTGGATCGTTAACATCAGTGTGCTGTACATCAATTTTCTTTACGTTCATCTATTTTCATTGTTACGCTTTCCGTGAATATTCGACTATTTCCCAATCATCCAATTTATTTAAATGAATATAATCCTGATTAAATTGATAATTATCCTGGAAGTAACAAGTTAGTAGCAAATAACTCGTTTCTCTTGATCTTAGAACGAAAATCACTAGATGCTGTAACTAGTGCACCTTACTTAGGAGGAAGATCCCGTTGGGAAGCGGCCAACATCCTTTCAGAAGCGGAAAATTAAATTAAAGAAAAACACGACTGGGTTTAACAGGTGGTTATGGTGTAGCACTCTGTCGGCAAAACAGCTGCACTAAAATTACCGGGTCATAATATAGCACTCTAGTAGATAGCGCTGTGCTGTGGCAGATCTGCTAACTAGTACATACTGAAGTGCTGCTACTGCTGGTGAGTTTTTAATGTGCTGGAATTTGGTTCTATGAATAGACGTTAGGTGGCACTCCTCTACCTACTAAAGGATAACCAGCTGATTTTTTTTTTTAAATTTATTTTACCCTCAACACTGTGTCATCTTGGTTGCTTCGTATTTGGATATAAACAGATTACCCATTTTATTATTGTTTCATTTAGAAATTTTCAATTTGCGTTGGTAAGTACACACTTCCGGCCGAATAATTTTGTTTGAACTCCAAACATCGCAATGAAATTCAGCATTTCTTCTTTTTCACAAGTTTTACATAGAAGCTGATATGAATTACATTTTTCCGATAATGTCCTAAAAAAACACCTGAATTTTCTTAGTCCATTATTTTCTCACGGGAGTTTTGTAAATTTGGGGGGGAGGAAGTTGTGACGTAACGCTTTCTTCAACTGCATCATTTTTATTATAGTATTTGTAATATTTAAGTCAAGTATACTTTTTAATTACCAATTCTAAAGTAAGTTATTGCCTATTTTTTTTTCAGGCGGGCTTTACGTCCAACTGGGTAGTTGGGTAGTAATTAGGGTAGCCTAATTGGGTAATTAGGTGTCTGGAAGGAGGCGACTAGCAAACATACTTTACTGTAAATTTCTCATATTAACCATTAAAGGTATAGACCGGGGAATACAGCCTAGTACCGCAATACATCTTAGCTTTGCGGGTCTAGCCTCTAACCGCTCGGTTATCGTGGCGCCTTAATTATAAATTCTAAACTTCATGAAAAATCTAATTACGTAAATTGTGGTCATGCAAAGTCGTGTGAGTGTTCACATTAGATTATATTTCTTACATGCTTGCTATTAAATGATGCAGGCTCGGGTATACTTCCGCAAGAGCTAGCCGACCCCGGATTCTGATTGGTTAATTATCACTGGGCGTACCCAGGGTTTCATCTCATAGCTGGCGGCCAGTTCTGCAACAGAGCGGGAACGTTGTTTGATTAAATTTCCTCACGGAGAGAGGAAAACGGGAAGGGATTTTCACTGGCTGGAAAATATCTGATTCTCTTGACCGCGCCACAGCCTTCATGTTCGGTAATTAACTTTAATCAGTAATCACAGCATTAACATATTTTTGTATTACACTGACTATAATTAGTTAGCGAGATCCAAAACTAGTGTAGTATTTATTTAAGAAAAAAATCGTGGATAAATTGGTCATCAAGTTTCTGTTTTTCGAGAAGATATTTAATTTTGCAGCCTCAAAGCGATCAATTACGATTGCGTCAGCTGGTGATTGTGTTGAATTATTGGTTCTCAGCCTTGCCCAGAGATGGCATTGCTGCCAACTTCCCATAACCTCCACCTCGTCCTCCTTCCACAACTTAACACACACACAGACAAACTTTCCTTCCCGCCCCCCATCCAGTAATAGACTTTTCCTACACCCAGAGAAAAGTACCATATTTTCCGCGGGAAACATTCTTACTGGTTGGCCGTAAAACAATGGTAGAATCCAGTTTCTTCACAACACTGGCCACCCACCTGTATGCAGGTAGATTGGATGCTGCATTATGTAGGACAATGATACAGTACTACTGCTGGATGGTAACACCTTGGCTTCTTGGCTTCACTGTTTCCAGGAAAGCTTACATTTTTTAGGAACTCCGTCATGAATTTCGATTCCCCTTTTCTAGAAAGGGATTTTCTCTCACTAGGGTTTGTGTGGGCGTTTCCTCTTCCTTTGTTTGATCGCTGGAGATCATAGTTTAAATATCTTGTGTTGGCCACAGCTAAAAAGGAATATCTTCAATTAAAGTTACAGGAACTACTGATAAATAAATTTAATATTTTGCATGTTATTAAGTACAAGTTGTCTGTGACGAAGAAGTACAAATTTTCTTTAAAGTTCAACATTTCACACACCTCTGGTGCCCTTCTTCTGGAACTGCAAGTGAAGTTTCTTAAATAGAAAGAATTGAACGATAAAAATATGCAATGGTAATCGCACGGAAAGACGATACCTGGGTTTGGAGGTGTGGAAGCTAGAGAGATTATGGAAGATTTATTTTTGCAATCAGAGGACCACATACGTGCAATTATGCATAACAAGTAAAAACAAAAAATAGAACTAGAGCGGATATTGGTGTAGTGGTTATGAAGCGTAGCTTTCTAAGTGGGAGATCGCTAGTTCGAATCCCGCGTGTAGCTTCTTTTAATTTGTTAAGAGCAATGTTAATAGTTAAGTATGAGATTCCGCCCTCGCCCGGGACATCTAATTGGCAGTTGGACGTCAAGCCCCGCCTTAAAATTAAGTGTTTACTTATTTTGAAAAATTACTGATGGTTTTATTTACATTTGAATATACTATATCCAAGGCCGGATTTAGATGAAAGGAGGCCCCAGGCCAGGGGTCGGCATGCGGCTCTTTTATCCAAATTGTGTGGCTCTTCAGCCTATCCAAAATACATTGTACAGTTTAATTTTAATGGAACGAATGAACATTCCATTTATTAAAGGTATTTTTTCAAAAATAATTTTAAATGCGATAGGTTCGAAATTGAATAGAATTATACAATATCAAAATAAAGTACTTGATTATATATTGTAAGACTGCCGCCTTTTCATTCGTTAAGTTATTATTTATTTGTCTATTTACTTTGCAATATGAGAAAAGAAATATATAAAACAATTAAATGTTATTGAATATCATAAAACAATAATTTGCAAATACAAATGATCTACAGAGTTTGTTTACACTATCATCCTTGGGGCTCTTGGTAAGATTTATTAAAATTATTTAAGGAGAAATGGCTCTCTACTTAAAATAGGTTGCCGACCCCTGGCCTAGGCTATTCCATTTATAAGGCCCTTTCACCTCCCATTTTTAAGTTTGTAAATTTACATGAGAGATAATAAAATACATCACTACTGTGATATATATCAATATGTTAAATGAAACATGTTGTTATTGGTACTGTTTTTAGAATAGTGTAATTTTAATTTTGCTAACAATTTGAATGTAGGCCTCTCTTGATCTAGAGGCCCTAGGCTGAAGCCTGGTTAGCCTACAGGGAAATCCGGCCCTGACTATATCCATGTGTTTTTGTTAAACTTTTATTTTTTGTAAGATTTCACAGAAAACGGTTTTCATTTTGGGGAGCTAGAAAAGTGCCGTTTCAGGGCAATCTACAGTTCAAAGTCCTGTACAATGTTTTATAAAAATTAAAAGATTGACCAAAAATTCTGGTCACTTGGTATTTTTTCTAACTTTGGAAATCTAATTGATCCTTTCTCGCTCATGAATATTTTGAAAGATAAAAATAAGAACTTTACAACATACTGGAGGCGGCACTTTAAAAGGAGAGCTTTCAAAGTTGGCCGCTCCTAAAGAGTAAGGTTCCCTGTTGCAACTTGGATGAAGTATTTTTAGAAAAAAAGTTTCTGTAAAAAAAAAAAAAAAAATCTTTAGAAAAATTCCCCCCTCCCTTTCTAATGGAATAAATTACGCTATAACCTAACCTGTCCATGCTACAGCTGATCAGAGATAAAGTCAACCTGGCGGTAGGTTATGAAACATTCTTTTGATGTTTAAAAATAGTCGTTATTTAGCCTCCAGGTCTACGTTTTCTTTTTAATTATTATCAGGGAGGTTTCATTTTTCATATTTCCGCGTGCGAGAGGTAATTTACTTTATACACGCATGACATTTTAAGTTCCGCTTTAAGAATACATTATAGCTTTCCATTGGTGCGCTTTTGTTCGCGTCTAGTAAAGCATACATCGTGTCCTGGATATGGTCTTTCGTAATTCATTTTGTAATTTGCATATTTATTTGCTACACGCTCTGAAATATGGCTGTAGCCGAACTTTCTCTTGCTCAACCAATTTTGCTGTTATATTTTCACTACAGCGTAATTCGTTATCAAAGGAGTTTAAATTCAGTAATATTGGTGCAATTTTACCAGACAAATCTTATCACCGGTACCTTTGTAAAGAAAAATAAAGTAAATTAATGCCTATTTTTTCAGGCAGACTTTACGTCCAACTACCAAATCAGGTGTCGTGAACGGAGCGACTAGCAAACATACTTTGCTATGAATTTCTCATATTAACCATTAAAGGTGTAGACTAGGAATATAGCCTAGTACCGCAATACACCTTAGTTTGGCGGGTCTAGCTTCTAACCCGCTCGGCTACCGTGGCGACTAGCAAACATACTTTACTGTAAATTTCTCACATTAACCATTAAAGTTATAGACTGGGAATATAGCCTAGTACCGCAATACATCTTAGCTTTGCGGGTCTAGCTTCTAACCCGATCGGCTACCGTGGCGACTAGCAAACATACTTTACTTGTAAATTTCTCACATTAACCATTAAAGTTATAGACTGGGAATATAGCCTAGTACCGCAATACATCTTAGCTTTGCGGGTCTAGCTTCTAACCCGATCGGCTACCGTGGCGACTAGCAAACATACTTTACTTGTAAATTTCTCATATTAACCATTAAAGGTATAGACTGGGAATATAGCCTAGTACCGCAATACATCTCAGCTTTGCGGGTCTTGCCTCTAACCGCTCAGCAACCGTGGCGCCTCCCGGTGCCTTTCAGATTACCTTTAAAAGAAAAAAAAATCAAGAATTTATTGGAGAAGTTAGTCCTTATTGCTAAGATGCCGAGTTTTACGAAAAGGCTACAACGTTTTGGAGCTACACTTACTCAAGGTAAGGTTGGTTTATGCCACCCGGGTTTGAACCTTAGAAGTTTTTGTACTTTCGCTAACCATTTGGTTATTAGGGATCTAGGAAGAATTGACGTCACTTCCTTCAGTAGTATCACTTTATTACAGTGGATATCACAACATTGAAGTTAATAAATTTGTAGTTGTTATCACGAAAGAGGAAGTCTCCTGAATTTTATTAATTGGAAATGGAGAAATATCTGCTCCAAGAGGATCGTTAATTGTGCGAACGATAACGAGAGAATTGTTTAAATTATTCTACCTTCATTCTCTTTTCCAGCGTGAATTTCCAGTCAGCTGTGAAAAAGGCGGGCTTGAAAAGACACAGCCTCCCTAACACAGCTTCACTTTCCCGAACCAAAATCAATGGAACATCGTGTCTTATCACCACCTTACATCCTCTGTCTGTATTATTATTCTATATTCACCTCTCGGCCACCGGAAGTGGACCTCAGTTCATTTCTCTTTCTTTTCTTTCCTGTAAGATGGAGTATTGCTATCAAATTGTTGATATCATGGTTGCAACAAAATGTCCTTTTAATTCCCTCCCATCTCAAAAATAGCTCGTGCAAACAGAATTTTAGTAGGAGACTGAGGGTTTGGATTTTTCCTCAGACGGAATAGCTCGTAAGCACAGCTTCCTCGTACCTTTTTAGAGTTCTTACTTGGGACAGAGGGGCTTGGAAGCGTGGTGGATACTCTGACGTGGCTCTAAAACACGAGGAATAGAAGCCAATCCAAGATCAGAGATCCCGGTAAGCCGCCATCTTTCAGTCGTAATACACCTCCCCCCCACGAGTTGTGCTTAAATCTCAGATTTTCATTTTTTAAACGGTTTAAAAATAAAATTGTTTTATTTTGATTATTTATTTAATGACAATAAATTATAGAGGCAAGGGATTGGCTATGCGGATAGCGTATTAGACTTCCACACGGAGGTCCCGGGTTCGAATCCAGCTGCTGACCCTTAGATTTTCTTTTTCTAGGAGCTTCTTACAGCTCACTGTCCGGTGATGCAACAGTGCTGCCTGTAACGAGAGAACACTGTCCGGATGCCGGGCACCAATAATCTCAGGTGTTGGCGCTCCTTAAATCAATAAAAAATAATAATTTTTTTTTTTGTTAATGATTTAAGGCGCGTCAACATCTGCGGTTAATGGCGCCCGGAGCTTTTTTTTAGTACACTGCCGGCCTCCGGACAGTGATTTCTCGTTACAGACAACACTGTCCATCACCAGGGATTGTGAGCTGTAAAGAAACTTCTAGGAAGAGAAAATCTAAGAACCAGCAGCTGGATTTGAACCCGGGACCTCCAGTACGCTAACCGCATAGCTAACCCCTTCCCTAATAATAATAATAGTTATAATTATGGTTTGGGTTGATCAAATCCTTTTTGAAATCTTTAAATCTGATTTAATTTTTTTTACACGATTTTGGTTTGGTCTGAGCAACACAGTACCCGCATAAATCAAGGGGATAATGGATTTCTCACTTCCGCTATCCTAGGGATGATTTTTTATTTCAGAAATAGCGACCTTTTCGGACAGCTAAGGGAATGCAGAGCTCATGAAGACTTCCTATGGACCAATGTGTGATTGCGCCATTACCGCGATGGCAACAGAAATATTTACAAAAAAAAAAAAAAAATGCGTTCAACTTCCTGCTTAGTAGAATTCTTCACCGCTAGAAAACTTTCATTTGTGCCGACACTAATTTTCATCAATAACTGTATGAGGTGTTCCGGCTGAAATTTCATCTGCTATAATAATGGCAGTAAAGGCTAACAGGTGTCTTATTACATTCGAACTTTGGCACAAAGCAAAAGTGTTAGAGAGAGAAAGATAGAGAGTGTGAGTGAGAGAAAGACATGCGCACTGACGCACATATAGTTAGTGTACGAAAGATTGTAGTATAGTTGCGTGCGTCTAGAGAGCAGGTCGGTCTGCTGTAAGCGCGGGAATTGCTCTCAGTTCTGTCACAGCGGTGTTCCCACACTAATTGCGTAAGGCAGTTTTCGCGCCCTTTTCTTACCATTCGGCAACCATCAACCAAAGTAACTAGAGACGGATTTTCTTTTTTGTTTTTGGCAACAGCAGATTTTATTGTATCCGGTTTTCGCGACATATCTTACAAAATATATTTTGCTTTAGCAAATTATTTAGGCACCTTATATTAAATAAATTTCTGCGAATATTAAGGTTTGTCCATTTCAAATACGTATTTATTTTCATATATTCTAATATATTATTTTGTTAATACTAGGCAAACTCATTGACAATTCAGGTGTATTAATTGGATTAAATCATTTAGCAAGCATGAAGCTCCCGCCATTTTCTTCTTTTAACTTTTCACACTCATTGCACACTTCCGGATCTACAAGTTTTATCTGTAATATTTTTCCCCCAGGAAAATAGACTAAGGTATTTTCATTTATGGGGAAATGTTGGTGGATGGAATTTTCTTTTCAGTGTGATGTACTCTCGCTCATCACAGTTAAGCAGGATTAAAGGAAGTGGCTGGAATTCTAAATTTAAATGAAAATAGACCGGAAGGAATTGTTAGCGTTTTCAATTTTTAGTGGTAATTTTCCCCATTGAATTTCCGTTAACTTTGTGTGTACACACAAACTTAGATCCGTAGCTTTTTTTGCATGGAACTTCCGGCAAACTTTACTCCTACTGGTCTCTAAGGAGGGGGTAAAGTTAAGCCCTCCTATGGAGGTTATTGTTCTAATATTGTGTAAACATTAAATTATGAAATGTTTGAGTTTTGTATTGGGCTTCGTGTTTATTGGTAGTTGGACGTTAAGCCCCGCCTGAAAAAAAATAGGCGATTACTTTACTTTTACTTTACTATTAAATTATGAGAAACAAATGTGTAGCAGCAAAAAACTGGTTGGAACATGCATAACTTTGCTTCTTCAAGTTTTCTGTAACTGGAGAGACTGAAGTCGTCAGAAGACTTCATTGCTTTGATTCTCCACTCTCCCCCCACAGTATGGTTGTGGAAAGACTTGATGACCTAATAGAACAATTACGTTTAGATGAATATCGAAGAAGCAATTATTTTTCTTTTTTTCAAAAAAAAAAAAAATTCTAATTTCCAAGAAAATTTAATGACGTAAACAGCGATAAAAGAAAGTCACGTGAGTGTGCACACATGTCTGTCTGTATGTATGTTCTACGATGGCGTTAAACATTCAGCGGAAATACAATACACGAACTACAGTTAGGGTACATTCATAGACTTCCTCTCGTAGCTCACTTTCCGGTGTTGGACCATTATAGGTATAGACTGGGAATATAGCCTAGCACCGCAATACATCTTAAAATTGCGGGTCTAGCCTCTAACCGCTCGGCTACCGTGGCGACTAGCAAACATACTTTACTATAAATTTCTCATATTAACCATTAAAGGTATAGATTGGGAATATAGCCTAGCACCGCAATACATCTTAAAATTGCGGGTCTAGCCTCTAACCGCTCGGCTACCGTGGCGACTAGCAAACATACTTTACTATAAATTTCTCATATTAACCATTAAAGGTATAGACTGGGAATATAGCCTAGTACCGCAATACATCTTAGCTTTGCGGGTCTAGCCTCTAACCGCTCGACTACCGTGGCGGCTAGCAAACATACTTTACTATAAATTTCTCATATTTACCATTAAAGGTATAGACTGGGAATATAGCCTAGTACCGCAATACATCTTAGCTTTGCGGGTCTAGCCTCTAACCGCTCGGCTATTCGTGGCGTCTAATTTAATTGAGTATATTGATTCAGTTTTGAGATTATTTAAACTCTTTTCGAGTATTCTGTGGGTGCTATGACGTCACAGTTTCTTGAAATGATTGCTTGTCCTCCCTATTTACCTTGGCTGGTGTTATCAATCTCATGATTATTTTTTAAAAAGTTGTTATTATTATTTGTAACTATTTTTTGGGGGGCCACCCCTAGCCGGAAGTAGGCCTTAGGTTTTTAGCCGTCGGCTCGGAATGACCCAGTGGATAATTCTTTATCATGCAGTCTATCAGTTGGGCAGTTTTGTCAACATCTGTTATCTCTAATCAATATTCACCTCTCACTGCCATTACCGAAGGATTGACTAAAATATTAACTTCGAGCTAACGAGTAATGATGAAGTTGTATTTGTTGAGTGATGCCTGACTGAGACCATAATCATCTTACATAATTTAGTTTTTTGAGGTATATACCCTGTTTCCAAGATACAGCAGCCTCTAGTGCCTCACTCTGGGGTGGGCCAACCTCTCTAGTCTGAGTAACCACATCTTGCTACGAGGTCACAGTTTTCCTGTCCGTTATGGATTTGATCTTAACTTATTTTAAAAAGCCTAAGGACTCTGAAGGCTTCGCAATCAAACCGAATGTAAAAGGCCATTTCCTGTCCTGCTGCTGCTGCTGAAACGGCGCTGAGGCTGGAAAGCAAGAAAGCGGCTTTCTCTTGCTAGAAACCCGCAAGGATTTTTTTTTAACCTGGTGGTTTTACTGAATTTTTTCTTGGCGTCAATACAGGGCTACTGTAATTTTTTGGGGTGCACGACTTCCTCTAATTCTTGAATTCAATTTTCAACTAAAATAATTTCAAGTAAAAGTGATCAGAAGGGAAGTGCACGCGTCTTACGGAAGAATAATTCAAGAGATCATTAGCTTCCGGTCAAATGGTGTTCTCCTAAATAACAATTTTAGCGATATTTTTAATTTTGTTGGGATTTCTAATTAAGACAGAAAAAGGGCGGTTGAGAGGAAGGAAGTGCTGCAAGTTAAAATTTGGAATGTATTTTTCAGAAGGGTCTAAGAAAAGGGATCGGGGACTGTCGGATCTAGTTTCTCCCAGCGTTCACCAGTACACTAAATAAGGAACACAGCTACAGGCTTGGAAATGGAATATTTGAGCAAAGGTTGAGGGGAAAACTGGAGAACACAGGAAGTGAGACGTCACCATAAGTGCCAACCTGAGCGTGCAACCAGCGGAAGAAAAGTTAGAAGAGAATTGATTATGAAGGTTTGGGTAAAATGCTGCGTATGGGAGTCGACAAGAAGCCTAGCGTGGCGTAGTAACACAGGTTGTGTTGGGTATAGAGGGAGGGTGGTCGACCGCAGGAAGGAAGCTTACGAAAGGGGAGGAGTTACGTGGAGTAACAGGAAGCGGTGAAACTGGAAGGATAGTCAAGGAGGAAAGGTCTCTCATCTAGCTCGAGATGATGATGATGCTGGGCGTAATTCTCACTAATGGTTCCTCCACACAACCAGATGAAATGGGGACTTTGGATGAAGTTGTCTCAACTATCCTCATTTCTAGAACTGGCCTAAACTTAATTTTAACCTGTTAAGATACTCAAACAAAAAGTTTGCTGCACTTTGACACGGACTAGTTCGTGTGCAAAGTTCACGGGAATCAGCTGATGTGATTGTCTGGAAAATTGTGGGTAACTGAAGAACCTTCGGGAAGGGATGTACGCCCTTCTGTTCATGTTATGCTTTATGCGGGGGAATCCTTGCTTGCATTCTCTAAGCGAAGGTCCGGGGAGTAACACTGAGCTCCTCAGAGCCCTGTAAAGTAAAGTAATACCTATTTTTTCCAGCGGACTGTACGTTCAACTACCAATTAGGTGTCGTGGACAGAGGCGACTAGCAAACATACTTTACTATAAATTTCTCATATTAACCATTAAAGGTATAGACTGGGAATATAGCCTAGTACCGCAATACATCTTAGCTTTGCGGGTCTAGCCTCTAACCGCTCAGCTACCGTGGCGCCTCAGAACCCTGTCGCTACTTTATTAGTTTATTGTTCTGCTATCTGGAAACCCTTAGATGTAGGGTTTATTGGTCTTGAAGTCCCCGGTATCTCCCGGTACGTGATGAAGGGTGGGTGGGCGGGGAACAATGGGCATTTTGGATTGCCTGCGTTTCTTCCCCTTTTTTTTTGTGGAACCTCCCTTCACTGTGACAAAGGAGAGCCACTTTCCTAGGAGTGCCCTTAATCGAATACTTCTGGGAAGATTGTTGCAAATAAGTCGTACTGGTTTTTATGACATAATGACTTCAACTGCTTTTAAAGGAAATAATTATGTTTTTTTTTTTTTTTTTTTTTTTTTTGAGAGAGAGGAAATATTAAAAAAGTGAAAAAATCGATTCTATCAAACAACACTTCCTGTATTTATCACTTGGTAACTCAGGTTTCGAGTTCTTTCGATTTTGAGCCAGAGGATTCACCTCCCTCGCCATTTTCTGGAAACTACTTGTCCAGACTCAGAGGATCTGTCACTTAGGGAAGAGTGAAATTGTAAGCTGCAAATGAAAGAAAAACGATTTATCCACTATCAATAATGAAGATAAATCGATAATGGAATCGACCGGCCTAAAGTGTTTGTTTATTTAATTACTAGAAACAAAATACAGTTTACACGGACCTTCTGCGTTCTGGAGCCGACAGAACCCTCCTTCAACCCCACTAAAACCTACTGTTGACTGTTACGAGAGTCCAATACACACTCTCTCCCCTCTACACAAACTTTGTGCTAGGCAAACTTTAAAGTACCAGTGTCTAGGCTGTGCCAACACTTTGGGCTCAATTAAGCTCTCCTTCTCTAAAACTGTTTTTGCACATAACTTTTGCCAAACGCAATTGGCACTTTAATATATCGGAGTAGTGAACTATTATCGATTATCCCGTTTTTTTGGGTTCTGTTCTGCTCTGGGTCAATCACCTTTTTGGAGTTTGAAAACTGTAAACAATCTTGTCATTTACACGCTCTAACCTTTTTTGTTATAATTACCAACAAACTTTCTTAATTATCAGCTGATTTAGCCTACTTCAGCTGAGAGTAATCGCAGCAAGCGGAAGTATAGCGTTCTTGTCAAGTGGGCGTTTTTACAGGAAGTGGCCAGACTGCAATAAAGTAGTTATTACAAAATGGTGTGCGTGTTTCTAAACTCGAGACAGTACCATGAAGTCGCTCAAGTACCATCACGGGAAGTGTCAGTAACTTAGGAAAAGAACTTTCACAACCGGAAGTACCACATTATAGAGCTAGCTTGCCTCAAAAGCGCCTTTTGAGGAAAAAAAATGATCCTTCCTCTTTTACTCGACCAATAAGGAATGGTAAAAAGTAAAGTAAAGTAATTGCCTATTTCTTCAAGCGGGCTTTACCTCCAACTACCAAATTAGGTGTCATGGACGGAGGCGACTAACAAACATACTTTACTATAAATTTCTCATATTAATCATTAAAGGTATAGACTGGGAATATAGTCTAGTACCGCAATACATCTTAGCATTGCGGGTCTAGTCTCTATCCTCTCGGCTACCGTGGCGCCCCCAATAAGGTATAAGGGTGTTGATATAATCGCACCTTTCAAGGAAATCGCTCAATCAGGGGGGAAAAAACACCTTTTTTTTGGCATCATTTTCAATTAACTAAGATTTTCTCGAAATTCATTTTTAACTTTTTTCTATTTTGGTTTGTATCCATTTGGCATCCTTAACTTTGGATTTAGCGTTTTGTCTTGTGTGTTATGCGTGTACGAGCGTGTGTAGTGCGAGAGGGTAACGTAAGTGATGAAATTTCTACACCAAACTTATTTAAACTACCTCTGAAGATGGATGTAAATTCGAAACCGATCAGGCATACAATACGCATGTGCGCTACTACTATGGATAAAAAGTAAATGAAATAATGATTGTGCTTCATGCAGTGAATGTAACATTTAACATTTTAGTACTAACTTTCTAAAAGTCATGAGCGTGGTCTTTGAAATTATTTCCACCCTTCTCCTTGGTTTCATGGTAATCTGGGTACCATGTTAAACTATGTATGCAATTTGCTTATGTAAATTTGTTTGTGATGCCTAAAACCCTACTAAAGGCAAACATCGCCCAGCGTTGTTGATGAATTGGCTAGATTAGGAATCCTGATTGTTGTTTGTGATTCTGGACAATCTAAAACCCATTTTCTCAGCTAGGGCAACCATTTTTAGTATTTTTTTATTTAAGGCAACAACTGAGGTTCAGTGCACAGTCTCTCGTTACAGACAACACTCTCCATCACCAGGGACAGTGAGCTGTAAAGAAGCTCCTAGGAAGATAAATATCTAAGGGCCCCAGCTACTGGATTCGAACCCGGGACCACCGCGGATTCAGGAATCCAATAAGCTCACTTTTTTGAGTTTAATTGAGTTAAACCGAACCGTATTTCTCTTTGCATTCTGTTTGTGATAGTTCCAAGGGAAATTCTCTGCTTTCTCTTCATTCATTGCAAACGGAAGTATTGAGATTGTGTCAAATTTTGAGAAATCGTGCTTTAAAACGGAAATACGTGTTTTTTAAGCTCTAAAACCTCACCCTCCAAAAAAAAGTTTTCTTTTTTTTCTTTTTAAAATAATCCTACTTACTCTAACCACGGCTTTTCTTTCAGAAGTGCCTCTAAGCGAATTTTCTTTGAAATGTTACCATTAAAAATGTAGATTTTCTCATGTTTACAATAAGAGTGCCGAATTTGAAGAAAATTACTGGACTCGCTTTGGCGGATGTATTTCCGGTTGGAGGATTTTCATGAACATTGATCGATTTGTATTGACTACTTAATCGTACTCTACTTGCCTTAAAACGACTCCCAATTTGAGTAATTTGGCACGATCTCCATACTTCCTTTTTGCTCAAAGGAAGAAAGAGAGAGTGGACCCCATGACGTAGAACAGAACAACTCAATAATTAAAATCGCGAAATAAAGAATGTAATAGAAAACAAAAAAATTATGTGTGACATCATCAGTGTACAAGGCTATATTGATTATAGAAATTTCCTAATTAGCAATGCGTCCGAAAAATCAGATAATAATTATAATTACAGCCAATAGGCGGTAGAATTCATGATTCTATGATGGCTACCACTCTGGTGATTGGATCACGAACACTGGGACACGTTGTATGAACTCTTAATCATGATTTTGCATGATAATACTAGGATTCACCCCTCCCAAAACACCAGCTCAATTGTTCCCCGAAGTACTCTTAATGTTTAGAGCGATTCCCTTGGCTGGAAGACCTTCTGTACTATCAGGAGGTTACATTAGCCAGCAACTGTTATCGTTTCTTAGTGGTATTTCTGTTGCATTATTCGTGCGAAGAGAAAACGTGGCATTTAGCCAGCAATTCCTCTCAGATTTTCCAGTAAAGCTTGTTCCTTTATTATAAAGAAAAGTTATTCATTTAAATGCGGTTTAGACTTTTTCTAATTTTCTTATCGGAAAGTTACAAAAAAAGATTTTTTTAATTCGGCCAAGAAAGTGGATTTTTCTAGTTATACTAAATACATAAAATTTTTCCTATGGCCACTTCTTCGAAGATCTTGTTCTTGTTACCGTTATAAGTTTCTATCGGCCCCAAGATAGACCCGCAAAGCTAAGATGTATTACGGTACTAGACTATATTCCCAGTCTATATCTTTAATAGTTAATATGAGAAATTTATAGTAAAGTATGTTTGCTAGTCGCCACGGTAGTTGAGCGGTTAGAGGCGAGACCCGCAAAGCTAAGATGTATTGCGGTACTAGGCTACATTCCCAGTCTATACCTTTAATGGTTAATATAAGAAATTTATTGTAAAGTATGTTTGCTAGTCGCCACGATAGCCGAGCGGTTAGAGGCTAGACCCGCAAAGCTAAGATGTATTACGGTACTAGACTATATTCCCAGTCTATATCTTTAATAGTTAATATGAGAAATTTTGCAGTAAAGTATGTTTGCTAGGCGCCACGATAGCCGAGCGGTTAGAGGCTAGACCCGCAAAGCTAAGATGTATTACGGTACTAGACTATATTCCCAGTCTATATCTTTAATAGTTAATATGAGAAATTTATAGTAAAGTATGTTTGCTAGACGCCTCCGTCCTCGACACCTAATTTGGTAGTTGGATATAAAGCCAGTCTGAAAAAATAGGCAATACCTTTACTTTACTATAAGTTTCTTTGCTTTGTAAAGATAATAAAATAATTTTTTGTTTGGTTTTAAATCATCACGTTTGTAAGTCAGTCTGCAGAATTCAACATCAACCACTTGCTCAAATTTCGTATTTTCGCTCCCAAAAGTCTTAGTAAATAAACCTTAGTGTGAGTAAATTCTAGCTTATTTTTTGTAAACCTGATATCAGATTGGCATCAACTTAAGTTTGTCCGTGTGTTTCATACGTTACCAACAGTAGTAATGGTGAGCACCTATAATAATGGAAGCTAACCATTTTAATTAGTAAAATGCTATGTTTCAAGAAAATTAAATGACGTACCCCACAATTAGAGATTGGGGCCAGATTTTTTTCTTTCCTCACATTTTAGTGAAATTAAATTAATTGCGGACGGAAATTGGTTCGACTACGTGCAAAATTGTAAGGCCCCTTTTCCTTTAACGGCAGAGAAGGTAGAAGAATCCGAGTCAGGTAGAGCAAACTGGGTTAGCACAATCGGCAAGGTAAGGGGAGCTATCCTTGACTTGCTCGTCCAGAATACAAAGTATTTCTGGAAGATAAGTCCCGTAAGAAGTTGGACTCAGCTGTAACAGTTCTGATCTATAATTCCCACCTTCTCAATTATCCACCCACACTCAGGCTCACCACACGGACTTAGGTTCACTTTAACTTTTTTACCAAACTTTCTTAGTTTCACTTAATTCTAGTCAGTGGGAGAATGGCGGTGATATCGAATTTCCCAAATCGATTTTCCCCAAAATCATTTTTAAAAAAATCCGTTGTGGTCCATTTTTTTGGGCAACGTTTCTCTTGAAACCTTTTTATCGTGTGATGTTATGAGTACTCTCAAAGGAGAGGATATGCCCTCTTTACTTAGTGATGTTACGAGTAATTACTCTCAAAGAAGAGGATATGCCCTCTTTATTGAGTGATGTTACGAGTAATTACTCTCAAAGAAGAGGATATGCCCTTTTTATTGAGTGATGTTTCGAGTAATTACTCTCAAAGAAGAGGATATGCCCTCTTTATTGAGTGATGTTTCGAGTAATTACTCTCAAAGAAGAAGATATGCTCTCTTTATTGAGTGATGTTACGAGTAATTACTCTCAAAGAACAAGATATGCCCTCTTTATTCTGTGATGTTATGAGTAATTACTCTTAAAGAAGAGGATATGCCCTCTTTATTGAGTGACGTAACGAGTAATTACTCTCAAAGAAGAGGATATGCGCTCTATTGTGTGTTGTTATGAGTAATTACTCTCAAAGAAGAAGATATGCCCTCTATTGTGTGATGTTATGAGTAATTACTCATATGTCCACTTTATTTTTAAAGGAAATTTGGGCATTTTATCTTGGCGTGAAAAGAGGGTCAAATAAATAAAGAGGGAATAAACCAAAGTTGGGTATTTTTTCAGCGATACACTTTTTCAGCGCAGATTTATGAAAGCCTTCAGAGTCCGGAAACAGTGGTTTTTAAAAAAGTGTGTGTGTGAGTGTAACCGGATACAAACTTAGTTGCGAACAATCGCAGAAAGCTCAAACTTTACTTTTGTTCGGAAACTCTCCTGGGAATCGACTGAGTCAAGTGGCTTCCAGTTTTTCTAATTATCCAGTCTTTGCAGAACAGGTTTCTAGATTGATTCACATATTCCAAAATAAAAAAGGTCACACTCCATTGGATATCTATTGGAATGTGGTTTTTTGTTCCTGTAATAATTACTTTCATCTATAGCACTTTACCGGAACAAATTATTGTGCATATTTGAGAAGATAGATGCAGTTTGAAAAAAAACACATCACGTGACAATGGCGCAGTTAGTGTGACCATCACAGCTTGCAATACACGTCAGACCCTAACTTACACTGGGCTAACTAAACATTTCCTGTATGGAATTGTGATTGATGAAGGACAGAGGAAGTCATGAGAGTATGCTCAGGAGATTACACCAGTGGGGCGTTGCAAAAAAAAAAGCGCTGAAAACTAAAGATTACAGTTACTTTTCTGTTTCAACCCTAAAGTCCTACTGGGTCACCTAGCAACCGCGCCTTAAGAGCTACATTATGACCAGTCTGGACATGTCCTAGCAATAAATTTACAACTAATGGTTGGCAAGCATCCCAAAGAAATGTCCGCTACCACTTCCCCCCTAATCATACACACACACACACACTCGCACACAACTGGTAGATGTTTACAACTCCATTGTAGTGGAAGATTTTACGTTTCAGTGGTCCAGAATGGAGAGTGTCTTCAACACCATCTGTACATTTTCTCTACGTGATTTCTTCTAAATTAAATCTCTCTTCTCGCATTCCGGAAACTTTAAAAATTCTTTAATTTCCGAACTGAAATAAAATTATTTTTGTAAGATAAACTTAGATAATACCTAATAATAATAGTAACAATATTATTAATATGGCCACAGACGTCGATGCGCTGGAAAAAAAAATTAAAAAATAATAATATTAATAATAAATTTGTTGCTTTCAAGTTAAACCATAGCAACGGGGTGGAAATACAAAACTGATAACACAATAAATATTATAAAAAATATATATGAAAATAGAAAATAGATATTCCTTCTGATATGATTGTCGCTTCCGCCTCAAGGCCTACTCCACTGCGCCCCTTTGGGTCTATTGTGGCTCCCCTAACTCTAAAGCTTGCCTTCCAGACCTGTCCTTTTAATCAGACTCTTATTGCTGGAAAGCGACTCCTAGGTAAAGCTCCTCAGGCCTTGGTTTTTCCTCCCCGAGAAGTAACATCCTTAGCCACACGAACCCCTCACACTGACACGTGCAGTGCCGTTTCCTCCTCTTCCTGACAGAACCTACAGAGGGTATCATCTGCCAGGCGCCCATGCGCGATGCATGTGTTTTCTGAGCCTGCAGTGGCCAGTTAATAGGCCTACAATCATCCTTATAGCCCCAAGGCCTTGACGGATTAGTCGCTTCCGATACTGAAGTTTAAGCCGCCATTCAACTGACGCACATACTAACGCATGAACCAGTTTCTTAAGCGTGACGATTGCCGGACTTCCTGTTGCGAACAGGAAGTGTTGGTTTCATCAGTGCTAGCTAAAAAGTATCACACGTGTTCAACACAGGTGTAGCTGCTTGAATCACTCGTCATCTGATAAGTTATAAATGGCACGAGGTCTCTCAGGACGTCCGCTACAAGCTAGCCAAGTGTACAGGCGACACAGAAACCTCCTACTTGTCGGCATTTCCATTTAGTGTATGGGTGGTAGCTCGCGAGTTGTTGCTATCCGATGCTCTGCAGTATCCTCTCTCCCAAGGCTTGGCGATCCTTCAAGTCCACAGGTGTACCGGCTTCTATGCAAAATTAGATTGCACTTTTATCGCAATTTCCTTCGCAGCCCACTTTCTTATTTCACGGTTCGATGCATCACCTCAGTTTTCCATTTACCCAAAGTTACAAAAAAAACCAAACTATTTTTCCAAGATACTAAATAAATGTAATTTTATTCTATCATTTTCTTTAACCAGTATTTCTTTAATCGGGCCCAAAATTTGGGAAATTCATTTTTCAATAGCGAATCTCGAGTTTTCAAGGTCGCCTGTACTCGAGATAATGGGCTTTCAAGTAAACCAATAAGTGAATCTCAGAAACTAATGATTATGGAATGCTCTAACTCGATTAGTAATGACCACTCACACTACTTTCTCGCCACTATTCTGAAAGTTCAAGCTCACAAATTTAGTTCAAACTCTGAACGTTTCGAGACTATTTAAGCTTTTCTTTAAACAATCATTTCGCCCGAGCAACATTTCTTCCAGGAAATCGATGAAGATGGACCCTTCTAGCAGGAGGCAGTGGGTAGGCTTCCCTCTAAGGCTGGAAACATAGTGGAGCGGCGAGCAAAGCGGCGATGATAGCGAAGAGCAAAGCGGCGAAATCAAACACAAGTAAACATATGGGACCGCGCATAGTGGCGAGCAAAGCGAAGATAGAGCAACGCTATCTCTAGAGAGTAGAGCGAAGCGTTATGACATGTTTGATTTCTTCGCTCTCATCGCGCTCAATTTGTAAAGGTTATTTTTCAAAGGTTATGGATATTGATACATTTATTGGTTTAGTTTGTTTAAAGAAACCTCTGTGGGGCCATAGTATTTGTGAAGCTACAATAGTTTTTAATAATTAATAGTTTAAATTAATTAACAATTAGTAGTTAATGGAGAATTCAGGTAATTTTTGCTACATTTAATTTGGTTCTCAATCCCTTAATGCTAACTTTCATCTAAATACTAGGCAAAATTAAATTACATTTTCACGTCCTACTACTTCTGATCAGAACGAATTCTCCAATCCTTCTTCTGTAGCGTCGTACTACTCCAGTTTTTCAGATGAACAACATTAATTTACGACAAATCATGGTAATAAAATTATTGTGTTTTTTTAATTGACTAATTTCTTTTTATCTGCATATATTTCTATTTTATTTTTATTTATTTTGATTTTCTTATCTTAAAGTAACTGCTAGGATTAATGGGGTTACTCAGATTTGTATTTAGTAAATAAATAAATTATTTAATAAATTAAATAATTTGTATTTAATAAAGTTAATTTTTCTATATTGTGCCTAACTCATGTTATGAGCTGTATTACTCAAAAACAATAAAATTTGATTTTGATTAATGGGGTCACACTGGGCTAGTATGTAATCAAATGTTGATATAGACATTCGAAAATACGCATGAAACTTGCCAGGATGCTCCCGAAGTTGTTGGTACAAGTGATGAAATTCACCAAGTTCATTTCTAGACTTATTTATGTCATGTACACTGCAGCTCCTACTACTAAACTGCTGCAAATACCAAAGTTTCAACGAAGAATTTTCATATAAAAATAGTTTCTCCATCTTGTTTTGTCGAAAGGAGAACGCGCCTAAGCTCGTCACTATGTGCATGCGACTCTTTGCTCGCTGCTCGTCGCTCTCTTTGATCTGAAGCAGCTATCATCGCCGCTTTGCTCGCCGCTCCACTATGTTTCCAGCCTAAGGCTCCTTTCTGGCAGTTCGTACTGTGTTTAAATGCATTGCTAAAAGTTTTAGTTGGTAGGAAATTCCAGTTTTGAAGGAGTTCAGCCAAAACTACAAACATACGGACTGTACAGGACATTCCAATCAAAACTATTCCGAACAAATAGTTGACGCTGCTTTCTACGTGACTAACCCATTACTGTTTCAAACGACCTCAACATCTCCATTCGCACAACTCTTTGTACAAGAGAGAAAACATCACAATTTCCACACTGCTCTCTCTCTCTACTTGTTTCTTGTCACAGTCCTCTCCCCTCTACTGTCACTCCTAAGAGAATGCACCACTTTGACGGAAATCGCCTTTGTCACCGAGATTTCCTCATCATCGAGATCATCGTAATCATTGATATCTTGTTCTTGTAGAAGTTTCCCTGATTGGTAGTTTTTCTACTACTGCTCTTCACCCTCCATTTCACGTCATCACAATCATATTTTCTTTTTTGTAAATTACTGTTTATTTTTTTTTAAATTCAATATTTAATTCGCGGAAATATCGGAGATCATTGGTGCCCGGATATTTTCTTCAGAGCGCTACTGGTCTCCGGAATCTCCGCGTGGGAATCCAGTATACTGAATCCATAAACCCCTTGGCTAATTCCGAGTTTTTGTCTCGTTACGTCGATCTTGGACTGATACAACGCCCAGAACAATTTGTAATTGTTTTTTTTTTTTCTGTTCGAGGGATTTTAAAGACGTAATTTTCCGGTTTGAAACTCAAAAACGAAAATCTGTTCGAACATAGTACTTCCTGTTTCGAAACATTAAAGGAAAAACAACAACAATTAGATGCACAAAATGATCTAAAATGAATTCCCAAGTGAAAGAAAATGTCAGGTTATTTTGGTCACTACTTGTACGGTTACTTTTTTATAACCTCAACAAAACACACAATGCATATATAATCTACATTGAAATATTGTGCTGACTAGATAATTCAATTAATGTTGGTCATACTGTTTAACACGCTTAAAGGCGCTCACCATTTCTTTCCTGTCAGCTCAATGGCGGGCACATTACTTTCTTGAGCTGTGCATAGATAATTATTTAGTTTTTAATATGCAATTTTATAGTAATTATTTCTTTGAGAGAGGTTTTATAAGTTTTTGGATAATGTGTTGTTCTTGATTGTTAAGCTAGTGTTTGCAAAGACGAGTACCTTAAACAGGATGTTGGTCGCTAAAGGCACTTTAAGACTGAAGAGAAGTTACTCAGTCAAAACGAGGTAATATTTCGATTGTGTGTTTTCAAAATAATTATCGATATTAATATTGAAATATACTTCTGCTTTTTGTTCAGTGTTTGCTGAAAATTCGGTTAGGGTACTTGCGAGAAAGGGGAAGGGTAATTCTCCTCTAAAATCAACTGTTATGAGCGATATTCGGTCTTATGTCTCGGTAAGACTAATGGAGAAGCCATTAAAAGTGTTTCTAAAATCCTGAGTTTTTAGATAATTCCAATACCGGAAGTACCTCTTACTGAATGGATTTTCGTTTTTCTGGGGGTTTTCTTCTCTCTTAAGTGCCTCCTATAGGTTTTTCTCTTTACTTTTGAACAATTTTTCAGGGGAAAATGCGTGTTGTAGATTTCAAGGTGTTCCTGTGGGAGGACATCAAGTTAGCAGGAGAATGTCGCGTGTTTTTACATCAGATAAAAAAAAAAAATAAAAATTTTCTAAGTCATTTTTAAATGAATTTTAATTACTTAGTTGAATTCTAAGTTACTAAAAAGTTTAAAAGTTAATTTTCCAATCAAGGATTCAGCTGAAGTGGACCGGAAATTGATTTACCCACACTCGCCCCCGCCCCCGCACGTTGAGATAGAATGGAGGGGGACGAAAAAGCTAGATAATTAAATCAATAAAGCGAATTAAACGCTGCCTTTCTATCTGTGGCGTGAAGGCGGGTCGTAGCAATAGAAAATAGCCGGAAGTGTGCTTTATGGATTGGGCAACTGAACTTCCTTGCTCAGCACTTCCTGTCATCGTCAGCATGAGCATAGTAATATTGGCCCAATATTATTTCACCAAATTCTCTTTTACACTCACTAGTCGTGTGAGTGTTCACTGGAGATTTCTTTTTTGTCTCTATGTCTTTGAAAGAGACCGGAAATATAGTTGCCGGTCGCTACTGTAATCAACAGTAACAGGAAGTCAGTGAGATGCTCCTAGCAAGAAGAACGGTGCCCTATAGTTTGGGTCCCAAGTGTCAATGGTCAGCCTGTATTTAGCAGTTGAATAATCTTTCTCCACAGCCTTTTTAATTAATTTTGCTAAAAAAATAAAATATAAAGGAGGCGACGTCATCACAGCTCTATTGTAGAACCAGTTCAACGCTAACTGAACTTTATAATATAAAGTTATTGTTTGAAAATCGGTTTATTTATTGTCGCTGTCTCCCTTTATTATGCCGCCGCACAATATAAAGTTCTTTTTCTTTACGTATTCATTCATCTAAGCTCCTTCTCCACTACTCTTTGTTCATGACGTCCACCGCTTGACTACAGAGAATAAAGCAATTGCGTCATCACTTTAAATATTATTTACAAAGAAAATGCAAACAACTTTTATGTTAGACGGTACTTGATACTTCTGGTTGGACCTAATCTCCGCAACAGGTGTGGATTCACCCGGAAACACTTTTCACTTTGTTGTGAAAGAAAATAACGGCAGGAACAAAGCGGAAGTCAATTTCTCTACGCCAAACTGATGAACCAAAGCCTGGTGATGGATCAATTAAAAATCCAAAATTCAACAAAATTTATTGTTATCGCTCTCAGTTCAGTTCACGTAAACCTACGTCTATCCACTCAATCACGTAGATAACCGATTTTGCTGTAATTCCGCAAGCGAAAAAGTGACTTCCACCTAAATATTATGGCTTTGTCTGACTGTATCGACTGTAATTAAAAAAGAAGAAGAAAAGTTTGCAGAATCTTTAAATTTGACATTTCTGTTAGAGGCCGCGACAAAAAGGTCTATCGGAAGTATCACTTTCCAGTTTCCGCATGTTCACACAATCGACTCCTACGATTTGCTGTAAACGTGGATTACTAATCGCACAGAAGTAGTTATTTGAAGGGTCTTCTCGGAAGAGAAGGGATTAGGATTTCCTCTAAAGTCTCATTTTTGTCCGATGTACCTCCTTACCACGTCATTAAGAAGGAAAAGAGGAACTTAATTTCCAAATTTAGAGAAGATCGGCTTACCGGAAGTCAATAGATTTTTCAGGGCTTTGAGGGTTTTTTCTCCAGTCGACTCGTACGATTTTATTTGAACTAAAGTACGTGATCACAAACATACAAATCCCATAAACTTTTAACCACGTGTAAAATTTTAACGCGATTAAATTCTTGTTGATCAAATAAATGATCAGCTTCAATATATCTACAGTTTTATATTTGGCAGGATATCTGGAAAGTTCAAACCCTCGTTTGACCCTTCGCGGAGTTCATCGTTCAGAACATTGTGACACCCATTCCAGTTACTTACATTCCAGGCCATCCCTGTGTGTGTTCCGGCTTTAATAAAGATGTCCCGCCATCTTGATTAAACATCCATTCATCTTGTCCCAGAGGGTGACTGGACTTCTTTTGCAACCGGCCAGAGAGGAATTCTAATAAGATCGGACCACCACTGGTGGTCGGTCGCCTCCAAATCTAGTCAGAGTTTTAATGAAAAATCTGTTCAATAGATTTTTCCTGGCGATTTTTTCACTTTTCCCTTGCCCAATCGCGCAATTAGTGGAAGTATTTAAAGGCGGTGCTAAAATTTTTCCAAGTGTGAGGAAAATGGATTAAAAGGGAAAGCCAATTTTTTCCCAGTCAAGTTTTTCTGCAGGTTCTCTGGATAACATTTCCAACCATTTTACAGCGTTCCTCATCAAGTGGTTCAAGACCAAAGTGGTCACTAAAATGAAATCATTTTGCGGATAGTCCCCCACACTTGCTGCACTTACAATGACGTCATTGAAAGTTAAGTAAAAATTACGATGTAGAAGAAAATATAAATTAAATAATTATCAGGCCCAATCAGGCAGAGAGTTTTTCCATTTTATGTGATTGATTAGGAGAAATTTGTGATTAGAAGCCCAACAATCAAACCTCTGCAGTGCTACAACTTGATTGCATCTGTGATTACGGATTTTATAGAATCATTACATTAAATTAACGATTCTATCTTGAACTTAATTAGTGGGTAAATCTAGTTTTTTCTTTGGGAGGGGCAAAGTCGAAAAAATGTGGAGTTTACACTTTCATGACTTCCTTTAACAAAAATCCTAAGTTTTCGACTTACCTACTCGTAAATCTCCTCAAAGTTCGAATTTCAAAACTTATTTTTGATAATTAGTACTTAATTTATACATATTAACCTAATACTTAATAAGGGAAGGGATTAGCTATGTGGTTAGCGTATTGGATTCTAACGCAGAGATCACGTGTTAAGAATCCGGCTGCTGACCCTTAGATTTTCTGTTCCTAGGAGCTTCTTACAGCTCACTGTTGTCTGTAACGAGAGAACACTATCCGGACGCCGACAAATTACTGGAAAAAGCTCCAGGCGCCAATAACCTTGCGATGTTGTCGCACCTTAAATCATGAAAATAATATAACTTAGTACCGCAATACATCTTAGCTCTTTGGGCTATCTTAGCGCCTGTAAGGCACGAATATTTAGAGCTAGGGAGAAGTCATTGTAACGTTTCGACTAATTAATTCTCTTCTTCAGGGCTTTTTGTTTTGTGTGTGCAAGTTACTAGTCAACATGATGAAACACAAATTTGTATTACAGCACAAATATGCACAATTTGGTTGGACCAAACTGTAGGGAACGCTGTCCACGTGTATTTACCCACATCGCTGACGTAACCGTCTGTGGACAGGAACTTCGGTTCCAAATAGGAGAAACTCGACCTGTCAACACAAATACAATTAGAGAGCGGATGTTGTGAACAGATATTGACAGTGTTAGTTAACAGTGTAGACCACAAGACGGCGGTAATCGAGCAGATCTACTCGTACGTGCCGACGCGCTGTGGTATTCGTTCAGTTTTAGCCACAATGTTAAGCTGTCACTTGGTGCTATTTTTTTTTTTTTGTTAAAAATTTAATTTAAAGTAATTGCCTATTTTTTCAGGCAGACTTTACTTCCAACTATCAAACATACTTTACTATAAATTTATCATATTAACCATTAAAAGTATAGACTCGGAATATAGCCTAGTACCGCAATACCTCTTAGCTTTGCGGGTCTAGCCTCTAACCGCTCAGCTATCGTAGCGTCTAGCAAACATACTTTACTGCAAAATTTCTCATATTAACCATTAAAGGTATAGGCCGGGGAATATAGCCTAGTACCGCAATACATCTTAGCTTTGCGGGTCTAGCCTCTAACCGCTCAGCTATCGTAGCGTCTAGCAAACATACTTTACTGTAAATTTCTCATATTAACCATTAAAGGTATAGACTGGGAATATAGCCTAGTACCGCAATACATCTTAGCTTTGCGGGTCTAGCCTCTAACCGCTCAGCTATCGTAGCGTCTAGCAAACATACTTTACTGTAAATTTCTCATATTAACCATTAAAGGTATAGACTGGGAATATAGCCTAGTACCGCAATACATCTTAGCTTTGCGGGTCTAGCCTCTAACCGCTCAGCTATCGTAGCGTCTAGCAAACATACTTTACTGTAAATTTCTCATATTAACCATTAAAGGTATAGACTGGGGAATATAGCCTAGTACCGCAATACATCTTAGCTTTGCGGGTCTAGCCTCTAACCGCTCGGCTACCGTGGCGCCTAATTTTTTTTATTTAAATAATGCGCAAAAATCAGCTCAATAAACAAAAAATAAATCTGTAAAGACCACTCGCATGACTTTTCTTGCTCAAATTCTCTAGGTTTTCTGTAAACCAGGAGTTTCTACTAGGTTTCTACTAGGTAAATATGTTAGTTTGCTTCATTATCGCTTCACTGTTGTTAGAATTTGTGGAAAGCGTGGAATAAATAAACGAGGTAGAGATTTAAGTTGACGGTGATTATACGCAAGCTAAATTATTGTATTTCCGTTTGTTTCGGAATTATAGTAAAGTATTTATGTACAAATTAGAGAAATAGCACTTTAGAGCGAAGTATACCATATTCCACCCACAGGATGTTTCAAATAAAACTTATCGATCTACAAGTATTTAATGTTTGTACAAAATTAAAAGAAAATATTGGTGTTTTGGTTACGGAAAAACTGGAAAACCCTGCCGGATATCCGGGAACTTCCCCTGGCACACTGCTATTGGCTTTCCTCTGGAATTCTAGCCATTCATCTATCTTCCCGAATAGCCATCCGAGCATTGCTGCTTTTCCAAAAAAAAAAAAGGACTTGATGAGAGAGGCGTTAACAATGGCGTAACAACTACTGAGTGGTTGAATAAGGGGGGGTTTTCCCACATAAAAATGAAAAATTGTTTTTCCTCTCTCTTTTTCTTTCTTTGTTACTAAGAAAAAAGAAGGAAATTGAAAATTTTCATTGTAAAAGCCAGGAAAACAGACAAACTGTCCACGTTGTATTCGCCTACACATAGACACCCAACATAAAGTTATTTATTTCACAATTTTCCTGAATATATAAATAAAAAGAAAAATATTTGAAAAATTTAAGGTAAATATTTTCTTGGTTGACTAAATATTCAGAAAATAATGATCACATTTTTGCTTGTTTGAATTCGGATAATCAATAATTTATTATATAATATATTATATGAAATATAGTATAAACTCAGTACAGAAACAGACAGAACAGAAGATACACCAACCTTATAATGATGTAAAAATATCATATAGACAATAACTATTCGCAGACTTACCAAGGAAAGGCGTGGCTAAACTGATGTGGTTAGCGACAAGCAATATCATGTTGGCTGTGGCTGAGGATGTCAAATAATCTGTAGATACTTTGGCTACGATTCTCAAATAGCATCAGTACACTCGACTCCGTCTAGTTGTTGTTGATGATGGGATACCCTGGATCTATTGCGCCCTGCCCCATACACACAGAGGAAACCGCCTCCAGCCTCCAGCTCTCTCTCTCTCTGGTATTCAAACACTCTCTAAGGCTGTCTAGGGACTACGAACCGATAGAGAGGAATGTCAACAACAGTTAACGGGGATAACCCCGTTTCTAGTTGTACTTTTGGTTCTTCACATGAATCCCAACTGCAAAAGAAGTGCGGTTCAAGTTGTTTGAAATGAAGGCATTGACTTCTTAAAAGAAAACCTTCATCTCTTTGTCTGAATGTTTTTCATTGTCGATAATCTGTCAAAAAAACAAAGAATTTTTATGACATCTTAATATTCAAGAATAGAATAGAATAGAATAGAATAGAATAATTTTATTTGTTTTAAGGGTTCTACCCTATACAAATGGAGTTTGGTTAAATACAACAAAATAAAACCTTATAAAACATATATAAAAACTTGAATTGATAACTAAAAATATACATTCTAATCGAATGAAAATAAAAAGAACCAAAATTTAAAAACATAAAAAATTATAAACAAAACAAAATTATAAAAGTATTTTTATAAACTTAAAACGAAAATCCTCATTTTGAAGGCACTTGTTATAAAATAAAATAAATCATTTAATTTGTTAATATCGGCTACATCTAATAGAGCTTGAACTTGAACATCTACATCTGAAATACTAGAGATGTATTTATTCAAGTATTTATCTCTATAAGATTGCAGCCTTAAACATTTTAATAAAAAGTGCTGTAAATCCTCTCTTTCGGGAATACTGCATTTAGAGCAATTGGAGGTATCTGTTTGAAAACTGTTTCTGAAACCAGAAGAAGTGATTTGAAATGAACGAGGCTGACATAACCTCATTTGACTAATTAATTTATGCTTTATAATTGGCACCCTAAGAGACAAATATTGCTCACCCAGCGTTAGACTACTTATCTTTCTGAAGTCTGGATTGTAGTTTGAATGCAGAACAGCGTTAATGTCTAAAGAAAATTTATTATTCTGAAATTTCAGAATGCTACTGCTGAATTCATCCTTAAATTGTGACATTTCGCTAGTATTTAGCAAGCTAACTGCATCAATAGAATCCAATTTTCCTTTTAACTGAGTATACCAATTAAATTTAACCATAGATATTCTGTCAATACTGAGGGATTTTAAAATATTCAAACATATCTTTGGGAGGCGGTTACCATCCATTAGTTGAACTTTATGCCACCATCTAACCATCTTTTTTAGAACCTCAGTTTCAATAGACTCTAACCCAACTTCTATACGTACATAATGATTAGGCACATTTCGTGGCCAATGGAAGATGGATTTAAAATATCTGGTCTGAACACATTCTAACTTACTGCAATATAATGGAGCCCAAATTTCTGCGCTGTATAATAAAACGGAATTAATCATAGATTCTAATAATTTTTTTCTTGTCACTAGCGAATCCGATTTTGACTTTATTAAAATTTCTCTAACTTTACGGGATGCTAATTGTGATTTTCTAATAAAATGGTCAGCTGTAAGTGAAAAAAGGCCTGAAGAAGAGAAAAGCACTCCGAGATAAATGTATTGTTTTACTATTTCAATTTTGAAGTTATCGTAAAAAAGGGGTTTCATAGATTTCACTCTACCTCCCCTTTTAAAAATCAATATTTTAGATTTATCAGGATTTACTGTTAAAGAATTTTGGTGACAATAAACAGAAAGTGATTTTAGTTTTTTATTTGCTGCTGCCCAATTATCATCAAGTAATACAAGATCATCGGCATACATTAACGCAGTAATCTCAGTATGATGGTCAACATTAACGCCATTGCAATCACTATTTTTTAGGTGAACAATCAGGTCCGAGATAAATAGGGAGAATATTAGGGGACTCAACGAATCACCCTGCAGGACACCCTGAGTCACGTCTACAGTTTCCATTGTAGAATTATCTTTTAGGACTATAGTTGCCCGGTCATATAAACTTTTTAAAGTTTTGATAATTTTAGCGCTCAGACCAATCTCATGAAGTTTGGGCCATAACTTGCTATAATCAAGCGAATCAAACGCACGTTTGAAATCGATAAATGCTGCAAAAATATTCTTCTTATTTCTATAACCCAGACTAATATTTACTATTGAATTTAAGACAAAAATACAGTCAACGCATCCCCTTCCTGGTCTAAACCCGACATCTTAATATTCAACTCGTTTTTATTTGAACTAAACGCATTACGTCATATTGCGCGTCTGGAAATACGAGCATATCCTGTAAATCCAGAAGGAAGACAGAATAATGCCCGTTCCAGTCATTTTTTTATTTTTATTTTGTCCGAGCTTTCGGACCCAGGAATTAGGTCATCTTCAGGGCTTGTGTCACATCACTATAGAATGTAAACAAATATTTTAATTTGTCAGTGACCTAAACCGTAACACAAGAAGTTGTTTACTTCCATTCTGGATTAATGAATCAGCCTCAACAAACGATGGACAATACTCTATAAGTCAAGTTGGCGATCGCATGATATTGAGGTACTGGTACCAAAAGCAACATTAGGGCATAACCTCTCAACTCAGCCAAGCTTCTAAGAACTTTCACATTGTCCCAACTATGTGGGCCTAGAGAGGCTTTGGATAGCACCAAGATTGATACCGCCCTAGGGTATAAAGATGGGTCTCATAAAAAACTTCAAAACGCCTGGTGAACATATGGTGATAATTATGTGGTACCATCCTACTGTTCTGGTGAACATATGGTGAAATTATGAGGTACCATCCTACTGTTCTGGTGAACATATGGTGAAACTTATGCGGTACCATCCTACTGTTCTGGTGAACACGGTGACATTATGTGGTACCATCCTATGGTTCTGGTGAACACCATAAATTACTAAAACCTTTGACATAACCTGTTACTTTGGAGAACTTTATGAAATTGGGGCAAAAATTTGTTCGATTCGTGCTTATTGGTTTCCTAAAATTTGCTGGAGAAGGAGAACTTACAAGATTTTGTATAACTCATGAACTTATGGATTGGATAAAGTCTTCAGAATCATTTTCGAAACAAAAAGAAAATCACAGCAATACTTAGTATTTTTTATAGCAGTGCTAATGAGATTAGAGAACAGGTGATATGCCTGAGGTGTGAGTGACTTAACCCAGCTAAGTAACGTTAGTGAGTACTCTATGTCATTAAACTGAACAACTTAGTGCTACTCTTAGTTGGCTGTAATTAGAACAGCTGACAAACAACTTGCTAATGAGTCTAGCACTGATATTATTGATGTATTGGTGTAGCTGCAAATACATAAGCTAGACGTATTGTTGTTTACACAAACCTGCTAATGTATATTTTCCCATTTATTGGTCTAATTAGTTTTCTACTTAGTTTGTGAATAAATAGTTGCAGAGAGCTTTGTTGTAGACAGGTTAAACTTAGAACTACGGACCACCACTTTCTTACCACTTTCTCAAAACTTGTTACACTTATTCGAGCAAAGGTGGGGGGAGTTGACGGGCTTGGCGAATGAATTCAATATTAGAATAGCGAGAACCAGTTCGGCAGAGATAGAGACGCATCCGCAAAGCACAACGCGCTTTAATCCTGTTACGTCCTTTTTAATGGCAGAGGATGTGATGACGGTGTTTCTTCCTCCGATCAAGTAAAACCTGCAGCCTCCTGAGCCTGCTATATCCGGCCACCATGCTAACTAAGAGCTCTTTGGCTCCTAATCTATCAAATCCTGATAGATTTGCAGGAGTTCTGGATTTTTATTTTTTATTTTTGGACATTGAAATACTTAATCCCTGTTTTAGTTTAATTCACTCTGTCAATCATTCCTCACGTAGATTCCCTCCCTGAATTGAGGTCTTCGAAGTTTAGTAAAATGGGGCCATCTTTAGCTGCTTCGTGATTAACATTTGTGAATTTCACCCCAATTTGACTCTTAATTGGCGGCCAATTTATAAAAATGGTCGATTTATTAGTGAATAAAAAAATCGAAATCTTGAATTTATTTAGCCCAATAGAATATCGATTATTCCAAAACTTTTTCATTTCCGCTTTCATTTTTAGTGCAAAACACAAACTATTGTAAAAAGCAAAAGCTTTATTTTTCACATTTTTAAGATGATAGTTTTTATTGCATAATTTGGGGATCCTATGGGAGAAAAACTAAAAGAAAAATTTAAATTGCATGTTTCTGAGAAATAATTGAAAAATAAATAATAAACCAATCAGAAGGCAAATTTGGGGATACATATAGGAGGGGCTTATTAAGCCAATGGAAGGATGGGATTAGTAGTTAGCCACGCCTTCATTTATTTTACGCCACGCCCCGTCAAACATGTCAGGCACCTTTTACAATTAAATGGAGTGAAAACTGATCTATAGTGTTAATATTATTTTTCTTTCTCTGACTTATTACTTTCCCTTTTTGTTTTTCTTCATTCTATTGCAGCTCGTAAAAAAACAAAAAAAAACGCGATAGGGAAGATTTTCATTTTGAGTTTTCTCCTTGAAAAGTTTTTTTGAAGTTTTCGGATTAAGAAAGTTGGCAAGTTTTTCTTTTTAAATAAGTTTTTAGTGTTCACATCAGCCAACCGGAAATACTACTTTAGTAAATCGATTTTTCTTTTTCGTTTCATATCGATTTTCTGGCCCCCGATGATTATCCCCAGACTTCTAATGTTAAAGTAAAGTAATGCCTATTTTTTCAGGTGGGCTTTACATCCAACTACCAAATTAGGTGTCGTAGACGGAGGCGACTCTGTTTACTGTAAGTTTACTGTAAATTTCTCATATTAACCATTAAAGGTATAGACCGGGGAATATAGCCTAGTACCGCAATACATGTTAGCTTTGCGGGTCTAGCCTCTAACCGCTCGGCTATCGTGGCGACTTGCAAACATACTTTACTATAAATTTCTCTTATTAACCATTAAATAAAATACAAGGCCTAGACTAGTACCGCAATACATGTTAGCTTTGCGGGTCTAGCCTCTAACCACTCGGCTACCATGGCGTCTAGCAAACATAATTTACTGTAAATTTCTCAAATTAACCATTAAAGGTATAGACTGGGAATATAGCCTAGTACCGCAATACATCTTAGCTTTGCGGGTCTAACCTCTAACCGCTCAGCTATAATGGCGCCTTCTTCACACTTCTACGAACACCCATTTAGGCCAATCACTTTAAATGCCTTTTTTTTTTTATTGAGTTTTTCAAGGATTCTTCAAATTCAATTCTTGTAAAGTATTGCATCTTTTCAGTGTGCATTTCTATCCTCTACAAATTATTTAGGAACATTAAAAGCCTGATTGCATTTTTTGAATTTAAAAAAAAAGTTGTAAAAAACCTGAAACAGGGTTTTAGAGATTGATTTACGATATAACATTAGTTTACTAAATTACTCAGCATGCAAAACCTTTTGTCTAGTTAGTCGTTAATCCAGTGCTATTGTAGCCTCTGTGAGACAATTGAATTCTTGACATAGGGTTGCTCCTAGTTGCTTGTAATGCAATTAAATACTGTACCAGGTCGGCCAACCATACCATTTTCTTATTGTCAAAGTGAATAATAATAATAATAAGAAGACTGGAAGCATTGTTGCCAACCTATTGGAAAACAAATAGAATAAAAGTGTGATGTAAAATGGAATTAGTGATTAAATTGTATTGAAACATAAAACTTTGTATTAGAAAGATGTTTTTGCCATTAATATTTTATTCTGTAACAGTACAAAAGAAAAAGAGTGGGGGAAGAAAACGTGGGTGTGGGTCTTGCTCGGGGCCTTTCCACTGAAACCCCGGGAATAAAGGTTTAAACTCAAAAAGTTACACCTCAGTTCAAATGAAAAACTCTTGGCCGCAGCCTTGACGAATCTATAAAGCGGACCTGCACTTCCGGTGTGTACTGATATCCTTCTAACTTCCGGGGGGGAAGGTTGTCTAGACATTTTATGCCTGTAACACGAGTTTCTTCCACTGGTCCATTAATTTCAATAAAAAAAAACGGAAATACAATCTCACATTTAATTCTTATAATTGCCAAACAGTAGCTTCATACAATCTCCAGAAATGGCACTTTAAAAGAAAGCCTAACCACCCCTCTCACTCTCCTCCCGAAAGTGCCCTAATTTTCCCGGAAAAAATTATAGATCTACCAATGAGCAATCAGCACTCGTAAGTTTTAAAGGAAATCCAAGGATTAGTTTTTTTGAGAAAATCGTACTTCCGGTGGCCTGATTTTTTGATTGTGAAAATGCTCTGTTGGCGCCTTAAGCACCAATTAAATTTAGATTTTCTGCGATTTTTTCCTTTTTCTTTTTATTTAAGGAAAATACTCCCTCAAGGAAGCGTTCTAGGCCCTTTCCTTTTTCTAATATACACTGCTGACTTACCTCTGTCCCAAAATAAAATAGTTTCAACATTCGCTGATGATACTGCTATACTTTCATCCCACTCCGATCCGGTGCAAGCCAATCAGAACAGTCAAATCCATTTAAATCTTCTCGAAACCTGGTTTCGAAAATAGAAAATAAAAATTAATGAACAAAAATCAGTGCACATTACTTTTACATTACGAAAATCTGCAAGTCCACCAGTTCTACAGAAACGGTGTAACGATTCCTCTAGTTGACGTAGTACAATACTTAGGACTGTACATTGACAAGAGACTCACCTGGTACCCACATACTCGACTGAAACGACAAGACGTGAACAGACACGCTACAAGCTACTTACTAGACTACTTGACCGTAGATCCAAACTCGACTTGAATCACAAACTGACAATTTACAAAACACTGTCAAGACCCATATGGACATACGGAGCTGAAGTGTGAGGCTCAACTAAACCTTCTAACTCCAAACGCCTGCAGACACTACAGTCAAAAATCCTACGGAAAATCCTGAATGCTCCTTACTACATTTCTAACCTTACAATACACACCGACCTTCACATCCCTTTCGTCACTGACCTAATAAAGTCTCGCTACCGTAAATTTCACAGCCTCCTAGCTCTCCATCCTAATCCTCTTGTCCAACAACTCTCCTCTCTAAACCTTTCAGACAATCCTCCTCGTCGACTGAAGCGGAAGTGGCCTAGAGATCTGTTGTGATTAAATCAATGTGAAAGAGTTTCACCAGTGGGTGATTGCTCCAACCATGACTTTTCAAGAGAACTGAACCAATAAGATCAAATTTACTTGTTGCAACTATTTTTGCAGTTGTAAATATGGCAAATAAAGTGAAAAAAAAAGGAGAATACGAAGACACTTTTTAAAAACTCATTTTTCGAACTCATAACAGATATTTCCGGTGAAAATTCAACATTGAAAATTTGCTCCATTGAAATAATACCTTACCTGGTAACAGACAATAACTTACTTCATAGCCTAAGAGAATGAAATAATCGATACTTGAATAAATGAATAAATAATCCTTATTATTTATTAGGACATTTAGGAGTGGTCGTAAAATGGAGGAACGTCTTTTATCCCTTAACGGCTGACTGCTCCTGAAGGTCTATAAAGATATTAAGGTCAATAACAGGACCTATTAATAGTAATAATAAAATGTACCGAGAGATTTTTACGATCGATTCTTATCCAATCATCTTTATTGCTGCAAAAGTAAAAAAATAATAAAATTCTAATTTCTTGATAAAAATATTAACAATTCTAATAAAATAGTGAAATAGTTCTGTGGGGGAAATTTATTAACAACAGTCATGCCAACCGTATGTAAGCGGTTCAGTTGGTAGAATTGGCATGTTGTATGGCCTGGTAGCGTGCTCTCACACAAGTCCCCATGTATGAATACAGTTTTGTATTATTTATTGAAAATTTATTCCACGACCTTTTTTTTTAAACACTCGTAAAAAAAGTTTTCTTTTAAAGACCTCCCCAAGTACAGAGTTGTATGGCAGCGCGCCAAGTGGCGGTAGCTGGAAAGTGTGTATCAGCTGATGCGTTCAGTTCAGCGAGGGAAGGTTATAAACAGTTAATGTGGTAAAAAAAACTTCACTTTCTAGGCCCAGTACTACTAAATATTTCTCCAATATCTTTTACAAAATATTAAATACTTGTAAATAAACAACTGCATATCGATCGCCAATAGAGTGCAGTTATGTCGCATGTTTCCGTGGTCACCTTGCAACCGTTGTTGAATATTTCTGTTTTGAATATGTAAATGATCTTAACATCGATTACAGGCTAAATATATCTAGCTTTGTCTCCCTCTTTCCGTTGCAAGCTAGAGGAAGTACGGCAAAAGAAAAAAAATTATTTCTATTAAAAGGAAGTAGTGTGAACAGGTCGAATTTTCACCGGATGCCGCAAAAAGTTAGTTAATAGAAAATGGGTTTGACTGTATTTGTGAGCTAAATATTCTCAACATGGAAGATATTCGCTGGAAGCTTCCGGTAACGTTCGGGTACTATAAAACTTAAACTTCAAATAAACTCGATTTAATCTTTTTATCTATGGCCAAACCACAGCTATCTTGATCTCCTTAACTGGCACGAGGTGAAGTTTACCTTCATTTCCGACTTGTCTTGGATTCTGGGTTTCGATTTCTACCTTCTCTTTTGTCTAGCAGGTCATTTTCAAAAATCTATTTCAGATGCTCATTTCTATACATGTACAAATCATCTGCAATTATTGGTTGCCCATCTCTAAGCAAATCGAAACATGGATTTATTACATAACCAAATCCAAAATATTGTCAATGAGTTTGCTGCGAACATTTTGATTTTCTTTTCATCTAAACCAATCATTCACTTTTCGGATCCGCCGCATTTTTAGGCATTTTGGAAGATGTCCGAAGGAATGCTGAAACAGGTACTCTGTAAGTCTGGCTCGTCGTTAGATTTGCGCGTGAAAGAGGAGGAAGAATCGCCGGGGCCGTTACGACGTGTGTTCACCACGCACGCCAGACGAAGATCCAGGAAGAAGCGACAGTCTGGCCAACACTCCGGCTACGCCCTTTCCACCATAATGAAAGAGCCTTTGCGGGTCGTACACTCAGTGCCGCTGGGATATTCTAATTGGTTAGTTTCTTTTTCTATTAATTGTTTTATTTCTAATTATTTAATTTCCTTTTACGAATAATTGCTTTTCCAAAGTCTTTGTCAAGATTCCAATAATTTGAACTAAAAATTTGTTACAATTCTTTAACAAAGGTAACTTTTTTCTTAAATAGTCTCTAAATAATGGGGTCCATTAATATTCTGAATTTAGTGAACGTGGGTTCAAATTTTAATCTCTATTTTGATTTTTTGCATCAGATCGCGCTGGCACACCCTCACAAATGTAAATGTAATGGACTGTTAAATTTAGCAAAATTCTAGATTTGAAATTACATGCTAATAATAATAAATAAAGTAGGGGCGGGCGGTGGTCTAGTGGTCAAGAGCGTGGCTTTGTGTGCGGGAGATTGCCAGATCGAATCCAGCGTTTGGCGGCTACTTTTTATTTGTTAGAAAAAATTGTTTATATTGAAGTATGAGCTTCTGTCCACGTACGCCACACGTAATTGGTAGTTGGACGTTAAAGTAACAATTGTTTTGGTCGAATACTTTGGAATGGAATCGTAATTCGTGTGTGTGTATGTACGCTTAAAGCTCAAAGTGATCCGACTGTTTCCGGTTCTTATAAGAGCCACTTCATTTCATCTGTCTAATTGAGTTTAGTTTATTTTTTTACAACTTAATTTTAGTCAAATTATTTTCAAGTGATTTATTTTAAAATGACCAAATACGTGTATCAAACAGTCAACGACGTAGTTTTCTTGACCCCTCCCTTCATTTAATTTCATGACGCAAATACAATCATTGAAATATTTTAATGAGCAAACTCTTAATTAAGTAAATGACCACAAGACAAAGTCGTGCGAGTGTGATGAACCTGTTTTCTCATTTTGCTCGTAATCATGGTAACCGTAAAAATAATCAAATTCATTCTGAAATGAAGTGTTTCCTAGCAAACAGGAAATGATTTAGTGAGTGGGTTTCCTCCAGCGGGAAACACATTTTTAAACCATCTTCTCTCTTCTTCAAGACTCGGGGAGAACAAGTCTTATTGAATTTGCATACACACACTTATTGAAATTGGGCGTAACTCGAGTGTGATGTTGATTGGGTTGAGAGGAGGGGTGGACGACACTGCCATCCAGATCCGCGGCTGATAATCAGAGACTCGTGCCTCTCCCGGTGATGCCACCCGCAATCCCCGTGTGATGGCTAAGGATTAGTGACGCAAGCATGCACTCTGCCCCGCCCACTAATCCTCTTTAGCCGGCTTTTCTGTTCCATTTACCATTTTATTTATTGTGGGATTATTTGTTCTATTTATGTTTTTGCTTTTAGACATTTTCACACTTTTTTTTTGTTTTAACCTTGTTTTCGTACGTGCAGTGCAATTCTAGAGGAAGTGATGCTGTGATACAGGATACGTATAACATGAATGAGTAGCACGATGAGTTATTTCTCTCTCAATAACTCAGTTTCATTCATAAAAATGTGCTGTGAACACTTTCACCACTTTCTCAATATTCTGATTCATTCATTTCCTTCAAACTCGGAACTTTTAGTAAAGCATTAGTTTGTACAAAAAAATCGTAGATAGCGCTGAAGTGGTACCTTTTAAGGGAAGTCTTTACCAACATGGTAGTAATGTTCACGTGGACTGAATGTGATCGGTCCTAGGACCCGAACATGAACAGACGACCTAGGACATGTCCACTAGGACAGGGATGGCGAACCTTTTTTTGGAGACGTGGGTCAAATTTTGTTCATTTTTTTTTTTAGTACTAGCTCTTGGGTCACTGATGCCCATTAAGTTTAAAAATTTTAAACTGAATATTTTCAAAACTAAACATTTTTAAAATTCAGTTGGCTTAACTGGGTAAAACGTGACGAAACAAGTGGCTATGGAAGTCTCTTTTTACAAACAAAACTGAACAAAACCTGAACAAAAGTGTGTTTTATCTGAAGAGAAATCTAAATATGGTTATTTGCTTTGGGTTGTCGATTTTTTTTAACAAACAAAATATGAGTAAAATTATACATTTTTATTTGATATTTTGTAAACACTTTTGCTTTAGTTCAAATACTACAAAAGCATTTGTCGTCATTTGCGTTTTAGAACTGTAATGATCAAACTAAAGGTTATAGATAGCATTTAAATTGCTTTTGTGTCAATGCGTGATTGAAAAAAAATTACAGATTGAATATAAATTATCCACAACAATTAGAAAATCTAAATCAACCCGCGTAAACAAACAAATGGTTGCCTAGCAATTATTGTGGGTCAGTGAAAAAGCTTGCGCGGGTCAGTCATTGGTTCGCCATTACTGTCCTAAGACATGAACAGACAAGACAGAAGACACACCAACTCTCTAATGATGTAAAAACAGTATATTGTAAATTAGCCCTGAAGATGACCTAGTCCCTAGATCGAAAGCTCGGCAGAATAAAGTTTATAATTGACTAAAACTGGCAATTATTTTTTCATCCTATTGAAACTATGATTCAGTCACCAAAAAATAGTGAACAGTAATTACAAGACGAACAGTCCATGAACAGACAAGACAGAAGACACACCAACTCTCTAATGATGTAAAAACAGTATATTGTAAATTAGCCCTGAAGATGACCTAGTCCCTAGATCGAAAGCTCGGCAGAATAAAGTTTATAATTGACTAAAACTGGCAATTATTTTTTCATCCTATTGAAACTATGATTCAGTCACCAAAAAATAGTGAACAGTAATTACAAGACGAACAGTCCATGAACAGACAAGACAGAAGACACACCAACTCTCTAATGATGTAAAAACAGTATATTGTAAATTAGCCCTGAAGATGACCTAGTCCCTAGGTCGAAAGTTCCGGCATAATGAAAGTTTATAATTGACTAAAACTGGCAATTATTTTTTCATCCTATTGAAACTATGATTCAGTCACCAAAAAATAGTGAACAGTAATTACAAGACGAACAGTCCATGAACAGACAAGACAGAAGACACACCAACTCTCTAATGATGTAAAAACAGTATATTGTAAATTAGCCCTGAAGATGACCTAGTCCCTAGGTCGAAAGTTCCGGCATAATGAAAGTTTATAATTGACTAAAACTGGCAATTATTTTTTCATCCTATTGAAACTATGATTCAGTCACCAAAAAATAGTGAACAGTAATTACAAGACGAACAGTCCATGAACAGACAAGACAGAAGACACACCAACTCTCTAATGATGTAAAAACAGTATATTGTAAATTAGCCCTGAAGATGACCTAGTCCCTAGATCGAAAGCTCGGCAGAATAAAGTTTATAATTGACTAAAACTGGCAATTATTTTTTCATCCTATTGAAACTATGATTCAGTCACCAAAAATAGTGAACAGTAATTACAAGACGAACAGTCCATGAACAGACAAGACAGAAGACACACCAACTCTCTAATGATGTAAAAACAGTATATTGTAAATTAGCCCTGAAGATGACCTAGTCCCTAGGTCGAAAGTTCCGGCATAATGAAAGTTTATAATTGACTAAAACTGGCAATTATTTTTTCATCCTATTGAAACTATGATTCAGTCACCAAAAATAGTGAACAGTAATTACAAGACGAACAGTCCATGAACAGACAAGACAGAAGACACACCAACTCTCTAATGATGTAAAAACAGTATATTGTAAATTAGCCCTGAAGATGACCTAGTCCCTAGATCGAAAGCTCGGCAGAATAAAGTTTATAATTGACTAAAACTGGCAATTATTTTTTCATCCTATTGAAACTATGATTCAGTCACCAAAAAATAGTGAACAGTAATTACAAGACGAACAGTCCATGAACAGACAAGACAGAAGACACACCAACTCTCTAATGATGTAAAAACAGTATATTGTAAATTAGCCCTGAAGATGACCTAGTCCCTAGATCGAAAGCTCGGCAGAATAAAGTTTATAATTGACTAAAACTGGCAATTATTTTTTCATCCTATTGAAACTATGATTCAGTCACCAAAAATAGTGAACAGTAATTACAAGACGAACAGTCCATGAACAGACAAGACAGAAGACACACCAACTCTCTAATGATGTAAAAACAGTATATTGTAAATTAGCCCTGAAGATGACCTAGTCCCTAGATCGAAAGCTCGGCAGAATAAAGTTTATAATTGACTAAAACTGGCAATTATTTTTTCATCCTATTGAAACTATGATTCAGTCACCAAAAATAGTGAACAGTAATTACAAGACGAACAGTCCATGAACAGACAAGACAGAAGACACACCAACTCTCTAATGATGTAAAAACAGTATATTGTAAATTAGCCCTGAAGATGACCTAGTCCCTAGATCGAAAGCTCGGCAGAATAAAGTTTATAATTGACTAAAACTGGCAATTATTTTTTCATCCTATTGAAACTATGATTCAGTCACCAAAAAATAGTGAACAGTAATTACAAGACGAACAGTCCATGAACAGACAAGACAGAAGACACACCAACTCTCTAATGATGTAAAAACAGTATATTGTAAATTAGCCCTGAAGATGACCTAGTCCCTAGGTCGAAAGTTCCGGCATAATGAAAGTTTATAATTGACTAAAACTGGCAATTATTTTTTCATCCTATTGAAACTATGATTCAGTCACCAAAAAATAGTGAACAGTAATTACAAGACGAACAGTCCATGAACAGACAAGACAGAAGACACACCAACTCTCTAATGATGTAAAAACAGTATATTGTAAATTAGCCCTGAAGATGACCTAGTCCCTAGGTCGAAAGTTCCGGCATAATGAAAGTTTATAATTGACTAAAACTGGCAATTATTTTTTCATCCTATTGAAACTATGATTCAGTCACCAAAAATAGTGAACAGTAATTACAAGACGAACAGTCCATGAACAGACAAGACAGAAGACACACCAACTCTCTAATGATGTAAAAACAGTATATTGTAAATTAGCCCTGAAGATGACCTAGTCCCTAGATCGAAAGCTCGGCAGAATAAAGTTTATAATTGACTAAAACTGGCAATTATTTTTTCATCCTATTGAAACTATGATTCAGTCACCAAAAATAGTGAACAGTAATTACAAGACGAACAGTCCATGAACAGACAAGACAGAAGACACACCAACTCTCTAATGATGTAAAAACAGTATATTGTAAATTAGCCCTGAAGATGACCTAGTCCCTAGATCGAAAGCTCGGCAGAATAAAGTTTATAATTGACTAAAACTGGCAATTATTTTTTCATCCTATTGAAACTATGATTCAGTCACCAAAAAATAGTGAACAGTAATTACAAGACGAACAGTCCATGAACAGACAAGACAGAAGACACACCAACTCTCTAATGATGTAAAAACAGTATATTGTAAATTAGCCCTGAAGATGACCTAGTCCCTAGATCGAAAGCTCGGCAGAATAAAGTTTATAATTGACTAAAACTGGCAATTATTTTTTCATCCTATTGAAACTATGATTCAGTCACCAAAAATAGTGAACAGTAATTACAAGACGAACAGTCCATGAACAGACAAGACAGAAGACACACCAACTCTCTAATGATGTAAAAACAGTATATTGTAAATTAGCCCTGAAGATGACCTAGTCCCTAGATCGAAAGCTCGGCAGAATAAAGTTTATAATTGACTAAAACTGGCAATTATTTTTTCATCCTATTGAAACTATGATTCAGTCACCAAAAAATAGTGAACAGTAATTACAAGACGAACAGTCCATGAACAGACAAGACAGAAGACACACCAACTCTCTAATGATGTAAAAACAGTATATTGTAAATTATCCCTGAAGATGACCTAGTCCCTAGGTCGAAAGTTCCGGCATAATGAAAGTTTATAATTGACTAAAACTGGCAATTATTTTTTCATCCTATTGAAACTATGATTCAGTCACCAAAAAATAGTGAACAGTAATTACAAGACGAACAGTCCATGAACAGACAAGACAGAAGACACACCAACTCTCTAATGATGTAAAAACAGTATATTGTAAATTAGCCCTGAAGATGACCTAGTCCCTAGGTCGAAAGTTCCGGCATAATGAAAGTTTATAATTGACTAAAACTGGCAATTATTTTTTCATCCTATTGAAACTATGATTCAGTCACCAAAAAATAGTGAACAGTAATTACAAGACGAACAGTCCATGAACAGACAAGACAGAAGACACACCAACTCTCTAATGATGTAAAAACAGTATATTGTAAATTAGCCCTGAAGATGACCTAGTCCCTAGATCGAAAGCTCGGCAGAATAAAGTTTATAATTGACTAAAACTGGCAATTATTTTTTCATCCTATTGAAACTATGATTCAGTCACCAAAAAATAGTGAACAGTAATTACAAGACGAACAGTCCATGAACAGACAAGACAGAAGACACACCAACTCTCTAATGATGTAAAAACAGTATATTGTAAATTAGCCCTGAAGATGACCTAGTCCCTAGGTCGAAAGTTCCGGCATAATGAAAGTTTATAATTGACTAAAACTGGCAATTATTTTTTCATCCTATTGAAACTATGATTCAGTCACCAAAAATAGTGAACAGTAATTACAAGACGAACAGTCCATGAACAGACAAGACAGAAGACACACCAACTCTCTAATGATGTAAAAACAGTATATTGTAAATTAGCCCTGAAGATGACCTAGTCCCTAGATCGAAAGCTCGGCAGAATAAAGTTTATAATTGACTAAAACTGGCAATTATTTTTTCATCCTATTGAAACTATGATTCAGTCACCAAAAAATAGTGAACAGTAATTACAAGACGAACAGTCCATGAACAGACAAGACAGAAGACACACCAACTCTCTAATGATGTAAAAACAGTATATTGTAAATTAGCCCTGAAGATGACCTAGTCCCTAGATCGAAAGCTCGGCAGAATAAAGTTTATAATTGACTAAAACTGGCAATTATTTTTTCATCCTATTGAAACTATGATTCAGTCACCAAAAATAGTGAACAGTAATTACAAGACGAACAGTCCATGAACAGACAAGACAGAAGACACACCAACTCTCTAATGATGTAAAAACAGTATATTGTAAATTAGCCCTGAAGATGACCTAGTCCCTAGATCGAAAGCTCGGCAGAATAAAGTTTATAATTGACTAAAACTGGCAATTATTTTTTCATCCTATTGAAACTATGATTCAGTCACCAAAAAATAGTGAACAGTAATTACAAGACGAACAGTCCATGAACAGACAAGACAGAAGACACACCAACTCTCTAATGATGTAAAAACAGTATATTGTAAATTAGCCCTGAAGATGACCTAGTCCCTAGGTCGAAAGTTCCGGCATAATGAAAGTTTATAATTGACTAAAACTGGCAATTATTTTTTCATCCTATTGAAACTATGATTCAGTCACCAAAAAATAGTGAACAGTAATTACAAGACGAACAGTCCATGAACAGACAAGACAGAAGACACACCAACTCTCTAATGATGTAAAAACAGTATATTGTAAATTAGCCCTGAAGATGACCTAGTCCCTAGGTCGAAAGTTCCGGCATAATGAAAGTTTATAATTGACTAAAACTGGCAATTATTTTTTCATCCTATTGAAACTATGATTCAGTCACCAAAAAATAGTGAACAGTAATTACAAGACGAACAGTCCATGAACAGACAAGACAGAAGACACACCAACTCTCTAATGATGTAAAAACAGTATATTGTAAATTAGCCCTGAAGATGACCTAGTCCCTAGATCGAAAGCTCGGCAGAATAAAGTTTATAATTGACTAAAACTGGCAATTATTTTTTCATCCTATTGAAACTATGATTCAGTCACCAAAAAATAGTGAACAGTAATTACAAGACGAACAGTCCATGAACAGACAAGACAGAAGACACACCAACTCTCTAATGATGTAAAAACAGTATATTGTAAATTAGCCCTGAAGATGACCTAGTCCCTAGGTCGAAAGTTCCGGCATAATGAAAGTTTATAATTGACTAAAACTGGCAATTATTTTTTCATCCTATTGAAACTATGATTCAGTCACCAAAAATAGTGAACAGTAATTACAAGACGAACAGTCCATGAACAGACAAGACAGAAGACACACCAACTCTCTAATGATGTAAAAACAGTATATTGTAAATTAGCCCTGAAGATGACCTAGTCCCTAGATCGAAAGCTCGGCAGAATAAAGTTTATAATTGACTAAAACTGGCAATTATTTTTTCATCCTATTGAAACTATGATTCAGTCACCAAAAATAGTGAACAGTAATTACAAGACGAACAGTCCATGAACAGACAAGACAGAAGACACACCAACTCTCTAATGATGTAAAAACAGTATATTGTAAATTAGCCCTGAAGATGACCTAGTCCCTAGATCGAAAGCTCGGCAGAATAAAGTTTATAATTGACTAAAACTGGCAATTATTTTTTCATCCTATTGAAACTATGATTCAGTCACCAAAAAATAGTGAACAGTAATTACAAGACGAACAGTCCATGAACAGACAAGACAGAAGACACACCAACTCTCTAATGATGTAAAAACAGTATATTGTAAATTAGCCCTGAAGATGACCTAGTCCCTAGATCGAAAGCTCGGCAGAATAAAGTTTATAATTGACTAAAACTGGCAATTATTTTTTCATCCTATTGAAACTATGATTCAGTCACCAAAAATAGTGAACAGTAATTACAAGACGAACAGTCCATGAACAGACAAGACAGAAGACACACCAACTCTCTAATGATGTAAAAACAGTATATTGTAAATTAGCCCTGAAGATGACCTAGTCCCTAGATCGAAAGCTCGGCAGAATAAAGTTTATAATTGACTAAAACTGGCAATTATTTTTTCATCCTATTGAAACTATGATTCAGTCACCAAAAAATAGTGAACAGTAATTACAAGACGAACAGTCCATGAACAGACAAGACAGAAGACACACCAACTCTCTAATGATGTAAAAACAGTATATTGTAAATTAGCCCTGAAGATGACCTAGTCCCTAGATCGAAAGCTCGGCAGAATAAAGTTTATAATTGACTAAAACTGGCAATTATTTTTTCATCCTATTGAAACTATGATTCAGTCACCAAAAATAGTGAACAGTAATTACAAGACGAACAGTCCATGAACAGACAAGACAGAAGACACACCAACTCTCTAATGATGTAAAAACAGTATATTGTAAATTAGCCCTGAAGATGACCTAGTCCCTAGATCGAAAGCTCGGCAGAATAAAGTTTATAATTGACTAAAACTGGCAATTATTTTTTCATCCTATTGAAACTATGATTCAGTCACCAAAAATAGTGAACAGTAATTACAAGACGAACAGTCCATGAACAGACAAGACAGAAGACACACCAACTCTCTAATGATGTAAAAACAGTATATTGTAAATTAGCCCTGAAGATGACCTAGTCCCTAGATCGAAAGCTCGGCAGAATAAAGTTTATAATTGACTAAAACTGGCAATTATTTTTTCATCCTATTGAAACTATGATTCAGTCACCAAAAATAGTGAACAGTAATTACAAGACGAACAGTCCATGAACAGACAAGACAGAAGACACACCAACTCTCTAATGATGTAAAAACAGTATATTGTAAATTAGCCCTGAAGATGACCTAGTCCCTAGATCGAAAGCTCGGCAGAATAAAGTTTATAATTGACTAAAACTGGCAATTATTTTTTCATCCTATTGAAACTATGATTCAGTCACCAAAAATAGTGAACAGTAATTACAAGACGAACAGTCCATGAACAGACAAGACAGAAGACACACCAACTCTCTAATGATGTAAAAACAGTATATTGTAAATTAGCCCTGAAGATGACCTAGTCCCTAGATCGAAAGCTCGGCAGAATAAAGTTTATAATTGACTAAAACTGGCAATTATTTTTTCATCCTATTGAAACTATGATTCAGTCACCAAAAATAGTGAACAGTAATTACAAGACGAACAGTCCATGAACAGACAAGACAGAAGACACACCAACTCTCTAATGATGTAAAAACAGTATATTGTAAATTAGCCCTGAAGATGACCTAGTCCCTAGATCGAAAGCTCGGCAGAATAAAGTTTATAATTGACTAAAACTGGCAATTATTTTTTCATCCTATTGAAACTATGATTCAGTCACCAAAAAATAGTGAACAGTAATTACAAGACGAACAGTCCATGAACAGACAAGACAGAAGACACACCAACTCTCTAATGATGTAAAAACAGTATATTGTAAATTAGCCCTGAAGATGACCTAGTCCCTAGATCGAAAGCTCGGCAGAATAAAGTTTATAATTGACTAAAACTGGCAATTATTTTTTCATCCTATTGAAACTATGATTCAGTCACCAAAAAATAGTGAACAGTAATTACAAGACGAACAGTCCATGAACAGACAAGACAGAAGACACACCAACTCTCTAATGATGTAAAAACAGTATATTGTAAATTAGCCCTGAAGATGACCTAGTCCCTAGATCGAAAGCTCGGCAGAATAAAGTTTATAATTGACTAAAACTGGCAATTATTTTTTCATCCTATTGAAACTATGATTCAGTCACCAAAAAATAGTGAACAGTAATTACAAGACGAACAGTCCATGAACAGACAAGACAGAAGACACACCAACTCTCTAATGATGTAAAAACAGTATATTGTAAATTAGCCCTGAAGATGACCTAGTCCCTAGATCGAAAGCTCGGCAGAATAAAGTTTATAATTGACTAAAACTGGCAATTATTTTTTCATCCTATTGAAACTATGATTCAGTCACCAAAAGTAATGAACAGTAATTACAAGACGAACAGTCCATGAACAGACAAGACAGAAGACACACCAACTCTCTAATGATGTAAAAACAGTATATTGTAAATTAGCCCTGAAGATGACCTAGTCCCTAGATCGAAAGCTCGGCAGAATAAAGTTTATAATTGACTAAAACTGGCAATTATTTTTTCATCCTATTGAAACTATGATTCAGTCACCAAAAATAGTGAACAGTAATTACAAGACGAACAGTCCATGAACAGACAAGACAGAAGACACACCAACTCTCTAATGATGTAAAAACAGTATATTGTAAATTAGCCCTGAAGATGACCTAGTCCCTAGATCGAAAGCTCGGCAGAATAAAGTTTATAATTGACTAAAACTGGCAATTATTTTTTCATCCTATTGAAACTATGATTCAGTCACCAAAAATAGTGAACAGTAATTACAAGACGAACAGTCCATGAACAGACAAGACAGAAGACACACCAACTCTCTAATGATGTAAAAACAGTATATTGTAAATTAGCCCTGAAGATGACCTAGTCCCTAGATCGAAAGCTCGGCAGAATAAAGTTTATAATTGACTAAAACTGGCAATTATTTTTTCATCCTATTGAAACTATGATTCAGTCACCAAAAAATAGTGAACAGTAATTACAAGACGAACAGTCCATGAACAGACAAGACAGAAGACACACCAACTCTCTAATGATGTAAAAACAGTATATTGTAAATTAGCCCTGAAGATGACCTAGTCCCTAGGTCGAAAGCTCGGCAGAATAAAGTTTATAATTGACTAAAACTGGCAATTATTTTTTCATCCTATTGAAACTATGATTCAGTCACCAAAAATAGTGAACAGTAATTACAAGACGAACAGTCCATGAACAGACAAGACAGAAGACACACCAACTCTCTAATGATGTAAAAACAGTATATTGTAAATTAGCCCTGAAGATGACCTAGTCCCTAGATCGAAAGCTCGGCAGAATAAAGTTTATAATTGACTAAAACTGGCAATTATTTTTTCATCCTATTGAAACTATGATTCAGTCACCAAAAAATAGTGAACAGTAATTACAAGACGAACAGTCCATGAACAGACAAGACAGAAGACACACCAACTCTCTAATGATGTAAAAACAGTATATTGTAAATTAGCCCTGAAGATGACCTAGTCCCTAGATCGAAAGCTCGGCAGAATAAAGTTTATAATTGACTAAAACTGGCAATTATTTTTTCATCCTATTGAAACTATGATTCAGTCACCAAAAATAGTGAACAGTAATTACAAGACGAACAGTCCATGAACAGACAAGACAGAAGACACACCAACTCTCTAATGATGTAAAAACAGTATATTGTAAATTAGCCCTGAAGATGACCTAGTCCCTAGATCGAAAGCTCGGCAGAATAAAGTTTATAATTGACTAAAACTGGCAATTATTTTTTCATCCTATTGAAACTATGATTCAGTCACCAAAAAATAGTGAACAGTAATTACAAGACGAACAGTCCATGAACAGACAAGACAGAAGACACACCAACTCTCTAATGATGTAAAAACAGTATATTGTAAATTAGCCCTGAAGATGACCTAGTCCCTAGATCGAAAGCTCGGCAGAATAAAGTTTATAATTGACTAAAACTGGCAATTATTTTTTCATCCTATTGAAACTATGATTCAGTCACCAAAAATAGTGAACAGTAATTACAAGACGAACAGTCCATGAACAGACAAGACAGAAGACACACCAACTCTCTAATGATGTAAAAACAGTATATTGTAAATTAGCCCTGAAGATGACCTAGTCCCTAGATCGAAAGCTCGGCAGAATAAAGTTTATAATTGACTAAAACTGGCAATTATTTTTTCATCCTATTGAAACTATGATTCAGTCACCAAAAATAGTGAACAGTAATTACAAGACGAACAGTCCATGAACAGACAAGACAGAAGACACACCAACTCTCTAATGATGTAAAAACAGTATATTGTAAATTAGCCCTGAAGATGACCTAGTCCCTAGATCGAAAGCTCGGCAGAATAAAGTTTATAATTGACTAAAACTGGCAATTATTTTTTCATCCTATTGAAACTATGATTCAGTCACCAAAAATAGTGAACAGTAATTACAAGACGAACAGTCCATGAACAGACAAGACAGAAGACACACCAACTCTCTAATGATGTAAAAACAGTATATTGTAAATTAGCCCTGAAGATGACCTAGTCCCTAGATCGAAAGCTCGGCAGAATAAAGTTTATAATTGACTAAAACTGGCAATTATTTTTTCATCCTATTGAAACTATGATTCAGTCACCAAAAATAGTGAACAGTAATTACAAGACGAACAGTCCATGAACAGACAAGACAGAAGACACACCAACTCTCTAATGATGTAAAAACAGTATATTGTAAATTAGCCCTGAAGATGACCTAGTCCCTAGATCGAAAGCTCGGCAGAATAAAGTTTATAATTGACTAAAACTGGCAATTATTTTTTCATCCTATTGAAACTATGATTCAGTCACCAAAAATAGTGAACAGTAATTACAAGACGAACAGTCCATGAACAGACAAGACAGAAGACACACCAACTCTCTAATGATGTAAAAACAGTATATTGTAAATTAGCCCTGAAGATGACCTAGTCCCTAGATCGAAAGCTCGGCAGAATAAAGTTTATAATTGACTAAAACTGGCAATTATTTTTTCATCCTATTGAAACTATGATTCAGTCACCAAAAATAGTGAACAGTAATTACAAGACGAACAGTCCATGAACAGACAAGACAGAAGACACACCAACTCTCTAATGATGTAAAAACAGTATATTGTAAATTAGCCCTGAAGATGACCTAGTCCCTAGATCGAAAGCTCGGCAGAATAAAGTTTATAATTGACTAAAACTGGCAATTATTTTTTCATCCTATTGAAACTATGATTCAGTCACCAAAAATAGTGAACAGTAATTACAAGACGAACAGTCCATGAACAGACAAGACAGAAGACACACCAACTCTCTAATGATGTAAAAACAGTATATTGTAAATTAGCCCTGAAGATGACCTAGTCCCTAGATCGAAAGCTCGGCAGAATAAAGTTTATAATTGACTAAAACTGGCAATTATTTTTTCATCCTATTGAAACTATGATTCAGTCACCAAAAATAGTGAACAGTAATTACAAGACGAACAGTCCATGAACAGACAAGACAGAAGACACACCAACTCTCTAATGATGTAAAAACAGTATATTGTAAATTAGCCCTGAAGATGACCTAGTCCCTAGATCGAAAGCTCGGCAGAATAAAGTTTATAATTGACTAAAACTGGCAATTATTTTTTCATCCTATTGAAACTATGATTCAGTCACCAAAAATAGTGAACAGTAATTACAAGACGAACAGTCCATGAACAGACAAGACAGAAGACACACCAACTCTCTAATGATGTAAAAACAGTATATTGTAAATTAGCCCTGAAGATGACCTAGTCCCTAGATCGAAAGCTCGGCAGAATAAAGTTTATAATTGACTAAAACTGGCAATTATTTTTTCATCCTATTGAAACTATGATTCAGTCACCAAAAAATAGTGAACAGTAATTACAAGACGAACAGTCCATGAACAGACAAGACAGAAGACACACCAACTCTCTAATGATGTAAAAACAGTATATTGTAAATTAGCCCTGAAGATGACCTAGTCCCTAGATCGAAAGCTCGGCAGAATAAAGTTTATAATTGACTAAAACTGGCAATTATTTTTTCATCCTATTGAAACTATGATTCAGTCACCAAAAAATAGTGAACAGTAATTACAAGACGAACAGTCCATGAACAGACAAGACAGAAGACACACCAACTCTCTAATGATGTAAAAACAGTATATTGTAAATTAGCCCTGAAGATGACCTAGTCCCTAGATCGAAAGCTCGGCAGAATAAAGTTTATAATTGACTAAAACTGGCAATTATTTTTTCATCCTATTGAAACTATGATTCAGTCACCAAAAGTAATGAACAGTAATTACAAGACGAACAGTCCATGAACAGACAAGACAGAAGACACACCAACTCTCTAATGATGTAAAAACAGTATATTGTAAATTAGCCCTGAAGATGACCTAGTCCCTAGATCGAAAGCTCGGCAGAATAAAGTTTATAATTGACTAAAACTGGCAATTATTTTTTCATCCTATTGAAACTATGATTCAGTCACCAAAAATAGTGAACAGTAATTACAAGACGAACAGTCCATGAACAGACAAGACAGAAGACACACCAACTCTCTAATGATGTAAAAACAGTATATTGTAAATTAGCCCTGAAGATGACCTAGTCCCTAGATCGAAAGCTCGGCAGAATAAAGTTTATAATTGACTAAAACTGGCAATTATTTTTTCATCCTATTGAAACTATGATTCAGTCACCAAAAATAGTGAACAGTAATTACAAGACGAACAGTCCATGAACAGACAAGACAGAAGACACACCAACTCTCTAATGATGTAAAAACAGTATATTGTAAATTAGCCCTGAAGATGACCTAGTCCCTAGATCGAAAGCTCGGCAGAATAAAGTTTATAATTGACTAAAACTGGCAATTATTTTTTCATCCTATTGAAACTATGATTCAGTCACCAAAAAATAGTGAACAGTAATTACAAGACGAACAGTCCATGAACAGACAAGACAGAAGACACACCAACTCTCTAATGATGTAAAAACAGTATATTGTAAATTAGCCTGAAGATGACCTAGTCCCTAGGTCGAAAGCTCGGCAGAATAAAGTTTATAATTGACTAAAACTGGCAATTATTTTTTCATCCTATTGAAACTATGATTCAGTCACCAAAAATAGTGAACAGTAATTACAAGACGAACAGTCCATGAACAGACAAGACAGAAGACACACCAACTCTCTAATGATGTAAAAACAGTATATTGTAAATTAGCCCTGAAGATGACCTAGTCCCTAGATCGAAAGCTCGGCAGAATAAAGTTTATAATTGACTAAAACTGGCAATTATTTTTTCATCCTATTGAAACTATGATTCAGTCGATTCAGTCACCAAAAATAGTGAACAGTAATTACAAGACGAACAGTCCATGAACAGACAAGACAGAAGACACACCAACTCTCTAATGATGTAAAAACAGTATATTGTAAATTAGCCCTGAAGATGACCTAGTCCCTAGATCGAAAGCTCGGCAGAATAAAGTTTATAATTGACTAAAACTGGCAATTATTTTTTCATCCTATTGAAACTATGATTCAGTCACCAAAAATAGTGAACAGTAATTACAAGACGAACAGTCCATGAACAGACAAGACAGAAGACACACCAACTCTCTAATGATGTAAAAACAGTATATTGTAAATTAGCCCTGAAGATGACCTAGTCCCTAGATCGAAAGCTCGGCAGAATAAAGTTTATAATTGACTAAAACTGGCAATTATTTTTTCATCCTATTGAAACTATGATTCAGTCACCAAAAATAGTGAACAGTAATTACAAGACGAGCAGTCCATGAACAGACAAGACAGAAGACACACCAACTCTCTAATGATGTAAAAACAGTATATTGTAAATTAGCCCTGAAGATGACCTAGTCCCTAGATCGAAAGCTCGGCAGAATAAAGTTTATAATTGACTAAAACTGGCAATTATTTTTTCATCCTATTGAAACTATGATTCAGTCACCAAAAATAGTGAACAGTAATTACAAGACGAACAGTCCATGAACAGACAAGACAGAAGACACACCAACTCTCTAATGATGTAAAAACAGTATATTGTAAATTAGCCCTGAAGATGACCTAGTCCCTAGATCGAAAGCTCGGCAGAATAAAGTTTATAATTGACTAAAACTGGCAATTATTTTTTCATCCTATTGAAACTATGATTCAGTCACCAAAAATAGTGAACAGTAATTACAAGACGAACAGTCCATGAACAGACAAGACAGAAGACACACCAACTCTCTAATGATGTAAAAACAGTATATTGTAAATTAGCCCTGAAGATGACCTAGTCCCTAGATCGAAAGCTCGGCAGAATAAAGTTTATAATTGACTAAAACTGGCAATTATTTTTTCATCCTATTGAAACTATGATTCAGTCACCAAAAAATAGTGAACAGTAATTACAAGACGAACAGTCCATGAACAGACAAGACAGAAGACACACCAACTCTCTAATGATGTAAAAACAGTATATTGTAAATTAGCCCTGAAGATGACCTAGTCCCTAGATCGAAAGCTCGGCAGAATAAAGTTTATAATGACTGAAACTGGCATTAATTTTTTTCATCCTATTAAAACTATGATTCAGTCACCAAAAAATAGTGAACAGTAAAAATTATTAAATTGAAACTATCTGCGATAATTCGTTTTCAGCTTACGGTGACTTACATAGACCCACAGATAGAAACCGCCGTTTCGTCACAAACAATACTTCCGTTGTCGGCAATAAGTGCCCGAATACGATGCCCCTCCCTTACTAGTACAACGAGAACAAGAGTTGACGGTGAAGCAGAAGATTCATTACCACCCCTTCTGCATTGAACTTTAAAGTCCTAAAAGGAAATTAAGTTCTTATGAATTTATAAGCAGCTCTTATTTTAAAGCATAAATAAAGAGAGGGGATTCATTAAAGAGGACAAAAGGGACGGGATGGGAAATTAAGGGAAGCCGACCTAATTACCAACCTACAATGGGAACAGAATGCGTGTGCTCAAACTGAACTCTGTTCAACCCACTTCCTCTTTTACATTAACCACTGCTTCCATCCACCAACTCGAGTAACAATTATGATTTTTAACAACCAAGAACGCTCTTCCAGCCTGAATACTGTATTTATATTACTCGATTTAAAGAAAAAAAGATTCGTGCATTGCAATAAATTACCGAGAGCATCTCTTTTACAGTGGGTCGTTCCAGATTTACTTCCAGCTTCAGCTGAATAATTCAGTATACACCGGGAATGAATAGTTGAAAGCAACCTTAGCCGAAATTGGTGTACTTTGTTATGTCTGCGCATGTAGGCGGTGAACGCGTGCTCGAGTCAGGATATCCGGTCTTGCACACTAAGAACTGCTCTTCAAATTCTAATAAATATTTTAGTCATACTTAATCTAGTTGTAGCTGTACAATATACCTGGGAATGTGGCTAGAGAACTTAACCTTAACTCTTCCCTGTTGAACTGCCCTAAAAGGAAGTTTACATTTTCGTGGAAGTGAATAAACCTAGGCCCTTCCGGTGCAGGGATTTTCCTCAGATTCGGTTTTAGCTGTGCGGGTCTAGCCTCTAACCGCTCGGCTACCGTGGCGACTAGCAAACATACTTTACTATAAATTTCTCATATTAACCATTAAAGGTATAGACTGGGAGTATAGCCTAGTACCGCAATACATCTTAGCTTAGCGGGTCTAGCCTCTAACCGCTCGGATATCGTGGCGACTAGCAAACATACTTTACTATAAATTTCTCATATTAACCATTAAAGGTATAGACTGGGAGTATAGCCTAGTACCGCAATATATCTTAGCTTAGCGGGTCTAGCCTCTAACCGCTCGGATATCGTGGCGACTAGCAAACATACTTTACTATAAATTTCTCATATTAACCATTAAAGGTATAGACTGGGAATATAGCCTAGTACCGCAATACATCTTAGCTTAGCGGGTCTAGCCTCTAACCGCTCGGATATCGTGGCGACTAGCAAACATACTTTACTATAAATTTCTCATATTAACCATTAAAGGTATAGACTGGGAATATAGCCTAGTACCGCAATACATCTTAGCTTCGCGGGTCTAGCCTCTAACCGCTCGGCTACCATGGCGCCTCGCTGTCCCGTTCTACATATGTCCGACGATTAGACCTGTGAGAAGAGTGAGGACCAGGTATTACATCCCTGACATCACTGATGAACGCTCACCCTGCAGAAAGGAGACCCATACTATCTACGGCATGTTATGAGCATTAATCCGCTTACAGATTGGCATGAGTTGTGATTAATCCGCTGGAACTTGACGTTTGAATTACGTAAAACTTAAAATTATTAAACAAAATAAATAAAGTAAAGGTAAAATAAATAAATAAATATAATAAATAAAATGAGATCTGTTATTATATAATACTGTCAAATTATTTTTTGTTAAGAAGTTTTGTAGAAAAGTTTCATAACATCGGCTTGAAAAGCTTCGGATACTAACAACAAATTGTGAATATTAGAGGAAAAGCTGTTGGGAAATTCTACTACTGGTTTTCCACTCATCCCACGACGGCCCGCTCTTTCAATGCGAACCAATCACCCGTCAAAAATCCAATTATTTCAAGATGGCAACATCAATTAGGTTCAAAACAGTTTTTCTTTTTTCCTTTTTTTTTCCTCCCCCTGAAAAGTTTCCATGTTGAATGATTTCCCTCCTCTAAGTTTTCCATTCAATCTTTCCTTTTATGGTTATTTATAATGGGAATAAAATGTCCTATTTTGAATTCAGGGTTTATCAAAGTTTTCATATTAATTCTCCTTTCTTCGTGGTTCACTTTCTGGAATAAACAAGCTACTTAGAAGCAACGTGAACTTTGCCCTTACATTGTCCATGAACCTTCTAAGTTCTAAATCAAGTTCTCCTTATAAATAGGTGTTATTCATTGCTCATGTATATTTAGCTCGTGCACAATGAACATGCAGTTGGTCCACTATTCTTCTAATAACCGGATTCTGTACTTGAAGAGGCCGTGGTGTAAAGTAAGGCTAAATACCCTTTCTAAGGTTATCATCAGTTCATTTGACGTTTATTCTATCTACAGATTTCTTTAGATTTAGGACCAACATTGAAGTGACTAAGAAGGTGCCAAATCTGGTGAATGAGGTAGCCCCAATCACCGGTATCATATCGTCTTAAAACTGTTTTTTTTTTCTTTACAACGTAAAATTGGTCTGCTTTTGTCTGTTAAATGAGGAGAAAATCTAATATTGTTTCTATGCCACTGGAGTCATCGTTTAGACCAGGGGTGTCAAACGCAATTAAACCACGAGCCACTTGGTGCAAAGGGCAAGATTCTCGCGGGTCACAAACAGATTTGAAAAATGTTCCCTAGTTTTCCGGATATCTGGATGCAGAGACTGAGAACAGACAATCTTCTTCAATAAGGCAGATACATGTTTATCCTGTCAATCTTGATCTATATCCTGTTTTATTTAATTTCATAGACGGGAAATAGTTGCTCACCCAAAAAAAAGTATTCCAAAAAATAACACAAAAATTTTTACAGCAAACATTTTTGGATATTTCTCACCTAAATAAGAATATATTTTTGGGGAATTCCCTACTTCGTCTTTTAAAAAACCGAATCATTCTGGAATTCCACTGAGAGTGTCTGGACATATAGGTTTCCAAACGCCCCCTGGAACTAAGTCAGCGCGTTTTTACAAGTCCACAGGCCTCGCAGGAAAGGCCCTGGGGCCACGCGTATACTCGTCTTCAGAAGTAACGGAAACTGGAAATTGTGTGTACCCGGATATTGCCTCCATCTCCCCTAAGTGCTATTTCCTTCATAGAAAACTTTTTCTAATTTCATTTTGTTTCAGTACATCGTGGGCCACTAGGAATTACCTCGGGGTCCGCCATTTTGACACCCCTGGTTTAGACGTTTGGTCAAATTATAGGGCAATCCAACAGTAGGTTTGCCCTAAGTGCCTCAGTTAATATTTGCTAGTTATTGTTACGTATCTGCAAATAAAAAATAATACACTTTTTGCGGCCTTAGCAAACCTTTTTATTACCTCCTCACTTTAACTGAATAAATATTTGATAAAAATTCAGTCGAAGCACATTCTTTTGAAGTAATGAAAATTATTACAGAGATATATTGCGCGCCAAAGAAATCTATGTGTTTATGTGTACGTACATACTCGTACATCTGTGAGTATGTATAATCGCGCCAAAAATTAGAGTGTAACGGAAGAATCTTTTTTCTTTTTTTTGGGAGGAAAATTCTTGTTATATTAAATAATTGGCGTAAAAGCGGAATTGGCGTTAACTACGTCACTGTGGAAAAGAGGGTTTAGTGGCGTTATGTTTACGCCACTAGTACATCGCCCATTGTATTGTTATAAAGAACTTTACGGGAAAAATCTTGTTGTATAAAAAACGATTGCCATAAAAATTAGTGACGCTCATAATAACTGCCTAAATGTGCAAATTACGTGACAATGGTCGACAAATTTTTACACTCTAGAAGATCGTTCCATCGTAGGATTGGTTATACCAATAATATTTACATTAAAAAAATTAACTCCCAGTTAGAAGCACTATTTAACGATTGTGAGTTTTGTGCTAGAATCCCCACTTTATACCTATTATCTTGACACGCCCCCCCCATACCCTTCTATCTCTCTCATAAAGGTTTGCTGGACTTTTTGCAAGGACTTAATACTTAAACAACTACAGAAATGGTTTTCTCCAAATTTGTCACTTATATATTACTTTTCCTAGTTTAAAAAGAATTAACTAAAGTTTTCGAAAGATCGTGGTAAACTTCCTGAGAAATTCGCACATCCGGTTTTCAATTTTAGCAATAATTTAATTATAATTAGAGAGCTTTACGTTGCACTAAAGTTACTAATACAGCTCCCTCCACTTAGAGATTACTCCTCGTCAAAAAAAAAATTGTCTTTTTTCGACGTCGTCTTTTTTCACTGCGCTGCCTCCATCCAATGGGTGTTCTCTCGTCCATCGCTCGATTGACACCTGTAAAAGATATCACAATGAGAGAGAAACACAATAATCATTCAACCATTCTCATGACTAACTTTTACAAAATTTACCAGATTAATTTTTCTACAAAATTTGGAATTTTTACTAAAAAAATAAAGTTGTCGTCAAAAAAAAAGTCCTAAAATGACTTTTCATTAAAAAATATTGCAAACAAAAGTAACAGATACAATGAGTTTATAAATTTAAGGAAAATCTAGAAGCTATTTAGGAACATGTCTATATAAATTGAAGAATCAATGCAGCAATGGAGTGGTTCCGGTTCCGTAGTATTGAACGCTATGTTACTGTCACATTAGACAACTGATTACATGAAACAAAGCTTGACAGAACCTGTGGCAAACAGGCAAAGATACCCGGTGTACTACAAAGATTGCTGCTTAACCAATCAGCTCAGTCTTCAACCAAAAGTTGATAGTATTTCTACATCCGCTCAGTTCGTTGTGTCTGCTGAATCTCTTCGCCTCACAAGACAAACCCACTGTGGGCGTCCACCGCGGACCCACTTCTGACGAACTGACAGCTTACGGGCTTAAGTCTTGCGACCCCCCCCCCAAAAAAAAAGAAGCCGAATACTTAGGCGCCACATCGCTACTTCATAGCCCGCCCAGACATAGAAAAGACCCTCGGGAAATACCCTTAATGAACATCCTGATAACCCTCAACCAACTCTTCTCATCGTCCAAACTCCTTTCACTCCAGCAGAAATCAAATCATTATCTGAAAACTGTCACTCACAAAGTGAATTGCGTAGCCTTCCCTCCATTCATTGGAACTACAGCGCTACAAACGCCCAATTAAATCATCCATTAAATCAATAACTATTTCTTTAATGGTCATATTTATTACGTAAGTGTGCATGCTGTGACGTTATAAACGTGCTAACGTCATACCGCTGTTATTAGCTAATTATATTTCATCATTAAAATTCATGGTGGGGTGGTCGGGTGGCAACTGGAATAGGAAGCCCAAAAATTGTAAATATTTCTGTTACTTCCGCTATAACATGCAACATCCCCCGGTTTGCCATTTAGCATGCTCATTATTAATTTGCATGTGTGAATGTTTTTCTGGTATTTTTGCCAATTTTATTAATTAATTGTGAGTGTTATTGTTATGTGCGTGTTTATGAATTTTATTTTATTAATTAAATTAAAGCATGCTAAGGATCTTTTTGGTCTACCAAAACTAAATCGTCTTTTTTCACCGCGCTGCCTCCATCCAATGGATGTTCTCTCGTCCATCGCACAGTGATGACACCTGTAAAAAATATCACAATGAGAGAGAAAAATAATCATTCAACCATTCTCATGGCTAGCTTTTGCAAAATTTACCACATTAATTTTCCAAAAAATTTGGAATTTTTACTAAAAAAATAAAGTTGACGTCAATATTGTACAGGTTGATACAGGCGCCACGGTAGCCGAGCGGTTAGAGGCAAGTTTCGCAAAGCTATGATGTTTATTTTTTTTGTTTTTTTTCACACACCGGATGGGCCGTTCCCGAGCTCTCGCTCATAACAGCCCAGCTATGATGTATTGCGGTACTAGGCTATATTCCCCAGTCTATACCTTTAATGGGTAATATGAGAAATTTATAGTAAAGTATGTTTTCTAGACGCCACGGTAGCCGAGCGGTTAGAGGCTAGTCCCGCAAAGCTATGATGTATTGCGGTACTAGGCTATATTTCCCAGTCTATACCTTTAATGGTTAATATGAGAAATTTATAGTAAAGTATGTTTACTAGTCGCCACGATAGCCGAGCGGTTAGAGGCTAGTCTCGCAAAGCTATGATATATTGCGGTACTAGGCTATATTCCCCAGTCTATACCTTTAATGGTTAATATGAGAAATTTATAGTAAAGTATGTTTTCTAGACGCCACGATAGCCGAGCGGTTATAGGCTAGACCCGCAAAGCTAAGTTGTATTGCGGTACTAGGCTATATTTCCCGTCTATACCTTTAATGGTTAATATGAGATATTTACAGTAAAGTACGAGTATGTTTGCTAGTCGGCTCAGTCCACGACACCTAATTTGGTAGTTGGACGTAAAGCCCGCCTGAAAAAAAGTAGGCATTACTTTACTACTTTTTTTATACATGTTGATACAGGTCAGACACTTCATTTGTAAGAACCCGCTCACACACATTTAACAGACAAATCATGACAAAACGTGCAAAACATCTTGTAACCTTTCTCAGCTGTTATAAGAGAATTCTCGGTCATTGGCAAATCTTAGAGGTCAAATAATATCAAGGCCCTTGGACATCATTAACCACCATTACGATGTTTTTTCTTTCATTTTCTTTTATACGTAGGTTGGCCACATTGCTTTTTATATGAAGACATATTGTATAACCTCCATTTGTTCTACTTATAAGGTTATGAATGTAGAAGGTTGTGATAAATCGACATTGGAGATTCTTGCATTATATATATATATATAAATATAATGCACTCAGTTTATTTAATATCAGTTAATTCATATTTATGAGAGCACTTTAAGAGTTTTTGTTTTTTTGATGGGGAGGTTACCTATCTATTAGGTTATATTAAAATTAACTTGGCCGTGGAGATTAAGGGTTGCTTCTTTTACGTATATCTAACTTACTTTGTTGATAAAGTACTTTGTGTCAGGTTATGGAAAAAGAAGTTTTATAGCAGAGGAGAAAACCTTCCTATTTGGCATCTAGTCTTGAATATTTTTCGAAAAACTCTAGTATGAGCCCTTCAACGGACATTTCCTCCAGCGCTCCCAATAGGAAGTGGGAATGTTGTGCTCATGTTCAGAAGACACCGGTTATTAAATTATGGTAACAGTGCGTGTGTGTGTGTGGTACAATATTTCTGATTCATCTATTGGCTTAATGGTACACCGCTTTGACCTCCATTCATAGCATCTTCGTTCCTTTTTCTTTTTGGGCAATTTAGGTCCAGAAAACCTTGAAGATTCATTGTCAGGAGAGATAAAAGACAGCCTTGTTTCTTGTTTGTGTTTTAGCGCTTTGAGACCAGGACTAGAAAACGACTAAAAATAAAAACCTTGTTCTTCTGGTGAATGGAGAGTATACACATTCTAGTCCTGCAAGGAATCGACTCAGTAAGCTACAGGATCTGCAGAGACAAGGGAATAGAGCACGCTCTAAGTTCTAATTCAATCTTAATAAAGGATTGTAACGGAGGTAGTCATGGTGTATCACTTTCTAGATCTGTGTGCCCGTTTTGCCAAGACTACGTTTAGATTTGTGTCACGGGGCGTGAAGTTAGATTTTAGGCAGAGAGTATTAGGCTAATCTGGGAAAGAAGAGCCCGTATGATTCCTTTTCAGGGGTTTGGGAGTCAAGATCATCCCCCCCAAAAAAATAATAATGGGTAAAAAAGTGGTTATGGTAAGTGAAGGATCCTGAACAACTAATACAGGCGTATGTGCAAAAACAGGTTGGCTGATGAGCAGTTCATGGGAGCAACTCCTAATAGTGAGCAGTTCATAGCAGCAACTCCTGCTGGTGAGCAGTTCATAGGAGCCACTCCTGCTGGTGAGCAGTTCATAGGAGCCACTCCTGCTGGTGAGCAGTTCATAGCAGCAATTCCTGCTGGTGGTTCTCAGCCATTCCAAGAGCCAAGGTTACTGGCGCATTGGAACAGAATATGGGTTGTCAAAGCGTATTATAAAAGCTCTTCATTCTCTTACCAAGAAGCTGGGGTAGTTGCCAGTTGTGTGCGAGCATTCAATAGAACGGCATTTCTAACCGATGAGTATCATTTGGTTTGGACAGTGAAAGTGGTGCTCTTCTATGGTGCTTAAACTTGAACCTGCTGTGAGATAGACACCCAGTAAGATTACATCATTGGAAAATGCGCTTTCTTAGTTGTAAGCTGGGTTAAAATTCAGAAAGAATTGCATTAGTACTAGTGCAATCAGTGCGGAAGTTAACATGTAATCAACGCAGCAAATTTAGAAGACTTGGCAGCTGATAATGGTACGACCACGTTATGAGTATGGATGGCTGAAATAAAGGCCAAACAGATCCAGCAGCCTAGATAACAACTGGGAAAGGCCTTGTATCATGTAAGAGAATTACGGAAAGATTATGATGACAGGCAAGAAGGGAAGATCGCTTGAGGCTTGAGAAGGATTATACAAAGGACAGGGGATCAATGGAAGGGATGGATTAGGGCTGCCAACCCCCCACCTCGCCGGCACCCACCGTACGCAAAGAAGATCCCTGGGCGTTTGAAGAAGAAGTGGTGTATAGTTTGAGGGCAGCGCTACAGCGCGGAGCCTTGACAAACTAATAAACTGTCATATTAACTTATCGCCACAATGGCAGTACCCCCAAGCTTGTGCGCAGATCCCGGGGGGGGATATACGCTCAACACTAGTAGAACTGCTTATGATATTTGCAACGGCTCCCTGGGACCAGCATTGTCAGCATTTTAGATGTTATCTGCTCAGAGAATATCTTGAAAAATCATTCTAATACAAATGTTTTATCTAGTTTTTCACAAAATCACATGAGGAATTTTTTGGAAAACCTCAAAAAAAAAAAAGTGAAGAATCCACTTCCTGAAGCGTTACTTCCGGTTACGGAACTCATAATTCATAATTTGAGCAACACACTCAACCCACCTTTAGGAGATGGAGGACCCAAAGTCGTACATTTTACTCGAATAGCTCTGTAATGCTTACGATAGAATTTCCCAAAATAATGGAAATCGATTCGAGAATTCCAATAAGATGAATGGGTCCTGCCCTAATCCTAACACTTACCTTACCAATCAAGAGAAAGTAAAAATTATATCCTCTAAAAATAAAACTAATTCTACAAATATTTGAAAGGAAATAATGGGTCGAAAAACAGAAATTAAACAAATTCTGTTATAGGATGAACAAATTAATACCATTTTCAGTCATGGCAAACTTTATTATGCCGAGCTTTCGACCTAGGGGACTAGGTCTCATCTTCAGGAACATATTTTACAGTGTGTTAACAATAATTATATTACAATGAATATGTATAATGTAACGTAAACTACAATAGTTATTTATTTAACAAGTGTGGAAAGTAGTACTTTTCCTCACACGTATGCACGCACGAGCGAGCGAAGCGAGGCGAGTGCAAGTGCAAATTGCCGAGTGTGAGGAAAATACTTTACACTCGAGTTAAATATTATATTTTTTCTGCAACCATTAGGGTTATTAACTGAAAAAAAAAAACTTTAACAGCAATCACTAGAATCCATTTTAAATTTCTATAAGGTAACACTATAACCTTTTTAACTGTTATAATTAAAAATATCTAATTATTTATTAAAGTATTGTTTTTATTTCTATATTACTTTCAATTTTTATTTTATTTTTTTAATATTTATTTTTTAATTATTTAGTTACGTTAAATAAGCTTATTAAAGTTTGACAGAAAATATTTAATAACAAAACTTCTTATATCAAGGAAGCACAATAAAGTTTTTCCACTCACTAGTGAGGAAAGTGACACTAATGGAAATTTTTCCCCACTAGTGAGGTAAAGTTGGGCATTAAACAGCTGATTTTGATTGAGTAATGAGAACATTCCTGCATGGTTGCAGAAAAAAATTATTTATTTAATTTACAAAGTAATATTTTACATCATTAGAGGGTTGGTGTGTCTTCTGTCTTGTCTGTTCATGGACTGTATATGATCGGTCTGTGTGTGATATGTGTTAGGTTGTGTGGAAGTCAGCGTTGCCAATTGTCACAAGTATTTTTGTAGTAAGTTGGCCGTATATGTTGTTTAAATTGTTGGAGTCAGTTTTGAAATTTAGACTGTTTTCTGTACCTATAACTATTTCTAGCACTTTCCCTTTTTTTGGTGTGTGTTGGTTTCTGATTTAAGTATCTTTGTGTGTTTTGGGAAATCGAAAATGTGATGATTTTCTGTGCTATGTAATTGTTAACACGCTGTAAATAAAGTCATAATAAAGTTTATCATGACGACTGAAACTGGCATTAATTTTTCATCCTATTGAAACTATGATTCACTCACCAAAAATAATGAACAGTAAATTCTGTAATATTATCTCTCAAGGTTCCTAACCGGAAGTGTTAGCGAATTGTGTTGTAAGTTTTCTCCGGAAGTAAAACTTCTAATGCCCCTTGGTACCATTAAATATGACAAATGTTTTCGAGTTGGAAGAAAATTAAGGAATTAGAGCCGGAAGAATAGTAGTAAGAAAACGTGGAGAAGGGATCAAAAAATTGAGGTCTGTAGAAATACGCATGCGTGAATGGCGGTCTGTCTGCTAGTGGGTATGGTCAGCATAATTCATACATAGAATCGTTGAGCGTTATAATTTTAAATTAATTTTTTGGTTTGATTCACTAAGACCGGCCACTTGGCTTTTTTACATAACCGGAAGCAGGTATCCGGAAGTGCCATTCAACTGAGTCGATATCCTTGACACTTTCTGCCCAAGAATTCACAGGAAGTACTCACAGTATTGTGTGAACAATTTTTCGTATATATTTACAGGTTCTCAAATTGTTAGTAACAATTAAACTATGCTCTGAAATTCAGTTAGAGCTTGGTGAGTTGTATTCAGAGAAGGTTGCGTGAGGTTTCATAGCAGGTTAGTTTTTATGTTTAACGGAACCTTCTCATAACAACAGGGCATTATTTGTTGTATTGGTTAATAAGGTTTAAATTGCTCCGCCGCCATAGTAATACTGATATAATATAGTAACATTATTCTAGAAGACTATTGGAAGACGAGGTGAGGGGTAGACAGCTGTTTTAATTCTCACAGCTGTTTGTATATTAAGACAATATAGTAGGTGCTTAGTACGCTAGGCAGCGCTGAGGTGGATCTATATAAACATTATCTGCTTTATATCTTCTATAGTTATATATATAATAATTATTGGAGAAGCAACCCCTCGGAGGTTGCTTATTTCTCAGAATTTCCTGTTTATCTAAGAGGAACATGTTTGTATGGTTTTTGTAATAAATTGAATGCGCACACATCGTCTGGTTCTCTATAATAATAATAATATCCTGCTATTGTTCCAACCTAATCCGTCTATTGGACGGCAGTGTGAACAATGTCTGACCAATGGGATCTTTCCGTCTTTGTCCTTTTTATTTAAAATTCTCAAATCCGGTGCGAATACTCACACGACTTCCTGTTACCACTACTCTGAAAGATCTTTTCCTAGAAGAGATGATAAAAGGAAAAGTTTTGAATTTATTTGTATGTAAAGTACACAGGATGTTCTCAGAAAAGCCTAGCTGCCATTTCCGGAAATGAGAACGATCTGTTGAGTAAGGTGATATTTCCGGTGGAGAAATGTCTTTAAATTTGGTTGCAACATTTAAACCCTCCATAACAGTACACAAAGATAGGACTGGCTCTTACAGAAATTATGACATCTATCCATCCTTGATCCACCGGGGAAATCGTTCCAAATAAATGTTATCCATATCCATATTGTAACGAAGTGACCTTGGCGCCGACTCTTGGGAGTGGATGGAGCCTACTGGTTCGATGGAGGGGAGGGGCCGCTGAAAGGGGCTAGCAAAAGTCGGAAGTCCAGACTTTACCTGGGCCAGACAGAAAGGCCTTCTAGATTGTTTTGTAAGTTTCTGGCGAACTCTAGAACGTTCCACTACTTGGTATAAAAATCAAGTGAGCAGCGGCCCCAGTCAGTCAGTTTTTCAGAATTAGTCAGTTGGTGAGTGAGTAAGCAGTTGAGTTCTAGTGCAATTCAGTGTAGTGCGGACCAATAGTGCAGTCGTTGAACAGTTTTTGTTGTGTATTTACGTAGTAAATGTGTAACAGTAAACTGATGTGACTGTAGGGAATAGTAAATGTAGTGAATAGTAATAGTTGCTAGTAAATGTTAATAGTGTTAGTAATGCTATTGTGCTACTAAATAAGGTTAGTTACAAGTTTAGCGAGTTTTATTATTTACTGAACCCACTTATTAAATAGTGGCAGTCACTAGTTGTATTTGAAGTTTTTCAAATAGAGAAAAGGAAAAACTTTACAATATATTCGATTAGAAAAACCAAGCACATGGAAAATCGTTAAAAAACGCATCAGCCGATAGAGCAGCCTTCTCTAATGGCACCTATCAAGTTTCAACTTCCTGTTTTTGAGCTACGCCGGAAACACGACATACACACACACACACACACACACATACACGTGTATAGATCATTTTCTCCAAGTCGCGGGACTTTATAGCCGATAATTCCAATGCCAACTCAATTTGGGATACTTGGAGTAAATGAAAGTGAAAAATAAAAGGGACGTTCTACGAGGAAAAGGGAAATTTCTCCTCCCTTCTTGCCTTCAAGCCTGAATGAATACCAGAATTAACTCGTACAGTCGGACAACAGGCTGTACAAAGAAAAACAGGTTGGCCAAACTTAGTTTTTCTCCTTTTTTGTAACAAGAAACTCTTACAAATAAGCTACTTTATTATTTATTTTATTTTTTCTTTTAAGAAAGTTGGCACTCCTGCATTAACCCTTTTTTGTACTAAATGTATATTCTTTTATTTTCGTAACAATTACTTCTCTGGAAGTACGTTTGTTAGAAAAATCGTGAAAATTCTTGTAGAAATTTTATCTTCTTTCTCAATTTTCCTTTTTTAGGTGGAAAAAGTGTTGCAGAGCTTGAAGTTACTAAGAAAGGAAATTGAAAATAAAATAATGAATTTCACTACAATTGCTTCTTTTTCCATTTTCACGATTTTCAAAATGAGAAAATCTAAATGGAGAACTCTGGAAAAAGAGAGAGAGAGAGAGAGAGAGAGAGAGTCCTCGTAATGAGGAACATTCTCTTTACGTCATCAACTCTTTGACTTTCCGGTTTGACGTTGTTGAATTAACAAAGAAATTACTTAATTAAAATTTAGGGTGATTGCCATAGTTCTTGATATGGTGGGTAGGAAAAGTGAAAACTCCGTGAAGAAAATTAAAGAAATAGTCAGCGTTTTTCTCGTACCGCCATTTACGTAATTGAATTCACTTTAAACTTGGAATTCTTACTGAAATGACCTTGAACTAAATGTTAATTACATCTTCAGTGAACTGTTCAAGGACAACTTTCTCATTTGTTCTACACTGAATTCAACATTTCCTGAAGAAAATATTCAAACCTAGTGATTGGGGCTAACGTTACACCCAATATCCGATAAATCCCTTTGGCAATTCGTAAGCAAAGATAAGTTCAAAAACTTCTTTAGAACAGTCGTACATCCCGGGAAGTAGACATTCTTCTAATTGTGATATTGGTTAGACGTTCCATATTCATATTATGCAGGTCTTATAACCGTACAATGTATTGGAAAGAGACCTATGGGTCAAATATTCGGAGTTTGAAAAACAAAGTAAAGTAAAGCAATTGCCTATTTTTCAGGCCGGCTTTACGTCCAACTACCAAATTAGGTGTCGTGGACGGAGGGGACTAGCAAACATACTTTACTATAAATTTCTCATATTAACCAATAAAGGTATAGACTGGCAATATAGTCTAGTACCGCAATACATCTTAGCTTTGCGGGTCTAGCCTCTAACCGCTCGGCTATCGTGGCGACTAGCAAACATACTTTACTATAAATTTCTCATATTAACCATTAAAGGTATAGGCCGGGGAATATAGCCTAGTACCGAAATACAACTTAGCATTGCGGGTCTAGCCTCTAACCGCTCGGCTACCGTAGCACCTTGACGTTTGAAGAACAATAATGAGCCACAACCTTGAGTATAATGGTTCCAGGAAGTCATGTGAGTCTGCGCAGCAGATCATTTTCTATTACTGGACAGAGAAATGGCGATCAGCTATTGGATCTAGGGCCTGCCTCCGGCGGTCTTCCAATAGGTTGAAGCACTTCCCGCACTGTTCGCCATCAAAGTGCACGGATTCAGATGATAGCCGCCTTTCTGTCACTTGTATATAATAAATACATAACTTTAGTCCCTGGTAATTAAAAAGTTTTGCACATACTTTAATGTATAACCTTTCAAACAATGATGTCAAAGGTAGTTATAGTTTAGAGATTTGCATGTAATATGAGTTCATATTTAATTAATGACGTCAAATTTGTTCTCATGGAATGGAAAATTCAACTCGACTCGTAACTTCGTACCCATTCGATCCATTCAGTCATTCAACCTTACTTTTTCCGCAAAGCTAAACTTTTCCAACAACTTCCCCCCCTCCTCCCTTTGTCCACATATAATGCAATTGTATAGCTTTGTTTTCTTATTTATTTGTAGAACATTAACTAGATACCATCTAGATTGTTAAATTAAAACTAGTTTAATTAGTTTCACACTCTGGCGGCATTAGTTGTTACTAAACTAGTAATGAGGAAGACTTTGTTGGGAATCTATGTTCAGTAGATATGAACCCACTGAGTGAGTTTCTCTGCTGATCTCCCGCATTCTAGTAGACTGGAGGAACGGCCAACTAGAAAGTTAGCAAAACGAATTTTGGTCGTCTTATTTTCTTACAGCTGTAACGCAAAATAATAATAATAATAGTAATAATAATAATAATAATAATAATAATAATAATAATGTCAGGGAAGGGATTAGCTATGAGGTTAGCATACTGGACTCCCACGCGGAGGTCCCGGGTTCGAATCCAGCAGCTGACCCTTAGATTTTCTCTTCCTAGGAGCTTCTTACAGCTCACTGTCCGGTGATGGACAGTGTTGTCTGTAACGAGAGAACACTGTCCGGAGGCCGGCAGTGCAATGGAAAAAGCTCCGGGCGCTAATGACCTTAGCTGTTGATGCGCCAAAAAAAAAAAAAAAAAAAAAAAAAAAAAAAAAAAAAAAAAAAAAAAAAATAATGTCAGGGGTTGGAATTTAAAGAAGAATTATTTTCAACATCCGCTTTTTTGATTTGATTGAGGGATACGACATTATGCTTTGTTGGCCATATCACAGCGGGTTACCATGGCGACCTTACCTAAACACGCACCAGGATCATTGTCGCAATTCCTCCCCTCCAGCGGAGGGGTGGTTACTTGCCTCTTACTAAGGGATAAGCTCACTGAGGTGAGAGAAGCTGTAGCTGTGCTTATCGGCATCATTAAATTTTTATTACCTACAGCTAGGAAAGTAAACTCTCATATTTTAACCAGCTGACTTAAAAATCAGCTGTTCTGTACTAAATTTATTTATTTCTTCTCAAGTTAGCCTTGATTATAACAAGAATATAACCTCTTGGAATAAAAATAAGATAACAAATTATGGACCACGTAGTTTAGTCGTTTATCTTAATTTCTTACAGTTCTGTAGAAACATTTCGTATAAGATAGCTAGAAATCTATGGTCTTGGTAGTAACTTATGCAATAGATGGAGAGCGGTTATGGACATTTTACTTTAGGTGGTAGGGTGGTTACAATACCCTGAAATGGTTTATCTATTTTCTTGAACTTTAATTGGACGTTTTGGGAAAAATGTTACCAATAAAAATGGTCAACTTTCACGCCACGATAATCGAGCGGTTATAGGCTAGACCCGCAAAGCTAAGATGTATTGCGGTACTAGGCTATATTCCCCGGCCTATACCTTTAATGGTTAATATGAGAAATTTACAGTTAAGTATGTTTGCTAGTCACCACGGTAGCCGAGCGGTTAGATGCTAGACCCGCAAAGCTAAGATGTATTGCAGGACTGGGCTATATTCCCCTGTCTATACCTTTAATGGTTAATATGAGAAATTTATAGTAAAGTATGTTTGCTAGCCGCCTCCGTCCACTACACCTTATTTGGTAGTTGGAAGTAAAGCCCGCCTTTACCGTAGTCAACCTTCATGTTTACGACTGATGAACCTGGTTTAAAGATAATCGTGCGAGCAAACGGATGTAGACAGAAAAACTTCTGTCTAAAGTGCTACTTCCGCTTGAGGAGTTCTTGTCTGAGGAGGTCTTGACGGAGGCTGAGTCAGATCTCATGTAATAAGTAATGATAAAGTTGAAGCACCCAGTGAGTTTTCGTTTTTTGAACCAGGATGTTCACCGCCTCCACACCAAAATCACCTGTTCGAATTCTGGAGACCTCAAAAACGGACTTGGTATTGACCCTCACCACTTCCCCTAACTTACCTCCCACCCAGTAGTTAGAGAAAGTAGAAGACTTGTACTCGCATGGGAAACATTAAACCTTATAATTAACTGTAAATTCTTTATCTCCAACTAATTTATATAAGCTAGTCTTATATGTGTGTGAGTATGTAAGCTGGCAGGGTCATGTAGGCTAAAGGGAGCTTTATACAAAGTTTTGCTCAACATAAACTTAAAAGCTCAGGTATCTTTTAAAATGTATATGTATAATTTAAATAATACCAGCAGAAAGTTATGTTGCTATACCTGTAGATACGCGTGGTGTGTTGGTAAGCTTGAAAGTGGTAAAAGGAAGTGAAGAGCGCTCTAAAGAATAAGATCGGACTGTGAAAGTAAGATCTTAAGCTTCTGAGCTTAAATTACCGTCACATTATTGATTATAAGCTTTTTATTAATTTAAACGCAGTTTCTGAAGAAATAACACCAAAATGTCCGAAATGTTTGCACAGTAAAGTTCTAAATCACAAATTTCCCATAAACTCAGACAGTTAGAGTCATCAGTTAGTATCGATCACTTTAGAAGAGATCTCTTCCCAGCCGCAAATAAATCACAAATACGATAGATTGTTCGATAATTCGGGTAAATTGTTTCCGGTTAAAATTGGTAAATCTATGGTTTGTTTATCACCGTAGAGCCGTTTGCAAGAAAATTTATTAATACGGAAATACACCACAGGTTAGCCGAATATCAAAATAAAATTTATTCTTATTAATATAGGCGCCACGTTTAGAGGCTAGACCCGCAAAGCTAAGATGTATTGCGGTACTAGGCTATATTCCCAGTCTATACCTTTAATGGTTAATATGAGAAATTTGCAGTAAAGTATGTTTGCTAGTCGCCACGATAGCCGAGCGGTTAGAGACTAGACCCGCAAAGCTAAGATGTATTGCGGTACTAGGCTATATTCCCAGTCTATACCTTTAATGGTTAATATGAGAAATTTATAGTAAAGTATGTTTGCTAGTCGCCACGATAGCCGAGCGGTTAGAGACTAGACCCGCAAAGCTAAGATGTATTGCGGTACTAGGCTATATTCCCAGTCTATACCTTTAATGGTTAATATGAGAAATTTGCAGTAAAGTATGTTTGCTAGTCGCCACGATAGCCGAGCGGTTAGAGACTAGACCCGCAAAGCTAAGATGTATTGCGGTACTAGGCTATATTCCCAGTCTATACCTTTAATGGTTAATATGAGAAATTTGCAGTAAAGTATGATTGCTAGCCGCCACGATAGCTGGGCGGTTAGAGGCTAGACCCGCAAAGCTAAGATGTATTGCGGTACTAGGCTATATTCCCAGTCTATACCTTTAATGGTTAATATGAGAAATTTATAGTTAAGTATACTCGTATTTGCTAGTCGCCTCCGACCACGACACCTAATTTGGTAGTTGGAGGTAAAGCCTGCCTGAAAAACCAGGCTTTACTTTACTTTTTACTTACTTTTAATTCTTATTAATATTATACAGGTAGTAAGCCGGTACAATATACAATAATAGCACTTTAGAGGGAAACCTAACTACATCTCATTATCAGAAGGGCACTTAATCGAATTTTCCTAGAAAAATTTCCCAAATTAAAGTTATCGATCTATATATGTGTAACTAGATTAAATCGATTAAGCCACTTTTTTTCTCCAGAAAATCCCTGAAAAAAAATTGGAAAAATTATTCAGTAAAGTTGAATATCCGGTTTAATATTGTGGCCATTTAGCACCTCAGCGGATATCTAATTCGATCTTCCGGTGATTTATCGTTTTTTTTGTGTGGTTTCGATGTGTGTGTGTCTACACATAGATCAGTTTGTGATAAACCATTTTTCCAGACTTAGGGGGACCTTGAAAGTGATATTATCTGTGAAAACTTCTACAAGATTTTCAGTAGTTTTTCTTTAGTAAAGAGAAAGAGAAAACAAAAATGTTACTATATTTGTTACTCCTAGTTTATTTCCTGCAGGATGTTTAATTCTAATAACTTTTTTATCAGATCACAGGAATTTCCTTCTGAGAGATGTAAGGAAAATTGAAAATAAGCTCCCAACTGGTAGATTTCCCATTGCAAAATACATTACCAAAGATTTCCCATAGGCTAGTTTAATTTGAAACTGACCCCCCCAGATGGGAGAAAAACTACATATATGATTCTCTCCTCCTGACTATTCTAAAGGTTTCTAAAACGATTGAAATGAAACGAGAAAAAGAAAAAAGGAAAAAGGCTGGAAATAAAATTGAGATTAGTGAATAATCCGGGTTAAAAAAAGAACCAGGAATATACACCTGATTAATGAGAGTTGGCAAGGTGTAACCTTAATTCTACCTTACCATGGCGGAAATGGCGAGAATTGGTAGAATTTGTTAGGAGGAGGGGGGGGGATGGGAATCAATTCAAACTGCTCAGCAGTATTATGGGACTGTAGAACCAGAGCCACAGCCACCATTATAGTGAAACAAGTGGAGGATAAAAGAGGAACTAAACTTCCTCCACAGAAGTGTAACCTCCAAACAGAAGGTTATTTTAAAACCTGAAAAGGAAGGTTACAAACAGTTCTATTTCATTCTAAACATTTTAACCACCTCCCTACTTCTAATTTATTTCTTTTCTGTCAAGTCACTTCTCACCTTTTTTTTTTTTTGTATTTTTTCCTCATTTTCCTCTTGCATTTCCCTGGAAATTTCCAAAAGAAAACAATCAATATATTTCCTGAAAATTAATTAGTTAATTAAAAGTGAAAATAATAAGCTATCTAGAAGGCAGTATTCTTGCCAGCTGTTTGCTATCTTCATTAATTAGATCAGCTGATGCAAAATGTCAAGGTTAATTTAAATTTTGTTTTATTATCATTTCTTATTTATGACAAGGTAGAGATCCATTCGTCTATAATTTAAACTGATCATTCTTCATTTTAGTTCAAATATTGATCATTACCGTTAAGTTGAATTTTGTCATAGCAAGTAAAGAGATAATGAATAATAATAATAATAACTATAAGTCTTTATTAAAAAGTTTTAGATAATTATAAACTTTGAAATACAAATACAAAAGCATTGACAGACATATTCATGGTCCTTAGACCGTCTGAAGAGTCGTCAAACACCAAAAAAAATGTATAATTAGCAACTCAGGCTTCAAAAAAAACACTTTATATAAATAAATAAATAAAAACTCGTTCTTCTTGTTAAGGAGAAAAAACTATAAAAAGCACAAAAGAAAGAGTTACAAAGAAGCATGTAATCCATATGCAATAATGTAAAGAACAATAATAACAAAGAGGTGCAAAATAAACATAAATAATAAACTTATAAAAGGTCACCTCTAAATAAAGTAAATAAATGAAAAACAAATTAAACCATGAAGTTTGTACTTAATCGACACTAAATATTTTAAATATAATAATAATTATTGCAAATTTAGAAATTATTGAACAGTTAAACTCCCGATATTAGGAGGAATATTGCCAAGCTTTTTTGCAAAATTTGTTCAGACTTAGCCAATCCTTCCCATCCCAAATATTCGACATAATGAAGTGTTAGGCAGTTTAAATTCACTGAAGTTTCGTCCTTTTCCTATCATATAGGAAACGTTTGCCTCACAATAGCTCGTATTGTAATGATCAGATTTTAATGCAATTTTGCTCCAAAAATTTAGCTTATTATCATCTCCACATATATCCCAATGTTCGTCATTAGACGTTAAGGGAAGTGGGAGTAAAAGGCGGGGAAAAAAAGGGACTTTGTTGTTTTGGAATAGGGCTGATTGATTGCATAAGTATTCTAATACGAGTAACTAACTACTTTAGGGTTCCCTGAGGTGAATGCGTTAACTGGTTGATGGCAACCGAAGACAAAGTTCTAAGTGTCTCCCGTTGTTAAAGTGACCCCCCCCCCCCCGAGTATAACTTACAAACTACCATAATATTGTCTTAACAGTTTTTTTTTTTGAAAGAAAATTTATTTTCCTAAAAAAACATCAATTTCCTTTTCACTTACTATGGAAAACTCTTAATGATTTCAGATCACGTACAGCATTTGGCGCCGTTTGGAAACTCATTACAGATGTACAGCTGATCTGTAATTACTTAAAAGAAAAAGCACCTTTTTTTTGTCTACTTCTAAGTAAAAAAGGAAGTATTAAAGAGCCATTCTTATTACTATTTTGGTCACACCCGAAATTACCGGCTTAAGATTCCTTGAAGTCTAGACAAAAAAGGCATGTTTCAAAATTTAAGTTCTTTAAAATTTTGTGGCCTAAATCCCAACTTGGCATCTTATTGTTGCTCAAAAATGTGTAATCTAACCATGCATCAATGATTTGTTTTCCACATTTTCTTTTAAATTCATTAAAACTCCCAAATTGTTAATCTGACGACCAAAATTCCATATTTGGACTTTCTCTTTTAGTAAATTCTAATTTAACACTTTTCAAGAAAAGCAAACTGATTAGCACATTTCAACTGGCAGCCATCACAACAGCCATGATAGGAGGGATGTGGGCGTGGTCGCCGTGAAAGTTTCCTGCTTCTGATTAGCCAATTCATCCGCCCATATTTTTTACACTTCCATCTCTGCATTCTGATTGGTGATTTATTTAATCCTAATTATTTCTTAGAAAAAAATAGTTAAGAATTTTGTTACTAATTTTTCCCCCATAGGTATTCGATAAATTAACAGATTATGCGATAAAAAATTTAAATCACTTGGGGGTTATAATTTCCAGCTCACAAATTCTGTAAAAAAAAAAAGTACGGTAGGAGCTCTAATATGTAGAGATGTCTTGGGAAACCTTAATACCCAGCCAGGAATCCAACTGGAGACATAAGAGTTGCTCGTCAAAGAAGGATGCTGATTGCTTCAACATCCTAACCATCTGAAAGCTCTTATTCAGTGGTAAGATACAGTAAATTTCAGAAATGTCCAGCAATCACAATACCACAGCTCGTACTTTGTAAGATTGAAATACAGAAATAATGTTTCGACAATATCTCTTGATAAAATATGATGTATTTTTGACAATATCCTGCCCCTTTAAATATATAAATATGGATCGCTGAGGGAAATATTGGCAGGCTATGCTCAGCTGCGACGGAAATGTCACTTTACAAAAGAACTTGAGTTGGACAGAAATATTAAACCCTTGAAAAGGGGCAACTTCCTAAGTTCGTCTGTGAGATTATACAGATGTGAGTTAAATATTGGAACGTGAGGATAAAGGTTTGAAATGTGTTATTTGGAAATTCAGGAAAGTTTATCCTGATAAGGATCAGGATGTGTCTGTCATGTATTTTCCAGTGCCAGAATTAAATAGACCTTTAATGTCCGCTTGGCTGAATCTAATTAAAATAAAACTTTTTTAAAAAAAAAAACCCACGGGATATTACGTGGGATTGAATAAACTACATATTATTTATTTTCATTATTAGGAGTAATTTTCTCACGTATCACAAGAGGTTGGTTCAGCATTACTATTCTAGCAAGAGCTCTTTGTTGTAAAAGCGGTAAAAACTAAGCACTAAAATATTTAACAGGAGCTCATGTTTGTGCATGAAGTCGACATCCATATTTCCAGCAAGCTTATACATTAACTGTTTGTTCACAGAAGATTTATCCCCCTCTCCACCACTCTGAGTGACGCTCCAAGGTGGTCTCATTGTCCGGCAGCCCTGTGGAAGCGGGGGTTGTGTTTAATTAGTGTTCTTTTTATTTTTTAATAGCTTTTTTTTTCTGTCTCTCTCTCTTTCTGTACCTCAACATCCCACTTCTTTGTTTCTTTTCATTTCTTTCTTTGGAAAGACAGGAAAATAAAAGACAAGCTTTCTAAAACAGCGTAGAGTGGGGGCAGGAAACGCATTGAAAGTTTTAAATGAAACGAAAAAGAAAATTAATTTACCTTTTTTTATGTTCTTATGTATTTTTCTGTAATTTTTTGTTTTTAACTTTTCTTTTCGTGAATTTATTTTCCGTTTGCGAAATCAGCAGAATATGGGCGTGGACACTCTCACGACTTCTATTTTCACAGAGTATTTAACTAAATTTTCATTCAACCTTACAGATTAACTTTAAAAAAAAAGAAGCAAATTACGACAATATTATACGATTTTCATCGCTGTCAAATTTTCCTTTATTTCCTACAACTAACTAATACGTGCTACTCCACGTATGGTCAACAAACTGGCATGCTGCACACAGAGAGAGAGGGACCACTTTTAGGTCTATCCTTTTCCCCACCAGGTAACCGTGGTCAGTGGTTAAGCAGGACTCTTTACTTGGCAAAGTAGTTGAGTTCCTTTTAAATGAGTTTCCACGCTTCCCGCTGGTTTGGCTAATTTCACCCATGACTTCCTGTATAATCCCATTTAAATCGGATCCAAAAATAGTATTGTCTATTAAAATCTACTGGATAAAATCAGGCCCCAGGAAGTTACTACTTCATTGAATCTATTTACGTTTTTCCGGCTTTTTCCACGATATCGGTTCGTCGATTTTCTTTCAGCTTGTTGCATAAATTACTTACAGGCGCATCAATAACATTTATTCGAAACATTTCTCCAGCTAATGTGTGCACAATTCGGATTCGAACTTTAAAGAATATTTAGAAAATCAGTAAAAAAACTATATATTTACCTGTTCTTCAGTTCTGGCTCTTAGTTTCTGTAGCTCAACCAACCAGCATAGCCACTTAATTTTTCAATAATTATAAAGAATTTATTGTATTGTATTGTTTTATTTATTTATTTTTTATTGTATTTTTAATGTTTATATTACTGTTTTTTTACTGATTTTCTGTGTTACTGAATTGTTTGTATTTGTGTATTTGTAATATCAAGGCCCTGAATAGGACAATATATTTGTCGAAACGTTGGCAAGAAGACGGAGTTTGTTTTTTATTTTAGACCGATTCCTCGCTAACCTAGAATTCTAAGTTTAACAATTTACGGCCACGAAACCTATATATTCATATTTAAAGAATACTGAAGAAACTGTAAAATCGATTCTGTAACCAGGCACTCTGATCTATTTTTGACCAAAACCTCATTTTATGCCTTCTGCTGGTACCTCATCAAAATCTGGAACGATCTGAGATTCTCTGACGCTGACCAGATACTCTGACTAATTTCTGGGAGGAAAAAAACCCCTCCTACCTCAAACCAAGATAACTCATAACTATTTCCTGTGAGTGTGCAATATTATAAATCCGCTCGAATGGAGTAGTATACAGTGTTTGCAGGCCCATAAGTGAATCTTAAAAAGTGCCTGTGCAATGGAAAGATTATGCAACCAAATTCTAAAATCCATCAGTAAACTGATAGCCGCTTGAATACAAGTACACTCCTATATTATACTTACATAATTTCTGCAGGAAAATAGGTTGGCCAACCTTAGATAGAAAAGTTTAGGTTGTTTATCGTTTAAACATTCAACATGACTTCCCTTTTGTTCTGCCATTTTCCCCCATTTCCTGTGCAGTATAAATAAAGTTTAAAGAAAGAAAAATTTGTGAAAATAAGTTTTTCTTTTTAAATAAAACAGCTGATGTTGGTTTCTGAAGAGGCAGCACTTTTACAGAGACCCCCCCCGATTGGCGGACCTCAAAGAAATTCTATTTTGGAACTTCTTCTTCTAAAAGTTATAACAATTGGTCTGTGTTTTTGTCGCGATAAATAAGATAAATTAATATTTCGACCCATCAATTTGAGCTTGGGTAAAAATCGTTTAAACGGAAAATACAACTGCATTAAATCGATTTTCATTTTCCTCAAAATGAGTTTGTTTGAGGTAAAAAAAAACCAAGATTTCATTGGCCAAAGAAAGTAAAGAAATACAATAGTGATATCATGCTATCTAGTGGAATTTTATAAAATTTCTACATGGTTCTTAATTCTGCCACTAGGTCGCAGTCAATGCTCCAATCTACATGCTTTAGTTCATGAAGTGAACGCTGGATGTCTCTGGTCGACCTGCTATTTTTCTCTCATCTGACAGCTAATTTATTTTCCTTTGTGGTCGGAAGATAGCCCTCGGTTATCCCACCCTAATAATACAAACATCTTTACATAATTCAATTATTGTGACAAGAAAAAGTCGTCTTTTTACAAATTATTTATAAAACTCACGTTTATAAGTACGTAATCAACTAAATTGTATTCATCTACCCAGCTGGATTGTATTGTTTTAAAATCGTCCTAGTGGCGATTCTTCTAATTAATATTTTGTACTAATAGATAATTTTGTTTTTGTTTTGCAGGTATGTGCACCAAAACACTTCCTTTGCCTTGGGTCTTAAGTTTTGTAAGTACCGATTTTTTTCCTGAATTATTGGATCTCTGAGAAATAATCTCAAGTTGTACCCTGGTTGAGTTGATATTCTAGATCGAGTGGCTTATTATGGTATGATAATACAGGGTACTGTCGTTGCTGGTTTCAAAAGCGGAGGAGTACACTAAATCCATTTGGTTGTTAGTTTCTAGTTCCTTTAATAAGGATGTGATTCGTTCTCGCGTTTTAATCGCGAAAAAACGATTATAACTTCCTCTTACTGCAGCTTTACAATTTAAAAATTTCACTTGAAAATTAAATTAGATTTCATTTCCGTTGGGTAGCGTTACTAAAGTGGAAATATCGAGATTTCCATGCTTTTAAAAATAAAAAGCCTTTGACGTGACTTGTGGCATGATTTGAAATAAGACTTCCGACAGGAAATGAGACGTCTAGTGGTCTCACACTCACAGACTTCCTCAAATCAGAATTTAAATAATTTTTTTTTTATGGAACTATTTTTATGCGAAAAAAAATTGCTAAAATGGATCAAATTAATTGCTGAAAATAGAGGAGAATGTTGGGGAAGGATATCATGGCATAGTGGGTCAGGATGACAGTGGAAAGGAGTCAGCAGATGGTTTTGGATAAAGGAGTTGCAAGGGGTTAAAGTGGGTAGATTCTAGTGAGTTGAGGTGACAATTTTTTTTCTGTGTTGTCTGGAGTTTCTTGACGTTACTACTGCAGGTCCAGGCTCCAGGCTGGGACATTGGGGGCTGATGACCACTTTGTAGAGGAGGAGTTTGTTTTGAACATCCATTTTCGAGCCTCGTTAGAGTAAAGGAAAGAGTAGACTCGTAGTCAGTTTACCAGAATTCACATTGTCCACTGTAAGTGTCTAAAAGAGGGTCAGTTTGTTGTCCAAAGTTAAGACGAGATACTTGACGTAGTTAGTCCCACGGGTTCAGAGTATTTTTGGTGTCTGATTTGTCTGTTGAGGGAGTGGTCGGTGTTAGTCTAATACCCAGTAAAGATAATCCAGTTATTAGCTAATGTTATTAGCTATAAAACATAAAAAACACATCGCAATACATTTGGTCACCAGAAGTGAGAACAAATAGAAATTTAAATAACAAAACTGAACAGACTGATGGTAGTAACAATTTTCTAGAGAGAAAATCTCATGAGAATCAGCAACTCAAAAGGAGCCACAGTTATCTGACTGCTCAACATCTGCGCTTAATTGAGTTGGCATGTTAAACGTCGGCAGCTGTTTGATGATTCAGAAACTAGATCGAATCAGTTACAAGGCAATTAAAATTTTACAAATTCCCATAATTATTCTTTAATTAAGATTAATTCCATCTAGTTTAAAATAAATTTTTTAAAAAGTAAAGTAATTGCCTATTTTTTCAGGCGGGCTTTACGACCAACTACCAAATTAGGTGACGTGGACGGAGGCGACTAGCAAACATACTTTACTGTAAACTCATATTTACCATTAAAGGTATAGACTGGGAGTATAGCCTAGTACCGCAATACATCTTAGCTTTGCGGGTCTAGCCTCTAACCGCTCGGCTATCGTGGAGACTAGCAAACATACTTGACTATAAATTTCTCATATTAACCATTAAAGGTGTAGACTGGGAATATAGCCTAGTACCGCAATACATCTTAGCTTTGCGGGTCTAGCCTCTAACAGCTCGGCTATCGTGACGACTAGCAAACATACTTTACTGCAAAATTTCTCATAATAACCATTAAAGGTATAGACTGGGAATATAGCCTAGTACCGCAATACATCTTAGCTTTGCGGGTCTAGCCTATAACCGCTCGGCTATCGTGACGCCTAGCAAACATACTTTACTGCTTTCTCATATTAACCAATAAAGGTATAGACTGGGAATATAGCCTAGTACCGCAATACACCTTAGCTTTGCGGGTCTAGCCTCTAACCGCTAGACTATCGTGGCGCGTTAAAAAATTAATTTTTTAATTTTTCTCCACTTTCTTACTTTCACACGATGCTGGTTGGCTTGCAAGTCAGGTGTTGAGGCAGGTATTGCGCAGGTCAGGTGATTAGAAGCGAAGCAAGTGAACATTCATGTAGTGAACGTGGGTAGGAACGCCGCAGGTCGTTTATGACGAGTCAAGGTTCTACTGTTTTCGTTTCTAACTACTGGGGTTGATCCCCCATTTCACATTGGAATCGATTATCATGATTATTATATGAAGTTTCAGTTTCCGATTTTTCCCAAGTTTTTGCGATCATTTTTAGTTTCACTCACAGACTTTTTAAAACACTGTTTTCGAACTCAAGAGACCACAAAACGGATACATTCGATGAAAACATGAAAATAAAAGAAAATATTTTTGACTTGATCGTATTTCTTTTCTTACAAAGCGTGGCACTTCCGGTCGACTGATTTTCTTCAAATTTTGGGAAATTACAAACTGATATCCGGTTTAGTATCATGCTGCAATGCGATTGTGAAAGATGCTACACCAAATCACACGAGCTAGAAACAGATGGTTAGTAAAGTAGTCGCCTATTTTCAGCCGGGGCTTAACTGTCCAACTACCATTTAGGTATCGCGGACGATGGTGGGGGGGGGGGCGGAAGCACATACTTTACTGTTTTCCTGACAAATTCCTGGGGGGGAAAAGCCACTTACAAAGCCACGCTCATAACCCCCTAGTCTAACATTCGCTTAGAAAGAGAGCATATTTGCGTAAAAGTTCTACTAGCAAGGGAGCTACTCTATTTAGAATAGCTCTAAGTGAGCTAGTTTTATCTGTATAAAATATATAAACAAGTACGAGTGGTATGTACGTAGAGTAGGCTAAGTATATTATTATTTAATGCAGTGTGTTGGCGGTAGAGTCCAGGCCAGCCTCCCGGGTCCATAATCTGACGGAGCCCATAAACTAGTTTACGGCCAACTCTCTTACCAGAGTTATGCAAACAGAGTCCGCAGCAGAAAACTTTTTTTTCACTTTTACCGCAGTTTCATTTGATTAAGTTTTTTTTTTTTTTTCTTGTAAACTTGGAGTTTATACTAGTGAAAGTGAGAGAGATTGAGTATCACATGATCTCTCTGTGTGTAAGGATTTTCGTCCCAGTTTAAAGGGACAGTTCCCTGGACTCGTCTAGTCCCTAAGGCAGCGTGACTGTCAAGTAATAAAAATACAAAAAGATTAATATCTCCATTTTGAGAAGTTTGTATTTGCTTGTATTTTACTTTATTTGTTCCACTTTTTGTTCCACCAGTAATGGTGTTATCTGCATTTGTATTTTAAAGTTTCAACTTTGTTTACTGTTCTACAACTAAATCATAAATAACACTTTTTATTAGAGTTTTTTCTTATAAGAACGCTGTTCTATTGGTTTTTGAAAAACTCCATAATTTTTTCTTTTTTGTTAAATAATTTAAAATTCCTCAAACTATTCTCTGTTCTTATTTCTTTTCCATTTCTTTTTTGGCCCAGACCGTTTTCCTTGAATTTAAATAACTAGTTTTTCCGTCAAACATACGTATGTAGTTGAATGATTTCAACTTTTTTTAATATACTTTTTACTCTTCTACCCAATGGCACTAAAACCCAATTAGTTGGGTCCATGGCCTCCTCGATTTTACTCAGCCAGTCGCTGCCTCTCTCTCTTGCAGCCGCCATCCAGTTTCTAAGTTCGCAATAACTGCCTGGGCCATCCTGCGTCACACTGTCCAACCATCTTAGCTTTGGTCTCCCAACTCTCCTTTTGCGGTCATGGGACTCTTCCTGTAGAAGCTTGTACGGGATCTCTTCGTGGGCCATTCTTGCGATATGTCCCCAGCCCTAATCTAAGTCTGATTAGCTTAATTAACGCTATAATATTCGCGGCTCTTTCATCAGAGCATACAGAGCTCTCTGTTTGTTCTGCGACGCCAAGTCGTGTTCTCACGTATTGTGGGCTGAAGAGCTTACGCAGTATTTTTCCTTTCGAAAAAATTTTCCTTACTAGTTAAGGAAAATATTGCCACGTGAGCAGATTGAATTTGCACCGGAAATATCTGTTTCCACGTTTTCTGGGTCTGGAGAAAGAAGAACTAGCACAGGGAAGCTGGAAGTTTACATTTAGATTAGACTATTTAGGAGACCTGACTGCATCCGGGCGATTGAAAAGCTGGAAGGTCCGTATCACTTCCGGCCGGCTGAATTTCTTTAAATTTTGGAAACTTTAGTCCCTTAAATTTGATTCTTATTGTTGAAGGAGTGGTAAGACCGTACAATATTCATAAATGGCACATTAGAGTAGTCTTTCTCAAAGTGGGCGATAACCGCCCCCTTGTGGGCGCTGGAGGCCTACAGGGGGGGCTGGTAAAGGGCCCAGAGAAAATTTTGGGAGGGTATGGAAGCGATTTAGGAGGGGGTCCATGGCTGATTTGTTTTTTTTAAATATTTTAAACTAAAATCAAAACCTACAACTGCATCGATTATTTCGTTGTTTTTGGTTACAAAAGTCAATCCCGCAATATTGTATCCAGGTTTGTGGTAGTGGTTCACCAATTTTTTAGTAGCATTCCCATCGCCTTATTTCTGTGAACGTGGGGTTCACAGTTTAGTACTGTGGCAATGCTGTTTACCAATTGCCGTGACTCACGGCTGTTTTTGAGTAAATCCCAGCCTGATATTAACCAAACTTGTTAAAAATCATCCGATTCATCCTTCACATAGGATTAGTTTTACAAATTTAAATTGAAATGTTTTTTTTAATTAGAATAAATGCTTTTCTAAATATTATTATTTATACAGTTGCGTTTTATTGCTCTGATTAGAATAGTCTCGTTAAAAATTTTTAGTTCGAACTCAGAAACAGGATAAGACATAATAAGATAAGATATGAGAAGAGTATGATGAACTGGTGCGGGAGGAGAGCATGAGGAGAGAAACTACCCAGCGGTAGCATTCTCTATAGGAGAATGTGAGGAGAGAGGAGAGATAGGAGAATAATGGCGGTTAGGTCTTCAGACTGTAAGGAAGTCGCGGGGCCACTGGCGATTCAGTCGGCGAAGAGTATTAGGGATGTCAGAGGAAGCGAGAGACTGTACAAGAGGATTAGAGCTGGTCGGGAGAGCAGTGTGGAGTTTTAATTAAGTTAAAATAATAATTGCGTTTGTGATTTTTTTCCAAGATGTGGTAAAGTTACAAATTTTTGAGGGGCGCTAGAAAATAATCAATTCTCAAAGTGAGGGGGATAGACGAGATGAGTTTGAGAAGTTCCGGTTTAGAGGGAAGCCTAACCTAACCACCCACCTCCTCTCACACCTTGATGGCTCTTAACAGTATTTCCGGGGAATTAGCGAGTTCAAAGAATATACGTTGAAGCCGTTTTCGTCCAAAATCTTCCAACAACTCAAGATATCGATTCACCAAAATGGTACTTTCAATTCACCTTATTTCGGACTTAAGACGTATGATAGCATCCTCTATTGGTATCTAAAGTTTCAACTTTCGGTTTTGAGTTGCTGCGGACGCACACTAACCTGACCAAGTTTGTAAAAATCACTTTTTCGTACTCAGAGTAGACCGGGGGGGAGGGTGTATTTCCGGTTAAAGTCACCTTCTCTCCCTGAGTAGTGTTACAGGAAATAACAAACTGGCTCTCTTAAGAGAATAATTGATTGTGATGGCTGTGATTCAGTTGGAACGCATCATTTAATTAATCTTTAAATGAACGTGAACACAGAGTCTTAATGAGATCAACTATTCCAGTAGCCGGCGTTCTTCATTGCGGGAATTTCATTAATGGGTTGATAAATTTGGCGGGTTTAATTAGCTGGCTGACGGCCAATATCCGGCTATAGCCTTCGCTCCTCTTAAGAGGGTGTACAGCAATCATGCTGATTTTCTATTTTGCACTTCCTCCCCCCCCCAAATTCACATTTGGAGGTCCCGTGGGTTCGAAAAAGTGACGTTTAGGAAGTGGTCGTAAGGGCCCACAATATGTCTGACTGTCCTTGAAGTTCGTGGCCATCTTGATATAGTTCAAATTTGATGTCCGGTTCAAGCGCCTTCCTTTAGATACCGACAATATGCTTTTGGACGATACGGAAGTGCAACCTTTACTGAATCGATTTCCTGCTTTGAAGGTGGTTCCCTCAAACAAAAGTTCCAAATTTTACTGGAATTTTTTCTACACTAGAGGAAGGGTCTTATCTGGACTTTGGCGTGACTCAAGTTAGAAATGTTTTCTCAAGAAATGAGTGAAATTAAGGAGAGCTTTGAGGCCAAGCTCCTTACGACTATAATGTTAAACATTTACAATCAGAGTAAAAAGTCCAAGTTTCTTGAAAATTTAATTACGTAAGTTGAGAGAGAGAGAGAGAGAGAGAGAGAGAGAGAGAGAGGTAAGGGTTGGGTGCGTGTCCTTACGAGACTCTGTTTACGTAAGTAATTGGCTCTCATTAGTTGTAAAACTTTGTATATCCGCCGTTTGACGCGAGATGATAGTAAAATTTATTTAGATAGTAATGGTTAGTTGGTATGGTGGCCGCAAGGTGCAGTGTGGTCGAGTGGCGGGAGAATATATGTGTGTAGTGGGCACGTTCTCCCGCCAGTTCTAGTGTCGGTGCTTCGCGCTCAGATTGCCTAGAAGTCAAATGGTAAAATAGTTCGTAGCTCTAAATATCGTGTTTTAGTTTTTTTAAATTTTTAAATCGATCTCACGGTGAACCGGATTTCAAGTGTGTGTGTGAAATTTCCCCAAAAAAATATCCCCCCTCACATCGTAAAAACGGAAGTGCTAGAGAATATCACACAGTGTGTGGCCGAGACTAGATAAGATTATAGACTCAAGGAAAATATCTTTCGCTGGCCAAAAGTCGGCGATAACATCGACGGCCGACACTGTTCGTCGATCTAGACGTCGATTATCATGTTTTGGACAGGAAGGGAATAACGCTGACAAAATGCCATCCTTTGGCACCAATAATCCTTCCGCTTTGGACAAGGTTCGTCTTTGTCGCTAAACAATTTTTTTTTTTTTTAAATTGTTAATTTTTCTACATAATTAGTTCTTGAATGTACGAGTGAATTTGATTGGAACAATAATAATTATTTAATTATCATAAAAGATAGCAATATTAAAAAAACAAAAAAAGTGATAATCAGCTGATTAGGTATCTTGAACATACAAAAATTTAATTGCCCACAGCCTGCTTGATATTTATTACGGTTTTGTATTTACATCCATCACCAGAGCCTCGTTCACTCCTACACATTGTTCAAATACAATTTTTTGGATGATTTTTAGTTTGCCCACAAAAACAAAACTTATATTTACTTTAAAATTAACAAAAACAAAAATGTTTAAAAGGTAAATCTTTGCAGGAATTAATGCGGAAATGCATTATCTGCTCCTATCATGGGGGCAGGAAGTCTTTCTGAACGGGACAGAAAATGGTATGTGCTAACTCTTGCTGCTGTCAAAATCTCTCAGCCGGAAGTAGCATTTCCTTGAATGGATTTCCACTTTTCTTGTTATTTTCTCGGAAATAGGATTTCGTACCATTTTTCTTGGAAAAAATTAGTTTTAGGGCAGTTCCGGTGGCTTGGATGAGGGAGTCTTGCCAATTTTAAAGTTTTGCACCAGGGAAAGTTTGCCACTGCAGGCTCAGAAAACACATGGATCGCATGGGGGCCAGGCAGATGATAGTCTTCTGTAGGTACTGTCAGGAGGAGGAGGAGGAAACGGCACTCTGCACGTGTTGTGTCAGTGTGAGGGACTTGTCTAAGGATGTTACTTCTCGGGGAGGAAAACCAAGGCCTGTGATGGGCTTTACCCAAGAGTCGCTCTCCCAGAATTAAGAGTCTGATTAAACGGACACGTCTGGAGGACCAGCTCTAAAGTTGGGGAGCCACAATAGATCCAAAGGGGTCGCCCTCGTCTAGTCTACTTATCTACCAGAGGAATTATTATTTTTTACTAAAAAATTTAACATATTAATTAATTTTATCTAGAATTAAACATATTTCGAATTAGTTGGAACAAAAAGTTGAGAGTTCTTTTTTTGAACCCAAAAAAATTGAGCCAGTGACTCCAGATACTTCGACCAATTAGTCTGCCAGGAGTATTTTAGTGGTGGTACCCAAGTTACAGCCACAGAAACAAATCGTCGTCCCAGATCAGTTTTGATTCTGGTTGAAGTGTCGCCAGATGCGTGTTTTTTGGTCCCATCTTGCTCAAAGCTATCTCATATTTAATTTATTGATCGGAAATTTACTGTAATCTTGATTGTGATATACTAATTAGTCATCGTAGGACATTTCTATAATCACAGATGGTCCAAAATGTACCGCTTCTTGTTATTTCCTTCGTGAGCAGTCCAGTCACGTGGCTCGCCTTCAACATATCTTCAAATTCAGCTGCTCATTTCTTCGCTGTTGAAGAAGTTAAGTCAGCTTTAAACCTTCACTAAACACTTTGAATGTATTCCTGGATGTGGCTATGAAACGCCCAAAACGAAGAATCCGTACGATGGCCTGATTTTCCAGTTGGTCCAATTCCACGATGTACACAGACTCCACTACATCTTCAAATAGCTACCATATAAAGAAAACTGTTCAACAGATCTAGTTGATCATTGATTGGTTCGTTACTCATTTGGAGTCATCCCCCCCCCCCCACGCGGTGGAAAAGGAGAGTTTCCGGTAAAAGCATGTTTGGACTTGCCTCTGAATGACCATTTCTGTTTATTGTAAAAAAAAATTTTATTGCACTGTTTTCTAGATCCCAGTTTTATGTCAATGGAAATAAAATATGTTTGATTAAAATCCCTATTTTTGCAAAAATTTCCCCCTCAATTTCCGCGTATTAAAGTGTAACACACACACACACACACACATACACACAAAAAGATACGAGAAAGCGAACATTTTAACTTCTTCCGTTTTAAAACGACACATCCTTGTTATGACGTGTTTCCGGTGGAATATATTTAATTTGTTACTTTAGATATTGGCCATTTAACTGGTAGCGTACACACCACGCGCGCGGGTGCCTGCAGATTGCAGTGCAGTCTGCACAATATGGTTGACCATATGTTGTTCCGTTATCAGTGCACACGAGATAGTATGCAACAATAGCATACACAACACATTTAACTACAATGTATTGCAACTCGTAGCTGGCCTTAAATTGGCTTGTAGTTGTAATGTTATTGTCGGCACACAGGTGAGTACGGAGTATTGGCCGTGATAATCAACCTTCTGCTGATAAGCTTCTTGATAAGCCTTGTTTACTTTATTGATTAGCGTTAACTATTTTGTTTTTAATTGTTTTTACGGTTAATTTAATTTTATTCCAATTAAATTCATTGATCATCTTTGTATTTAGAAAACAAGATTAGTTATCAAATTACTCAAGTGACGATTTTTCCTTCAGCAAAGAGTACCTAAGACTTTTTTTTTTTACTACAACTATCGATGCTCTAGTGTGATATCTGAGAATTACTTCAAGTAACTAATATGGGTAAACAATCAGTAACCTCCTTAGAGAGTTAATAATAATGAATGAGCTTTCGCTCTCCGTCCACGACACCTAATTGGTAGTTGGACGTTGAAGTCTCGCCAGAAAAATTAGATGGTTACTTTACTTCTACAAGTAATGATAATAAAGCAATTTATTTCTAGCAAAAACCATGAATACAAAGTAAATTTCATCAGCCTGACGGTCACTGTACCCTAGGCTATATGATTCAATGAATATTATTTGTGCAATTTATGTATTTTGATCATAAATAAATAAGTAAATAAAATAAATAAAGTAAATTTCATTCCATAAACATGGCAAATAAAAGACAGACAGGAGTACAGACATCCGCAATGTGGTCTATGATGTTGTTTCTTATAGAATGATAAGGCGCCACGATAGCTGAGAGGTAAGAGGTGAGACCCGCAAAGCTAAGATGTATTGCGGTACTAGGCTACATTCCCCGGTCTATACCTTTAATGGTTAATATGAGAAATTTGCAGTAAAGTATGTTTGCTAGTCGCCACGGTAGCCGAGCGGTTAGAGGCTAGACCCGCAAAGCTAAGATGTATTGCGGTACTAGGCTATATTCCCAGTCTATACCTTTAATGGTTAATATGAGAAATTTGCAGTAAAGTATGTTTGCTATTCGCCACGATAGCCGAGCGGTTATAGGCAAGACCTGCAAAGCTAAGATGTAATGCGGACTAGGCTATATTCCCAGTCTATACCTTTAATGGTTAATATGAGAAATTTGCAGTAAAGTATGTTTGCTATTCGCCACGGTAGCCGAGCGGTTAGAGGCTAGACCCGCAAAGCTAAGATGTATTGCGGTACTAGGCTATATTCCCAGTCTATACCTTTAATGGTTAATATGAGAAATTTGCAGTAAAGTATGTTTGCTGGTCGCCACGATAGCCGAGCGGTTAGAGGCTAGACCCGCAAAGCTAAGATGTATTGCGGTACTAGGCTATATTCCCAGTCTATACCTTTAATGGTTAATATGAGAAATTTGCAGTAAAGTATGTTTGCTGGTCGCCACGATAGCCGAGCGGTTATAGGCAAGACCCGCAAAGCTAAGATGTAATGCGGACTAGGCTATATTCCTCGGTCTATACCTTTAATGGTTAATATGAGAAACTTATAGTAAAGTACGTTTGCTAGTCGCCTCCGTCCATGACACCTAATTTGGTAGTTGGACGTAAAGCCCGCCTGAAAAATAGGCAGTTACTTTACTTTTTTTTTACTTCACTTTTAGAATGATCGGATTCGAGTTAAAAAGGTAATTGGAATGGACAGGCTGCGTTGAAACTACTAAATTCTTGCTCCTCCAACTGGAGATTGGTGCTTAGTATTTTCTACCAAGACAGTTCTTGGATCCCAAGTCATATGGGTGTTCTATTTTGGAACGGAAAAATAATGAGTTTCGAGACAACAATCTTAGTTTTGTGATATTCATTATTTTCACTTGAGGTGAACAGGAGCTTGTGGCCCAGCTACAGAAGGATTTAAGCAAGTAATAATGGGGTCGGTAGGCAGTGCTGAAGGCTCTAAATTCGTGTAAATTGTTGTCGCAATGTGCCAGGAGCAGGAGGGTATTCTACCGAGGATTTGGTTTTGTTTTAATCTGCGATCCGGAGCAATTGGGAATTCTATTTTGAGATTGGAAATCACTTCGTTGTGACTGGATCAAAGTCTCCCAGGCTTAAATATTCAGGTTGGCTGAAGGTGTAAATCTTGTAAGTTCAAACCTTCATCTGGGATTTAGAAACGGTATGTGCCTGGAAACTGCAGAGTGTTCTTCTAGTTTGGGTACCAGGAAATATGAGTAGTCTATTAATAGTTGGGAGATTGGACAATTCTTCCACGATGAGGTTCATGGTAGTTTTGGACTTAGTACGAATGAGTGGGTTCTGAATTCAGCTATAGGTATGGTTGTTATTGCCTAGGGCTGTCCTACTTCTTAGTGATCAAATGGAAATCGGTGCTGGAAGATCGTATCTCGGGAGATAGAATATTCTAAGGATCTGTTTTGGACGTCATGGCGGTCATACAGATATTTGGCTTTCCCAATAAGGCGCTCTGCAGTTGGCTATTCAGGGAACGCAAATCTGACTTCCTTCTGTTCCAACTGTGAACGAATCATATCACTATCCGTATTTACTTAAGCCAATTATTTCTGAGTTCCGGACGCGCAATAAAACTATTCCCTCAATTTTCCGGAATACTAAAATTGAGTATAAAACTGAAGTAACTAAAACGGAAATAACCGTGAGAGCATTATCTCGACCTTGCAGGACACCTTGGCCTCACCGCTCTATCTAACAGTAGTTTATCAAACTAATTTAGTTTCATTGAAATGTTTGCAAATAGTTTTTGAGGACTTTTCCCCACTTCTAAACTTAATTTAGTGGCTGAGGTCGATTCAATAAAAGTTTTGAATTTAAATTTCCTAGGATTTCCTCAAGGAAAATCCTTCAACTGACCTGAAGTTGCATCCGTTTTTCTACCTTGTCTTTTTAAATTCAACATCCGGCATTTTGGGGATGCAGTCAATGAAAAGTGGTAATCAGATATGGTTTCAGGGTAAAATAATACGAAAATTTAGAAAATAAACATGAACAGTTGTTTTTCCGACAACTGTGAAGAGGCAATTAGACCTGCAAAACGCAGACTTTCTTTTTTTTAGGAGTACAGACAAGTTCACGTTTTCAGGCCGAAATTAGCGAAAGAAATACTAAAAATAAAGATACCACAAAAGAAAATAACATTTACACCATGTCCATCATTGCCTCGAAGATTTACCGGTCAACATTTAGCGACCCCAACTACATCGAAGAAAGCTCGCAAACGTTGTGCAGTTTATCAGAAAGAAAAGAAAGGAAAGATACATTTTACCAATGTGATAATCGCAATATGGCATTATGTATTGGCCATTTCAAGTTTTATCATGTTGTGCAAAATTATTAGATGCCGCGTCTTAATCTATATTTATTATTAATCTATAAGGAAATAAAAATTCATTAACATTCTCTAATTTTGCTTTATTGTTTTTCTTTTTCATATTTTGAAACATTTTCAATTAAATTAAACAAAAATTTGGTGATAAGAAAGAATTTTTCACTTTTCCGTGTGATGCAAATGGGTTAATTCTAATGTAGACTATATGAGCCAACATTTGTAGCATGTTAGAGATAAACTGAACGATGACAGCCGAACCAACAGTTCTGTGTTTGTCACGTCATACATTACTACCGTGTCTAGCTACAAAAAAAATGATTTAAGTCATTTAAATAATTTTAAGGCGCCATGGTACTAGGCTATATTCCCCGGTCTATACCTTTAATAGTTAATATGAGAAATTTATAGTAAAGTATGTTTGCTAGTCGCCACGATAGCCGAGCAGTTAGAGGATAGACCCGCAAAGCTAAGATGTATTGCGGTACTAGGCTATATTCCCCGGTCTATACCTTTAATGGTTAATATGAGAAATTTATAGTAAAGTATGTTTGCTAGTCGCCACGATAGCCGAGTGGTTAGAGGCTAGACCCGCAAAGCTAAGATGTATTGCGGTACTAGGCTATATTCCCAGTCTATATCTTTAATAGTTAATATGAGAAATTTATAGTAAAGTATGTTTGCTAGTCGCCACGATAGCCGAGCGGTTAGAGGCGAGACCCGCAATGCTAAGATGTATTGCGGTACTAGGCTATATTCCCCGGTCTATACCTTTAATAGTTAATATGAGAAATTTACAGTAAAGTATGTATTTGCTAGTCGCCTCCGACCACGACACCTAATTGGTAGTTGGACCTTAAGCCCCGCCTGAAAAAATAGGCAATTACTTTACTTTTTAATAATTTTATCTTTTGAACAAAAAATCAGTCAAAGTAACGCCTTTAATTGGGCAGTTTTGTATCAGACTAGGTTTCTATTGCAGGAAACGTTAGTACCTGTGCACGTAAGTCTTCAGCTAAATGTAGGGCATCCTTTTTGGTCCAGTTCAGACTCAGATGAGCGCTTCTCCCTGGTCATTGGCAATTAAATGTCATTAGGATTTCCCGTTTATGATGGCGTTCTTGAGCGTACGAGGTGTGACTACTAAATAACGGCACTGATGCTGCTACAAAAGAACTATATACACGTCAAATCCTAACGACCGACAGCTGGGCACAGCGTAAAGCCTTCTCCTTGCAGATTGCAGCGTCTCAAGTGTTTGTAGGTAAATCTGTCTGACCGGAACCGTCGTTTGTGTAAGAGGTGTTAGTTTCCGTTTTGCCGAAAAAAACATCGATACTACACTACGAATTGTCATGAAATTTCACATCAAAACTTGGGTAAAACCGCTACTGAAACTTATATTTTATTAAAAAAAGTTTATGGCGATGAATATTGAATCACGTGCGCAAGTTTTCTGAGTGATTCAAGCGTTACCAAGATGGCCGCGAAGCCGTCAGAGATGATGCTCACCATCAGTCTTACGCCAATAAACCATGGCCTTCTAGATCCTCTTTCTAAACCACCGGAACCCACAAAACATGCATTTCCTGTGGAAATTTAAATCTTGAATTACGCTCAACACTAATATGTATCCTTTGTAAGGATACAACTATTAAAATTATCTGCGCTTTAATTTAAAAAAAGTCTAATTACGCCAATTAGATTTTAGGGAAACCTTTAATTTTTAAAAATTAATTATAAATTGAGTGAGGCTCAAATTAGTTGTTTAATTGAAAGGATAGCCTAGTACTGGGCTGGAATGACGTCTGTGCAAAGCTAGCCAGGAAATTGCGTAGAGGAAGTCTGTGCAATTATGCTTAATAATCTGCATTTTTTTATTAATCCCTATTTCTCGCGCTTTTTACTTTTTTAGTCCCTTTTTTTTTAAATAAAAAATCCTCTTCACTCCCCTTGATCCTCTCATTTATTAATTAAAATTAATTAATACATTATTCCCCTCTTGTTTTACTCGCACAATCAATAAATCACAAATATACAAAGGTTAAAGGTAAAAGTTGATTTTGAGTTCACGGAGAAAAAGAAAATCCATTCAACTTCCGGTTAGCGAATTTGGATCGTAAACATAATTACGGAAGCTACAATAAAATCAAAACAGATTAACAGAATTAATTTACACTGTCTGTATAAATTTAAGTTGGTACTTAAATTATTTCTGTAACAAAAATATTTGGAGATTTACAAACATTAAAAAAAAAAAATCCCCTCCTAACAATTATTTATCAACAAAACTAATTAATGTTATTATAATTATTAAAAATTATAACAAACTGCAGACAAGTTGACAAGAGACCACTAGCTGGTCTTTCAATGTCAATGAAAGACAGATTGTATTGGGCGTGACGTAACAATTAGATAACTATGGCTGGCTGGCTAATGTTGTTGCCATTATTAAAACTGTCCGGTAGGACAGTTGTATAAGGGTTGACCATCAAAAACTGCACGAAAAAGCGTAACGTTGAAAAACACCCAACTTTGACAATTTTTTTCTCTTTTTCTATAAAAGATAAAATTCCCAAATTTTCTTTAAAATAAAGGGCAAACCCTCCATTATAATTTGTAGTAGTATCACTGTTTTCCCCATTCCGGGGAAATTTTTACATTCATGAGAAAGCCCTAATTTTAAACTGAAATCACTACAGTTCCAATCAGATTCAACCTATTCCTGCTGCCAACCAATAAAATTTTTACCTTTTTCTACACAGCCAACCAATCAAATTCCACCTTTTCCTACTGCCAACCAATCAGATTTATTTATTTGCATTTTTTTCAAAATGAATACCGAACACATATCTACAAATAAACAAACAAAGTAAATAGAGTATAATTCATATAATAATTCTGTTAAATATCCCTGTAACAAAAACATACCAGTTTTAAAAAGTTAAGTGTAAAAGCAAAAAGGTACACTTATCAACGAGTACACAACATTTAAGTAATACTACATTAATATCATTTGAGTAATTTGAGTAACAATAGGAAGAGAGAAATTTAGGTTTGAAGTTTGAACTGTTTGCAAATCCTCCAAATTTTAACCTTCTATATCTCAATACCTATTAGCAATAGAACATTGCTATTTATATCGGTTATAGAGGAGACATTTCCCTTTAGTACGGTAAAGATTCATTAAAATTTTAACAATAGGAAAAGTGATATAGTGGTTGGTTTTTTGCTGGACTTTGTGAAGGAGATTGTATTCTGGTCGTCGTAGAAGGCACCTGCAGTAGTAAAACGGCTCAAATGTTACAGCTGAGGGCCGAAGTTGTATTACAGGCTGCTGCAGATATGACCATCAGTCTGTAAAGGGGATTGGGTCACCCATCCAGACCGATCGGGGGGTAGCAGGGGATGAAATAAAAAAGTTCATTGATATAAATTTTTAATATAGCAACGGGCGTTTCCTCATTAAACAAAAATTGGAAATCACTATTTATCTACAATAAATTAAACGCTAACCAGAAAACCTACATTCGCTGATGAAAGTACTTGACCTAATTTTCCATGTATCACGAGTAAGGTTTAAATAACCTTGGAAAGAAAATTTATGGTTTTGGGTCGTAGATATTGTTGCCTTATACATAGTTTAATCAAGTACCAGGTGAGGCACGAGAGTTTTTATTAGTTTCAACAAATATAATGGTTACATTTATTAAAAGTAATGCCTATTTTTCAGGCAGGCTTTACGTCTAACTACCAAATTAGGGGTCGCGGACGAAGGCGACTAGCAAACATACTTTACTGTAAATTTCTCGTATTAACTATTAAAGGTACAGACTGGGAATATAGCCTAGTACCGCAATACATCTTAGCATTGCGGGTCTAGCCTCTAACCGCTCGGCTATCTTGAAACAGGAGGTCACTGTGACTGTAAGCATGTACTAATTGAGATAGGTTGGTCGTTGCCCTGAAGAAGTAGACCTGGTTGTAGCGATTTGCGTTTAGAAAATTTGTTTTTAAAAGATTTGAACGCTTGATTATTCGTTCGTATTTGTGTTCATTTAAGTACTTTCTTTAAGCACAGGACAAAGTCACAGCAAATCAAAATCTTATTGCTGGACCAAAGATTAGACGATAAACCGGAAACGATTTTGTGGTGAAAAATGATGCTGTGATCACCCTACTCAGAATTTTTTTTCCAAATCCTAGAAATCAGCTCGATTACCACAACTTCTCTCAGCAATGTGAGAGAATGTCAAGAAAGAAAGAGCACTAAACCAAAACAAAAGAAAATTAAAAAAATCACCAAATTAAATTGCAAGGTTAAATTAATCTAAACGGAAGTTAGTAGTCAATTAAATGGTCGATACTCGTGGAATACACGCTTCTCTTTTAGTACTCAATTTGTTGTGGACACTCTGGGCTGGGAGGGGGTTTGTGGGTGTGTGTGTGGGGGGGGGGAGAACCAGCTGGTCTTAATTTCTCAACATGGTTAAACAAATTTGCCACTGCTAACTCGAACAGTGACCCAGTGTCGCCAACTTCGCAATTTGTAAACATTTTACTTTTTTCTTGTAAGAGGATAATTTTACATTTGGAGTTATCACCGGACATAACCTGTTTGGAGTTGATCTGCACACAGAAGGAGATTTTCACCTTTCTGTGAGGGTTTTTTTTTGGCGGAGGGGGGTCAGTATTAATCAATCGCAGAATTTTCCAATCTGATGTATTGTTTGCTGCTATCATGGGGAACTGGCAGCATTGTTTTACATTCGATCAGACCAACCGATTAAAACTGGTGGTGAAACCTCACTGAATCGATTAGTTTCTTTTTTGTGCACGAACCACACGATTTTCTCCAAACATCCTGTACTAATTGAGAACGTAAAATTTCCTTTTTTTTTAAGTTTCCAGAAAATTTATTGATGTAAACTGTGGCAAGGAAAATTCCTGGTGTTTCCCCGCAAGATTTTTTTTTGTGGGTGTGTTTTCTCCATGGAATGGTATCGAACTCTTTAGAAAGAGAGTGAGAGAAAAAAAGGTCGATTTGTTCACTACCCGCATGTTGGGCACACACCGCCAGTATCGCGATAAGTCAGAACGTTTTCAAGTCCCAAGTAGGGATATAAAGTAATGCGGGTTTTTAGATATGGAGGCCATAGATTATTGTTCCCTGACATTGAGGCTTTGTTTTACCTTAACCTAAAAAAACAAAAAGACAAAAAACAAAAATTGATAATTTCTATGAAATGACTTGTTCCCACTGATAATTTACCGCTTTCCGGTTTGGCCTTCCGTCGCATGTGAAGTAAAGTCGTTTGCTTATAGTGAACTAAAAATAATCTATTTTTTTTTAAATTATTTATTTAAAGTGTTAACCTTCCAGAAATATGAATAAAAATGCTGGAATATGTAGGTAATACTGGAATATACATTGCGCATGCGCAGCAATGTCTTCCAAACAATAACCTAACCTAACCTAACCTAACCTAATCTAACCTAACCTAACCTAACCTAACCCTAAATCACAAACTATTTATTAATTTCAACAAGGAACTTCACGGTGGTAAAGTCCTCGCAAACGGAAGTACGAAGCTAAATAATACAGGAAGAACGAACACCTCGTGTCACTGACAATAACAAGAGTTCCTCTGATGATGCTAGATGTTTTGCCATGAAATTTTGGTTAAAGCAAGGCTTATCTATTCGCTAAACCCAATTAGTAGTTTTTGTTTGTGCCTTTTATGGGTTTAAGAATTAATTAAAAGGGTTCGTGGCCCTTCTACTTTACTGTCGTAAAGGATTTTCTGGATCATATTAAAAAACCACTGACTAAAGTTACAATTTCATGTAAAGTACAACTTTACAAACAAGATAAAGTTTGTAAGAATTGATTTTATTGCATAAATGATGGTAAATGATGAGCTAGAGCCTTAAAAGAAGCTCGTGTGAGTCAATGGCTAGCCATCTAAGGTCATTGGTACCCTCAACCTGCTCAAGTGGACTGCCAGTCTCCGGACTGTGTTCTCTCGTCACAGACAACACTGTCTCCTTGGAAGCAACTTTTTTTTGGTTGAATGAGCGGGTTAAAAAAATGTATACTATTAGAGATGGAGAGGAAGGGAGGAAGTAAATCGACCTGTCTGGTCCTAACCCATCCATATCGACTAAACGTGAAGAATTGTTGGCGCTCTTATACTTAAGCAAATGTTCTCCAGTGGCAGTAGTTGAGAGACAGATCTGTTTGGCCCGCGACCTCTTCAACTTGGAAGAGCAACTTGTTTGACGTCATCGAGTGCTAAAGGAAAGTGCAATGTACATAAAGTATGGTTGGAGTAGTGTGACAGACAAAAGAATTTTGTATGAACTGGTGGGTGAAGCTGTAGGGTACCTAAGACGCAGGCGAGGATCAGCTGTTCATGGCTGACTCAAGAACTGCCACCCCCACCTGCTGAGTAGACGTTTCTGACAAGTATTGACGTCCGTCCATCAGATCTTTTGAGAAACATCATGTTTTCCCTTTTCTATCTTTTTCTTTTTACATTCTCATGGCGGAGGATTGTCCATTACCAAACTTCTTTCATTTTCGTGGCTGGGATATCTTCCCATCCCATTCTTTCTCATCCTATACCTTCCCATTTAAGTGACAAGCAAGTAACCTGCGTCCAAAGGCTACACTGAATTAGACGCCAAGGTAGCCGAGCGGTTAGAGGCGAGACCCGCAAAGCTAAGATGTATTGCGGTACTAGGCTATATTCCCAGTCTGTACCTTTAATGGTTAATATGAGAAATTTTGCAGTAAAGTATGTTTGCTAGGCGCCACGATAGCCGAGCGGTTAGAGGCTAGACCCGCAAAGCTAAGATGTATTGCGGTACTAGGCTATATTCCCAGTCTATACCTTTAATGGTTAATATGAGAAATTTTGCAGTAAAGTATGTTTGCTAGTCGCCTCCGCCATTACACCTAATTTGGTGGTTGAAAAAATAGGCATTACCTTACTTTACACTGAATTTGTAACCTATTACCAACATTTATTATACTAATCTTTATTAGGTATTTGAATTGCCATCTTTTCGTTTTACATCTTTTGATTTTATTAATATATCTTTAGTTCCGAAAGACAATTCCGGTTTGCACTCCCTCCCTGTTGTCTTTCTTTCACTTCTGCTATTACCAATTCAATATTTCTAATTGTATCTCCTAATCGTAGAATCGACCTCAATCATGCGAAAATGAATTGTTCCTGGAACTTTGTTACAAATAAAATAGATGTTTGAAAAATTAGAAATCACTTTTTATAGATTTTGTTCTAATTGGAAATTATAGCAATGCTTTTTAATATTACTTGATAGTCTAAAAAACTGATCTTGTTCTTCTGCAATGTTGATAGTATGTGCTATCAATCGATTTAAATCGAATTTAAATAAATACATTTTTTATGCTAATTTTCAAATAATTCATTTTCATTCATGATGGAAATATTAATGATTTCTCAATGTAATTAACTTAATTTACTTAACCAATTTTGATAATCATATTACGTAATGCTTTTTGTATTATTTGGGAGTTTTATTTTAAAAAAAATTATTATTTATTGTTTCATTATCAGAAAGTGTGAATTTTCTAATTGAATTACATTTTTATTAATTTATTATATTTTATTAGTGTTAGTAAAATCTGTCATTTTACAGCATCTCTAAATTGTTTTAATTAATATCAATTTTCATTATTTGTTAATTTATAATTTAGTACACTGCCTGTTTTTGCATGTTAAAACCTGTATCAACATGCGCTTCGCAACACGCGCGACACGTGCGGAGAAAATCACAAGTTGTGGCGGTCGTATCAAATTTGTACGCGTATTCTAATTACGCACTATTTTGCCCCATAAACTTTCTAAATAACTTAATAGGATGAAAAATTAAAGCCATTTTCAGTCATGACAAACTTTATTATGCCGAGCTTTCGACCTATCATGAAGATCACCTAGTCTTACAGGTCGAAAGCTCGGCATAGTAAAGTTTATAATGACTGAAAATGGCTTTAATTTTTCATCCTATTGAAACTATGATTCAGTCAACAAAATTAATGAACAGTAAATAACTTGAGTAAAATACACCGGTTGTGTATTTTGAGTGTTAGACTCAAGCGAGTATAAAGTTTGAGTTATTTGCGTTTGTACGCGTGAGTTTGAGCCACTGTTTACACTTATACATCTGGCATACTCGCAGAGGAATACATTTTAGAGATTATTTGGTCAGAAACCCCTTCTTTTTTTTCTTTCTCTCAGCAGAACCCACAAATGGGTATTTCCGGTGAAGAGGAAGTCAGTTCGATTTCAATACGCTTCCTGTTTCTTGGAAGGGAACCTAAGAACTTGCATTTACCATTGAAAATGCAATTTAGTAAATTGGACTGCAAAAGCAACAGATTCTCTGATGAACTGTTAGTTTAAGTAAGGCTTAAATACTCGCTTCACAACGCCTACCATGTCTTACTGCTGCTGTTAACAGTTTGGACTGGTTACATCCAGAGCGAACATCAACCAACTTAATCAAAGTTTCCTCCTGGATAGCCAGTACTAATTATCTGTGTTTAATTACTATGTGCATAATAGATGAATCGATAATCGTGTATCTATAAATGAGCTTGATGGGAGATTAATAGTGAACTAGTGATTGCTAGAGATTCTAGTCAGCTAGCAGCTACTGACTCGACTAGTACAATTTGTTCCACACTTCTCTATTGGCCGCCATATTCGGCTATATTTGTAGGAATTTTCAAGGATGGATTTGACTAAACTCTCCAACTTTTTTCTCATGCTGCAAAAAAAAATATTAAAATTAGTTTCTGAGTTAATACGCTGACTGCGCTAGGTGAGCATTGCGGAGAATATGTGGTAGCTTGCCCACATTTACACTTTATAGCACGCATGTGATAGAACCGTACATAAAAGAAAAATAGCACTCTAGGCTATATTCCCCGGCCTATAACTTTAATGGTTAATATGAGAAATTTTCAAGTAAAGTATGTTTGCTAGTCGCCACGGTAGCCCAGCGGTTAGAGGCTATACCCGCAAAGCTAAGATGTATTGCGGTACTAGGCTATATTCCCCGGTCTATACCTTTAATGGTTAATATGAGAAATTTATAGTAAAGTATAGCAGTGCAAAAACTCACCAATAAGCGCCAATAGCCCTGATGTTGGTGCGACTTAAAACATAAATATGATTTTTGTACAGAAAATTTGGCACTGGGAAAAATGTTGTTTAAAATAGGAAGTTATCAAAGTAAATAAAAAGTTCGGAATTTGATTATTTTAACGAATCAGCTGATTATCGCTTTATGTCCGGTTATAATTAAGGAATACATGGTTGCTAAAAGGGGTGGGACATTTTTGGTGAGATTACTCTGTGTGTGTGAGTGTGTTGTGATGATGTGCGTGCTGATGTTGATGATGACCTCACAGTTAGTGGCCAGATTGAGAGGGGACAGCCGGAAGGAAGGCCGAGACCGTTCCAGATCGCTGTGTGTCGAGAAGCTAGCCACTGCCATAATTAGGCCTGGATTTGATCCTACTTGTATTGTAGCCAGGGATTTAGCTACTTTACAAAGGCGCAGAGCATCCTCGGCTATGTAAGTTTTTTCTAATTCTTTTGTACTATAAATATAAAGTAAATATATTATGATGTTTAGAATGATATAGTATTTTCATAGTGTCGACAAGTTGTAGAGCGAGACGGAAACGGAAGTCGAAATCTCTACACCAATCTGATTAGTTTACCTCTGATGGTGGATGAAAGTCAGGACCGGAAACAATGAAACTGCGCGATAAATCCGTTATTTTCATATAATCAGGACCAACTGATAAAATTGCTTCTTGATAATTATTTTTTAAAAAAAATTGATAATTTGTGTTTGAAGATTTTTTTTAAAGATCTACGATTTGAAAAATAGTACCTTACATTATCAAGGGAAGGGATTAGCTATGCGGTTAGCGTACTGGACTCCCACGCGGAGGTCCCGGGTTCGAATCCAGCTGCTGACCCTTAGATTTTCTCTTCCTAGAAGCTTCTTTACAGCTCACTATCCCTGTGTCTGTAACGAGAGAACATTCAAATAACTCTAGCCTGCCTAGATCTTGACTTCGCCACCATAAGTGCTGCCTACAAGAAAAGCATGGGAGTCCGGAGTTTTGGCTTGCCTTTCCGTTGGTTGTGCCCAGTTTGAATAGATTCTTTAAAAAAAATAACGTAATTTTGACAATAAACTGAAATTTGTTTTCCATATTTTAAGTTACCATAACTTTTGAAAAACCTAACCGATTTCAAAAAAAAATTTTTTGTTGTTTTTAGGAGATCAAATACTATAAAAATATGCAACAAAAAATATAACGGTTCCATTTGAAAAACAAAAGTTGGATGCTGTATCTCGAGATAGAAGGGTTTAAAAAAATGGGTCAATCACTGAAAATAAACTAGACTAAAAATGATTAAATTCGTGTTTTTTATTTTTTCGAAATTTCCCGCCGTTTAAAGAAAAAGTGGGTGGAGCATATAACTCTGGTCACCCTGTATACATACATATATAGCGGGACTTACACGGGAATTTTGGTAATGACAATGGGACAGTTACAATAGACTAATTACAATGTTCAATTTTGACAAAAGAGTAAATAAAATAGATATTGGGAAATTTCTTTTGATACAAAATAAAAAGCCGGAAAAACCCTTAAGAACTAAATAACATAAGAACCAAATGATTAGCAAATTTAAAAGAACACAGCAATAATTATGCGCACAGAAGTTAGAAATCTTTTTATTTTTGAATGATAAAATTGTAGCGATTGGCCAAGTTCGACGAGGTCTGTTCTGTGTTGTTTTGTTTCACTATGTGGCACATTACTAGAAAATTACGTTTGTGCTGGTTCTTTTCCCTATCGAGTACTGTCACATTCTGGAAGTCAAAACTGTGTTTGGTTTCAATGTGGAAGACAATATATTTGTCGAAACGTTGGCGGCAAAAAGACGAATTTTTGTTTTTTTATTTGGTCCGATTCCCCGCCAATTTGGAATTCTTAATTTAATAATTTCCGGTCACGAAACCTGTTCAACCATGCACTTCCTATGTATTAAAACACTAATATCAAGATGTTTAGCCAACAAATGGAGACTGAAAATTTGATGATTGTAAAATGATTGTCCACATCCATGGTTGCATCCATCGATTAGTGAGAAACAAGAAACAATAAAGCTTGTAAATTAGATTGCGGCAATCGATTGTTCGGCGGCAATCAATAGTGTAATAATTAAACGAGTTATTTACCCCCACCCTAGGTCATACAAATATTAAAATACAATGAATACTGCGATTGCCGGGGCCGGCGGGGTTTGGGTGAGTGCTGTCTCGTAAATTCCTGCCTCTCCTCGGTCCTTCTCCATCCACTAAAAGGGCTTCTTTGCGGCCACTTTTTATCACTTTGTGAAAAGCTTTATCATCTCCCTCTTGGCCCTTTTGTGAATGTGTCCTTAAGGGGATATTCCATTATTTCTTTGTGTTTTTTATTATCATTTCACCTATTCCTAGGAAATAATACGAAGTGCCAATAAAAGGGAAATAACTTTTGCATTTTTCCCCCTGCCTCGCCCACTTCCCGCAGGAAGTGATAAACACTTGTAGATATGAAAGGCAATTCTCTTTATAGTCGAAAGACATTATTACTCGGCCAGCCGCCTTTTACGGCCCTGCATTTCTTGTAGACTGTTCCTGCAGCCTATGCCTTTTTTAATAGGCCAGCAGTTATAGCTTTTCATGCGCGCCTACTTAGACTCCTTCTGAATATTAATACCATCATCGTCAACAGCAACAAATATTTTTAATAAAACCAGTTACCGCCATTATTGGAAGCTGAGATTTAGAACGACTGCAGATACAGTTCTTTTCAAAATTTACAACTCAATAGAATGAAAAAAGTAATTGCCATTTTAGTCGTGATACATTTATTCTGCCGAGCTTTCGACCTAGGGACTAGGGTCATCTTCAGGACTAGTTTACAAAGTAATATTTTACATCATTACAGGGTTGGTGTGTCTTCTGCCTTGTCTGTTCATGGACAGAGTCCAGATGTCTGTAAATATAAAAAAATATTTTATATAAAAAATATAACCCGTTACATAAAGTATTCAAGTACAGCACACGGCCGTGTCCATGACACAGCCACACGTTAATTTTTTTTGCATACCTTTTAAATACCCGTATTTAATTGCGACTCGCGAAAAATTTGCAAATTTGGAAAAATGGCTCGGACTATCAAGGAGCTTGGCTATATACAGATATAACGGGACTTACTCGGGAATTTTGGTAATGGCTCTTAGTTTCTGTAACTCAACCAACCCGCATAGCCATGTAAGTTTCAATAATTATAAAGAATTTATTGTATTTTACTTTTTTTATTTTATCTTTTATTTTTATTTTATTTCATTTATTTATTTAAAGTAATCGCCTATTATTTCAGGCCGGCTTTGCGTCCAACTACCCAATTAGGTGTAGTGGACGGAGGCGACTAGCAAACATACTTTACTGCAAAATTTCTCATATTAACCATTAAATAAAATCCAAGGTCTAAAGACCGGGAATCGAACCCACTAAACCAACAATACATCTTAGCATTGCGGGTCTAGCCTATAACCGCTCGGCTACCGTGGCGCCCTTTATTTATTTATATCGTATATTACTGATTTTCTATGTTACTGATTCTCTAAATTGTTTGTATTTTAGTATTTATAATATCCAGGCCCTGAAGAAGACACTATATATTTGTCGAAACGTTGGCGAAAAAGACGAGTTGTTGTTTTTCTATTTGGACTGATTCCTCGCCAATTTTGAATCCTTAATTGAATAATTTACGGTCACGAAACCTGTATATTCAATCTCTTAATTCTAACTTAAAAATAATCTCCTACTTAGATGTCTTGGGTATCTCGTTTGAACAATCCCATTTTGTTAGAAGAATACCCAATTAAGACCAAAAAAACAGCTTTAATCATTGACTTCCTGGACCACAACAATTAGCACGTCCCAAAAACCAGTAACTCTATTTTTTTGGCCCCCCCCCCCAAATGTTACGATTTTATAGAAAATTCAATGAAAAAAAGTGAGAAAAAATATATTTTACCAAAAAACAGTTCATCATTAGTGCTCTCTAGTGTGGGCAGATCAAACTAACTCCAGCAACATGTTTATACTGGCCGCTAATAAACAAATGTTGGCTGGGCAAGTTTGATAGCCTAACCACATCACACGTCGTACACGTCACTGCTACCTCACCTCCTCCCGAGACTATTCAACCGAGTGTTAACTTCTTAAAGGTTAATCCTGGTTTGTGGTTAATTTCGTAAATAATATGGTTAGCTAGAGTGCCAAACCAGTTGATGTGTATTTAATTAAAAAATATTAATCAACTTATTATACCATCACAAATTACTTTTAATTGTATGTCGATTACAAACTTACACCTTTAGCTCACATAGAAATTTCATTTTATTGATTAGGTATGAATGCTTATTCACTTATTTATCAGTGGTTATTTTCAATTTTTAAGGATAGTAGAGGCGACTGAATAAATGATTACTGTGGGAAATACTCAATAACAGAGATCAGAGCTAAGCATCCCGACGCCCGAAGAGTGTTAAGCATCACCCAACTACACCGGAAATGCATAAATAAAGTTCAGCTGTTATCGCAAGGGATGATTCAAATGCTTCATTCAAAAGTACTTCCTTCCTAAACCTGCTTGCTGCTATGCATGATTGTCTTCAGCTCTAAACATGCTGATGGCTATAAATTCACAATTAGGTCGTATTTGATTTAAATTAGTTGTCTGTGGTTTTTTTTTTTTAAAAAAAAAGAGGAAGTGACGCAATCGTGCAGATTTTTTGATTAGAGGGAGTTTTTAAGGGAAATTCTTGTCCTGTGGTGGCTGCATCAAGAGCAAACACCTATGGTCGGTGTCTATCTAAGCTCTATGGTCAGCAGAACTGGACAAAAAGGGAAAGTTCAAATTTTGAGCAACTGATCTGTCATTGATGCTGCAGACTCTTGTTTGCAGTACCACTTTCCTGGAACTGATGATTCTCCATCGATTTCCTTCTAATTAAGTATGCTGTAGCTCTATAACTTTTTATATGAATTATTTGCGCAAGAAACTTTAACTAAGCGTCATTCTTAGGGTGGGGTAGAAGTTAAGCTCACGTTTTAAGTGCTCATTCTGTATTGTGTGGTACTTAACAGCTGTTTAGTAATTTCTATGAATAGAAATGGTCCAACCAATGGTTTTAATCGAAGAATATCAAACCCAGGAAGTACGTACACTGGTATCCAGCGATGAGTTACATAAAGTCAAACAGCTGTGGGCGTGTTTCTGGATATTGAGGGTGCCTTCAGTAACACTACCTACAGGTCAATTGCCTTGGCGATGGATAGACATGGTGTGGAGTCCACTGTTTCAAGATGGATCTGTAACATGCTATCGTCAAGGAGAATCACAGCGAGTCTTTTTGGGGAATCGCTGGAGTTAACGATAGTTAGGGGGTGCCCTCAGGGGGGGTTATCTCCGCTCCTTTGGTGTATGGTCGTTGATGATCTACTTGAGATGCTAGATCTTCGTGGGTTCTCGGTCCTTGGCTATGCGGATGATATTTCTGTAGTGGTCAGGGGTAGGCACGAGACAATCGTTGCTGAACTCATGCAGGAGGCTCTCAAGGTTATAGAAAATTGGTGTAGAAGGGTAGAGCTTTCAGTGAACCCTTCTAAAACTACTCTGGTTCCCTTTACAAGGAGAAGGGACAAGGAGAGCTACAAAAACCTTCGATTTTTTGATAAAACTCTGGCCCTTTCTGGTGAGGTTAAGTATCTGGGCATTGTCTTGGACACCAGACTCACTTGGAAGGCGCATTTAGATAGAGTTACACTAAGGGCTAAACAGACCCTTTATGGTATTACTAGAACCTGTGGGAAGACATGGGGTCTTAGCCCAAAGATGACCCACTGGCTCTATACATGTACAGTCATACCTATCATCACCTACGGTGCAGTGGTGTGGTGGAGGAAGACTGAACAACAGACGGCCATTAAGGCTCTAGCAAGGGTGCAGAGACTGGCCTGTCTGATGATCACGGGGGCCTTTAGTAGCACCCCTACTGCAGCGCTGGAGGTACTGCTGGGGTTGGTTCCGCTTCAATATGTTATTCAGGCGGAGGCAAGGGCCAGTGCGTACAGAATGGCGAGCAATGGGCAATGGAGGCGTATCAGCTCCTGCATTGGCCATATGAATATTTCAGATAAGGTCGACCCTGGGCCGGTTATTGACATGGTAGGGGACAGTATCTGTCCAAAGTACAGGTTCGAGACTCCATTTCAGGTATGTATAAAACCTAGGACTGAATGGAGGGCGAACTGGATGGACCAGTACCGGAAGGGAGGCATTTGGTTTACCGATGGCTCCAAGATGGACTGTGGGACTGGGTTTGGAGTGTATGGGGTTAAACCCGAGGTATTCATTGAGAGATCTCTTGGGAGATACGCCACAGTCTTCCAGGCCGAGGTATTTGCTATTAAAATATGTGCTGAGGAAAACCTGCGGATGGAACCTAGGAATAGGGAGATTCGCATCTTTTCGGACAGCCAGGCTGCACTGAAGGCTCTTGTATCCTTCAGAATGACCTCTTCCCTGGTTTGGGAATGCAGGAAGGCCCTAGAACTACTGGTGCGGCACTACAAAGTTCGGTTAGAATGGGTGCAGGGTCATGTGGGTATTGTAGGGAATGAAAAAGCTGATCATCTGGCCAGGAATGGATCTAACACTCCTTTTATCGGTCCGGAGCCTGTCCTGGGGACCACCAGGGGTTCGATTCGTGCGGCCCTCAGAGACTGGATCTGGAGGTAGCACGAAAAGAACTGGGTGATGTGTCCAGGGGTTAAACACAGCAAGACCATGATGCCTTGGCTGTGTAAGCAAAGAACCAAAAGACCCTGTGTTTGGGTAGAAATCAGATTACTCTGATTACAGGCCTATTCACGGGGCACGGTAGGTTCAGGAAGCATCTACGCAAGGTGGGGCTCATTAGCTCGGAACCATTGTGCAGATTACGTCAGGAAGAGGAGGAAACGGCCTCTCACCTGCTGTTCGATTGCGTTGCAATCGAGCGTTTGCGCTATGAAACCTTTGGAACGCTGAGGCCGAAGGAGATAGTAGCGCAAAAAGAACTAGTAGGGAAGGTCCTCAACCTCTTTAGGAGGGGAGGGTTCGCTTACTAGAACTAAGAAGGGGCTGGCACAATAAGTCTTCTGTGGCTGCGGTGCCGTGGGGCGTAAGGTCCCGCCCCATCTATTATCTTATCTTATCTTATCTTACATAAAGTCTGTTTAGACAATCACTTTGGATGGAAACAGAGGGTGCTAGAGAAGCTGTGACGTCATGCAGGAAAACTAAACTACTTCCTCCTCTTAGAATACAAACAGGACGATAGACGGTCAAAAGGAAATTAGTGTAATGTGTTTCAGGAAAATATTATTTTCACCTACTTCCTCCCGCTTGTACCAATTTAGATAAACACATCCATGTATCCGAGAAAATGGTTTACTTACAGGATAAACTGCCAGAGAATTTCCCCCAAGGGAGGGGTAACTCTGGGGAGGGTGGCCGGAAAATTGTTTTATTGATTGACAGTTTTTCCATCTCTGGAGAGTTTAATAACTGGATAAGGTGACCCTGGATGGCCTAGATGTGTTGGACACTGGTCGGCCAACGTTAAGATGGTTAACCAATAGTCAAACAAGATTATTAGAGCAGTCTCTGAACTGGACCATCCGGTCGTCACGTGTTCTTTACTCTTGAATCCGGGCCTTCTGGACCAATGTAATTGATTGGCAAGAGTTGAATTGTTTCAGTTGATTTTTTATTATTAAAAAATAGAAATTTACATAAATATAAATAATTTAATGAGTTCATTTTAATTATTAGTCATGAACAAGTTGAATTATTGAATTGTTTTCAACTAATTCTCGTTACTATCAAAAAGGTCAAGTGTTGACAAATTGGCAATTATATACAAATTTACACTAAATAAGTTGTAAATGTAAGCACACAGCCCTGTGAGTTTTATACAAGATGATTCATGCAGATTTTTAGTAAAATTCTATTTTCCCAGAAGATTTGATTAGAATAGGTTAATCCCTAATATAGACGCGCGATGCCTTTATAGCGACAGTTTTATCAATGACATCAGCGTAGTGATGCGTGCATTATGTCGTCATAGTAAACAAGTTTTCCTTATATTTAAACCGGTTTTAACAGTTTCCCTCCAATTATCAGAGTTTGATGTGAATTTCCATCTCTACCCTTGTTGACTAAGACAACGATAATTCTTGTACATCAGCTTTCAGGCCCTAACCTGAGGCAATTCTCTCTTTAGATATCTGAAACGCCAATGGCTTCATGTTCATCTTCACTAATTTCAACGCCATGAAGTGATTACCACTAGGTAATCTTCTTCAAATTTCATTCATTACTATGAACAACATTTGCTTGTTGAAAGGCGCCACGACTAGCCGAGCGGTTAGAGGCTAGACCCGCAAAGCTAAGATGTATTGCGGTGCTAGGCTATATTCCCCGGTCTATACCTATGTTATAATGGTTAATATGAGAAATTTATAGTAAAGTATGTTTGTTAGTCGCCACGGTAGCCGAGCGGTTAGAGGCTAGACCCGCAAAGCTAAGATGTATTGCGGTGCTAGGCTATATTTTCCGTCTATACCTATGTTATAATGGTTAATATGAGAAATTTATCGTAAAGTATGTTTGTTAGTCGCCACGGTAGCCGAGCGGTTAGAGGCTAGACCCGCATAACTAAGATGTATTGCGGTGCTAGGCTATATTCCCCGGTCTATACCTATGTTATAATGGTTAATATGAGAAATTTATAGTAAAGTATGTTTGTTAGTCGCCACGGTAGCCGAGCGGTTAGAGGCTAGACCCGCAATGCTAAGATGTAATGCGGTACTAGGCTATATTCCCCGTCTATACCTTTAATGGTTAATATGAGAAATTTACAGTAAAGTAAGTTTGCTTGTTGCCACCGTCCACGGCACCTAATTTGGTAGTTGGAGGTAAGGTCAGCTTGAATGGATGATTACAAAAATAATAATTTAATTGTAAGCGAGCAGCTGTTAACTGCTAACCTGCAGAACATTTAACTTAAAACCTTTACCTGCAAGAAAACCTACCCACCCTTACAACAAACTACATTGAAGGTCACGAAAGAGGGGGCAAAAAATGTAATTTAAAGGGAGTAATTCCAGAATTTGAAAGCTGAACAATTTAATGAATGAAAAAGCTTCACAATTACATTTACAAGTTCAGCATTATCCCACCCTAACATTGAAAATGTTAACTACTTGCCATGAAATTTAGATAACTGCAGTCTAATCATTTATTAACTGCACTTTCAGCCTCATGGTGCAGCATAGTGTGCTTGCTACCGTAAATATGTTCTTATGAGTCCCTTAACGAGGAGTAGTTTGTCTCTTAATCCCTTAACTGGGGGTTCCCCTTCAAGGCCGGATATGCTGTGGCTGAACATGAGTTTGGTTTTAATGAATTCTTTACGTCGCCATTATTTCCGGTAAAATACTGAAACATCTACTCTTTCAAATATTAGTCATGCTTTCGTTTACTTTCCTAAATCTCGCAAGTCCATCGAAGTGCTGTAAAGGGGCGTTAGGATCCTGAAGGATTGAGGGTGAGGTAAAGAGTATCCTTCCAACTTGCCAGTATTCCCTTCCCTCGATCGTCACGAATGAAACTAAGACGTCCTTCACCCCTAGATTTCTTCAGACGGAACGTTAGAGAGTTATTTATTTAAAGCCGGAGTTACTACTGGCTAAACAAGTGAAAAGAAACTATGCAAATCAACTGATGAGCCAGTCACCATGGTGATACACATAACTGTGGGCGTTTGGAAAATTATTAACCCCAAATTTTCTTTCTTCACTTCGACCTGCTTTTCTCCCTTCCACTCCATTTTCTTCAGATTTCATTCAATTTTCCCAGACTGCTGTGGTATTTCAAAATAATTATTTATCTTAATTTCAATTTAAGAACAACATTAAATTAAATTAAACCGAAGCTTTCCTTCCATAGTTAGCAGCGCCATCTAAATAAACTCTTTCCAGAATGTTTAATGATGTTTTATAGAGAAAAATTGTTTCATGTTATTGTGAATTTAAATTGATTTTGTCAGCTGTGAGCTATCACCCGGCCAGCTGTTGGGGATTCTTTCACTGATACCACTTCTCAAACTCGGAATAACCGAATCAATTCTCACTGACATCGAACAGTTTGTTAAAACCAAATACACCACATCGGCATAATACTTCCTTCAGCGAGAAGCCTAGGCTTTTCCGTTTCCACAGAATTTTCATAGGGAAACAAATTCCAGAAAAGCGTAGAATTGTAGACATATACAAACACACACAGGCGCAACGATAGCCGAGCGGTTAGAGGCTAGACCCGCAATGCTAAGATGTATTGCGGTACTAGGCTATATTCCCAGTCTATACCTTTAATGGTTAATATGAGAAATTTACAAGTAAAGTATGTTTGCTAGTCGCCTCCGTCCACGACACCTAATTTGGTAGTTGGACGTAAAGCCCGCCTGAAAAAATAGGCGATTACTTTACTTTACTGAATGTAACTACTCAAAAACCTGTATAAACCGTATAAAAAGTACTTGACATATTTAAAAATGGCTATAAGAGTATTTAATTTATAACAACTTCAACTGTGAGCTCGGCTGAGGACTTTTCATCTTGCCTTAAAATTGTCCGACAGTTTTAGCAAAGCTTTGACTAACATAAACAATCGTATCCAAGCATCCACGGCAATCAGCTGGTGTTAATAATGTATCTTTCCTTCTCTTAAAAGCTGCTTTTACGGCTGATTGGGTTTTCACATTAATTTCCTATCGTGACGTCAATAAAAATACGATGGAATTATTTCTGTACTGTCTGATCTCCAGTTTAGAGAATCAGTTTGGAGCTGTTTTCCAGATAAATACCAAAAGAGCAAATACCAAATTTCAGTAGCCATTTCCGCTTGAAAGATTTTTCTTAAATTTACTAGGTATTAGCTCAGTGTTGAGAAAAGTTTAGTGGAAATGGTTGAGGTTTTTCTTTTTTTTTCTTTTCAAGGAAATCCGGAAACTTGCAAGACTTCCACTTGCCCCAGTTTGCGTAATTAAGTTGTCTGGAAACTTAGAATTAGCCATAGGATGATTTTGGAATTAGGCGCCAAGGTAGCTGAGCGGTTAGAGGCTAGACCCGCAATGCTAAGATGTATTGCGGTACTAGGCTACATTCTAAGTCTACATTCTAATGGTTAATTTTGCAGTAAAGTATGTTTGCTAGTCCCCTCCGTCCACGACACCTAATTTGGTAGTTGGATGTAAAGCCTGCCTTAAAAAATAGGCGATTACTTTACAAACACACGCGCCCCTAAACAGATCATTTTCTTTTTCATCGATTTCAAATGGATTTTTCCGTCAAAACTTTGTAACTAAAAAAGTTTTTTAGATAATGTTGATTTCTTGCCTCAAAAGTAAAAAATATATCAGGTGTAATATTTATAAATGAGAGAATGAATCCATTAACCAAGATGCGCTGTTCGTAACGAAAGTTTACTAAATTTCACTCGGATATTGAAGGGTTAAAAAAAAAAAAAAAAAAAAAAAAAAAAATACTTTGACATAAGTTATGTTAGCCCTAATGGAAATTTTTCTCACTGAAATTTAAATTTAGGTCGATTCTGTCGCATTCTGACGCATCTACCTATTACGTCACACTTTCTTCAACACTTCAATCCAATTAGTGAAACAAGTGAACATGTAAATTGATTTTAAGAAATTTTAACTTTTTTTTTAAAGAAATTTAAACTCCCAATTTATAACTTTGGGCGCTTCAGTGGGAATTTAATTTAGTAAATTTAGCACACTAGCATCAGTTTACAAGCACTGACTGAGGGAGTGGAAAAGTTACTCGTTACAGCCAAAAGTAACTGCTAAAGATCTGCCGAACAGAAAGAGCAGAAGAATATAATTGTTTTTCTTTCCGGTAAAGTTGTCCAGAGAGAAGTGGCAAGGTCGACGCCAAGCGCTTCTTTATTACTTCCTTCTAAGTTTGGAGCTTTTTTTTTTTTTTTTTTTTTTTTTTGTTTCATCCTTTATTAATATCGATTCTGTGGATTGAAACATTCCACGGCCGACTGTATTTCGAAAAAACAATATAATTAATTCTGCCATTGATGTGCTACCTCAATTGTTAAAAAAAAATAATCTTGAGCACACTCGCACAACACCAATACTTCTTTGCAGTAACTCTGTTCTTGTTCAAAAAAAAGTTTCCACAAACTTGTGGTATGTTTGTATCAAATTTAATTCTTCTTAGGGAAGCCAAATCCAGATTGATCCTGAGAACTGTCCCAAAAACGAACTTTTTCTTGAAAAGTAATTACAGCTAACGATCTGTGTGTATGCAATGTGCTTGTCAGGAAGAGGAGCAAACGGCCTCTCACTTGCTGTTCGATTGCGTGGTATAATAATAATAATAATAATAATAAGGGATTAGCAGGGAAGGGATTAGCTATGAGGTTAGCGTATGGTGGATTCCAACGCGGAGGTCCCGGGTTCGAATCCAGCAGCTGACCCTTAGATTTTCTCTTCCTAGGAGCTTCTTACAGCTCACTGTCCGGTGATGGACAGTGTTGTCTGTAACGAGAGAACACTGTCCGGAGGCCGGCAGTGCACTGGAAAAAGCTCCGGGCGCTAATGACCTCAGCTGTTGATGCGCCAAAAAAAAAAAAAAAAAAAAAAAAAAATAAGGGATTAGCTATGCGGTTAGCATATTGGACTCCCACGCGGAGGTCCCGGGTTCAAATCCAGCTGCTCTGGCAGTGCACTGGAAAAAGCTCCGGGCGCTAATGACCTCAGCTGTTGATGCGCCAAAAAATAATAATAATAATAATAATAATAGTAATAATAATAATTTGCAATCGACCACTTACCGCAGAAATGATCCTGTAGAAGTAAGGTCTATAAAGTAAAGTAATAAAAAATTAAATAATATAGGTAAAGTAATAAAATATCTATCCATTAAATGACACTTCCGGTCAGTCAGTGTCCTTGAAAATGGAAATTTTTGATAGATATTTAATTTGTTCTAGTATTTAATGGGTGAGTAAGTTCTTACACTACCTTGAATAGCACTTTAGAGACAAACCTTGCTAGCTTTCTCACCTAATTGGCCGATTGAGGTCAGAAACTTATTGTAGCGTTCCTTGGTATTATCACTACTTATCACGATGGTTTTTTTGGCATGGAGGATCTCAGAAACTGTTATTTCTTATTCGTAATCAAAATTCTGGTCTAGAGTCTAATACGATGAGAATGAGATTGTGAAAACATGGGGTCCTTTTTTTGTGTCTATGGGTTTTGTATCAGGGTAAAATGATCTTTGATTTTCCTAGAAAGGTTGTCAGAGAACTTTAACCACTTGCGTTGCAATCGAGTGGTTCTTCTATGAAACCTTATGGAACTATGAGACCAAAGAAGATAGTAGCGCAAAAAAGAACTAGTGCGGAAAGTCCTCAGCCTAATTAAATGGGGTGGTTTCGTCTACTAGATCCAAAAAAAAGGAAGGCATTCGGAGCCATTTTCAACAAAGTGAGCCAATCCATTGAACAAAGTGATACTTCCGGTTGACGAATTTTCTTTGATTTTCTCGAATTTTCCATCCTTATTGCTACACAAGGCATGGAAAAGCCAAACATTATTGAATAAGGAAACTGTGGAGGAAATCTGTCCCATCCCTTTTTCCCAGAACTAGCCCTAATTGGCTTTTCTCGAAAAATATTGCAAATTAATGTTATCGATCCAGGTATTTACAATTATGTTCAACCAGGTTTGAAGGAAAAATCATTGAAATCGTTTTCGACTAATCATTAAGTGGCACATCCGGTAGTAGACTGTTTCAAACATTCCGGGTTGCTTCCGGGAGACTAAATCTCTTTCCTCTTTCAAGACATGGTGGATACATGCAGACTAATTAGTAGAAACTACTTTATCATCATCAGGGGACCTCAAAACGGATATTCCGGTGAAATGTTAAGACGATTGCAGTACTTCCGGTAACTAGAACAGTAAAGGGATCCAGTAAAGCGGTTTCATTGGCTGAAATTATCCGGAGCTGACTGCGGTGTGAGTTGCGTGAGATTTCGTCTGGCACACTGTCAACCACCTTCGTCATCGATTTGTGCTTCTCTTAAGACCGTAATTATCCCTCGATCCTTGGCACACGAACACACGCACCTTTACTCAATGGGGGCGGCACGCACCTTCATCTTACCAACTGGTCGGGCCGGAAGTTAATGCTCTCCAAGCTCATGTTTCTTCCTTTGTTATAGAAATTTTGGTGATGTCACGAAGAGGTAGCTAGAGGTAATAGTATTTAGAGGAAACAGGTTCCTAGGTTTGTGATGTTCACAAAGTAACTTTAGGCCCGATTTAGGTTGCTTCTTAGAGGTCATCAGACATCCTGCATTGCACCTACTCGTAGTTTGGAAGAACTGGCGGCTGTTCCAAGAGAACACCATTCCTTCAAGCTAAAGCCCGTGGCGTTTTTAAACTTACTCAGGGTCAACGTAGGTTAAACAAGTTGAAACATGTGCTGGTTAAGAGAAACAGCTCACCTCCAAGCAGTCCTACACGATCTAGACTCGGATGAGACTGAATGTCCTTGCCGACTTAATCAGATCTTACAACTGTTTATTGGGCACCATTAACAAGGCAATATCTGACATGAGTAGAATTCTTCATGCTAAAAATGTAGAAGCGGAATTCTTATAATGCTTAACCAGTTTTGTATGAATTTTCACTGGCGAAAAAACGTCTGAAGAGACGAAGGTTCGAAGTTGCAGTAAATCCTCTTTAAGATATATACTGAACGTAGGGCGCCACGGTACCCGAGCAGTTAGAGGCGAGACCCACAAAGCTAAGATGTAATGCGGTACTAAGCTATATTCCCAGTCTATACCTTTAATGGTTAATATGAGAAATTTATAGTAAAGTGCGTTTGCTAGTCGCCTCCGTTTACGACACCTAATTTGGTAGTTGGAAGTAAAGCACGCCTGAAAAAATAGGCGATTACTTTACTTTACTGAATGTAACTACTCAAAAACCTGTATAAACCGTATAAAAAGTACTTGACATATAAAAATGGCTATAAGAGTATTTAATTTATAACAACTTCAACTGTGAGCTGGGCTGAGGACTTTTCATCTTGCCTTAAAATTGTCCGACAGTTTTAGCAAAGCTTTAACTAACATAAACAATCGTATCCAAGCATCCTCGGCAATCAGCTGGTGTTAATAATGTATCTTTCCTTCTCTTAAAAGCTGCTTTTAAAGCTGATTGGGTTTTCACATTAATTTCCTATCGTGACGTCAATATAAATACGATGGAATTATTTCTGTACTGTCTGATCTCCAGTTTAGAGAATCAGTATGGAGCTGTTTTCCAGATAAATACCAAAAGAGCAAATACCAAATTTCAGTAGCCATTTCCGCTTGAAAGATTTTTCTTAAATTTACTAGGTATTAGCTCAGTGTTGATAAAAGTTTAGTGGAAATGGTTGTGGTTTTTCTTTTTTTTTCTTTTCAAGGAAATCCGGAAACTTGCAGGACTTCCACTTGCCCCAGTTTACGTAATTAAGTTGTCTGGAAACTTAGAATTAGCCATAGGATGATTTTGGAATTAGGCGCCAGGGTAGCTGAGCGGTTAGAGGCTAGACCCGCAAAGCTAAGATGTATTGCGGTACTAGGCTATATTCCCAGTTTATACCTTTAATGGTTAATATGAGAAATTTATAGTAAAGTATGTTTGCTAATCGCCTCCGTCCACGACACCTAATTTGGTAGTTGGATGTAAAGTCAGCCTGAAAAAATAGGCAATTACTTTACCTTTACTTTACTCTTGGTATTTCAAAGTACTTTTATTTTCTCTTGAGTGACCAGTTTATTTGGTAAAGCAATGCTGTTCTGATCAAAAAGTCCCCCTCTTTAATCAACAAAGAAACAAGATTCTTCTGCAGTATTATAATGCAAGGCGTCTCAAAAATTAATGGACTATTTGCTGGACCAAGACGGATGGATTGGTTTACATGACATTATCTGCGAGAAAAGCAATCCTGGAAGGAAATTGATCCTGTAAGCACCTGTAGGAGAAGCCTGTAGAACCTAAAGGAGAAAAAGGAATAAAGAGAAGATGAAATGGGGATGAAGAAATGGTAATGAAGGGGAGACCCGCTTCCCCACTTCCGAGTGGTACTATGGTGAAGGCCTCTTACGGCAGAGCCAGAGAGTATTGCGGAAACTAACCCGGAACTACACAGGGTAATCAATAAAAGATGATATAGTTCTCATCAGAATTGACAGAGAAATTGCCAAAGTTTGCCTACTGGTGACGGCAAATGTTTGGACAGGTATTTATGCCAGACACACTGGAGCTAGGGGACAATACACTTCACCATCACCTGGACAGGTGAGCCAGACAATGCAGTTTGACAGATATTCAACACTTCAGTACATTTACTGTTAATTATTTACATGAATATAAACAATATTTACCACTCTCTCTCTCTTAATCCCACTAAGAGGAAGTACAGCGGTCGTGGCAAATTTTAGAATTACACTTTTCACCGGGAAACTCAAAATATGGCCAACGTATCCGGGGTTTCTCAAAATCTGTTGGCCAGAAAAGGACCCAAATCTTACTCCTCGAAAAAAAAATTAAGTATATCAAATACATTTTCGATTTTGTACGTTCGTCGAAAATATAAATTATGAGGTCTCCTGAATCAGAATTTTCAGGTACTAATATTATTTTTAGGCCAGGAAAATGACATCATATTTATTTGTTGATACCTTGATTTATATTTAAAAATAATAATAATAAAATATCTATTCATTAAATGTCACTTCCGGTCAGCCAGTTTCCTTGAAAATGGAAATTTTTGATGGATATTTAATTTGGTTTTTGTATTTAACGGGTGAGTAAGTTCTTACACTACCTTGAATAGCACTTTAGAGCCAAACCTTGCTAGCTTTCTTACCTAATTGGCCGATTGAGGTCAGAAAGTTATTGTAGCATTTCCTGGAATTATCAGTAGCTATCACGATGATTTTTTGGCATGGAGGATCTCAAAAACTGTTATTTCCTATTAGTAAAAAAAATTCTGGTCTAGAGTCAAATACGATGAGTTTGTGAAAACATGGGTCCTTTTTGTGGCTATGGGTTTGTATAAGGGTAAAATGATCTTTGATTTTGCTAGAGAGGTTGTCAGGGTACTTCAACCATTTACTAAGGAGCTAATACCACTTTCTAAAGAACTAATGCCACTTTCTAAGGAGCTATACTACTTTCTAAGGAGCTAATGCCACTTTCTAATGAACTAATATCACTTTTTAAGGAGCTAATCCTACTTTCTAAGGAGCTAATGCCCCTTTCTAAGGAGACAATAATACTTTCTAAGGAGCTAATGTCACTTTCTAAGGTGTTATACCACTTTCTAAGGAACTAATACCACTTTCTCAAGAACTAATGCCACTTTTTAAGGAGCTAATGCTCCTTTCTAAGGAGCTAATGCCTCTTCCTAAGGACTAATACCACTTTCTAAGGAACTAATACCACTTTCTAAGGGTTCCACCATGATCGACCATATCCCTAACTTAGCGATCAGAATTTTTTAAACCGGAACTACCACTTTATAGAGAGGATTATCTAATTTTTTAAAAAGATTTTCTCAAAAATACCGCTCAAACTTTTTTTTTTAAAGTTATTTTCCTTGTCACACTCATGGAGATTTACAACATATTGGAAAGATTTTCCAAAGAAAACTTATTGAGGGTAAAGAAGGAAGGAAAGCTCTCCTCATATGTTCCTTTAGAGTGCTAAGTACGGTCTGATATGATGAGAATGAGATTGTGAAAACATGGGTCCTTTTTTCTGTCTATGGTTTGTATGACCATACTAGTGATGAACTACAAAAGTAAGTTGAATATGCTGCTGAAATTCGGGAAGTTCTAAACCGGAAGTATCCCCTTAGTGACTGAATTTTTTACCTTATTTTATTTTTTTGATTACATTTATCTATTTCTTTATTTAAATACTTTTACAATGAAAGTTGGGTTTGTGGTAGCTATGAGAGGGTAGACTTTTCTCTGATGTTCCATTTCAGTGTAATGTACGTTTCTAGAAAATATTAGTGATAATTAAATATGTTATTTATTAGGATTTACTGTGAAACATGGTCGTGTGACTGACCATTCATCGTTCCAATTAATTAGAATGACCTGCCATCATTTATCCAAACAAACTGGACGACAGGAAATAGAAACCCCATGAAAGTTGTTACGATGTTTTTTTTCCTCCAATGATTTCCGGTAGTGGGCGATGTTAATAAAAGATAGAAAAATGAGATGAAGAGGAGCGCTCAGAGGAGAGTTGGCTGCACTGTTTCAACAAGGTGATTATTAAAAGTTTTCAGGTATCTGGAGTGGCAAGACTGGCGGCGCCAATCTTCAGCCAATCTCCTTGCAGCTCTTTTAATTGGTTGTCAATCGGGACAATCAAATTGCCAATCAATAATCAACTTTTACTAAATCTGTATTCTCTCGGTCGAGCGGTAGTTTAGTTTTTCTTTGTTTCTCTCACTATTGGTGGACTATTACAGGAAGTTAATATTTTACATTTATGAAGGAAGTGTTCATTCCCTCGTCCAGGTGCCCCCTCGGCCTCTCTCAAAGTGCACTATTTGAACTCTAGAATAAAAGTCAAACTTCCCTTACTAAACTATTCGTATTACGCCACTGGAGGCATTGCTCCATTTTATGGACGAGAGAAAATTCTATTCAGCAAAAGAACGAAACGTATATCCGCAATCGAATTTTCCGCCTCGGAAAATAACTTAAGCATTAAAGTTGTTTTGTTCGAAATAACCTCTTGATGTTCTCTGCCTCTCTTGATGGACATTGCCCTCATCATGTTCATCAAACATTCGATCCCTATCATCGGGGAAGTGCGCATGTGCAGAGGGCTGAGACACACACATCTTTGGAAAATAACACAAGCATTAGTTAATGTTGTTTTGTTCGAAACAACCTCTTGATGTTCTCTGGGTCCCTTGATGGACATTGCCCTCATCATGTTCATCCAGCAATCGATCATCCCTATCTTTCGGAGCCTTTCGTTAAAATTCAAGAATTAGTTTTTTTCGTAGGTCAGTAATTAAGAATGAGATATCGAATAAAAAACGGAAGTTATAAATTAAAAGACAATGTACAGTATTTACCAAAAACTACTATGTACAGTATTAACAAAAAACTGATTTTTTTAAAATTTCGACAAATATTTTTGGGTAGGCATAGCCTTGTTGCCTAACCGGAAGTTGAGCCACTGTCTTACTTTGTACCCTCCATCAAATGCGGATGAAAGAATCGTTGAATTGTGATATCGCGATTACTTAACCATAAACAGAATTGTGTTGCAGTGAAATTATATAATATCAATCTCAACTACTTGTACTTTAGTACAAATGATGAATGCCAAGAGCATTTAAATACATAAAATCGTATGGATTCAGAATTTCCTGTAAAACGGAAGTACAGATTTTCAAACCTAAGTTGCTAAATGCTCCAAACTATTGTCGTCTAAGTCTGGTTCGTTAACTTACGAGTATAAGTCTTATATTAGTTTCTTGCAGTGTTGTCAATGTTTTACATTATCGATATCTTTACAATCTCACTTTAGGTTGTGGCCCCCCACTGTTATATAATACATTCAACAAGCCACCTTTACAACTGTTATCCAACTCAATAGGGTCAGGTTAGCGAAGTAAGACAATACTTGGATTACTTCACTGCTTAAATATTTACCACATTCTCACTAGATGGGAAATATAGCTTTCAGTGTGCTTTGTGTGTGCTAGCAAGTTATTGTGTATTTCCTGTTTATATTTAATGACCGTTTGGATCGATCTGTAGAGCTTTTCTTATCAAAACTATTGAATCAAACATTATAACAGTAAACCAACATGGCTGAGGAGGAAATTGAACGGTGTAAATGAATTCCATTCAGTAGGCGAACGGAAAACCGCTGAATTTTCATTAAATTATTATTATAAGCTGGAAAGTGCTGAGCTGAAATGAAAAATTTTCCATTGGTTCGCAAATTTCTATTTTCACCCCAGTTTCCGTGATTGAATTTTCTTTGTACTAAACGTTCGCACCATAATGAGTTCTCTTCAACAATTCTACCATAGTAAATGTTTTCTTTTTATTATGCAATTCTAAGTTACAATAAAATCTATTACATTCGTAAATTATGGTAAGAAAAAGTCATGTGAGTATTCACACGAGATTCTTTTCATGAGAAAGTAAAATGAAATTGTCGAATATTGGCGAAAACTATTCGAAAACAATCTTAACTTAATAAAAAATTTCTTGAAAATTGAGGATATTTTTTTCGAATAATTTGTTAGCATTTTGTCTCAACTTCGCCGTAAGATTAATATTATTTCTAAAATCGCAAAAAGTTAATAAAATATGATAAAATAATAATAGATTTAGAAAAACAAGTGAAAGGTATTGAAGCACCATTGTTAAGTACGCTTTGACCAGCCCATAACTGGTTTCCATTGGAAGGGGCGTGACTACACTAGAGGTGGGCATGACCCGCCCACAGTCTGCTACTACACTGCATTGTGATTGGCCACTACTTCAAACTTAATTAAATCAATGAAATAATTAATTTAAAAATGTTTTTCCAACATTTCTCCCATAGGTATTTGATAAACTTTCAAAATAAGCTAGAAAAGAAAATCCCTTTAAAAATACGATAAATAATATTTCTTTTGGGATAACACTTCCTGTTTTACACAATTATCGTTAACGGTAACAAAAAAGTTGAGAATTTCTATTGTTTAATCGTGAAATAGATAATAGAGAAATGGGCACATTGTAGACTTGTAGGCCGCCATTACGTGGGCTGTAACCTTACTTTATACTCCATAAGGTGGAGAACTCTAGTGGCAATTTCTGTAAACATAAATGCAGTTTCTACATTCATTCACATTTAATCATGTTGGTGACTCACTAGACTTACATAGAACTATCTTACACTCACATTTAATCATGTTGGTGACTCACTAGACTTACATAGAACTATCTTACACTCACATTTAATCATGTTGGTGACTCACTAGACTTACATAGAACTATCTTACACTCACATTTAACCATTTTGACGAATCACTAGACTTATATAGATCAACTTTACACTCACATTTAATCACCTTGGCAACTCACTAGACTTACATAGAACTATCTTACACTCACATTAACCATGTTAGCGACTCACAAGACTTATATAGAACTATCATACACTCACATTTAACCATTTTGACGACTCACTAGACTTACATAGAACTATCTTACACTCACATTTAATCACCTTGGCAACTCACTAGACTTACATAGAACTATCTTACACTCACATTTAATCACCTTGGCAACTCACTAGACTTACATAGAACTATCTTACACTCACATTAACCATGTTAGCGACTCACAAGTCTTGTATAGAACTATCATACACTCACATTTAACCATTTTGACGACTCACTAGACTTATATAAATCAACTTTACACTCACATTTAATCACCTTGGCAACTCACTAGACTTAAACTCACATTATCCATGTTAGCGACTCACAAGACTTATATAGAACTATCTTACATTCACATTTAACCATATTGGCGACTCACTAGACTTATACAGGACCATTCTAGATTTATATTTAACTCATTTCTTACCGCATAACATGTAACCTATTTATGCATTAGTCTATTATTTTGTCACTCTATCTGCTACACATCTCCATGCGAGTGAAATAAGTAATTTGAGCTACTTCTTTTTCACCTTAGGTACACCTCTCTGGTGGAACGTTGTTTTGTAGGACGAAGCTGGGTTAGATAGATCTCACGTAAGGCTACATTACTCAGTTAATTTGTGAGTAATTGTTTCAGACTTATGCATACATTGCAGTAATTCTCACTGTTTGTTAGATTGAACCAATCTTGGATTGACTTGCCACTTATAAAGTAGACGAATACTACTTTAATGTAACTGACTTGGTTACTTAATAGAGAGGATGTGTTCTATTCCTCATTTATCGGTGTCTTCCGTGATCGGTGTAACACTTTGCAAGTTACAAGTATTACTCCTCCAGTAAACTATCTACTGTGGCTATTTATGTAACAAATATCAATGATAAAAATCCCATTGATCATGGCGTCCCCACCAAACAATTGTTCCAGCGATTCGTCAATAGAGACTCATCAGAACTTTGCTCATCCAAAGACCGGATTACGATAATTCTCAACAATATATTGAGATATGGACAAAGGGAGTCAACCTCACCGTTTTTGGAGAGGATCTTTGGAAGTAGAAAAGGAGCAATAGTTAGAGAGAGAAGATATTTCAAAAGTTTTTCCCAATTCTCCAAGCAGTTTCTACAATTGATGGCACTCCTATTGGGTAGAATGAAGGTGCTGAGTTTCAGAAAAGTGATAATATTGATGGAGATGAGGCAGCTGGTTGATAGAATGAAGGTGCGTTGAACCATTGGCCAAATTGTGACTATAAAAATTTAATCGCTTAATAATCGTCCAAAGTGATTCAAACTAAAGTTAGATTATGATTCAATCAATTAGAATTCTGATTATTTAATCTTATATTGTTTTAATTCAATTGGAATTTAATTGATTGAATTTTCGCTTAACTCTGCCCCATAACCCCCATTCAACTCATTGTTCTTTGAATACGATTCAAACAAAAATGATTGGCTTATGTCCAAATTCAAATGCAACTCGTTAGTGACTGTTATGGTAATTACAATAACACTTAGAAAAGCTGATGTGATAAGACTCACTTCCGGTAAATTCATGCAGCTTATCAATTTTGATACCACATGTTATAAATAACTTTTATACAGGATTATATTTTAGAACCCAAGTCTGTGCCCTATTTGAAAAACTATGTTCAAGCCAACTAAAAATTAGTAAAAAATTCCAAGTCTTAAAAGAACTGTGAAAGTTGTCACAAAAGTGTGAATGTTCTCTCAAGACACCGGAAGTACACTTTTGCAACCCTACGTACACGAATTTTTTTTAAAAAAAATTATTATTCGTAAACGTCTAGATCTTATAACTTTGTCACAAAGTATTTCGAAAGCACTCGGAGGACAATGAAGAACAACTCACCATGGTGTTGTCCAGGAAAGTAACAGTATTTACAGGAAGTAATCCAGGTCTTCCTTGTTCGGGAAAGTTAGAATGTAACCACTTCATGGTGTACTCACCACGGGTATGCGGGTTACCCATGTGTGACGTATACCTCTGATTCCTCCAATAAGTATTTCCAGTTTAATTAATAATTATTTTTTAAAAAATGATAATGAATGAAGAATTAATCGAGATTAAAGAAAATCGATTCAACAAAAGATATTACAAAAAAAAAAATTGATGAAGTAAGGGCGGCATCCGGTGTGTTAAAAAAGCGGAAGCCAAGTGGGACAATAATGGTCCCAATATGTGCATAATGAATTGGACGTGTAGATGGAGTCGCCCGGGAGTGCTTTGTGTTGAGTGACTGCAGACGCTGGTCGGTGCTTTGTTAGATGGGCGCCGCCATTACCGTGCCAGTTCCCACAGGAAATTTTTCTTTAGAGTCGTTAAAAGCTTACGCTTTGGGACGCATTTTGCATTCCCAAAGCTCATGTTCTGATTGCGTCACTGGTATAAATGTTTCCCTCACCACTCAGTTGGCCATTAAACAGCGTACAAAGACACTACAGTATGCTCTCACCACTACATTTATTGCTGTTTAAATATTTATAATTGGCAAGTTGTTGTAAACATGGAGATTTTTACCAAACTTCACTTCATTTTTACCATTCTGTATTATAAGTTGTGAATTATTTACAACCACTTTAGTTGGAATCTGACTAGTGTTGCATCCTAGATTTTTACTTTACCAAGTTCCAAGCCTTCTGCATTTTGCAAAGCTAAGATCTATTGCGGTACTAGGCTATATTCCCAGTCTATACCTTTAATGGTTAATATGAGAAATTTATAGTAAAGTATGTTTGCTAGTCGCCCCGGTAGCCGAGCGGTTAGAGGCTAGACCCGCAAAGCTAAGATGTATTGCGGCACTAGGCTATATTCCCAGTCTATACCTTTAAAGGTTAATATGAGAAATTTATAGTAAAGTATGTTTGCTAGTCGCCCCAGTAGCCGAGCGGTTATAGGCTAGACCCGCTCAGCTAAGATGTATTGCGGCACTAGGCTATATTCCCAGTCTATACCTTTAAAGGTTAATATGAGAAATTTATAGTAAAGTATGTTTGCTAGTCGCCACGGTAGCCGAGCGGTTATAGGCTAGACCCGCAAAGCTAAGATGTATTACGGTACTAGGCTATATTCCCAGTCTATACCTTTAAAGGTTAATATGAGAAATTTATAGTAAAGTATGTTTGCTAGTCGCCACGGTAGCCGAGCGGTTATAGGCTAGACCCGCACAGCTAAGATGTATTGCGGTACTAGGCTATATTCCCAGTCTATACCTTTAAAGGTTAATATGAGAAATTAACAGTAAAGTATGTTTGCTAGTCGCCACTGTAATAATATCAACACCATTAGGAGGAAGGATTTGCGATGAGACTGGCGATTAATGGTTATTTATAATCAGTTGCTGGTGATTGGATCTAAACGATACAAGTTTTTGGCGATTTTTTATTGTTGTTTTGGCAAAAAAAAAAAAGAGCTCCTAAAATAGGCAGACCAATCTCGGTGACCTACTAAGGCTTCATGGGGTCATTTTTAGCAGTTCATTAACTTATGGGTGATGAGGTGGCGGTAAGAAGGGACATTGTGTTAATCGATGAAGACTTGACCTCAGACTACTTCAAGATGATGATGATAATGATGATGATGAGCTTAGTTTTCATTGGCTGCCACCGCCATTACTATTGATTTATGTAATTAAAACTTTTTAACGCTCAATTAATTAATAATAAAGATCGATTAAGATTTCTTTTCCTTGAAAAATCAGCTGATTCATTAATTGGATTCTTTCGTATTTACTTCCTTCAGCTCATTCAGTACTCCACTACCTGGGAATAATACGTCGTTAGATACAAATTGTTGAATCAATTATAAGTGGTTATAAAAACCCAAATCCACCACATTTTTTCTGTTATATTCTTTATACCGAGAACGTTTCTGCTCCATTTTTATTCAACGTATGTTTCTCATTTACAAATACAGTCTACCAGATGGATAACATCTAAGTCTTAATGAGTAGATCGTTGAAACTGAATTGTTACAATCAAACCTTGAGAAGATAATAGAAAGTTTAGTCAAGGTTTTACCTGGTGAAATTGTCATAAGATATCTAGGTTGCATAGATATTGTAGAGGCGCCACGATATCCGAGCGGTTAGAGGCTATGCCTTGCAATGCTAAGATGTATTGCGGCACTAGGCTATATTCCCCAGTCTATACCTTTAATGGTTAATATGAGAAATTTATAGTAAAGTATGTTTGCTAGGCGCCAAGATAGCCGAGCGGTTAGAGGCTAGACCCGCAAAGCTAAGATGGATTGCGGTACTAGGCTATATTCCCAGTCTATTCTTTTAATGGATAATATGAGAAATTTACAAGTAAAGTAGTTTGCTAGTCGCCTCCGTTCACGACACCTAATTTGGTGTTTTGGTAATTTGGTAGTTGGATGTAAAGCCAGCCTGAAAAAGTAGGCATTACTTTACTTTTTAGAGATTGTAGACCTAATTACAGGTACGCAGTTTACAGGATCTTGATTGTACCAAAAACAATAATACGTGTGTTACCAAACAATATTTGAGGCTTTTATAATCTCCGATTCAGTTCTGGTTTCTTATTGGTGCGGATGAGAAAACTCGCAAAAAACTTTGATTCCATTCGTTATTCCGACCAAAAACTTATTGTTTTTTTTAACTAAATTTAAATCGTATAGTGTAGAAATTGCCAATTACTGGCTGCAAAGCCTGCTCATAGTTGTAAATTATCCATTTGAAATGATTCGCTTATGAGAAGTTCGCCCAGAAGCTGGAGTATATTCTATCTTCTAATACCTCCAGAGTTTGGCTCTCCTATACACCTACACTCGTAGGGCGTTCCCTCATAAATATTAATACATGCATTAATGGATGCGAATATATCCCCGCACTGCTTAGTTATGTATGGGGACATGCGGGCGTGCAATGTTTTGTAAACAATAGACAGGTTGACCCATTTCCTTTTTCGTAAAAAAAATTCTCTTTTTTTATATACATATTTTTCTAATTTTCCCGGAAAATAACATTTTTCCCTTAGAAGAATTTTTTTTTTCATGCAGTTTTTATTTCATCGAAAATCACGGTTAGAGGGGTGCTCTGAGTACATAAAAGGGTTTTTATAAAGGGGTTTTCTGTCCTGAAACGTAATCTACTTTAAATTAAAAAAAAAAATGAAAAACAGCAGAATTTTCAAATTTTTATATTTAATTGAGATTTCCCATTTTCTCTAAACATTTTTTACTAATTGCTTAAATTTGTATGAAAATTTAAAGATTTTTTAGAGTTAGGTAAAGTGCCTTAACAGCTTCCATCACCTGTTTAACATTTAATAGTGTAAAAATCAAACTAAAATTTGCAAGAATACATCTTTAGTAATGTTGATAAATCAATTGTGGTACTGGGTTCGATTTTTCCGGTCTTAGGCCTTGGATTTTATTTAATGGTTAATAAAAGAAATCTACAGTAAAGTATGTTTGGCGGTTATAGGCAAGACCCGCAATGCTAAGATGTATTGCAGTACTAGGCTATATTCCCCAGTCTATACCTTTAATGGATAATATGAGAAATTTACAGTAAAGTATGTTTGCTAGTCGCCACGATAGCCGAGCGGTTAGATGCTAGACCCGCAATGCTAAGATGTATTGCGGTACTAGGCTATATTCCCCGGTCTACACCTTTAATGGTTAATATGAGAAATTTATAGTAAAGTAGGTTTGCTAGTCGTCACGATAACCGAGCGGTTAGAGGCTAGACCCGCAATGCTAAGATGTATTGCGGTACTAGGCTATATTCCCCGGTCTACACCTTTAATGGTTAATATGAGAAATTTACAGTAAAGTATGTTTGCTAGTCGCCTCCGTCCACGACACCTAATTGGTAGTTGGATGTAAAGCCCCGCCTGAAAAAGTAGGCAATGACTTTACTTTTTTTACTTTTAATCTATCTGTATAACAAATTTGATATTTGTATTTGTAAGCTCACATTTCTCAAGTTAGTGAGTAACTTTGAATTTGAAGTTTTGGAAAACTCCTTCAGAATTGCGGGAAGAACTAGTCGTGAGAGTGTTCTCTCTAGACTGTTAGTGCGATAGTGAGCCAGCTCTTTTCAGCAACAGCTGCTAAATTTAATAGAAAAAAAAAAACACAATTAATATTAAACAGTTAGGCTGCTGGCAGTGGGTGAAAAAAGAGACTTGATGCTCTTCAATAGAGTGAACAGGAAACGCAAGGAAACAAGTTTAAAGATCCGGTCGGGGTAGCGGAAATGTTGCTGCTTTTGACAAGTATCAAGTGAAAAACTTGCCCCACTCAACGCGTCACTGAATCACATTTCCTCAAACTGAAACTCACAGATAGTTGCCCACTTCCTTTCTGCAGCTTCCTCTTACCTCTCGTTAAATAATATATTATGATAAATTGAATTTTTGATATTGTGTTGCCACCGGTTTCTACGCTGGGCCTTGTAGTGGTTATGAGGGCAGACTAGTAAGTGGGCGATTCACAGTTTTACGGCTAGCAACTACGTTTTATTTAGTCAGTACTCGTATAATGATAATTACAGAGTAATGTTCATCTTTGTTTAGTGGCTGATTCATTAATCCCAAGTAATCGATTGTCAATTTTGGTGATAATTATTTTATTTGTTCCATTGCGAAGCTTTCGATCTTCAGGGCGGTGGAACATATTTTTTACTGCAACAAAATATACGAGTACATGGATTTGATAATGTAACTGTAGTTTACAAACATTATTTAATTCACTTATTGTAATTGTTTGTGCACCATTGTAATACGTAAGCAGTCAGCACAGATTACCCACCAACCTTTAAGGTCAACGCCCACAATGTGTGTACCAATCCCTTTGGTCGAATTAAACTAATCAAAAAATTACGACTGAAATTGGTTATTATCTTAAGTTTACTTTAAAATGTTATTGTACGCTAAAGTATGTAATACCTATAGAAGTAGTTGCACGTTAAGCCCCTGTGAAAGAAACAGACGATTACTTTACTTCTTACTTTACTTGGTCTGAAAGTGTCCGTCTGTCGTCGGTAAAACTCACAAAAAATTTAGGGAGAGTGGGTTGTAATTATCATTATACGAGTACTGACTAAATAAAACGTAGTTGCTAGCCGTAAAACTGTGAATCGCCCACTTACTAGTCTGCCCTCATAACCACTACAAGGCCCAGCGTAGAAACCGGTGGCAACACAATATCACTTCTATAGTGGCATTTTAGTGTACCGTACGACTGTTTAAAGTAAAGTAAAGTAAAGCCTATTAATATTCAGGCGAGCTTTACGTCCAACTACCAAATTAGGTGCCATGGACGGAGGCGACTAGCAAACATACTTTAATATAAATTTCTCATATTAACCATTAAAGGTATAGACTGGGAATATAGCCTAGTACCGCAATACATCTTAGCTTTGCGGGTCTAGCCTCTAACCGCTCGGCTATCGTGGCGACTAGCGAACATACTTTACTGCAAATTTCTCATATTAACCATTAAAGGTATAGACTGGGAATGTAGCCTAGTACCGCAATACATCTTAGCTTTGCGGGTCTAGCCTCTAACCCAGTGGGGGCGCGAGACTGTTGCAAGGGGGCATGCAGCTGTTTCCAAAATATCATTTTCGAATACAAACCAAAAAAGTCGAATAGGTGTCAAAAAAATGAATCAGCAAAATAGGTATACGTAATCCACAATCCTCGCCGCGAATTTTTCGGGTACAAATGCTAAAACATCCATCCATACTCTTGCTGGAACGAAAACATCTCGCTTTCGCGTTTGGAGCCGAGCGCCGGCGGGGCGATTGGAAACCTATTTGTGATTGAAAAATATGATGATTTTGGCCTTACGACAGCAGAGCAGGAAATGATAATTGACTTATCTAGTGATAGCACACTAAAGCAGATGTTTCAAGACGAAAATAATATTGTTACGTTTTGGCTACGAGTAAAGGACGATTTTCCTACTTTGACAAACAAAGCTTTAGAAATTTTATTGCCATTTGTAACATCTTACCTATGTGAAACTGGTTTTCTACAGTAGCTGTCTTAAAAACAAAGTATCGATCTCGCTTAGTGATTGAAAAGGAACTGAGAACCGCGATTTCTTCAATGATACCACGGTTTGAGAAAATTTGTGCTGAAAAACAAGCTCAACCGTCGCATTAAATTTTTATGTTGTATTAATTATATATTCTTTTTTTTGTATTTTTGTAAGATTTGTTTTTATTACATTTAAAATTATTATTTCTTATAATAAATAATTATTTTTTTATGTATATTTTTACATAATATTGTATATTATTTTGTAGCCCATTAAATAAATTATAATATCAGTTGAGTATTTATGAAATTAGATTGTTAGAAAAATTAAGGGGGCGCAACAATTTTTTTTTTTAAAGGGGGGCGCAGGTATAAAATGGTTGGAACCACTGCTCTAACCGCTCGGCTATCGTGGCGCCTTCAGAGTTTATAAGTATGAAGTATCTTAATCGAAATTCCGTGATGGAAGAAATTCAATCTACCGGAATTGTGAGCGCGTAGGATGACTTTCCGAGTTATCCGCAATTTTCTAGTTTGTGAGGGGTTTCACGACAGATTTTTCAATTCCGTGGTGGCATCGAACTGTGAAAGTGTATTTCCGAAAAATACAGTTTAGAAAACAGTTGACGATCGCAATGATTAGAAAATATAAAAATTTAAAAACAGTTTCCGCAGAAACAGTGAACTCTGAAGAGTGTAGAATATATCTGGACATCTTTTTGGTCATCGGAAATATCGACGCCGCAGTCTATCCAGGAACTAGACTATCTCCTGATAACATCAATCAAAACAATGTTGCTCTATCTATCCATCTATCTAGCCTAGATTACATCCGTTTTTGTAGTTACCTAGTTCTCTTAGAGGTTATTAATGGAAAATATAACCTGTCATACTTCGTTATGGAATTATAACAGTAATGGACCTGCAAAAACCTGCAGGGGACACTCACACGACTTTAACTTACTTCTCACGGCTCTAGCTCACTGATTTGAGATGTATTTAATACATCATTTTAGAAGGAATTTACCCCCACTCCTCCCACTCGCACAAAAGTACCTTTAGTCGAATTTCCGGGGGAAATGTTTCTAGTGAAATTTGTAGTTTTGGGTGTGTGTGTATGATCACTGATCACTAGGGAACGGATTCGTATGTATTTACATATTTTTTTCTAGGCAATTTACAGACGTTTATCAACTATAAGTATTCATACTGACTCTTTTAAAGCCGTTTGAGTCTACTTTTATTTCACATATTTCCACATATTTGGATGTTATCGCATATTTATACATATTTGATTAAAATAAATAAATATTTCTACATATTTAATCAAAATATGTACATATTTTTTCATATTTTTCATTTTGGGCATATTTTCATAATTGGGAGGTGGTTGACAGGAACTGTGAACCACAGACTGTAGGGCTGTGAATCACAGTGGGTACAATGGTTATTGTAATTTACACAGAATGCTGCTAAACAGTGACGGGCACTTGTTAGTTCTGGTTGTTAAATATCTTCGCGAGTTTCCAGCAGAACTTTTTCGAAGTGATGGAGACATTTTGTACTGCACAGCTTGTGACAAGCGCGTTTCTTGCTCTCAACGTTCCCAAGTCACCCAACATATTGCCACCGGATCGCACATGGAGAATAAAAACAGAAAGAAAGAGAGGACGTCCTATCAAGCCTTCCTTACATCTCCATCATCAAGTAAGTCTACTCTGAGTACAGATCTGTGTCGGGCTTTGGTTAGAGCAGATATCCCTTTCCACAAACTTAAAAATCCTCATTTCAAAGTATTCTTAGAGACCTATATTGGGAAAAAAATGCCTGACGAAAGCACTCTGCGGAAAAACTACCTGGAAGATATCTATAAAGATACACTAACCAAAATTCGAGAACATATCAAAGATGGACCGATTTGGGTGTCAATTGATGAAACCACTGACGTTGAGGGCAGGTATATTGCCTATGCAGTTATTGGAAAACTTGACAGTGATGCTGAAGTGGATTCAAAGCCATTCCTTTTGAACTGTGAGGTTCTCGAAAAATGCAATCATTCCACCATTTCACGATTCTTCGATGCCTCAATGCATATCCTATGGCCCAGTGGAGTTTTGAACGAAAAAGTTCTTTTGTTTCTCTCTGATGCTGCCCCCAACATGGTCAAGGCTGGGCAATCTATTCAGGTATTTTATCCTAATATAATTCATGTGACGTGTATTGCTCATGCCTTGCATCGAGTAGCAGAAACTGTCCGATCTTTGTTCAGTGACGTAGATTCCTTAATCTCCTCGGTTAAAAAAGTGTTCTTAAAAGCACCAAGTCGCATTAAAATGCTAAAAGATCTCTATCCAGACTTGTGCCTTCCACCAGAACCAATTTTGACAAGATGGGGTACTTGGCTGGAAGCAGCTCAGTATTACTATGAAAACTACAATAAAATCAAGAATGTCCTTTCACATCTCGAAGACGAAGCAGTAGCGATAAATACAGCCAAGTCTTTATTCGAGAAACCTAATTTAAGGAACGACCTTGCATTCATTTCTGACAATTGCGTATTTCTTGCACAAGCCATTACCCAACTTGAGTCCCAAAATGTTCGACTGACAGAAAACGTGTCCAACGTTAAAAAAACTCATCGAAAAGGTGGAAGGAATACCTCGGAGTAAGGGAGATCTGATCAGATCAAAACTGGTAGAAGTACTGAGCAAGAACAAAGGGTGGGAGACCATCTGTCAGATTTCTGATATTATCAGTGGAACAGAAGTCACCTCAGAACATCGTGTACCCTTTACAACCAACGAGATAACTTCTTTCAGCAAGGCACCTATAACATCTGTAGATGTTGAACGATCTTTTAGTCGTTACAAGTCCATCTTACGCCCAGATCGTCGTCACTTTACGTACCAACATTTGAAATTTCATGTGGTTGCAAACAATTTCGAAGAGTGAAGTTTTCAAAATTGAAAATTTAACACATCTTTTTATAAATAGTAAAAATGTTCTTTGTTGTATAAATCATTATAACTTGTAAAAACAAATTATTTTGTTCCTAATAAATTATTATAAATTGTAAAAATATTCTTTTCTTGTATAAATAATTATAACTTGCCAAAAAAAAAAAAAATCCATTTTCATATAAAAAATGTCCATTTTACTTGAATATTCCAGAAAATATTTTAAGAAAATCACATATTTTCCACATAATTGACGAAAATAAATGCATATTTCAATTAAATATTTGGCATTTTTAAATACATAAAAATCCGTTCCTTACTGATCACTATAGAAAGTCGCTTGCGAGAAAAGCTCAAAATGCGGACAATTCTATTCAGTAAAGGGGTACTTCCGGTCTGTCGATTTTCGTTAAGTTAATCGAATTTGAGTGGAAAATTGATGTTATTCTATTTGTGTGCACAGAGCCTGGCCATGTGTAGTGAAAATCATCAGTCTTTACCAGAAAATCTCATTGGTAGTTAAAGCAAGAACATCTTACAGTGGCACTTCCGGGTAATGGATATTCTAAACTGTTAGATTCCATAGAGATACTCCAATGCTATATAAAGTCTGAACTTCCTGCGCATTTATCGTTTTTTGAGCCAAGTTTTTTTGCAGAATATTTCCTGAAAGAGTCCAGAGTTTTTTTTTGACTGCACCTCAAATCGATCATTTCCTGTAGCCGTGTTTATGTAAATAGAATACCAAAAAAACAAAAAAAATCACAAAATCGACAAATCGATGGCAGCTAAAAGTTTTGAGCTATCGATAGAGCCCCGCCTCTAACTCTTAGCAAATCAAAAAGCCCTGAATCCGGAAAATCTACTCTACTGAATGAATTTATCCCTTTTTTCTTTTTTTGAGATTTTCTTTCGAATAGCTTCTTAGGTTTTCCTTAAACATTGTATATTAATCACTCTTACATACAAACTTTGGTGGGGGGGTTGCGGCTCATCCGGTTATACAAACTCCATAGCGTTAATAAGAATTCAATAACCGGGACAAGAGAAAGTCTTGCAGTGTTCACAGCAGATTGATTCACTGATTCGTACCGGAAGCCAAGCTAGACAAGCCACAGACTGACAAACAGATAAACAATTTCTCTAAAAAGCCTCTTTCCGTCTTCTAATTTTCCCCTTTTTTCCCCCCCACTTTAGTGCCGTTCCTCCAAATGTTTTTGAAATAGATAATACATTAAGGGCTAGAGGATGAAGGTGACATTCCCGGACCCTAAGCCCACACCTATTTGTCTAGGTTCCAGGGCTATTTATCTCGCGCTGGCGCTGGATGACTTGTTTTCCCCAGTGACGATCCAGAAAAAAATAAGAGGAAAATTCAACTAAAGTAATATATTTTCTTAGATGAAAAAGAAAACTATTTTCATTCCAGTAACATCCTGGAGGGTCTAAAAGGCGCCACCAAAGTTGGTCTAGTGGAGCGAGTTAAATGCAACTAAGTTAGTTATTTTGTTTTGCTAGAGTGAACATTACTCAAACTTGAGTGTAACAGGGCACAATTTAGGACACAGTGAATGTTTTTTGTGAATGGACTATGCGGGGAAAACTAGGCCGATTATCTGGGAGGCCGTGTCGTATGGGTACTTCCGGTCAGCTGACGGTAGTACCTCGCTAGCTAATACTCGAAAGTCGCGGGTTTAGCTGATTTAGCAGCCAAAACTGCAATCTAATTAAGATTTGCAGCTACGAAGTCCTGCTTCTCCATTCGGCGCAATCCGCAAGGCCGTCCGTCTGGAATCATAAAGTCGGATCGTTTGCTGAAGAGTCCCATTTTTTTATCTGGAATAGAAGAAAACACAGCTCAGTCTTCTACTAAAGTGGCGATAAATCTGGACCGTTAAGGTTTTTAGAAGATAATTTGGTGTCTAGTCTAATCTTGGTTTCACCTAAAGTAAATAACCAATAAGGGTAACAGTCTACTATCCTCGACAGACGGCAAAAGCCATTGTCTTGTACGTTTTTTTTTTTTATAAATCCAATTGTATTTTTGTATTTTGAAAATTAAAACATTCATTCATTCAGTCTACTATCATCAGAACAGTGTGACGGGACTTGCTTCTGGAAGTGGCTCTCGGTATTCCCGGGTAAGATCATAGACCCAGATTTCTTCAGCAATTTATTTCCTTGACATATCGCTCATCCTGTTGTGGAATCATCCAATAGTTACCCAACCATTCGTAGTTTTTCATCTAATCCAATCACACGGTTTGTACATATTGTTGTAAATATAGTCATTATCATTGATAGTTTTATGGCGCCTTAAGGGAAAAATCATTGGGTTAGTCGACCACACTGGTCACTCCTAAACAGCGTCTCTAGCTCCAATAGAAATCCACCGACTCCGAGACCACGGTCGCTCATTGCGTCATCTCTTTCCAAGTAGGAAATTAAATACGCCTACTTTTGCGTGTGACTGATTATGTAACGGTTTCAGGTTTACCTGTTACATGAGGAACCATATTAACTTTGTTACGTACCAAGAAGCAAGTTCGGCGGCTTGCCGTGTTAGGGTTCCCCCTCCTGCACCCTGTGGAAGTTGAGTAAGGTAATTAATTTGGTGGTCCAGGAAAAGTGTTACATTTTACGAGTTAATTAAATTTCCGGTCGTTGAAAAAAATAAAAATAAAATAAAAAATCTGGTGTGTTCCCTCACACCACTCTACTAATTCACGTGATTAAATTCTCCGAAGCGCATAGAATTCGAACGAAAAGAAAACCCGCGTGTAAAACGTCACACGACTTTCTCTTACTGCAAAATGCATCATGTTTAAACCTGCACAATTTTGTCCAAAATGGCGTTTCAGATAAGAAACTGTCCTTCCTATTGTACCGTTTACAATAACATTACAGGGGGAGATCATCCCTAGCTTTTCCAAAAAACAGCATAAAATTTATTTTTCTCTAATTTCCTTTTTTTTATTCTAGAATTATACAAGATTAGAAGTCGGTAAAGTAAATGAGTTCTATCTTCTTCGAGTTGCTAAGATTTTAAGTTTGAAGAAAAGAGAAAAGCTCGCAACCGGAAGTAGGTCTTTACTCAGTGGGTTGTCCCCTTTTTTGTGATTCTCTTTAAAGTGGCTCCTAGAAGTATAATATCTTTAAATTTCGAATATGCTACCTACTTTTATTTCGTATTAAAAAAAAAATAGTTTTTTGGTAGTTCCTGAGGAGTACTGGGAAAGACTTCCTGTAAGGATACATTGCAGTGTTACGAACGGTTTTACAAACTGTGTAATTTTTGCCACAATTTAATTGAACACAAAAATTTAGAGTATGAAGGAAATAGGTTCAATTAGAACCTCGGGATTAGCGGTAACAAAAAGTCGTGTGAGTGTGCGTAGCAGATTATTTTTAAATATAATTGTTATTGATTTGGTTAACACACATTTTGGCCCAAAACATGCAATATGCAGATGGATACGCTGACAGGAGATGTGGCTGTCAGATTAAGTCATTTAATAAGCTGACATACTCAGCTGGGGCTGGGTTGAGCTGGGCGCCGCTAGAGCAAGACACCCTCCCAAGATGGAGCTGCTGTCCTCATGCTTTTCCCGCAGTTTAGTAGTGGTAAAGTGATCTCTTGATTTCTTTTTTTTTTTCTATTTTGTATTCAAAATTACGAAAAAACAACTTTGGAAATTCTCTTAATTAAAAAATCACATCAGTTTTGTGAATACACACGACATGTTCAATGTTGATTGGCGGTGCTATAATCTCTACTTTTATTAATATATCTATTGGCTCATAGACGCCACGATAGCCGAGCGGTTAGAGGCTAGACCTGCAATGCTAAGATGTATTGCGGTACTAGGCTATATTCCCAGTCTATACCTTTAATGGTTAATATGAGAAATTTGCAGTAAAGTATGTTTGCTAGGCACCACGATAGCCGAGCGGTTAGAGGCTAGACCTGCAATGCTAAGATGTATTGCGGTACTAGGCTATATTCCCAGTCCATACCTTTAATGGATAATATGAGAAATTTATAGTAAAGTATGTTTGCTAGGCACCACGATAGCCGAGTGGTTAGAGGCTAGACCCGCACAGCTAAGATGTATTGCGGTACTAGGCTATATTCCGTCTATACCTTTAATGGTTATGAGAAATTTATAGTAAAGTATGTTTGCTAGTCGTCTCCGTCCACGACATCTAATTCGGTAGTTGGAAATAAAATCCGCCTGAAATAATAGGCATTACTTTACTTTTATTGGGGATAATGGATGGAATGTAAGACTGACAGACCGACACAGACTGGAGCAGGATACCGAGCCGGGTCTCTTTCTGTGCAACCAAAGCGGAAATGTCACTCAACCAGTTTGATCAGACTAAGTTGTCCAGCACTAGTGGCGGACACTTCAGTAATACTTGAGGAAATATCACAGAGTTGGTTTCCGCTCAAAATTCTCCCCTCTCCCCTTAGTTGTTATTACTGAAACCTTTATGCAGGAAATGATGTTGTCAGTTGGTATTATTAACTATAATGGACAAGGTTTTGAACTAGTTATGATGTAAAATTTAATGTCCGTAGACTGTGAGTGATTTATGCAAAAACCATTAGAAGCGGTCAACCTTACCAGTTGGTAACAGTGGTGCGTCTGACGGTCACAGGTGAGCTCATAGACCACAACAGACTATTGCAATGGAAATGTAATTGAGAATGGAGGTGCACCCACAATTTTGTATTTTATTTTCGGTTGGGGTTTTGGGCTAGAAAGTAGAGGCATTACTTTGTAATAATAATAGGTTTATTGAAGAAAATACATTTTCAATTTACATAAATTATAAATAAAAAATTTCAACCGGCTTACTCGTGGTCTCATGGACCGTCCGAGGAGTTGCCATAATTCAAATTAAATAAATGTATACATTAATTAAAAAACAAAACAAAACAAAAAAGAAGAAATAAACAAACAAAAAAATTCTTGCAAATAAAACTAAATACAATTATAAACTATAAGAGCAATATTAAAAAAAACTAAGATGACAAGATAATAATCAAGTGTAATTAAATTCTTGTATGAGCTCATATCTGTAATTCCACGCTGATTTACAGTAATTTATCAATGGGCGCCAATCTTTACCGTTAAGATACTCCAGAAATTCAACATAAGATAATTTTTCTGCACCAAAGTACCGTAGGCGAAACTCTCTTAGTATAGGGCAAATACAGACGAAGTGGTACACATCTTCATTATCCCTTCTATTGCACAAAGAACAGAGTTTTATGGAGTCACCCATACGGTATCTATTCAGGTACAACAATTCTCCCCTAGTTTTAATGATCCAACCTGCCGCCTGGCTGTCAATATTGCTATAAATATAATTGTTTTTCTCCAAATATTTATACAATGTATGATTTTGACTATTTACTGATTTTAACTTAAAAGAATTTACTATTTTGCTTTGCATTTTATCAGTTATATCATTTATATTAAATTCTTTTTTTACAAATGAATCAAAATCTATATCATACATTTTGCATAATTGTTGCCAGTCATTATACCAAAATACTTTCCTTTTAATTATTTCATTCACAAGTATACATGGGTATCTGGTTGGTGCAAGCTGAAAACATCTATGAACATATTTCAAATGTATTTTAATGGTGTACAAAAATATAGGTAGAATTTCTGTCTCTAGATATATAATGAAATCAGGCGTATTCAACGGTAGATTGAAGCATTTCTTGACAAAACTTCGGAGGCATATTTCCAGAACCTGGTACATTTTATTTCCCCACAGTTGTGCGGCATAACAGATAATTGACCTTGAAACTGCATTAAAGATATGCAACTTTGAAGAAAAAGCAATATTTTTGTTAAAGAGTATTTTATTAAAGGCGTTAATTGCAAACTTAGAGTGTTCAATTCTTTCCTTAAAGTGAGCGTTTAATGACAAGTTGGAAGTCAAAGTCATACCTAAATATTTGTATGAGTTAGACACTTTTATTTTCTGATTTTCAAAGTACCACTTTTCATTGCTACCCGGTCTGCCTCCATTCCTAAAAACCACTATCTGCGACTTACTCAAGTTAACCACCAAATTCCACGTTTGACAATAATTCTCGAACGATCGTATCATGGCCTGAAGTTCCAATCGGTCCGTGGAGAAAATAACAATATCGTCCGCGTACGCGAGCATATTGATCTTGGTGCCTTGTATAGTGATGCCACCTTTCATACAGTCTGACAAATCGTTTAGAAAGAAGGAAAATAGGAGGGGACTAAGCAGACAGCCCTGTTTAACTCCCATGCCTGTCCGAAAGTTTTCAGAAACTCCCCCACGACACCAGACTGTCGCACTAGTATCCGTGTAGTAACTTTTCAGAATACTTGTGATTTTGGACGACACACCCAATCGGGACAACTTATAAAAAAGAGCAAAGCGATCTATGCGATCAAACGCCGCCGAGAGATCAATAAAAAACGCAAACAGCTTCTGCCGCTTATGACTCAGCACAATCTTAATAATGCTCATTAGAGTGAATATATTGTCCACAGTTGAATATGTCTTCCGAAACCCCGCCTGAAACTCGCCCAGTTTATTATGCTGTTGTTCCCACAGTTCAAGTCGGGCCAGCAACAGACCAGTGAATAATTTACTGACAGTGTTGCAGAACGATATTCCTCTATAATTTGATGTTTCATTAGTGCAACCTTTTTTATGAATAGGGAATATTATAGAGTCTTTGAACCTGTTTGGAACAGTTCCTGCTTCCAAAATTTTATTAAATACAGTAACTAATTTTTTTATAAAACCCTGAGGAGCGTGTTTAAAAAATTCAAAAGGGATCCGGTCAGACCCTGGGGCCTTATTGTCCTTTGCCCTTTTAAGTACAGCAAGTAGTTCCGATTCCAGAAAGGGAGCATCCAGGATATCATTTTCAATTAATGGTTCAGCGTAATTTATCCGAGAGGCATTCAATGGAGGATTCAATAAAGTTTTAAAATGAACTACCCAATCTTTTGCCTGGATACAAGAATTAGTTTTAAAATTTTTAAAATTGAAAAAGCGAACTAAATTCCAAAAATCTTTAGCATCAGAAACTTTATTTAATTTTGAAATAGCGTTTTCCGTATATTGCTTCTTCTTCAAAATACACATATGCTTATAATTATTTCTTGTCTTCATGTACAATGTTTTTATCGTGGTAGAATTTGTTCTCCGATACATTTTTAGTAAACTAAACAGATATTCACGCGCCCCAGAACACTGCGCGTCGTACCAGCTTTGTTTGTAATTATTTTTCTGCGGATACACTAACTTATTTTTATAAGCAAAATTAACAATCATTTCTGTGAGATTCTCTAATTCTAACACATGACAATCTTTAGACTCGTAACACTGTAAGGCCGTTTCTATTTCTTTCTTAAATTTATCTGTATGTTTATTACACCATTTCAATTTTGGCAATAAAGGCATATCTTCTTTAATATTAATACTTAATGACAACCTTATCACTATAGGTAAATGGTCTGAGAAGTGTTGTTGGCAGACTTCAAAGTCGGACAAATGAGGTAAAATGTCGGCGGATACAGCACAAAAATCTATTACTGTAGACCCTTGGGCACCAATAAAACTATATTCTCCATAATAATCACCTTTAGTCCGCCCATTTAATATGATTAAATTGAAATCAGCAAAAAATGAAAGTAATTGCTTACCATGAGAATTAAGAGTTTCATCTTTAGATTGCCTTTTTACATATAAACAGTTAGTATCTACAGTTAAATAGTCTGGGATGACTTGTAAATTAGCAACCCTCCCATTAAAATCGCCTATCAGTAAGTATTGAAAAGTGTTGTGCTTATTAATTAAATCATACAGTGACTGAAAGTCTTCAAGCCAGCAGTTACAGTTTAAGTAAACCGGAACAATATAAAAAACATTATTTAATCTATTATTAACCTCAATCAGCGTATGATTAGAAAAACTCACAAATTTACAGAAATTACGGCGAATCAATTCTTTCTTTACGCCCATTACTGAACCACCACTTGCCCTTCCGAAGCCTGCACTCCTAACCGCAGGAGAAAACACCAATTCATAATCAGAATGAATATCTTTAAATTTATCAAAAATGTTTTCTTCAGTTAAAAAAGTTTCGAATAATAAAAATATCTCGTAATTTTTTAAATAATTATTAAATTCCAAATTATAAAGTTTACTTTTTAATCCTGATATATTAAATGCAATAATACTAAAAATCTCAGAACATTTACTTATCTTACAAATCTCCCTTTTTGCTGGACCTTGATGAAGAAGCCGAGTCACTTCGGGGACGAAAGAAATCCACGATGCTTGATGACGACCCAGTTAATCTTGTTCCTTTAGTTAAAACTTTCCTTTTCTTATTTTTATTTTCCGGATCTTCTACATACTCTTCTACCTCTTCGAATGTCTCTTTTTCGAATAATCCCTCTTCTTTTCTTTTGCACAACTCGGAGTAAGGAATAAATTTCCCACCCACAATTAGCCCGTTCCTCCTCAGTTTACTGCTGTGGCCTAACTCCTTTAATTTGTTTTTAATTTTAACTAACTCTTTACGTTGCAATTGCATTTCCGGGTCGTAATCTTCGGCAACATATATTTTACTTCCCTTCAGCTTCAGCGAATTTCGAAGAATTTTCATTTTACATATATTTGAAACCAATGAGACTACCACTGGCCTATTTTTATTGCTAAATTGACCTAGTCTCCTGACAAAATTCAAATTATCTCTACTCACATCTACAGCCATTATTTTATTACAAATGTCCAAAACAGCGGCTACTAACGCCTCAAAATTTTCACCTGTAGGCTCCGGGATACCATAAAAAATTAAATTATTCTTCCTTCGGAGATTTTCAATTAGCTGTTCTTGTTTTATCACCTTCACTTGCAATTCTTTATTTTCCCTGCTTAAAATTTCATAATTTTTATTCTGCTCATTTAAAATAGCAGGTATGTTTAAACAGCTTATTTCATTTTTTATTTCGCTCTTTATAACTTGCATTACTTCCTGTTTGAATTCATTTTTGAATTTTTCAAAAAGGGTTGCCAATAGCTTTTCCAATTCTTGCGTCTTTGAAGTCATATTGTATGTGAGGTAGGTGCGTATGTACGCTCTGTATTCTAGAAAGAAGTGGGGCACGGTCTTATAGAGATAACCAAATTCTCCTCCACTAACTGGACTCAACTCCCACTACCACCACACGCACACAAACGACTAGTTACGAATACAACTACACACACTTTGCTAACTTATAAAGTCTACTAACCAAAATTTAACTTTGAACCCTTATTCCGTCAAACTAGTAGATATTTAAATAAAAAGATTTATTAATTACGGACAAACGGCTCGTTAATTTTTTTAAAAATTTCACTATATTGTAACCAATGTTAATCACTACTGGCCTGCCAAATTTCAAACCGATCCGCTATCAATAACCACCAAAAACTTGAAAAAAAAGAACAGAGCGATGTTCACTCAACCAATGCCAGAAGGCAACTCCCATTACTTTGTAATTAAGAATTATTCTTTTTATTAACAAAATCTGTCCCTTGAAATTGTTTTTTTCTGAAAATAGGTTCACGAAAGAACCTAGGCAACGTAATATTAAGTTCTTCCGGTTTGGGAGCAGAGGGTGTCAAATCTGGGGGGGGGGTACGATGTCTGCAATTCGTGCTTCATTTTCCTAAGATTTCCCATTTCCAAAGTACCTTAGGGGCAGTAGCTTTCTCCTAATGATTTTATTCAGCAAGAGAAACTAAGACTATCTTTCAGATTTTTGATTTGCAGCTGCCTCCTTTGAGTTTCCTTTGTATTTGTTTTGAGGTCGCTTTGAGGCAAAAACATTAATAGTTTTTACAAATTGACTGTCTTTGTATGAGTATTTATGAAGGCATGCGCAGTGTAACACAATAACATTGAGGAACTTTCAAATTTAATATTCAGTAATGTATACGTATTTTGATCCAAATCAATCACCCGGAAGGATTAGTTTTTCTTTAGATTTTCTCAAATCTTTGTATTAATAGTAACGCCATCTCTGTGCAAGGCCGCGAAGTTTAAATCGTACCTTAGTATTCAGTTGACAGCACTGCAAACTGAGGACAACTTATTACCAAGAACTCTTCGTAGCACGAACTTTCCTGCAGGAAAAGTGGTGAGTATTCATGTGCGTAAATGGTATAAGAAAACATAGAACCACAGTGAGAACATAACGTTTTAGTGCAGTCGCACTTCGCGTTGTGGAATGTTATCCGAAACCTTAGCAATTGAAGCTAAAAGAATATTAACCAGGCGCCACGATAGCCGAGCAGTTAGAGGCTAGACCCGCAAAGCTAAGATGAATATATTCCCAGTCTATACCTTTAATGGTTAATATGAGAAATTTGCAGTAAAGTATGTTTGCTAGTCGCCATGGTAGTCGAGTGGTTAGAGGCTAGACCCGCAAAGCTAAGATGTATTGCGGTACTAGGTTATATTCCCATTCTATACCTTTAATGGTTAACATGAGAAATTTACAAGTAATGTATGTTTGCTAGTCGCCACGGTAGTCGAGCGGTTAGAGGCTAGATCCGCAAAGCTAAGATGTATTGCGGTACTAGGCTATATTCCCAGTCTATACCTTTAATGGTTAATATGAGAAATTTGGCAGTAAAGTATGTTTGCTAGTCGCCTCCGTCCACGACACCTGATTTGGTAGTTGGATGTTACAAAGAAGAATGCATCAACTCCAAATGAATCTTCATGATTGATTTACTCCGTTCACCACGTAGACAGTCTGGGCCATTTTGTTACACCCGCGCAAATAACTATGATTGTGGTAAAGGAACTCAATACACGTGTTTCTGGTGTGAACTCAATTTTTTTTGGCACTATTGTACAAAATAGAAATAAATTGAGGAATAAAAATTCGAATAGAATTGCGAGCGAGATACGGCAGTGGGATCGAATTGTTCTACGTTTATCACCTGGACACACCTGTGGTAGTGCAACCTAGTTTTGGTATCTTTTTTTATTTTTTCATTTATTTTATTCTTTTGTGTCGTTCCAAATATTCTTCAAATATACATGCACGTCATCACAGGACTGCTAGTGATGGTTGCAGAGTTGAAAAGTTAGTGTGGGTGGGTCTGAAATATTGAACTGCAAAGTTTATTTACAGGGATTTTATTGGTATGTAAGTAAATTATCGTTAAAGTAATCAAAAGTGAAAATATTACAGCAATAAAGGAAACTGAATGCAGTTGAATTGTACCGAGTTAGATCTATGATCTACGTTTGTATAATACAATATATCTGGAGTTCTAATTTTTATTCTAATCATTTTTTCAGCATGTTTGGTTTTAGGGCAGTCCTGGAGTAGTCTTTATGTCTCATTCGGAGGTTATTAAAAACTGTGAGATGTTGGTAAGAATTAAAAGATGTTTCGAATATTTCTTAGAAAAAACGATAAGAGTTTGAAACTGGAGACTTTTTTTTTTAAAGAAATTTTATTTGAAAATTACAACCGCTGGAGTTTTAGCGGAAGTAGTCATGAGCAAATAGTGTGACAGCCAATGGCAGCAGAGGAGAAATCATCCTGTGATAGTTCTCCACACTATTTCCGTGGACGCTGGTCATACACTGACGACACTAAGATCGCCAATAAAGTAAAAAGTAAAAGTAAAGTAATCGCCTATTTTTTTTCAGGCGGGGCTTAACGTCCAACTACCAATTAGGTGTCGTGGAAGGAGGCGACTAGCAAACATACTTTACTATAAATTTCTCATATTAACCATTAAAGGTATAGATTGGGGAATATAGCCTAGTACCGCAATACATCTTAGCATTGCAGGTCTAGCCTCTAACCACTCGGCTACCGTAGCGCCCAAAGATCGCCAATATACTCTCAGTCATCGAGGGAGACGATGGAGTGGATGTTGAGGAAATCGGTGTATTATAAAGGATTGTGATGATGTGCGAGAAGGTAGTAGGAATGTGCGATAACGGGTTCCCCACCGGATGGGATATGAAGTGACTGTGGAACAATTTTATGAAAGTTTTGACAAGATCACAATGTCTACCCAGTAAGATAAAAAGGAAATTATGTTTATTTTATTTATCAAGTGATTTCCGTTGCAAACTGATAATGTGAAAGAGGTAGGAATAAATCTACTTGGAGTGGGGAAAGTACGAGCTGCTGCAGAGATAAGCGAGGAGCTCCTATAGAGTTCTGCCAGCCTGATAGCGGCGTTTACGATCTTTGCATCCCACGTCACCCTTGAATTCTTCTTCTTTTTCTGAATAAATAAGATTTTTTTTTTTTTTTATTCTCTGGCGTATTTTGGATACGTTGTGTTCTTTAAGTACAATCTTTTAAAGAGCATGCCGCTAGATAGCGTCCCCAAAATACGTCGTGCTTCCTACGCAGACCTGTTTTTTTTTTTTTTTTTTTCACTGTTCCTGTTTGTTAATAGTGCTGATCCAAGAGCTTGTGAGGTGATTTGAGGTTAATTATCGAATGCAAAAACTGTGATGTCACAGTCTTCAAATAAAAGTTACAGATCCTATGTGTTTGTTTACAATTGAAGTCACTTTACGAAAAAGTGCCAGAAAAGTGTACTCTTCGATCAATCACATTAAAGTGATGGTCCCCCAGGATTGGAGCGGGTTAAGGTGAAATGAAGGATTGTTGTGAACGCAAACAAAAAGTTGATTTTATTAATTGATAAAAACGATACACAGGAGAAAAAGTAAAATTTATATTTGTTTTATGAAATCGTTACAAGTTCCGGGCGCCACGATAGCCGAGCGGTTAGAGGCTAGACCCGCAAAGCTAAGATGTATTGCGGTACTAGGCTATATTCCCCAGTCTACACCTTTAATGGTTAATACGAGAAATTTGCAGTAAAGTATGTTTGCTAGTCGCCACGATAGCCGAGCAGTTAGAGGCTATAGGCTAGACCCGCAAAGCTAAGATGTATTGCGGTACTAGGATATACACCCAGTCTATACCTTTAATGGTTAATATGAGAAATTTAAGTAAAGTATGTTTGCTAGTCGCCACGGTAGCCGAGCAGTTAGAGGCTAGACCCGCAAAGCTAAGATGAATTGCGGTACTAGGCTATATTCCCAGTCTATACCTTTAATGTTAATATGAGAAATTTATAGTAAAGAATGTTTGCTAGTCGCCTCCGTCCATGAAACTTAATTGGTAGTTGGACGTTAAGCCCCGCCTGAAAAAATAGGCGATTACTTTACTTTACATTTTTACTTTTCGTTAGGAGTTCCGGTACCTCTTTGCTAACATCGAAATCCTTGGTGGGGTTAGCCATGAGCACTTCTCTCTCTCTCTCTCTCCCACCTTCCAAGCCTGTGTGGCTACCCACTCCTCAACTCCATGACGCTTTCCCTCGTGTCCACCACCGCTACCTCTTACTTCCGGTGATGAAATTGACTGCAAGCTCTTAATTTTAGCTACTTATCTAATTCTTCCTTATTATTCATAAGGCAGAGGACAGAGGACAACGAAATGGTACTTTCAAGGGGAAGCTACTTCCTGCCGAGCATTTTGATCGCTAACTTCCTGCTTTGATCCTACATTAGTACTACAAATAATGCAAAACAAACTTCTGAGACTCGCGGCAGTTTCTCCAAGACGCACTAGAATTGACTCACTCCACGAGATTGCATTCATAATCCTCCTATATCCAAAATCGTCTGCTGAAACTCCTTTCCATCCTAGACTGACATCCTAATCCACTCTGCCGCGACACAGCCTCCTACAGATCCTTCTATCCCCCTACAGACACAAAAGAATAAAACATATCCTCCTCCAACTCTGTACACTAGCTGCAGGTTTTTTCTTCTCCTTTTTTCCCTGCATTCCTATCCTACTCACTTAACCTTTCTCGTTCCTCACTTGTCCTGAAGGTTAAAATATATTATACATTATACTTCTCTATTTCATTTTATGTATATATTTATAGAAATAAATATTTATTCATTTCAATTCAAATTCAATTCCCAAATAGTCTGTGCTTTAATCGCTCACCAAAAATATCGTACAACCACAGAACATTTTCTAAAAACACTTCTTCCGATCCAGAGAACCTTAAAACTGGGTATTTCCGGTTAAAAACTTGAAGTCGAAAATAAGACGCAAAAGTAGGAAGAGAGTGGTCCACGTAAGAGGAAAACACTAAATCGCATAGATCTTTGTATGTTTGTAAAAGTGCCAAAAATGGAGTACGTTTTCTGGTAACTCTATGTAAACAGCAAAAAGTGAAGTCGTTAGGAGTTAAGATGGCTACTAGAATCTAGCAAAACAACTCTAAAATCGATGCTAGAAATTTTAACCAAAAAAATGAAACCATTAATGTATTCGTATTCTGTCCGCCAAACTATCATCACAATAACACAGCATGCTGGTACAACATAGAGAAAGAAAGTTAGTAAAAAAATACACAGAGCAAGAGAACACATTACCGGGGATAGCAAACAACATCCTGGCTGGCGCGTCCTGGCGTCTGGACCACTAATGTCCTGTTAAGTCAGTAGCCATGTCCGCCCACCGAGCGGTCCTCCATGTCTATATTAATAACCTCCCGCGATTTTTATCTCAGCTGTTAGTTTTTTTTTTCGATTTACACAATATGGCGTCCATTTCCAGGACAAAAAAAAAAATGCTACATCAACAAACAGGGAACGATCTTGTGATGAATATTAATTGATAAAGTGTTGGTAGAAGGTACGGCTTCCATAATTTGGACTTCAGAATCCATTTTTCTCACTGTTCATTCGATAATAACTTCCTGAAAATGGTTTGCCGGTTAGTTTTCTTTGTATTTCTAATGAACTTTGATTTTTGCACTTTACGAGGGAGCATATATAATTTTAGCGGGAAGCGTTTGGTCCAAGTATTTTGTACCGCCAATCATAAAGCAAAACACGTGACATACTATTATTAGTTTATAAGCATAATCCTTGAAGTTGGCGACTTGTTCCTTAGTCGAAAGCTTGACAGTTATAGAAATCAATAAACTTTCTTCCATTTGTAAAGTAAAGTAATTGCCTACTTTTTCAGGCAGGTTTTACTTCCAACTACCAAATTAGGTATCGTGGACAGAGGCCACTAGCAAACATACTTTAGTATAAATTTCTCATAAAGGTATAGACTGGGAATATAGCCTAGTACCGTAATACATCTTAGCGTTGCGGGTCTAGCCTCTAACCGCTCGGCTATCGTGTCGACTAGCAAACATAATTTACTATAAATTTCTTTTATTAACCGGTATAGACTGGGAATATAGCCTAGTACCGCAATACATCTTAGCATTTCGGGTCTAGCCTCTAACCGCTCGGCTATCGAGGCGACTAGCAAACATACTTTACTGCAAATTTCTCATATTAACCATTAAAGGTGTAGACTGGGAATATAGCCTGGTACCGCAATACATCTTAGCTTTGCGGGTCTAGCCTATAACCGCTCGGCTATCGTGACGACTAGCCACTTTACTATAAATTTCCCATATTAACCATTAAAGGTATAGACTGGGAATATAGCCTAGTACCGCAATACATCTTAGCTTTGCGGGTCTAGCCTCTAACCGCTCGGCTATCGAGGCGACTAGCAAACATACTTTACTGCAAATTTCTCATATTAACCATTAAAGGTGTAGACTGGGAATATAGCCTGGTACCGCAATACATCTTAGCTTTGCGGGTCTAGCCTATAACCGCTCGGCTATCGTGACGACTAGCCACTTTACTATAAATTTCCCATATTAACCATTAAAGGTATAGACTGGGAATATAGCCTAGTACCGCAATACATCTTAGCTTTGCGGGTCTAGCCTCTAACCGCTCGGCTATCGAGGCGACTAGCAAACATACTTTACTGCAAATTTCTCATATTAACCATTAAAGGTGTAGACTGGGAATATAGCCTGGTACCGCAATACATCTTAGCTTTGCGGGTCTAGCCTATAACCGCTCGGCTATCGTGACGACTAGCCACTTTACTATAAATTTCCCATATTAACCATTAAAGGTATAGACTGGGAATATAGCCTAGTACCGCAATACAGCTTAGCTTTTTGCAGTTTTTCATTTCATCGTGATTTTCACGAAAATCACTTAAAATGTTTCCTAATTTTATTAGAAGTTTTTTTACCCAGAAAAACATTTTTTGATGAACATCCAGCGAGCTGAATAGAATAGCTTTTAGCAAGAGAATGCTGGATTCGAAAACCGGAAGTCCACATGGAAGATTTCGATGTCAAGATGGTTTTCCGTCTGGGGATTTTAGAAAATAAAAATTACAATTTTAATTATAACAAGACAAGCGCTAATTCCAGCAATGTACACTGAACCTTTATTTAGGAAAATAAAGTTAGTACTGTATTATATAATAAAGGTTAAGTCAAAGCTTGCTAAGCACTTGGTAAAGTTGCTAAGTTCATACAACTTAATAATTGTTAATTATATTTTGTATATTATTATATAGAAAGGAAAATTTTAGTCTAAATATATATTTATATTTGTTTTTATGTAAAAAAAATAGAAAAAGCTAGATACTCGTATATTCACTTCATTAATAAAGTTTTGGTAGTGTTGAAAGTTGTGCTTTTTGGGTGGAAAAGTTTCGATTCACTGTTTGCCTTGTAAAGAACCTTTACAAACATTACGGCCTTATTGTGTATGTTTCCCTGCTAGAGGGAAAGCTGGAGTAGTGGGGCTGCCAGCTGAGGGGTTGGGGGAAGCCACTGTGATCTTGTCAGACCATTTGGTGAATCACTCGCACGAATCTTTATTGCGGCAGTTTGTTTGTATTTATTTCAGACAAGGAATTTTTACTAAATAAAATGCACCGTGGGGATTGGGTGGCTTGCTTGTTGTTCTTTTAGGCTCTTAGCTCTCGTTACAGGAAAGTATAGCGATCGGGCAGGTTTTCTTTTTTGGGGGGCTCTTAACGGGAAATCCCTATCTTGATAAAATCGCAGAAAGTTCTGGAGTTGATTTTCCGCTGATGGCCTCCATCAGGGTGGGGGGACGCGACAAAAAGTTTCGTTAAATCAGTCATTCGGAAGTATCACTTAATTTCAGTGAGCGACTTCTACGATTTTCTTTCAACTTTGGATACCTAAACCCGTTGAAGTAGTTCATTCAAATTATTGAATTACCATCATCGTAATCGGTGAGCTTCTTCTATGTAGAGAGGTCTCCCTTCAATTTGCATCTCTTCCGAGATCCCTCACACTGGCATTGATCAATCTTTCCTATCCGTCATTTCCGCCCGCTTCGTTTACCGCATATCCTACCTGAATCGCGTTCTTCCACTCTCTTCCATTTTGTCAGAGTTCACCCATAGATCATGGGAACCAGAGCAGCATATTTCCATACATGTTTTTTCTCTGCTGGTCTGTATCTTCAAGCTAGATTTTCCTGTGGCATTGCGAACTCTTCTGGTCTTTCCCTATCTTCCCCTTTATCTTTCTCAAATAGTTCATCCTAGTTCACTGTATTCTACTTATGTGCTTCTTAGTCAATGTCCTAGGACTTCGATAAGTTGGTGAGAATAGGAAATCATGTCAAATTTCAGACTGACAGCTTTTTAGTTGTTGCAAGACTTGAGGTTAACTTTCTTGGACAAAGCTATGTTAGGAGTAGTTCGTTGTCGTGAGAATCAATCGTGCATCCAATCCTCATAAGACGGGATACTTGTTCAAGGTACAAAAAAAAAAAAAAGGCTAATCTAAGAATAAGTTACGAGGGTGGTTTGAAAAGTTCTCGGAATGTACTAGAAAGAAGTGTCTTACCTCGGTGGAACTGCTTTTATTTTCCAACATAGTCTGCCTGTAGACTAATGCATTTGGTCCAGCGATGTTCCAATGCCTTGATCCCATCTCGAAAATGAGATTCCTCCAGGCCTGCAAAATACCTCTCTAATTCGGCTGTCAGATCTTCCGTTGTAGGAAATCTCTGTCCACCGAGGTATACAAAGTTTTACTGTACCAAGGGCCAATCTCAACTCGTGTTCTTATTATTATCATTTATTGAGAAATCATATAAATATATACATAGCCAAAGTAGATTTAAAAAATAAATAAAGCAATAGCCAAGCCGTCTGCTTGACCGTGTTCTTTGAAGCCTCAGAACTGTTAAGGGTCTTCTGCTGGTACTTTCTATTACTATGCTACAATGCAGCTGATTCTTTTATTTACCCAAGCGTACGATAGAGCGATTGTTGGACCTGCCATAAGCCTCTCTAGTAGCTGCAGGGCTTTTAAGGGTCAGTCCCTTTTATTGATTAACATCTCTACCTACGCCAAATCCAAATGCTGACTCTATTTTATCCAAAATGTCTTTTTTGTTTGTATGGAGCACTTTATTTAATTACTAAATACTAATAAATAATGAAAAACCGGTAATAAAAGGGACCTTTTTTTTTGCTTGTTCTAATATCCGGCTGAAATTACCGATAACGATGACGTCATATCCGTCTGAAACAAGGGTGGAATTATTGTCTTTCTGCTTCACCCACCCAGACTGTAACTAGGGTGCCAACCGTTCTACATCGTCATTAGTTGTTCTACTAATTAGACAATCTCCGTTGTCTTCGTTCGTTGTGTGGCTATTGCGAAGTGGGGCTTCTCTGTTATAATCAACTCGTGCTAGCCGCTCACCTGGGCATATTATTGAATGCAATTCATCACGTTATGACAGTTAATAACGGGAGAAAGATCTACGGCAGAAACACGCCGTGACTTTTTCCCTATTCACAATTCTCTCAATTGTAAATTCTCAATTTTTCAGGATTTAACACCAAAAAAAAAAATTTAGGGAGCATTCAATTTCGAATATTTGAGACCATCGCAAAACTTGCGCTTACCCAGTGAAAAGAAAGTAAAACTGCTGTAAAAGCCAGATGTTAATCAATTCAATCCTCTCATTCAACGCCTTAAGAAATAATCAGCAAATTCAAGCTAGGAAATACTCGTATTTATTAAAGCTTACTGTGTTACGCACATTTCGTTAATTGATTTGTTTGTTTTATTGCAGCACCAGCTCGAATGATCTGATCTCTAGGCGAGGAGTGTTCAGCAGGCGACATTATGGCAGCGTGGAATTGGTGAGTGAATTTACCCTAACTAACGTGTAAAGCAATTCTAGACGTTTGCATGTTTTCACCTGAATACAAGAGAACTTTGTTTTCTCTATCAGAGAATATTCTGCCTACCTGGATCCAAGAACCTAGACAGCATCCTCCTACCTGTACCTCTGGAACCTACCTCTACAGACAAAAACAACCTGTTGCGGACACACACACACGACAATCTCTTATTAAAAATCTCAAGCTTGAAAAAAAACAAATTTAGAAGTTTCAAAACATTTTTTAAAACCACACATCATACTGAAGTGATAGCCGAGCGGTTAGACGCTAGATTCGCAAAGCTAAGATTATTGCGGTACTAGGCTATATTCCCAGTATATACCTTTAATGGTTAATATGAGAAATTTATAGTAAAGTATGTTTGCTAGTCGCCACGATGGCCGAGCGGTTAGAGGCTAGACCCGCAAAGCTAAGATGTATTGCGGTACTAGGCTGTATTCCCCGGTCTATACCTTTAATGGTTAATATGAGAAATTTACAGTAAAGTATGTTTGCTAGTCGCCACGATGGCCGAGCGGTTAGAGGCTAGACCCGCAATGCTAAGATGTATTGCGGTACTAGGCTATATTCCCAGTCTATACCTTTAATGGTTAATATGAGAAATTTACAGTAAAGTATGTTTGCTAGTAGCCTCCGTCCACTGCACCTAATTTGGTAGTTGGATGTAAAGCCAGCCTGAAAAAATAGGCAATTACTTAATTTTTACATTATACAATAAATACAGTATCAAGAGTTAATCCAGGCCAACTGCCTATTTTGCAATAAACAAAGCCACGCTCATGACCACTGGACCAACCTTTTAAGAATGTATAATCGTATTTTAATTTAATATCAGCATTATATTTCAAGTTTAAGGTTGGCAGCATTGTTGGACTAATAATAATGAGCTAGAATTTTCATTATTGTTTTTTATTTTTAGAGTTAAGAAAGCAGTGTGGCACCCCAGGGACTGCTAATCGATACTAGAGACCCATAAACCAAATCTCAGCGCTACTGAGTTGTGAGAGCTATTCTCGAGACTAGGGCTGCGTTCACTATTCTTAGAGTCATTCATTTCCATTTGCAGCTAATTGCTTCATGAATTGTAAAATACTTGCGTTTTATTTACTTTATTAGCTGGTACTTTATTAGTGCTCCTCTTCTTGTTCGCTTTGATTAAACAATCTGTTCTCCTTCTTACTCTTTCTTTGTTATACTAGTGCGGAACTGTTACGATCATTTTTATGTTGACTGTTCACCGGAAAATGATATGCCATGTGGTCTGTTTGCAAAGTTTGTGTGTCTGTAAAAAATAATCTTAAAATCATTTGAACTCGCAAGGGTTGGTGTTGGTGTAACGGTCGCGAACGTGGTTTTGTTAGTGGGAGATCCCCAGTACGAATCCTGCTGTGTATAGATAATCTTTATTTGTTAGTAAAGTATGCGCTTCCAACCTCGGTCTACGATACCTAATTGGATGTTAAGCACTGCCTGCAAAGAAATAGGCGATTACTTTACTTTGAAACTCGCTGTACCACTGCAGTGGAAACTGTGCAGTGAAGGAACATCGTAAACGGTGAAGATCTCGAGCTGACTGCCGTCAGGCTAAAGAAATTCTTGGCCTGTCAAAAACGGCTATAGTTGGTTTTAGCAGGTCCCGGATCCGGCCAGTTGGTTCAGGTTGGTTGAGTGGACATGCGAATTTAGCGTATCATCTTTTCAAATACGGCCAGCCCCAGTCTCGTCAATCTGCGCTGGCTGTGGTGAGTCCAATGAGACTGTGCGGCACTTTGTAGGAGGTGTGTCCCGTTTATTCTGAAAACTAGATTTCTCGTCTTCAGGAGGTTAAATGTCTCCCTACCGGAGATTGTGGCATCTGGTAATCTTAACCAGAACTCTCTAGGTTTATTCCAGTGCCCTGGGCGATTGAGTCGCCATGCTCCCTAGCGTCCTGTTAATACTTTATTAATTTATTATATTAGCATCTGGGCAACTTCTAGCCGGATTTGTTGGTCTTGAAGCCCCGGTATCTCTCATGAGATGAGGGGCGGGCGGGGAACAATGGGAACCATTTTGGATTGCCTGCGCTCCTTTCCCTTTTTGGTGAAACCGCCCTTTTAATACAATCTACAAAAAAAATCTACCACTGCAGTGGTACTTTGGAAGCAATCTCTCTCTCCCCTTCCCGAACTTGAACCAGAAGACACAACTCTGGGCGGGATGTTTTCCTCTACGTTCCCCCACCAAAGCCTCCTACTCCTCAAAATCTTGAGCGCAGCATAACTTTTAGAAAATATACTCACCTTGATAATGTGGTTAGCTTCGTAGTACCGCACAAAGATCTCTTCATGATCTACGTTCCACTCGTTAAGTTGCGGTTGGAAGAAGGCTGAATGAATGTCTTCATTGTGTCACTTGATAAGGAGAGGGTTAAAACAAAAAAATAACAAAGCAAAAAAAAAAACAACATTACGAGGATTCTCAGGACTACCCGTTCGTAGTCCGTAGGTAAAATCCGTTGAACACCATGAATAAAGTGCGGTAGGTCATGAGAGTGGCACAGTCCAGGGGAGGGCTTTTTAATAATCTGCGAAAGCGGTAGATGAGATCAATGGAGTTGCTCTTTGTCCAGCAGGTGTCAAGGCCTCTCTTTTCCACCCACACACTGGACAAGGTATCATGTTTACTGAGCACGCACTGAGAGATCAAAGGGCAGCGTGCCCGCCAGGGGACGCCATGGAATTCAGTTCTGCTCTCTCTGCCTCTATAAAAATATCCTACCACTATTATTTAAAAATGCCCCCAAGGTTTTTCCGCTTAACCCCAGAGCGCAGCAACAGCATGAATTCCCATTCTTACTTTAGTAGTTATCAAATACAATTGGCATATCAAGCTCATGTATCCCCACTTTGAACACCCAGAATATTTCTATCAATTCAATAACATTAACAAACACTTCGGTCACTCTGTCAGCAAGTGTCGTGTGAATGGGAAACAAAATAATCGGAAGTCAGCTGAGAAGTTCAAAGTGAATCAAACCTGATGATGGATTTAAATCCGAAACTTAAAATGTGAATTTTTCTATCCGAAAATGTGAATACATTCTTTTAGATTATCTACTTTTGCTAGTCGCCACGATAGCCGAGCGGTTAGAGGCTAGACCTGCTAAGATGTATTGCGGTACTAGGCTATATTCCCAGTCTATACCTTTAATGGTTAATATGAGAAATTTATAGTAAAGTATGTTTGCTAGTCGCCACGGTAGCCGAGCGGTTAGAGGCTAGACCCGCAAAGTTAAGATGTATTGCGGTACTAGGCTATATTCCCCGATCTATACCTTTAATGGTTAATGTGAGAAATTTATAGTAAAGTATGTTTGCTAGTCGCCACGATAGCCGAGCGGTTAGAGGCTAGACCCACAAAGCTAAGATGTATTGCGGTACTAGGCTATATTCCCCGATCTATACCTTTAATGGTTAATATGAGAAATTTAAAGTAAAGTATGTTTGCTAGTCGCCACGATAGCCGAGCGGTTAGAGGCTAGACCCACAAAGCTAAGATGTATTGCGGTACTAAGCTAAATTCCCCGATCTATACCTTTAATGGTTAATATGAGAAATTTATAGTAAAGTATGTTTGTTAGTCGCCACGATTGCCGAGCGGTTATAGGCTAGACCCACAAAGCTAAGATGTATTGAGTTATTAGGCTATATTCCCAGTCTATACCTTTAATGGTTAATATGAGAAATTTATAGTAAAGTATGTTTGCTAGTCGCCTCTGTCCACGACACCTAATTTGGTAGTTAGATGTAATGCCAGCCTGAAAAAATAGCCAATTACTTTACTTTACCTTTACTTATCTACTTCTTTTATGTTTACTTTTTTCTTTTTTTCATTAGAATGCGGATGTCAGGCTTTAGATTTGATTCTCTCACTGAAATTGTGAGGCTGAAGAAAAAGTAAAAGTGGAAATCATGAGAAAATAGTGAAGAAAATTCGTGGAATGTGATTGTGGGTTGTGATCATTTGTTTGTAGATGTAGAGGAAGCGCTGCATATCAGTTTTCTTGCAAGGAAAATTCGTATTATTAATAATAATTTAAAAAAAACTATGAAAACTTCAATATATGGTTAGCAAAGAAAGTAGTTATTCCTAATAAGAGATTTCTCTTTTTTTCAGTTACCGCAAGTCGAAGCAAATGGCCAGGATGTCATCGGAAGAAGGTTCAGAGTGGAAAGCGGTGAAACTCTTGGAAAAGATGAGGTATAATTGTTAAGGAAATGGTTTTTTTTTTTACGGGAAAATTCTTTTCTTGAAATTTCACATGATTACCATATTGCTTTGAGAAATGTGAAAACTGAACATAGTCGCATTCTCAGTGTAAATGGTTCCATGGTTCCTTCATCGATTAAAAAAAAAAAATCTTTGTGAATCGTGTGGTTAATTATTGTAGACTGGTCTTTGTTTGTGCTAGTTTAATGTTATACCTGGAAGTACCTCCAAGATCCTCGTAGGAGTCCAGTTTCTCCTGAGGAAGAAGATTAGGTGTTATGGTACTGCCCAGAATGCCAATATAAAAGAGCATGAGGAAGAAAAATATTATCAGACTTTGATGGTTCTGCTAGAACCGGGCTGGATTTTGGGATCATTGATGGTATTTATTCGTAAATGTGAAAACCTTTTCTTAAAAGAGACTTCCTTTGGAAGTCCAAGATCCCTTGGAATTAATTTATTTATTTATTTATTTTTCTTGGGGGGGGGATAATCTCAAAGATGGCGCCAGCAATTATCTTTAAACTTTACGTATTAATCTTGGTCTGGAACTTTTATTTTTGGAGAAGTTTTTCCAGGACATACTCCATAAAGGAAACCGTTGGTGGGAGGAGAGGGTTGTTTATTCTAATCAGGAAAGTCCCGTTTCACTGTAACTTGCAGTTCTGCGTGTTTTATTTGGAATGGGGGGGGGGCGGGAAATCCCAAAAACAGGAAGTTCCTCGTACTGAACGGATTTTCCACTTCTCTGAGGTTTCCTCTACAATGGTGAATCGAGTGCCTCTCGTAGAATAATATAAACAGAACTGCAACAGGATAACCATCGGATTGATTCCCGTAATTGGATAGGATGAGTTCCTGCAATGATTATTGGAGGATACATAATGAAGAAGCTGTTGCTAGAAGAATAGAGAGCGGACAGACAAAAACTCATTAACCCGTCCAATGGTGAGGAACGGTGGTGGACTTGGCGCGCGTTGTTTCTTCACCTATGTAACCCGATCTCTTTGGCACACTATTGGCAATCTCTTTGTACCCCGTCCACTTTAACTTCTGTCTGTCCGTCCGTCTGTCGGCACTCCACTATAGCATGCCAACTAGTGCATTAAAAATCAATAATTACACATGATTGTTCTGTTGATGATTTCCTTTTACCCATTGTGTTTGCAATTTTCCACCTCTTGAGGCTTTTCCTATCGGCTACTAAAGTTCCACTCAAATGAAAATCCATTCACTTGACATTCTACCAAAATGATTCTTTTGAAAAGTTGGACTTTATTTTTACTAAATGTTTGGTGGTTTATTTTAATGACTTGGTGGATATGATAGTGCGTCAAGGACTCAGAGATAAAAGCCGAATTATATTAACAATGATTTATTTACGGGTTGCTAATAAATATTTAGTTAGAGGCTAAACCCGCAAAGCTAAGATGTATTGCGGTACTAGGCTATATTCCCCATCTATACCTTTAATGGTTAATATGAGGAATTTATAGTAAAGTATGTTTGCTAGTCGCCACGATAGCCGAGCGGTTATAGGCTAGACCCGCAAAGCTAAGATGTATTGCGGTACTAGGCTATATTCCCCATCTATACCTTTAATGGTTAATATGAGAAATTTACAGTAAAGTATATTTGCTAGTCGCCACGATAGCCGAGCGGTTATAGGCTAGACCCGCAAAGCTAAGATGTATTGCGGTACTAGGCTATATTCCCCATCTATACCTTTAATGGTTAATATGAGAAATTTATAGTAAAGTATGTTTGCAAGTCGCCACGATAGCCGAGCGGTTATAGGCTAGACCCACAAAGCTAAGATGTATTGCGGTACTAGGCTATATTCCCCATCTATACCTTTAATGGTTAATATGAGAAATTTATAGTAAAGTATGTTTGCAAGTCGCCACGATAGCCGAGCGGTTATGGGCTAGACCCGCAAAGCTAAGATGTATTGCGGTACTAGGCTATATTCCCCATCTATACCTTTAATGGTTAATATGAGAAATTTATAGTAAAGTATGTTTGCTAGTCGCCTCCGTCCACGACACCTAATTTGGTAGTTGGATGTAAAGCCTGCCTGAATAAATAGCCATTACTTTAATTTTTATTATTATTATTTTTATGACACTTCGATCAATGTTCCAAGAAGAGAGATTGAGTCCATAATCCAGGATGATCACTCCGCATTAAGAAGAGATTAACTGAGTAGTTAGCGTATACTGGATACCTACACATTACTGGCTCTTAGATTTTCTCTTTTTAGGAGCTTCTTCTTATAGCTTCTTACTGTCCAGTCTGTAACGAGAGAGAACATTGTCCAAAGGCCGGCATGCACTGAAAGATGCTCCGGGTGCCAAAGACCTGAGATGTTGATGCCTGTAGTTAAAATATATTGTATATATGTATATGTATTCCCTGTAATTCCCCATTATTTTAAAGTGGCCCTCTAACTAAGAAAGTTGCCCAGCTCTAAAATAAATAAAGAATTCGAATAGTAAACTGTAAACAGTGATTTTTCACTGTTTAATCGAAAAAATTAGTAGTTTAATATTTTTACGTTCCTTTAGTGTACTAATTACAAATAGTAAATAATTTTCTTATATTCTGTTAAAATAAATTTTTATTCTATGGGAATTGATTTAATAATCGATCAATTAAATTTAGTCGTAGTATTGCAACGGAAGTAGATTTTAAAAATTGTGTTTTCACGTAAAATACTCGTTGTAGGGTTCTGAAGGAAGTACTGCGGAAAATTCAAATATGGCGTTTAGGTTGTATCACGACTCATTTTCCATAAAATCATCCATGTCGCCGTTATTTCAACTAACTGTGGCTTCAACAGGAAACTGTGTTAAAGAAGAAAACTCTCCAAAGGTTTGAAACGGTTAAAAGGTAAACTCACAGTGAGTTTTACACGCGACGTTTTCTTTCTTAATACTACCACCACCTTAAAGAAAGTTTTCTAGTTAGTGGTGTTTGTTGTAGTTGGTGAGTTGGTGGTCCGGTAGATGGTTGACCAGTGTAGGTGAATTCATTGAGGGCGATTCGATTACCCTCGCCTGATTGGTTGTTTAAAAACAGAGAGAGTTGAGATGGACTTTGGTGGGTTGGTAGGGGGTGGAGAAAAAGAGGTAAAGTGTATTTATCTTACGGTTTGCTGAAATTGATGGCTAGCCTGACTAGGTTGGGGACGAATTTGATCGAGGCAATGTGATCAAATAAGCAGTGGCCTGCTGTGCAGACAGTCGACACTCTCTTCAGCGCCAGACCAAACACCGCTCTGTGATTGAATTATCTTCCACTGTGTGCCGACCAAACACTCCCATCTTGTGGCATTTCCGGGGCGGTTGGCACATCTTAGCTGTAATTCAATAACTCGCTTTAATTAATTACTTATTGTTATTCCATTTACGCTTTTAGTTAGTAAACTATACTTAAACATAAATAAGACACTTTTATCGTAATTTCTATTTCTTCTTCCGATTAGTAAAGGCAAGTATTGTGATCGTTAGAAATTTTTGGGATTGTGTTTCTATCGGAAATAGTATACACGGTAGCCGAGCGGTTAGAGGCTAGACCTGCAAAGCTAAGATGTATTGCGGTACTAGGCTATAAGCCCAGTCTATACCTTTAATGGTTAATATGAGAAATTTATAGTAAAGTATGTTTGCTAGACGCCACGATAGCCGAGCGGTTAGAGGCTAGATCCGCAAAGCTAAGATGTATTGCGGTACTAGGCTATATTCCCAGTCTGTACCTTTAATGGTTAATATGAGAAATTTATAGTAAAGTATGTTTGCTAGACGCCACGATAGCCGAGCGGTTAGAGGCTAGACCCGCAAAGCTAAGATGTATTGTGGTACTAGGCTATATTCCCCGGTCTATACCTTTAATGGTTAATATGAGAAATTTATAGTAAAGTATGTTTGCTAGTCGCCACGATAGCCGAGCGGTTAGAGGCTAGATCCGCAAAGCTAAGATGTATTGCGGTACTAGGCTATATTCCCAGTCTGTACCTTTAATGGTTAATATGAGAAATTTATAGTAAAGTATGTTTGCTAGACGCCACGATAGCCGAGCGGTTAGAGGCTAGACCCGCAAAGCTAAGATGTATTGTGGTACTAGGCTATATTCCCCGGTCTATACCTTTAATGGTTAATATGAGAAATTTATAGTAAAGTATGTTTGCTAGTCGCCTCCGTCCACGATACCTGATTTGGTGGTAGTTGGACGTTAAGCCCCGCCTGATAGCTTTACTACTATGTGCTAAAAAAAATTTTTGTAAAGAGATTTTCTTATACCTTATATTTTACCAGTCATAGCACGCAAGTTTATTATCCCTAACCGATTCAGGCTTTCATTCATCTTCAGAGTGGAATATGTTTTGTAATGTAATGAGTCAGCAGGTCTTGTGCAAGACAGTATACTTAAGTGAAATCGAAATCTCTTCATCAAACTGATTGTCGTCAAATTGTATTCTTAAAATCGAGTGAATCGTACAAACAACGACAAGTTCAATAAAAGAATATAATATTTTATTCACTACAAATATTTGCATCGTTACATCGTTTGATTTTCTGATCCAATCAATTCTTTGTTTCTTTTTGCAGATATTTGGTTCGCCAAGTACCCCAGTGTTGGAGAATCCGGAGTACCAAACAAGATGGTACTTTAAGTACTTCCTGGGCAAGTGTAAGTGAAGTGTTAATGTAATCTAATGGGCGTATTTAATCTAGTTTTTTGTAGTGTAGCATATTTACGACACTGTGCTAGTCGTGTGCAATCGCTAAGGTTGCCGAGAATGCTGGATATATGATTGGTCCTTTTCTCGCTGACAGTGGCTTATGTATCGTTAAGTTTCGTGAAATTTATTCTTAAGGAACTCCTGCACCTCTATCTTCGTTCTCTATCGAGCAGTAATCAATTATCTTGAAGCTCGGGTGTGCTAAGTCGCTTTTAGCAAATAGTAAAGTTGTAATTTTCCATTTCCTGCTAAACTTAATCAAGCAATTATACTTAATTTTCCATTTTCCTTCTTCTTCTTCTTAGTCCATCCTCTTACCTTGGTGCTCACAATTGTTCCTCTTTGGCTAACATCCTCAACTATCAAAATCACCCCAAGTCAGCCTGTTCGATCACTCTTTCCTAGAAATCTAAATCGATATAATCTCTTACGTTACTTATAAGTCAATGAAAACTGATTTATTGTCTCTCTCTCACTTTTCCAGTACATCAGAACTACGTGGGCGTGGACAGTGAGAAAGTACCATTTTTCCTCAGCGTGGTGCTCACCGACACAAACAGCCAGTGCGTACCGCAGTATCGGGTGATACTGTGGAAGAAAACGGTAAGCATCATTTTATTATTTTTCTTTCCATGATTTGCAAATAATTAAAGGGGGCCCCTCAATGAGCTGTTTCATAAATTTAAGAACAATTTTTAGTAAAGTTCTCGGCCATTTTAGATTCTATGACGGTGCTGTGGAAGGAATTTTGTTTTTCTTTTATTAATGTACGTCACAGTAATGGAGAAACTGGAATATCATGACGACATAAGCTTTACTTAGAAAAGGCTGCTTACAGCCTAGGAACGCCCAGGGTCTTCCATCCTTCGGCACAGGTCGCATGTCATCTTCGAAGTGTTGGGGATGTAGCAGTTAGGGATAGCTCACTCCCTAACTCCATTACTCTCCCACTGCTTCCCTCAAACATCTTCTCCTATATTCTGGAAATGAATTCTAACTAAGGGATAAGGTCTGGAGGACACCCAACAGTCTTTTCCCCGAATTTGTGGCTTCAGAGCAGTATTATGGCATTGATAAACTACAATTTAGTTTATTAATAATGTATCAAATCTCTGTTGGCATGGTTACCGTTTGGATGATTTAGGGCGCACGGAAAATCTGTCTCACCTACACGCCGAACAAACCGTTGACAGTGAAACAGATATTAAGGTAAGTTAACTTTGAATTTTAACCATATTACACCTGTAAAGATATAAAATATTATTATAATTATATTGTAATTTAGGTATTTAAAGTTTAAATAGTTGGCCCTAGAGTAAGTAATGTAAGTTTGGGTGGGGGGGGGGGTCCTGAGGTGGGCGTGGAATTAAGCTTTGCGACTTTGTGAAGCAAACTCGCGCTTGTTTCTTGTTTCTCGATATTCGTAGACTAAGGCGTCTTGGGTACTTTTAAGGTCCTACAGTACGTATATAGAGGAAATACCATTGTATATTAATTTGACGCGGTACTTCAGAAGTATGTTTGTGATTAGGAAGTATGATTGACTTCCTGTGGCCTTGGCTATCAAAGAGGAATTTTTAACCGCAGGTTATTCTAGCTTCCGGTTCTGATAGGTCATCTAAAAATCTTTGTGGCATCCCGTTCACAAAGTCTTCTTTGCGTGGAGTTTCTAATTACCTGTATCATAAAAGTGTCACTTCCGTTTGTCGATAAACTAATTGACTGTTAAATCAATGTAGCATTGGAACTTCCTGCTGACTTCACATTGTATAGAAACACACATACAGATCGATCAATCTCAGTATTTCCGGTGTAAACTTATAATCGAAAATCTGCGCATGAACAACAATACTTAGAAGTCTTACTTCTCCTTACGAATGCCACGAGTAGAAGTGAAACAAAGTTTAAAAAAGAGAGATAAAAATCAGTTAATTGGTACTTCCGGTTCAGTGATATTCATCGATAAGATTCCGTCGGGTCCCACGAAAGGTTAATTTTGCGCTTTCAGCAATGTTTCATCCTCCTTTCACGCACACCGGATACAGACAATTTTTTTAAAACACCTCAAAACATCTATTTCCGGTGAATACCCTTTATCACTTGACTTGATACGGGTTGCTTCCCTTTCTCATACCAGGAGTGAGCGAAGTCAAAAAATAAAAATAAATAAATGTTCAGAAATAAATAAATAAATTATAGCGTAAACAAATAAAAGCATGTTGCCAGTGTTGCCACTGTTATTGTTTACACCCAAATACTCGTATAGCAATCAATCCAATTACGTGAATAAACAATTAATATAACCAGGGCTGCCATTTCAATTTAGTAAATTATATGTCTTCCTAATGCAAAGAGTAAAACGGTTTTTCTTATCTGTTTGTTTTTAATCCTATTTTATTATTTTTAATTGCCACAAATTTAGTAAAAATTAATTAATATTAAGTAATTAAAAAACTTAATAAAAAGAGTAATGTTTAATTTGATTTTAAATTTAACTTAGATACAAAGCTGAGAAAATTGGAACAGAAATGAACTCGACTGAAGATCTCTCGTTTCAAATGAAAAGTGTTGGATTACAAGCATTAAAATTGAAAACTCTTTGTAATTGTAAGACGAAAATGCTTTTAATTTCCCCTCGCCTGTTATAATTAGAAGCTTTGTGCTGGTGCTGTGACGTAGGCTTTACCTGTCCTTGAGTGCGTACACTTTTACTAGAGAATATATTCCTCCAGCAAGGCACCTGAAACCTGAAAAGTCACTACTTAAGGGATATACGGGCCGTCGCCGCTGTGGTTATCCCAGTCGACCTCGCAAGGAAATCCTGTATTTAGGTGCGGTAGTTCTTTATTAAGGAAATTGGAGATTTTGAAAGATTCGCTTTTTAGAAAAACAAGGCGCTTGTTTCACTAAAATTGTCCCCCCACACAATAGATTTTTCAGAGGAGAAAACTTTTTTGAAATAAATCTTATCGATCTAATCACTGTATCTAGTTTTAAAGAATATAGCTAATCTATTCAGAGCAAAAGCACTTTCTGATTTTGACCAAAACCTTGTGAGATTTCTTAAAAGCTCAGAAATATTGATTTTCAATTGATTTTGAGACACTCACACAGGCACAAATCATTTAGCGAAATCTGAAAGATTTTTGAATTGACTGAGGGACGATGAGGTAGACTTTCCTAGGCAATTTGGGAGAGCAACACAAATAAAATAACAAAATAAAGGAAAGGTTGGGGCACGCCACCAACACTCAGAACACCTTCACTAAAAAAATAAACAAATTTAATTTTATTTTCGATTTGGTAAAAGTACAAAGAAAATACCATAAGGTATTTAAGACCATATTTACTTATTACAACTTACAGTTCAGAACCCCATAACCAGACATTTAGCTAACATCAGCACGTGCTTGGTTGGCCATTAATGTTTCCATCTCGACTGACACTAATTAAAAGCTTTACAATTAAAATACTGTTGGGAATGACACAAGAAGACGATGGCCATAAAATTTTCAATATTACAGTCTGACATAGAACTCATGACAGATACGTCGGCGTTGGCGGGGCCACATGGCTGGACTTGGCTGCAACTGTCGTACAAAGTAACACAGACTAAGCATCCTTTGAGAAGCCCCAAGGGCAACTGGCTCGAACTCCCAGGCACAAGCTGGAGCCCCCTCTCTTTCCACTTCACCAGTTCTGCCAACTGGGCAATGATGTGCTATTAGCGCTGACAGACAAATTCTAGGCAGGGGGGGCCGCACATCCTTTCGAGGATCGAACAAAACCTATATTTCCAGTGTAAACTGTGGAAACGAAATCAGCCCGATCTGCACTTCTTTGCTACAAGGGACGTTGAGAGAGATGGTAAACATAGATGGTAAGAAATAAATTAGCCCATTGTGCTAAAACAGAAATACAGTGTTGCCAAAAAAATAAGCCCTAGCTGGTAATATTATTCCCTTTTATCAACTCCACTGGTGAAATAGCCTCCTAGGCTGTAATCTACTTTGTGAATATTTTGTATAAGCCAAGAACTTATCTAAATTGTGACCACCACCACCACGATTACAACTCTAACTTCTAACAAGGTTTTTTTTTTCTTTTACCCCTTCTCCCACTCCACGATGAAAAGAAACAGCTGTAACGGCTACAGCTGTAACCATGTTAACCTTACAAGGGAGGTAACAGTGAGGGTTTTCCTACTCCAACAAAACAAAAACCAACCATTCATTTAAGAATCCCAAAAAAACCATTCGCCAGGATGCTGCAGCTGTTTACGTGATAAAATAATTGAACATTTAATTAGATAAGACCAGACTTATCGACCAAAATATGTTATTTAATGCAAACTTCCCAAGTTAATGAAAATTATCGTCGATCTGTGATAAAACTGAATAAATTTAAATTTAATTCATTCTCCCACTCTACTACTTAGAAAAGGTGTGGTAATCCCACAAATTTACGATTTTGCGTGTTCGCCGGAAACATCCGGTTCAGGTCCCTTGAATCAGAAAAAGTGCGTTCTATCTGTCTGTCCGTCTGTCTATATCCGCCGAAACTCAAAAAAATTAAAATTAGGATTTGATATTTTGCTTAGGTACCATCAGAAGACGCACTTCCCTGAACTGACGTTTCAGTATAATGTACGATTCCCAAGCCAGGATGAATGTCAGCTAATGGGAAGTACGATGTCCAGAACGGAGTGGGGGGGGGGATCCATTAAACATTGTTACGCATTCGGTCAAATCCAGAACTCTTTTCTCTGAGAATATAGGTTTTAGTAGAGCTCAAAGGTGGCTGTGACGTCACGCTTCCTTTTTCGAGTGACTTAGTGTGCGTGTGAGTGTGAAAATCAGATTTTTTTACGAAAATAATTGAAGGTAAGGGATTAGCTATGCGGTTAGCGTATTGGATTCCCACGCGGAGGTCCCAGGTTTGAATCCAGCTGCTGACCCTTAGATTTTTTCTTCCTAGGAGCTTCTTACAGCTCACTGTCCGGTGATGGACAGTGTTGTCTGTACCGAGAGAACACTGTCCGGAGGCCGGCAGTGCACTGAAAAAAGCTCCAGGCGCCAATAACCTTAGATGTTGACGCGCCTTAAATCATTAAAAAAAAAAATTGAGCGATTGTAAGCTACAATAATTACAGAAAGTGTCAGAGGATAGTGTACTCCGTTTTCGCTGACTTAGCCGGAAGTAACTTTGGCCCAAATATTAGATATGTGTACGTAACTTTGTAAATATATAAAGGGAAATGAAAGGCAGGGAATTAAAAAAAAAAAAAAAAAGTCTGAGGACTATAACTATTTGGCGGGTAGAGTTCGCGCGCAGTCAATATTTGGCGGCTGGTGGTGACGTGCTGCCGTGCAACAAAATTACCCTCTCTACTGTTTGTTTATATACAAAGTAAACCGGAAATAAAACTGAAAAAGAAAAACAAGGAGGAAAAACCTTGATAGTGTTGTGAGGGGGGTGTGGTGAGATTTATTCCCCCCTGGCTATGGATCATTGCTAAGTCCGCAACCCTCTTCCCATTTCACCCTCAAAGATCCCTTGCACAATAACAAAATAAGCCGTAACTTACCGGTCGGAAAGCAATGTGAAAAGTGCGTTGTTTTTGAGGAAAAGTCTTTCACGACTTTCCCTTACTGCTCTGCGCAAAGGTTCGAACTCACAATTTCCACGGAAAAATGTTTCCAATAAAAGTTTTAGATCTACGATTAGTGCCTCAAGTTTACGGAAAATCATTTTTGAGAGAAAAAAAACACGAGGAAATCGATTCAGTAACGTGTGGTACTTCTCGTTGGCCGATTTTGAACCTAAAGTTAACCTGGGGCGACCTCTTTCGCACTTAAACAAAGTGTAATCGTAAACAGCGTAGAATTAGTAACGACACAAGTAAATAACAAAAACAGCTGGTAATTTCAAATACAACCACTAGAGCAGCCTAGTGGTTTTATTGGGAAATACATGAATGCTACATTGCTCGCTAGTGGGCGATTCAGAGCAACTTTACTTTCCACAATCATTAATAGAGAGCGCTTAACTCTCTCTGTACATCAACAATAAGTTGTTGGCCGTGACGAATTAAAGGGCAGTGGATAATTCTTAACCTTCTTTTATTAGAAAGTGGTGATTTCTGATCTTTGGTTATTATTACAAACAAAATAAATGAATTTGTAGAGATTAGTATTTGTCGCTCTCTAGAAAAATGTCTCCCACCTTCGCTGAAAATACTACAATGGAACGTGACGTAAGTTTTAGAACACCGATTAACCCGAATTGTTACTTTACTGAGTCGATTTTGAGTCGAGCTTTTTGACTTTTTCTCGGAAACGGCTACAGCCATAATCCAATGGTTTTTTAAACTAGAAATATCAACATCTGATCTTAATACGTTTCATTTTAATTTAGTGAACAAGCAGAATATTCTAGTCAATACTAATATGAAAGTAAAAGTTACCATATTATAGAAGGCCATTTGCAAAATTAGAAAATGGCGAATTTATATTTATTTAACTACATGTTCACAGTATTTGTAACTTTTTTTTTCAGGCTTATTTTCAAAGTATTATTCAGAGAATATTATATAGGTAAAATCTACCTATGGGTGAAAATTAATAAGAAAAATTTTGGGTAGTATTTTTCATAGACCAATCACAGTGGCGTATTGGTGGTGTGAAATGTAGGCGGTACGTTGGGTTGGCTCGTCACACCTTCTTCAAATAGGCCACGCCCCATCAGTGAAAACCTAGAGCACACAATAAATGGCGGTTGTTGTTTGCTTTCATTTTTCTTATTCTTAGAACTTAATTCAAAACAAAATTTTGAAAATATTCACCAGAAACAAATCTATTTCAAATTCCATTTGACAAATTTTGACCTACAACTATACAGTAAAATTTTTAAATGTTGGGATTATAAGTTTTGTGTAAGATTAATCAATTTAATTATTTTGTAGCACGTTTGGCTTTCTTTCATTGTACAGAACTGATTAGTTCTCGATGCCAAAATTCCCCGTAAACCCACAGTGTCGATGAACGTCCGTATTTTTTACTAAATTTTCATGATTACATTTTAAACGTTTTAAGCGAAGGATGTTCAAAACACATTAAACATGTAAACGTTACGAAATGAGTGGTGTCCCAGATATGAATGTCCTTCAAAATTTCTGGAATAAACGCTTGCCAACGATTTAGCAAATATGCTATAGAAGAACAGGATTAAGGAACCTGTAGAAGAGCTCCCAGAATCCCAGATTAGCATCTAAATCCAGGAAGTACCTGTACATTGCATAAATTTCCGAGTCCCTTCTCAATTTCTGTTTTTGTAAAATCGCCGCTCGGGGACACAGTGTACCCAAAAGGCTCCATCTAAAGAACGAAAACTGTAGGCGAATGGGCGATAGGCCCATTTCATGTGAAATTTAAAAAAAATACTTACACATGAATTTTGAATAATAGTCTTTCTATTCTGTTCTATATTCTCGTTTCAGCAATTTCCCCAACATGGAAAAGCTGGAAAAAGGACCAAAAGAGATTTTCTCGCCGGATATACAGAAGGTAAATGATGTACGAGTAATTGCATTTATTTTATTGTTTATGTACAGACTGATAAAATTACGTGTACAACGGTAGCACCTTATGTATTTAAGATAATGGCATTACCATCCCTTGTTTCTTAGAGATTGGACTAGCCACTTTTTCAGACATACTGGCGTTGTTGTGGGTATCCCAGCCTAACAACACAAATAGTACACACACTCATACTCCCAACACTCAACAATAGCAGCCCGTAAGTTGAAATGTTACCACTGCAATTACTTGGATTAAGCAATTCAACAGCAAAGTCAGGCACATATTGACATATAGTAAATTATACAGGGTTTCTAAGTTCTGTAAGGATCCTAGACATTGCAGAGAGCCACAATAGAGTTTGCAGGCTGCAGCGAGTCTAGAATTCCTGTGAATGTGGGATTCCAATTCGATAGAAAAAAAAACACCTCTTTAGTTCCAACTTTAACATGAATGTTGGCAGGCCTGGGCGAAAAGTCGTTTGACCTTTTTTTCTGTTTGCCGTCACACAATCACTCGCTGATTGGCGTTTGACGTGCCTTTGAATGACCCAAAACTAGAGTCATGTTGAACAACTGTCTTGAGTAACATGTCGACTAATCCTGGACGCGAGGTGGCGTTTGGCTTTCCTGACACTACAAAGGGAATGAAAATACTCTTTGCACTTTTGTTTTTAAAGGGAATAAACAGTTTTGGTTACGTCAACTGTTTTAACTTTATGGTGACCATTGGAAAGATTAGTGACAAGCAAGTGGAAATTTCATCACTTTTGGTGTTCTCAAAACCGAAATTGAATTTAGTTTGGAAAATCTTCTAAAAGAATAGAACTTCTGACTGCGTGTACATTTTCCTTGCCGATAATAGCTCTTCAGGCAGTTCTGGATGCACTAACAGCTTGCTACTGGATAAAAGAACTGCTTTTCACGCTTTTCTTTCTTAATAGCATCACCAGCCTTGAACATGATTTCTAGAAAGTTGCAGACTTTTCAGAAAAGCTTTCTGACAAATTCAAGTTGAAGGGAAAATCACTTGTCTCCCAATTATCCGCCACAAAACCAGCTCGTCTTGGTTGGTTCGGCCAAAGTGAACTTCAGATAGTAAAGTAAAGTAATGACTATTTTTTCAAGCTAGCTTTACATCCAACTACACAAATTAGGTGTCATGGACGGAGGCGACTAGTAAACATATTTTACTGCAAAATTTCTCATATTAACCATTAATGGTATAGACAGGGAATATAGCCTAGTACCGCAATACATCTTAGCTTTGCGGGTCTAGTCTCTAACCACTTAGCTATCGTGGCGCCTGACAAACATACTTTACTGCAAAGTTTCTCATATTAACCATTAAAGGAATAGACTGGGAATATAGCCTAGTACCTCAATACATCTTAGCTTTGCGGGTCTTGCCTCTAACCGCTCGGCACTTGAACTTCAGATAGAAGTTTTCCAGAACCGTTTTCGATAAGTTGCCATAAAACTTAAAGTGAAACTTCGTTAAGTGAGGAGAAAAGTAGGAAGCAATTTTCTTTGTGAGATATTTACTCTTAAAATTATTAATTAAAATATAAATTCTTAATGACTTTACTGATAGGATTTACTGCTGCTTGAGGAGCAAGAAGGATCAGTGAACTTCAAGTTCGGAGTGCTGTACACCAGGCCCAATCAAGTCACGGATGATGAGATGTTCAGCAATGGTGAGTAAATCATGGAAATCATGAGATTGTAGCATTGATTGATTGGCTTTAATAAAAGCTGTTTAATTTTTCATCTCTTATTCCCATCTTCCGTGATAGAGGAAATATTACACCTGTGGTGATTTGTACATGTAATGGAGCTATACCGGAAATACAAGGTGAAGTTTTCAAGAGTACGAAAATCGTGTTAGTTCAAATTTGATATTTCGTTTAAAATTTTTTAATATGGTTTTTGAATCCTAACCTGACAGTCGGAATTCCTCTTTACTGAGCGATTTTTCCTGTTTTCTGATTGCTCAGTAATAGCTTCTACTGTTTCCTGAAAGCGTGGCATACCTCTTTATCTAGAAAGCACAACTTCTGAGCAGAGGTGAAGTTAAGTTTTTCACTAAAAGCAATGTTAGTTTAATCTAAATCTAATCTAACTACTCTGAGTCAGCGATTTTCATGAAAAAAGGCTGCATCACTTTTCTATGTCTGGACCAGCAGCAGCTGTACTAAGACGTCCCGAACTATAACTTGGTAAGTCACAATAAACTACATTAAATCACATCTCTGTTTTCGCTCTATTCTCACAGAAACTGGCAGCGTGGAGTTTGAACGATTCACAGCTTTACTTGGTGACAAGATACGACTCAAAGGATGGGACAAATATAGAGGTGGTTTAGACATCAAAGGTGAGTAGGTTTCCTTTGTATACACTGAGGTTATAATCACTAGGTTAGTTTGCTGCAATGAATTCTTTTTTTTTTCTAGGCGATATGACCGGTAAATATTCCGTGTACACAATATACGAAGGCCATGAGATCATGTTCCACGTGTCTACGCTGTTGCCTTACTCTAAAGACAACAAACAGCAGGTATAAGAAGTTGAAGAAAGGTGCAGAAAATGAGAAAACTAAATCATATTTCCACAAAATAATTTGCACCATTCAGAAAAAGAAGTAAATTTTTCAAGTCTTGAAACTTTTCGTTTGATTGCATTCGCTCAGTAGGAAATAAAATTGGGGTAAAAATAGGAAACAAATTAAAAGTATTATCTGCAAAAGAGAAGTTTAGAACATCCAGTTTGGCAACACTGAGGTATTCTTTGGGGTGCCATAGTCTTTGAGTTTAGGTCATCTCTGGCTCATTTGTATTCCAACAAAATCTTAAGATCAATCTTAATTCTGTGTTCTACAACCAAGTTGCTATAATTGGTCACTACAGAATAGAGAGAAAAGTTGACCAGCTCGTTTTGCCGATTTTAAACTCTGTAAGAACATGTACTCTTTTTAAGAAATTCCCTTGAGTCCGTAAACAACTTAGAGGAGCAGCAAGTAATGTAACCATAGTAACCATCAAAAATTGTCATTCTCTCCCAATTGAAATCATTTACTACTTACGCTAATGTAAACAAACTTGGAAAGTTTAAAGCTTGAAATATGTCTTTATTCTGGATGAGATAATTTCTTCAAACTGTTGAGCAATCAGCGTATATTAATTGATCTACAATTTTCAGGTAGAAAGAAAACGCCATATTGGCAATGATATAGTGAACATAGTGTTCGTGGACGGTGGCCCCTCCCAGATGGCCAATTTCAATCCATCCTCCATTAAGTCTCAGTTTACACGTATCCTTTTTCTTACACTTACACTTATTTTATGAAGTTATTTTGAAGTATCTAAAAATTGTACATTAATAATGTAATAATAATTAAGAGGGTTTCATATTTTTAAATTTTAATCGATATCATTCGATAGCTATGTTGATAAAACTGTTTCTAGAATTCCTTGACATGTGTCACGTTCAGATGTTTTCGCCGTAGTCAGCTATTCTGCAGAAGATCAATCCTACAGGCTGGCAGTATATTCCGAAGAGTCTGTACCATTATTCGGGCCTTCGCTACCCTGTCCTTCAGTCTTTCGGGAACCGGGTGATTTTAGAGAATTCCTTCTAGTTAAATGTTAGTACTTGAATAGAAATAACATTAAGCATGTTCACTAAGCACGTTCAAAGTACAAAATGCCATGTTCTATTATATTTTCTGCGCAGTAATCAATGGCGAGAAGGCCACCTTTAATACGCCGATATTCGCACAGAAGAGAGAACGAACTTTGGACATGTTGATTAAAGATCTCTGTTCAGAACAGTTGGGAGATTCCAGTAGAGCGGTGAGTGTATACTTGACAGAATTCAGGTTCAAAGAAGGTTTAAAGTGAAACGAAAATGTTCAAAACAAGTTAGTTTGTTCCGCTTTTATTTGTTGAACTTACCTTAACTCACTCCAAAGAGCTTTAAGAAGAGCTTAATTGTTTCATTTAAGCTCTCTTTTCACTAACTCTCCATTCTGACTCAATTAAGAGCTCCTATTTGGGCTCCGATCACGAATAGATCCTGAAGCACTGCTAGTTTAATGTATTTAATGTGTTATTTATTTTAGTTTTGTAATTAATAAATTCCTAATAACAGACAATGCTGAATCGTCGAGCATTCTCGGACGTTCTGCCGGACGCCCCTAGAGGATCTCGACGGAAAGAAGAAGCACGTCAAGTGGAGTTCGTGCGGATTGGCCAAGCGTTGAAACTGGAGACAATAGTTAAAGGAGATGCGCCCACATCGCTGGCCACCACCGGACTGTACAAACGGGCTCCCTGGGAGCCGCACTGTTTCTATCCGGATTTTGCGCATGAGATCCTTTGCGGTGATTCGTGGGGTGAATCCAAATTGGTTCTTTCGACGGAGAGTGGGGTATTCGTTGTTGAAGGTAACATTTTTTTCATTGGTTTAGATTTTATGAATTTCAAATAAGTCTTAGTTATTAATGTTAACCATTTCCAGATGGACTATCACATAAACAGATCTTTGATAAATCAGTGAGCATTAAGCAGTTGACCGTGGTGGAAGCCCATGGTATCCTTCTGTTCCGAGCCGATAAAGGTAAACTTAGCAAAATATAAGCCTTAATATTTAGCTACACCTATATTACACAAAAGCATTACTTAAGTTCTCAATAGTAAGTTTTCTTCAAAGTAATTCGTTCACAAAAAGTTCAAACTTAGTTTTTCAAAATCCCTAAACCGAAAAGTAGCTCTTAACTGAGAATATTCCACCTCTGAGAGGAACCAATTGCCTCCTTGAGATTTCTTAGAAGCTCATGTATTCTGTACAAATCCTTTAGTTCTTAACCTCCCAGCTGGTACGGGAGAGACTTACAAAGTAGGTTCTGGTAGTTTTCATAGTGGGAAGGAATTCAGTATAGGATTTCCTGGTCGACCACACTGTTCGCCCAGTCGGCATCTTCAAATCCTTCTGAGTTTAATTTCATATATATGTTAATTTTTCCATTTGCAAAAAATATAGGAGTAGCCGGTCGAGACAGCAAGATCCACGTGTTTAGATTGTCTGACTTCGAGACTGACTCGAACGAAGTGTTCACCAGAGCCGAACTGAAGGAGCACAAACTGGACCGAACCAGGGGCTGCACCATGTACGCAATCAGCAGACCCGGAGGATCTCACTTGAGAATGGTCAGTTTTCTGGTTGCTTATTGTCTTTTAAGAGGAGTATGTTATTTTATATTTTGTTAGGAATACTAATTGAAATTCTAACTATATATTTTAAAGAAAAATATAAAGTAAGGGTTGCTACATTTGAACAACAAAATTGTTTCTGATAATGACATTCCATCCTTGCTTTTATATATTATCTAGTTTGCCATGTTTTCTTAATTCATCTAAATTAGGCCATTTTTGTTCTACAGGTAGTCAGCATAGGCAAGAAGCTGCTTGTGATGCAGTGGAGACACTCGGCCGCCTGGACAGCATGGTGTCCGGCCAGCGACACGGATACCGTCGAAGGATTTCAGTATCTCAAGGTAAATAGCGAAGATTGAGAGTATCTATACTCTGGTATCCGCGGATGGTGTAGAAGATGTCAGAGGTAAGGAATAAAGTACTCCCTACTCTTTGGGAGGGTACGGTCTTGAATGTGGAATAGAATCTGAGCAGGAATATTGTAGAGGGAAAAGTAGACGATCTTTTAGGTTGAGGAAAATCCTCGTCCATGAGGAACATGCTTCAGGGATGAGGATCTTGGATTTTAAGATTCTCTTGTCTTTCTAAAGAAGAAGTATTCTATTGGAGTTCGATTTTTACCGGAAATCCATGTTTGGAGGTTTCCAGAAAGAATGTTGAAATGATGAAAGTTTCTCATCAAAGTTTGTTTTTCTTTGTTTACAGGAAATTTCTTTGACAGAATCACCAACACTGATCACGCTCGTCGACTGCACAACCGCTACGTCTGCCGGCGGCGCTGCAGACAATACGATTTGCATCGGCTACAAACATCAATTCGACTTAGTCAGCGAGCGGACCGGGGAAATCAGCAAACTGTTCGCCGTACAGGACGGCATCCGGGCGCATCTAGTGGCGTCACTCGACCTCTACGAGGATGAAGAACCTGAACTATTGCTGTGCTATAACAGTGAGTGTTGTTTTCGTTGTTCGTTTATTTCTCCAACTAGTAGGTCTTTTGTCTTCTTCTGTTGATTTATAATGGCTTCTTGTTTCTTGTTCACAGATACCTGCCACTTTCAGAAGATATCCGACAGTACGTCTAGTAATGAATTTGATTTCCACTGGAACTCAATCCCTTCTGATATTGGTAATTTTTTATTTTTCATCTGTAAAAGGAAGTAAAGTTAAAATAGTATAATATGAAGTGGTTTAGCTGTATGGCTGGAGCACTGAACTTCCTAAGAGCCACTTTCCGGTTAGGGCGGCAGTGTTCTCTGCTGTTACGAGAGAGCACTTTCAGGAAGCTGTCACTGGAAAAGGCGACAAGTTTCAATCACCGAATGTCTCGATTTTATTTTTTAAAATTCCAATTTTTATATTAGGTTTATGGAAACTATAGCGATATAATTCAGGAACCCGTCTGTTTGCTTGTCATTTTATTCATTCATATTACCAGTGGCGTAGCTGAATCAGGGCAGACATCCGGTCAGATAAAGCCGTTCTGGTAGAATGATGAAATAGGCTTCTGGTTTCGAATCCGAACCATTGCTGATAAAGGACTCTTTGCTAGCAAAAAAGTAGAACTTACAATTGATTTATTAAGTATCCACGTTAAAAGAACCTATCGTTTTAATCAGAAATTATGTTCACAGTTTGTGCCTTTCCATACGTTTTGGCATTCACATCAGATTCCATGGAGATTAGGCTAATCATCAATGGCAATCTGGTGCAAACTATGGCCATGCCAAAGTTGAAGTTGATATCTTTCAAGGTAAATTAATTTTTCCCCAATAGATAAAAATACATTTTAATATTAGTGTAATTAATAAGGATTTTTTTATTTTTAGAACGACATATTCTTTGCTACAACTGCACCAGAATTTTTCCAAAGTAAATCTGAACGATTACACATGGATATCAAACTGGACGGGAAGGAAGTGAGTCTTTCGCCGCCATCTTCCCCACACTGTGAGTACGGAGATTATACCACTGTCTAGTTTGAGCTAGAACTATTCTGGCTCCCTAATGAGTCAGTGTTGGTGCATAGAATGTAGATGACTGTATGAATGAATAAAGATATTACCTGTGAGCTCAACTATATCTGCCGGCCCCTTTGAGTATATTGAGAGTTTTAGGGCGTCATTGTGAGTGATGTTAGGCGGGGATTCTCTCAGAGTCAGCTAGAATCTCCCAGAAGTGGGATAGTCTAAGGGATCCCACTACACTTTTTATTTCACCTCTTGGTGTACCAGATCCTCCCCAAAGTTGATGCTACTGAAAAAACTTGATTTCAGTTCTTTCAGCCCCTAAGTCCACATTCTCTTGCACAGCCTTAGAGATACATAGTAGCACTACATAATCTCTTTGTTTCTTACAGCCATATCACCAGAAGCACGACCGTTTCGCCTGTATCGCATCCCTTTACATGCTCTGAGCGGTCTGGTGGCCGCCTGTGAACGCCGCTGTCCAACACCCACGCCTGAACCAGTCCAGGAGACTTCCAGCGCTACTTTGTCGCCAACCTGTCGACTCTTGTCTGAACCACCGCGAGGCATCAGTCGCAGTTGTTCTTCGTCGCCAACTCCTCAATCCTTCCTACCACCGTCATCTAAATGAAGTTCACCACCTGTACAATTTGGACTGATCTAAACCAAACAAAAAGAAAAGAAATTATCTCCCAAATTATTGAATTCTTTAATTTTATTATTTAATGTTATATTTTTATAACATAAGACTGTTTTATAAACTAAGTGGAATCGCTAACTTTCATTTAGTAATAGTAAATAAGCTGTTAGAGATGAGGTCATATTGTAATGTTAGTTCATGTAAAGTATTAAGTATTAAATTAAGTTCGGATGGAAGACGTACTCAATGATGCTCACACCAGCAGCTACTTTGAGGAGTGTGCTATTTTTCTTTGTGTTTTATTCGCTCATGGCCCGAATGCTTGCCACTCTAGTTGTATAAGTTAACATGTTTTCGAAAGTTAATTATAAATTGACTGAAACTGGAGTTTATGTTTAACGGTTTGTTCCAAGGCAGTGACTCCTAGAGGTAGGCCATGGTTTGTACCAAGACAGTACAGTGACTCCTGGAGGTAGGCCATGGTTTTCCAGGCTGAGATCATCGAATGCATTTAGTGAGAAGGGACAGAGCTTTGAACAGCCGTGTTGGAGCTCCAAAATATGCTCCTTCTTCCAACCAGTATCCTTCTTCAGGATTTGCATTTTAAAGTAAGGGAGTATTTACCTCCTTGGGGCTTTTATTGCAATAATAAGGATATCACACACTGAGGCCTAGCATAAAATATAACCACAACAACCAAAGGTACGTATTTTCTTGCACGTGACTAGAACTAGCTACTTACTGTTACTTCTCATCATTGCGCACCATCGCTGGCGCGCCCAGGTATCTGAAGCAACCTTCGAAAGGTAGGAATGCTCTCCACTTTTGTCCGATTCCTCTAAATTTCTTGGTTGAATTTATGTTTCTTATCTTCATTAATCCATTGGGCCCAACTTCCTTGTGGCATAACAATTCCTAATCCTGGAATTCTCCTAAAAAAATTCTATCACAATTTCAATTCTCCTAAGTAATACTGGGCGAAGTAACATTACAATGTAGTTCATAAAGTTAGACCACTTTATAGTTCTGAGATGAAATACTGTTGATATATCTCCGAATTTATGAGGGGCGGAGCCTCTTTAAAAAAATATTTACTGAGAATATTTAGTAAAAATTTAAAATAAATATATTTATATTAAAATATGATTTTCAAGGATTTTCTGGCTAATCTGCACAGACAGGAAGCCAACAAACAAACAAAAAAAAAAAAAAAAAAAAAGGACGAACAATTTCTAAATACATGGTATTACATGTTTATTATTATCATTACTTAACTATTTATTTACATTGTTACTACTACTGATACAATTTTTTTGTAATCTACCAAGTCTTTCTCTGTATTACAATATATATATATATATATCAATATACGTATATATATAGATATCAAATTAAGAATATTTTAATTGTATTGTACATAAGAATTTATGTATTATTGAATAGAACATTATGTAATTATGGGTTAGAACTATATTAAAAGATGTTTTTTGTTATGGTGATGAAATTATTTGTTAAGAGGTTTATAATTGAATTAGATTGAATTAAGCTGTATGCTGAAGATGACAGTATTCATTATAAAATTCTAAGACTGGATGAATCGAATTGTTACTGTTGCCCAACATACTTCAAGATTTTCCGCTTGAAGTCTCAGTAGTCTGGTAATTTTCCTTCGAAAACACGGCTATTCACACCCCAGATACGCTCTAGCTTGGAGAGTTGATAGAATGAGCAAAAGGCTGATTTGAAAGAAGGATTATCTTAAGTTTTGGAGGAGCAATTCCTGTGACCTGCGGTGAACTGAGAATGTATGGTAATCATTTTTTGCTTTTAAAAGGAGCACTTTGGAATGATCAGAGCGCCGTTCTTGTGCATATGTGATTTTGGGATTGATAGTCTTACTAGACCATAGTAGGAAATTTGCTGATCAGGGACCAGCGTCTACAGCAGGATGTCCTCATTTTCGCCTTCTACGCTCACTTTGTGGTCTTTCTTGCAAGTATTCAACCAATGGCAGGGCAACAATGACGTTCCCTTGCGGCCTCATAAATATCTTCCTCAATATTTTCAATTAATTTTTGAACGAAATAGACTCATGGCATTCGTTTCCAGGAAAGTAATGCGTTACTCCTAACACTCTTAGATAGAGTTTATTTCTTCCTTTCGCAGTAACATTGTAGTAGAAAGCAACACCAACTTCCCAACATCAACAAAACATATTTGGTGTTCAGCACAAGACAATTACTTCAGTAAGTAATTATGAATTCGGGCGATTGATTAAGCAACGCCTTTAGAGAGAGAGAACCACTGGAAGACAACTTCAGGTATCCAACACGGTGAGAGGCCAATGCCTAGACTGCGTAAAACCAGATCATGGTCCCCGCATCTAATCTATTGTACATCCCGATTTGTGGTCATTTATTTCCTCATAAAACTGGAGAATCACACTTTCAATTAGCCTTTTGAATTCACTTTTCCAGAACTTAAAAAAACTGTTGGTCTTTGGAAGGAATATTTATATACTAAAGTAAATTTATAACAAAAGTGATTGGTTAGTTATGAATATAAAAATATATTTTTGAACGAACTTATATATCAAAGTATTGTAAATATATTGTGATTAAAAAATAATATATAAACAAAGGGCTTAATCAGGCATCTAATCAAAGATTGTCTTAGTCAAAATGAGTGACTGGCATCAATAGAAACGGAAATGAGACTGGACGAACACAGCATAATCAATCTTAAGCACTCTTAGGTTCACAGGGGATCCAATCGCAAGAAGTATTAGGAGAGATCCTTGTTTCTGAAAATCGGTAGGTTCTCCATCTAACAATAAACCGTCTTGAGGAGCCTGCCTACTGGACTTCTTTTAGGGCCATAGTCTGAAGGAAGGTTTATTTCTTGATTCACTATTTTAATCAATAAACATTCGTCCAGCAACAGAAGCAGGTTACTTAGCTCGGTGTAGAGCGTTCAACTTCACGTACATACTCACCAGCTGTTTTAAATAAGGCAGTCTTTGTTTGAGCTGATTTCGGCATCTCTACATATCTTTACTAAATCAATTTTTCAATAAAAATTGAGAAGTAAAATAAAACAAAAAAGTACTTACTATTAGCCAAATATTGAAAAAAATAAGTCTCTTTGAAAACAAAGATTTCAATTCAAAGTTATGTTTAAGGAATAGGTTAATAAACATGTTATTTCTCTCTTTCACTCTCTTTGATCATGTAAATATTAAATTTTATATTTCTAAAATTGTAAGAAATTTTCCTCATTTGGAAATGGGGAAAAAAAATTATTATATTAAATATCAAAAAAGGAAATTGATGTGCCAAAATGCCTTTTTGAATGAAAATTTCATATTCTTCATATAAATGAAAATAAATTTATTGTCATGCGCAGAAAATAAAGACGTTTTTAATAATATTTAATTTTGCTTATATTATGTTTTTATTGAATTTGTATTTTCATTATAGTACTTTAATTTTTTGTACTTACCTTAGTTCTGGGACCACCAAAAATCTTTTTCTTTTTTTTGTAATTTAAAACAAAACAAAATAAGTTTGAAATTGAAGTAAAATTAAAAAAAAGAAATAAATTCTAAAGAATTCTGACGATTTGCTGAAGTCAATTCTTAATCGATTGAACAAGGTTTGATAATGCGCAGTCCAGTGTTTTCTTTTATCATCATCGTTCATATTTTTCATTCAAAATCAATTTAATTTAACCAAATTGTGTAAGATTGAAAAATTTAAATTTAATTACTGTGAAAGTGAAAAATTTATTAGTATAAACTTATAAATTGTTACTACAAAAAAATAAAGGATTTAATGGAAATTTATTAATTATAAATAATATGTAAAATAAAAAATCTAATTTTGAAATCTATCATTTGTATGGTAATAAAATTCACTGAGATTTGACGAACTGAGTTACCAAATAAAATATAATGTAAATAAGAATGCCTGCCTCCATGTGTATTCTTAAATATATGAATTAATCGATGTGTACTATGTGTTCAGTGATTTTATAACAAATTAAGAAATATAATAGGTTATATAAAATTAAATAAATGTATGATTAAATTTTATTTAAATTTATTTGTGCACCGTAGTACTTATAGCTTAAATATATATTTATTTTTTTCCTGCAAAGTTTAATACGACAGTTATTAAATCAAAAGTAGTGATGATTTAAAGTTGTATACAAATGACTCTAATACTTTAATGATGAAACAATTTTTCTTATCAAATAGTGATCTTTAGTTTCAAATTATCTCGATAAGAAAAGATTACTAATACCTGCAACTATGTTTTGTTCTTAATAACGATATGTTTTAGAAAACCAATTTATCCAACGATCATCCCTCTTCTGTACCTTTTTATATTCTCACTCACTGGTGTTTGTGAATAAAAACGCGAATATAAAAAAGCACTGCTTTACTCACTTGAAAAAAAAAATGATGCATTTCAAACAAATAAACAGAAATACGAGTACCATTTCCAAGAAAGCAGATATTTATGTTTCCTGTAAAGTTTAGTGTCAAATAGAAGTGTTTTTTCCAACCACCTTTAAATCATATTCGGTCATTAAAACTTTTAATGGTATTTAAAGCAATTTGATGACTAACTTTTTTTTTTTTACGCTTAGAGGAATAAATGAATATAAATTCCACGGCCTATTGAATACTGTGTTTCCTCTAGTTTAGCATTCTTTTCTCCTCCTTAGAATTTTCTTACCGTCTCTTGTTGTTCTTATTGTTATTGAAATCAGGAGCAAAGCGTGATTATGATTGTTTTCCTGGGTAGGTTGTAACCACGGTGATTCTCCAATTTTTATAAAGTCTTACTTTTGAATAGCGGATTATAATCTAAATTATATTTTGAAATTTTGCCATGCCTCAACAGAAATATATGGGACCCTGTTTTTAGATGGCAATGAGGTGAGGCTGTTGATCAGTCAGCTAAGGTACAGATCTTTGGATTTGAATGCGCATTCTTCCCTCTTATCGATTGACATTCTGTTAAAAATATCTGTTCAAAAAGTATGATAAAAATTCTTCTTCCGGTAAAGCCATAATCTCTGTCAAGCTCTCATTCATTTCTTACCTTCTACCGCAGTTTTTTTGATAGCGGATGAAGAATCTATTATTTGGCCGATAAAAGCTTACAGTAATCACTGTAGTGGTTTCCCGGACGCGTGGGCCTTTCCGGAAATGAGAAGGCTGATCATTTAACAAAGAAAGGAACCTAGCTGGATCAGCCTTCGTCTGCCAGTCTTTATGGATCTGCCACCAGTCCCAGGTTGATCATACTGTTAGGGGCCACTGAAAACAGAGCTTAGTTGGCTGCATAACCAGAAGAATCGCATGACCCACGGACTTACGTACCGAATCTACCTGGAGAAACGGCATTATTATCTGCAGGTCCACTTAGGGTATCCTGGCACCTTGTATTCAACCAGAAAGATAGACAGCTAGCACTTTGACTCATGCACTTCCTTCGAGGGGGGTCCTCCGGAAAGATTCGGACTCGTAGGCCCACAATTCCGGGCTGCTTGCACAAAAAGGGACTGGATGATGAACTGGAACCACGAGGACGATGAAACTTTCTCTTCCTTTGAGTGAGAAACAAACAAGAAATTTAGCCCTTACACCAACATCTCAAACTAGGGGACCTATTTTCTTCTTAACCCCGGGTGCAATCGAAAACTAGGCGTTTGTTTTTCTTTCCGCCTGTAAATTTAGTTCAAAGTAGTTGTTATAATTTTTAATTTTATGTAAAATTTCGAATTTATATGTACTTTATTAAAGAAAATAAGTTTTCTGATTTCAAACACAAAAAACATAAACACTTGAAACCAAAATATTGATGCTGGGTCGAAGCTTTAATCTTACAAACTTTTATATTAAATATATCGAAAAAATATATAATTACTGATTTAATCTTTATTTCTCACTTTTTTTTTATTCACTAAATATGAATATAATTGTGTATTTTTGTAAATATATATATATATATATAGAGAGAGAAAACTATCATTGTCACTGTTACGATATTATGATGTAATAACTAATACAAATGTTTATATTAAAAGGGAACTAAATAAGTGCAGTCTCACTGCATGTTTCCGTTTAATAAATTGAATAATGAATAAATTTGTAAGTGAACTTATTATTTAAATTGATAAGATTGTGTCCATGTTTTTTGTTTTTTAAACTCTTGAAAAATATCTACTTGAAAAGTGGTGGAATTACAAAATAATGAAATACTTAAATCAAAATTATTATGTATAATATTTATTAAAGAATTAAGTTTACTTTAGTCATTTTATTATATTCTTACCAGCTGATCTACTTAGACTAGAATAGAAAAATAATTTTGAACAGGAAAGTGCCGATGGTCCAATAAAATGGCAGAAACTCTCCGCGAGCTTTGAAGCAGAATGCTTTATAAATTTAAGTAAAGTTAACAGCGCTTTGGTACAGTTAAAACGTTATTCAAGGCGCCCTTATAAATAAGGCAGACGTCTTGAAATGAAAAAAATAAAGACAAGCAATTTAATGTTCTTTTGGAACATTGTATAAATTTATTTGCAGTTAATTTTGGCTCTATCTACAAACACAGATAGCTGCTGATGCCGGCACACATCTTCACCGGTAAACACCTCTGATGGATGAAGCCAGTGATCAAGAAGAAGATGTGGACGATGACCAATATACTCGGTGGTCTTTTTTCAATTTCAGATAAGAATCTTCCGGTGTGGGCAGTCTGGGAAACGTTGCGGCCGCAAGCACCGAATATAGTTCCGGTGGTGCCATGAACCTGTAGGCTTCTCTGGCTCTCACAATACCGTAATGTTGTGGTGACAGAACCTGCCAACAGTGAATATTAATTAGATATTTTTTCAAATAAAAGTTAGAAATTGGGAAGTTGAAAGTTTGTACACAGTCCTCGAGGTTTGTGAATGTAGTCCGCAAAGTCGGATAATATGAGTACCTAACATATATTGCCTAGAGACTCAAAGAACATATACTCGACACTGTCACCGCCTGGACTGTTTCAGAAGCACAATGCCGCTGTACAGGAAGGAAGTGCACTCAAACATGCATTTCCTCTGCATAATTTTCCCATTGAATATTAAATTTCCAATATTATTTTTGAAATGTAAATTATCGGGATGCCATCTAAATTAATGTTAGAGATTATAGTATCGCAAGTAATTTCGAAATCAGTTTCAAACTGTTTACCTCAGCAAAATCTTCCCACATAACAGTCTTGAACAACTTGGGCACCAGATCAGCGATCTTATTCTTAAAAGTTTTGCCACTGAAAAATGGACACCTGTTTCGATGTTTGATGCGCACCAGACGTTGATGCAACCGTCTTTTCTTCCTGACCATTCCTTTCTTTCTTTTCCGATACACCTGCGATTCGCTAGAACTGCTCAAAGATTCGCCAAATCTATTCTCGGCCACTATATCATACTTGGAGCGAAATTCTTCTGGAGTTTCCTGGCCTAAATGTTTGAAAGTTAAATGAACAGGTGCCCGTTTGATAGAGTATGGCGACCCAGTGGAACGACATCTTTTTATAAGATTTTTCATAATCTTGGTCTTCGTGAAGATTTTCTCGCCAACCACCTGGACAAAAAAGAAACAATTCAATCACTACTGTTTTTCTTACACCCGAGGTTTATACTATATTCAATAAATTTTGGATGCGCGGATGCGGAACACAACTTTACATAAGATTTAGAACCAGTTTTGGATAGTCAGGCGTAAAGCTCTAGATTCTTGTTTCTTCAGCTCGAAGTTGGTGCTGGAGTATTCCAGAAGACAGGAAGTAGTTTTTACATCACAGAATGTATTTCTAGATTGGGTGACAGATCAAACAGGATCTGGACAAGGAAGTTGCCCTAATTTTGGCGCTTGAACAGTATGGACGATTCGATATTTCCAAATGAAACGATAACTATCAATTCTAGAGCTTTCTGAACTAAGGCATTTTGTTTGGTGCCTTGAGCCAGACTAACTGAACGTATACTTAGCCACCTGTTTCTGCAGGCTCAGAAAACACATGCATCGCATGGGCACCTGGCAGATGGCTAGCCTTTGTAGGTTCTGTCAGGAGGAGGAGGAGGAAACGGCACTCTGCACGAGTTGTGTCAGTGAGAGGGGGCCTTGTCTGGGGCTAAGGATGTTATTTCTCGGGGGAGGAAAAAACCGAGGCCTGTGATGGGTTTTACCCAAGAATCGCTCTCCAGAATTAAGAGTCTGATTAAACGGACATGTCTTGAGGGCAAGTTGGGGAGCCACAATAGATCCTAAGGGGTCGCAGTGGCGTAGGCCTTAAGGGCCGCCCTGTTAGAATCTTAATCTAGTCACCTGTTTTACGATCTGTCTGCAATCCTTCACCCATAATGCACAATCTACCTAGTTAATCATAAAAATAAATAATAAAACGAACCTCCACATTCTGTTTATCTCTCTCTCTGTAGACATCTTCATACTTTTCCCTAAACTGATAATCCCGTTCCAGTAAATTCTTATATTTTCTCAATCTGACTCCAACGACGCTCTCGGAATCACTTTTGAGAATTCTTTTCACAGGCGTTGAGAATCTTTGCTGTAAACATTAAATTTTTTTTTAAGACATTACCAACATCTTTGCAGAAAATTGTAAAATAAATTGTTACACGTTAATAATGGCTCAACTATGTACTTAGCAAAGTCTCTGTCAATAGCCTGCTTGAGAGAAAATCTAATCGTTTAGTTTTTCATTTCTCTAACCACGATCTGTACCATTAACCATGTGTTTTTCCACATTTTCTTATTTGCTGATGTATTTTTACTTCCACTTTTTGCATGAACGTTCTCACGAAAACAAATCTGATGTGATCACAGTTTAGGAAATTAAATTTTTTTGAAACTTACAATTAGTAGTAGAAGATAAGTGCATACAATAACTGAAATGCCAAATTAGAATTACAACTCAACAACCCCTTTCCGGAGTGATTGAAATCCAAGCTGCAGAACTGCTCATGCGCAATAAGTATGTCTTGAGAAAATACAGCAAATTTCTGTAAAGTTTTAAATATCCAGAGTGATAGAACAGTGCTGCCTGTAACTAGGGAACCCTGCTGCGGAGGCCAACACTCTGGAAAAGGCTGCGGTCGCCTCAGAAATGCGCCATTTAAAGAGAAGCCCTTAGTTAACAAAATAGAATAAATGAGAATGTATCTCAATGTACTTACGGCCGGCTGATGAAGAATTGTGTCACTGAAGAGGCTGTTCAAGGACTGTTCGAACATTACATTTAAAAGGTTTGATTTTCTCATTCTTAGATTTGTTTGAACGAATTTAGTTTTATAAAACTCTTTTGGCAAGAGAGCGATCCTCCAATCGGCCAATGATTTTTCTTCAACTGGTTCACAGACTGGAAAGGATCTGGCAATGCCATCATAATATTCTTGTTCCAGTTTGGAATATTCACGACTATGTATACTTTCTCTAAACTCTTTTGAAAATTCTGACGACTCCATATCAAATTCAGAATCATTCGATGAAACTTCTTCTTTATAGTCTTCCATACTACTACCATCTGAATGTAAAGATTGCACACTAATTCCACTCAATCCTGGAATCTGAAATGAAGTACTAGGGGTTGGATTTAGGTTCGGCATTGATGGTTGCTCCTGGGCAGTTTCAGTGTAGGACACGCTTATATCCAATAAGTGTAAATATGATATATCTTTCGTTTCTGTCAGGTTCATTTCGGGTTGGTTGTCATCGGTTTTAGCGGCTATAGTAGACAAAACGCGTAGTCCCTCCTCACTGGAAGAAGTTTCCAGAGAAACGTCCTCTTTGAATCGACGTTCATCAGTCAAGAGGACTAGAACTTCTGTTGAAGGTAACGGCGGAACTGGTAAAGTCTGGAGTTGTGGTTCCGATTTTTCTGTCAACATTTCGTGAAAGATTTCTTCTTTCCTAGTTTTTCTCATCTCTTCTTTGGGAGATGGCGTGACTTCTTCTTCTTCTTCTTCCGGACAGGACAGCAAGCAAGAGCTCGCCTGAATATCAATCAGCGAAGAATCCTAAAAGAAAAAAAAAAAATCATGTGATGATGTGATCCCAATCACAAGGATCAAGATAAGATGTTTAGGCCCTATAATCATCAGGACCTCTTTATGAATTACTTCAGAAATCTATCAATATATTAAAAACGATAGGAGGCTACTATTTCATGTTCGACGTTTTGGGGCCCCGTTAGAGCCCGTACACCAGTAACAGACTCTAGCACGGGTTAGGCCAACAAACTTGTATTCCAAACGGTTGACTGAGTGAAGCAGGGTGTATGTTTTCCATCAAAAAGTAAGAGGTGAAACAGACAAGGTTGGCAAGAAAGCAACAGATGGCTTTCATGTTCGCGGCAGAGGAAAAGTCAGAAGCGACCGATTTAGAGCCAGCCATTTATCTTAAGCAAAAGCATTTTCTTACCATTTAAAGCCGCAGCGCTAGCCTCTTACCTCTCTTCTGATCGCCGAGAGTAGATTTTCATCCTGGTACTTCTTGAAGCGTTCAGCTTCCATGTCAACGATCCGTCTGACTTCCTCGTAGTCGTAGCGATACTCACCCCTGTAAGTGTTCATACCTTCAACCAAAAAATCTTCTTTTTTCGCCGTTTCTTTGGGTATTACATATATTCTTGTGTTGACGTCTATGTCCTTCCTAACGTTGATACCCTGCAATCAATTTCCTCTTTATCATAAGTCAGTTTTGAGATCGTGACAGATTCTCTCTAAATCTCAAAAATTTGGACATCGTATTTTTTTTTTTTTTTGGAAAACTCAAATAGCCGAAAATTTTCATGATCTACAACTCTCGATTAGTAGAATATAACTAAAGGCGCTGAATGTTCGCTGGTGACTGACAACACTAAAAGGTGCATGGTTCCTAGGAGCAGGAAACTGGACTACGAAGATCTCCTGTGTCCAGGACAACTGTCACTAGGTAATTCCTCGCAAAACTAATATCCATTATAAACACATGGATTAGAGTAGACTGTTACGTCTCTAAAGACGTTGAAATGCAAGTGTTATAGCATAATCTAAAAATAAGAATCTCTGGTTCAAATTTGGCTTCGAGGCCGCCAGTTTTCTCTCACCCAACATCCTATTGTCATGGCTCATCGTGGTTTCGCCTCTGCTTCTGCAAATCATCCATCTCCACTAGATAATTAAAATCGCTCAGCTGTTAATCGCCCACTTACAGCTATCACCGGATTGATACCCACGACTGCCATTACTTTGATTTTCAGTTTCAGATCCGGAGCCCATATTGTTTTGCGATCCGCTCCAATCGGTGTCCAGCAGCTGCAGTTTACCCTCATTTCCATCTAATTATAAAACTTGGTCATCGACAAACAGGAGAATATATTCATCCTAATGCTGTTTAGAAGGAAGCAAGTTTAAAACCTAATATTTTTTTTTTTTTTTTTTTGGCGCATCAACAGCTGAGGTCATTAGCGCCCGGAGCTTTTTCCAGTGCACTGCCGGCCTCCGGACAGTGTTCTCTCGTTACAGACAACACTGTCCATCACCGGACAGTGAGCTGTAAGAAGCTCCTAGGAAGAGAAAATCTAAGGGTCAGCTGCTGGATTCGAACCCGGGACCTCCGCGTGGGAGTCCAGTATGCTAACCTCATAGCTAATCCCTTCCCTACCTAATATTGTTAACATTATTTTGAAAACGGAAGTATATACTTTACCACAAATAAATGTCGAACAGTTTTTATATCAATGCGATAGGGTGCGTAGTAAGCGACTTTTGCGCATGTATCCAATAAGACTCCTTCAATCAGTATTACTTCGGCCAGGAAGTAGGTGAGCTGAAGAGGAGCTCCTGGCGACAGGACTATTGATACGCCTCTTTCTATGAAGCCTGACAATCTCTCACCTTCCCATCTCTTCAATGTCATTTTGGACAAAAGAAAATAATAATAATAATATTCAGTTTTCCAAAATTGAGTATTAAGGTTTAAAAATGTGTTTGTAATTTTTAAAATAAATGCCTAACTGCAAATTTAAGTATGTTTCTCTGTCGAGTAGATAATGGCCTCAAATGCGCCTTCATCGAGCTGAGAATAAATATCTCTGTAGTGATGCTGATCAGACAGTTAGCCCTGTATCAAGCTACTTCAAAGACTACGATAACATCTCGTTTTATTAAATTCTGTGAATAAGCATAATCTTATATTTCCCCTGTCTTTTCTATATGTTAATAGATTTTTTATTTGTATTTTAATTTTATCATTATCATTATACATTTTGTTCAATAAAATGAAATTGAATTCTGGTCTAGGCATTATGGACTAGCGGGCCAATGCCCTATTATAGCATATCAACCTCTTCAGTAAAGTGCGTTAAAACTTGTTCACTGGTAGCTAAAAATGACGGAAAGTTCACAAGCAGATATACAGGGTGTCCCGAGGTAGATGGATAACGACTTTTTCTCGGAAACTAAGATAGCTAGAAAAAAAACAAACTAAAAAATACGTATTCCCTGAGTTTTTTTTTTGTTAGAAATGGCCTCCACCATTAGAGATGCATATACATGCTCTTTCCTGCCAATAAGACCATCAGGCATGTAAAGAGATATCTCGATAGACAATTTGATGGGCATGTTATATCGACACGAGCGGCGATTCAGTGGCCACCTCGTTCACCGGATTTGACACCTATGGACTATTTCTTTTGGGGATACCTGAAAAACAAGGTGATTATTCATAAGTTTTTTTGTGTTTTTTTATTTCTGCTTATCTAAAAGCATTTCTAAATCTAGGTGTATCAGAATCAAGCCGGGATTGCGTCTATAGATAAACTAAAGCAAAGAATAATAGATGCCTGTAGCTCGGTTAAAGCCGAATCTATTTCTTTGACAGTAAGGGAAATCAATCGGCAGGAAAGAGCATGTCTATGCATCTCTAATGGTGGAGGCCATTTCTAACCAAAAACTTAGGGAATACGTATTTTTTAGTTTTTTTCTAGCTATCTTAGTTTCCGAGAAAAAGTCGTTATCCTTATACCTTGGGACACCCTGTATATGTAACACACTCAATACCCGCGCTGCAATTGGTGGTAACATGAAAAACTACAAAGATCCGGATTCCGCTCCAACTATTTGTGCTACAGGTGGAGCGCGAGTCAAACGTCAGCTGGTCGGGAGAGAAACTTAGAAATGTTCGATTTGTGAGGACGTGTTACTTGTCTAATTGCAAGAGTGCTCTTTATCGTTTAATCAAAGAGAGATGTTTTAAAAGAAATCTGTCCGATTAGCACGAATAGTTAATTATGTATTTCATATACCGTGTAAGGTTGTGTCTTTTTTAGCAGATAACTGGCCCAATGGCGTCCAATGGAAGCCCAAATCTCTCCGGTAATCACGTCAGAATAGTCAGCATCGTGGAACATCTTTACCAAGAACTTGGATGAAATGTGATATGCCTGAGGAAATAAGAAATTATCTTTATTCATTATAATTCCTAGAGTAAAACATGTTCAAACAGATCTTGAATGGAACAATAACATGACTTTTCTTAACTGTACAATTCTCACGATGAAAAGTGGACTGATTTTCTTCAGAATTCGTGCAAATTCATATCCTACCGCCCACATTAACATTAGTACAGTTGGCTGCGGCAAACAGAAAGAGGAGTTCCCGAACTCCTCCACCAAAGGAAAGAACGGAATTGCGCTCCAAGCACTTTCTGACTGAAAGGAGTTGCACGTTTCAAAATCACTAGCATATCCAAAAAATGTCGTCCTAGTTCGCAAGTTTTTTTCCTATTTCTGTTTCGAATTTTGAACCATCAACGATGGTAGTTAGATTCAACAATTTGATCTAGTGAATTTGACTTTCACTGTTTCTGTCAAACACTACACCAATTCAGTAAGTAACTGCTTGAATTCGCCTTCTATTATAAAATAAATCTCCAACTTTACGATTCTAAAACATTACATACGTACAAATACAGACTAATTTTCAATAACTTAATTTTAATATTTTAACAAAAAATGTTTCGCTATTTAATAACATGGTAACTCATTTATAACCTCCCTCAGTTTCAGTACAGACTGAAAATGCAGATACTCACTCAGCTGATGAGTGAAGGAGGTTATAATTTATCTTTTTGCTGCATTTCGCTGAGTGCCTTAAAAGTAATTAGGCAAATAATTTTTGCACAAATTATCTTGTACCTCAACAAACGTTTCACATTTCACATTCATATCGAATCTACGGCCAGTCACAATGCCTAGTTCGCCCAAAAGAGTCCCTCTGGATAAGATTAGGTCATGAGGTCGTTGAAATTCTAAAGTAGCCAGATGGTCACAGTTGGGTAACTCTCCGTGAACGACGAGTCTCTAGGAAGTAAGTAATGAACATATAAATTACCATTTCAGCAATTTAGAATTGAGATATTGGATGGCGCTGACACTTACCATCAGTGTGGAATCGGTAGGGCGATACTCCAGCTTGACCAGTCCAGAAACTATAATGTACAGCCCAGATGGATCGGTGCCTCGTTCTATTATATACTTACCATAATCAAAATGGCGGAAAATCGCGTTTCTCTGTAATGGAAAAAAAAAATCATTTTGGCGTCAAACACTTCTATGGCTGTTTCTTTCCGCTCTCTGCTCACTCTCAGGGCGTGTCCGGATGCGGTCAGCACAACGAAAAATGGCGGAAAGATTGTGTTCATCAGAATCGGTTATGCCAACGGTATTGATAAGCTTTAAAAATAACTATCAACTAATCGGCAAGGTCACTTAACCCAAGAGAACGGGTGCTAAGAAACAGATATTAAAACAAATTATCTCAAGGCAGTGAAAACTCCGCCCTGTGATTAAGTAAGTCAGTTCTTCAAACCAAGAAAAGAATATTTGATTTTTTTGTTCTGCGTGCAACTCTATATGGAATAAAGGGGAAGAGGAGGAAATCTTGGTCAGGGCATTGAGAGATTTGGGTGAGACAGAGCAGAATGAGGGGTCTTGAGGATCTATATTTGGCAGAGATGACGCCGAATTTATAGCAAATCTAACGATAATTAGAAAATTAAAAATTTAAGTCTCAAAGATAAAAAGGGTTGTTTTCCACCCAAGTAAGTGATTATGGGTGTGAGTTTGTCTCTAGAGCAGGCATGTGCAACCTCTACAGGACTATGGGCCGGATTGGAAAGTAGGAAAATTACGTGGGTCGGAGTACTTCATAGCAAATCGTAGTTTTAAATCGACAAATCAATGTACTTACTAATCGCACTACTATTGGAGAGTAGTTTCCTGTGGGCGTGGCAAGGGGTGGAGCTTTTAATTAATATAAATAAATAAAAACGATAAGAACCAAATTGTTTTTAACTTGTTTGAGTAATTGGACTATATACCTCTGTCCTATTAAATACTTATTTCTCTATTGAAATTATCTTTACCCCACATCATCTCAGGGTTAGCGGGCCAGATTCACTGATGTCTGGAAAAGTGGTGGCGGGCCGAAGGTTGCACATGCCCGGTCTAAGCAGAACAACTCGGGTCTGAATTCCCAGTATGGCGTGCAGCAAAGACATCCACTTTCAAGCAAAGAAAAGCGCAATTGTTTCTTGTTATTGATCGCTGCAGTTGTTAGTTATTTAATTTTCTCATCAGCTGAAGTTCTTGCCTGCTCTCATTCTTTTAATTCTATGAATATACTCGTACATAAAGTAAATAAACGCATGTTTTCTCTCTGCATACCTCAAATAATTGAATGAAATTCTTTCTTATCCATTTTATTTTCTGCAGAAATCCGATTACTGGCTCCGGTTTTAGCAATTTTATTTCATCTGCCATGGTATTCATTTTTTTAAATTCATCCTCAAAACATTTTAATTCTTGTTCACTATATTTACCTAGAAATAATAATAATGAAAGCTTTGATCATACGAGTTTTGGAAAGTTTCCTAAATTTTAGGATTACCGATTAATAGTTAATAATAAAAAGCAATCTGAAGGTAGCGTGACTTAGCTGAACCCCTCCTTATGAAAGGAACTTCATTGGACTCGTCGCTGGGAAACTTGAAAACAGGCATTCCAGAGTGTTTCACTTCCGAATGATTCAAGACCCAAACGTTAGTCATTTGTATAAGATCGTTGATTTCATCAGTGACAGCGCGCTTGTTCGCTTTATTCCGGATCGGTTTCGGATTACCATTCACCATTAGAATTTCATTCATGCGTTTGATATTAACAACCTACCAGCAAAAGCCTGAAGTGTATGTCTCAAAATAAAACATTTTCGAGGAAGAAATACATAATGAAGTTTGGGCTGTTTAGTGCATCAATGTTACACTTAGAGGCATGAATTTTGAACCGACAATATTGCCCAACCTCTGATAATATAAGGAAATTCGAAACAAGTCAACAAGATGTTTTATCCAAGACTGTAGGCTTAGCCACACCATGAGCTAGCAGATCATGGGCTCAAAACATTTTTTAATGTTCAGGGGATTCAAAACATGTGCAAAATCAATTTCGGAAAAAAAGCATCGATAAAATTGATGCTTGAATCTCCCTCCGAAATTCAATGCCACTAGCTCTCAACTTCATATTCACGCAAGCATTCCTAACTCCTTATATCATATTAATCTAGTTAGCTGTGCTTCAAAACATCATCGAATGTTTTGGTCTTCAAAGAGTGTTCTTTGCGAGTAGTTCATCTTTTTTACAAAAACTGATCACTCCCTTTCAATCTGCAAGCAACATAATCTCGCCTTCCAAGCAGGGTGAACCACCGAGATCATTTCTACTACAGCACGTTCCTTCGTCAACAATTACGAGTTCTTTGACTCACCAGTCAGCTTCTCCTCTATAAATACTTTGTACATCTCAATCAAGATGGCGCGCACGCAATGTCTCGTCTGCATGGTAACGCTGACGTTCGGATTCACTCTTTTCAGATCACCTTAAAACAGGCAGAAAATAAAACATGAATATGCACTTATTAACATGAATAAGAATCTTAAATAGACAAACACAGGATCACTGACATCGAACAAGGCTATCAAGTATTAAAGTGCCACGTTAGAGGCAAGTAATAAAGTAATCTTGGGCTAATCTCCTTATTGCCCATTATTTTTTGTGCTGATACCCCAAAAAATATACAGAAGAAACATTACAGTATCAAAGGAAAAAGACTGTACCAGACACAGAACTAAAGTAGAACACCCAGCACATTCCTTACATAGCACAGAATATTTTCTATTTCCCGAACACAGATACTTAAATCAGAGACAAACAATCAAAAGAGACCTTAAACTCCCACTAGAAATCAGCTAGCCTCAGAACTGCCATTAAAACCACTAAAGTGTAACATTTTCAACTTTTGATGTAAAAGTGCCATCAGAGCGGGCTGCCGACAACGTCACACAGCCTGAAGGTTAGGTTACAGTCTAGGAAGGTTTAGCGTCATTTAGAGTGTTTACGTTACTGTGTTTCCTAGTGTTTAACGACGGTGAAATATAACTAGTCATTTAATTTGTAAGACGGATTACTTATTACAGAATAGATTATTATTACAGAATAATAAAATCTGTTTTTGAAAACCGTCTTACAAATATAATTCTCATAATTATAACACAAGTTCCACTATTTCATTAATAAGAAATTACAAATTTAAAGGAGCAACAATAGAATTATAACTTGTGGAAATTTCAGAACCTTCAGTTACGCACATATTTTGAATTATTTTGTAGCTTCATAAATATGCACAATTAAGAGTACAAAGTTTGCCCCTACAATTGTGCACAATTTCAGTTTTTTAGCTGCATTTATAAACTGGTAGGAGATGATTTTTTCTTGCGTTACATTTTTCTCATTTTTGGTTCTGCTGTATCTTTTTTTGTAGCTATAGTGTTGTAGGTTTATTAAATGTTACACTTTATCTTCCCATCTTTTACATAATTTACTTTTAAATTGATACATAATGTTTAAAATGATGTGAGGTTTAACAAATAGTTAATTAAAAAGATTTAAATTAGAATCCAAAACTTGATGATCGTGTTATGGAAGCCGCAAAGAAGGCAGGTTATGGACAGGTTATTAGGTGTAGAACAAGGTTTCGAGTATGCTAAAGGTAATAAAGCTTTTAGAATGCCGTGAGGGAATGAAGAGTTGCACTTCAGGTGCGCTAATATTGCGATTGACGAGCGAGAAAGAAATGGGCTATGTCACGTCATGGAATGGACCAGCTATGGGGGTACTCATTTCGCCTTTGCCCTAACTCAAAATACTTTGTGGCGCTTCAATGCTTGTAGATAACCAAAGTATTACCTAAATGTTTGATGGCTTGTAATCTATTGTATTCAATTTGTTCTTTAAACTGTTTAAGTTTGTTGGCATTAGTTTTAATCGATTTCACATGTTCATTGATCAATAAATCGTAGCTGAGTATCAAGGCGTTACAGATGTCTGTTCGTTTAGATAATTCACTGATGGCATGGGAAGTTACCCAATTGGTAATGGTGTGCGAAATAATCTAGAAATAAATAAATGTGTTAATATAAGCGCAATTTCACTTTTCTTAATTTCCGATTTGCACAGAAGGTGTTCCGGCTAAAGTTAAAATAAGCAAAATGGAGAAGGAATGAGTGCCAAACCTCTCTGGTAAGGAATCACCTTTGCTTTTAGTGTGATGTGTTGGTCCTTTTCTAAAAATTGAGGCTAAAATGGAGAGAAAATTCCACTTACTGGGAAGATTGTGAAAAGCCTCCAAAATTCGAGCAGCTCAATCATCTTCAAATAGATGACGACATCACTGGCGCTAGTTATATTTGGAAACTGAGGGTCAGTCAAGAATAAAAACCCCTCGTAAGTTCTCAGCACACACTGATGAGAGAAGAACAAAATTCTGGTTTTTTTTGAAAAGAAATCATCTTTGCCAAATACATAAATCTGAAACAAATTTTCATTTTTAAATTTCTACCAAAATATAACTCTAAACTGTCCTACTTTAATATAACATTCGTTTGCCTTTTCCAAAATCTATCTAATAAGCCGTTTTTGTTTTAAAATAAATTATTCTTTTTAAATTTTAACAAGCAAGTTCCCGTTGATTTATTGTTGGCTATCAGCCGACACCAACGCTTCGTTCCAGCAAACACTTGTATCAACAGCTGAAACGACTTTTCTAACCAATTAATATAAATGAGCCGTTTATTTTGGAAGTGGCCTAACTCCATTTATCTTCAAATCGAGATATTTAAGGGTTTGCGTTTCAATGGATTTAAAAATATACGTATAGGATACTAATGAGTCATACTGCTTAAGTGTATCTAAGGGTGTTAAATTTATAGTTCCTATTAAAATAGTGGCAATTATTAAGTGAATAATATCAAGAATGGAGTTAGGCCACTTTCAAAATTAACATCCAGATTCATTATAAAATTTGAAGGTGCCCAAGTCCATTCAACATTATTAAAGATGCTTCAAATTGAAAAAAACCATACTTAATTTATTTTACATATCTTTAAAACTATTTCTCCTTCACTATCTGAACTAAATGGTCTTGTTCTGTTCTTCCCCGTGGGTGAAATAATTTCTACAATTTAATATTAAATTTTAAGTTTTATATTAATTAAACGTACTGGTTATTCAACTAACGCAATTGTCCAAAAACTGAGAAGTTAACTTGTTAAATACTAATTAATTAAAATTACTGCCTTCAGACATTATCAATAATATATTATTTCATTTATTTATTTAAGGCGCGTCAACATCTAAGGTTATTAGCGCCCGGAGCTTTTTTCAGTGCACTGCCGGCCTCCGGACAGTGTTCTCTCGTTACAGACAACACTGTCCATCACCGGACAGTGAGCTGTAAGAAGCTCCTAGGAAGAGAAAATCTAAGGGTCAGCAGCTGGATTCGAACCCGGGACTTCCGCGTGGGAGTCCAGTATGCTAACCTCATAGCTAATCCCTTCCCTTATTATTCTTATTTTTTTTTTTTTTTTTTTTTTTTTTTTTGCCGGCGCATTGACGTCTATGGCCATTAGCGCCCACCACACATTTTCTCTTTTCTTATTCAATGGCCACTAGAGCTGGGATGGTACCTATTGGCCTATCGGGCTGCCACATACATATCTTGCATAGCAAGGCAAGGTGGAGCCTAGGCTATCGGGTATCGGACCGCGCTCCCCTCTTACATCATCGAACTGGTCGACGAGGGGGAATGCGGTTTCGCCGATGGTACCATCCCTTAATTCATTACTCACATTTTGCAAAACTCACCTTTTGTCAAGAATCAATCAATTAAAGTAAATTATTTGGGTTTAGCTTCAACTAAACATATATACTATATAATCACGATGCCTTATCCGCTTCAAGTATATAGTCTATCGTAAGGAGGCTATTTCCGTAGAATCTAACTCGAGAGTGCAGTACTTTTAACAAATATTCCTGCACACTATTCTTATTATTATCTTGAATTAAGTATAAATGGAGTTTGGCCACTTTCAAACTACACGGTTCAATTATTGAACTAACTCTGAAACTTATGTGTCAAGAATTTATCGTATTTGCTCGGAATATGAGCAACCTGAAATGCTTTAATGATAAATAACAGGAAGTTGTACATGTAACCATGGCAACCGGAAAAAATTGACAAATGGAGTTTGGCCACTTTCAAACTACACGGTTCAATTATTGAACTAACTCTGAAACTTATGTGTCAAGAATTTATCGTATTTGCTCGGAATATGAGCAACCTGAAATGCTTTAATGATAAATAACAGGAAGTTGTACATGTAACCATGGCAACCGGAAAAAATTGACAAATGGAGTTTGGCCACTTTCAAACTACACGGTTCAATTATTGAACTAACTCTGAAACTTATGTGTCAAGAATTTATCGTATTTGCTCGGAATATGAGCAACCTGAAATGCTTTAATGATAAATAACAGGAAGTTGTACATGTAACCATGGCAACCGGAAAAAATTGACAAATGGAGTTTGGCCACTTTCAAACTACACGGTTCAATTATTGAACTAACTCTGAAACTTATGTGTCAAGAATTTATCGTATTTGCTCGGAATATGAGCAACCTGAAATGCTTTAATGATAAATAACAGGAAGTTGTACATGTAACCATGGCAACCGGAAAAAATTGACAAATGGAGTTTGGCCACTTTCAAACTACACGGTTCAATTATTGAACTAACTCTGAAACTTATGTGTCAAGAATTTATCGTATTTGCTCGGAATATGAGCAACCTGAAATGCTTTAATGATAAATAACAGGAAGTTGTACATGTAACCATGGCAACCGGAAAAAATTGACAAATGGAGTTAGGCCACTTTCAAAATAAACGGCTCAAATATTCAATACTTATAGTAAAAGTACGTAATTACCAATTTTTTTAGGCGGGGCTTGACGTCCAACTACCAGTTTGGTATCGTGGACGGGGGCGGAAGCTCATACTTTACTTTGAACATTCTTTTCTAACAAATACAAAGTATCTTTAAGCAGGATTCGAACTAGCTATCTCCCACTTACAAAGCCCGCTTCATAACTACTACACCAACAATTCAAACTCTAATGGTAGACACCGAATACCGCCATGTATATTTCTTTTAACACCAATCTTATAAGCTCATGAAAATTATAGGCAGAGCCCATCAATGTTGTGACAGTCGAAAACATTTCGCTAAAATTGGCAATGGTCTTTCTTCCTTTTGCATAAAAGATACATTTTTTTTTAGGTTTTTTGGGTTTTTTCCCCCCAAAACGGCGGAGAGCCAATTAATTGTGAAGAAGAGGCAAAAATACAGCTGATTGGTAGAAATAATCATGATCTTGATGGATGTTAGATAGACTGATGAAATCCTGACATTACTACATAGACTTTGCAGCTACATGTCGCTAGACACTTGGTTGTAGATTGCCGACTAGACTACAGGTCGCCGGCAACCTGGTAGCGCTAGTTACCGCAAGAGGTTGCTAAAAAAGTGAGCGTCACTGTTTCCAATTTACATTAAACTAACTTTAAAAACAAGCAAATATACAAAAAAAAAAAAATCGACTTACCTCCATTACGAATTCAAGATTGCAGAGAGTGTGTGTGAACCCATTGAAGAAGATTAGTTCATGCATTACCCGGGCAGATAGAAACTCATTAGGGTGATAGTATTCCTTGAGCAGATAGTGGATTGCAATCGCATCACATAATATAATCAAGGTCATAATAAACTGATAGAGAGGGTGACTCAGTACATTGTAAAATATTGCTTGAGATCTACGAAGAAATTATCCATTAATTTGAATTGTTTAAGTAATTACTTAAGTGCCGCCAGACGTGTTCTCTCGTTAAGGACAACACTATGGATTCGAAACCGTGATATCCGTGTTGGAACAGTAGATACAGTTGGCTAACCATACAGCTAATCCCTTCCCTTGTACCTAATCCTAGCTGCTAAATTCCTAACTAAATATTAGACTTTCTCCTGGTCATTAAAATGATAATAGTATGACCAAAAAGCGTACCTATATTGTAAATTTCGCTTTTGGCCTAGGTAAAGTGGCCAGAACTCTTTAATTCTTAACATAAAGTTCTTCCATTGGAAGAACATTCCCAGACGATGCCAATCCCTTGCGATGTATTTAATTTCCAAAATTTTCAGTTTACGACATCTAGCGTTGATAATCTCGTCTCTGAGTGTCTTATAAGCTGTCATCATCAGAAGTCCATCTTTATATCGCTGCTTGAATAGGTTCTGCAACAGAAGTAGATTTTTTTTTTTTTTTTTTTTGCAAGCAAGTGGTAACCGGTATTGTGATCTATGCAATATTACTAACCAACTGGATACTGAGTATCCTATTCCCAAAGGACCGAAAATCCTGGTCATCTTTCAAACTATTCAACTGCTTCTCGTTATGAAGGTCGTAGTTGATCAAACCCTGCAATCAACATTATTCAACTGATCAATTCAAACACAAACTGCGCTATTCCAGTTCAGTTCAACATTAGTTTCCTGCTAATTTTCTTTTTCAATAGTTTCATCGTCATAAATCGTAATTATACATGGATTTAGCTGGAGAAAAAATATTATTATGGTGGTTAATAAAAATATGGAAAAAAAGTTTACACAAATTTACGAAAATTTGAAACCAACTGGTTACCTGCATTCTTTGTTTATTATAAAGTTCAGGAGTGGAAACCAGCAGGACTTCCTCCAAGTTTCAAGTCAGAAACTTACTTCCAAACTCCCAACATATTGTAACGAAGTTGACCTGAGGAGAGAAGAAAGGTCTAGATTGTTCTAGGGGTTGAGCGACCAAAGTCAGTAACGGGCCACCACTGTGTAAACAAAAGGCCGGTCTCTACCTGAGCCGGAGAAGAAAGAAGCTAGATTGTTCTAGGAGTTTAGTGACCGTAGCCTTTAACGGTCCACCGCTGTGTAAAAGCCAGCTAAGGGAGCGGCCCCATTTGGGGTGGTGGCAGTATGTGTTTTCCCCAGCCAGTGAGCGGCAGGTGGGAATGAGACAGACGGAGTTGGAGTGAGACAGAGAGTTGGAGGAGGGCAGTCCGAGTTGGAGGGGGCAGGCAGTTAAAAGTGAGAGTGACAGAGTGGTAGTTAGTTAGTCTTGGAGAGTCAGTCTTTGAGAGTTAGTCTTTGAGAGACAGTTTTGGAGTGACACTTTGGAAGGAACAGTTTGAGAGAGTCAGTGTTGCGGAGTGCTTCAGAGTTAGCTAGTTGGGCAGTTAGTCAGTTAGTGCAGCTGAGACTAGTGCAATTCGGTGCAGTGCGGACCAGTGGTCAGTCGTGGAATAGTTTTGTGGCGTTACGTAGTGAGTAAGTAACAGTAAACTGTTGTGACTGTTGCAAATGGTAATGTGAGTAATGTTAATGTGTTAATAAATCAGACTACTTATAAGTTTAACGAGTTTTATTATTTATCAAACCCGCATAAATTAAATTAACTAGCGGCAGGCACTAGTTGTAGTTGTGAAGTTTTTAGTAAAAGGACAAAAACTTTACAATATGTTTTGTATTTAATTGAATAGGGGGACCAATGGGCATTTTGGATTGCCTGAGTGCCTTCCGTCTTGTGGAGGAACCGCTCTTCGTCACAATCTAGTCCTTACCTCCACCGCTCAGCGTGTTATCCTAATTCCCCAGAAGTTTAGCCTAATCCTATCAGTTCTCTCCGAAAACCGCCCTAAAAAGAGTTTTTAAAGCACAAATAATTAAACCATCTGTTGATGTTGTTGTTGGCTGCTATGCGAAAAATCAAATTTGAACTTGATCTGATTTTTTCTTTTTTGAGTTACGGTGGACATTCACAGGCCAAATTTGTAAAACAAAAACTCGAGGAATTGAAGGAACCTCGAAATGGAAATCTCCTCCTCCAGTCTGCATGGTTAAGTACTCTACATATTAAGACTGAAGAATGAAGAAAAGAATTAAGCAAAACAAGTAACTCTAAAGGGATTTAGTAAATACTTACAGTATCAGAAGTGTGTTCTGGCGTACCAAAAAGAAGAAATTTTTTCAAAAAAGACGTGTTCGCTCCACGTGTCAGTTCCGACTGTGAAAAATATTGCACGGCTCTGAAACAATTAGACAATCGATCTTAGAGATAGAAGACACAGTAATCGGATTAGTCTATGCCGGCTATAACAGTTTCGTGATTTGCGAGCGCCCAACGAAGAAGGCATTCCAGTATGATCGGTTCTGGAAATGATACTCTGATGCTTTGTAGCCTGTAAAGGTGTAAGCATAGCGAATAATATGATCATCCAATATTTCCTTCAAGATTGTAAATTCAATTAGGCTCTATCATCAGTATAGTAAGATGGTGACATTACTTACTTCCACCTTATATTTCGACTCAGTATTTCGAGTGAAATTTGAGATAGAGGTAGTAAATTCAACATTCTACGTCTTCCAGTATTCATTCCATTACTCATTGGTAAAGCTAGAAAAACAACTAAATTGAACTGTAAATAATCTAAACTAGAACAACCAACCTGTTTCTATATTGATATATCTTCTGCCAGAGTGAGTTCATATGTATAATATCTTCAGTATCTAAACGGTAGTAGCCCAGACGGCGGAGGTACCATTGGAAAGGTAATAGTTGCACCAATAAAGAGAGAATTACCACAAATGAAACGATTGGGAGAATCTGCATCACACAAATGAATACAATCAGTTAAGCATCAAATAGGATGGAAAAATTAATTGCCATTTCAGTCGAGTAAAATTTATTTGTGGCAACTGGCCACAAAACTGTCCACACTCTCTGCGGTCCCCTTCTCCTTCCTCTTCACCAGTTCTGCCAACTGGGCAATGATGCGCTATTAGCACCAACAGACAAATTCTAGGCCGGGGGGGGCCGCGCATCCTTTCGAGGATCGAACAAACGCTATGCACAAATATCATGCGTATCGGTTATCAAATTGGTAAAAACCTCGAAAATTGGTACTAATTGTGACTGAAAAACGTACAGGCTTTTGAAAGCTTTAATGGCCAACTCAATAAAATTACGGGTTTTGAAGTAGAATTCTTTACGAAATATGTGTATATTAGGTATATGGGCACAACAAAGTAAATTCACTATTGCAAGGTCAATTCTACACTGAGGCCATACCCACTTATTTTTATTGGTTCCCAATGAGTTGCTCATTAACGACTTTTCTGAATTTTACTATAAATTGTGCAATATTAAAGGAAACAGGAATTAAATTGCAAAATAAATGAATTCCAAAAAAATAAATAAGACTAAATTAATAGAGGTTTGGTTTTTCATTAACAGGATATGTTTGAAATTTTTATATTAAATATTTAAATTTATAAATTTTAATTGAAATGACCACTTATTTTTCATCAAGGCAAATCCATTAACTTGACTTAAAAGGGCTTTTTGCAACTTTTCAAGACCCTTTATTAAGAAGCCGCTTAGTATAATGAACGCTTCCACATAGAAACGGGGACATAGAAAACATTGGTGGAATTCCAAATTTGATGAAAGTAGGCCATAGGATAGAGCAGCGGTCGGCAACCTATTTCAAGTAGAGAGCCATTTCTCCTAAAATAATTTCAATAAATCTTACCAAGAGCCGCAAGGATGATAGTGTAAACAAACTCTGTAGATCATTTGTATTCACAAATTATTATTTTATGATATTCAATAACATTTAAATGTTCTGATATATTTATTTTCACATATTGCAAAGTAAATAAACAAATAAATAATAACTAAACCTGTGTTAGAATGAAAATGGCGGCAGTCCTATATATTACGTATTTGAATATACTCGTAATTCTATTCAATTTCTAACCTATCACGTTTAAAATTCTTTTTGAAAAAATATCTTTACTTTAATAAATGAAATTTTCATTTGTTTCAATAAAATTAAAATATACAATAAATTTTGGACAGGCTGAAGAGCCACACAATTTGGATAAAAGAGCCGCATGCGGTAGGTTGCCGACCCCTGGGATAGACGGATAGTTCCAGTTACCTGTACAGTAGTTAACTTCCGATCCACCAGGGCTGCCAACACAAGAGGTGTTCCAGTGTTGTAAGTTCCAAGTGTGGCCACCAGGACATCGCTGGCTCTTTTAAAAATAGTTCCGGTAATTATTGTCCCAAAGATTAGCAACCAGCATAAGCATCTGCAACAAAAATATTTTTTTTAACGTTTTAGTTAAGATTGCATACCACAGACGAGCGCTGCTGTCATTCCCGGGTGTAAACTTTTGAATTTTATTTGAAAAGTCCATGTTCCTGATTCTTCAGTTAGTCGCCATGTTTTTCACGACCTGCTTCTCATATTTAAGACATTACAGAGTTCTTCTGAATTTACATATAAATGAAGAGAAAACATTTAGGATAAAACTTGAAAGCTGTTGGACCGGAGGATTGAGATGATTGGATAAGGAGATGATGGAATGTTTGATGATTGAATTTTGTCACAACAGGTACAAAGAAAATGGAAAGATGATTAGGTAGAGTTTTCTTGAAAACATTTTACGTACGGTTTTGGAATTTGAGCACTGAATTCGGTATGGCATACCTAACGAAACTTCATGTCCACACAAATGGTAGCAAAGTTTGTTTTTTGGGGGGAGGGGGAACTTTCGATCGTTCGTCGAGAAGTCTCGAAGGCGGCCAAATTATCTGTTAGGTTGGTATTCTTCTAAGTCTGGTTACGACTTCCTTTCAGAGGATTACAGGTTAGTGGTTCGTCCATGGGTAAACGAAGATAGCTTACACTGACAGAAGAAGGGACAAAGGAACAAGTATTTAATTGGAGAACCTGGACATGATAAACTCGGAGTGGTAAAGTGGTGCGAGTTCCAATTCTGTTCGCTTACCTTGATGTTCGATTCTGTGCAAACTACAGGACAGATGTTCTGGAGAGGAGTTCAAGGTCGAGATAGGTCGTAATAGTTGCTGTATTGGATTAAAAGGAAAATCAAGAAATAAAGGAGAGCTCAAAATACTTCCACCTGGAACACCCGCTTTCACCGGGAAGTAGGGAAAAATATAAAACCCACAAAAGACTTGAGGGACAAAAGAAAGCCTTTAATTTTGGTCAGTAATCCAGGCTTCTACAGTTGGTCATATGTCTGAGAGTCATCAAGGTAAGCCCCCATACATGTTTCTTATAGAATGATGACTCTGTGGTATCTACACGATGAACTTGTTGATTAGTGGAATGCGTTTGCCTGAATACAAACTGGGTAGGAATTTTGGCTGCTTCGAGTACTGCAGTAAAGTAGTTTAATTAGCTTTGATTTTGGAGATTACAGAGAGAAGATATTTGCTAAGAGGAGTCGAAGATCATGTAATTATTTTCTGCGTTTGAGAGTAATTTTTGTGATGGAGAATTTGAGATGGCAGAGAAATTTGATACGGTTAGTCAAGTTTATCACCTCCTTGGTGGTTGTTTAAAAATATTAGCGGTTAGTAGGTGTTTCAAGATGGTGTGGTAAACCTACCTGGACACCACTATCACCAGATAGCAGATGCAGGCTGCCAGGAACATCAGTACCAGCGTTGGGACACTGTTTCGGGCCACAATGGTACCTACAAGCTGGAATACGATCCAGTTGGTTATATAGTCCACAATCTCCCAATGCTCAATTAGCTGTTTCACTTTCGATTTATTTTTGTTGGACAAGTCTCCGACCATCAAGATTATAATCATTGCTACAGCTATTTCTCCTCCGCTGCCTGTAAAATATCGTATAGAAATTAACCTTTTGCTACATATTTCTGGTAAGAATAAGACTGTGGACAACGTTGACGAAAGTCTGGTGTGAACTCTCTGTGACGTATCCAGATTTCTTAAGCACGGCGGTACTTTCTCACACCAGAAAAGTAATTAAAACCGGGCCTAAAAAGCTTACGAATAGCACCTTTCGGCATTCTCGAGAACCATCGGGCAACTCCGTTGGTTCCATAACATCACTTATGGAAGCACTTCCAATATCTGCTTATTTACTCAAGGTGATGTTTTAATCTCCTCGCCTTGCTAAATAAATGCAGAGACGTGAGCATTTTTAGTAAATAGCATTCTAGCCAGGGACGCTCTAACCCTGATTAATTTCAATATTACTTACCTAAGAATGCGTAAAAAAGTGCGTAAATGAAGTAGATAATGCCGGTGAGAAAGCAGATCTGCATGTAGAAATCATGGCGAGCCAGGGTTATGATTGCACTAAGACCCAGGTATCCGGTTGCTCCAGCACAGAAACCCACAAAAGGGCCAAACACCACGGCGCTTAGTTGGAACTCGCTTCCTGCCAACAGATGGTAACAATTAAATACTTCTGGAGGTTGCAAAAAAATGAAAGTATGATATACGTTTGTTAGGTGGAATGTTTTGTTTTAATTTATCAGGAACTTTGGGAAGAGAGGTAGGAGCACCCTTAGACTCTTAGGCTCTCCGGGAAAGGTTGTTGCTACCACCTTGTAGTATCCTCTCCGCAATGGCTCCCCAGATATTCCAAAGGTAGTACCCAAAATTAAAAAGTTAGCAGTGTTCTGAGCGAAGTTCCCTCTAGCGAAACTAGAGATCAGGAAGGCGACAGATAACCACTTTTCGGTGCCATAATTTCTTCTACAGTCCGTTGTCGATGTAGAAGCGATTTCATCATCCACTTGCATAATTTCAACCGCCCCAGCTGCAGAAGCACGGACACCGTTGTTGATCCGCTCGGCCGCATTCATTCTTTTACGTTCCCGCACAGCTTGACTCGGTCATATGGTGTTTTATTATTACCATTCGATTGTTCTTGAGAAGCCCTTTCCAACCGTATACGATCTCTGTATTTGGTTTTGGCTTTTCGACGCGTATAGGCCGACATTACATATTTTTGATAAGATTTTTTTATTCTAACACCTTTTTATATTCACTATCACTATTTTACACTAATGTTTTATATACAATCGATAGATTGTGACGACAGCTGACGATTAAAACTTAAACGAACATCGTAGCTTCTCCGAGTCAAAAGTTATTCTAATTGCAAATCACGATACGCAGCAAAATGATCTCAAAATGGCGGCGCTTCTTCCTTTGGTCCTTTAGCTATCCAGTGGTCTAATTTAATTTTGGATGTAGACGATAGATTCGAAACTATAATGACAAACTGTATCCCCCGATTTTGTTATCATTAGGTTTTTTGGATTGCCTCCATATGATAGCAAATTTAAAGACGTATTCACGTCAAAAAGTTCAATAAGTTATAAGTTCGAGAGGGTTTAATAAGTCAATCTAACTTTAATCTGCCAGTTTGAACATGCTCCACTAAATTTAGTAAATAAAGCTCTCATTAATTATGGTTTTTAGAGAAATCTTAATCATTGATTACCTATTTCTCCTGTACTGCCTAATGTGGCACGAAAGACCTGATACAAATGCGTTGACAACAGGACTGACACGAGTTCCTCGCAGTGCAGCATCACATTTACAAGCCGGAGGTCCTCTGGCAGGCAAAAATATTGGCGTTAATTGATTTGGTAAAAACTTAAGTTATTGCATAAAACATTCGCTTATCACAAATATGAGGAATTATGAAGAGCGTTTCAAACTTTGGAGTGTTTATCGGCGAATGGATAAAATATTTCAAAAAAGTAAACCTCTAGGAAGGTAAAAATTTACTTTACGTTTCTTTATGCTAGAAGGTTAGATTACAGGCTACCGATACGAACCTCATGGTTGCCAACCTGTACACAGGCAAAATTAATTTCTCCTTTTTCATGTCTCAAAATAAACAAAGCACTAAATATATCCCATACACTATCCACGAGCTCTAACACAAACAATAACAAATGGTAAAAATAAGAGAAGTCAATCAGTTTGTGACGCACCGTGAATAATGGGTACAAATTATAAATGTGATGTATTGCATAAAAAACAAATCTTGGTTGAAGACGACTTCCTTTACTACATATCTCGACTTGTTGACTTAAATGAAACATTGTAACCTAAATATAAATATTCAAACAAAACTTTTAAAGGGAAACAAAAATTCATTTAAAAAATAGGATAAAAGAAATTTAAATATATGAAACTTACGTGTACAGTGTTTGGTTAATTTCATTACAGCTTCTGTCTCTTTTGTGCTTAACACTACCGATGTGAACGCGATGAACACGGGCACATCTTGTGCTGAAGGAATGTTCATCAGAGCTAGATTCAAGAGGAAGAGCGTGATTGCTATAAGTGCAAACTGATTGAAATAATTCAATGAGGCCAACAGTATCATCTGGAAAAATTGAAAACGTATTTTTATTTCTATTTTGAAAACAATCTGATCTGAGTGCCTAAGTGTGAGTGTTCTGAGTAGCAGGTTCTGGAGAGCGACCAAATCTCAGTAGCTGGGTAGGGCCAAAGGTAAGCCCGTAGCCGCACTTGAATAGCCGTTAGAAACAGCTGGAGTGGTTTAATAATAATGAATAGTTTTACAGCTAACAAGCATGTTACTGTTTAAGCAGATTAACTGTTACAATTCGGACTAGAACCATTTAAAAGTAATATAAAGACAGCATTAATGGCGTAAACGAGATAAGATTATTTCTTTTAACTAGGGTTCTGGCTGCGATGGCCATACGTCCTTTATTTAAGTGGACAGTCCTCCAATTCACTGTACTGCCTAAAATAGGCCTTTTGACCTTTATTTCTGAAAGTCGGCGCAAAGTTTAAAAATTGTTTTAACAAGTTAGTTTCGAGTACGCATACCATCACGACCGTTGTTGTCATCGTGTCGTGCGTGCATTGGCGGTAGTGTGTCGCCAATCGAACGGCCCTTTGAAATACCAGGAGGTTATTTTTTAATGGTTTTTTTTTAACTGCCTAGATGGTGGATGGTACATTCGGAGCCGCTCGTGAGCATTCGTCGCCACTTGTCGGCAATCATCGGGGGCATGCGACGTTTTTACTGTTGAGTAAAATTTTAATGAATGCATTATTGTATTTTCGTTAAAAACTTATTAATTTCTTATGAGTTATTTCTTTTATTTTGTTCGATATGGCCTTTGTTTTTCCACCAAAAAATATGGTCACTGTAGATCACTTAATAAATCTAAGTGAAGTCCGGGTTTCTTACACAGCTGCTTTGGAAGGAACTTTGCCAACACTTCTGTGTGTGGTTGACTACAAGCCGCTTTGCCAACTTCATTTGTAACTGAATTTATTAATTAGATTATGAAAGATACAAAATTAGAATTTTCGTTTTTATTGGTTCCAATCCACAAGCTAACCAAAATATCATGTCAACAGATGAACCTCTCAAAGATGTTTATCTGCTCATGTCCAATCTCTTTCAAGTGGTGCATAAAAGTGTAGACATCGAATAATACGTGTTTTTAAGTATGTTGGTGTTTAGAGATGTGCATATCCTTCCAAAGCAGCGGTGGTGAGCTGGACCTGGTCTAAAAAAATATGTTATTTCTACTTTCGGAAGTAAATAAAATATGCTGGTTCTAAAATCATTCAGCAAAGCGGATCTAACACGAATTCAGCATACCTTGATGAGGAATAACGCTGTTCAAAATAGTTTAGGAGACGTACCACTGGAAAATAGCAAATCTTTGAATCAGTATTAAATGAAATGGAGATCATTTTAAAAAGAATTACCTGTAATGGTTTCCTCTGATAAAGATAGAAGTCTATTCTCAGACTTAGATTAATTAATATCACCGGTATGATCAGCATACAAAATGCATGCTCGTTATAAGAGGCTAAAGAGTTTATCATTTTAAAATTTATATAGTCGTGAAAGTTGAGAAAGGAGATGATGAAGCCAACTGTGAAGACGCCCACATGTGAGATACATAATGGAATGTGCAGGTAAATGGCCATCGATCTGCAGATACATCCGATCCATAAGGCCATACCAATGAAACCAACATCGTTGTACTGTTCTTCTTCTACTGCAAAGAAAAAGCAATATTCTAGTGTCATACATTACATTTTCTCGCAGTTTGGGAAATTAAATTCTCTTAAAATTTAAATTAGTTCCTTAAAAGAGTGTTAAATTTATTTATATTTACTGAAATATCAATAGTTCTTTTCACGAAGGAAGTAATGACAAGAAAGTACTGTTGGGTCACAGCCTCCAACAATCCTCTTATTAAAATCAGGGTCCTTTAAACAAAGTTTTAATCAAAATTGAGACCTCCTCCAGCATGCTACACCAAGTTCAAATTTACCCCTTAGGGCAACTTGCCTAGAATCTTGCAGATTGTTGCTGAACCGATCAACACATTTGATACTTCATATTGTATAGTTTTTAGACCCCCTCATATACTCAGAGATGGGCAAAAATTGAATCAATTAAATTCCAATAGAATTAAAACAAAATTTAATTTTAATCATAAAATACAAAAATTAGGATTAAGCAATATAATAATTAATTAATACAATTAATTGATTGAGTAAAATTCCAAATTTAGTTTTAATCGATTTGGACGATTCATTTTTTTTAAAAATTTAAGTGATTTATGTTTACAGAAATTGCCACTAGAGTTCTCCACCTTATGGAGTATAAAGTAAGGTTACAGCCTATGTAATGGCGGCCTACAAGTCTACAATGTGCCCATTTCTCTATTATCTATTTCACGATTAAACAATAGAAATTCTCAACTTTTTTGTTACCGTTAACGATAATTGTGTAAAACATGAGGTATTATCCCAAAAGAAATATTATTTATCGTATTTTTAAAGGGATTTTTTTTTCTTGCTTATTTTGAAAGTTTATCAAATACCTATGGGAGAAATGTTGGAAAAACATTTTTAAATTAATTATTTCATTGAAATTACTAAGTTTAAAGTATTGGCCAATCACAATGCAGTGTAGTTGCAGACTGTGGGCGGATCATGCCCACCTCTAGTGTAGCCACGCCCCTTCCAATGGAAACCAGTTATGGGCTGGTAACAATGGTGCTTCAATACCTTTCACTAGATTTTCTAAAGCTTTTTATTATTTTATCATATTTTATTAACTTTTTATTGTTATTTTTTTTAGAAATAATAATAATCTTACGGTGACGTTGAGACAAAATGCTAACAAATTATTCGAAAAAAAATATCATCCTCAATTTTCAAGAAATTTTTTATTAATTTAAGATTGTTTTCGAACAGTTTTCGCCAATATTCGACAGTTTCACTTTACTTTCTCATGAAAAGAATCTCCTACGAACACTACTCACATGACTCTAAATAAGGATTAAAGGGAAATGATTATCTCAGTTATATCTGGGCTCCTGTTCATCCTGAGTCCTAAGGAGTCACTTAGGAATCTCTGTATGATAATGTCTGTAAAGAGAGAACACTGTTCCGTCACAGTATTAATGCAAAATAAAAAATCAGAATGGAAAAATTTGAAGAAAATCAACTTTTTTTGTTGGAAAAGTTTTTCTTTTATTGCGATCTTTGTCTAATAATGAGCCAACAGTTTTCAGTAGACATGCCAAGTTTTAAGAAAATCAAGTTAAGAGAAAGTAGTTCAGATTGGATTTTCATTTTTTATAACAATTTTAATATAGAATTTTCCCTTCCTGTAATAAATAATTAGAATCGAAAATAATTAAAAAATGTTATAAATTAGGTATACTCACAGTCATAGTAGATAGCTTCTGTAGAACTCAGCAGACATGCGCCGATGATGACTTGTTGAAGCGCACGCTTCATCATTCTACAGAATTTCTACTGCAAATGATTTATAAAACTCAATTCTCTTGTTTTTGAGAAATGTGTTTTTTTTTTTTTTTTTAGCATTGTATATTTTAAAATTATACAATCACATGTTTAATTATAGAAAAAAATATCTTTTGGTGCGAAAACTATTTAGTAATTCTTGGACTTAAGATTAATTTAGACAATTCGTGCCGTTAGAGATAGGTAGCAAAGCTGAGCATCAGGGTCTCCAACTTATTTTTTTATAAAATATTATTTATGGGTAAGATTTTAAAATCTCTTTTGAAAACTTCTTCTTGAGCCTCGGCGAAGAAATCGCTCGTGGCGAAGAAATCGCTCGTGGCGAAGAAATCGCTCGTGGCGAAGAACTTGAAAGACTCTTGGTTATCGATCGGCTACGGAGTCTTGAAATTGTCTTTATAGACATTGAAGGGGATTGTTAAGTTCTAAAAAAAAAAAAAAAACAGAATGTAGGGTGCCTGCTCTAGTTCCAGGAGTATACTGAATTTAGCTGAAGACGCAGTGTTGGCTCTAATCATTGGATACTAGAGTCTTAACGGTTGTAAGTGAAACTATAACTACTCATCTATTCCAAATAAAAAGTAAAGTAAAGTAATCGCCTATTTTTTCAGTCGGGCTTAACGTCCAACTACCCATTTACTAGGTGTCGTGGACGGAGGCGAATAGCAAACGTACTTTACTATTTCTCATTAACCATTAAATAAAATCCAAGGCCAAGACCGGGAATCGAACCCAGTACCACAATGCATATTAGCTTTGCAGGTCTCGCCTCTTAACCCGCTCGGCTACCGTGGCGCCTCTATTCCAAATAATTTTCACTTAGAGTCGCACACATCTTGGTGCAGATTACAAACACACACACACACAGAGTAGTTGTACATCGCATCGCTCCTTGTGATCCTTAGACACATTATCTTGGACTCTGTCGACTCTATTTTTTTTGAGGTTGTCTTTGTAAAATTGATCTTTTAAAGTAGATGTGGTTTTCCAGTTTGCTGTTAGCCGCACTTTGCTGTAGTTGCAGTCACTTTAGCCAATCGTCCTCGAATTCCTTTTATACAAGACTGTCGTCTATCGGGAAACAAAATTACCTACATAGAAAAGCATCCTTTTCGAAGCAGGCGGAGGCGATAGAAGAAATGCTACTGTCTAGTTGACCTTGAAAAAAAACTCGCACATATCGACTGCCTTCATTTTGTGCCTTTAGAGTAAAGTAATTAAAGTAAAGTAATGCCTATTTTTTCAGTCAGGCTTTACGTCCAACTACCAAAATAGGTGTCGTGGACGGAGGCGACTAGCAAACATACTTTTACTATAAATTTCTCATATTAACCATTAAATAAATAATCCAAGGCCTAAGACCGGGAATCGAACCCAGTACCACACAATGCATATTAGCTTAGTAGGTCTCGCCTCTAACCGCTCGGCTACCTTGGCGCCTCTTTACAGTTTAAAAGTATCAACTTTAGTTGGAAAATTATCACTATTATTTCCAGCGCGGGTCACACTGTTTCCTCTTAAGTTTTTGTTTTAAAATCAATCTCAAAACATTAATAAATGAAATCCAAAATCAAAAAAAATCAATAAATTATTCTAGTAAACTTTTTGATTAGACACAATTTATTAATTGTTTGTTTTTGTATCTAAAAATAATTTTACAGATATGTTTTCGTTTTATTACAATTACTGATTTCTTTTTATTGTTTGGTTTATTTTATATGTTTGTCCATAGTTTAAAATTTTTTGTTTTCTTATTTTAAACATATTCATTAAATTTTAAACAAAACAAAATCAATTATACAATTATATTATTTTATTATAATTAGGTCAAGATATTACATTTATAATAGAAATATTTATTTTGTGTACATGTATTTTTTATTTAGTGTAGTTACAGTCTTAAACATTACCGATACAATTCACAGAGATTTTTCTGCTTTTTAGACTCGAAATTACAATGAGTTTGTATTTTAATAATAATAATTATTATTTATATTCATGATTAATAATTTCGATTTTTTTGTCCTTTTTATTGATTTTCAAATAAATTAATAAATTAATGTGATGATATTGCACATTTGTTCTCAGTCATTCAAATTACTTTATTTTTATTTTTTCAAATATTACAAATACAACATTCTAAACTTATTTGTTTTAATTATTACCTTCATTAAATTCTCCTGTACAAATTACTACTAAAACACTACACAAGTAATACAGGAAACATGAAAAAGAATGAAGTTTATTATTAATTGTTCAGTATGAGAACGCGCCCGTGTCGATAGATCGAGCTGCTGGCGAGTAATTGGTTCAGTAGTTTAAACTGGACTTGGTTTTTGTTGCTAATTATAGAGTTCCGGTAGAATGCGGGTTATCCGGATGCATTAATAGGCGTGGTTTCAACTTTTTACAGGTTTTTATTTGCTCGTCAATAGTAAATACATCTAAATAGCCTACCTAAACATCATACCACTTTTTCTGGATCGCTTTATTGGATGAACAAAAATTCTTCAAAGCTTCAGCGTGCTGTAAGTAAGTAATTTCTGTAAGCAGGAGTCTCAGTAGCAATGAATATTAATGCTGCAAAAGATAAGAACATCTTTTCTCCGAATTTCTGGTCTATATGTGTGAAGTAAATAGAAATCCATTACTTACAAAGTGAGATTATGTTTCTGAACAATCAGCCACCTCTTTTGATTGCATTAGCGATTTTATCGCGATTACTTGACTGCTAAATTTTAAATAAAATAAATCACCTAATATGTACTTAAAAATGCAGCATCAAATCACACTTGGTCAAATGTAGTTTGCGCAAAGTTCTACAGATCGCACTAGTGGCCTAGTCTGCATTGTGCTGCTATCTTTAGGACAATTGTTCTCGTAAAATAAATTAATATCCAGTCTTATTAACAGCGTAACCAGCTGGCAATAGAGTGAGGAAGGTAGAACCAATCAGTTTGTTGCAGTGGCTCGATCAATGACGCAGGAATGTAAACATAACTGAAAACCACAGTAATCAATATTATGCCCCTAATCTAAAGATGAAAACCCATCCACGTAAAATGAACGTTTACTTAAATCGCAATAAAAATAACAGCAAAACTGTTCACATCTATACAAATGTATCAGTCTATAACATAAACATTCAGATATTTACAATTTACAATTTGAATTTTGTTTTTATATCTATGAATTATACAAAAAGCAATTTATATATAAATTTAATGCTTGCCTTTGTGTGTTTGGGATTCGCTGTTAGTTAACTAATAAGTAAACATAATTTTAATATAGTTTTCCTTTCTACTGCAAGCTGAGATTGGTCATTGTTGAATGAGAAGAAGTGAAATATCAAGTTCGTAGTTAAATTCAGCCTTAGGTTTGACTATTTTGTTCAAGGAGTGACAATAAGGTCACTAGTTTCTTGAGATTTCTTAATTTATTACGGATTACCTCGTTATGGGCAACTCCGTCCATCTCTGAACAGCGAGCTATAGAAGCTGCTTGCCAGCTGGTCTGGAATTGAGAGCCATTTTGACTTAGGCTTGCAAGACCAGCACACTGTCAACGAAAACCAATTCCCGTGTGCATAATTGGTCCAATTGGACCAATACCGGCCAGGGGTGGCAACTTTTGGTCGTGTAGGAATAATAAGTGGCTATGGCTTAACAGCTAATGCCAAAAAAAAAAAAAAAAAAACACCAATTCCCTACTATCTTCCCTTGTTAACATCGTCTTTAAAGGATGAACTGAGAAATTAAAGGCAGGATTCACTGGCCAGCCAAAGGAAGACCAACGAACCTGCTACTAGCGGCTTCTAATATTTGGGAAGGAGGATTCACGCTCGACAGAAATGACCCAGGTAACGCTGTGATTGTCCTAAACTCTTTCGCATCCAGTTATTCCCAACTATCAACAGGAACTCTCTCCAAACTCAATTCAGTTCAAATCCATTGTCACAGTTTTTTTTTTTGTTTTTTTTTTAAGGTTAGAACTGCAAGTAAAACCAAATTGTCACTGCAATTGTAAAATCCAACTATTTGGGCTGAATTAAAGATAAAAATAACTAAATATTATAATAAGCGTAAATAATAACTGAGTTTATTGGAGCCCGGAGCTTTTCTCAGGGTCCTGCTGGCTTCTGGACAGTGTTCTCTCGTTACAGACACAACACTGTCGCATCACCATTTCAATGAGCTGAAAGAAGCTCTGTAGGAAGAGAAAAACTAAGGGACAGCAGTTGGATTTCAGTATCCACTGATGCGCTAACCACTCAGCAAATCCCATTCCTAATGTTGGTGTTTTTTGTTCGCCCCTCCCCAAAAAATCGGAACTAAACAACGAACCTGCCACTTAAATTTGTAACTTTAGAGCACAATAGAGTACAGTACCACATTTACATACATACAGTTTAGTATTTATTTATTTTTTTTAATATGCTTGGTCCAAGAACAAATATTCTAACCTTTTTACAGGCACAAAAAGTTTTCTTTTTCTTTTTCAAAAATAAAATCCTTTACAAAACATTATGTTTACGCCACCATTTTTTTTTCTACTCGAAACCATTCCACTTATAATTTATTCCAAAAACAAGACGTAACATTTAATAGAATTCATTACAATAATGACTAGATTCTATATTTTATTTACCTATTTACAAATTTTCTTTGTTTTTAACACTCCCAATGTCTTCTCTTTGGTTATAAATTTTGCCTTTTTTGTTTTGTTTTTATTAGTTTAAATAATAATAATGATACAAACAAAAATAATACTGATAAAGATTTGGTTCTTCAAGGAGAAAGTAAGCAGAAGAGGATTTAAGTACGAGCCAACAAATATTCAATCAATAAGGTCCAAGTAGTAAATCTGAACTTCTCTACAAATTTAAATTGGATGCACTATACCTTGCTGAAAATCAAGAAGTGATTTTCTATTTTTATTAAAAAAATCAAAGTAAAATAATTATACAGTAGCAGTTTTCTAAGTAATCCACAAATAATAGCGCTTTAAGTCTTAGCATTGAAGTAATCCAAATATTTCCAACTCCATAACTTCAATTCTTGTACTAAAAGTTAAACAATTTTCCTATAAATGTAGTAACAACTGAAATAAAACTAGGTAATACAAAATTATAAATTAAATTAAATAACAATATTTAAAAAAAAAATAATTTGACTAGAAATTGTTAATTATAATTAAATGGCACGTAAAAATTAACAGCATTACAGTCACTCTTGTTTTTTTTATTTTTTTAATTAAAATTTGTGCTCAAGGCAAATTCAATCTTTTTTTTGCAAACAAAATTTAATTAATAACAAATTGAATAAGTTAATAGTATTGATTTAAATGAATTTATTGCTTATTTGCTAGCCAAGGATTGGTGTAAAAGTTAGCGATGTGAACGTTCAACGTGGTTGACATTAATTTTGATCAAAATGAACGATTGGTAAGTTTAATAAAATCAATTAATGCAATCAATATTCTGGAGTCAAATTTGGTCGGAATATCTTTGATATTATACTTCATAGTACGCATCTGTATCCCTGACCGGTCAACATCTATCTTCAGAAGAAGAGTAAACAGTTTGTTACTGAGATTTCGACTTCACTCATGGTTCCATCTCCAGTTACACTCGCTGATTCAACGCTAAGACGGATAAAATCCAAGATATTATCCAGCCCTGTGGATCTAACCACACTTTGTCGGAATGCTTTAAGAATCGTTTTCTCCACAAAGTGTTTTTGCTCCATTATGTATTTAAATCAGTCAAAATGTTCATAAAATCACAATTAAAAGCATTTAAAAGAAAGAAAAGACTACATTAAACAATTTGCTGACAGAATACAACGTGAGAGAGAAGAAAGAATCGTCTCTGGGACAGCTGTGAACAGAAAGAAGGTGGCTCCTAAAAATTCCCATTGAACTAAATCGATTTTCAGGTGGAGTTGCGGACTTTCAAGGATGATACAGTAGCTTGGACTTCAGGGCACCGCTGCTGAACATGCTAGGATACCTATAGCGTTCTTCAGGAGATTGGCTCTCTGCTGCATACTAACGCTGCAAAGAGATTAGCTTAGAGGCTACATTGAACGCGAATCAACTCTATTTTTTCTTCTTAGGAGCCTAAGACAGTGTTGTCCGTGGTGACCGACAGTCAATTGACCTCACAGAATATTGAAGAATAACCAAATGAAATAATCTCCAATCTGAGACTCAAGTTTCATTTCTTATTATTATAAAAAGCGTTTCTGGTGTGCACTTGTACGATGACGGTGTTCTTCTTGTGTTCGCAAGGTTCCGGTTCAATGAGCTCATGGTCGGAGATCTCCTCCTGTACAGTTTCCACTTCGTCTTCATCGTCTTCGTCGGCGAATCTGATGCCGCCTTCGTTGTCCAACAGGTCGTAACTTTCGCTACCGTTGCTTGGCGATTTCTCAACTTTAGTCTCTTTTTCTTTAAGACGCCTGGTGATGTGCACTCGTGCTGGCGATTCGCACCTATCCTTTAAGTCCGCCTGCAAACATTATTAAGTTCATTTTTAAAGGAAGAAGAGAAAATATAAGAAAAGTCTGGTGCGAAACATTTACACTAATTTCTTTCACTACAGTTTGATTGTGGCAAAACACTCTATTGTAATGTAATGGGTAACAAAGTATTAAGTATGACACTTTATACAGATGCCCAATTTCCTAATCCGTCGGAAAACTTCTGCTAAAGATTTTCACGGAAAAAGTTTCAATTAAAAGTGCTTTTATTGTACTTAATAAGACTGTAGATCGTAAAAAGGATGGCTATAAGCGAAATCCACCGTGTTCTAGATCTGGTGTAGCTGCTAAAAGTGTCTCAGTGTTAGCTCCCAGAACTTAGAACGTGAACGTCTACAAACTGTTGATTGAAAGTGCCTGCGCGCGTGTGAGAGAGCTTGAGTAAACAGACCCAAGCAGATGTGCATGTCAACCATCTCTGCAGGCCATTTGGTGGATGAGGTGCCAGAGAAAGAGCTACTTGTTAGACTGGTACCTGCAGGGATTTCATGTCCCTTGAATAAATGGCTAGGGGAATTGATGGAAATTGTTGCAGGAAATGGAACCAGCTCAATACATGCAGGTAACTGAACTTCACATAAAAATTTTATTCTCGTTCGTTACTATTATACAGGAGACCGGAAAAAAATTCTAAACAAGGAAGAAAAACCTAATCCATTTTCACCTTTTCCACAAGATTAACCGAACTGTCATCCTCGCTAGCGTACAGCACATGGAGTGCACGATTTGACACAGACGTAACTAGATTGGTTTTCTCTTTAAACAGGCTTTCCGCTGACTCTTGGCTACCTCTAGAACCGTCCTTAGGGGCTGCTCCATTGAATTCCGTTTCATCCCAAATGCCCGGAGCGAACGGTGGTATCCATAGACAGTACGCTGGATCCATGGCTAAGTAAGAGCCGGGTTCAGCGTTCTGTACATTGTAATCGTAGTAATCCATTTCTAGATCTGGTCCGCTGAGGCTGAACTCTGATCCAGCCAGCATGCGTTCTCTGTTGCGTTTTTCTTTGGTTTCCTTAGCATTCTGTACACCTTTACTTGATGGAGGCGAAGAACCCTGTAAAAGGTTTAATAATACAGTTTATTACAAACCAAAAGCAATCTAATCACCTAAAAATAATATTTCTATTTTGTAATTTGTTTATCCACAAACTTGCAAGAGCAATTAAATCGATATCTCATCTAAAGTAATTGTCTTATACTTTCAAATAAATACTGTGACCCAATTAAACAAGCAGTTTAAAGTAAAAGATTAAGGAGATTCCAAAATTAATGAAAGGAAAGAAACCTTTCCCGAAAATTGGCTGCTGAAACGAATCCAGAGCATCTCCCAGTGGTGGCGCTACGGTCCAAGCTCCTACGGAACAACTCCTACTGTTGGGATTGGTAAGAGTATCATGGGCTTCACCAATCAGAATCTCTAAAAAAAAAGGAACTCTGGTGGGACATAAATGCTCCAGCCTGTGCAGAACTCCTCTCACCCAAATCCTGTCAATTATTAACCCAGGATACACCCCTGCATTTTAAATAACAATGCCCGCATATCTAAAAACTGATTCAAATTAAATAATATTCGAGAATACAAACATTAGTCAGTGTAGATGATTGGCTGGAACTAGCACTGGGGCGGCTCGGCGGTCGCTTTCTGAAGATCTTCGGCGAGGGAACACTTTCACTGCCACCTTCACCGTCTTCTGGTCCTTCGGCCACTGGGCTTACCGGCGACATAAATCTACCAGCAAACAAGCAATAGTGAAAACTACAGAAATTATGCAAAGCTTTGCATATTTATCATGCATATGTAGCCTGCATGTGTATTGTATCCCATATGACATCATCCTGTTAAATCGGACAAAATCCTGTTATTTTAAAGGAAAAACTCGTACTAACTTCCTATTATTTTTCAAAAGCCTTAATTGACGTCTAGGTAGCTGAGGAGTCCGAGGCACTTCCAGACTGGTGGGTCTCCTTTCGTTTTCAGACAGGATGTTTTCACTTCTTTCATTGCTGTCGACTTCTGGCACTTTCTCCAGTAACTCCCTGCTTTCTTCGTCCCTAAAGTGTTGAAAGAAGTGTGAAAAAAAAAAAAAACCTGTATGTACAAACAGCAAAACTGCACTTGGTTGATTTGCCATAATGGGTTATTCAAAGAATTAAACGTACAATTTTTCTTTCGTACTGTAGAAATAAACGTATACAATTTTACCATTATTTATAATATGTTAAAATCTCTACTGGAAATGACTATATTTAGAGAGGATTCAAAAGTGAATTGTGCCCTGGATCCTGTCAGATAATAAATCCGTCATTTCCAGTGATCCATCTCATTCCAAAATGATGCATCGTTTTCATTGTACGTCAACTGAGCATCCTAAACTGTTCTAATGCATTTTTGTTCACTGCATTTCCCTTTAGAACGCCTCAATCACAGTAATAAACTTACTTATCCATGGTTTCGTTTTCTTGTAGTTCCGTATCCTCCTCGCTGAGTCTTGCATGTTTGTGCGATCTAAATCTTTGCAGAGAGATCACCTCCGACAGTAAAGTAGCATTCGACGATGTTCTCTTCTTCTCTACGACCAAACTGCCGCCTGGAAAAGAAATGTCAAGCAAATGATTTAAAGCTTCTATTTCTAGCCAAGATCAGTTAATTGTACTGCAGAGGTATTAAAAAAATATTCTTAGTGGTGGAAACGCAATAATCGATTTTTTTTTTGTAATAATTTCCATAATTAAATATTTGTAACAGTTTTATTTTTACTTTTTAAACTGAGGTAAAACATAACAAGTAAGTTCAAAACTTAGAAAGCATGAATGTTAGTCGGTTATCCAATGATAATCTCCAGAAACCAACCAATAGTTCAAGTTTAAACTTCAGCCGCCTTCGGTTAGAAGTTTGGCTGTGAAGAAATCTCGGAACTCGGACAGTGATCTCTGGAGATTACAGTTTTAAACAGGGGAGACGTCCACAATGCGGAGGTGGAGTTTATATTGTAGAGACTGTACTATGTTTAGATGGATCTTGGTTAGAGTTCTGTACGTTTAAGTCTTTTTTGGGAGTTCCAGGCAACTCTCTTGTTTAAGTACAGTAAACCAAAAGCAAATTATAAATAAACTGCAAGTTGACAAGACAAGAAATAATGGAACGCGGACAGCGATATCTGGAGATTACAGTTTTAAACAGGAGAGACGTCCACAATGCGGAGGTGGAGTTTATATTGTAGAGACTGTACTATGTTTAGATGGATCTTGGTTAGAGTTCTGTACGTTTAAGTCTTTTTTGGGAGTTCCAGGCAACTATCTTGTTTAAGTACAGTAATCCAAAAGTAAATTATAAATAAAGATCATGGTACATTTGGAAAAAACGGAGTGTCCACTCCAATATCCTGACGGCTGAAGACAAAGAAAAGAAAATGTACACTTACAAGAATTATCGGTGAAAGACTCCATATCGTCGGCGGCTGCCGCTAACTGGTATTTGTGATATCTGTAGATGTACTGAATGCCCAGGCATGCGGTCGCCACAACCGCTATCAGCACGGTCAACGCCAGCCCTGCGTTTATCAGCCCATTTCCTGTCCACAATTCTGATCTCACAGTTTCCGCTATTATCGGACTGGTTAGATTGTATTCATGGCGATCTGTAAATGGTATAATATTACTAGAGACAAGAAGTTGTCGATATAAGAGTATGGGTAAGTCTTAGCCCAATAAGATTCAAGAATATTATCAATTTAGGTTGAGCATAATTAGTATTGCACTTGGAAATCTCAGAGCATTCAGAACTCTGTAAAAAAAATCTTTTCTGGGGAATTGAATTTCCACCGGCAACAAAGAAAAACTCATTTTCCACAAACAAAATTTAATGCTGCTTAACTAAGTTAAGCTGCTACATTCTAGCCAAAATTACAATACATTACAATTTAGTGAATTTAAAAAGAAGCAATTTCAGGTCTACTATTTTTTATAAAAGAAAATATTTCCTTATAACCAAGATACAACGAATTTGAAGGTGAAAGTAGGTGAATCCAAATTTAGTTCGGAGAGGAAAGCCGGAGTAGATGACGGTTTCAAATCCGGGCTAGGCTTTCTTAGATTTTGTCTTTCCAGAAATTTCCTGATTTCACTGTGCGCGGAATGGCACTGTTTTAAGAAAGAAATTAAACATTTTTCTCCAAAGACGGGTTAATTTTCTTTAGGCGAAGCCTTTAAGGTTCTGCAAGGGTTACCAAGTAGAATAACTTTTTTTAAAAAACCAACCTATTTGCGAGATATGCGCCAGAAATCCGCCAGCGCATTCTTCCCCACTGGTGATGATAATATCTCCAGCGTTGAACTCAATCAGAAGCGCCGGTCCAGTGGAGATTATGGGAGGCACTTGTAGCGGAGCGCCACTCAGTCGAGCCAACATTTCTGCCGAAGATGCATCACCGTCACGTATCTTTAACGATTGTGACATACACGGCAATCGCAGCTGCTCCATGCTTAAACGTATGCTGTGGTTTTTCTCCGTCTGCGAACAAAAAGAAGAAACGACTCCATTAAACGGAACACTAAGCAGATACAAAACAGGAAGTGCAAAACAAATAGGCCTGGAGGAGAGGTGACGTAATTTGGAGAGCCTCAAGGTCCACCTCCACGTAATTACCCTTCACTGAATCAAACTGCTGACTTTAACTGACATCAATGATACCATCTTACGTTTCCTCCAATGTTCCCACTTCTTCTATTTTCTTTAAAAATCTTTGCCCTTCTCCCTTAAATTAATTCTTTTTCATGATAACCGTCACCAGATAATTGGCCACATACCTGTATCAGCCAAAACGTCCGCCCTGGACATGAATGTGAAGAAGCGGCAATCAGACGTCTAGATTTTCCAGTACCCAGATGTACAATACATCCACAACGACACCCTGGACCAACTTCTGCTTTCACTTCTGGCCGATCGGCCGGCACCTCACCATTGCCTGTGTCCGGATAGTAACGACAATCCCAGGAGCCAGCTACACCGCAGCTTTCTGTTTCCAGCGCGTGTCCCTGTGAAAAAATAAAAATAGCTTTTGCTTAAGCAGACAATAAGATTAAATACCATTGATTTATTTATTTTTTTGGTTAAATTTTACCTGACAAAACTTAGCCCCATATCTAGGCGGCGGTGAGTCACAAAATCGATATCGATTTCTCGTGCCACCGCTGCAGGTGGACGTGCACTGGGTCCATGGACTCCATTCACCCCAGCCTCCTGTCTCCCAGTCTGTAATTGGAATTATCCATTACAATGTCGTCTGATTTAATCTAATCAAGAAATATGTACAATATAGAAAGGAGAATGGTTGCGGATGAGTAGAACAACAATCTGATGTAGGCAAGTGCGAGGATTTGGGATGTTGCCTCTGGGGCCCCGGGAGGCCCCACCACTACTTCCTCTTCCTTCTACTCTCAAGGTCCTAAATCAATATTCTTCATACTCGGATCATTTGACCCATATTTTAATTCTCAGCATCAGTTTGCCACTTCAATGTAATCTCAGAGAGACGCCCACCCCAACCATGAAATGTTTAAATACCGAACAATTTTCTCATTGACTTAGCATTTCCGGTCAGATAAGCTTTACATGATAAACATTTTTAAAACGCAAAACCGTTTACATGTCGCAGTAAAATATATTGCCAATTATCGGATGCAGTGGTGGTTTATAAACTTAACGAAGTTTTAAGTTTCCTGCAATCTAAAACCAACTTCTAAAACGCAATTTTTTTTTCTCCTGTCGCAGTGATGTCCAAAACTTTTACTCGCGGTGAGTAACCTTAGCGCAACAAGGGAAAGTAAAAGCGATGAGTCTCTCGAGTTATAATTTCCACTTTTGAGAATTTTCCTTCATTAAAGAAGGAAGAAAATCTATATTTGGTGAATTTAGAGTCAAGTTTTAGGGGACGATGCGAGTGAGGTGGACGAAGAAGGTTCGGTGAATAATGAGCGACCAGAGAAATAAGGTTAATTGGCGCCAGAGAGAGAGAGAGAGATCTGACACCTGCCAATAAAGCGAAGGGCCGCCAGAAATTGCACTTCTAATTACAGAGCCCTTCACACCTTAACAAGGATTAATATCCCGGAACTTTTAATTGTACCCTCGTCTTGTGTTGTTGGCTGGCTGACTTAAAACCCCGGTCTCTTCTTTTTGTCATCTCCGCAGGTTGCGCACCTCTACTATTTCATCTCTATTCAACATTTCAGACATTATTATTATTATTATTATATATATAAAAAACTTTTATTAATTTCCATTCACATTTTGACTAGTGCTGCACGAGACCGAGACGAGGCGAGACTTTATGCAGATCTCGCCTCGGTCTCGTATGACAAGTGTCTCGTCTCGATCTCGGTCTCGGTCGCTCAAGTCTCGGTCTCGGTCTCGTCGAGATATGAACCCAAAATGAAAAATGAAAAAAAAAATGAACCAAAAAATGAACCCAATATCTGAGGCAATCAAAATGAATAAAAAATGGTTTGCTATTAATAATCTTTTCAAAAATTGTTATTATTTTCTAATTATTATTTTAATTTATATATTGGTATTGGTATAAAGAGAAAAAAAAGTGTGTAAAAGAAGACAACTACTTACACTTCAATGCATCATATGTTATTATTACTGTTATATATCTTTATATAATTGCAAAAAGGTGTTAAAAACGCGCCAAATGAAAGACCCAAATAACATATCTGCCTGTTATAACAAGTCGATTCGTGAAATAAAAAATACACCTCCCAACAAACTTCCTGCTCCATTAGTTACGGCTCTGGTGGATGAAATTAAAACTAACATCATAACCTCAGAAATGTACGATGTGTAAGCAATAGTCAACAAAGATATTCCAGACATTTCAATTCAATACCCGTAATGATTATTTATTAATAAAGAACACAATTTTATAATTTTGTAGCTAACAATTAATATTTGAAAAACCGAGACGAGACCGAGATTTCTCGAATAAATCTCGTCGAGATATTTATAATGTCTCTACCTCGATCTCGGTCTCGAGACCGAGATTTGTCTTGATTCTTGTGCAGCATTAATTTTGACAGAAGTATTGATCAGGATCTCAGAAAGTCCATAGCAAAAATACGATGCGAACACAAACGAATTTCTCTAGCCTCAGTTTATGTACAGTTTCACAATACACTTGTAGCTTTTCCTCAAAATAAATAATGATAACGCCCACCTATAAATATCATGTTAAGGTAGAGAGGAAGAGAGATGGTGGGTGAGAAGGGGAAAGGAGAGGGTTTGAGCAAGAGAAAGAGAGTAGGAGTGAGGAAGCGAAGGGCAAAGGGAGAGAGAGATGGTGTGTGAAGGGTCTGAGAAAGGGTGTGAGGAAGAGGGATAAAGTAGGAGTGAGGAAGCGAAGGACAGAGAAAGGGAGTGAGAGAGATGGTGTGAGGAAGAGAAAGAGATAGATTGAGAGTGAGGGAGTGAGGAAGCGAAGGGCAAAGGGAGAATATATTTTTTAATAAAAAGCTTTATTTCAATTTAATTTCCCCCCTCCCCTCGCTCATTTTATGATATTGAATTTAAATCTGATTGCGGATTATTTAAGAAACAAGGCACATAGGGGTCGTACCGAACAGAAAGAGAGGTAAGTAGTATTATTAAAGTTTCTCGGAAAAACTAAAACTTGGAAGTGAAAGTGTGCTAGTGTGTAACTAAGAGAGTGTCTGTGTGTGGAGAAAAGCTTCCACCCTGCTTCTTTTCCGGCCCCCCAAAGTGAGCCCTTGTGGCCGGGGCCCCATTGTTATTATCCTCATGAATTGAAACTGGCTGTTTTCTTTTCTGTTTAAAAATTTAAAAGGACTCCCATTTTGCCTTTTTTTTTCAATAAAACGGATGAACTGCAAGAGACTGGGCGGATGGTTTTAGTGGAGGAGGAGGAGTTTAAAGTGAAGAACGAGGAAGCTCCTTGTAGTAGGAGAACTCCAGGACATTGTTGGGCTGTAGATGACGAAGCAATGAAGAGTAGTCCCTGGGTTGCTTCTAAAAACTTGTAAAGAGGGCCAAGGGACTGTCCTAAAAGTTGAAGCTACTTCCCTCAGCCCGTCTCAGCTTGTCCGCCTTCCCAGGGCCACTCCACCCTTCATTGTTATTTAACTTCTCTTTCGTCATCTCTTTTCTTTGCCCCCACCGACATTTTACCCTTCTCCAGGATAAAGAGTTTGGATCTCCTTTCTCTTTTTTTTTTGATTGAAAAACATTTTCTCAGGCGCACAAAGACGCCCAAAAGGAAAGAGGAGATTAACTTTGTCTTCCCGATACCTGGATCTTTTTTAATAGATATTCAACTTGTAATGACTATTTTTATTTACGAGTATTCCAGACTTCTTAGATGTTGGCCATTATTATTTTTTTAAATTTTTTATTGGTTAATAAACCGTATGAAATATTTACAAGGGCCTTCTAGATTCTCCTTGTGAGCAGACTCCCACCCTAGGGATGGCCAGCAGGGATAACAACAGATGCGCATGTTTACAGGCTTCCAGGCGCAAGGATCCGTATCAAAAGTACAGGATCTCCTAATTGGTTATACTCATTAACTCCCGTTTTATTCTTCTTTCATTGACGAATATGTAATTAGAACTTCAAAAACTCCCACGAGTTGTCAAACAAATTATTATATCGATATATACGTATTAGATATCGATAAGGGGCGAATGTTGGTGGTTATGAAGCGTGGATTTGTAAGTGGAAGATGATCCCCCAGTTCGAATCCTGCGTGTAGCTACTGTTGATAGCAAGGGATGTGCTTCCATTCCCTCTCCACTTCCGCTTCCTAGTCGGACGCTGAGCCCCCAAACCGAAAAAATAGGCGATTAATTTACTTTTTTAAATTGAATATCGATACTTTGGCACAATCGAACCACTTTCATCAAGCAGAAGAAGATACTAATCGCACCAGTTTTGCCTTTTGCGTTAACAAAAAAAAGTTAAGTTACTTTAAAATACTAAGATAAATTAGAAATCAGATTTGAAGATATATAATTTTACACCAGGGCAGATAAGCATAAATATCTAATTAACGAAATACCCGCCGGGATGGTCCATTAAATTTTAGTTAGACAATGAAAATGATAATGAAATGGGAGAAAGTGGGAAGATATATTGGCGGGAGAGGTTATAAAGGGCGGCTCGGCTGTAGCGGAAGGAAGTGGCAAGTGTGACGTATTACACCTCCACCACCTTCCCGTGTGAATAAGCAGTGGTGAGAAGGGGTTCCGCAAGGAAGGAAAAACATTGTCCGAATAGAAAAGGGTACATGAAAGAAAGATGTGATTCTAACAAATGATATTTGTCACAATTCTGACACAACGAATGCAAGGGACACCAATTCTGATGGGAACACTCACATGATTATGTTTGTCATTAATTTAAGGCACGTCACTGCCTCCGGACAGTGTTCTCTCGTTACAGACAACACTGTCCATCACCGGGACAGTGAGCTGTAAGAAGCTCCTAGGAAGAGAAAATCTAAGGTCAGCAGCTGGATTCGAACCCGTGATCTCTGCGTTGGAATCCACCATACGCTAACCGCATAGCTAATCCCTACTCTTATATTTTCAAAATATAAATTTTCATAACTCATAAGTTACACTTTCAGAGAAATAAAAGAGGAAAAAAATAAATCAGTTCGAAAGACTAGGGATATTCGATTTGTTACAAAACAAAGTTGGTACAACTGGCAAGTACAAAGTGGGTAATTTATGAATATACAGTGGGAGAGGTTATAAGGTGGTTGATTGCAATCATCAAGTAACAACATTAAAGTGTTCAGACACACGCCCACATTGGAAGTAGTCCATTTTGTGAATCCGGAAAGAGATGTACAGGAACTGATCTAATAACAGGCACAATTGCAAAAGTAACATCTCCAATAGGGGAAGAGGCCGTAGAGTGACGTCATCAGCTAGCCTAAAAGGAACGGCACAAGTGATGTATACATTTACACACGGCTATTTCTTCATCTGAACAAAGATGGCGCTACATGGAGGAGGGTCGGCAGAGCTAGCTGGGCTAGAGCTAAAGTAGGACGGGAAGGAGATGATTTGCGAACCGGAAATAGAGATTCAGTAAGTGAGTTTAGAGAGGAGCGCCGATTTAGATCGATTTTAGCCCTTTTGTTCGTACAACACTGCTGAAATTATCTATTGTACAATTTGTAAGCTGAAAACTGGGTGCATTTACCCTGTACAAGAGATACAGGATGTACAGTCATATTATGGAAACTAAGTGAATACTAACGGATTATTGACTTCCTTTTACTCCTCAAAGAGGAAGTACTGCAATCGTGCATGCTTTCCACTTTGAGAATTTCCGGTGATACAAATTGCTCTGAGTGTGTTTAGAGATAGAATATGATGCACAGCAAGGTTATCGTTCTATTAAAATCTAGTCAACGGCAAAGAGAAGAGTATTTATGTGAACGCCAAGGTAATCCGGGTTTGAAGCCGGTACTCGACGGTGGGTAATAGAGGACGCCCTTGGAAATTTAATGACGTATACGCGATAGCTGGAAGTCTTGAGAGTGATTACAGTGGCTTGTTATTATTAAAAGAGGAATTTTGGCAGCGATCTCTGGCATGGTAATGGACCCACAAAAAGAGTCCTGCAGGTAGAAGATTGCTGCTTGTTTTTTCTTTTTTTTTGTTTGTTTGCCGGGTTAAGGGCTGTGGGATTAATGTTAGAGGAGCAATAACCATTTTCTCTTCCTGGAGGCTTGAAGGGGTTTCTCCTGGAATTGTTAAAAGTTGGCAAAATAAACGGCTGTCAACTGAGGGTATCCAGCCAGGTCGAGCTTAGATGGGCAGAGAAATCTGTCGGCCTGGAAGTATAATACGTACCTCCCAGGTGAGCGCGCCTGGCAAACCAAAGTAATACTTCACTTCGTATACACGTACACACATGCGCGCGCGCCCGGGTATCATTTTGTTGGGTTTTGGAGCAAGGTGAGTTGAGTCGAAGAGGCTTGAGAAGTGCAAAACATAGTTTACTGGGATCACCTGCCTTCTCAATTACTTCACTCCATTTACTTGTGGGCGAAGCACCTTGCTGGCTCGGTGCCAGAAGCCAGCACCCCCCAGTAACCAAAGTACCTCAGAGTGAGTGAATGGCTTGCCAACCAGAACGGCCCCCATATCAACCAGGGGAATTGTGAACCCCCAACCTTCCTGAAACTCTTTTCCACTTAGATTCCCCCCTTCCACCAATATCCAGCACAATCTCAGGTTAGGGTGAATTCAATACTTACTTGGGTATTAAGTTTACAAGCTCGTATGTGGGGATGGTTTGCCCATCGGTAAAATCGGTGAGGGTTCCCGCTTTTCAAAGTGGGAAACGGGATGATGGGGCTTATAGTTAGGCAATCTCAAGGGACTTCCTCCTTAACTAGACAAAGCCCCACACTTCAGATTTCTGTTGTTTGCACAAATTTCTGAATCTCCGTTGATTACCGGCGAGTTTATATAAAGTAAAACAACCACTCAAGAAGTAAAAGGTCGCCGAAAAAGGATGTTCTTTCTAAAAAATATCGGCCGGATTTCATCCATGCGATTTCTGCTGGCAGCGATCTCTACGATGTGATTGGTGGTTATTAGTTTCACATCTGAACGCCTGCCACCGAAAACAATGATCATTCATCCAGGAAAACAGGTGTTTTAGGGTCGCAGACCTGCCGAGTTAATATTAACTGAATAACAGCCAGGTAGATAGAATGTCGGTTAGAACTGCCATATCTGGATTTAAAAAAAGGAGATTTTGTTTAAAAGATCAGAATTATAATTACCTAATATAACCTAAACTAACCAAACATTTTGACCATATGGCTAAATAAGGGTAAACAAGTTTCTCCAAATATAATAAACATGTGGCAACAGTAGATCCACCTCCATTGCTCGAAAGAATGAATAAAAGGAAGGCTTTCTAAGAAGAAATCCTGTAGAGAGAGCTAGGCTACCCAAATCGAGTTTCAAGTTATGATCCGAGCTAAAAGTAAATGCTAAACTAGTTAAATACTGAAAGATGAAACAGATGCATATACTAGTTGCCCTATGCAGGCCTGACGAAGGTTCGTATTCAGCACCTGAAGGGCGCCCATAAAATTTGAAAATACATACAGTCCTAGTAGAATGGCTCTTACAGCGGACAAAGGACACTGAAACAGCCTAAGCCTAAAGGAACTCATCAACCACCAAAGGGGACTGTTTCCTGCTCGGGCGTTAGGGGCGAGGAATTGATGAAAATGTAAGCTTAAATGACACTTTCCAGCAGGGCCAGTTATTAAAGACTGGCAGATGCCTCTTGATTGCGCAGCTAGATACCGACTGGATGTCTAATCCAGACTTCCAGCAGTCCACAGGGATCCTATCCATTCCAGATGGTGTGACAGTCTTGTGTCCAGGGACGCAGCAATATCAGGCTCGTAACCATTAAATAGGTGAAAGCTTCTAGAAAATAGGTGCAATAAGGCGCAATCTCCCTTAGTTTCCGAAATCCCCTTCGACCAGGCGCCTTTACTAGATAAAACATCAAAATTCCCACTACCAGTGGCGCCGCAACTGTCAATCCCTCTATAAACTGGAAGGTTATAACCATGTTTATACAACACTAAATCCACATCACTTTTATCACTTGTAATAAAATGAGAGTTTTCCTCACTTGTGTTTATTACCTTCACACTGAACGTATATATAAAATGACGCAGTTGAATCTGTGTTGCGTCATCCAGACAGCATCTTTGTGGAAAGGGTTTTAACGATTTTCTATGATTTTATGCGTGGCGACACTAAAGTAATAGCCATGGAAACGTGGTAGAAGTGCGCGTTTACGCTTGTGAACTTGGTGTCGAAGTTCGGCGCAATTTCCTTGTGCAGTTACAATATTCGGCAATCGTAAGGCCCCTCAAGGAAACCCCGAACGTTTCCGCTGGAAACTCGACACGACCGCAATACTTCCTCTTGGTGTTATAAGAGAACGTAAAAAAAAACCTTTAAAGATTTCTGATTTAAAATTTGAAATTTATGAGTAGAAGGTTTGCAGCTAACTAAATCGAAGACATGGGTTATTTATAAAATCAAATCTGTCTGCCACGAAGCCCCACCAATAACAGCTTGAGATCAATAAAGCTTTCCAAAAGTTTGACTAATTCTATTATTTAAATTGAAAAACAAGTTACTTACCACACAATAATTATAAATTCTCAATTATTTAACTATAAAATAAACACAACAATTGATATTTGAAGTTCATTATTCTGGATTAATTCAATGAAAGACTAGAAAAAACAAAACTAATAAGTTTGCAAAACGTTTTAAGATTAAATATTTGCCATGGAACAACAACACAGGTCCATCATCCGTAAGGTAACGCGTCCCACATAACCACTGATGGTATTGTAAATAGCAGGAGTGCCAACCCGTCAAATATTTGTATTCATTTGTTTCAGTTTTATTTTTTTTAATGACAACACTGGCAGTTTTTATGTTGTTTGGAGGCCCCCCCTTTCGTTTTTCTTACTCCACTTAAAGAAGACATTGTGGATTTTCTACTCGTTTTTTTATCTTCACAAATTCGTGCGTTTTATGTATCGTGATTTAAAAATGAAGATCGCCTTAAGTTTAATGTTTAGGTTAAAATGTCAACAGACGATGCTACAATAAGGTTTTAATTTTTTAGATTTTTACGAAAATTTATCCATCGATTTTCTTTAAATTAAAAATGTATTTAGATCAAAAACTTTGATTTCAAACATTTCTCTAGGATAAATTCTCTCAAGTTCCATTCACTGAATTGACTAACTACTTGTTCAGTATTTATAAAAATCCAATCTGGAACAGAATTTAAAAATATGAAGAAACAACTAGTTGACCGTAAATGCCCTTTCTACGGATATAATTTTTACAACTTTCTCAGATTTCCTCACTAACAGGTCACGGAAGTTTGTGCACACTTGATAGAGATGTGAGTAGATTCTAGGCAATGATCAAAGAAAATCATTGGGAAAAGTATGTAAAAAAACTATAAATGAATTATTTCAACAATGTAAACAATTGGACAACAATTGCAATCCTAGGTAAGGGCGTGGCTGTAGGCGTGGTCGCCATTAAAATTTCCACTTATGATTGGCCAATCCCTACCGCCATGTTTTACACCTCTTCCATTGCATTGTGATTGGTAAATTATTTAACACTAATTATTTCAAATGAAAAAATCGTCTAGATTTTTTTTTACTGATTTTTCTCCCGTAGGTATTTGATAAATTATTGGATTATGCATTAAAAAAATGTAGATGAAATTCCATATTCAAATGTAATTACATTTATTAGTTTATGTTTCTTATGCTTCAGGGAAAATGAAAATTGGGTAGATTTGTAGGATTTGAGGGGAAAAGAAGGAAAAATCCTGTTCTGCTTAGATGTGCGTCTGGAGAAGTAACTCCGCCATGTTGTTATGCTAATAGAGGGATTGTTTGTTAATGTAAACTGATTGGCCGAACGTTATTGAGTAATTATGTAGCTAACAGGTGATTGAGAGGTTAAACCCATGTCTATGTACGTGTAGATACGAGTACATGGACCAATTTGCCAAACCATTGTTTCGTTAACACGGTTCGTCACTATGATGAATTATAAATGCAATTTGATTGCACTAATTATTTGATTGAATGCAATTAAACTATGAGATTTCTTTGAGAACATTAGATGCATTTCTAATCCAAGAACTCCAGTTGCGGGCCAATTACTTAAAGGAAGACAAGGTTCTCTCGTCTAGCCGTTCCCGGTGTTGTAGTTGGGCGCCATAGCCTCCTTCAACCACCCGACCAAAGGGCAGCTCTCTAAATCAATTTTCGATATCAGAGTACCAGAGAGAACAGGCACACTATTACTAAGTTAGGCTGACTATCCTGCGGGCGCAACTAGCCTTCTTCCAGCAGCACGTACCCCCAAATTGGAGGCAGCTCCGCTACCCCCACCACCTCTAAACAGTAACCTCAATCTGGCAAGTAAGTCCTGATGACTTCATTATTCTGCCAAGTTTGGTTTCCTATATTAGACTGGATCGGATTGATTAAATTAGGTACTTTGTTGTTAAGTTCTACTTTGTTTCTAAGTGGAATTAGCTATTCCAGTAAAGTTGGAAGATGCTTACTTCCAACTCCCCCTGTATAGGGCGTTTCCAGAACTCCCAAGTATTTTATTATTTATGAAAATGCTGTGATATATCCATTCCTTAGGGCCCCAGGAACGTGCTTATTAAAACAAAGAGCGTTTGGGCTTTATGCTTTAAGCTAAAATCACATGTTTTTATTTTCTCTTTGCGCTTTACTTACTTTCTCTAACACTCTGTTGCCGGAAGTACTATAATTTGTGATGTTTCGTCATGTTAATTATGTTTTGCTTCAATAAACATGTTAATAAATTAAATTAATTTAATATAAGTGTTTACAGAATTGTTCATAAATTATTTTTTCAACCCATCGATAATCCAGTGATTCACCTATTCGCTGAGGTTACAATTTGTAGGGTAGTATTGAAGTTCCTCTTCTAGGATGATTTCCGGTTATGCTAACCCAGCAATATTTACTTCCTGAATACAGCATCCAAATCAATCGTGTATATTAAATAAAAGGCAATCGGAGAGAGTAGGGGAACCTTCCCCTGTTCCATATCATCCCCCTTCCTCCAGCAACTGTTCGGAACAGCGGAATTGAATTTATTAAGGGCAGAAGATGAACATCTTCACGCTGACAGCTTAACTACAAATTGCCAATGGAAAGAAATGAACAATGTGGAAGATCACCAGATCGAATCCCGCGTATGATTACTTTTTTATTTGTCAGAAAAAATTGTTTAGAGCAAAGTATGAGCTTCCGCCCCCCTCGTCCACTACACCTCATTGGTTGCAGGACGTTAAGCCCCGCCTGCAAAAAATGTACGATTACTTTACTTATAATCTGAGTAATATCGAAGTCAACAATTTGGTTAGAACAAGTCTCAATTTCAAGAAAATTTAATTGGTATTAGAAGAAAGTCGTGTGAGTATCCACTTCCGGTTTTTGTTCATTGGTTGGCTTAGATCGGAAGGAAGCTGAAAAGCGATTTAGTCGCTGCAGTAGATAGGCGGGGATAGGCGCTCCATTCTAGAGACCCCGTCAGTGCCACCTGCTTTTACGCATGGTTTAACTTGCACTTCCCGTGGGCCGAGTTTTTCCTCTTCTATACACTCACTTTGTCATTGTTGAGAGTTCTTCTTTTGGAATTGCCCGCAATATTTTATAAATAATATGAATGGAGGGTTTACCCAGGTCACGCAGAAGGTAGAAGGTCTTCTTAGAGGATGGCGTTTTGCGATTGAGTTATAGGAACTTGAAATGGAACTCAAGAAATAGAATTTCCTTTAGATTATGTCGCTAAATGGAGTCCACTAGGCTGCAGAAGACGGTTTATTGGTTGTCTAGATGGGCAAATCGCAGCATCTGTTTCACAAATTGGGTTTCCGGTAACAACTGGGTCAATCGCGATTACCATTTTCTTTAATAGATTTCCCCGAGCTTGTACTAACCTGTCGTACCCATAAAGTTGATGAGTTGGAATTTTCCGAGCGGTTCAATTTGTTTTCAGCGTGATTTCTTTATACGTAATTCAGGCGATATCTTTTGTATCTAATTTTTTTTCATGTGAAAAATCTCATTTTAGAAGAGGAGATACTTTAGGCACGGTGGCCATTTCCGAAAATTGTACAGTTTTACCACCTTTACTAGGGAGGGCCATGAGAGTAGTCACAAATGATTTGTGTTTCAATCAAATGGGGAAAAGCGAAATCTGTTGTAATAAGTGATTTTCGAGGTTATTAGCAGAAGGAACTGAGCGGTAGAAAAGGGCCAAAGTGAAAAATACTTTATTAAAAGATAATTCTATAAAAAGGAAGGACTTCAATATTTGCCCTCACAACCACACTTCCCTTTTTGTTTGTGTAGAGACAATTGCGTGCGTGTGTGTGTAATATTTATTTGTGGCAAATAGTCGGGCGAGGAAAGTGGTCTGGCCGGACGAAGTATTGCCAACGGTTTCCAAGGGAACGGTAACCGTAGACTAGTAGTTAGGGAGCGGCGACTAGTTGTGCAGTTAGACGCAGAAAGGAAGGTAATTCCAGAATGTGGTCCTGTAATAGGATTACTTTTACTGTAAGACAGTATAGCGCGCGCGGCGTGTATGTGGGTACGTGCGAGGTGTAGTAAAAAAGGGAAATAATAATAACAGTTGGCCAGACTGAATGGCACACAGCTTTTGGTCGTGGTTGTGACAACAAGGCACTACTTGACGTTATACCCGCCCATTTTAATTCCTTATCTAACTTAGCTACTGTTTTGGGGCGGGACCATAAACTAACCTTTCTTCTTGTTGACTGTTTTAATAAAAGTATAACCTGCTATTCGGAAGGTTTCTCTTTTTTTCTTTCTAGTGAGTAATGTTGTTTGAGGGAAGAGTTATTGTGAGCTTTGAAGTTGTTAAGTAAGATTTAACAACGGACGGTGATTGTCTCGTAGTTGAGGATGTTAGCTCAGTGAGTTATAGAGTTATACCTTGAGTGGCAAATTTAAGCGAGCAACAGTACGAACAACAAGGGACCCACATCCAGCTCAAAACCCTGCAGCGGCATCGTAATTCTCTCCAGCCTGAAATTACATAAAAGACCCATGATAGCGCTTTAGAAGACCGTCACCTGAACGCCCACACTTTCCTCGGTTTCCTTGCCTTCTTCCTTCCACTTTAACCAGGACCTCCTTCTATCCCAAGAGATTCTGGAGCAAGGCAGTTGGACAGGAGTCCACATACAGTAAGGAACCTACAGACATCTCAGTCGATTCAGCTTGCTCTTTTCATTGCTACACGCGATAACTCACAGGAATCAAAAGCGAATTTTAAAAAGTTTTTAACTCTAAATAGCTTCTAAGAAAAAGCAAGAAAAATTAATAACCTTATATTTGCAAGTTCAAAACTTGAGTTTAGCACAAACATAGTAGATAATACATATTACCCACAATAATAAATAGATGAGTGACTAGTTGCCTGATACATACAAAGAGAATATAGTGGTACTCTAGATGTGGTAAGCGACAGACTGACGGACATCAGACGTACAACGTGTTGGGGGTTGTAACCTAAACTAGGTCGTACTAGAGCATTTCCACTCAGCTGGTAATAATATCAGCGCTGCCAACCCAACATATCTAGTTTATTGTGCATAAACTATAGTGTACATTGTAAAAGATAGCGCTGTTGTAGTGAATTTGAGCAGGACACACAGTGTTGCCAAAACACAGCCTATTCACAACATTACCAATGTCAACAAGCATCATTTCAAGCCTTGCGCGTCAACACTGTCACTTACAACTGTACTAACAATCACATAACACGAGCTCTGGGATCCTCTAATCATTGTTACTATGGCGAGTACGTATTGAGTGTGACATAAGCATTATACAGATGGAAGTAAATTCTCTAAATGAAACTGATGAATTAATTACCTTCTAGAGATGGATGAAAATCCGATAGAATGAAACCTTAGGAAATGAGAAAAACACGCCACCTTTTTATAACAGAAGTTCGTTGGAAAAATAACCATATTGGCCAGCCAGCATTGGGGTCAAAGTATCAATATAAGTTTCGGTTAAAAATGATTCTATCCTAGCCGCAGCTTCCAATGAACTACGCTAGGTGACTGTTCTCTGGCACAATTTAAAAAACACATCAGTGTGGTAGATGGAACACAAGTTGTGGCTAAGTTCTTAAAACAATTCTTTGGCGATTCCTTAGACCAGCGGTCGGCAACCTATTTTAAGAAGAGAGCCATTTTCTCCTTAAATACTTTTAATAAATCTTACCAAGAGCCGCGAGGATGATAGTGTAAACAAACTCTGTAGATCATTTGTATTCACAAATTATTATTTTATGATATTCAATAACATTTAAATGTTCTGATATATTTATTTTCACATATTGCAAAGTAAATAAACAAATAAATAATAACTAAACCTGTATTTGAATGAAAATGGCGGCAGTCCTATATATTACATACTCTATTTTAATATAATTATTCTATTCAGGGGTTGCCGACCCCTGCCTTAGACTAGTGATTCTCAACCACTGTGCAGCGAAAGTTTAGAAGTGTGCCGCCAAATTTTAGAAATGCATACAATAAAAATTATATTATAAATGTAGAAGACGATATGAGAGTAGCATTATCATTTATACCACCAAATATAAAACGAAATTATCAAAAAACATCAAGCTCAAATTTCTCATTAAAAGTATTATTATTATTAACTTGTAATTAATCCCTTAATAAACATAAAACTGTTGTTTTTTGTAGTACATATTATATTATTTTATATTGAAAATAAACACGAACTATTTTGCACAGTGTATTATGAATAAGTAAAATACTTTTAAACTAATCTTATTGTTAGTGTGCCGCCAAATTTTGAAATTGTTAAAAGTGTGCCACCGCGACAAAACAAAAAGGTTGAGAATCACAGCCTTAGACAATTACAGACTACTCGGAAAAGCCTCGCATGGGGGAGCGGTACTTCTGTTAGGCTAATATTCTGCCCAGGCGAACTTTTGGCAAAGAAGGGATAAACATTGGAAGTCTGAAGTAAATCTTTGAAGAATCGTACTAAGAGGAAGTCGTCTGAGTGATTTTCCCCCACTTCCCCACGTTGAGGATGTTCCTGTTGGTTGCCAAATAGAGAGGTTTCAATTTCTACATGGACAGGTTTCTTGTCCTGAAATTCCTCAACAATTAACGGTAGTTTAGTTGGACATTTCTGTGTCAACGGTGTTTTGTGGCAGAAATCGCACCAAAGTTGAGACCACGAGACGATTCTCGAGTAAAGTGAAAGGTAAAGTTGGAGTGCTGGAAAAAGTTCATCGAGAATGGCGTACCAATGATGTAGTACATATATTTTTTTTTTTCATTTTATCACCCGAATAAGTTGCCTTAGTACCATCAGCGCCATCTGCAGCCTGAAATACTAAACACTGATCCAGACACGGTTACACACTGGCAACTTTACCCAACTGAATAGAGTCAGTCGACGGGGATTTCAACATGTTCCACCTCTAATCTCTCCCACTCCAACACGCGACCACAATTCTTTCCCGCGCGTACTGGTGGACATCTCCCGCCCGCGCTAAACTTCCACCACCACGCCTACCAACTTGGTAACCTGTTTACGGCCAAAAATCTCTCACCTCTTAATGGATTAACTTCGCCCCATCCCTGACGCACAGTGCTTCACTGCCTCACCGCATACGCACGTATCCCTCAATTTATTCCCAAAGCTCCTGTAGTATTATAGGGAATAAAAATTGTTTCTGTTTCGCGTTGGAATTAAATTGCAAAAATAAATTAAAAAACTTCTCTTTTTTAAACATCACTGCTAACAATAGAAGTTAAGTAAAATGGCAATTTTATGGAATCTCTCCCATTGGTGAGTTATTTATTTACTCACGCAAGAGAAGGGAGATCGTGCATATTGTCAGTATTGAGTTGGGACCGGAACTGTTCCTTTTGCGCTCTCCTGAATCCGGAAAGGTGTTTAAAGTGACTGTTCTTCCTTGCCTTCTCTGTTTAGCAATATTCCTATCTCTACCAAGAATTGCATATTTAGCCTCTATGCGGACGATTCACTGATATTCACAGCATCAATTTGTTCCAGAAACCGCTAAAGTTAATTCTGATATGTACACAATTAGTTTCTGTAGTGATGTCATTGTTTTCGTTGCCCTTAAGGGATATTGTAGCCGCTCTCTCTGGTCACTATAACTCAAGAATCGAAACTCGCAACAGGAAGTAACAATAGAAAGAATAGGAAGTAAGAAGCTACTCACCTAAAACCGGAAGCGTGGGTACGCAGTCCATGCGAACATCACTGACCGCACCAGTCACCGACTGGCTGACGTAAACAAAACAATACTCCACATATTTCTCGGAGAATAGAGAACAATCAAAGCGCAAAGAGTGTCTTCCACGGAGCACTCTCTGTTCGCTGACATAGTGGAGACTGGAAGGTGGAGCCAATGCGGACACGTCGGCTCGCAGACGGGAGAACAGACGCACTCGGTCGCCTTGCGGCAGGATACAGCTGGGATACTGGAACAGCACCGAAATGCCGGAATGTCCGTCGCAGGGGAATATACTGCGGGCGTGCACGTTGAATACGAACTTCTCGCTCCAGATTGCCTGGAAAAACAAAGCAAACATCTTCATTAACGTTTAGAGGAAATGGACCAGCTGATGATCAGATTTTATGGTCTCAGGTCCTGAAAATCCAGTTTTGTCCATCCACTAAACTTTAAGCTCTCTCAACAGCCGGTTCTCTCCTGAAACAAAGTGAAAGAAGGTGAATTTGACGTTGGAGGCTACGTCCTCTCGTGTCTTTGATGGCAGCCTGTTGCTGCTGCCTTCTTGAGCGAGTTTTGATCCTATGGTTACATATTTTGTGTAAATTACTGAGCTAGGCTCTCTGACTGAGTGCACCCTTCCCCAGATGTTCTGAGAATGACTCTCTTTGTTTCCACTCAGCAATCCCGGTTTAGGAAGTCTTCATGTTTCTGTTGTTCTGCTCTTAAAGAACTTTGCCCCATGTATAACAACAATGTGCGAGACAGTCCTGGGAAAGTTCCGCTCCGATATTTATTTCCGCCTGACCGTTGGTAATGGGGGTGGGGAGAAAGATATAAAAAAGCGGCCCCCCCGTTAGACATTTTGAACTCTGAACTTTAAAAGCGAACAAAATTTAATGAAACAAAATAAATTCTAGTCAAAGAGAGAGGTCGACCAGTTGGTTGCTGTGACGTATTTTTTGTTTCGTTGTTTCTTGGTGCCCCCCACCACAACTGTGAAGCCATTGTAGCCAACATATATTTTTGTAAACTCACTGTATGACGTCAGCTCGCTCTGTTTATTTGGCCCTCTGTTGTTTTTAATAGTTTTTTTTTTTTTTTTTTAAGTATTCTTGATTGTGTAGGTTGAATAAATTACGTCAGATATCAAATGACGTTCAAGTACAGTCTAGTCCAAGATTACAAAAAAAAATATTTGGACCTTAAGTAAATTTTTTTTACTTCCGGTTGGCGTTTTTATCGAAAAGCTAATTGTCAGGATCTTTACAAGTATCCTATTTCTACTATCGACAAATTTTTGATGATGTGTAATTATCGATCTCTCACATGATTAACAAATAGCTATGCGCATACACACTTGTATAAATATTAAATTTTTTTCCCCCTGAAGGGGGCCCACAAAAAGTAGGTTTCCGGAGGCAATTCAAAATCAGCACGATTAACTTTTGTGGGAAAGTAAACCAAAAATTAAACGTTCATCTCGGGTTCGATTCCAGCTGCCAGATTTTCTCTTCGTTGGAGCCTTCTACCTCCGGTGATGATCTCCAATTAACGACAAAAAAAAAAGGTCTTTAAAAATGCAAACAGGAAGTACAGAATAAAAAAATCATCTTTTATATTTCATTAACTTCCTTTCTATTTTTGTCTCTTAATTTCAGCTTTCATACAGCTCATTGTACGGCGCCATTGAGAGCGCAGTGCCTTTCAGCACCTCTTTTAATTTCGTTTCTGTGAAAAGGGGCTAAGGAATATTAAAGCGGAAATAAAAGTTAAAAAGGCTAATCTAGCGACTAAATGAAGTCGAGTCCCTGGATTCTTGACGAGCGCTGATAATTCCATGAGAATACCAGCAAGGGTGTGGGATGTAAGAATGAATATTTAATGAAGGCCAATTAAATTATAAATCATTTCAATGAAAAATGGCGGAAGAAGAGATTGAAAGGAGAAATAGTAATAATAATGATAACATTAACTCGGGCGGATTTATGTTGACCTAATAACTGTTAATAATTAAAGATTTCAGTGTACCTGGAGTCCAAAATAACGATATCAATGATAAAGGAGGGGAAACATTGTCTGGAGGAATCCTACTAAAGGCTATCATCTGGTATTAAAGCAATCAGCTGGCGTGGAGTGCGCGGGGAATCATGACTTCAATGAGAATGGAGATTACAAAGCTGGCGAGGTTATGGTGGAGCAGGTTAGTATTGAGAAATTGCTTCTTACTGTCTTTAACTGTTTCTATCTCGAGATTACTTTGATAGAAATTGAGCTACTACAAGGAAAATACAATTTTGAGGTCTGAATGTGTGAGTCTCAAATTCCGCATTTAATTATTTCTACCACTGATCTTTAAGTTTTAACTCCCCCCCACCCCAGTTGAAATGAATTGTTAGTTTTCAAAGTTTTTCACGCGGAAGTTGAGGGGGCTCGCAGAGTACCGGATTTCCTCCTAAGGTTATCCAGAGATCCGGCTTTCAGCTTCTGCTAGAACTTTCCTGACAATATTGGGTTAGTTATTTCATTACCTAAAGATACTCTGAAATGATTGAACTCACTTGGCACCAGTGAGATTTAGTGCTAGAGGTCTATTTTTGATCGTATAGTACTAATACCCCCAATATTAAGTAATAACTAGCTTACCTTCAGCGTTTTATTTGTCGAAGTGGACGCGATAGGCTCGCCTGGATCTTGGATGCTGGGCCGAAGTGCCAAAGCATAATGTCCTGCCATGCCGAACAGTTCGCAGTTCAACGAGATCACACGTAACAGGGGATATCCACGGATCTGTTCACTGTACAGCAGCTGGAAACAGAAATATTCACCTGATCAACACATATAGAAGAGATAGTTTTTAAGATAGGTGTACAGAATACTGAAAAGAAGCTTCCGTTTTGCTTAGAATGATCCTTTCAAATGCCTTCAGTTCCTTTCAGTTCTTTAAAAACACCTAATATTCTGCCGGATATAACTGTACCCAATCTTCGATCTGCTCAACTCTTGGCATCATCAACAATCCTGCTACAACAGGAAATAACTTGTAATTTGCCAAAAAAAACGAGCACGCTTTGCATGAATGCAAGCTAAGACCGTGCGTGACTTTGAGCCATTAACATGCTCCATTTACTTATAGTTTGAATCAATGCGATACCAATTTAGCATAAAGTTTGCTCGCATTAGTTCTTGATGTAAAATTCAGGAACTCTTAATTTTTCTTTTATACAGTGTCAGCTACATCGTCGTATCTTTAAGCACAGATTGGGTAAATTTTCGAAGTTTTCAGGAGCAGTTTTTTAGTCCCTCCATCTTAAAGAAAAGGACGATCAAACTTAAGTTCGGACGCCAATTTCTTGACTTAGTTAAAATGAAGCAATAGACTCCTTTTAAGCTGTTAACCGTCTTTGACGGATATTCGTTCGTCTAAATGCAGGACGTTTCTTATGACGGCACCATATTCCAGATATTTATTTTGTTAGTCAATCTTTGTAAGCAGCATCAGTTCATCAATATAAATAAATCGATAAAGTTTCATTTTTCCAGCATTCGCGTAAGAAAAGCTAGAAAGACTAATTTTCAAAAATTAAATTGCGCATGATAACCTCCAGGGTATTACAGACAGCAAAACTGTACCTAGCTTGTCGCAAAAAACATCAGTAGGTAATCAAACTGAATGACGTGGGAAATAACTCACTACCGGCGGAATTATAGGAGGGGGTTCTTCAGAGATATTCTGAACTCAATTATAGTTCAATTAACAGTTCAGCCCGGACGGCTGGCTGGCTGGAGTGGTGTGGAGTTGGGAATAGTCATCCCCACTACCTCATTTACTCCCACCTCGGTCATCAACTAGAAATGATACTGCCTGATCAGCTGTGAATGGGTAACATTCTTCAACCTTCTTTCTCCCGCCTTTCTTTCCTACTCTTTCTTCCCCCTCCCGCCTTTTTGGGCAAGGCCATCTGAACTAGAGAGATAGACACTGTTGCCAACCCACTTGTCCACATTACTCAAGCATCGTTCACTCTTAACTAAAACTTTTTTTTCTCTCATACTTCTCCCTCTCTTTCATTTTGTAAGCGAGGTGGGCAGCAGTATCTTGACACTTGTATCGTCCAATCACAACACTCTACACCCTGATGGTTCTTCATCAACCTTTTTTTTTCTCGCTCTCCTACCAGCTGTTCAGCTGCGGCCATTTTCTTGTTCTTGTGTCTAATACTAGCAACACTGTTGCTGGCGTTGGATTTTTAGTTTCTTGTTAAATTATAGATTATCAACAACGAACTACAACCTCAGCATACCTCTCAAGTCAAGCTGACCTACAGTGAACCCAATCTATCTATATATAACCTGCCATTTAATACAATTTCAGGTTACATTAAACTTCACAAACTTTTGTATAATGTAAGTCATTCCAAATACTTATTATATTTATTTATCTATTTAATTTTATGTTTTAGAAATATTTTTTATTTATTTTTTATGGTCTTCAAGTTATATCTATATTAGTGTAATATTCCTTTTGTACAGACCCTGAAGAAGGTAGTAAAAATTACCGAAACGTTAGTATAAAGCAACAAAAGTTGTATTTATTTTTGACCGCACCTCGATATTCCCCAAAAATCATCCATGAACAACGGTGGAAATAAACCAAAAAACCATCGTTACAATTAAAATTAAATGCCCAGTAATACCACCCGACACATCAATTTCAAGTTTTGCCCTATAAAAAGTAACTGAGTGTTAGTGTCGTGCGAGTGTACAAACAGCGCTTATTAATAGTAACTACGTCAGGGTCAAGTATTAAAAGAAATTCGATGGTAATTTTTGAAAGAATGATGTTCCTTAGGTACCGTATCTTCTGAAATGCTAAAGCTGCAGACCTGAACAGGAGTACGAGCAAGGCGTGAGGAATGCACCACGCTGGCGGAAGTTATAATCAGATTATTTATTGAAGAAGTGACCCCTAGTGAAGGGAAGGGGCAATTACTTTATCATCATTAACACTTCCCTCTCTCCATTCCAGCCCCCCTCCTGTTTCCGGATTATTGGCCTAAATCAACAAGTGTTCCGTAGTAAGCCAGTGGTTCTACTGTGTTGACGTGGGGCCTTCAATGACTCATCCATTGATCAAATTGTTATTGTCTCTCTCTGTGTGTGTTCTTTGAAAGAAAGTTATTCTCGTGATTGTGATCAATCAAATCAATCGAAAGCTCTCGGATAAATTATTTCCCAATAATTTTTCCATCAACCGCCTCATTTTCTAAATATAAATATATAATTTCTTAAGTTGCAAACTTTGGTTACCAATTTACCTGGAAACTGCATTTCAACATAGATTTCAAAGTTCTTAGACCAAATACGAATGGGGTAAAAGTAAATTGTTCAGAAGGGTCATTTTATTTCTTCCTGCAGAGGGATAAAGAATACAAAAAAGAAGAAAAGTGTTAGCGAGATGGGAAATTGTATTCTTGTAGTGAGAAGGAGTAACAGTTACTGGCCACGATATGGAAAACACCGGAGTCTAGGAAGGCTGCATATATATGGAAGTAATAATAGCAGCATTTTGTAGCTGCGAGGTAACAGTGCTGGAGTCTACAAGTGAACTGGAGCCAGAACCCTTCTCAAACCTGTCAGCGGCTATAAATAATTCATCGTATCCTATTTGCCCGGCCCAAGCAACGGGAAGTGAATGCTAAACTCCGGGACTCACTCTAGGCAACTTTTTCTTCCTTTTTATTAACAGTTAAATAATAACTCATTTGAGAGAAGCTCTTACACTGCTGTTAGGTAACATCCTGGCTCTAATCCTGAAGTATCAGTGTTTGAGAAAGTTCCAAGAAAGGAGCTCCTGGTAGAGATTGGATTGATAAACAAGGGACAAGTCCTGTTTCCCATGACATTGCAGCCAAAGAGGTTTACTGGACTCCTCGCTGGATGTCTAGTATGTAAAGTTTTCCCTCCTTGTAGGAATTAGCACGGGTCATTTTTGCGATAGGATCTGGGTTCCAAAATGCGTACGTAGCCTAGCAACACAATGCAGTCAAACAGGATAAGAAGTGGCTGGAGTTATCTTCGCTTTATGATGTAGTCGGCATCGAGACTCAAGGTTAACTCATTCTACACTCTGAAGAGAAAAAGCCATTGTGCCGACCACTTGCAGTTTGGCAATTATAGATTTCTTTTGCACATCAAAATTAAGATGTTTTCAGACTTGTGATTACCCTGCCGAGCGCGGCAAGTGAAAGTTTGTTTCAGCACGCCAAACTGAACTTGTTCAGTTGCAGTCATCTATCCAGTCTGGAATGGACAGGAACAATCCAAGTCCTTAATTACCAGAGATAAACACCAGCAATTCAAACAAAAAAAAAAAAAAGATCCAGATCCTGTCCCCCCAAAAAAATATACCATAACTTCCTGGCCAAAGAATCCGTCAAAAGACACGGCCACTATCTAAACAGTATTTCGTTTTGCGTACGCCCATCCGAACGAACTTAACGGGTAAGAATGAGGAAGCCAATTCACTAGGTACGATTTCCGGCGAAATCTTGAGAAAAATGCGACAAACGATCGTAAAACTCACACTGGGAAAGATGGGATTAAAGAGCTAATAATGTTTTACAACGCTCCCTCTTGTTTTGAAATCTGTTTAACAATATCCGGCTCCGGAAATGTAGCGGCATGCAGCGCTTGTGCACAGTGCTTTAGAGTCATCATCTACGAGACTTAAATATTGCTGAATTCAATTTTACCGCAAATTTTCTTTCGATTTTTATCATCAATTTATTGCTGGAGTAAATATGTTGCCACAAGTTGCTGAGAACTTCCGTTGTAAGACTAAGAAGTAAGAGATAGTCGTATGAGTTGGTCTCAGGCTTGAGCTCTGTTGATGTATTTAAAAAGTCAAATTAGTGGAAGAAATTGTGAGCTACATTTAATGGACAACATTGAAGCCTGGGTAGTCCATTGGTGGCCCTTTTAAAGTAGAGTAACGCTACATAAAGAGTCGATATTTATTCTTCTTCTTTCTTTTTTTTTAAAAAGAGAATTCTCTCCCTCCATTCTCTTCTCCTTCTATTTTGTCTCTTCATTTTAAGTAATAAAATTAAACGGAGGTCTCGCCCAGACAGAGGCTGAGAACGCCAGGCTATTAAAGAAAGTTGAAGTGGGCCCTTGCTATTCCCGGCAAAGTGGGCCCTTGCTATTCCCGGCAAAGTGGGCCCTTGCTATTCCCGGCAAAGTGGGCCCTTGCTATTCCCGGCAAAGTGGGCCCTTGCTATTCCCGGCAAAGTGGGCCCATAATTGAATTAAAAAAGAAAAAGAAGAAGACAGAATTCTTTAGAAAGAAGAGATCAATTTTGATTCATTGTGAAGACGGCGCAGGCCGTGACGCAAGATACCCTCCTCCCACCGCTACCAAGATGGTGGAAGCAACGATATTCTTCGTGTACAATTATTCACCAACAATAATATTGCAAAAATATCTGGAGGTTACACACTCATACCAATCTTCTCTTAGGATTCAAAACTTATTTCGAATGTAGGTTCCCACTTCAAACTGTCAGAAAAACCCTCTAAATTTACATTCTAATCAGAGCTAAGAGAAAAACGTCTGCACCATACGAAGGCACAGACCAAACTCCATGACTTAAGATTTGTTGACTTACAAGAACATTTTAACACTCCTCATAATGTCCAAAACGGATTTCTTAAAACAAATTAGTAAAGTAAAGTAATTGCCTATTTTGTCAGGCAGACTTTACAACCAACTAACAAATTAGGTGCGCGTGGACGAAGGCGACTAGCAAACATATTTTATTATAAATTTCTCATATTAACCATTAAAAGTATAGACTGGGAATATAGCCTAGTACCGCAATACATCTTAGCTGTGCGGGTCTAGCATCTAACCGCTCGGCTACCGTGGCGACTAACAAACATACTTTACTGTAAATTTCTCATATTAACCATTAAAGGTATAGACTGGGAATATAGCCTAGTGCCGCAATACACTTTAGCATTGCGGGTCTAGCCTCCAACCGCTCGGCTACCGTGGCGACTAGCAAACATATTTTACTATAAATTTCTCATATTAACCGTTAAAGGTATAGACTGGGAATATAGCCTAGTACCGCAATACATCTTAGCTTTGCGGGTCTAGCCTCTAACCGCTCGGCTACCGTGGCGACTAGCTTTACTATAAATTTCTCATATTAACCATTGGGAATATAGTCTAGTACCGCAATATAATCTTAGCTTTGCAGATTCCGCTTGGTCAAGCTCCAAGTCAAAAAGTTGAACCTATTTTCCGTTTTTAAACTGACAGCAAACTCCACATACTTTCGAATTTTTAACGTACATTTCTGGTGATAACAGGAAAACAGGAAATCTGCAGGATTACTATACTTCCTCAAATACAAAGTAAGAGGTTGCAACAGACACAATAAATCGATCAACAAAATCAGGCCATTGGATAAAATTCTTTACCTGTTTATGGGTATTATTTGAGAAGGTACACTGCAATGGCGAATGGCCACAGTAGAGTAGATTTAACCATGTTTCCGGTTCTAGGGAGTTGACGACCGGCTCACAGAAGGTGGTCTGGAACCTTAAAGTGGCTGCGATCAGTGCCTCAGGATAGGTTTGTATTTCGGCCGGTTCCAGACTTAAGCTCGCCATGGGCCATCTTACGTCCAGCTCTACTATCTGGAAAATAAGTGAATATATACGATTATACTGCAAAGTGTAACAATGAGAACATTATTCTATTGAAAGTAGTGACTAAAGTTATATTTTTAATCATTTATGGTTCAAAAAAGTGAAGGCAATCATTGCTTTTATTCATTTGTGAATTTCAGTTTATTTATCAGGCTTTTTTTTCTCTTATTTCTGACCAGTATCGAATTTCCATCCATCTTCAGAGATGTTTGAAGCTCCGCTTTGAAGCAGAGATCTTGATTTCCACTAATAATGCTTTTCCCACAAAGTCTACTTACTATTATCGCAACACGGCGTAGAAGTTTTAAAAGGTCCAGCTATCATACCAGTCTCTTCTCCAGGCAAGTCTCCACAGGCAATGGACCCTGCCTGCAGCTGTAATGTTTCATAAATCTATCGTGCCCTATAAGAAGGCAAAAAAGGCCAGGTTTAGCCGGAAGAAAGCCTTCGCTTCCAGGACTTCTCCACATCAGCCCAAACTTAGGTACAAGCAGCGCATACTAGCCGGTCTAATCTAGGCACTACTTACTACCACACCGTCAAAGTGACGGAAATGAAGAGAGAAAAACTTAATCGTAGCAAGGGTATCTACTTCCGGACCATTTAACCACAAATTGGAAACTAAATTTGGACTCGTTGCTTCGTTTAACCCGCTTAAGACAATTCAATCCCTAAAATTTGAAGCAATAACAATATTTCCTTATTACCAACGACTACGAAGTCACCAGAATATAGACATATCGGGGAGGGGCTCCCATAAAAACTTGCATGAAGTTATGAATATACCTGTAAAAAAAAAAAATACATTGTAATAAAACTGAATGAGCGCCAGTTCTGCCAACCTCACCAAGCCAAGCTATTGGACACGCCTACTGTAGGCGTACTGTTTCAGGAAATGTTTTTAACAGGATACTGTTGGCAGGACTGAATGTATTGTTTAGCTGTGTTGAACAACACAATGGCTTCTTCATAGTGGAGTTACTGTCAACAGCATGACTACTGCAACTCTGCAATAACTATCAACATTACAGTGATGTTGTGGCTCTCCTATTGGTGGTAATTTTGGTAACTGAATTAACTGCTCTTCTTCGGCCAATGAAACCAATTTGAATGCCGAATCAAACAGAATCTGGCATGAACACGAACTTTGAATTTTCTCTCAAATCTCTTCGAAACTTCAAATTTTTTTTCGAATCAACTATCAACGACCACAATACGTTGCTTTGTTTAGTATTTGATATGAAACGAAGCTTCCAGCAACATAGGCGTTAAAAAAAACCAAGACACAAAACGCTCTTTTGGAACTAGTGATTGGATTACATAGCTTTGGAAATTTGGTGACGTCATTTTTGAGAAAATCTCAAAAACTGGAAAATGCTTTTAATAAAATTGTACTTCCGGTGGTGGGGTGGGGGTATTTTGAACGCAGTTTCCGAAAGGGGTACCCAATCAAATGAGATTGGAAAATTTTAGTTTATTGTAACTTTGTGTTAATAAAGAAGTAAAGTAATTGTCTATTTTTTCAGGAGGAGCTTAATGTCCAACTACCAAATTAGGTGTCGTATACGGAGGCGAATAGCAAACATACTTTACTGCAAATTTCACATATTAACCATTAAAGGTATAGCCTAGTACCGCAATACATCTTAGCTTTGCGGGTCTAGCCTCTAACCGCGCGACAATCGTGGCGCCTTTGTATTAATAGAATTGAATGGTCATGTACAGATTATCAAATTATTATAGTAGTAAGAGGAAAGATGTTTTTTTCGTTCACAGAGGGCATCAAATCCCAGGGGATTCTCTGGGGAATCTAGGGATCGAAATTGGGTAACAATGTTTTACAGTTTCTCTTGCAGGAGGGGGATAAGAGAAAATGAAAATGAAAATCGCTCCTATTTCCTTTTAGGGGGAAAAATCCACTGTTATAAAGATTAAATTACCATCCTAAAGGGCGAGCATAGATCCCCTTGAACAACATTAATCTTGTAACACAGCCAGGAGCGGTGGAAGAAGAGGGCTGTTTTATGTCTGGAAGAAGGACTAGGGACACAGTGAGTTTGGATTCTCCTGGAATGAACGCAGGATGCAAATTGCTCTACAGCATTGACTAGGCTCGTGGAGAGCCTACTGTAGGCAGGAGAAGGACAGAAGCTGGCGGTAAGAACACCGTGACGTTGTAATCTGCTTGCCGCCAGAGGACAGCGTGCAGCACAGACTCCAAGAACAGTTTAGAAGACTATGTAGATACTAGTGGTAGTATAAACTTTACCCACTTCCAGCAAAAAACCATGATTAGGGGTTGGGGGAAGAGTCCAAAGCTTGCCAAAAGATGGTGAGGAGGCGGTGAGTCTCCTTCGAGTTCAGCTATGAGGATGTGGGCAGGATCTTCTTAAATTGAGCCAGCCGGCCTAAAAAAAGTGTCACTAGATGTTTGCAATGATTTGCTTTTCAAGAGAGGCTGTATATCGATTTGAGAACCTCGAGCTTGAACCACCCTCCTCTTCCTAAGCGTTCTTGCAAATCTGCCCACACCCACAGAGTTCCTGTGCTTGGCCGTCTAACGCCCATTTCTGACAAATTACACTAAATGGACTTTCGAAAGAATCCCAACCGGAAAATTCACTCTTTTTCCGGATTTAATTTAACAGTTACGACAACGTTAACTTTACAAATTTTCCTCATTCTTTCTATTGAACTAAATGCTTATCGATTTTCATTTACCACTATTTCTCACCACAAGTCACAGTTTTTTATTTTCTCTCACTTTATTAACAGAAAGTACTGCGATCCAGAGTCAAATGACTCAATTTCGCCCTAAAAATAAGTTTTGAGTCCCATACGTACAAAAAATGTGGTAATTCAATAACAAGACATTCTTCACTACGTTCTAAAATACATTTTGTCCACTTTATTTTATTTATTTTTTCTATTTATTTACAACCTGTAGATACTCCTTAACAAAAACTTACAGTTTAAAATGTTAAGTATAAGGGTTGATTAAACGCCAAAAGGTACACAAATCAGCGAGTACCCAACATTTCATTTATACCTCATTAATAGTTAAGTAATTCTACTGCATTAATTTTCATTAATAAGTTATTTTTTAGAATTTATTAGATGTCACAGACCCTTATGCTGGCCATTTTCGTCTACAAAATATATGTTCAAGTAGCACTGTAGATTGACTGTAATAACTAGTTATCTATAATAATGAAACTATTAATTACAGGTTAAAAAGAAAAACGTTACAAAAAATAAAAAAAAATTATGAGGCTAAAAAATTCAAAACTTTCTTTTAAAAGAAACTTCACCAACATACATCAATGATTTTCAAAAATCGTCGGTTTAAGTTCATCCTTCGATTAAAGTAATTGTTATTTTATGAAGTAGTCAAACGTTTATAATAATTATCTGGCTTTACCGCAAGTAACATAGTTTTCTTCAATTACATTCTCAATCTAGGTATTCATCCCACAATGTTGTATATATGTAATATAAAGTAAATAAGATATGCATATTTTTAGGACAGCTAATTATTCCAGTATTTTACTATAAGTAAAATTAGGGGGACTAAATTAAATTACAATCGAGAAATCAATAATTGTTGTTGAATAATCTACTTGTTATAACTGTGTGTTATTTGTGCTCTCGAATATTTCGGTAAGACGAATTCAAGACAGTAGCCTACTCTAACTTTGTCTTTTTCTACTTTAACATGCATGTACGTATGTGTGATTTATCATAATTATAACAAAAAAATATTATAAATGAAGTGGCCAGCATAAGGGTCTGTGACATCTAATAAATTCTAAAAAATAACTTATTAATGAAAATTAATGCAGTAGAATTACTTAAATATTAATGAAGTATTAATGAAATGTTGGGTACTTGCTGATTTGTGTACCTTTTGGCGTTTAATCAACCCTTATACTTAACATTTTAAACTGTAAGTTTTTGTTAAGGAGATTTTTGTACCTTTTGGATAGATTTTCCTTTTTGTCTATTTTACAAAGTTACATATCTGCTTTACAGATTTTTTTAAAATTTGGAATAAGCAATTCTATAATTATAACCTGATAAGGTGTTAAGTCGGAACCGTAACTACCACTGGAGAGATCTTTTTAAAGAATGATTATAGTTGCGGTCCCCCAAACCATCCCCAATAACAATGTTTTTGAAAAAGCGTTTTGAATAACATAGGAAGGTATTTGTACGTAAATAGCAAAATTAAACTACGATTTCAGTACTTCCTTTTAAGAGGAGTAAGAAAAATAAACTACGATTGCAGTACTTCTCCCTAAAAGGCAAAGAGGCAAAGATTTTTTAATCGAACGACAATTCATTGATTTAAATCGGTTCACTCATTGATAATTTAAACGATTGCAGTACTTCCTCTTAGTAGGTGCAAGAGCATCAGCAACGTAGAGGAGCTTTAACCACTTATTCGAGCTGAATTTTATCAAAATCGTACTAAGCGTTATAGAAATATTGGTAATAATAGTTTTAGAAAGGGCCTTATTTGGGTGGGGCGAACTCCCCTCCTTATGAGGCACGGCGTCGAGACTTTTAAAGTGCAAATCTGTACAAAATTTCGATTCGAATGACACTTCGGTCGGTTCACGTGTCGATAATTTGAAACGATTGCTATACTTCCTCTTAACAAGTGTAAGAGCTGATCGCCGCTTTAATGTTACGTAGGGGAACCCTAACCCTATCATCCTACCAAATTTTATCAAAATCGGGCCAAGATTTACAGAGTAATTAGTAATAATAATTTTGGAGGGGGCCTTGCATAAAGGGGGCTAACTCCTCTCCCATTCCATGTATAGGATCGAGACCCCCAAAAGGCACATCTACATAAAATTTCGAATCGAATGACACCTCATTCATGAAAATCGGTTCACGCGTTTAGGCGCTACGTTGTTTACAAAAAAGGTAACAAGAACAAGAAGAACAAGAACAAGAACAAGAACAAGAACATTTTTTGAAAAAGCCGTTTTTGCTCATTTTCGGCAACTTTTTTCTCGAAACCTATTAAATCTGGGTCGTTACAAAACAAATACAGTGATAAAGGAGGGTTTGCCCTATAATTTAAAGAAAATTTGGGAATTTTATCTTTTATAGAAAAAGAGAAAAAAATTGTCAAAGTTGGATGTTTTTCAACGTTACGCTTTTTCGTGCAGTTTTTGACGATCAACCCTTATACAACTGTCCTACCGGACAGTTTTAATATACATCAGTAATTGTGGTCTATATCGAGTTGAGCACAGATTGTTTGCAGAATCCTGGTGGATCTAGCGCCACAATCGAGGAGGCATGTTGAGAGAGGCCCAGCCAATGCTGGAAACTCTCTGGAGGTTGTAAGGAAGGTTAGGAATGTGATAAAAGGTCGCTGGGACAAGCGTTGAGGAGGACTTTCGGGATGGCCCGTTGTGGATAAGGCTTGTGCTATTGGGATTAGGATGTATGGTTAGGCTATTGTGGAAATTAAAGGAAGCCGAGAATGAATTAGGTCATTGACAACAATTAGGAATTAAGCAAATTAGGATATTTAGGACTATGTGGAGGAATACATTGGATACATAATAAGGGGTGTTTCAACTCATTCTAACTCCTTTCTGTCCCCCAATGTATGCTAATCGCATCGCACGCATGGACCTCGGCAGTTGTCGTACTTACGACAACTTCCGACGGCTCATTGCTCTGTTTCAGTCCCCGCTTTGTCGTCCGAGTCGTACACCGCAGCCTGTTCGTAACGTTTTTTCCTCTGGCACTTGTACTGAAGTGCTTTCCGTTTTCCGCTATTCTCGCTACACCGCATGTTCACCGCTATAAAGTGTACGAGTGTCCACATCTTGGAAGATAAGCTTGGCTATTGTAACTAGAATAAAACTTACGATTTTTCTTATTTGAATTTAACTGAGTTCAAGAGATTTACAAAAAATATATCCTTGTGCTAAATTCAAATTAGAAAAACTTTGCGATTACAATACTTCCTCTATTGCGAGGGCTAGAAGACAGTAAAAAAAAAAAAAAAAAAATGGCGCCATTGTTGGCCAGCTGTTTTTAAAGTAGATAAATTGAAAAAGGTCTTCTAAAGTGATGAGAGAATAGTCTAAGCTTGATAAATGAAACCAATGGAAAGCAGAACACTTGACAAATGCAGTCTGCTAGAAGGAAAGAGAGAGAATCGGCGTACATCCTGACCAGAAGAATAACAGCAAGAATGATTGAAGCAGAGGCTGGTTGGTTTGGAGAGGCTAGCTTTTGGACATACTAATAGCAATGGTCTGGTTGACCATCCTGAGTGGGGGGGGGGCAGGCAGCGAACTGAAATGCTCTCCCAGTGAAGATATATCAAGCTCAATTTTCTCTTCCTTCCGGACCAGGCTCCTCACCCAAGAATACATGGACACTGGAGATGAATTACATTTAGGGAATACAAGAACCTAGTTCGACCATTTTGATCAATGAAAGTTTGGACGACATTTTGGAATATTCCAAAGGAATTTTCACCTGTTAAGAGAGATTAACGGATTGATTAATTGATCAATCGATATCTAAGAAAGTTGTTGATCACCTTATCGGAAGAATTTGAAGCTGTGAGGAGAATGAAACGGGAGTGATCTTCAACATTGCCTGGCAACGAGATGTGAGACGCAATCGATTACTGGCTGCTGCTGTATGCGTACGACTTCGCCTGCCACAGCACCACCGGAACCAAGAACCCTTAATGCGACTGTAGCAGGGCGAACAGAGCAAGGTTGTCTCTCAGGCTCATGTACCCGATTTAGGCGATATCCTAAATAAGCCTAATGTTGATCCAGCTTCTGATTATCCGATTTTCGATCGTCCATCAACACACATGGAACATCATTTTTAGGTCTAGAATCTTGACTTCCGCTCACAACGTTTCCAACATTATGTCGCTACGCTGAGCATACTACAGGAAGATAACCACTGGGTTTTCACTCGAAGAGAATCTCGGAAAAGCCGCGATTTTTTTTTGAAAAATCTGATGTGCTCACTCTCAAAGATTTTTCCCTTATTCCAGTTGTCAGAGTCGTTGACTTCCGGGAACATTTTAGTAAATCTCAAATTGAACGAATTTTCTCCGAATTATTCAAGAGAAAATTTAAGGAACATTTTGTGAGAAGAACAAATATCAGAAAAGTGTAAAATCCATTGAGAAATATCGTACTTCCGTTAGATTGAACTTTTCTTTATGAGGAATTTTGGCAACACATTCAACACTCGTTTATAATGTATGCAACACAAAACGGAAACATTACGTTCTATTTTGTTCCTTTAATGGTCTTATGGTCCTAAAGCCTGTCCATCTCCCAACTCCCGGATGTTCCTGGGACAATGTTCCCAACAATAGTCGTAGGAAATTTGGAATAAGTAAAAGATTTGCTCAATAAAGTAGTGCTTCCACTGCAGACAGATCATTTTCTGAAAACCACTTATTTCCGGTCTCAGAAGACCTCAAAAAAAGATTATTTCCGGTGAAAAAAAAAGTTTGGCACGATCGCAAATATACGCACCTTACCTAGTGAGAGAATCTAATTTGGATTCCTTTCGCTCACCTGGTTGTTAGTGGATAGATTCTTAGACGTATCAACAGTAAGTTTGATGCCGTAACTACCGCCGCTGGTGATGACACCGCAAGGGAATCTAGCCTGCGCCTGCGTAGTATTGGTCCAGGTGAGCGGCACTGTGCCCATATGCTGCCAATCCTGTTCGGTGGCCCGTTGCAACAGATGCAACCTGCCGGTCAGTCCTGCCCATCCGCCTTGCACATGCACCTCCAGATCGCCAGACAGGGCTACATGTCCAGACGGTACAACCACCTCCAAACCCCCGTCCACCACCCACTCTGAAACAGACAGTGTTACCACACTTTTATTAATTATAATTTCGATAATTTGTAGTCACACCTTTCAAGAGAGGTGCTCGCAGAAGCTATTTGTATTCGTGCAGATTTTCAATTATGAGTTAGTGACTGGAAGTAGCCATTTCGAGGTCCCCAGAGTCCGAAAAACTGGTTTTTACCAATTTGTCTCTGTGTGTGCGTGTATTCTCCGTAAAGCATGTAAATAGTTCAAACTTAAAGACGCGAACAGAGGAAGCTACATGGAGATTTTGGTCATCATCGATCAAGAATAAGTTCCATTTTTCTCTAAAATCGTTCCTACGATTCACTTTGCATTACTGGGTGCACTAGTTTGCATATATTTAGATCTAGAACTTTTAGATCTACACATCCTGTTCCAGGGCAAAGCTAAGATGTATTGCAGTACTAGGCTATATTCCCAGTCTATCTATACCTTATATGGTTAATATGAGAAATTTATAGTAAAGTATGTTTGCTAATCGCCCCGGTAGCCGGAGCGGTTAGAGGCTAGACCCGCAAAGCTAAGATGTATTGCGGTGCTAGGCTATATTCCCAGTCTATACCTTTAATGGTTAATATGAGAAATTTATAGTAAAGTATGTTTGCTAGTCGCCTCCGACCACGACACCTAATTGGTAGTTGGACGTTAAGCCCCGCCTGAAAAAATAGGCAGTTACTTTACTTCATTTTTTTAGTTAAAGTTTTTTCCAATAGAAATATTAAAGAAACAATAAACTTATTCTATTTTAACTTATGAATGAGTTCGCTTTCACGATCATGCTTTGGAAATAGTTTCAAAACCTGTTTTAGATAATAAAAAGTTAATAAAACCAAATTAAAGACCGATATCCTACAATAAAAGGTTGCTATTAGCAACCCACAGTGTTATTTTAGTAGATATCCAGTAACAAAATGGCGGTGGGCGTCACTTAACGTCACGCTGTGTATGTTTGTTTGTGTGTATTATATATTAAGGAGGCAATGGCACAATGGGAAAAGCGTGCTAGCTGCCACACAGCTATCTAAATCAGTTAATTTAACAAGAAACAAGAAAACTGGTTTAAATTTTCGCCGTAGAGTCCTTCAGTGTAATTAAACTTGCGTTTGATTAAAACTTTGTTTGTAGAGTACAGACAGCGTGCCGGTCGTAACATGATCTATAAAGTGGTATATGTGTGTGTGTGTGTATTGTAGTTTAATCATGAAATGAAGCGGAGAGATTTTACTGGGTTATTGTAAAATAACTTATAACAGAATCTCTCCTGAGGTAGAATACTGATCTATTATTCTCTGTTCGTACTGTTTGTCAATACGCTATAAGAAGATAAAAGGACAGGCAATGTTATAAATTCTAAATCACAACCCTCAGAGAGTCATCAAATCTATTTTAAATGAAACCAAAATGGAGTTAGAGTCTTGACTGCACGCTCTGCAGGACTATAATGAAGAACTATTGGTTCTTCGTTCTGACACAGTTGTTCCAAAAATACTGCTTTGCCAAGTCCTTCTAAGTTCTTACTTCGGAGATGAAGGCTAGGAAGCATGGATCTCCATGAAAAGGAAATATAGTTAAACGTGTTCCTATAAGGAGGACTGAGTAGATTTTTCCTGCAATGATAACAGCTGAGACTATTTCACTAATTTTTGAAGGAAAATTATTGAGCTAGAACTTTGAGTAATAGAAGAGGATCGAGTGACTAGTCACACTTCGGAAACGGAAACGGAACAGTAAGAGCTCGCGAGCTTGCACGTGATCGTGCGCAAGTGCCGCCTTAAAACACCAAACCCAGACCTGGTTGCTCTTCTTCCATCTCTACCGTCCATATTTTGAAATAAATCTGAACCGCAATATATCGGCAGGACTTAAGACAGGTTAAAGAAGCATATACCGTGGGGTTTGCGCTTCACCTCCTCTCTGCAGAGTCCATAAAATTCTGTAAGGTGGGGCTGGTTAGCCGCAGGTTAAAATCGGCTGGTAAGCCGCAGGTTAAATTAAAAGGAAATTTATTAAAAACTGAAGGTACTTTACGTTGTTCTTCCAAAAAAATTAATTAAATACTCAAGAATGCGAGTTTAATTACCACAAATTATTTAATAAATTGCATAGTTAATAACATCGGGTTTTTTTTTCAAAGATTAATCAGTGATGGGCAGAAAATTCGTATTGGAAATTTTGTGATGGTTTAAAGTGTTTATATACACTAGAATAATAAATGTGGCGGTGGTCTAGTGGTCAAGTACGAGGCTTGGTGTGTGGAAGATCCCCGGTTCGAATCCCAGCTGTAAAGCTACTTTTTTTTATTTTTACTGAAAATTGTTTACAGTAATGTATGAGCTCCTGCCCCCGTCCACGACGCCTAATTGGTTATTGGACGTTAAGCTCCGCCTGAAAAAATAGGCGATCACTTTATTTGAACAGAAACATGTTTACATTAACCTTTTGGTATTTGTTAAGTGGATCGCGAGGCAAACACCACAATTAAAGTGGGTTTAAATATAAAAAAAAACTTGTTAACAATTTCGTTTTAAAACTAATATTCATTTTTTATTAAAATATATTTTAAATTGGATATTCTGTTAAAATAGAATCAAAAATTTCACGCGCCTTCACTATTAATTCTCTAAAACTTACCAGAGAAATAGTTACAAGAACTCTACTAGAAAGCGCTAGTCGCTGGAAACAATTCTAAACTTTGACCATCAAATAGAGAGTTGTGTGAAATCAATTAAAGATGTCGACACTTATTGGCTCCCGCAGCTTGTAGAAAGATGCATTTCCTTTATACGTACGCGTCCACTCTTGTTTAATACGCACTTGAAGTGGGGCGGAGGGAACACAGAAAATCAAGAATTTGAAATGTTTAGAACTATTTTTTTGTTCAAAGTTTATAAACAAATCTTTTTAAGCTATCATTTTTTTTTTATGTTTGAACGTAACGAAGAAAATATTAATAAAAACCAAAAATGGCAGTAAAGCGACAGTAAATAGTTTAAATGTGAAAATTGCACTTAATAATATTAGCTAGTGGAAAAGCGGAAATTAATTTTAAGTGGTAGATTACTGTACAAAGTTGATTACAGTGACGTTAATTGAGGTAAATGGGGCTTGTAAACTAGTAATTACTAAGTAATAGAACCGCCATTATTAATAGTTATACACATGTATAAAGTAAAATTATATGGCGGGAAAGAGTGAGTGAGAGGGAGGGTTAGAGTGAAGCAGCGCGCGTAACTACCATTAAGAGAAAGCGCGGGAGGATAGATGATAGTGGTTTATTATCAAATTATACTGATGGGTAAGTTTATACAGTGGTTATCCCAGCGTTGCCAACATAACATTGGCCGTCGGCGGAGAGAGCAGAGCACTCTGCTGTGCAAACTTGGCAAGACATGTTGTTATACCTGCTTAGGTCTGCTGGCTTCCTATCTACTAGTAAATTAATTGCCTATTTTACGAACAACTACCAAATTAGATTTTTTTACTAGGTAATTACCATAGCCCATAATTAAAAAAAATACAATTTTTTTTTTAAAATGGGCCACTAGCGTCAAACAGCTGTTATACGGTCAAAACGGTGTTTTAAAAAAATGTAAACATTTAGAACAATTGTTTAAGCCAAAACTTTAAAATCTGAAGAAATTACAGCTGCGAACTTCTTGCAACTTTTCATTTTCAAAATATTTTGTTCAAATACATACGAGGTGTGGCTATTAAATAACGAGACTGATGATGCTACAGATAGAACTATGCATGCGCCAAATCCTAACGACCGACAGCTGTGTGCAGCGTAAAGCCTTCTCTTTCCAGATTGCAGCGTCTCATGTGTTTTTGTAGAGAAATCTGTCTGACCGGAATCGTCGTTTGTGTAAGAGGTGTTAGTTTCGTTTTGCCGAAAACATGTGATACTACACAATGTAGTAGAGCTACGAATTGTCGTGAAATTTCACATGATACTTGGTAAAACCGCTACTGAAACTTATCTTTTATTAAAAGAAGTTTATGGCGATAAATGTTAATCACGTGCGCAAGTTTTTGAGTGGTTCAAGCGTTTCCAAGATGGCCGAGAAGAAGTCGGAGACGATGACCGCCCAGGTCGCCCTTCCACGTCCAAAAACGGATGCAAATATCAATTATAATTAATCAACATTACCGCGTCAGGTGCTTGCTCAACTCCGTGAAAGAGTAATGAAAAAAAAAGACCCGACTTTGTGGAAGAACAATTCCTCAGGGTTCTCCCATCAAGACATGCGGCGCCGGCTCACACTGCACTGTCTGTCGTAAGACGTTTCTAGCCAAGTACAACATCCCAGTTTTAGGCCTCATCCGCCTTATTCGCCTGACCTGGCCGCCCCATGTGACTTTAGATCTGTTCCCCAAAGTCAAAAAGGAGCAAGATTTCAGTCCGTTGGAGCCGTTGTAGGGATAGGGGAGGGGTGTATATTGAAGGTGATGCTAACTAAATAAGTATAAATTTAAAATAAAATGTTTTACAGCAATAGTCTAGTTATCTAACAGCCACACCTCGTACTTACGTATGTCTTCAAAATCAATTTTCTTTCAGTAAAATTATTCAATTTTATATTCATACAAATACAAAGTTAGAATTAAAAAGAATTTTACCGAAAAGGATTGGGTTATTTCAGCCCCAGATATTTTTTTAAAGCATTATTATTAAAACTGTAATTTCGTTTAATAGATGCCATAACTTAGTTTGGAATGGATAAAAGCGTGGCAGTAGTAATCGAAAGATAGTATCGATATTAATATTAAAAAGTCACTGCCTGCTTGATAAAGCAATCTACGAACCGTAGAGAAAGGAACAATTTGAACACAGACACACACACAATCGCACAGACAATACAGATTTCAAGAGAAAGAGAATAACAGAACGAACGGAACGAATGTTTTGATATTCAGCGAGCGTTTTTACAAAATATTAATTTAAGTTGATTACGTATGGCAAGAGAAGCTACTGGCTGACTTCTTATCGTCTACTTTCTACCTGGCTGCCATCTTTAATTTCCTGTCCGAGGGAAAATCTTTTTCCTTAAAAATCATAAAATACTTAATGGCTGGGAAAAAGAGGTAGGGGGCGAAAAAAAAAATTAAACAAATATCAAGACGTGTTCAACTTTTCTATTTTCCTTTTACACTTTAAACATTCGAAAGATAAAGACGAACTGTACAACACAAGAAATGTGTAAAATAAGGAGCAATATTTAATGTTAATTTTGTTTTAAAAGAAAAGACAAACTTTTGACCAAATTAAACAATTAATAAGACTTTCTGTCTAGAGAACAAAAGAATGTAATAATCACAACAAATATTATGTTATCTTTGTTTACAATAAACAGCAAAAAAAAAAAAATAAATAAAAATTAAAATAAATGTCATGAATTAATTAAAACTGCTTATCAGCGATAGGATTATTATTGCCGGAAATGAAAACGGTTCGTGTTTTAGTAGATAAACAATGGCGGGTATTGCTACTGAACATACTCGTAAAAAAAACAAAAACAAAAACCAACTATGAGTGTGTTTGGGGTTATCAGCCGCGGTGGGCGTGTTTAACCTTGACGTAACCTTGTTACACTGCACTCAGCTGTCTATCAGAAACTGTCTAGACCTTATCTGTTGTATACGCTAGCTGTTTGCCTCAAATATCTGTTCTCACAGTACGTATCTCTTTGCCAACAGCCGACGTACAGTTTACACACATGCAGTTTGGGAGACATTGGCCTTTGTATATACTCGTAGTTAGTAAAAAGTAAAGTGATTGCCTATTTTTTCAGGCCGACTTTACATCCAACTACCCAATTAGGTGTCGTGGACGGAGGCGACTAGCAAACATACTTAACTGCAAAATTTCTCATATTAACCATTAAAGGTATAGACTGGGGAATATAGCCTAGTACCGCAATACATCTTAGCTTTGCGGGTCTAGCCTCTAACCGCTCGGCTATCGTGGCGACTTGCAAACGTACTTTACTTGTAAATTTCTCATATTAACCATTAAAGTTAAAAACTGGGAATATAGCCTAGTACCGCAATACATCTTAGCTTTGCGGGTCTAGCCTCTAACCGCTCGGCTATCGTGGCGACTTGCAAACGTACTTTACTTGTAAATTTCTCATATTAACCATTAAAGTTAAAAACTGGGAATATAGCCTAGTATCGCAATACATCTTAGCGTTGCGGGCCTAGGCTATCGTGGCGCCTTTATATTGTTTGTATAATTAATATAGTGCAGCTGAATTCTTCAAAAATTAACAACGATAAGTTTGTAGGTAAGTCTATTAAGTATAAAATATAAATAAGGCGCCACAGTAGCCGAACGAGGTTAGAGGAGAGGCCCTCATAGCTAAGAACGGCACTGGGTTCTATTCCCGGTCTAGGCCTTGAGTATTACCGATTTTAGCAACACATCGATTTTAACCTTAATTATTGCGCGACTAGCAACAGGGATAACACGGAATGTCGCCTTAACAAACGCTTATAATGCAGGTGAGTTACCCTCTAGTGAAACTCCAAAAACCACTTATTGAGCTTTTCCGATCAGAGAAAATGAACTGCAGCCCACTCCTTCAAGTTCTCCAGGAAAGTTATCCGGAAATATCCTAAAGAAGGGGTCTGTACTAGTGAGGTTACAGAAAAGCAAGGTTACAGGGAAAACACAGTAAAAACATATGGGCAGATCGTAGCACACCCAATGGAAAATTAAAATACCTTCATCATTCCTGAAAACGATGAAAAATAACCAGAATTAATTAAAGGAAAATTCAAACAATCCGTTTTGTTTGGCTTTTCTTTTTTTTTTCTCTCTCAGTTAGAGAAAGTTTCCTCCAATTGGGGAGAAAACAAAAAGAAAACTTTAGGAAAAGCCTTTGTTCTGAGAAAGAAGTTGGCTTAGAGAAGGTAAAGAAGGCTAAATGGCTGACTTAAGTTTGGGGAATCTTTAGGGGGCACAACAAGGAGCGACGAGGCATCATACTCGAGACAATGGTATAGATTGGCATCTCCCATCTCCAGACAGACGGGAGAATTTAATTTGTCTCTCCTTAGTGTGTGTAGATACACAGATGTGTGAGTTGTCTATCCCCCGGGTGGCCGTGTAGCTAGGACGAACCCACACTCACTTTCTAGCGCTGTCCTGGATTAAACTCAAGGGAACCTTGTAATGTGACAGAACTGCCCCAATCTATCTACTATTCCTCTTCCAGAGTGGCGAACCATACAATCCTTATTTTCGCAAACACGCCCTTACAGCCTTCCTGGCCTACTACACATCCAGCACCGACTTCTGGGTAAGTCAATAATACGAGGGAATAGACTGCTAGCTTCTATTGGTGTGGAAATAGGTATTATTCACAAGATAATTTTTCTACCATTCGTTTTTGTTTCTTCTGCATCATACACTTTGGAGGGAAGTCTAACCACCCCACCCCCCTGAAGACCATTTTTCCAGGACCCAGATGCAAGCACCCATCGCAACTCCCAGATAGCCGGGCTCTCTAAAACCAAAATTGGAACCTTCAGTTGCGATTTGAAGCAGAGTCTGTAGGAATCCCACCACCCTATCGACCAGATTAGGCAGCTTCTAACATCCATCTATTTCCAAAATTTCTGGACCAGAAAATGCATGAGTCAAATAGAGAGCTGATCGCAGCTGTAGATAGGTATTTTTGGCCACCATGTAGTTGTAGAGGAGTTGTAGAGGTTATGTCACTTATAGTTGCACTTCGATTTGCGCATGTTAGGTGATTACATCCGGGAGTGGACTCGCTTTTTTGTCATGAATCTATGAAGACTCAAAGTGCAGGGTTAATTCCCTAATTTAATCCTCTTCCAGAATCCGCTTTTCAAGGAGAGAATTTATTCAGATTCCATTTAAATAAAAAAAAAAAAAAATCATTTTAATACACTGGTATTGAGAACTTTTCCCTAATATATTACAGGACTCTAGAAAATCCACATTTTTTCTTGGGATAAAAAAAACTACATGATATCCCCATCGGCCGGACGTAGTATCCTGGATCACCATACATATAAACTAGACATAAATTTACATATAGATGAAGTAAATAAAACGGAAACCTTTCAAGCTCATTCTGTATTCAGGTGAGATAGAACTGCGAAACGGAAGTACCAGTTAGTGAAACATCTGCTATACTATAAATCAGGTCTACCAACATTACTTTAGATAGAGGATGAGAGAGAGAGAGAGAGAGAGAGAAAGAAAAAGCCTTTTTGCAAGTCTGAGATTGAACCGCAAATATTTACGAGGGGGTACCCAAAAAAAACCGGAATTATTTTTTAAAAGCTATTTATTTACAAAATTTTTTACAGAACAACCTTATCCCCTTCAAAATACTCTCCATTACAACTAATACATTTGTCCCACCGGTGCTTCCACTGTTCGAAACATTTTTTGTAGTCATCTTTAGAAATGGCTGACAGCTCCTTCTTCGTTTTTTTCTTGACCTCTTCAATGTTGTCAAATCGGTGATCTTTCATGCCCTTTTTCATGCGTGGAAATAAGAAAAAGTCGCACGGAGCCAGGTCAGGCGAGTAAGGTGCGTGGGGCAGCGGAACCATGCCATTTTTAGCCAAAAACTGTGTAACAGAGATGGCTGTGTGTGCAGGTGCATTGTCGTGGTGGAAGAACCAGTCTCCTGTTTGCCACAAATCGGGTCTTTTTTGGCGAACACTATTGCGCAATCTTTTCAAAACTTCCAAATACAAGGTTTGATTGACGGTCTGACCCGGGGGGACAAACTCTGAATGGACTACGCCTTTGGCATCAAAAAAGCAAATCAGCATTGTTTTGATGTTTGACTTGACTTGACGACATTTTTTTGGTCGGGGTGAAGATGACGTCTTCCATTGGCTCGACTGTTGCTTTGATTCTGGGTCATAACCATAGCACCATGACTCATCACCAGTAATGACCTTTGACAGAAAGTCTGGATCAGTTTCAAGCTGTTGTTTCAAAGCACGACATGTTTCAACTCGATGTTCTTTTTGATTGTCAGTCAGAACTCGAGGAACAAACTTGGCAGCAACCCTTTTCATCCCCAAATCTTCCGTTAAAATTCGCTGAACCGAGCTCCAAGATAACCCACTACTCTCTGACAGTTGATCAATTGTCTGTCGACGGTCTGTGAACACCAGCTCTCGAATTTTTTCAACATTTTCGTCGATTCGGGCAGTTGATGGACGTCCAGAACGAGGTTTGTCATCAATCGACATGTCGCCATTTTTAAACCGAGTAAACCACTCGTATACTTGAGTTTTTCCCATAGCGTCATATTTGTAAGCTGTTTCCAACATTAAAACACTTTCAGCAGCATTTTTGCCGAGTAGAAAACAAAATTTCAGAGCTGCACGTTGTTCACTTAAACTTGCCATCATAAAAAACGAAAAAAGAACAAAACAGCGCTGGTAAAAACAATCACTGCAGATGAACAGAACAAGCCAGGCAGACAACACAGGCAGGACTGAACTGGCAAGGAATTGCGCTATACACGTCTAGCGGCAGAAATGCGTACTACATAAGCTCCATGCGCGGCAACGCAATTCCGGTTATTTTTGGGTACCCCCTCGTAGCGCGGTTTAAAGTTGAAGTATCACTCTGGAGGTGAACTAAACTTAGGGCTGAAGTACCAACAAGTTTCTGGGTACTTAAAGGGTACTTCATTCAGACTTTCTATTAGTTACAACTGATTCTTAAGTTTCCTTAGTACGTCAGAGGAAGTATTGAAATTGTAATATAATTTTTGATTTCTAGTTTTCACTAGAAACATATCCTGAGAAAGTGGAAAAAAAGGTGAAAAATAAAAATGATTTTTATTGATTGGTCCAGATGCTGCCCAAGTCTGTATGCGGAGTACTGGTCAGATTAACTCTCAAAGAAAATATCGCAGAATGTTCCAATTTGATATCCGTTTTAGATGCTATACCAGTAAACCAGTAAACGGAAGTGCCTCTTGGAAATCTAGTGTGATTGCCCATCACCGGACAGGGAGCTGTAAGGAAAAAAAATCCAAGAGACAGCACCTAGATTCGAACCCGGGATCTCCATGTGGGCATCCAGGACGCTAAACAATGAGTTAATTCCTGTCCTCCTTATTATGATTGTATTAAAAAGACAATACAATGAAGATACCAAGACATGGACCCATAAAGCCGGCATGAATTTGTGTATGGACTTTAAAAGCCTTCCTCATTGTGGGAGAAGGTTTTATTTGTGTTATCTTTGTCATGTGAGTATTCGCAAGAGATTTTATTTTTTCCCCCCACTTTGGAGGCCAACAAAACAAGTATTTCCGGTACGTGATTCACTCAGCTGGTCCAGGAGCTGGCAAAACTAAATAAAAACAAAAAAAACAAGAATTAGAACCAGCCATGGACCACCATGAGCAAAAAAACAAACTTTATCCCACTGAGAATACAGCAGGGCAAACCCAGGAACAACGGACCGGCTGTGAAGTCATCTATCACTGATTCAGTGTTGTTTTGTTTTTAACTACCGCCAGGGAAAAAGAGGAGAGAATATTGCCGTGGGTTCACGACTGGCTAGTCGTAGTAACCCACAGACTCTTCCAGTCTATAATACTGAAAGAGAAAGTGGGTGCATAGACTGACTTCAGTCCAGATAACCGCACCGTTACTTCCAGGTGCCTACTTGGTCTAAAAAAAAAAAAAAACAGAACGAACCGCATTTTACGTTATTTTCTTTTTTTTCCATCTCCCACTCTCTGTGTACATGGCAGCCATTAAAGAAACAACTTGCTCGCAATGTGAACAGGTATGGGGCGAAGAATAATGAACAGGTCTGTGCAGGTTAGCAATGAATAGATGGTATGCTCTTTACATTAAAGACACCACTATAACAGAAGTTAAGGGAAACCTAAAATCTTATTTTTTAAATTACCATTCTGAAAAGAATTTTAAAGCTGAGAGAAATCATTACAATTAACTAGTTATAGAGAAAACATTCATCTATAATATGGTAAGGAATTCATTAAAATTTCAACATTAGGAAGAGAGATATATAAAGTAAAAATCAATCTCAAAAACTACTCGATAGATTTTGTTTATGTTTTATCTGTATATAAAGACTATTATTGTATATAACTGTATAAAGTTTAGTAAAAATCTGTCGAGTAGGAAACGAGATATTCGGAGTTAAAATTTGTTTCTGTTCTAAAAGGTGAAAATTTAAACTTCAAATATCTCGATAAATACTCAATAGATATTGTTTATATTTTACCTGTATATGAAGACAACTATTGTCTATAATTGTGTAAATTCTAGTAAAAATCTATCGAGCAGAAAACGAGATATTTAGGGTTAAAGTTTGTTTCTGTACTATAAAGTGAAAACTTCAACTTCAAATATCTCGAAAACTACTCGATAGATTTTGTTTATATTTAACCTGTATATGAAGACTACTATTGCCTATAATTGTGTAAATTCTAGTAAAAATCTATCGAGCAGAAAACGAGATATTTAGGGTTAAAGTTTGTTTCCGTTCTATAAAGTGAAAACTTCAACTTCAAATATCTCGAAAACTACTCGATAGATTTTGTTTTTATTTTACCTGTGTATGAAGACCACTATTGTCTAGAATTGTGTAAATTCTATTAAAATCTAACGACAAGAAAACGTGATAATTAGGGTTAAAGTTTGTTTCTGTTCTAAAAGGTGAAAACTTCAACTTCAAAATTCTCGAAAACTACTCAATAGATTTTGTTTAGATTTTATCTGTATGTGAAGACCACTATTGTCTATAATTGTTTAAATTCTAGTAAAAATCTAACGAGAAGAAAACGAGATATTTAGGGTTAAAGTTTATTTCTGTTCTATAAAGTGAAAATTTCAACTTCAAAATTCTCGAAAACTACTCGATAGATTTTGTTTAAATTTCATCTGTATGTGAAGACCACTATTGTCTATAATTGTGTAAATTCTAGTAAAAATCTATCGAGCAGTTTTCGAGATATTTGAAGTTGAATTTTTCACCTTTTAGAACAGAAACAAACTTTAACCCTAAATATCTCGTTTTCTGCTCGATAGATTTTTACTAGAATTTACACAATTGTAGACAATAGTAGTCTTCATACACAGGTAAAATATAAACAAGATCTATCGAGTACTTTTCGAGATAATTGAAGTTGAAGTTCTCACTTTATAAAACGGAAACAAATATTAACCCTAAATATCTCGTTTTCTGCTCGACAGATTTTTACTAGAATTTACAAAATTATAGCCAATAAATGTCTTCATACACAGGTAAAATATAAACAAAATCTATCGAGTAGTTTTCGAGATATTTGAAGTTGAATTTTTCACCTTTTAGAACAGAAACAAACTTTAACCCTAAATATCTCGTTTTCTGCTCGATAGATTTTTACTAGAATTTACACAATTGTAGACAATAGAAGTCTTCATACACAGGTAAAATATAAAAAAAATCTATCGAGTACTTTTCGAGATAATTGAAGTTGAAGTTCTCACTTTATAAAACGGAAACAAATATTAACCCTAAATATCTCGTTTTCTGCTCGACAGATTTTTACTAGAATTTACAAAATTATAGCCAATAAATGTCTTCATACACAGGTAAAATATAAACAAAATCTATCGAGTAGTTTTCGAGATATTTGAAGTTGAATTTTTCACCTTTTAGAACAGAAACAAACTTTAACCCTAAATATCTCGTTTTCTGCTCGATAGATTTTTACTAGAATTTACACAATTGTAGACAATAGTAGTCTTCATACACAGGTAAAATATAAACAAGATCTATTGAGTAGTTTTCGAGATATTTGAAGTTGAATTTTTCACCTTTTAGAACGGAAACAAAGTTTAACCCTAAATATCTCGTTTTCTGCTCGATAGATTTTTACTAGAATTTACACAATTGTAGATAATAGTAGTTTTCATATACAGGTAAAATATAAACAAAATCTATCGAGTAGTTTTCGAGATATTTGAATTTGAATTTTTCACCTTTTAGAACAGAAACAAACTTTAACCCTAAATATCTCGTTTTCTGCTCGATAGAGTTATACTAGAATTTACACAATTGTAGACAATAGAAGTCTTCATACACAGGTAAAATATAAAAAAAATCTATTGAGTACTTTTCGAGATAATTGAAGTTGAAGTTCTCACTTTATAAAACGGAAACAAATATTAACCCTAAATATCTCGTTTTCTGCTCGACAGATTTTTACTAGAATTTACAAAATTATAGCCAATAAATGTCTTCATACACAGGTAAAATATAAACAAAATCTATCGAGTAGTTTTCGAGATATATGAAGTTGAATTTTTCACTTTATAGAACAGAAACGAACTTTAACCCAAATTATCTCGTTTTCTGCTAGATAGATTTTTAATAGAATTTACACAATTGTAGACAATAGTAGTCTTCATATACAGGTAAAATACAAACAAAATCTATCGAGTAGTTTTCGAGATATTTGAAGTTGAATTTTTCACTATATAGAACAGAAACAAATTTTAACCCTAAATATCTCGTTTTCTGCTCGATAGATTTTTACTAGAATTTACACAATTATAGAGAATAGTAGTCTTCATATACAGGTAAAATACAAACAAAATCTATCTAATAGTTTTCGAGATATTTGAAGTTGAATTTTTCACTTTATAGAACAGAAACAAACTTTAACCCTAAATATCTCGTTTTCTGCTCGATAGATTTTTACTAGAATTTACACAATTATAGACAATAGTAGTCTTCATATACAGGTAAAATACAAACAAAATCTATCGAGTAGTTTTCGAGATATTTGAAGTTGAATTTTTCACTTTATAGAACAGAAACAAACTTTAACCCTAAATATCTCGTTTTCTGCTTGATAGATTTTTAATAGAATTTACACAATTATAGACAATAGTAGTCTTCATATACAGGTAAAATATAAACAAAATCTATCGAGTAGTTTTCGAGATATTTGAAGTTGAAATTTTCACCTTTTAGAACAGAAACAAACTTTAACCCTAAATATCTCGTTTTGTGCTCGACAGATTTTTACTAGAATTTAAAGGATTATAGACAATAGTAGTCTCCATAAACAGGTAAACCATAAACAAAATCTATCGTGTAGTTTTCGAGATATTTGAAGTTGAATTTTTCACCTTTTAGAACAGAAACAAACTTTAACCCTAAATATCTCGTTTTCTGCTCGATAGATTTTTACTAGAATTTACACAATTGTAGACAATTGTAGTCTTCATATACAGGTAAAATATAAACAAAATCTATTGAGTAGTTTTCGAGATATTTGAAGTTTAATTTTTCACTTTAAAGAACAGAAACAATCTTTAACCCTAAATATCTCGTTTTGTGCTGGACAGATTTTTACTAGAATTTACAGGATTATAGACAATAGTAGTCTCCATAAACAGGTAAACCATAAACAAAATCTATCGTGTAGTTTTCGAGATATTTGAAGTTGAATTTTTCACCTTTTAGAACAGAAACAAACTTTAACCCTAAATATCTCGTTTTCTGCTCGATAGATTTTTACTAGAATTTACACAATTGTAGACAATTGTAGTCTTCATATACAGGTAAAATATAAACAAAATCTATCGAGTAGTTTTCGAGATATTTGAATTTGAATTTTTCACCTTTTAGAACAGAAACAAACTTTAACCCTAAATATCTCGTTTTCTGCTCGATAGAGTTATACTAGAATTTACACAATTGTAGACAATAGAAGTCTTCATACACAGGTAAAATATAAAAAAAATCTATTGAGTACTTTTCGAGATAATTGAAGTTGAAGTTCTCACTTTATAAAACGGAAACAAATATTAACCCTAAATATCTCGTTTTCTGCTCGACAGATTTTTACTAGAATTTACAAAATTATAGCCAATAAATGTCTTCATACACAGGTAAAATATAAACAAAATCTATCGAGTAGTTTTCGAGATATATGAAGTTGAATTTTTCACTTTATAGAACAGAAACGAACTTTAACCCAAATTATCTCGTTTTCTGCTCGATAGATTTTTAATAGAATTTACACAATTGTAGACAATAGTAGTCTTCATATACAGGTAAAATATAAACAAAATCTATCGAGTAGTTTTCGAGATATTGGAAGTTGAATTTTTCACTTTATAGAACAGAAACAAACTTTAACCCTAAATATCTCGTTTTCTGCTCGATAGATTTTTACTAGAATTTACACAATTATAGACAATAGTAGTCTTCATATACAGGTAAAATACAAACAAAATCTATCGAGTAGTTTTCGAGATATTTGAAGTTGAATTTTTCACTATATAGAACAGAAACAAATTTTAACCCTAAATATCTCGTTTTCTGCTCGATAGATTTTTACTAGAATTTACACAATTATAGAGAATAGTAGTCTTCATATACAGGTAAAATACAAACAAAATCTATCTAATAGTTTTCGAGATATTTGAAGTTGAATTTTTCACTTTATAGAACAGAAACAAACTTTAACCCTAAATATCTCGTTTTCTGCTCGATAGATTTTTACTAGAATTTACACAATTATAGACAATAGTAGTCTTCATATACAGGTAAAATACAAACAAAATCTATCGAGTAGTTTTCGAGATATTTGAAGTTGAATTTTTCACTTTATAGAACAGAAACAAACTTTAACCCTAAATATCTCGTTTTCTGCTTGATAGATTTTTAATAGAATTTACACAATTATAGACAATAGTAGTCTTCATATACAGGTAAAATATAAACAAAATCTATCGAGTAGTTTTCGAGATATTTGAAGTTGAAATTTTCACCTTTTAGAACAGAAACAAACTTTAACCCTAAATATCTCGTTTTGTGCTCGACAGATTTTTACTAGAATTTAAAGGATTATAGACAATAGTAGTCTCCATAAACAGGTAAACCATAAACAAAATCTATCGTGTAGTTTTCGAGATATTTGAAGTTGAATTTTTCACCTTTTAGAACAGAAACAAACTTTAACCCTAAATATCTCGTTTTCTGCTCGATAGATTTTTACTAGAATTTACACAATTGTAGACAATTGTAGTCTTCATATACAGGTAAAATATAAACAAAATCTATTGAGCAGTTTTCGAGATATTTGAAGTTTAATTTTTCACTTTAAAGAACAGAAACAATCTTTAACCCTAAATATCTCGTTTTGTGCTGGACAGATTTTTACTAGAATTTACAGGATTATAGACGATAGTAGTCTCCATAAACAGGTAAACCATAAACAAAATCTATCGTGTAGTTTTCGAGATATTTGAAGTTGAATTTTTCACCTTTTAGAACAGAAACAAACTTTAACCCTAAATATCTCGTTTTCTGCTCGATAGATTTTTACTAGAATTTACACAATTGTAGACAATTGTAGTCTTCATATACAGGTAAAATATAAACAAAATCTATCGAGTAGTTTTCGAGATATTTGAAGTTGAATTTTTCACTTTATAGAACAGAATCAAACTTTAACCCTAAATATCTCGTTTTCTGCTCGATAGATTTTTACTAGAATTTACACAATTGTAGACAATAGCTGTCTTCATACACAGGTAAAATATAAACAAAATCTATCGAGTAGTTTTCGAGATATTTGAAGTTGAATTTTTCACCTTTTAGAACAGAAACAAACTTTAACCCTAAATATCTCGTTTTCTGGGCGATAGATTTTTACTAGAATTTACACAATTGTAGACAATAGATGTCTTCATACACAGGTAAAATATAAACAAAATCTATCGAGTAGTTTTCGTGATATTTGAAGTTGAATTTTCCACCTTTTAGAACAGAAACAAAATTTAACCCTAAATATCTCGTTTTCTGCTGGATAGCTTTTTACTTGAATTTACACAATTGTAGACAATAGATGTCTTCATACACAGGTAAAATATAAACCAAATCTATTGAGTAGTTTTCGAGATATTTGAAGTTGAATTTTTCACCTTTTAGAACAGAAACAAACTTTAACCCTAAATATCTCGTTATCTGCTCGATAGATTTTTACTAGAATTTAAATAGTTATAGATAATTGTATTCTTCATACACAGGTAAAATATAAACAAAATCTATCGAGTAGTTTTCGAGATATTTGAAGTTGAATTTTTCACCTTTTAGAACAGAAACTAACTTTAACCCTAAATATCTCGTTTTCTGCTCGATAGATTTTTACTAGAATTTAAACAGTTATAGACAATAGTATTCTTCATACACAGGTAAAATATAAACAAAATCTATCGAGTAGTTTTCGAGATATTTGAAGTTGAATTTTTCACCTTTTAGAACAGAAACAAACTTTAACCCTAAATATCTCGTTTTCTGCTCGATAGATTTTTACTAGAATTTACACAATTGTAGACAATTGTAGTCTTCATATACAGGTAAAATATAAACAAAATCTATTGAGTAGTTTTCGAGATATTTGAAGTTGAATTTTTCTCTTTAAAGAACAGAAACAAACTTTAACCTTAAATATCTCGTTTTCTGCTCGATAGATTTTTACTAGAATTTAAACAGTTAGAGACAATAGTATTCTTCATACACATGTAAAATATAAACAAAATCTATCGAGTAGTTTTCGAGATATTTGAAGTTGAATTTTTCACTTTATAGAACAGAAACAAATTTTAACCCTAAATATCTCGTTTTCTGCTCGATAGATATTTACTAGAATTTACACAATTGTAGACAATAGATGTCTTCATACACAGGTAAAATATAAACAAAATCTATCGAGTAGTTTTCGAGATATTTGAAGTTGAATTTTTCACCTTTTAGAACAGAAACAAATTTAACCCTAAATATCTCGTTTTCTGCTCGATAGATTTTTACTAGAATTTACACAATTGTAGACAATAGATGTATTCATACACAGGTAAAATATAAACCAAATCTATCGAATAGTTTTCGAGATATTTGAAGTCGAATTTTTCACCTTTTAGAACAGAAACAAACTTTAACCCTAAATATCTCGTTTTCTGCGCGATAGATTTTTACTAGAATTTACACAATTGTAGACAATAGATGTCTTCATACACAGGTAAAATATAAACAAAATCTATTGAATAGTTTTCGAGATATTTGAAGTTGAATTTTTCACTATTAGAACAGAAACAAACTTTAACCCTAAATATCTCGTTTTCTGCTCGATAGATTTTTACTAGAATTTACACAATTGTAGACAATAGATGTCTTGATACACAGGTAAAATATAAACAAAATCTATCGAGTAGTTTTCGAGATATTTGAAGTTGAATTTTTCACCTTTTAGAACAGAAACAAACTTTAACCCTAAATATCTCGTTTTCTGCTCGATAGATTTTTACTAGAATTTACACAATTGTAGACAATAGATGTATTCATACACAGGTAAAATATAAACCAAATCTATCGAATAGTTTTCGAGATATTTGAAGTCGAATTTTTCACCTTTTAGAACAGAAACAAACTTTAACCCTAAATATCTCGTTTTCTGCGCGATAGATTTTTACTAGAATTTACACAATTGTAGACAATAGATGTCTTCATACACAGGTAAAATATAAACAAAATCTATTGAATAGTTTTCGAGATATTTGAAGTTGAATTTTTCACTTTTAGAACAGAAACAAACTTTAACCCTAAATATCTCGTTTTCTGCTCGATAGATTTTTACTAGAATTTACACAATTGTAGACAATAGATGTCTTGATACACAGGTAAAATATAAACAAAATCTATCGAGTAGTTTTCGAGATATTTGAAGTTGAATTTTCCACCTTTTAGAACAGAAACAAACTTTAACCCTAAATATCTCGTTTTCTGCTCGATAGATTTTTACTAGAATTTACACAATTGTAGACAATTGTAGTCTTCATATACAGGTAAAATATAAACAAAATCTATTGAGTAGTTTTCGAGATATTTGAAGTTGAATTTTTCTCTTTAAAGAACAGAAACAAACTTTAACCTTAAATATCTCGTTTTCTGCTCGATAGATTTTTACTAGAATTTAAACAGTTAGAGACAATAGTATTCTTCATACACAGGTAAAATATAAACAAAATCTATCGAGTAGTTTTCGAGATATTTGAAGTTGAATTTTTCACTTTATAGAACAGAAACAAATTTTAACCCTAAATATCTCGTTTTCTGCTCGATAGATATTTACTAGAATTTACACAATTGTAGACAATAGATGTCTTCATACACAGGTAAAATATAAACAAAATCTATCGAGTAGTTTTCGAGATATTTGAAGTTGAATTTTTCACCTTTTAGAACAGAAACAAATTTAACCCTAAATATCTCGTTTTCTGCTCGATAGATTTTTACTAGAATTTACACAATTGTAGACAATAGATGTATTCATACACAGGTAAAATATAAACCAAATCTATCGAATAGTTTTCGAGATATTTGAAGTCGAATTTTTCACCTTTTAGAACAGAAACAAACTTTAACCCTAAATATCTCGTTTTCTGCGCGATAGATTTTTACTAGAATTTACACAATTGTAGACAATAGATGTCTTCATACTCAGGTAAAATATAAACAAAATCTATTGAATAGTTTTCGAGATATTTGAAGTTGAATTTTTCACTATTAGAACAGAAACAAACTTTAACCCTAAATATCTCGTTTTCTGCTCGATAGATTTTTACTAGAATTTACACAATTGTAGACAATAGATGTCTTGATACACAGGTAAAATATAAACAAAATCTATCGAGTAGTTTTCGAGATATTTGAAGTTGAATTTTTCACCTTTTAGAACAGAAACAAACTTTAACCCTAAATATCTCGTTTTCTGCTCGATAGATTTTTACTAGAATTTACACAATTGTAGACAATAGATGTATTCATACACAGGTAAAATATAAACCAAATCTATCGAATAGTTTTCGAGATATTTGAAGTCGAATTTTTCACCTTTTAGAACAGAAACAAACTTTAACCCTAAATATCTCGTTTTCTGCTCGATAGATTTTTACTAGAATTTACACAATTGTAGACAATAGATGTATTCATACACAGGTAAAATATAAACCAAATCTATCGAATAGTTTTCGAGATATTTGAAGTCGAATTTTTCACCTTTTAGAACAGAAACAAACTTTAACCCTAAATATCTCGTTTTCTGCGCGATAGATTTTTACTAGAATTTACACAATTGTAGACAATAGATGTCTTCATACACAGGTAAAATATAAACAAAATCTATCGAATAGTTTTCGAGATATTTGAAGTCGAATTTTTCACCTTTTAGAACAGAAACAAACTTTAACCCTAAATATCTCGTTTTCTGCGCGATAGATTTTTACTAGAATTTACACAATTGTAGACAATAGATGTCTTCATACACAGGTAAAATATAAACAAAATCTATTGAATAGTTTTCGAGATATTTGAAGTTGAATTTTTCACTTTTAGAACAGAAACAAACTTTAACCCTAAATATCTCGTTTTCTGCTCGATAGATTTTTACTAGAATTTAAACAGTTATAGACAATAGTATTCTTCATACACAGGTAAAATATAAACAAAATCTATCGAGTAGTTTTCGAGATATTTGAAGTTGAATTTTTCACCTTTTAGAACAGAAACAAACTTTAACCCTAAATATCTCGTTTTCTGCTCGATAGATTTTTACTAGAATTTACACAATTGTAGACAATTGTAGTCTTCATATACAGGTAAAATATAAACAAAATCTATTGAGTAGTTTTCGAGATATTTGAAGTTGAATTTTTCTCTTTAAAGAACAGAAACAAACTTTAACCTTAAATATCTCGTTTTCTGCTCGATAGATTTTTACTAGAATTTAAACAGTTAGAGACAATAGTATTCTTCATACACAGGTAAAATATAAACAAAATCTATCGAGTAGTTTTCGAGATATTTGAAGTTGAATTTTTCACTTTATAGAACAGAAACAAATTTTAACCCTAAATATCTCGTTTTCTGCTCGATAGATATTTACTAGAATTTACACAATTGTAGACAATAGATGTCTTCATACACAGGTAAAATATAAACAAAATCTATCGAGTAGTTTTCGAGATATTTGAAGTTGAATTTTTCACCTTTTAGAACAGAAACAAATTTAACCCTAAATATCTCGTTTTCTGCTCGATAGATTTTTACTAGAATTTACACAATTGTAGACAATAGATGTATTCATACACAGGTAAAATATAAACCAAATCTATCGAATAGTTTTCGAGATATTTGAAGTCGAATTTTTCACCTTTTAGAACAGAAACAAACTTTAACCCTAAATATCTCGTTTTCTGCGCGATAGATTTTTACTAGAATTTACACAATTGTAGACAATAGATGTCTTCATACACAGGTAAAATATAAACAAAATCTATTGAATAGTTTTCGAGATATTTGAAGTTGAATTTTTCACTATTAGAACAGAAACAAACTTTAACCCTAAATATCTCGTTTTCTGCTCGATAGATTTTTACTAGAATTTACACAATTGTAGACAATAGATGTCTTGATACACAGGTAAAATATAAACAAAATCTATCGAGTAGTTTTCGAGATATTTGAAGTTGAATTTTTCACCTTTTAGAACAGAAACAAACTTTAACCCTAAATATCTCGTTTTCTGCTCGATAGATTTTTACTAGAATTTACACAATTGTAGACAATAGATGTATTCATACACAGGTAAAATATAAACCAAATCTATCGAATAGTTTTCGAGATATTTGAAGTCGAATTTTTCACCTTTTAGAACAGAAACAAACTTTAACCCTAAATATCTCGTTTTCTGCGCGATAGATTTTTACTAGAATTTACACAATTGTAGACAATAGATGTCTTCATACACAGGTAAAATATAAACAAAATCTATTGAATAGTTTTCGAGATATTTGAAGTTGAATTTTTCACTTTTAGAACAGAAACAAACTTTAACCCTAAATATCTCGTTTTCTGCTCGATAGATTTTTACTAGAATTTACACAATTGTAGACAATAGATGTCTTGATACACAGGTAAAATATAAACAAAATCTATCGAGTAGTTTTCGAGATATTTGAAGTTGAATTTTCCACCTTTTAGAACAGAAACAAACTTTAACCCTAAATATCTCGTTTTCTGCTCGATAGCTTTTTACTAGAATTTACACAATTGTAGACAATCGATGTCTTCATACACAGGTAAAATATAAACCAAATCTATCGAGTGGTTTTCGAGATATTTGAAGTTGAATTTTTCACCTTTTAGAACAGAAACAAACTTTAACCCTAAATATCTCGTTTTCTGCTCGATAGATTTTTACTAGAATTTAAACAGTGATAGACAATAGTATTCTTCATACACAGGTAAAATATAAACAAAATCTATTGAGTAGTTTTCGAGATATTTGAAGTTGAATTCTTCACTTTATAGAACAGAAACAAACTTTAACCCTAAATATCTCGTTTTCTGGTCGATAGATTTTTACTAGAATTTACACAATTGTAGACAATAGATGTCTTCATACACAGGTAAAATATAAACAAAATCTATCGAGTAGTTTTCGAGATATTTGAAGTTGAATTTTTCACCTTTTAGAACAGAAACAAACTTTAACCCTAAATATCTCGTTTTCTGCTCGATAGATTTTTACTAGAATTTACACAATTGTAGACAATAGATGTATTCATACACAGGTAAAATATAAACCAAACCTATCGAATAGTTTTCGAGATATTTGAAGTTGAATTTTTCACCTTTTAGAACAGAAACAAACTTTAACCCTAAATATCTCGTTTTCTGCGCGATAGATTTTTACTAGAATTTACACAATTGTAGACAATAGATGTCTTCATACACAGGTAAAATATAAACTAAATCTATTGAATAGTTTTCGAGATATTTGAAGTTGAATTTTTCACTTTTAGAACAGAAACAAACTTTAACCCTAAATATCTCGTTTTCTGCTTGATAGATTTTTACTAGAATTTACACAATTGTAGACAGATGTCTTGATACACAGGTAAAATATAAACAAAATCTATCGAGTAGTTTTCGAGATATTTGAAGTTGAATTTTTCACCTTTTAGAACAGAAACAAACTTTAACCCTAAATATCTCGTTTTCTGCTCGATAGATTTTTACTAGAATTTACACAATTGTAGACAATTGTAGTCTTCATATACAGGTAAAATATAAACAAAATCTATTGAGTAGTTTTCGAGATATTTGAAGTTGAATTTTTCTCTTTAAAGAACAGAAACAAACTTTAACCCTAAATATCTCGTTTTCTGCTCGATAGATTTTTACTAGAATTTAAACAGTTATAGACAATAGTATTCTTCATACACAGGTAAAATATAAACAAAATCTATCGAGTAGTTTTCGAGATATTTGAAGTTGAATTTTTCACTTTATAGAACAGAAACAAATTTTAACCCTAAATATCTCGTTTTCTGCTCGATAGATATTTACTAGAATTTACACAATTGTAGACAATAGATGTATTCATACACAGGTAAAATATAAACAAAATCTATCGAGTAGTTTTCGAGATATTTGAAGTTGAATTTTTCACCTTTTAGAACAGAAACAAATTTAACCCTAAATATCTCGTTTTCTGCTCGATAGATTTTTACTAGAATTTACACAATTGTAGACAATAGATGTATTCATACACAGGTAAAATATAAACCAAATCTATCGAATAGTTTTCGAGATATTTCAAGTCGAATTTTTCACCTTTAAGAACAGAAACAAACTTTAACCCTAAATATCTCGTTTTCTGCGCGATAGATTTTTACTAGAATTTACACAATTGTAGACAATAGATGTCTTCATACAGAGGTAAAATATAAACAAAATCTATTGAATAGTTTTCGAGATATTTGAAGTTGAATTTTTCACTTTTAGAACAGAAACAAACTTTAACCCTAAATATCTCGTTTTCTGCTCGATAGATTTTTACTAGAATTTACACAATTGTAGACAATAGATGTCTTGATACACAGGTAAAATATAAACAAAATCTATCGAGTAGTTTTCGAGATATTTGAAGTTGAATTTTCCACCTTTTAGAACAGAAACAAACTTTAACCCTAAATATCTCGTTTTCTGCTCGATAGCTTTTTACTAGAATTTACACAATTGTAGACAATCGATGTCTTCATACACAGGTAAAATATAAACCAAATCTATCGAGTGGTTTTCGAGATATTTGAAGTTAAATTTTTCACCTTTTAGAACAGAAACAAACTTTAACCCTAAATATCTCGTTTTCTGCTCGATAGATTTTTACTAGAATTTAAACAGTGATAGACAATAGTATTCTTCATACACAGGTAAAATATAAACAAAATCTATTGAGTAGTTTTCGAGATATTTGAAGTTGAATTCTTCACTTTATAGAACAGAAACAATCTTTAACCCTAAATATCTCGTTTTCTGATCGATAGATTTTTACTAGAATTTACACAATTGTAGACAATAGATGTCTTCATACACAGGTAAAATATAAACAAAATCTATCGAGTAGTTTTCGAGATATTTGAAGTTGAATTTTTCACCTTTTAGAACAGAAACAAACTTTAACCCTAAATATCTCGTTTTCTGCTCGATAGATTTTTACTAGAATTTACACAATTGTAGACAATTGTAGTCTTCATATACAGGTAAAATATAAACAAAATCTATTGAGTAGTTTTCGAGATATTCGAAGTTGAATTTTTCACTTTATAGAACAGAAACAAACTTTAACCCTAAATATCTCGTTTTCTGCTCGATAGATTTTTACTAGAATTTACACAATTGTAGACAATAGATGTATTCATACACAGGTAAAATATAAACCAAGTCTATCGAATAGTTTTCGAGATATTTGAAGTTGAATTTTTCACCTTTTAGAACAGAAACAAACTTTAACCCTAAATATCTCGTTTTCTGGGCGATAGATTTTTACTAGAATTTACACAATTGTAGACAATAGATGTCTTCATACACAGGTAAAATATAAACAAAATCTATCGAGTAGTTTTCGAGATATTTGAAGTTGAATTTTCCACCTTTTAGAACAGAAACAAACTTTAACCCTAAATATCTCGTTTTCTGCTGGATAGCTTTTTACTTGAATTTACACAATTGTAGACAATAGATGTCTTCATACACAGGTAAAATATAAACCAAATCTATTGAGTAGTTTTTGAGATATTTGAAGTTGAATTTTTCACCTTTTAGAACAGAAACAAACTTTAACCCTAAATATCTCGTTTTCTGCTCGATAGATTTTTACTAGAATTTAAACAGTTATAGACAATAGTATTCTTCATACACAGGTAAAATATAAACAAAATCTATCGAGTAGTTTTCGAGATATTTGAAGTTGAATTTTTCACTTTATAGAACAGAAACAAATTTTAACCCTAAATATCTCGTTTTCTGCTCGATAGATATTTACTAGAATTTACACAATTGTAGACAATAGATGTCTTCATACACAGGTAAAATATAAACAAAATCTATCGAGTAGTTTTCGAGATATTTGAAGTTGAATTTTTCACCTTTTAGAACAGAAACAAATTTAACCCTAAATATCTCGTTTTCTGCTCGATAGATTTTTACTAGAATTTACACAATTGTAGACAATAGATGTATTCATACACAGGTAAAATATAAACCAAATCTATCGAATAGTTTTCGAGATATTTCAAGTCGAATTTTTCACCTTTAAGAACAGAAACAAACTTTAACCCTAAATATCTCGTTTTCTGCGCGATAGATTTTTACTAGAATTTACACAATTGTAGACAATAGATGTCTTCATACACAGGTAAAATATAAACAAAATCTATTGAATAGTTTTCGAGATATTTGAAGTTGAATTTTTCACTTTTAGAACAGAAACAAACTTTAACCCTAAATATCTCGTTTTCTGCTCGATAGATTTTTACTAGAATTTACACAATTGTAGACAATAGATGTCTTGATACACAGGTAAAATATAAACAAAATCTATCGAGTAGTTTTCGAGATATTTGAAGTTGAATTTTCCACCTTTTAGAACAGAAACAAACTTTAACCCTAAATATCTCGTTTTCTGCTCGATAGCTTTTTACTAGAATTTACACAATTGTAGACAATCGATGTCTTCATACACAGGTAAAATATAAACCAAATCTATCGAGTGGTTTTCGAGATATTTGAAGTTGAATTTTTCACCTTTTAGAACAGAAACAAACTTTAACCCTAAATATCTCGTTTTCTGCTCGATAGATTTTTACTAGAATTTAAACAGTGATAGACAATAGTATTCTTCATACACAGGTAAAATATAAACAAAATCTATTGAGTAGTTTTCGAGATATTTGAAGTTGAATTCTTCACTTTATAGAACAGAAACAATCTTTAACCCTAAATATCTCGTTTTCTGGTCGATAGATTTTTACTAGAATTTACACAATTGTAGACAATAGATGTCTTCATACACAGGTAAAATATAAACAAAATCTATCGAGTAGTTTTCGAGATATTTGAAGTTGAATTTTTCACCTTTTAGAACAGAAACAAACTTTAACCCTAAATATCTCGTTTTCTGCTCGATAGATTTTTACTAGAATTTACACAATTGTAGACAATTGTAGTCTTCATATACAGGTAAAATATAAACAAAATCTATTGAGTAGTTTTCGAGATATTCGAAGTTGAATTTTTCACTTTATAGAACAGAAACAAACTTTAACCCTAAATATCTCGTTTTCTGCTCGATAGATTTTTACTAGAATTTACACAATTGTAGACAATAGATGTATTCATACACAGGTAAAATATAAACCAAGTCTATCGAATAGTTTTCGAGATATTTGAAGTTGAATTTTTCACCTTTTAGAACAGAAACAAACTTTAACCCTAAATATCTCGTTTTCTGGGCGATAGATTTTTACTAGAATTTACACAATTGTAGACAATAGATGTCTTCATACACAGGTAAAATATAAACAAAATCTATCGAGTAGTTTTCGAGATATTTGAAGTTGAATTTTCCACCTTTTAGAACAGAAACAAACTTTAACCCTAAATATCTCGTTTTCTGCTGGATAGCTTTTTACTTGAATTTACACAATTGTAGACAATAGATGTCTTCATACACAGGTAAAATATAAACCAAATCTATTGAGTAGTTTTTGAGATATTTGAAGTTGAATTTTTCACCTTTTAGAACAGAAACAAACTTTAACCCTAAATATCTCGTTATCTGCTCGATAGATTTTTACTAGAATTTAAATAGTTATAGACAATAGTATTCTTCATACACAGGTAAAATATAAACAAAATCTATCGAGTAGTTTTCGAGATATTTGAAGTTGAATTTTTCACCTTTTAGAACAGAAACTAACTTTAACCCTAAATATCTCGTTTTCTGCTCGATAGATTTTTACTAGAATTTACACAATTGTAGACAATAGATGTCTTCATACACAGGTAAAATATAAACAAAATCTATCGAGTAGTTTTCGAGATATTTGAAGTTGAATTTTTCACCTTTTAGAACAGAAACAAACTTTAACCCTAAATATATCGTTTTCTGCTCGATAGATTTTTACTAGAATTTACACAGTTGTAGACAATTGTAGTCTTCATATACAGGTAAAATATAAACAAAATCTATTGAGTAGTTTTCGAGATAATTGAAGTTGAATTTTTCTCTTTAAAGAACAGAAACAAACTTTAACCCTAAATATCTCGTTTTCTGCTCGATAGATTTTTACTAGAATTTAAACAGTTATAGACAATAGTATTCTTCATACACAGGTAAAATATAAACAAAATCTATCGAGTAGTTTTCGAGATATTTGAAGTTGAATTTTTCACTTTATAGAACAGAAACAAATTTTAACCCTAAATATCTCGTTTTCTGCTCGATAGATATTTACTAGAATTTACACAATTGTAGACAATAGATGTCTTCATACACAGGTAAAATATAAACAAAATCTATCGAGTAGTTTTCGAGATATTTGAAGTTGAATTTTTCACCTTTTAGAACAGAAACAAATTTAACCCTAAATATCTCGTTTTCTGCTCGATAGATTTTTACTAGAATTTACACAATTGTAGACAATAGATGTATTCATACACAGGTAAAATATAAGCCAAATCTATCGAATAGTTTTCGAGATATTTGAAGTTGAATTTTTCACCTTTTAGAACAGAAACAAACTTTAACCCTAAATATCTCGTTTTCTGCGCGATAGATTTTTACTAGAATTTACACAATTGTAGACAATAGATGTCTTCATACACAGGTAAAATATAAACAAAATCTATTGAATAGTTTTCGAGATATTTGAAGTTGAATTTTTCACTTTTAGAACAGAAACAAACTTTAACCCTAAATATCTCGTTTTCTGCTTGATAGATTTTTACTAGAATTTACACAATTGTAGACAGATGTCTTGATACACAGGTAAAATATAAACAAAATCTATCGAGTAGTTTTCGAGATATTTGAAGTTGAATTTTCCACCTTTTAGAACAGAAACAAACTTTAACCCTAAATATCTCGTTTTCTGCTCGATAGCTTTTTACTAGAATTTACACAATTGTAGACAATCGATGTCTTCATACACAGGTAAAATATAAACCAAATCTATCGAGTAGTTTTCGAGATATTTGAAGTTGAATTTTTCACCTTTTAGAACAGAAACAAACTTTAACCCTAAATATCTCGTTTTCTGCTCGATAGATTTTTACTAGAATTTAAACAGTTATAGACAATAGTATTCTTCATACACAGGTAAAATATAAACAAAATCTATCGAGTAGTTTTCGAGATATTTGAAGTTGAATTTTTCACCTTTTAGAACAGAAACAAACTTTAACCCTAAATATCTCGTTTTCTGCTCGATAGATTTTTACTAGAATTTACACAATTGTAGACAATTGTAGTCTTCATATACAGGTAAAATATAAACAAAATCTATTGAGTAGTTTTCGAGATATTCGAAGTTGAATTTTTCACTTTATAGAACAGAAACAAACTTTAACCCTAAATATCTCGTTTTCTGCTCGATAGATTTTTACTAGAATTTAAACAGTTATAGACAATAATATTCTTCATACACAGGTAAAATATAAACAAAATCTATTGAGTAGTTTTCGAGATATTTGAAGTTGAATTTTTCACTTTATAGAACAGAAACACACTTTAACCCTAAATATCTCGTTTTCTGGTCGATAGATTTTTACTAGAATTTACACAATTGTAGACAATAGATGTCTTCATACACAGGTAAAATATAAACAAAATCTATCGAGTAGTTTTCGAGATATTTGAAGTTGAATTTTTCACCTTTTAGAACAGAAACAAACTTTAACCCTAAATATCTCGTTTTCTGCTCGATAGATTTTTACTAGAATTTACACAATTGTAGACAATTGTAGTCTTCATATACAGGTAAAATATAAACAAAATCTATTGAGTAGTTTTCGAGATATTCGAAGTTGAATTTTTCACTTTATAGAACAGAAACAAACTTTAACCCTAAATATCTCGTTTTCTGCTCGATAGATTTTTACTAGAATTTAAACAGTTATAGACAATAATATTCTTCATACACAGGTAAAATATAAACAAAGTCTATTGAGTAGTTTTCGAGATATTTGAAGTTGAATTTTTCACTTTATAGAACAGAAACAAACTTTAACCCTAAATATCTCGTTTTCTGGTCGATAGATTTTTACTAGAATTTACACAATTGTAGACAATAGTATTCTTCATACACAGGTAAAATATAAACAAAATCTATCGAGTAGTTTTCGAGATATTTGAAGTTGAATTATTCACCTTTTGGAACAGAAACAAACTTTAACCCTAAATATCTCGTTTTCTGCTCGATAGATTTTTACTAGAATTTACACAATTGTAGACAATTGTAGTCTTCATATACAGGTAAAATATAAACAAAATCTATTGAGTAGTTTTCGAGATATTCGAAGTTGAATTTTTCACTTTATAGAACAGAAACAAACTTTAACCCTAAATATCTCGTTTTCTGCTCGATAGATTTTTACTAGAATTTAAACAGTTATAGACAATAATATTCTTCATACACAGGTAAAATATAAACAAAATCTATTGAGTAGTTTTCGAGATATTTGAAGTTGAATTTTTCACTTTATAGAACAGAAACAAACTTTAACCCTAAATATCTCGTTTTCTGGTCGATAGATTTTTACTAGAATTTACACAATTGTAGACAATAGATGTCTTCATACACAGGTAAAATATAAACAAAATCTATCGAGTAGTTTTCGAGATATTTGAAGTTGAATTTTTCACCTTTTAGAACAGAAACAAACTTTAACCCTAAATATCTCGTTTTCTGCTCGATAGATTTTTACTAGAATTTACACAATTGTAGACAATTGTAGTCTTCATATACAGGTAAAATATAAACAAAATCTATTGAGTAGTTTTCGAGATATTCGAAGTTGAATTTTTCACTTTATAGAACAGTAACAAACTTTAACCCTAAATATCTCGTTTTCTGCTCGATAGATTTTTACTAGAATTTAAACAGTTATAGACAATAATATTCTTCATACACAGGTAAAATATAAACAAAGTCTATTGAGTAGTTTTCGAGATATTTGAAGTTGAATTTTTCACTTTATAGAACAGAAACAAACTTTAACCCTAAATATCTCGTTTTCTGGTCGATAGATTTTTACTAGAATTTACACAATTGTAGACAATAGATGTCTTCATACACAGGTAAAATATAAACAAAATCTATCGAGTAGTTTTCGAGATATTTGAAGTTGAATTTTTCACCTTTTAGAACAGAAACAAATTTTAACCCTAAATATCTCGTTTTCTGCTCGATAGATTTTTACTAGAATTTACACAATTGTAGACAATAGATGTATTCATACACAGGTAAAATATAAACCAAATCTATTGAGTAGTTTTCGAGATATTTGAAGTTGAATTTTTCTCTTTAAAGAACAGAAACAAACTTTAACCCTAAATTTCTCGTTTTCTGCTCGATAGATTTTTACTAGAATTTAAACAGTTATAGACAATAGTATTCTTCATACACAGGTAAAATATAAACAAAATCTATCGAGTAGTTTTCGAGATATTTGAAGTTGAATTTTTCACTTTATAGAACAGAAACAAAATTTAACCCTAAATATCTCGTTTTCTGCTCGATAGATTTTTACTAGAATTTATACAATTGTAGACAATAGATGTCTTCATACACAGGTAAAATATAAACAAAATCTATCGAGTATTTTTCGAGATATTTGAAGTTGAATTTTTCACCTTTTAGAACAGAAACAAATTTAACCCTAAATATCTCGTTTTCTGCTCGATAGATTTTTACTAGAATTTACACAATTGTAGACAATAGATGTATTCATACACAGGTAAAATATAAACCAAATCTATCGAATAGTTTTCGAGATATTTGAAGTTGAATTTTTCACCTTTTAGAACAGAAACAAACTTTAACCCTAAACATCTCGTTTTCTGCGCGATAGATTTTTACTAGAATTTACACAATTGTAGACAATTGTTGTCTTCATATACAGGTAAAATATAAACAAAATCTATTGAGTAGTTTTCGAGATATTTGAAGTTGAATTTTTCACCTTTTAGAACAGAAACAAATTTAACCCTAAATATCTCGTTTTCTGCTCGATAGATTTTTACTAGAATTTACACAATTGTAGACAATAGATGTATTCATACACAGGTAAAATATAAACCAAATCTATCGAATAGTTTTCGAGATATTTGAAGTTGAATTTTTCACCTTTTAGAACAGAAACAATTTTTAACCCTAAATATCTCGTTTTCTGCGCGATAGATTTGTACTAGAATTTACACAATTGTAGACAATAGATGTCTTCATACACAGGTAAAATATAAACAAAATCTATTGAGTAGTTTTCGAGATATTCGAAGTTGAATTTTTCACTTTATAGAACAGAAACAAACTTTAACCCTAAATATCTCGTTTTCTGCTCGATAGATTTTTACTAGAATTTAAACAGTTATAGACAATAATATTCTTCATACACAGGTAAAATATAAACAAAATCTATTGAGTAGTTTTCGAGATATTTGAAGTTGAATTTTTCACTTTATAGAACAGAAACAAACTTTAACCCTAAATATCTCGTTTTCTGGTCGATAGATTTTTACTAGAATTTACACAATTGTAGACAATAGATGTCTTCATACACAGGTAAAATATAAACAAAATCTATCGAGTAGTTTTCGAGATATTTGAAGTTGAATTTTTCACCTTTTAGAACAGAAACAAATTTAACCCTAAATATCTCGTTTTCTGCTCGATAGATTTTTACTAGAATTTACACAATTGTAGACAATAGATGTATTCATACACAGGTAAAATATAAACCAAATCTATTGAATAGTTTTCGAGATATTTGAAGTTGAATTTTTCACCTTTTAGAACAGAAACAAACTTTAACCCTAAATATCTCGTTTTCTGCTCGATAGATTTTTACTAGAATTTAAACAGTTATAGACAATAGTATTCTTCATACACAGGTAAAATATAAACAAAATCTATCGAGTAGTTTTCGAGATATTTGAAGTTGAATTTTTCACTTTATAGAACAGAAACAAACTTTAACCCTAAATATCTCGTTTTCCGCTCGATAGATTTTTACTAGAATTTACACAATTGTAGACAATAGATGTCTTCATACACAGGTAAAATATAAACAAAATCTATCGAGTAGTTTTCGAGATATTTGAAGTTGAATTTTTCACCTTTTAGAACAGAAACAAATTTAACCCTAAATATCTCGTTTTCTGCTCGATAGATTTTTACTAGAATTTACACAATTGTAGACAATAGATGTATTCATACACAGGTAAAATATAAACCAAATCTATCGAATAGTTTTCGAGATATTTGAAGTTGAATTTTTCACCTTTTAGAACAGAAACAAACTTTAACCCTAAACATCTCGTTTTCTGCGCGATAGATTTTTACTAGAATTTACACAATTGTAGACAATTGTTGTCTTCATATACAGGTAAAATATAAACAAAATCTATTGAGTAGTTTTCGAGATATTTGAAGTTGAATTTTTCTCTTTAAAGAACAGAAACAAACTTTAACCCTAAATTTCTCGTTTTCTACTCGATAGATTTTTACTAGAATTTAAACAGTTATAGACAATAGTATTCTTCATACACAGGTAAAATATAAACAAAATCTATCGAGTAGTTTCGAGATATTTGAAGTTGAATTTTTCACTTTATAGAACAGAAACAAAATTTTAACCCTAAATATATCGTTTTCTGCTCGATAGATTTTTACTAGAATTTACACAATTGTAGACAATAGATGTCTTCATACACAGGTAAAATATAAACAAAATCTATCGAGTAGTTTTCGAGATATTTGAAGTTGAATTTTTCACCTTTTAGAACAGAAACAAACTTTAACCCTAAATATCTCGTTTTCTGCGCGATAGATTTTTACTAGAATTTACACAATTGTAGACAATTGTTGTCTTCATATACAGGTAAAATATAAACAAAATCTATTGAGTAGTTTTCGAGATATTTGAAGTTGAATTTTCCACCTTTTAGAACAGAAACAAACTTTAACCCTAAATATCTCGTTTTCTGCTCGATAGCTTTTTACTAGAATTTACACAATTGTAGACAATCGATGTCTTCATACACAGGTAAAATATAAACCAAATCTATCGAGTGGTTTTCGAGATATTTGAAGTTGAATTTTTCACCTTTTAGAACAGAAACAAACTTTAACCCTAAATATCTCGTTTTCTGCGCGATAGATTTTTACTAGAATTTACACAATTGTAGACAATTGTTGTCTTCATATACAGGTAAAATATAAACAAAATCTATTGAGTAGTTTTCGAGATATTTGAAGTTGAATTTTCCACCTTTTAGAACAGAAACAAACTTTAACCCTAAATATCTCGTTTTCTGCTCGATAGCTTTTTACTAGAATTTACACAATTGTAGACAATCGATGTCTTCATACACAGGTAAAATATAAACCAAATCTATCGAGTGGTTTTCGAGATATTTGAAGTTGAATTTTTCACCTTTTAGAACAGAAACAAACTTTAACCCTAAATATCTCGTTTTCTGCTCGATAGATTTTTACTAGAATTTAAACAGTGATAGACAATAGTATTCTTCATACACAGGTAAAATATAAACAAAATCTATTGAGTAGTTTTCGAGATATTTGAAGTTGAATTCTTCACTTTATAGAACAGAAACAATCTTTAACCCTAAATATCTCGTTTTCTGGTCGATAGATTTTTACTAGAATTTACACAATTGTAGACAATAGATGTCTTCATACACAGGTAAAATATAAACAAAATCTATCGAGTAGTTTTCGAGATATTTGAAGTTTAATTTTTCACTTTAAAGAACAGAAACAATCTTTAACCCTAAATATATCGTTTTCTGCTCGATAGATTTTTACTAGAATTTACAGGATTATAGACAATAGTAGTCTCCATAAACAGGTAAACCATAAACAAAATCTATCGTGTAGTTTTCGAGATATTTGAAGTTGAATTTTTCACCTTTTAGAACAGAAACAAACTTTAACCCTAAATATCTCGTTTTCTGCTCGATAGATTTTTACTAGGATTTACACAATTGTAGACAATTGTAGTCTTCATATACAGGTAAAATATAAACAAAATCTATCGAGTAGTTTTCGAGATATTTGAAGTTGAATTTTTCACTTTATAGAACAGAATCAAACTTTAACCCTAAATATCTCGTTTTCTGCTCGATAGATTTTTACTAGAATTTACACAATTGTAGACAATAGTAGTCTTCATACACAGGTAAAATATAAACAAGATCTATCGAGTAGTTTTCGAGATATTTGAAGTTGAATTTTTCACCTTTTAGAACGGAAACAAAGTTTAACCCTAAATATCTCGTTTTCTGCTCGATAGATTTTTACTAGAATTTACACAATTGTAGATAATTGTATTCTTCATACACAGGTAAAATATAAACAAAATCTATCGAGTAGTTTTCGAGATATTTGAATTTGAATTTTTCACCTTTTAGAACAGAAACAAACTTTAACCCTAAATATCTCGTTTTCTGCTCGATAGAGTTATACTAGAATTTACACAATTGTAGACAATAGAAGTCTTCATACACAGGTAAAATTTAAAAAAAGTCTATTGAGTACTTTTCGAGATAATTGAAGTTGAAGTTCTCACTTTATAAAACGGAAACAAATATTAACCCTAAATATCTCGTTTTCTGCTCGACAGATTTTTACTAGAATTTACAAAATTATAGCCAATAAATGTCTTCATACACAGGTAAAATATAAACAAAATCTATCGAGTAGTTTTCGAGATATTTGAAGTTGAATTTTTCACTTTATAGAACAGAAACGAACTTTAACCCAAATTATCTCGTTTTCTGCTCGATAGATTTTTAATAGAATTTACACAATTGTAGACAATAGTAGTCTTCATATACAGGTAAAATATAAACAAAATCTATCGAGTAGTTTTCGAGATATTGGAAGTTGAATTTTTCACTTTATAGAACAGAAACAAACTTTAACCCTAAATATCTCGTTTTCTGCTCGATAGATTTTTACTAGAATTTACACAATTATAGACAATAGTAGTCTTCATATACAGGTAAAATACAAACAAAATCTATCGAGTAGTTTTCGAGATATTTGAAGTTGAATTTTTCACTATATAGAACAGAAACAAATTTTAACCCTAAATATCTCGTTTTCTGCTCGATAGATTTTTACTAGAATTTACACAATTATAGAGAATAGTAGTCTTCATATACAGGTAAAATACAAACAAAATCTATCTAATAGTTTTCGAGATATTTGAAGTTGAATTTTTCACTTTATAGAACAGAAACAAACTTTAACCCTAAATATCTCGTTTTCTGCTTGATAGATTTTTACTAGAATTTACACAATTATAGACAATAGTAGTCTTCATATACAGGTAAAATACAAACAAAATCTATCGAGTAGTTTTCGAGATATTTGAAGTTGAATTTTTCACTTTATAGAACAGAAACAAACTTTAACCCTAAATATCTCGTTTTCTGCTTGATAGATTTTTAATAGAATTTACACAATTATAGACAATAGTAGTCTCCATAAACAGGTAAACCATAAACAAAATCTATCGTGTAGTTTTCGAGATATTTGAAGTTGAATTTTTCACCTTTTAGAACAGAAACAAACTTTAACCCTAAATATCTCGTTTTCTGCTCGATAGATTTTTACTAGAATTTACACAATTGTAGACAATTGTAGTCTTCATATACAGGTAAAATATAAACAAAATCTATTGAGTAGTTTTCGAGATATTTGAAGTTTAATTTTTCACTTTAAAGAACAGAAACAATCTTTAACCCTAAATATATCGTTTTCTGCTCGATAGATTTTTACTAGAATTTACAGGATTATAGACAATAGTAGTCTCCATAAACAGGTAAACCATAAACAAAATCTATCGTGTAGTTTTCGAGATATTTGAAGTTGAATTTTTCACCTTTTAGAACAGAAACAAACTTTAACCCTAAATATCTCGTTTTCTGCTCGATAGATTTTTACTAGAATTTACACAATTGTAGACAATTGTAGTCTTCATATACAGGTAAAATATAAACAAAATCTATCGAGTAGTTTTCGAGATATTTGAAGTTGAATTTTTCACTTTATAGAACAGAATCAAACTTTAACCCTAAATATCTCGTTTTCTGCTCGATAGATTTTTACTAGAATTTACACAATTGTAGACAATAGCTGTCTTCATACACAGGTAAAATATAAACAAAATCTGTCGAGTAGTTTTCGAGATATTTGAAGTTGAATTTTTCACCTTTTAGAACAGAAACAAACTTTAACCCTAAATATCTCGTTTTCTGGGCGATAGATTTTTACTAGAATTTACACAATTGTAGACAATAGATGTCTTCATACACAGGTAAAATATAAACAAAATCTATCGAGTAGTTTTCGAGATATTTGAAGTTGAATTTTCCACCTTTTAGAACAGAAACAAAATTTAACCCTAAATATCTCGTTTTCTGCTGGATAGCTTTTTACTTGAATTTACACAATTGTAGACAATAGATGTCTTCATACACAGGTAAAATATAAACCAAATCTATTGAGTAGTTTTCGAGATATTTGAAGTTGAATTTTTCACCTTTTAGAACAGAAACAAACTTTAACCCTAAATATCTCGTTATCTGCTCGATAGATTTTTACTAGAATTTAAATAGTTATAGATAATTGTATTCTTCATACACAGGTAAAATATAAACAAAATCTATCGAGTAGTTTTCGAGATATTTGAAGTTGAATTTTTCACCTTTTAGAACAGAAACTAACTTTAACCCTAAATATCTCGTTTTCTGCTCGATAGATTTTTACTAGAATTTAAACAGTTATAGACAATAGTATTCTTCATACACAGGTAAAATATAAACAAAATCTATCGAGTAGTTTTCGAGATATTTGAAGTTGAATTTTTCACCTTTTAGAACAGAAACAAACTTTAACCCTAAATATCTCGTTTTCTGCTCGATAGATTTTTACTAGAATTTACACAATTGTAGACAATTGTAGTCTTCATATACAGGTAAAATATAAACAAAATCTATTGAGTAGTTTTCGAGATATTTGAAGTTGAATTTTTCTCTTTAAAGAACAGAAACAAACTTTAACCCTAAATATCTCGTTTTCTGCTCGATAGATTTTTACTAGAATTTAAACAGTTATAGACAATAGTATTCTTCATACACAGGTAAAATATAAACAAAATCTATCGAGTAGTTTTCGTGATATTTGAAGTTGAATTTTTCACTTTATAGAACAGAAACAAATTTTAACCCTAAATATCTCGTTTTCTGCTCGATAGATATTTACTAGAATTTACACAATTGTAGACAATAGATGTATTCATACACAGGTAAAATATAAACCAAATCTATCGAATAGTTTTCGAGATATTTGAAGTCGAATTTTTCACCTTTTAGAACAGAAACAAATTTTAACCCTAAATATCTCGTTTTCTGCGCGATAGATTTTTACTAGAATTTACACAATTGTAGACAATAGATGTCTTCATACACAGGTAAAATATAAACAAAATCTATTGAATAGTTTTCGAGATATTTGAAGTTGAATTTTTCACTTTTAGAACAGAAACAAACTTTAACCCTAAATATCTCGTTTTCTGCTCGATAGATTTTTACTAGAATTTACACAATTGTAGACAATAGATGTCTTGATACACAGGTAAAATATAAACAAAATCTATCGAGTAGTTTTCGAGATATTTGAAGTTGAATTTTCCACCTTTTAGAACAGAAACAAACTTTAACCCTAAATATCTCGTTTTCTGCTCGATAGCTTTTTACTAGAATTTACACAATTGTAGACAATCGATGTCTTCATACACAGGTAAAATATAAACCAAATCTATCGAGTGGTTTTCGAGATATTTGAAGTTGAATTTTTCACCTTTTAGAACAGAAACAAACTTTAACCCTAAATATCTCGTTTTCTGCTCGATATATTTTTACTAGAATTTAAACAGTGATAGACAATAGTATTCTTCATACACAGGTAAAATATGAACAAAATCTATTGAGTAGTTTTCGAGATATTTGAAGTTGAATTTTTCACTTTATAGAACAGAAACAAACTTTAACCCTAAATATCTCGTTTTCTGGTCGATAGATTTTTACTAGAATTTACACAATTGTAGACAATAGATGTCTTCATACACAGGTAAAATATAAACAAAATCTATCGAGTAGTTTTCGAGATATTTGAAGTTGAATTTTTCACCTTTTAGAACAGAAACAAACTTTAACCCTAAATATCTCGTTTTCTGCTCGATAGATTTTTACTAGAATTTACACAATTGTAGACAATTGTAGTCTTCATATACAGGTAAAATATAAACAAAATCTATTGAGTAGTTTTCGAGATATTCGAAGTTGAATTTTTCACTTTATAGAACAGAAACAAACTTTAACCCTAAATATCTCGTTTTCTGCTCGATAGATTTTTACTAGAATTTACACAATTGTAGACAATAGATGTATTCATACACAGGTAAAATATAAACAAAATCTATCGAGTAGTTTTCGAGATATTTGAAGTTGAATTTTTCACTTTATAGAACAGAAACAAATTTTAACCCTAAATATCTCGTTTTCTGCTCGATAGATATTTACTAGAATTTACACAATTGTAGACAATAGATGTCTTCATACACAGGTAAAATATAAACAAAATCTATCGAGTAGTTTTCGAGATATTTGAAGTTGAATTTTTCACCTTTTAGAACAGAAACAAACTTTAACCCTAAATATCTCGTTTTCTGCATGATAGATTTTTACTAGAATTTACACAATTGTAGACAGATGTCTTGATACACAGGTAAAATATAAACAAAATCTATCGAGTAGTTTTCGAGATATTTGAAGTTGAATTTTCCACCTTTTAGAACAGAAACAAACTTTAACCCTAAATATCTCGTTTTCTGCTCGATAGATTTTTACTAGAATTTACAGGATTATAGACAATAGTAGTCTCCATAAACAGGTAAACCATAAACAAAATCTATCGTGTAGTTTTCGAGATATTTGAAGTTGAATTTTTCACCTTTTAGAACAGAAACAAACTTTAACCCTAAATATCTCGTTTTCTGCTCGATAGATTTTTACTAGAATTTACACAATTGTAGACAATTGTAGTCTTCATATACAGGTAAAATATAAACAAAATCTATCGAGCAGTTTTCGAGATATTTGAAGTTGAATTTTTCACTTTATAGAACAGAATCAAACTTTAACCCTAAATATCTCGTTTTCTGCGCGATAGATTTTTACTAGAATTTACACAATTGTAGACAATAGATGTCTTCATACACAGGTAAAATATAAACAAAATCTATCGAGTAGTTTTCGAGATATTTGAAGTTGAATTTTCCACCTTTTAGAACAGAAACAAAATTTAACCCTAAATATCTCGTTTTCTGCTGGATAGCTTTTTACTTGAATTTACAATATTGTAGACAATAGATGTCTTCATACACAGGTAAAATATAAACCAAATCTATTGAGTAGTTTTCGAGATATTTGAAGTTGAATTTTTCACCTTTTAGAACAGAAACAAACTTTAACCCTAAATATCTCGTTATCTGCTCGATAGATTTTTACTAGAATTTAAATAGTTATAGATAATTGTATTCTTCATACACAGGTAAAATATAAACAAAATCTATCGAGTAGTTTTCGAGATATTTGAAGTGGAATTTTTCACCTTTTAGAACAGAAACTAACTTTAACCCTAAATATCTCGTTTTCTGCTCGATAGATTTTTACTAGAATTTAAACAGTTATAGACAATAGTATTCTTCATACACAGGTAAAATATAAACAAAATCTATCGAGTAGTTTTCGAGATATTTGAAGTTGAATTTTTCACCTTTTAGAACAGAAACAAACTTTAACCCTAAATATCTCGTTTTCTGCTCGATAGATTTTTACTAGAATTTACACAATTGTAGACAATTGTAGTCTTCATATACAGGTAAAATATAAACAAAATCTATTGAGTAGTTTTCGAGATATTTGAAGTTGAATTTTTCTCTTTAAAGAACAGAAACAAACTTTAACCCTAAATATCTCGTTTTCTGCTCGATAGATTTTTACTAGAATTTAAACAGTTATAGACAATAGTATTCTTCATACACAGGTAAAATATAAACAAAATCTATCGAGTAGTTTTCGTGATATTTGAAGTTGAATTTTTCACTTTATAGAACAGAAACAAATTTTAACCCTAATTATCTCGTTTTCTGCTCGATAGATATTTACTAGAATTTACACAATTGTAGACAATAGATGTATTCATACACAGGTAAAATATAAACCAAATCTATCGAATAGTTTTCGAGATATTTGAAGTCGAATTTTTCACCTTTTAGAACAGAAACAAACTTTAACCCTAAATATCTCGTTTTCTGCGCGATAGATTTTTACTAGAATTTACACAATTGTAGACAATAGATGTCTTCATACACAGGTAAAATATAAACAAAATCTATTGAATAGTTTTCGAGATATTTGAAGTTGAATTTTTCACTTTTAGAACAGAAACAAACTTTAACCCTAAATATCTCGTTTTCTGCTCGATAGATTTTTACTAGAATTTACACAATTGTAGACAATAGATGTCTTGATACACAGGTAAAATATAAACAAAATCTATCGAGTAGTTTTCGAGATATTTGAAGTTGAATTTTCCACCTTTTAGAACAGAAACAAACTTTAACCCTAAATATCTCGTTTTCTGCTCGATAGCTTTTTACTAGAATTTACACAATTGTAGACAATCGATGTCTTCATACACAGGTAAAATATAAACCAAATCTATCGAGTGGTTTTCGAGATATTTGAAGTTGAATTTTTCACCTTTTAGAACAGAAACAAACTTTAACCCTAAATATCTCGTTTTCTGCTCGATAGATTTTTACTAGAATTTAAACAGTGATAGACAATAGTATTCTTCATACACAGGTAAAATATGAACAAAATCTATTGAGTAGTTTTCGAGATATTTGAAGTTGAATTTTTCACTTTATAGAACAGAAACAAACTTTAACCCTAAATATCTCGTTTTCTGGTCGATAGATTTTTACTAGAATTTACACAATTGTAGACAATAGATGTCTTCATACACAGGTAAAATATAAACAAAATCTATCAAGTAGTTTTCGAGATATTTGAAGTTGAATTTTTCACCTTTTAGAACAGAAACAAACTTTAACCCTAAATATCTCGTTTTCTGCTCGATAGATTTTTACTAGAATTTACACAATTGTAGACAATTGTAGTCATCATATACAGGTAAAATATAAACAAAATCTATTGAGTAGTTTTCGAGATATTCGAAGTTGAATTTTTCACTTTATAGAACAGAAACAAACTTTAACCCTAAATATCTCGTTTTCTGCTCGATAGATTTTTACTAGAATTTACACAATTGTAGACAATAGATGTATTCATACACAGGTAAAATATAAACCAAGTCTATCGAATAGTTTTCGAGATATTTGAAGTTGAATTTTTCACCTTTTAGAACAGAAACAAACTTTAACCCTAAATATCTCGTTTTCTGGGCGATAGATTTTTACTAGAATTTACACAATTGTAGACAATAGATGTCTTCATACACAGGTAAAATATAAACAAAATCTATCGAGTAGTTTTCGAGATATTTGAAGTTGAATTTTCCACCTTTTAGAACAGAAACAAACTTTAACCCTAAATATCTCGTTTTCTGCTGGATAGCTTTTTACTTGAATTTACACAATTGTAGACAATAGATGTCTTCATACACAGGTAAAATATAAACCAAATCTATTGAGTAGTTTTTGAGATATTTGAAGTTGAATTTTTCACCTTTTAGAACAGAAACAAACTTTAACCCTAAATATCTCGTTATCTGCTCGATAGATTTTTACTAGAATTTAAATAGTTATAGACAATAGTATTCTTCATACACAGGTAAAATATAAACAAAATCTATCGAGTAGTTTTCGAGATATTTGAAGTTGAATTTTTCACCTTTTAGAACAGAAACTAACTTTAACCCTAAATATCTCGTTTTCTGCTCGATAGATTTTTACTAGAATTTACACAATTGTAGACAATAGATGTCTTCATACACAGGTAAAATATAAACAAAATCTATCGAGTAGTTTTCGAGATATTTGAAGTTGAATTTTTCACCTTTTAGAACAGAAACAAACTTTAACCCTAAATATCTCGTTTTCTGCTCGATAGATTTTTACTAGAATTTACACAATTGTAGACAATTGTAGTCTTCATATACAGGTAAAATATAAACAAAATCTATTGAGTAGTTTTCGAGATAATTGAAGTTGAATTTTTCTCTTTAAAGAACAGAAACAAATTTTAACCCTAAATATCTCGTTTTCTGCTCGATAGATTTTTACTAGAATTTAAACAGTTATAGACAATAGTATTCTTCATACACAGGTAAAATATAAACAAAATCTATCGAGTAGTTTTCGAGATATTTGAAGTTGAATTTTTCACTTTATAGAACAGAAACAAATTTTAACCCTAAATATCTCGTTTTCTGCTCGATAGATATTTACTAGAATTTACACAATTGTAGACAATAGATGTCTTCATACACAGGTAAAATATAAACAAAATCTATCGAGTAGTTTTCGAGATATTTGAAGTTGAATTTTTCACCTTTTAGAACAGAAACAAACTTTAACCCTAAATATCTCGTTTTCTGCATGATAGATTTTTACTAGAATTTACACAATTGTAGACAGATGTCTTGATACACATGTAAAATATAAACAAAATCTATCGAGTAGTTTTCGAGATATTTGAAGTTGAATTTTCCACCTTTTAGAACAGAAACAAACTTTAACCCTAAATATCTCGTTTTCTGCTCGATAGATTTTTACTAGAATTTAAACAGTTATAGACAATAGTATTCTTCATACACAGGTAAAATATAAACAAAATCTATCGAGTAGTTTTCGAGATATTTGAAGTTGAATTTTTCACCTTTTAGAACAGAAACAAACTTTAACCCTAAATATCTCGTTTTCTGCTCGATAGATTTTTACTAGAATTTACACAATTGTAGACAATTGTAGTCTTCATATACAGGTAAAATATAAACAAAATCTATTGAGTAGTTTTCGAGATATTCGAAGTTGAATTTTTCACTTTATAGAACAGAAACAAACTTTAACTCTAAATATCTCGTTTTCTGCTCGATAGATTTTTACTAGAATATAAACAGTTATAGACAATAATATTCTTCATACACAGGTAAAATATAAACAAAATCTATTGAGTAGTTTTCGAGATATTTGAAGTTGAATTTTTCACTTTATAGAACAGAAACAAACTTTAACCCTAAATATCTCGTTTTCTGGTCGATAGATTTTTACTAGAATTTACATAATTGTAGACAATAGATGTCTTCATACACAGGTAAAATATAAACAAAATCTATCGAGTAGTTTTCGAGATATTTGAAGTTGAATTTTTCACCTTTTAGAACAGAAACAAACTTTAACCCTAAATATCTCGTTTTCTGCTCGATAGATTTTTACTAGAATTTACACAATTGTAGACAATTGTAGTCTTCATATACAGGTAAAATATAAACAAAATCTATTGAGTAGTTTTCGAGATATTCGAAGTTGAATTTTTCACTTTATAGAACAGAAACAAACTTTAACCCTAAATATCTCGTTTTCTGCTCGATAGATTTTTACTAGAATTTAAACAGTTATAGACAATAATATTCTTCATACACAGGTAAAATATAAACAAAATCTATCGAGTAGTTTTCGAGATATTTGAAGTTGAATTTTTCACCTTTTAGAACAGAAACAAACTTTAACCCTAAATATCTCGTTTTCTGCATGATAGATTTTTACTAGAATTTACACAATTGTAGACAGATGTCTTGATACACAGGTAAAATATAAACAAAATCTATCGAGTAGTTTTCGAGATATTTGAAGTTGAATTTTCCACCTTTTAGAACAGAAACAAACTTTAACCCTAAATATCTCGTTTTCTGCTCGATAGATTTTTACTAGAATTTAAACAGTTATAGACAATAGTATTCTTCATACACAGGTAAAATATAAACAAAATCTATCGAGTAGTTTTCGAGATATTTGAAGTTGAATTTTTCACCTTTTAGAACAGAAACAAACTTTAACCCTAAATATCTCGTTTTCTGCTCGATAGATTTTTACTAGAATTTACACAATTGTAGACAATTGTAGTCTTCATATACAGGTAAAATATAAACAAAATCTATTGAGTAGTTTTCGAGATATTCGAAGTTGAATTTTTCACTTTATAGAACAGAAACAAACTTTAACTCTAAATATCTCGTTTTCTGCTCGATAGATTTTTACTAGAATATAAACAGTTATAGACAATAATATTCTTCATACACAGGTAAAATATAAACAAAATCTATTGAGTAGTTTTCGAGATATTTGAAGTTGAATTTTTCACTTTATAGAACAGAAACAAACTTTAACCCTAAATATCTCGTTTTCTGGTCGATAGATTTTTACTGGAATTTACACAATTGTAGACAATAGATGTCTTCATACACAGGTAAAATATAAACAAAATCTATCGAGTAGTTTTCGAGATATTTGAAGTTGAATTTTTCACCTTTTAGAACAGAAACAAACTTTAACCCTAAATATCTCGTTTTCTGCTCGATAGATTTTTACTAGAATTTACACAATTGTAGACAATTGTAGTCTTCATATACAGGTAAAATATAAACAAAATCTATTGAGTAGTTTTCGAGATATTCGAAGTTGAATTTTTCACTTTATAGAACAGAAACAAACTTTAACCCTAAATATCTCGTTTTCTGCTCGATAGATTTTTACTAGAATTTAAACAGTTATAGACAATAATATTCTTCATACACAGGTAAAATATAAACAAAATCTATTGAGTAGTTTTCGAGATATTTGAAGTTGAATTTTTCACTTTATAGAACAGAAACAAACTTTAACCCTAAATATCTCGTTTTCTGGTCGATAGATTTTTACTAGAATTTACACAATTGTAGACAATAGATGTCTTCATACACAGGTAAAATATAAACAAAATCTATCGAGTAGTTTTCGAGATATTTGAAGTTGAATTTTTCACCTTTTAGAACAGAAACAAATTTTAACCCTAAATATCTCGTTTTCTGCTCGATAGATTTTTACTAGAATTTACACAATTGTAGACAATTGTAGTCTTCATATACAGGTAAAATATAAACAAAATCTATTGAGTAGTTTTCGAGATATTTGAAGTTGAATTTTTCTCTTTAAAGAACAGAAACAAACTTTAACCCTAAATTTCTCGTTTTCTGCTCGATAGATTTTTACTAGAATTTAAACAGTTATAGACAATAGTATTCTTCATACACAGGTAAAATATAAACAAAATCTATCGAGTAGTTTTCGAGATATTTGAAGTTGAATTTTTCACTTTATAGAACAGAAACAAAATTTAACCCTAAATATCTCGTTTTCTGCTCGATAGATTTTTACTAGAATTTATACAATTGTAGACAATAGATGTCTTCATACACAGGTAAAATATAAACAAAATCTATCGAGTAGTTTTCGAGATATTTGAAGTTGAATTTTTCACCTTTTAGAACAGAAACAAATTTAACCCTAAATATCTCGTTTTCTGCTCGATAGATTTTTACTAGAATTTACACAATTGTAGACAATAGATGTATTCATACACAGGTAAAATATAAACCAAATCTATCGAATAGTTTTCGAGATATTTGAAGTTGAATTTTTCACCTTTTAGAACAGAAACAATCTTTAACCCTAAATATCTCGTTTTCTGCGCGATAGATTTTTACTAGAATTTACACAATTGTAGACAATAGATGTCTTCATACACAGGTAAAATATAAACAAAATCTATTGAGTAGTTTTCGAGATATTCGAAGTTGAATTTTTCACTTTATAGAACAGAAACAAACTTTAACCCTAAATATCTCGTTTTCTGCTCGATAGATTTTTACTAGAATTTAAACAGTTATAGACAATAATATTCTTCATACACAGGTAAAATATAAACAAAATCTATTGAGTAGTTTTCGAGATATTTGAAGTTGAATTTTTCACTTTATAGAACAGAAACAAACTTTAACCCTAAATATCTCGTTTTCTGGTCGATAGATTTTTACTAGAATTTACACAATTGTAGACAATAGATGTCTTCATACACAGGTAAAATATAAACAAAATCTATCGAGTAGTTTTCGAGATATTTGAAGTTGAATTTTTCACCTTTTAGAACAGAAACAAATTTAACCCTAAATATCTCGTTTTCTGCTCGATAGATTTTTACTAGAATTTACACAATTGTAGACAATAGATGTATTCATACACAGGTAAAATATAAACCAAATCTATCGAATAGTTTTCGAGATATTTGAAGTTGAATTTTTCACCTTTTAGAACAGAAACAAACTTTAACCCTAAATATCTCGTTTTCTGCTCGATAGATTTTTACTAGAATTTAAACAGTTATAGACAATAGTATTCTTCATACACAGGTAAAATATAAACAAAATCTATCGAGTAGTTTTCGAGATATTTGAAGTTGAATTTTTCACTTTATAGAACAGAAACAAACTTTAACCCTAAATATCTCGTTTTCCGCTCGATAGATTTTTACTAGAATTTACACAATTGTAGACAATAGATGTCTTCATACACAGGTAAAATATAAACAAAATCTATCGAGTAGTTTTCGAGATATTTGAAGTTGAATTTTTCACCTTTTAGAACAGAAACAAATTTAACCCTAAATATCTCGTTTTCTGCTCGATAGATTTTTACTAGAATTTACACAATTGTAGACAATAGATGTATTCATACACAGGTAAAATATAAACCAAATCTATCGAATAGTTTTCGAGATATTTGAAGTTGAATTTTTCACCTTTTAGAACAGAAACAAACTTTAACCCTAAACATCTCGTTTTCTGCGCGATAGATTTTTACTAGAATTTACACAATTGTAGACAATTGTTGTCTTCATATACAGGTAAAATATAAACAAAATCTATTGAGTAGTTTTCGAGATATTTGAAGTTGAATTTTTCTCTTTAAAGAACAGAAACAAACTTTAACCCTAAATTTCTCGTTTTCTACTCGATAGATTTTTACTAGAATTTAAACAGTTATAGACAATAGTATTCTTCATACACAGGTAAAATATAAACCAAATCTATCGAGTAGTTTTCGAGATATTTGAAGTTGAATTTTTCACTTTATAGAACAGAAACAAACTTTAACCCTAAATATATCGTTTTCTGCTCGATAGATTTTTACTAGAATTTACACAATTGTAGACAATAGATGTCTTCATACACAGGTAAAATATAAACAAAATCTATCGAGTAGTTTTCGAGATATTTGAAGTTGAATTTTTCACCTTTTAGAACAGAAACAAATTTAACCCTAAATATCTCGTTTTCTGCTTGATAGATTTTTACTAGAATTTACACAATTGTAGACAATAGAAGTATTCATACACAGGTAAAATATAAACCAAATCTATCGAATAGTTTTCGAGATATTTGAAGTTGAATTTTTCACCTTTTAGAACAGAAACAAACTTTAACCCTAAATATCTCGTTTTCTGCTCGATAGATTTTTACTAGAATTTAAACAGTTATAGACAATAATATTCTTCATACACAGGTAAAATATAAACAAAATCTATTGAGTAGTTTTCGAGATATTTGAAGTTGAATTTTTCACTTTATAGAACAGAAACAAACTTTAACCCTAAATATCTCGTTTTCCGCTCGATAGATTTTTACTAGAATTTACACAATTGTAGACAATAGATGTCTTCATACACAGGTAAAATATAAACAAAATCTATCGAGTAGTTTTCGAGATATTTGAAGTTGAATTTTTCACCTTTTAGAACAGAAACAAATTTAACCCTAAATATCTCGTTTTCTGCTCGATAGATTTTTACTAGAATTTAAACAGTTATAGACAATAGTATTCTTCATACACAGGTAAAATATAAACAAAATCTATCGAGTAGTTTTCGAGATATTTGAAGATGAATTTTTCACTTTATAGAACAGAAACAAACTTTAACCCTAAATATATCGTTTTCTGCTCGATAGATTTTTACTAGAATTTACACAATTGTAGACAATAGATGTCTTCATACACAGGTAAAATATAAACAAAATCTATCGAGTAGTTTTCGAGATATTTGAAGTTGAATTTTTCACCTTTTAGAACAGAAACAAACTTTAACCCTAAATATCTCGTTTTCTGCTCGATAGATTTTTACTAGAATTTAAACAGTTATAGACAATAATATTCTTCATACACAGGTAAAATATAAACAAAATCTATTGAGTAGTTTTCGAGATATTTGAAGTTGAATTTTTCACTTTATAGAACAGAAACAAACTTTAACCCTAAATATCTCGTTTTCTGGTCGATAGATTTTTACTAGAATTTACACAATTGTAGACAATAGATGTCTTCATACACAGGTAAAATATAAACAAAATCTATCGAGTAGTTTTCGAGATATTTAAAGTTGAATTTTTCACCTTTTAGAACAGAAACAAATTTTAACCCTAAATATCTCGTTTTCTGCTCGATAGATTTTTACTAGAATTTACACAATTGTAGACAATTGTAGTCTTCATATATAGGTAAAATATAAACAAAATCTATCGAGTAGTTTTCGAGATATTTGAAGTTGAATTTTTCACCTTTTAGAACAGAAACAAACTTTAACCCTAAATATCTCGTTTTCTGCTCGATAGATTTTTACTAGAATTTACACAATTGTAGACAATTGTAGTCTTCATATACAGGTAAAATATAAACAAAATCTATTGAGTAGTTTTCGAGATATTCGAAGTTGAATTTTTCACTTTATAGAACAGAAACAAACTTTAACCCTAAATATCTCGTTTTCTGCTCGATAGATTTTTACTAGAATTTAAACAGTTATAGACAATAATATTCTTCATACACAGGTAAAATATAAACAAAATCTATTGAGTAGTTTTCGAGATATTTGAAGTTGAATTTTTCACTTTATAGAACAGAAACAAACTTTAACCCTAAATATCTCGTTTTCTGGTCGATAGATTTTTACTAGAATTTACACAATTGTAGACAATAGATGTCTTCATACACAGGTAAAATATAAACAAAATCTATCGAGTAGTTTTCGAGATATTTGAAGTTGAATTTTTCACCTTTTAGAACAGAAACAAATTTAACCCTAAATATCTCGTTTTCTGCTCCATAGATTTTTACTAGAATTTACACAATTGTAGACAATAGATGTATTCATACACAGGTAAAATATAAACCAAATCTATCGAATAGTTTTCGAGATATTTGAAGTTGAATTTTTCACCTTTTAGAACAGAAACAAACTTTAACCCTAAATATCTCGTTTTCTGCTCGATAGATTTTTACTAGAATTTAAACAGTTATAGAGAATAGTATTCTTCATACACAGGTAAAATATAAACAAAATCTATCGAGTAGTTTTCGAGATATTTGAAGTTGAATTTTTCACTTTATAGAACAGAAACAAACTTTAACCCTAAATATCTCGTTTTCCGCTCGATAGATTTTTACTAGAATTTACACAATTGTAGACAATAGATGTCTTCATACACAGGTAAAATATAAACAAACTCTATCGAGTAGTTTTCGAGATATTTGAAGTTGAATTTTTCACCTTTTAGAACAGAAACAAATTTAACCCTAAATATCTCGTTTTCTGCTCGATAGATTTTTACTAGAATTTACACAATTGTAGACAATAGATGTATTCATACACAGGTAAAATATAAACCAAATCTATCGAATAGTTTTCGAGATATTTGAAGTTGAATTTTTCACCTTTTAGAACAGAAACAAACTTTAACCCTAAACATCTCGTTTTCTGCGCGATAGATTTTTACTAGAATTTACACAATTGTAGACAATAGTATTCTTCATACACAGGTAAAATATAAACCAAATCTATCGAGTAGTTTTCGAGATATTTGAAGTTGAATTTTTCACTTTATAGAACAGAAACAAACTTTAACCCTAAATATATCGTTTTCTGCTCGATAGATTTTTACTAGAATTTACACAATTGTAGACAATAGATGTCTTCATACACAGGTAAAATATAAACAAAATCTATCGAGTAGTTTTCGAGATATTTGAAGTTGAATTTTTCACCTTTTAGAACAGAAACAAATTTAACCCTAAATATCTCGTTTTCTGCTTGATAGATTTTTACTAGAATTTACACAATTGTAGACAATAGATGTATTCATACACAGGTAAAATATAAACCAAATCTATCGAATAGTTTTCGAGATATTTGAAGTTGAATTTTTCACCTTTTAGAACAGAAACAAACTTTAACCCTAAATATCTCGTTTTCTGCTCGATAGATTTTTACTAGAATTTAAACAGTTATAGACAATAATATTCTTCATACACAGGTAAAATATAAACAAAATCTATTGAGTAGTTTTCGAGATATTTGAAGTTGAATTTTTCACTTTATAGAACAGAAACAAACTTTAACCCTAAATATCTCGTTTTCCGCTCGATAGATTTTTACTAGAATTTACACAATTGTAGACAATAGATGTCTTCATACACAGGTAAAATATAAACAAAATCTATCGAGTAGTTTTCGAGATATTTGAAGTTGAATTTTTCACCTTTTAGAACAGAAACAAATTTAACCCTAAATATCTCGTTTTCTGCTCGATAGATTTTTACTAGAATTTAAACATTTATAGACAATAGTATTCTTCATACACAGGTAAAATATAAACAAAATCTATCGAGTAGTTTTCGAGATATTTGAAGATGAATTTTTCACTTTATAGAACAGAAACAAACTTTAACCCTAAATATATCGTTTTCTGCTCGATAGATTTTTACTAGAATTTACACAATTGTAGACAATAGATGTCTTCATACACAGGTAAAATATAAACAAAATCTATCGAGTAGTTTTCGAGATATTTGAAGTTGAATTTTTCACCTTTTAGAACAGAAACAAACTTTAACCCTAAATATCTCGTTTTCTGCTCGATAGATTTTTACTAGAATTTAAACAGTTATAGACAATAATATTCTTCATACACAGGTAAAATATAAACAAAATCTATTGAGTAGTTTTCGAGATATTTGAAGTTGAATTTTTCACTTTATAGAACAGAAACAAACTTTAACCCTAAATATCTCGTTTTCTGGTCGATAGATTTTTACTAGAATTTACACAATTGTAGACAATAGATGTCTTCATACACAGGTAAAATATAAACAAAATCTATCGAGTAGTTTTCGAGATATTTAAAGTTGAATTTTTCACCTTTTAGAACAGAAACAAATTTTAACCCTAAATATCTCGTTTTCTGCTCGATAGATTTTTACTAGAATTTACACAATTGTAGACAATTGTAGTCTTCATATACAGGTAAAATATAAACAAAATCTATCGAGTAGTTTTCGAGATATTTGAAGTTGAATTTTTCACCTTTTAGAACAGAAACAAACTTTAACCCTAAATATCTCGTTTTCTGCTCGATAGATTTTTACTAGAATTTACACAATTGTAGACAATTGTAGTCTTCATATACAGGTAAAATATAAACAAAATCTATTGAGTAGTTTTCGAGATATTCGAAGTTGAATTTTTCACTTTATAGAACAGAAACAAACTTTAACCCTAAATATCTCGTTTTCTGCTCGATAGATTTTTACTAGAATTTAAACAGTTATAGACAATAATATTCTTCATACACAGGTAAAATATAAACAAAATCTATTGAGTAGTTTTCGAGATATTTGAAGTTGAATTTTTCACTTTATAGAACAGAAACAAACTTAAACCCTAAATATCTCGTTTTCTGGTCGATAGATTTTTACTAGAATTTACACAATTGTAGACAATAGATGTCTTCATACACAGGTAAAATATAAACAAAATCTATCGAGTAGTTTTCGAGATATTTGAAGTTGAATTTTTCACCTTTTAGAACAGAAACAAATTAACCCTAAATATCTCGTTTTCTGCTCCATAGATTTTTACTAGAATTTACACAATTGTAGACAATAGATGTATTCATACACAGGTAAAATATAAACCAAATCTATCGAATAGTTTTCGAGATATTTGAAGTTGAATTTTTCACCTTTTAGAACAGAAACAAACTTTAACCCTAAATATCTCGTTTTCTGCTCGATAGATTTTTACTAGAATTTAAACAGTTATAGACAATAGTATTCTTCATACACAGGTAAAATATAAACAAAATCTATCGAGTAGTTTTCGAGATATTTGAAGTTGAATTTTTCACTTTATAGAACAGAAACAAACTTTAACCCTAAATATCTCGTTTTCCGCTCGATAGATTTTTACTAGAATTTACACAATTGTAGACAATAGATGTCTTCATACACAGGTAAAATATAAACAAACTCTATCGAGTAGTTTTCGAGATATTTGAAGTTGAATTTTTCACCTTTTAGAACAGAAACAAATTTAACCCTAAATATCTCGTTTTCTGCTCGATAGATTTTTACTAGAATTTACACAATTGTAGACAATAGATGTATTCATACACAGGTAAAATATAAACCAAATCTATCGAATAGTTTTCGAGATATTTGAAGTTGAATTTTTCACCTTTTAGAACAGAAACAAACTTTAACCCTAAACATCTCGTTTTCTGCGCGATAGATTTTTACTAGAATTTACACAATTGTAGACAATTGTTGTCTTCATATACAGGTAAAATATAAACAAAATCTATTGAGTAGTTTTCGAGATATTTGAAGTTGAATTTTTCTCTTTAAAGAACAGAAACAAACTTTAACCCTAAATTTCTCGTTTTCTACTCGATAGATTTTTACTAGAATTTAAACAGTGATAGACAATAGTATTCTTCATACACAGGTAAAATATAAACAAAATCTATCGAGTAGTTTTCGAGATATTTGAAGTTGAATTTTTCACTTTATAGAACAGAAACAAACTTTAACCCTAAATATATCGTTTTCTGCTCGATAGATTTTTACTAGAATTTACACAATTGTAGACAATAGATGTCTTCATACACAGGTAAAATATAAACAAAATCTATCGAGTAGTTTTCGAGATATTTGAAGTTGAATTTTTCACCTTTTAGAACAGAAACAAATTTAACCCTAAATATCTCGTTTTCTGCTCGATAGATTTTTACTAGAATTTACACAATTGTAGACAATAGATGTATTCATACACAGGTAAAATATAAACCAAATCTATCGAATAGTTTTCGAGATATTTGAAGTTGAATTTTTCACCTTTTAGAACAGAAACAAACTTTAACCCTAAATATCTCGTTTTCTGCTCGATAGATTTTTACTAGAATTTAAACAGTTATAGACAATAATATTCTTCATACACAGGTAAAATATAAACAAAATCTATTGAGTAGTTTTCGAGATATTTGAAGTTGAATTTTTCACTTTATAGAACAGAAACAAACTTTAACCCTAAATATCTCGTTTTCCGCTCGATAGATTTTTACTAGAATTTACACAATTGTAGACAATAGATGTCTTCATACACAGGTAAAATATAAACAAAATCTATCGAGTAGTTTTCGAGATATTTGAAGTTGAATTTTTCACCTTTTAGAACAGAAACAAATTTAACCCTAAATATCTCGTTTTCTGCTCGATAGATTTTTACTAGAATTTACACAATTGTAGACAATAGATGTATTCATACACAGGTAAAATATAAACCAAATCTATCGAATAGTTTTCAAGATATTTGAAGTTGAATTTTTCACCTTTTAGAACAGAAACAAACTTTAACCCTAAACATCTCGTTTTCTGCGCGATAGATTTTTACTAGAATTTACACAATTGTAGACAATTGTTGTCTTCATATACAGGTAAAATATAAACAAAATCTATTGAGTAGTTTTCGAGATATTTGAAGTTGAATTTTTCACTTTATAGAACAGAAACAAACTTTAACCCTAAATATATCGTTTTCTGCTCGATAGATTTTTACTAGAATTTACACAATTGTAGACAATATATGTCTTCATACACAGGTAAAATATAAACAAAATCTATCGAGTAGTTTTCGAGATATTTGAAGTTGAATTTTTCACCTTTTAGAACAGAAACAAATTTAACCCTAAATATCTCGTTTTCTGCTCGATAGATTTTTACTAGAATTTACACAATTGTAGACAATAGATGTATTCATACACAGGTAAAATATAAACCAAATCTATCGAATAGTTTTCGAGATATTTGAAGTTGAATTTTTCACCTTTTAGAACAGAAACAAACTTTAACCCTAAATATCTCGTTTTCTGCTCGATAGATTTTTACTAGAATTTAAACAGTTATAGACAATAATATTCTTCATACACAGGTAAAATATAAACAAAATCTATTGAGTAGTTTTCGAGATATTTGAAGTTGAATTTTTCACTTTATAGAACAGAAACAAACTTTAACCCTAAATATCTCGTTTTCTGGTCGATAGATTTTTACTAGAATTTACACAATTGTAGACAATAGATGTCTTCATACACAGGTAAAATATAAACAAAATCTATCGAGTAGTTTTCGAGATATTTGAAGTTGAATTTTTCACCTTTTAGAACAGAAACAAATTTAACCCTAAATATCTCGTTTTCTGCTTGATAGATTTTTACTAGAATTTACACAATTGTAGACAATAGATGTATTCATACACAGGTAAAATATAAACCAAATCTATCGAATAGTTTTCGAGATATTTGAAGTTGAATTTTTCACCTTTTAGAACAGAAACAAAATTTAACCCTAAATATCTCGTTTTCTGCTCGATAGATTTTTACTAGAATTTAAACAGTTATAGACAATAATATTCTTCATACACAGGTAAAATATAAACAAAATCTATTGAGTAGTTTTCGAGATATTTGAAGTTGAATTTTTCACTTTATAGAACAGAAACAAACTTTAACCCTAAATATCTCGTTTTCCGCTCGATAGATTTTTACTAGAATTTACACAATTGTAGACAATAGATGTCTTCATACACAGGTAAAATATAAACAAAATCTATCGAGTAGTTTTCGAGATATTTGAAGTTGAATTTTTCACCTTTTAGAACAGAAACAAATTTAACCCTAAATATCTCGTTTTCTGCTCGATAGATTTTTACTAGAATTTAAACAGTTATAGACAATAGTATTCTTCATACACAGGTAAAATATAAACAAAATCTATCGAGTAGTTTTCGAGATATTTGAAGATGAATTTTTCACTTTATAGAACAGAAACAAACTTTAACCCTAAATATATCGTTTTCTGCTCGATAGATTTTTACTAGAATTTACACAATTGTAGACAATAGATGTCTTCATACACAGGTAAAATATAAACAAAATCTATCGAGTAGTTTTCGAGATATTTGAAGTTGAATTTTTCACCTTTTAGAACAGAAACAAACTTTAACCCTAAATATCTCGTTTTCTGCTCGATAGATTTTTACTAGAATTTAAACAGTTATAGACAATAATATTCTTCATACACAGGTAAAATATAAACAAAATCTATTGAGTAGTTTTCGAGATATTTGAAGTTGAATTTTTCACTTTATAGAACAGAAACAAACTTTAACCCTAAATATCTCGTTTTCTGGTCGATAGATTTTTACTAGAATTTACACAATTGTAGACAATAGATGTCTTCATACACAGGTAAAATATAAACAAAATCTATCGAGTAGTTTTCGAGATATTTAAAGTTGAATTTTTCACCTTTTAGAACAGAAACAAATTTTAACCCTAAATATCTCGTTTTCTGCTCGATAGATTTTTACTAGAATTTACACAATTGTAGACAATTGTAGTCTTCATATACAGGTAAAACATAAACAAAATCTATCGAGTAGTTTTCGAGATATTTGAAGTTGAATTTTTCACCTTTTAGAACAGAAACAAACTTTAACCCTAAATATCTCGTTTTCTGCTCGATAGATTTTTACTAGAATTTACACAATTGTAGACAATTGTAGTCTTCATATACAGGTAAAATATAAACAAAATCTATTGAGTAGTTTTCGAGATATTCGAAGTTGAATTTTTCACTTTATAGAACAGAAACAAACTTTAACCCTAAATATCTCGTTTTCTGCTCGATAGATTTTTACTAGAATTTAAACAGTTATAGACAATAATATTCTTCATACACAGGTAAAATATAAACAAAATCTATTGAGTAGTTTTCGAGATATTTGAAGTTGAATTTTTCACTTTATAGAACAGAAACAAACTTTAACCCTAAATATCTCGTTTTCTGGTCGATAGATTTTTACTAGAATTTACACAATTGTAGACAATAGATGTCTTCATACACAGGTAAAATATAAACAAAATCTATCGAGTAGTTTTCGAGATATTTGAAGTTGAATTTTTCACCTTTTAGAACAGAAACAAATTAACCCTAAATATCTCGTTTTCTGCTCCATAGATTTTTACTAGAATTTACACAATTGTAGACAATAGATGTATTCATACACAGGTAAAATATAAACCAAATCTATCGAATAGTTTTCGAGATATTTGAAGTTGAATTTTTCACCTTTTAGAACAGAAACAAACTTTAACCCTAAATATCTCGTTTTCTGCTCGATAGATTTTTACTAGAATTTAAACAGTTATAGAGAATAGTATTCTTCATACACAGGTAAAATATAAACAAAATCTATCGAGTAGTTTTCGAGATATTTGAAGTTGAATTTTTCACTTTATAGAACAGAAAGAAACTTTAACCCTAAATATCTCGTTTTCCGCTCGATAGATTTTTACTAGAATTTACACAATTGTAGACAATAGATGTCTTCATACACAGGTAAAATATAAACAAACTCTATCGAGTAGTTTTCGAGATATTTGAAGTTGAATTTTTCACCTTTTAGAACAGAAACAAATTTAACCCTAAATATCTCGTTTTCTGCTCGATAGATTTTTACTAGAATTTACACAATTGTAGACAATAGATGTATTCATACACAGGTAAAATATAAACCAAATCTATCGAATAGTTTTCGAGATATTTGAAGTTGAATTTTTCACCTTTTAGAACAGAAACAAACTTTAACCCTAAACATCTCGTTTTCTGCGCGATAGATTTTTACTAGAATTTACACAATTGTAGACAATTGTTGTCTTCATATACAGGTAAAATATAAACAAAATCTATTGAGTAGTTTTCGAGATATTTGAAGTTGAATTTTTCTCTTTAAAGAACAGAAACAAACTTTAACCCTAAATTTCTCGTTTTCTACTCGATAGATTTTTACTAGAATTTAAACAGTGATAGACAATAGTATTCTTCATACACAGGTAAAATATAAACAAAATCTATCGAGTAGTTTTCGAGATATTTGAAGTTGAATTTTTCACTTTATAGAACAGAAACAAACTTTAACCCTAAATATATCGTTTTCTGCTCGATAGATTTTTACTAGAATTTACACAATTGTAGACAATAGATGTCTTCATACACAGGTAAAATATAAACAAAATCTATAGAGTAGTTTTCGAGATATTTGAAGTTGAATTTTTCACCTTTTAGAACAGAAACAAATTTAACCCTAAATATCTCGTTTTCTGCTCGATAGATTTTTACTAGAATTTACACAATTGTAGACAATAGATGTATTCATACACAGGTAAAATATAAACCAAATCTATCGAATAGTTTTCGAGATATTTGAAGTTGAATTTTTCACCTTTTAGAACAGAAACAAACTTTAACCCTAAATATCTCGTTTTCTGCTCGATAGATTTTTACTAGAATTTAAACAGTTATAGACAATAATATTCTTCATACACAGGTAAAATATAAACAAAATCTATTGAGTAGTTTTCGAGATATTTGAAGTTGAATTTTTCACTTTATAGAACAGAAACAAACTTTAACCCTAAATATCTCGTTTTCCGCTCGATAGATTTTTACTAGAATTTACACAATTGTAGACAATAGATGTCTTCATACACAGGTAAAATATAAACAAAATCTATCGAGTAGTTTTCGAGATATTTGAAGTTGAATTTTTCACCTTTTAGAACAGAAACAAATTTAACCCTAAATATCTCGTTTTCTGCTCGATAGATTTTTACTAGAATTTACACAATTGTAGACAATAGATGTATTCATACACAGGTAAAATATAAACCAAATCTATCGAATAGTTTTCAAGATATTTGAAGTTGAATTTTTCACCTTTTAGAACAGAAACAAACTTTAACCCTAAACATCTCGTTTTCTGCGCGATAGATTTTTACTAGAATTTACACAATTGTAGACAATTGTTGTCTTCATATACAGGTAAAATATAAACAAAATCTATTGAGTAGTTTTCGAGATATTTGAAGTTGAATTTTTCACTTTATAGAACAGAAACAAACTTTAACCCTAAATATATCGTTTTCTGCTCGATAGATTTTTACTAGAATTTACACAATTGTAGACAATATATGTCTTCATACACAGGTAAAATATAAACAAAATCTATCGAGTAGTTTTCGAGATATTTGAAGTTGAATTTTTCACCTTTTAGAACAGAAACAAATTTAACCCTAAATATCTCGTTTTCTGCTCGATAGATTTTTACTAGAATTTACACAATTGTAGACAATAGATGTATTCATACACAGGTAAAATATAAACCAAATCTATCGAATAGTTTTCGAGATATTTGAAGTTGAATTTTTCACCTTTTAGAACAGAAACAAACTTTAACCCTAAATATCTCGTTTTCTGCTCGATAGATTTTTACTAGAATTTAAACAGTTATAGACAATAATATTCTTCATACACAGGTAAAATATAAACAAAATCTATTGAGTAGTTTTCGAGATATTTGAAGTTGAATTTTTCACTTTATAGAACAGAAACAAACTTTAACCCTAAATATCTCGTTTTCTGGTCGATAGATTTTTACTAGAATTTACACAATTGTAGACAATAGATGTCTTCATACACAGGTAAAATATAAACAAAATCTATCGAGTAGTTTTCGAGATATTTGAAGTTGAATTTTTCACCTTTTAGAACAGAAACAAACTTTAACCCTAAATATCTCGTTTTCTGCTCGATAGATGTTTACTAGAATTTACACAATTGTAGACAATTGTAGTCTTCATATACAGGTAAAATATAAACAAAATCTATTGAGTAGTTTTCGAGATATTTGAAGTTGAATTTTTCTCTTTAAAGAACAGAAACAAACTTTCACCCTAAATATCTCGTTTTCTGCTCGATAAATTTTTACTAGAATATAAACAGTTATAGACAATAGTATTCTTCATACACAGGTAAAATATAAACAAAATCTATCGAGTAGTTTTCGAGATATTTGAAGTTGAATTTTTCACTTTATAGAACAGAAACAAACTTTAACCCCAAAATATCGCGTTTTCTGCTCAATAGATTTTTACTAGAATTTACACAATTGTAGACAATAGATGTCTTCATACACAGGTAAAATATAAACAAAATCTTTCGAGTAGTTTTCGAGATATTTGAAGTTGAATTTTTTACCTTTTAGAACAGAAACAAATTTAACACTAAATATCTCGTTTTCTGCTCGATAGATTTTTACTAGAATTTACACAATTGTAGACAATAGATGTATTCATACACAGGTAAAATATAAACCAAATCTATCGAATAGTTTTCGAGATATTTGAAGTTGAATTTTTCACCTTTTAGAACAGAAACAAACTTTAACCCTAAATATCTCGTTTTCTGCGCTATAGATTTTTACTAGAATTTACACAATTGTAGACAATAGATGTCGTCATACACAGGTAAAATATAAACAAAATCTATTGAACAGTTTTCGAGATATTTGAAGTTGAATTTTTCACTTTTAGAACAGAAACAAATTTTAACCCTAAATATCTCGTTTTCTGCTTGATAGATTTTTACTAGAATTTACACAATTGTAGACAATAGATGTCGTCATACACAGGTAAAATATAAACAAAATCTATTGAACAGTTTTCGAGATATTTGAAGTTGAATTTTTCACTTTTAGAACAGAAACAAACTTTAACCCTAAATATCTCGTTTTCTGCTCGATAGATTTTTACTAGAATTTACACAATTGTAGACAATAGATGTCTTGATACACAGGTAAAATATAAACAAAATCTATCGAGTAGTTTTCGAGATATTTGAAGTTGAATTTTCCACCTTTTAGAACAGAAACAAACTTTAACCCTAAATATCTCGTTTTCTGCTCGATAGCTTTTTACTAGAATTTACACAATTGTAGACAATAGATGTCTTCATACACAGGTAAAATATAAACAAAATCTATCGAGTAGTTTTCGAGATATTTGAAGTTGAATTTTTCACCTTTTAGAACAGAAACAAATATTAACCCTAAATATCTCGTTTTCTGCTCGATAGATTTTTACTAGAATTTACACAATTGTAGACAATAGATGTCTTCATACACAGGTAAAATATAAACAAAATCTTTCGAGTAGTTTTCGAGATATTTGAAGTTGAATTTTTTACCTTTTAGAACAGAAACAAATTTAACCCTAAATATCTCGTTTTCTGCTCGATAGATTTTTACTAGAATTTACACAATTGTAGACAATAGATGTATTCATACACAGGTAAAATATAAACCAAATCTATCGAATAGTTTTCGAGATATTTGAAGTTGAATTTTTCACCTTTTAGAACAGAAACAAACTTTAACCCTAAATATCTCGTTTTCTGCGCGATAGATTTTTACTAGAATTTACACAATTGTAGACAATAGATGTCTTCATACACAGGTAAAATATAAACAAAATCTATTAAATAGTTTTCGAGATATTTGAAGTTGAATTTTTCACTTTTAGAACAGAAACAAACTTTAACCCTAAATATCTCGTTTTCTGCTTGATAGATTTTTACTAGAATTTACACAATTGTAGACAATAGATGTCTTGATACACAGGTAAAATATAAACAAAATCTATCGAGTAGTTTTCGAGATATTTGAAGTTGAATTTTCCACCTTTTAGAACAGAAACAAACTTTAACCCTAAATATCTCGTTTTCTGCTCGATAGCTTTTTACTAGAATTTACACAATTGTAGACAATAGATGTCTTCATACACAGGTAAAATATAAACCAAATCTATCGAGTAGTTTTCGAGATATTTGAAGTTGAATTTTTCACCTTTTAGAACAGAAACAAACTTTAACCCTAAATATCTCGTTTTCTGGTCGATAGATTTTTACTAGAATTTACACAATTGTAGACAATAGATGTCTTCATACACAGGTAAAATATAAACAAAATCTATCGAGTAGTTTTCGAGATATTTGAAGTTGAATTTTTCACCTTTTAGAACAGAAACAAACTTTAACCCTAAATATCTCGTTTTCTGCTCGATAGATTTTTACTAGAATTTACACAATTGTAGACAATAGATGTCTTGATACACAGGTAAAATATAAACAAAATCTATCGAGTAGTTTTCGAGATATTTGAAGTTGAATTTTCCACCTTTTAGAACAGAAACAAACTTTAACCCTAAATATCTCGTTTTCTGCTCGATAGCTTTTTACTAGAATTTACACAATTGTAGACAATAAATGTCTTCATACACAGGTAAAATATAAACCAAATCTATCGAGTAGTTTTCGAGATATTTGAAGTTGAATTTTTCACCTTTTAGAACAGAAACAAACTTTAACCCTATATATCTCGTTTTCTGCTCGATAGATTTTTACTAGAATTTAAACAGTTATAGACAATAGTATTCTTCATACACAGGTAAAATATAAACAAAATCTATCGAGTAGTTTTCGAGATATTTGAAGTTGAATTTTTCACCTTTTAGAACAGAAACAAATATTAACCCTAAATATCTCGTTTTCTGCTCGATAGATTTTTACTAGAATTTACACAATTGTAGACAATAGATGTCTTCATACACAGGTAAAATATAAACAAAATCTTTCGAGTAGTTTTCGAGATATTTGAAGTTGAATTTTTTACCTTTTAGAACAGAAACAAATTTAACCCTAAATATCTCGTTTTCTGCTCGATAGATTTTTACTAGAATTTACACAATTGTAGACAATAGATGTATTCATACACAGGTAAAATATAAACCAAATCTATCGAATAGTTTTCGAGATATTTGAAGTTGAATTTTTCACCTTTTAGAACAGAAACAAACTTTAACCCTAAATATCTCGTTTTCTGCGCGATAGATTTTTACTAGAATTTACACAATTGTAGACAATAGATGTCTTCATACACAGGTAAAATATAAACAAAATCTATTAAATAGTTTTCGAGATATTTGAAGTTGAATTTTTCACTTTTAGAACAGAAACAAACTTTAACCCTAAATATCTCGTTTTCTGCTTGATAGATTTTTACTAGAATTTACACAATTGTAGACAATAGATGTCTTCATACACAGGTAAAATATAAACAAAATCTATTAAATAGTTTTCGAGATATTTGAAGTTGAATTTTTCACTTTTAGAACAGAAACAAACTTTAACCCTAAATATCTCGTTTTCTGCTTGATAGATTTTTACTAGAATTTACACAATTGTAGAAAATAGATGTCTTCATACACAGGTAAAATATAAACAAAATCTATTAAATAGTTTTCGAGATATTTGAAGTTGAATTTTTCACTTTTAGAACAGAAACAAACTTTAACCCTAAATATCTCGTTTTCTGCTTGATAGATTTTTACTAGAATTTACACAATTGTAGACAATAGATGTCTTCATACACAGGTAAAATATAAACAAAATCTATTAAATAGTTTTCGAGATATTTGAAGTTGAATTTTTCACTTTTAGAACAGAAACAAACTTTAACCCTAAATATCTCGTTTTCTGCTTGATAGATTTTTACTAGAATTTACACAATTGTAGACAATAGATGTCTTCATACACAGGTAAAATATAAACAAAATCTATTAAATAGTTTTCGAGATATTTGAAGTTGAATTTTTCACTTTTAGAACAGAAACAAACTTTAACCCTAAATATCTCGTTTTCTGCTTGATAGATTTTTACTAGAATTTACACAATTGTAGACAATAGATGTCTTCATACACAGGTAAAATATAAACAAAATCTATCGAGTAGTTTTCGAGATATTTGAAGTTGAATTTTTCACCTTTTAGAACAGAAACAAACTTTAACCCTAAATATCTCGTTTTCTGCGCGATAGATTTTTACTAGAATTTACACAATTGTAGACAATAGATGTCTTCATACACAGGTAAAATATAAACAAAATCTATTAAATAGTTTTCGAGATATTTGAAGTTGAATTTTTCACTTTTAGAACAGAAACAAACTTTAACCCTAAATATCTCGTTTTCTGCTTGATAGATTTTTACTAGAATTTACACAATTGTAGACAATAGATGTCTTCATACACAGGTAAAATATAAACAAAATCTATTAAATAGTTTTCGAGATATTTGAAGTTGAATTTTTCACTTTTAGAACAGAAACAAACTTTAACCCTAAATATCTCGTTTTCTGCTTGATAGATTTTTACTAGAATTTACACAATTGTAGACAATAGATGTCTTCATACACAGGTAAAATATAAACAAAATCTATTAAATAGTTTTCGAGATATTTGAAGTTGAATTTTTCACTTTTAGAACAGAAACAAACTTTAACCCTAAATATCTCGTTTTCTGCTTGATAGATTTTTACTAGAATTTACACAATTGTAGACAATAGATGTCTTCATACACAGGTAAAATATAAACAAAATCTATTAAATAGTTTTCGAGATATTTGAAGTTGAATTTTTCACTTTTAGAACAGAAACAAACTTTAACCCTAAATATCTCGTTTTCTGCTTGATAGATTTTTACTAGAATTTACACAATTGTAGACAATAGATGTCTTCATACACAGGTAAAATATAAACAAAATCTATTAAATAGTTTTCGAGATATTTGAAGTTGAATTTTTCACTTTTAGAACAGAAACAAACTTTAACCCTAAATATCTCGTTTTCTGCTTGATAGATTTTTACTAGAATTTACACAATTGTAGACAATAGATGTCTTGATACACAGGTAAAATATAAACAAAATCTATCGAGTAGTTTTCGAGATATTTGAAGTTGAATTTTCCACCTTTTAGAACAGAAACAAACTTTAACCCTAAATATCTCGTTTTCTGCTCGATAGCTTTTTACTAGAATTTACACAATTGTAGACAATAGATGTCTTCATACACAGGTAAAATATAAACCAAATCTATTGAGTAGTTTTCGAGATATTTGAAGTTGAATTTTTCACCTTTTAGAACAGAAACAAATTTTAACCCTATATATCTCGTTTTCTGCTCGATAGATTTTTACTAGAATTTAAACAGTTATAGACAATAGTATTCTTCATACACAGGTAAAATATAAACAAAATCTATCGAGTAGTTTTCGAGATATTTGAAGTTGAATTTTTCACCTTTTAGAACGGAAACAAACTTTAACCCTAAATATCTCGTTTTCTGCTCGATAGATTTTTACTAGAATTTACACAATTGTAGACAATAGATGTCTTCATACACAGGTAAAATATAAACAAAATCTATCGAGTAGTTTTCGAGATATTTGAAGTTGAATTTTTCACCTTTTAGAACAGAAACAAATTTAACCCTAAATATCTCGTTTTCTGCTCGATAGATTTTTACTAGAATTTACACAATTGTAGACAATAGATGTATTCATACACAGGTAAAATATAAACCAAATCTATCGAATAGTTTTCGAGATATTTGAAGTTGAATTTTTCACCTTTTAGAACAGAAACAAACTTTAACCCTAAATATCTCGTTTTCTGCTCGATAGATTTTTACTAGAATTTAAACAGTTATAGACAATAATATTCTTCATACACAGGTAAAATATAAACAAAATCTATTGAGTAGTTTTCGAGATATTTGAAGTTGAATTTTTCACTTTATAGAACAGAAACAAACTTTAACCCTAAATATCTCGTTTTCTGGTCGATAGATTTTTACTAGAATTTACACAATTGTAGACAATAGATGTCTTCATACACAGGTAAAATATAAACAAAATCTATCGAGTAGTTTTCGAGATATTTGAAGTTGAATTTTTCACCTTTTAGAACAGAAACAAACTTTAACCCTAAATATCTCGTTTTCTGCTCGATAGATTTTTACTAGAATTTACACAATTGTAGACAATTGTAGTCTTCATATACAGGTAAAATATAAACAAAATCTATTGAGTAGTTTTCGAGATATTTGAAGTTGAATTTTTCTCTTTAAAGAACAGAAACAAACTTTAACCCTAAATATCTCGTTTTCTGCTCGATAGATTTTTACTAGAATATAAACAGTTATAGACAATTGTATTCTTCATACACAGGTAAAATATAAACAAAATCTATCGAGTAGTTTTCGAGATATTTGAAGTTGAATTTTTCACTTTATAGAACAGAAACAAACTTTAACCCTAAATATCGCGTTTTCTGCTCGATAGATTTTTACTAGAATTTACACAATTGTAGACAATAGATGTCTTCATACACAGGTAAAATATAAACAAAATCTTTCGAGTAGTTTTCGAGATATTTGAAGTTGAATTTTTTACCTTTTAGAACAGAAACAAATTTAACACTAAATATCTCGTTTTCTGCTCGATAGATTTTTACTAGAATTTACACAATTGTAGACAATAGATGTATTCATACACAGGTAAAATATAAACCAAATCTATCGAATAGTTTTCGAGATATTTGAAGTTGAATTTTTCACCTTTTAGAACAGAAACAAACTTTAACCCTAAATATCTCGTTTTCTGCGCGATAGATTTTTACTAGAATTTACACAATTGTAGACAATAGATGTCGTCATACACAGGTAAAATATAAACAAAATCTATTGAACAGTTTTCGAGATATTTGAAGTTGAATTTTTCACTTTTAGAACAGAAACAAACTTTAACCCTAAATATCTCGTTTTCTGCTTGATAGATTTTTACTAGAATTTACACAATTGTAGACAATAGATGTCTTGATACACAGGTAAAATATAAACAAAATCTATCGAGTAGTTTTCGAGATATTTGAAGTTGAATTTTCCACCTTTTAGAACAGAAACAAACTTTAACCCTAAATATCTCGTTTTCTGCTCGATAGCTTTTTACTAGAATTTACACAATTGTAGACAATAGATGTCTTCATACACAGGTAAAATATAAACCAAATCTATCGAGTAGTTTTCGAGATATTTGAAGTTGAATTTTTCACCTTTTAGAACAGAAACAAACTTTAACCCTATATATCTCGTTTTCTGCTCGATAGATTTTTACTAGAATTTAAACAGTTATAGACAATAGTATTCTTCATACACAGGTAAAATATAAACAAAATCTATCGAGTAGTTTTCGAGATATTTGAAGTTGAATTTTTCACCTTTTAGAACAGAAACAAACATTAACCCTAAATATCTCGTTTTCTGCTCGATAGATTTTTACTAGAATTTACACAATTGTAGACAATAGATGTCTTCATACACAGGTAAAATATAAACAAAATCTTTCGAGTAGTTTTCGAGATATTTGAAGTTGAATTTTTTACCTTTTAGAACAGAAACAAATTTAACCCTAAATATCTCGTTTTCTGCTCGATAGATTTTTACTAGAATTTACACAATTGTAGACAATAGATGTATTCATACACAGGTAAAATATAAACCAAATCTATCGAGTAGTTTTCGAGATATTTGAAGTTGAATTTTTCACCTTTTAGAACAGAAACTAACTTTAACCCTAAATATCTCGTTTTCTGCTCGATAGATTTTTACTAGAATTTAAACAGTTATAGACAATAGTATTCTTCATACACAGGTAAAATATAAACAAAATCTATCGAGTAGTTTTCGAGATATTTGAAGTTGAATTTTTCACCTTTTAGAACAGAAACAAACTTTAACCCTAAATATCTCGTTTTCTGCTCGATAGATTTTTACGAATTTACACAATTGTAGACAATTGTAGTCTTCATATACAGGTAAAATATAAACAAAATCTATTGAGTAGTTTTCGAGATATTTGAAGTTGAATTTTTCACCTTTTAGAACAGAAACAAACTTTAACCCTAAATATCGCGTTTTCTGCTCAATAGATTTTTACTAGAATTTACACAATTGTAGACAATAGATGTCTTCATACACAGGTAAAATATAAACAAAATCTATTGAACAGTTTTCGAGATATTTGAAGTTGAATTTTTCACTTTTAGAACAGAAACAAATTTTAACCCTAAATATCTCGTTTTCTGCTTGATAGATTTTTACTAGAATTTACACAATTGTAGACAATAGATGTCTTGATACACAGGTAAAATATAAACAAAATCTATCGAGTAGTTTTCGAGATATTTGAAGTTGAATTTTCCACCTTTTAGAACAGAAACAAACTTTAACCCTAAATATCTCGTTTTCTGCTCGATAGCTTTTTACTAGAATTTACACAATTGTAGACAATAGATGTCTTCATACACAGGTAATATATAAACCAAATCTATCGAGTAGTTTTCGAGATATTTGAAGTTGAATTTTTCACCTTTTAGAACAGAAACAAACTTTAACCCTATATATCTCGTTTTCTGCTCGATAGATTTTTACTAGAATTTAAACAGTTATAGACAATAGTATTCTTCATACACAGGTAAAATATAAACAAAATCTATCGAGTAGTTTTCGAGATATTTGAAGTTGAATTTTTCACCTTTTAGAACAGAAACAAATATTAACCCTAAATATCTCGTTTTCTGCTCGATAGATTTTTACTAGAATTTACACAATTGTAGACAATAGATGTCTTCATACACAGGTAAAATATAAACAAAATCTTTCGAGTAGTTTTCGAGATATTTGAAGTTGAATTTTTTACCTTTTAGAACAGAAACAAATTTAACCCTAAATATCTCGTTTTCTGCTCGATAGATTTTTACTAGAATTTACACAATTGTAGACAATAGATGTATTCATACACAGGTAAAATATAAACCAAATCTATCGAATAGTTTTCGAGATATTTGAAGTTGAATTTTTCACCTTTTAGAACAGAAACAAACTTTAACCCTAAATATCTCGTTTTCTGCGCGATAGATTTTTACTAGAATTTACACAATTGTAGACAATAGATGTCTTCATACACAGGTAAAATATAAACAAAATCTATTAAATAGTTTTCGAGATATTTGAAGTTGAATTTTTCACTTTTAGAACAGAAACAAACTTTAACCCTAAATATCTCGTTTTCTGCTTGATAGATTTTTACTAGAATTTACACAATTGTAGACAATAGATGTCTTCATACACAGGTAAAATATAAACAAAATCTATTAAATAGTTTTCGAGATATTTGAAGTTGAATTTTTCACCTTTTAGAACAGAAACAAACTTTAACCCTAAATATCTCGTTTTCTGCTTGATAGATTTTTACTAGAATTTACACAATTGTAGACAATAGATGTCTTCATACACAGGTAAAATATAAACAAAATCTATTAAATAGTTTTCGAGATATTTGAAGTTGAATTTTTCACTTTTAGAACAGAAACAAACTTTAACCCTAAATATCTCGTTTTCTGCTTGATAGATTTTTACTAGAATTTACACAATTGTAGACAATAGATGTCTTCATACACAGGTAAAATATAAACAAAATCTATTAAATAGTTTTCGAGATATTTGAAGTTGAATTTTTCACTTTTAGAACAGAAACAAACTTTAACCCTAAATATCTCGTTTTCTGCTTGATAGATTTTTACTAGAATTTACACAATTGTAGACAATAGATGTCTTCATACACAGGTAAAATATAAACAAAATCTATTAAATAGTTTTCGAGATATTTGAAGTTGAATTTTTCACTTTTAGAACAGAAACAAACTTTAACCCTAAATATCTCGTTTTCTGCTTGATAGATTTTTACTAGAATTTACACAATTGTAGACAATAGATGTCTTCATACACAGGTAAAATATAAACAAAATCTATTAAATAGTTTTCGAGATATTTGAAGTTGAATTTTTCACTTTTAGAACAGAAACAAATTTAACCCTAAATATCTCGTTTTCTGCTCGATAGATTTTTACTAGAATTTACACAATTGTAGACAATAGATGTATTCATACACAGGTAAAATATAAACCAAATCTATCGAATAGTTTTCGAGATATTTGAAGTTGAATTTTTCACCTTTTAGAACAGAAACAAACTTTAACCCTAAATATCTCGTTTTCTGCGCGATAGATTTTTACTAGAATTTACACAATTGTAGACAATAGATGTCTTCATACACAGGTAAAATATAAACAAAATCTATTAAATAGTTTTCGAGATATTTGAAGTTGAATTTTTCACTTTTAGAACAGAAACAAACTTTAACCCTAAATATCTCGTTTTCTGCTTGATAGATTTTTACTAGAATTTACACAATTGTAGACAATAGATGTCTTCATACACAGGTAAAATATAAACAAAATCTATTAAATAGTTTTCGAGATATTTGAAGTTGAATTTTTCACCTTTTAGAACAGAAACAAACTTTAACCCTAAATATCTCGTTTTCTGCTTGATAGATTTTTACTAGAATTTACACAATTGTAGACAATAGATGTCTTCATACACAGGTAAAATATAAACAAAATCTATTAAATAGTTTTCGAGATATTTGAAGTTGAATTTTTCACTTTTAGAACAGAAACAAACTTTAACCCTAAATATCTCGTTTTCTGCTTGATAGATTTTTACTAGAATTTACACAATTGTAGACAATAGATGTCTTCATACACAGGTAAAATATAAACAAAATCTATTAAATAGTTTTCGAGATATTTGAAGTTGAATTTTTCACTTTTAGAACAGAAACAAACTTTAACCCTAAATATCTCGTTTTCTGCTTGATAGATTTTTACTAGAATTTACACAATTGTAGACAATAGATGTCTTCATACACAGGTAAAATATAAACAAAATCTATTAAATAGTTTTCGAGATATTTGAAGTTGAATTTTTCACTTTTAGAACAGAAACAAACTTTAACCCTAAATATCTCGTTTTCTGCTTGATAGATTTTTACTAGAATTTACACAATTGTAGACAATAGATGTCTTCATACACAGGTAAAATATAAACAAAATCTATTAAATAGTTTTCGAGATATTTGAAGTTGAATTTTTCACTTTTAGAACAGAAACAAACTTTAACCCTAAATATCTCGTTTTCTGCTTGATAGATTTTTACTAGAATTTACACAATTGTAGACAATAGATGTCTTGATACACAGGTAAAATATAAACAAAATCTATCGAGTAGTTTTCGAGATATTTGAAGTTGAATTTTTCACCTTTTAGAACAGAAACAAACTTTAACCCTAAATATCTCGTTTTCTGCGCGATAGATTTTTACTAGAATTTACACAATTGTAGACAATAGATGTCTTCATACACAGGTAAAATATAAACAAAATCTATTAAATAGTTTTCGAGATATTTGAAGTTGAATTTTTCACTTTTAGAACAGAAACAAACTTTAACCCTAAATATCTCGTTTTCTGCTTGATAGATTTTTACTAGAATTTACACAATTGTAGACAATAGATGTCTTCATACACAGGTAAAATATAAACAAAATCTATTAAATAGTTTTCGAGATATTTGAAGTTGAATTTTTCACTTTTAGAACAGAAACAAACTTTAACCCTAAATATCTCGTTTTCTGCTTGATAGATTTTTACTAGAATTTACACAATTGTAGACAATAGATGTCTTCATACACAGGTAAAATATAAACAAAATCTATTAAATAGTTTTCGAGATATTTGAAGTTGAATTTTTCACTTTTAGAACAGAAACAAACTTTAACCCTAAATATCTCGTTTTCTGCTTGATAGATTTTTACTAGAATTTACACAATTGTAGACAATAGATGTCTTCATACACAGGTAAAATATAAACAAAATCTATTAAATAGTTTTCGAGATATTTGAAGTTGAATTTTTCACTTTTAGAACAGAAACAAACTTTAACCCTAAATATCTCGTTTTCTGCTTGATAGATTTTTACTAGAATTTACACAATTGTAGACAATAGATGTCTTCATACACAGGTAAAATATAAACAAAATCTATTAAATAGTTTTCGAGATATTTGAAGTTGAATTTTTCACTTTTAGAACAGAAACAAACTTTAACCCTAAATATCTCGTTTTCTGCTTGATAGATTTTTACTAGAATTTACACAATTGTAGACAATAGATGTCTTGATACACAGGTAAAATATAAACAAAATCTATCGAGTAGTTTTCGAGATATTTGAAGTTGAATTTTCCACCTTTTAGAACAGAAACAAACTTTAACCCTAAATATCTCGTTTTCTGCTCGATAGCTTTTTACTAGAATTTACACAATTGTAGACAATAGATGTCTTCATACACAGGTAAAATATAAACCAAATCTATTGAGTAGTTTTCGAGATATTTGAAGTTGAATTTTTCACCTTTTAGAACAGAAACAAATTTTAACCCTATATATCTCGTTTTCTGCTCGATAGATTTTTACTAGAATTTAAACAGTTATAGACAATAGTATTCTTCATACACAGGTAAAATATAAACAAAATCTATCGAGTAGTTTTCGAGATATTTGAAGTTGAATTTTTCACCTTTTAGAACGGAAACAAACTTTAACCCTAAATATCTCGTTTTCTGCTCGATAGATTTTTACTAGAATTTACACAATTGTAGACAATAGATGTCTTCATACACAGGTAAAATATAAACAAAATCTATCGAGTAGTTTTCGAGATATTTGAAGTTGAATTTTTCACCTTTTAGAACAGAAACAAATTTAACCCTAAATATCTCGTTTTCTGCTCGATAGATTTTTACTAGAATTTACACAATTGTAGACAATAGATGTATTCATACACAGGTAAAATATAAACCAAATCTATCGAATAGTTTTCGAGATATTTGAAGTTGAATTTTTCACCTTTTAGAACAGAAACAAACTTTAACCCTAAATATCTCGTTTTCTGCTCGATAGATTTTTACTAGAATTTAAACAGTTATAGACAATAATATTCTTCATACACAGGTAAAATATAAACAAAATCTATTGAGTAGTTTTCGAGATATTTGAAGTTGAATTTTTCACTTTATAGAACAGAAACAAACTTTAACCCTAAATATCTCGTTTTCTGGTCGATAGATTTTTACTAGAATTTACACAATTGTAGACAATAGATGTCTTCATACACAGGTAAAATATAAACAAAATCTATCGAGTAGTTTTCGAGATATTTGAAGTTGAATTTTTCACCTTTTAGAACAGAAACAAACTTTAACCCTAAATATCTCGTTTTCTGCTCGATAGATTTTTACTAGAATTTACACAATTGTAGACAATTGTAGTCTTCATATACAGGTAAAATATAAACAAAATCTATTGAGTAGTTTTCGAGATATTTGAAGTTGAATTTTTCTCTTTAAAGAACAGAAACAAACTTTAACCCTAAATATCTCGTTTTCTGCTCGATAGATTTTTACTAGAATATAAACAGTTATAGACAATAGTATTCTTCATACACAGGTAAAATATAAACAAAATCTATCGAGTAGTTTTCGAGATATTTGAAGTTGAATTTTTCACTTTATAGAACAGAAACAAACTTTAACCCTAAATATCGCGTTTTCTGCTCGATAGATTTTTACTAGAATTTACACAATTGTAGACAATAGATGTCTTCATACACAGGTAAAATATAAACAAAATCTTTCGAGTAGTTTTCGAGATATTTGAAGTTGAATTTTTTACCTTTTAGAACAGAAACAAATTTAACACTAAATATCTCGTTTTCTGCTCGATAGATTTTTACTAGAATTTACACAATTGTAGACAATAGATGTATTCATACACAGGTAAAATATAAACCAAATCTATCGAATAGTTTTCGAGATATTTGAAGTTGAATTTTTCACCTTTTAGAACAGAAACAAACTTTAACCCTAAATATCTCGTTTTCTGCGCGATAGATTTTTACTAGAATTTACACAATTGTAGACAATAGATGTCGTCATACACAGGTAAAATATAAACAAAATCTATTGAACAGTTTTCGAGATATTTGAAGTTGAATTTTTCACTTTTAGAACAGAAACAAACTTTAACCCTAAATATCTCGTTTTCTGCTTGATAGATTTTTACTAGAATTTACACAATTGTAGACAATAGATGTCTTGATACACAGGTAAAATATAAACAAAATCTATCGAGTAGTTTTCGAGATATTTGAAGTTGAATTTTCCACCTTTTAGAACAGAAACAAACTTTAACCCTAAATATCTCGTTTTCTGCTCGATAGCTTTTTACTAGAATTTACACAATTGTAGACAATAGATGTCTTCATACACAGGTAAAATATAAACCAAATCTATCGAGTAGTTTTCGAGATATTTGAAGTTGAATTTTTCACCTTTTAGAACAGAAACAAACTTTAACCCTATATATCTCGTTTTCTGCTCGATAGATTTTTACTAGAATTTAAACAGTTATAGACAATAGTATTCTTCATACACAGGTAAAATATAAACAAAATCTATCGAGTAGTTTTCGAGATATTTGAAGTTGAATTTTTCACCTTTTAGAACAGAAACAAACATTAACCCTAAATATCTCGTTTTCTGCTCGATAGATTTTTACTAGAATTTACACAATTGTAGACAATAGATGTCTTCATACACAGGTAAAATATAAACAAAATCTTTCGAGTAGTTTTCGAGATATTTGAAGTTGAATTTTTTACCTTTTAGAACAGAAACAAATTTAACCCTAAATATCTCGTTTTCTGCTCGATAGATTTTTACTAGAATTTACACAATTGTAGACAATAGATGTATTCATACACAGGTAAAATATAAACCAAATCTATCGAGTAGTTTTCGAGATATTTGAAGTTGAATTTTTCACCTTTTAGAACAGAAACTAACTTTAACCCTAAATATCTCGTTTTCTGCTCGATAGATTTTTACTAGAATTTAAACAGTTATAGACAATAGTATTCTTCATACACAGGTAAAATATAAACAAAATCTATCGAGTAGTTTTCGAGATATTTGAAGTTGAATTTTTCACCTTTTAGAACAGAAACAAACTTTAACCCTAAATATCTCGTTTTCTGCTCGATAGATTTTTACGAATTTACACAATTGTAGACAATTGTAGTCTTCATATACAGGTAAAATATAAACAAAATCTATTGAGTAGTTTTCGAGATATTTGAAGTTGAATTTTTCACCTTTTAGAACAGAAACAAACTTTAACCCTAAATATCTCGTTTTCTGCGCGATAGATTTTTACTAGAATTTACACAATTGTAGACAATAGATGTCTTCATACACAGGTAAAATATAAACAAAATCTATTGAATAGTTTTCGAGATATTTGAAGTTGAATTTTTCACTTTTAGAACAGAAACAAACTTTAACCCTAAATATCTCGTTTTCTGCTTGATAGATTTTTACTAGAATTTACACAATTGTAGACAATAGATGTCTTGATACACAGGTAAAATATAAACAAAATCTATCGAGTAGTTTTCGAGATATTTGAAGTTGAATTTTCCACCTTTTAGAACAGAAACAAACTTTAACCCTAAATATCTCGTTTTCTGCTCGATAGCTTTTTACTAGAATTTACACAATTGTAGACAATAGATGTCTTCATACACAGGTAATATATAAACCAAATCTATCGAGTAGTTTTCGAGATATTTGAAGTTGAATTTTTCACCTTTTAGAACAGAAACAAACTTTAACCCTAAATATCTCGTTTTCTGCTCGATAGATTTTTACTAGAATTTAAACAGTTATAGACAATAGTATTATTCATACACAGGTAAAATATAAACAAAATCTATCGAGTAGTTTTCGAGATATTTGAAGTTGAATTTTTCACCTTTTAGAACAGAAACAAACTTTAACCCTAAATATCTCGTTTTCTGCTCGATAGATTTTTACTAGAATTTAAACAATTGTAGACAATTGTAGTCATCATATACAGGTAAAATAAAAACAAAATCTATTGAGTAGTTTTCGAGATATTCGAAGTTGAATTTTTCACTTTATAGAACAGAAACAAACTTTAACCCTAAATATCTCGTTTTCTGCTCGATAGATTTTTACTAGAATTTAAACAGTTATAGACAATAATATTCTTCATACACAGGTAAAATATAAACAAAATCTATTGAGTAGTTTTCGAGATATTCGAAGTTGAATTTTTCACTTTATAGAACAGAAACAAACTTTAACCCTAAATATCTCGTTTTCTGGTCGATAGATTTTTACTAGAATTTACACAATTGTAGACAATAGATGTCTTCATACACAGGTAAAATATAAACAAAATCTATCGAGTAGTTTTCGAGATATTTGAAGTTGAATTTTTCACCTTTTAGAACAGAAACAAATTTAACCCTAAATATCTCGTTTTCTGCTCGATAGATTTTTACTAGAATTTACACAATTGTAGACAATAGATGTATTCATACACAGGTAAAATATAAACCAAATCTATCGAATAGTTTTCGAGATATTTGAAGTTGAATTTTTCACCTTTTAGAACAGAAACAAACTTTAACCCTAAATATCTCGTTTTCTGGTCGATAGATTTTTACTAGAATTTACACAATTGTAGACAATAGATGTCTTCATACGAGGTGTGTTCAAAAAGTAACGGGAATTTTCGTTTTTTGAAAAAAATATTTATTTATTCATCTACATTAATATTGTCGCCTTCAAAGTAGTCCCCTTCGCATACAATACACTTGTGCCAGCGCTTTTTCCAATCCTCGAAACACTTCTGAAACTCGATCTTTGTGATAGCTTTCAGCTCTTTCAGCGATTCGCTTTTAATGTCATCTATGCTTGTAAAACGACGGCCTTTTAATGTTCTCTTTATGTTTGGAAATAGAAAAAAGTCACATGGAGCCATGTCTGGCGAATATGGAGGCTGGGGCATCGTTAAAGTTTTGTTTTTGGCCAAAAATTCACGAACAAGCAATGAAGTGTGAGCAGGTGCATTATCGTGGTGCAAAATCCATGAATTGTTTTGCCACAAATCCGGGCGTTTTTTCGGATTGCTTCACGCAAACGGCGTTGAACTTGTAGGTAGTACTCCTTATTGATTGTTTGACCTTGTGGCAAGAATTCATGATGCACTATGCCATTAAAATCGAAGAACACAGTGAGCATAACCTTCACATTCGACCGCACTTGTCGAGCCTTTTTCGGTCTTGGCGATCCAAAATGCCTCCACTGGGACGATTGAGCCTTAGTTTCGACATCATATCCGTAAACCCATGTTTCGTCACCTGTTATAACACGTTTCAGTAGATCCGCATCGTTGTCGACTTCATTGAGTGACTCTTGAGCAACTTCCATTCTCCGCTGTTTTTGTTCGAAATTCAACAATTTTGGAACAAATTTTGCTGCCACACGTTCCATACCCAAAACATCCGAAAAAATTTCATGGCATGAGCCAATTGATATGGCAACATCATCAGCGACTTCTCTGATTGTGATTCGGCGATCGTTCATAACCATTTCTTTCACTTTTTTCACGTTTTTATCGGTTGTTGATGTGCTTGGACGTCCAGGTCGTTCGTCATCTTCAACGTTTTCGCGGCCATCTTGGAAACGCTTATACCACTCGTAAATCCTTGTTTTACTCATAGCAGACTCACCATATGCCTTTATTAACATTTCACACACTTTATTACAATTTATTTCATTTTTTACGCAAAATTTAATACAAATTCTTTGATCCATTTTTTTTAACAAACAAAAATCGCCAAGCTCGAAAAACACGTCTAACCTTAACGGCTGCCACTTAAGAAGTAAACAATGAATATTACTGAAAATTTTATCGTACTTCAGGGGCATGTGTACCAACATAATAAAAAAAAAAATTTACAATCAGACTCTCCAAACCCGCGAAATTTAAAAATTCCCGTTACTTTTTGAACACACCTTGTACACAGGTAAAATATAAACAAAATCTATCGAGTAGTTTTCGAGATATTTGAAGTTGAATTTTTCACCTTTTAGAACAGAAACAAATTTAACCCTAAATATCTCGTTTTCTGCTCGATAGATTTTTACTAGAATTTACACAATTGTAGACAATAGATGTATTCATACACAGGTAAAATATAAACGAAATCTATCGAATAGTTTTCGAGATATTTGAAGTTGAATTTTTCACCTTTTAGAACAGAAACAAACTTTAACCCTAAATATCTCGTTTTCTGCTCGATAGATTTTTACTAGAATTTACACAATTGTAGACAATTGTAGTCTTCATATACAGGTAAAATATAAACAAAATCTATTGAGTAGTTTTCGAGATATTTGAAGTTGAATTTTCCACCTTTTAGAACAGAAACAAACTTTAACCCTAAATATCTCGTTTTCTGCTTGATAGATTTTTACTAGAATTTAAACAGTTATAGACAATAGTAGTCTTCATATTCAGGTAAAATATAAACAAAATCTATCGAGTAGTTTTCGAGATATTTGAAGTTGAAGTTTTCACCTTTTAGAACAGAAACAAACTTTAAACCTAAATATCTCGTTTTCTGCTCGATATATTTTTACTTGAATTTACACAATTATAGACAATAGTAGTCTTCATACACAGGTAAAATATAAACAAAATCTATCGAGTAGTTTTCCAGATATTTGAAGTTGAATTTTTCACTTTATAAAACGGAAAGGAACTTTAACTCTAGAGATATTTAGGGTTAAAGTTTGTTTCTGTTCTAAAAGGTGAAAAATTCCACTTCAAATATCTCGTGATCTACTTGATAAATTTTATTTATGTTTTACCTCTACTAGGAGGAATCTTTTGTCTATAATTGTATAAAATTCTGTTTTTAAGTTTAAAATAATTGTATAAAAAGATATAAATTTTTGCAATTTGAGCTGTTTTCAATACTTCCAAAATGTAACTGTTAGCACTGCAACATTGCTATTTATGTCTGGTATAGAGAATACTTTTCTGTACAATTTTGTAAAGATTCTATTAAAATCTGAACAATTGGAAGAGAGATCTAAGGTTTTGAAATTTATGTTTTTTTGTAAAAGTTCCAAAATTTATGTTTCTATAACTCATTAACTATTAGAACTAGAAAATTGCTATTTATATCAGTTATAGAGAATATTTTCCTCTACAATTAGGTAGTCATTACGGTAGGCATAATTATTTTGCAAACGTAACTGAAAATTCAGGGTAGATTTGGTATACGCTCTATTTTTGGCTTAAAGCGGAAATCTTAATATTTCCGTTCAAACTAGTCAAGAATCGTTTATTTTCTCATTAATCTTGTAATCTTAAACTTCAATTTTGGGGATACCACTTGTGTGCAATCTACGACTGGCTTAGTTAATTAATTTACTGAAGCGGAAATCTCAATCTTTCCAGTCAAACTAGAAGAGAGTTCTTTACTTTTCCTTTTATTTTGCAATTGCAACTTCTTATTCGGGCTACAATCGATGTGTTGCTTAGTTATGAATACACTAAAGCATAAATCTTAATATTTCCGGACAAACAAGGCGAGATATCCTCATTTTTCCATTAATTTTTCTATCGAAACTCAAAATTCAGGCAACACTGTGTGTACATTCCACAACTAGTTTAGTTATGAATACACTGAAACAGAAATGAAACGCGTTGATACAAAACTAGGAAAGAATTACTTATTTTTCCAATTATTTTGAAATAGTACAAGGTGCACCGAATTTGAAGTTATGATTGCAATATTAATGGTGAAATAAGGAATTCTCGTCTAGTTTGACCGGAAATCTTAGTTTTCTGCTTTAGTGTAATTATAATATAATTAAGCCAGAGAAGGAATGTATACATAGCTGGGCCTATCTTAGCAACCGGTTTACCCAGGCAAGTGATGGTGTCCACATCGCTTCTAGGGGTCTTTGGAATTAGGATTCCGCACCGAATAGAAAATCTAGAAGGAGCGATTAAAGCGAATGAAGAAGTAGTATCATCAAAGTATGGTTTTAAGCAGAATCAAAGCTAAAGAAGACATTCGGCTAATCTTCTGAATCTTCGGGGGTTTTTGGCCTATTTATTTAGATCGTTTTATTTACTATATTATTTTTAATCTAGTTGGCTGTGGCCACATGATTTCCTCCTCAAAGTTGCCGAATGACGCCCACGGGCCGACAATAACTTGGAGCCGTCACTGCTATCTCTTTTCCTAGTAAAGTAAGAGAAGGTAAAAAAAAGAAATCAACCCCTTTTTGATTTCAACCTCTTTTAGCTTCCGCTACAACTGTGAACCAGTAATCACGAATTCTCGATGATACTTCTCTTTGCTAGAAATGAGAGAAAGATGAGGAAAACGATACGATAATTGAATTGTGATAGATAAGTGAACCAGCTGATTTATTGCGAGTTAATAATTTATCAACCAAGCATTGCTCCAGGAACCCGAGATAAGAAAAGGAGGATATTTAGGTAATTGGTGATTTGTGGGCCACCAGATGCGGGAGGGACAACACATGATGCTTTCGGTGAAGAAGAAGGGATGATATTGATGAGAGCAATAATGCGAGGTGGGAGTAACTATCTGCCAGGAAACCATCCAGACTGGATAGGGAACTGACACAAGAGGGAATAGCAGCAGTTACCATGTTGTCAATAATGTAAACTTGAAGATATGAACTTCCATTTTACAGGAAGTCAGTGGCCAGCAGACACACAGGTTCCCCCACCAATACTGGGGCTACTACCCTCCAATGCTGGGGCTGCAATCTTGATGGTGGCCATTAAGGAAGTTTCAAATTACTTCCTTAGTACAATGTTATACCAACTACCTGGTCAAGACTTGTACAACTTCCACTTCAATACTAACTCTAGAATTGGATGGACGATCTCTGTTTGGTTAGTTAGTGATATCACCGAACCATTGGTTCTTCTTCTTCTTCTTCCACATCTCAAGACCAAATCTACCCTCAAGTATCCCAATGAATCTCTGCTTGCTACATTAATGTCTATTACGTATGAGTCGATCTATTTATTAGACACCTCCTTTAATAGAGACCCTTTTAAGAACTTTGTTGGCCTTCGTTTCCTGCACGCCCCCAGTAACCAAAGCATAAATCCAGTTCCAGGAACCGAAAGCTATTAAGTCTTATTCTTTCGCACATTTTCCTCATTGCTTTCACTATTCATTCCTGAATTATATATAAATGCTACACCAGTGTGTGCGTGTGCGTTTATGTGTAGGAAAATCCAATTTCCTGATATAATGAAAATCTGGTATCCAACACTATCGGCTTTCTCCATATTTTTCTCACAGTTTTCCATTTTAATGGAGGAATAAATGTCGACTTTTTCCGCAACCATGTAGGGAAGTTCTCATTACTCAATTAAAATCAGCTGTGTAATGCCCAACTTCCCACACTAGTGGGGAAAAATTCCCATTAGTGTCACTTTCCTCACTAAACATTAGTGGAAAAACTTTATTGTGCTACCTTGATATAAGAAGTTTTGTTATTAAATATTTTCTGTAAAACTTTAATAAGCTTATTTAACGTAACTAAATAATTAAAAAACGAATATTAAAAAATAAAATAAAAATTGAAAGGAATATAGAAATAAAAATAATATTTTAATAAATAATTAGATATCTTTAATTATAACAGTTAAAAAGGTTATAGTGTTACCTTATAGAAATTTATAATGGATTCTTGTGAATCCTGTTTAGAAAACACTCCTCCATCAATAAAAGAAACAGCAGAAAATGTAATAAGTAATGTAAATACGTAAGTAATGTAAATAATTGTAATATAACAATAAATGTTTATAATAAATAAATTACTTTTTGTAGACTGTAAAAATGAAATTTTTAATTTTTTTAGTTAATAACCCTAATGGTTGCAGAAAAAATATAATATTTAACTCGAAAGTAAAGTATTTTCCTCACACTCGGCAATTTGCACTTGCACTCGCCTCGCTTCGCTCGCTCGTGCGTGCGAACCCTGCCTCTTGTGAGGAAAAGTACTACTTTCCACACTTGTTAAATAAATAACTATTAACTCGAGTGTAAAGTATTTTTTTCACACTCCGTAATTTGCACTTGCACGAGCGAGCGAAGCGAGGCAAACCCTGCCTCGTGTGAGGAAAAGTATTACTTTCCGCACTTGTTAAATAAATAACTATTCTCTCACACGGAAAGGAAATGGTATTATCCCGATATTTTCAAATTTTTGGAAGTAAGTTTGTACCGGATATTGCTGTTATTAGATTAGACTGTCAACAATAAAGGGCGGTTCCACCTAAAAGGGGAAGGAATGCAGGCAATCCAAAATGGTTCCCCTTGTTCCCCGCCCACCACTCATCGCATAAAGAGATACCGGAGTCCTACTTATGCAAGATATCATGCATAAATAGGACTCAATCGCCACAGTGCACTGGAATAAACTTAGAGAGTTCTGGTAAAGATTACCAGATGCCACAAATCTCCGGATGGGAATATCTGTGTGATTAGGGCTTTTCTCATGAATGGGAAACTTTATCACGATTTATTCGATTATTTGTGACGATATTTTTCTGAAGGAAAACTTATAGTTTAGAAAGTTAAGTATAAGGGTTCATTAAAAGACAAAAGGTTGTACACAAATCAGCAAGAACCCAACATTTCATTAATACTTCATTGATATCATTTAAGTAATTTTACTGCATTAATTTTCATTAATATTTTTTAGAATTTATGAGATGTCACAGACCCTTATGCTGGCCATTTTCATCTAAAAAATATTTGTTCAAGTAGCATACCATTTAACTTAGATTGACTATAATCGCAGATATCAAACTAATAATCATTAAATCATTAAAAATCGATAAATAACAGCCCTAAATAAATAAACTTACTAAATGGCGGTGAACATTAGGTGAAACATGGACCCACAATTTTCTTTTACCTACTTCCCAAGAAAATAACCATTATTCCCCAAATTTTCTGGTTACCCTTACATTATTAGGATAGAAAACAAGACATTAAGCGAGAAAAATCTTTTATTTTTCAAGTTTTTATTGAGAAAATTTTTTATTGCATAATTTGCTTCTTCATCAAATACCTACGGGGGGGAAATTAGTAAAAAAAATTAAACTGTAATTTTTCATACAAATTATTATCAATAAAGGATTGGCCAATCACAGTGAAGAATGGAAAGTATGAAAAGTAGGTGGTTTGAAGAGCTAATCAGAAGCGAGAACAGTCTATTAAACCACGCCTACTTTCCCATGTAACTTACACCACGCCCTGTTAGCCCGTTACAAAATGGAAGATCTGTATTTTTCATTTTTCTACTTTCAATTACTGTTGATAAATGAAAGTATTAGCCAAATTTATTTAAATTAGGAATATTTAACTACAGTAGAATACGAGAGCACAAATTACGTATACTAAATATCAAATAAATAACTACTTGTAATAATAATTGTTTTCTAAATTATAATGAAATGCATTCACATTAATTGAGTACTTGTAAAGAAGTATTATAATCAAATAGTTAAGTACTTTAACGACAATTTTCTTTCATATAAATATGGATATCTTTATCTATTTTGTATTACGTACACGTGTATTCATTGTGGGGAGAACACCTAGATAAAGATTGTAATTGAATTAGTCGCCACGATAGCCGAGCGGTTAGAGGTTAGACCCGCAAAGCTAAGATGTATTGCGGTACTAGGCTATATTCCCAGTCTATACCTTTAATGGTTAATATGAGAAATTTATAGTAAAGTATGTTTGCTAGTCACCACGTTAGCCGAGCGGTTAGAGCCTAGACCCGCAAAGCTAAGATGTATTGCGGTACTAGGCTATATTCCCAGTCTATACCTTTAATGGTTACTATGAGAAATTTGCAGTAAAATTTTTGCTAGTCGCCTCCGTCCACGACATCTAATTTGGTAGTTGGAAGTAAAGTCAGCCTGGTAAAATAGGCAATTCCTTTACTTTACTACTTTACTTACTTACTAATTGAAGAAAACTTCATTAAAATTTAATTATGGATGTTTTAATGTTTGTTTCTTCACCAATCACGTATATGATTACGTTTACAGATCAGATCGGTTTTGTTGAGGGCCGGTTTTCCTTAAAAATGAAGTTTTTTTTTTGTAGAGGGAAAGTGGAAGTCGCACGACGTGCAGAACATACAAGTCGAGATGAAAGGAAAAGTGTATGACGTCATATGAGACACGCACCAAATCCTTTCTTGGGTTTCACCTACCAAGTTTTGGCTGAGTTAGTTGGTAGTAGTTTCCGGCGGCACTCCGGGTGGTGTAAACTAGTGGCTACAGGTTGGACTATGAAGTGGTAAAACCACTTTTACTTGGTTGCAAACTTCTTGAGAGAAAACTTTAACCGATATGAACTACAAGACTTACTTTTTCTCAGTTCCTGAAGTCTCTCTATAAGCACTCGCTCGGACCGACTTCTTTCTTTCTTTTTTTTGGGGGGGGGGGGTGAGAGTGGAAGGCTCTTCCATCTAAGCAACATCCCGCCCTCAGACAGACTTAGCAGTCTGTCTGTCCATATTGTTGTCTACTTCTGGGGAACTACTTACAACTCCACCTGTATCGTTGTCAAGTCTACTATACACATTTGAGAACAGTATTGGGAAGCTCCCTACAGACATGGTTGCCCATCTCCTAACAAACTACAACAACCAGTTATCACTTTACCAAAACTTTTGATATCTTTCAAAACATTTTTGACATTTTGGGCAATTTTTAGTTTTACTTTGTTTCTATTCTGCTCCCATTCCATATTTCTTCAATGGCAACTTTCTCACTTCACCATCTTCTTCTTCTTCTTCTTCTTTATTCTCATTATTATGAACTTGGAGAATGGAGGAATATCTAAACTCAAGAACTGTTGAGTTCATTAAGTGTCATTTGGAGCTTTCAAAGAATACATCAGTGAGGACTTTCTAGCCAATGAATATTTAGAATTTAGCGGTTCTATTAATCTTTTAAATTAACTCTTAATTTAAAATTTTATTTACACATTGAATTATTATTGTTACTATTATTATTATTATTATTATTATAATTATTATTATAATAATAATAATTATTATTATAATAATAATAATAATTATTATTATAATAATAATAATAATTATTATTATTATTATTATTAGGCGCCACAATAGTCGAGCGGTTAGAGGCTAGACCCGCAATGCTAAGATGTATTGCGGTACTAGGCTATATTCCCAGTCTATACCTTTAATGGTTAATATGAGAAATTTATAGTAAAGTATGTTTGCTAGTCGCCACGGTAGCCGAGCGGTTAGAGGCTAGACCCGCAAAGCTAAGATGTATTGCGGTACTAGGCTATATTCCCAGTCTATACCTTTCATGGTTAATATGAGAAATTTATAGTAAAGTATGTTTGCTAGTCGCCACGGTAGTCGAGCGGTTAGAGGCTAGACCCGCAAAGCTAAGATGTATTGCGGTACTAGGCTATATTCCCAGTCTATACCTTTCATGGTTAATATGAGAAATTTATAGTAAAGTATGTTTGCTAGTCGCCACGGTAGCCGAGCGGTTAGAGGCTAGACCTGCAAAGCTAAGATGTATTGCGGTACTAGGCTATATTCCCAGTCTATACCTTTCATGGTTAATATGAGAAATTTATAGTAAAGTTTATTATTATTATTATTATTATACTGAAAACAAAAACACTAATAGTTACTACTACTTATTCGGACTCCAGGACCTCCGAAGTGTTTTTTTTTTGGTGAAGATACGCGAATGCAATTCTTTCTCAGACTAGAATGAAAATGGTAATTTACGCATTATTTAACCATGTGTTTCAGAATGTAAACTTGTATTATTCCTTAATGCTCTTGTTAAAATGTTGATTTACTTTGCTGTATGTAATTGACATGTGCTGGACCACACTCACATGATGGGAAATTTCGCATGTAAAACTTTCCGTTAACCGTTTTCTGGGAGAGCGCTGAGGAGAGGGAATATCTGCTTTCAAATTAGTTGAGAAATATGTAAATAAAACTGCATTTTGGGGGAAACAAAAAATAATGTGAAAATTAAGGGAAAAAATTAATGTCCTCATAAAATTCCAATTTGTTTTTCTCCTTCCCGGAAAGGGTAGGTGTTGAGGATATAAGGTAAAACTGGTGTACTTCCTTGCAGTTGCATCAAAGGAAGATTTATGTCTAAATAAGGAAGACAGGTGACTTAGTGAGAGGGATTTAATAAAGGTGAAACCCTAGGGATGGAGCCGTAGTGCTCTCGGGGGATCTTGTGCAAGTATCTAGGAACCGGAGATCAGTGCGTGTCTAAGCAGGAAGTGTTACAGTTTAATGTGTGTTCTGTGCAGTAATTAAACCTGCGTGGGTGTTCGCGGATCCTCATTATCTCTTTCTCTTCCTCTCTCTCTCTCTATCCTTTTCATTAGCATTTTCAGTGGAAATTTTGTTCCCTGGAGTAATTTCCAGTTTTATGTGCGCACGTTACACGTCATCATCTTTTCGGCAAGCTAAAATGAACTAGATGTTTTGGGTTATGTACCGGCATGGGATTTGGAGGTTCCCAAAGCTTATATTTTGGTGTTGGGCGTATGTCCGTTCGTTTCAAGAGGATTTTGCAGAAATATGTCGAGAATGTTCCACAAAGCATGAGCTTCCATTGTTCTCAAGTATTGAAACCGGATATTCGAACACAGTAATGGACCTTTATAACCATTCATTACTGGTTCTCTCTCTCTCTCTCTCTCTTTCTCTTATTTTCTTGGAAAAACAGAGAAAATATTGCCACAAATTTTCGATAAATTAGTTTGCGGCGGAAATACCCGATTTCAGGTCTCCTAAATATTTAATTAAATGTGTTGGGTTTTTTTATTGTATTAGTACAATAAATTTGTAAGTGAACACGCAAGCCGGAAGTTTAAGCAATTATTTTATCAGCGTAAGCTCCCCCCCCCCCCCGGGGCGTGAAAAGAAGTGAGCGGTCATACTCGGAAGTCACTTTTTTCAAAAAAAAATTTTCCACTTCTTCAAGATTTTTTGGAGTAAATTTTCTGTAAATCCAGAAGTTTAATTTGATTCGTTTGATGAGTATCTGTTGTCAGCCATAATTTTTGGGAGTGCTGGACATGGATGGTACAGGAGGGAATCTGCCAGAAAACAGAGCCTCCCAGGCGCAGTGGAAGGGCTTTCGTTAGCGGGCATTTCACTTTTCCAGAAAGCCAGGTAGTGAAAACGGAGTGAGCAGGTTAGTTGTCAGCATAGGACAACTGGGTACGATTCTTATCATACCACTGGCTCAAGAGCTTGGTACCTTGATTTTGGGGAGCCAGCCTCAGAACACCGGGGAGTTTTGGATGTAGTGGCGTAGATGAAGCAGTTATTCCTAACTGATTCGACCTATGTACTTCCACTTACGACATTATTACATCAGGTTGGCTAGGCGCCATGCTAGCCGAGCGGTTAGAGGCTAGACCCGCAAAGCTAAGATGTATTGCGGTACTAGGCTATATTCCCAGCCTATACCTTTAATGGTTAATATGAGAAATTTTGCAGTAAAGTATGCTTGCTAGTCGCCACGATAGACGAGCGGTTAGAGGCTAGACCCGCAAAGCAAAGATGTATTGCGGTCTAGGCTATATTCCCAGCCTATACCTTTAATGGTTAATATGAGAAATTTTTGTAGTAAAGTATGCTTGCTAGTCGCCACGATAGCCGAACGGTTAGAGGCTAGACCCGCAAAGCTAAGATGTATTGCGGTCTAGGCTATATTCCCAGCCTATACCTTTAATGGTTAATATGAGAAATTTTTGTAGTAAAGTATGTTTGCTAGTCGCCACGATAGCCGAACGGTTAGAGGCTAGACTCGCAAAGCTAAGATGTATTGCGGTCTAGGCTATATTCCCAGCCTATACCTTTAATGGTTAATATGAGAAATTTTTGTAGTAAAGTATGCTTGCTAGTCGCCACGATAGCCGAGCGGTTAGAGGCTAGACCCGCAATGCTAAGATGTATTGCGGTGCTAGGCTATATTCCCTTTAATGGTTAATACGAGAAATTTATAGTAAAGTATGGTAGTTAGATGTGAAGCCTGCCTGAACAAAATTGGCATTACTTTATTTTTTTTGGACTGATGGTTATCTATCGGAAAATATTTGATAAAGCATCGATCCCTTTCCCGCCATAACTATGGAGATAGGGCAAAAAACTTGATTGAAGGTAAAAGTTTTTTTTAAAAAAACAAAAAAGTGAATTGCAGCGTCACATCCGGTGGATATTGGGAAACAATAGCAAAAATTCATTCCTCACATATTTCGTACATGTGTATGTAATGAAAAACTTGTGTGGAAAATGGTAGATATCCGGTTTCCCTTAATACTTCCTCCAGTCTGTCTGGATTTCTGCTTGCCTAAACAGTTTTCTTCAGCACTGCGTTACTATGGGCTCAACGAGTCACACTGTTCTTGCCGTTTGACAACGCTTTCAATATCTCCTGTAGCCAATGCCTTCAATATATTTCCCGTACAACATTTATATGGCGCTCTATGTTTGTAGCCTCATCAAACACCAGCGGACGCATGTTTTTGCCTTTTTATAACGGCCTAGCTGGTTGGCTGCTGCTAATCTTTCAGCTTCGCCTCAGAATGAACTTCCTCAACTTCCTCCGTTATTCCTGGATAACAACTCGGATTCTAAAATTTAGTGACTTTCTCAATCAATCAGCCTACCGCGTTGCAGATATCATCATGACCATCCTTGAGCTGAAGCAGTATTTTGCCTGGAGTTTTTTTTGGGGGATTTAGCTTTCTCACATCGATTTTGGCAACAGGGTCTATTGCTGAAATCGCTACTTCCCACACATATCTTATCCAACCAATTTTGTCCATCAGAATGCTTTCTCTAAGAGGTCTTGATGTTCTGCAGGAACGTATTCTTGCAACGAAAGGCCATGCTACAACCTTCTTCTTTGCCATCAAACTGTGACATCAAAAAAGAAGGTGCGCTTCGATAGGCAGCAGGGGCACTGTGAGGTACTCTTCCTGGAAGTCCCATTTGAGGATAACAGGCTTTCTTCACACTCGTATACTTCATCAAGTTCAGAGTTTGTAGGAAATTCAAAATTGTAGAAATTTACTTCTCAACTAAATGTACCATTTTAATGAATCGCTTTAGTAAATAGATTTAATGAATCGATTTAGTAAATCGATTAATTGACTCAATTTAATAAATCGATTTTTCTATTTTAATAAGGATTTCTCGATATTGCTTTTTCAATTTTTTCATAATTTTTTTCAGTAATTTTTCTAACAACATTTGTTTGTTGATAGTTTGATTAAAATAAATCAATGAAGCCTTTCCTGTGATGTCACTTTAGGGGTGACGTACAGTTTTACACACTGTAAAATGTTCGTAATAATTAAAGAAGTTTTAACATTTCCAATTAATTGAACATCTAAGGCTCAGAGGAAGTAGTATATACTTGGGCTTTACAGTAATCAATTACATTTCAACAATTACACATTTAATTTTATCTTGTTTTGACATGCATAGAGATTTACATATGAGCAAGTTGAAACAGGACGATTTCTTAGGGAGATTTTGGTTGCGCTACGTACAACGATTGATTACGCTAATCTCACGAGCGCTAACTCATCAACAATCACCTTTTAGTGAGCTCATCAAATGGTGAGATTAGTGCCAGTAGTCTGGACTAATCCCTCTGGAAGAAGAAGAGGAGCACACGTTGGCATTTAGAATGTAATTAATGTGAAGAATTTCTCCTTCTAACGAGAGGGGGAGTTTATCCCCTCCGCGGCGTCGCTAATTATCCGGTTTTTCATTTTCCTCTCTATCCTCATACTTACTTTTCACTTGTGACTTAATTACATGGGAACATGTTACTCACGCTAGAGCGGAATTATTCCTGTTTTTTTTTTGTTTTTTTTTTTGTTTTTTTTTTTGTAACAAAAACCTCGAAAAATCTGTGCAACAACTCTCATGACTTCCTTTTTTTTCCCTTGTAGTTACTTTTTGAGTGTTTGTCTACACGGGAGAGCCTTTCCTCATGTTTCTGTCTTCATGATGGGAGCCAGATTGGAGAAGAGTTGCTGGAGGTTAGGTTACATCAAGCCGTTAAATTTTAAATTCTTACAAGTACAGCGTAGAAGGGAAGATTGAAGAAGCTTTCAAGCTCAAAAGGAGCTTCGCCATGTGACAATCATAGTAAAGTAAAGTAATCGCCTATTTTTTCAGGCGAGGCTTAATCTAACTACCAATTAGGTGTCATGGACGGAGGCGACTAGCAAACATACTTTACTGTAAATTTCTCTTATTAACCATTAAAGGTATAGACCGGGGAATATAGCCTAGTACCGCAATACATCTTAGCATTGCGGGTCTAGCCTCTAACCGCTCGGCTACCGTGGCGACTAGCAAACATACTTTACTATAAATTTCTCATATTAACCATTAAAGGTATAGACTGGGAGTATAGCCTAGTACCGCAATACATCTTAGCTTTGCGGGTCTAGTCTCTAACCGCTCGGCTATCGAGGCGACTAGCAAACATACTTTACTGTAAATTTCTTTTATTAACCATTAAATAAAATCCAAGGGCCTAAGACCGGGAATCGAACCCAGTACCACAATACATATTAGCTTCGCAGGTCACGTGACAATCATACTGGTGCCTGCTTTCTTGCGTCTACAAAAATCTATTCTAACTTCCTCCTTGGCCGGCTTTCTTCGCCAATCGTCAAGTCCAGATTACGTAATACAAAAATGTTCACATCCACTCTGATACTCTCTTTCCGTCCAGTTCCAGAGAACGTTATCAAAGACAAAAAAAAAAAAAAAAAAATGCCGTCCGAATTAAGAAGTTTGGAGAGTTCTAGGAGCCCTGGAGCCCTTGAAAACCTTTTCTGAATGAGCCTCAGGATGATAGGGAAGTTCGCAGATGTTGGAACAGCTCTGGAGCTCGAACATCCTCTTTGCAGGCGAGCTAGAGTTTCGCCAGTGGTTCGCTAAACTTACTTAAATAGTTGCACATAGCAATTACTCTCTGCCAGTTTGAGTGTTAGGTGTGTCAGTTGTCAGGCTGGGATACCATTCAAGATCCTGAATGAAATGGCTACCCCATTTCCCTATAAATTTTAGAAAATCCTCAAAAAATAAATAACTTCCCTCATTCATATTTAAAACATATACAATTTTCCCGAATTCATTTAAAATTTATGAATACATAAGTTATTCACTGAAAACACCCTCGTCCATTAACTGGCGTATTTTATTATGACGACAGTGATTATAATTAGTTGGAAAAGTGAAGCAAAATGAATATTATGTGAATAAATTGGTGTCGAATGGTGGGGGATAGTAGCTAAGGTGGTGGGGATACATTAAAACTTTCCCAGCGCTCTCTTCCAGCCGTAAGTACAACTATAGTTTCACAAAATGGCCGCCCTCTATACAAACTCCTGTGTAATCTTTCTGAAAACCTACCAGTAAAGGGTGAGATCCTGTCAGTGTGTGTGTGTGTGTGTGTATGTAACAGCAAGAAGGAATTCAATTTAAACAGTTTGTCTCTCTCCGCCATATTTAATTGTTTTCAACTTGACATGCTCCATCCAAACTTATATATGAAATTATAAAGTACAATTTGGTATCAGGAAAACAGTGACGTATGCTGACAAGCAATCTTCATTCTATACACCATGTATACATACAAAAATTATGTATGAAACTTATTAATGTAAAATTTCCGATGGCAAGTAATTTGATCAATATTTCTTGTAAATATACACACTGTTATTATTTTTCTGTCAGCAAGGAATAGAGTTATAAAACAGCACACAATTTTTTCAATTTGAAATTAATGTGCAAAATATATTACATACAGGATGTCCCAACCAAAATCACCTTCAGCCCCTTTGAAAAACTATAAAAAAAGAGTCAAGTTTGGGCGCTACTTGAGTTAATTGTAGAAATCTTAAGTAACCAGCTCAAAAATACTTGATTAGTAAAGTAAAAAAGAGTAAAGTAATTGCCTATTTTTTTCAGGCAGGCTTTACCTCCCACTACCAAATTAGATGTCGTGGACGGAGGCGACTAGCAAACATACTTTACTGCAAAATTTCTCATATTAACCATTAAAGGTATAGACTGGGAATATAGCCTAGTATCGCAATACATCTTAGCTTTGCGGGTCTAGCCTCTAACCGCTCGGCTATCGTGGCGACTAGCAAACATACTTTACTGCAAAATTTCTCATATTAACCATTAAAGGTATAGACTGGGAATATAGCCTGTACCGCAATACATCTTAGCTTTGCGTGTCTAGCCTATAACCGCTCGGCTATCGTGGCCTGTATACTTGATTACTTAAATCATTCGAGTACTAGTGAAAAGTGCTTTGAAACAGCTGACTACTTGATTCCAAAGGTAGAGGAGTCGCCGTGAACTTAATCTTGCCTTTTTAAAAAATACTTGTGCACCCTGTTGAACTTTTTTTGGAACCTACTTCAGGCCAAAATTTTATGCGGGAAGGGGCCATTTTATTAATTCATTGATTTTAACCATCATAGCACGCATGTGTTTCTAACCGAGTTTTCGGTTTACATCATCTATCAACAGAGGTTTAATAGGAAGAGCAGCTTGATTCACCGGATACAATCCACAAAATTGACTAGCACTGCGGATTCAACCACATTTTCAACTTCTATATCACGGAACGTTTGGTGAAAAGCACCAAAAAAAGAAGCACTTCAAAGATGGTTTAAATAGTTTAACACCTACAATTAGATGTCAAGTCCACTCAAAGTGATATAAACATAGACTTTACCTTCTAAATAAGAAAACTATCAAAAACGACTCCAAAGGACGTCCACTTAATGACGTGTAGATCGGAAGTTATGTTAATAATTCAATCAATATGATTGTACGAGAAGAGTACATCATCGCAGTCAGTTGAATATGAGATCAATACAAATGTAACCTTCACACATTAGTGCATCTTAACAGAGTCTCTGTAGAAGGCATACATCCTATTTTCAAGTTCTACGCACTAACTCACAGACTCTAAGAACCATTCATTCTGCTCCGGATTCACATATTCTATACTAATCTTTATTACCACTCTAATGAGTTTACAGTGTTGTTGTAATTAAAAAGTGCGAGAGTGGGGAGAAAACGAAGAACAGCAGACGAACAGAATCTTGTTTGCATCCAGGTATGGAAGGGCTAGGGAGAGCTGCAAGGAAGAAGAAGGGTAGGAACACAGGAGAGGAGGAAGGAAGGAAAATCGTGGAGGCAAAAGAAAAGTCTGCCAAGCTTTTCTCCAACTTCCTGTTTTTACTTTAATAAAAGTAAAAAACATTAATGAAAAACTGAACTTTATTATCGAATAAACAATGGTAAGGGGAAAAAAAACCAAGAGTGACTTTGGAGAGTTGGGCCTCGGGTGCTTAGAAACATTAAGCACAAAGTCATCGCTAAGCTTTACCTTGGGCTTAATTAGACAGCGAGAAGAGAACAGGCAAAGTAAAATTAAAGCACTCTTTGGTGTGCAGAAGAGGGGCCGGGTACTTTTCATGGAATTACCAGCTGTAGTTATGATATTCCGCACTGGATCAAGCTCTACTTAATTAGCAGCTAGCGAGCTTAATATAAATATTTTAAAATAAGGGTGTGTGAAACTTGAACGCCTTATCTACGTGGTGGAGATGGTAGTTGAAAAGAAAAATCTATTACTTTACTTCATCTTTCCATGAATGTTACGGAAATATCTGCATTACTCATAACTATAAATGACCGGATTACAAAACCTCTAAATATTATGCTTGCATCTTGAAATGTTGGCTAATGATTATTACTATTTATTAGAAAAGCTGTATTTATGCTCAAAAAAATGAAAATACTACTGAAAGCAATGATTTCATTTTGGGAAAATATTTAAGGAAGGTTTTATTAGCCTTGGGGACTAAATAGAAGCTTGCAACTGGGTGTAAATTATAATCTACTTGATTTCAAACATCAAATTCTGCTAAGACAAAAATCTTCAACCACAATCACAAAATTAGAAGCTAGATATTTAGGAATAAAAATTTCAAGCAAAATCACAAACCTAAAAAATAGACTTATAAACACGTCCAAAAACAAGAACAAAACCAATATTAAGCAAAAAAAAATCCTGCGAATGAAAATTAATCAAACGAATCAATGAATCAAACGAGTTAATTAATGGAACAAACTAATTAATCAATAAGTTAATTAACTGAACGAATTAATTAATGGAACGAGTTAATTAAGCGAACGAATTAATGAATAGAACGAGTTAATTAAGCGAACGAATCAATAAATCGAACGAGTTAGTCAATTCAAATTAATTAATCTAACGTGTTAATTAATCATCAATTTCCTCCATTTTAGTTTCTTTTAATGGACAAATGTACATATACATATATAAAATTAATAAAACAAAAATCTTACTGACCAGTAATCGATAATATAACATAAGTGGAGATGATGGCAGAAGATGTGAAGGAGGGGACATCCATGGCCTCATCATAACTCGGCCTCCTGTTAAAACAGCAAACATCATCAACATCACCTTCTGGTTCTGTACAGTAAATTGTAGAAAATTAATTTAAAATATCATTAAAAGTAAAAAAATCTAATCGACAATCTTAAAATGTTAAAGGATAATGGCTGACCTTTCAGCATACTGACTTGATTTGAGTGCGTGTGGGGGGATTCTATCCTCTCAGGGATCTCATACTTCCTATAGGATTTAGCCTGGAGCATACTTTGTTCAAGCTCTCGTCTTCCAATCTTCTAAATTGGTTCATTTATGAATTGTTCCAACTTTTTTTTTAAGACTCCATCAATCTCACAATAGGCTGTAATCCAAGTGGATCCTACTTTGGTCCACACTTTGGACCCATATTGTGTTATTTTTAACCATTTAAGCTAATAGTTAAGTTTAATTAATTAATTTAATCTCTTTAGACTTATCTCCAATTTGTAACAACCACTTTTTCGAACTCAGTAACCTCAAAATAGTCACTTCCGCTGAAAAGTCAAAATATATATAATCTAAATCAACATGTGAGGTAAACTAGAGAAAATAAAAAGTACTGTAACAATATAAGTAAACAAAGAGAAGGAAAATGTTGTTCTAAGTAATGTTGGCAGCACTTTCTCGCGGCAGAAGTGGGCCGGAAATGCTGTTCATACAGGGCTTCCTGTTTAGTCATTCACCCAAATATTAAAATAACAAGATATAGAATTTTAAAAAAGAAAAATTCTCTTGAGGTGCACTAGTCCTATTTTCTTGCCCTACTGGGAAACTCTTGAACAAGGCCACTTTTCTCCTTCCTCTCGTGTACAAGATCTTCCGGTCCGCCAGGCTACACTTTTTTTACTCCTTCTGGAATTAGCATAATTTTTCCACACTGATGCTCAATAATTCCGGGACAAACATTCACCAGCCTTTACTGAATGGTTCCCCCCTCCACGCCGTGCATCTTATCTTCCATTTTTTACATATAGTTAGTATGTAGTAAACAGTGCTACCAACTCACTTTTATAAATGTAAAAAAAAAAAACTAACGAAATATGCAAATTCAAACGGCCACAGTAACTTAGGGCGATTGTATTTTTTTTTTATTTTGTACCTTGCTCATAAGCGCTGTTCGATCCCCGAAAGAAGTTTAAATCTAAAGATGTTTGCGCCTTCTGGCCAGGAAGTCGACCACATCCAAACAGCTGGCAAACTGCAAAATGGAAGGCCAGATGCCCAACCCAAGCTATGTGTCAGCCATTAGTCACCCTGTCCGAGTCATGGCGTAGCCCCACCCACGTCGGCGTATCTCTCCCAGCGATGAGTCCAATATAAGTATTTAATGACCACTGTCTTCCTATCAGTTAGTCTAATCTGTCAGCCAGTGTTGATTTGGTCCAAGAGCAGGCCACGCCTACTTGTGTTCTCCATAAAGAAACAAAATTGTAAGTCCTATTAATTACGGTTTTTATGGTCTAGACCATATGGTCTATTAATGTGTGTTTTTATACTATTGCTTTTATGGAAAATATAGAATATTTCATAGTTTAATCTTTTGGTATTCTGAGTGTTGGCGGCGCCCCACCTCTTTAGATTTCCCGCTTTAAATATTAATATTATTAGTCTAATTAGGGAAGAGATTAGCTATGCGGTCCCGGGTTCGAATCCAGCTGCTGGCCATTAGATTTTCTCTTTCTAGGAGCTTCTTACAGACAACACACTCCGGGCGCCAATAACCTTAGATGTTGACACGCCTTTAATAATTAAAATAACAATTAGTCTAATTCTTGATTTTCAGTTCAGCTCTCCCCAATTTATGTTCTTTTAATATTTTATTTTATCACTGCTCTCTACCCACGAAATAGCTATTTCAGAAAATGGAGTCACAAGGCAGGGCGTACATGTTCATTAGTGCCATTTTCGAAAAATAGTTAAAAAAAAAAACTATATTTAATTATCCTAGATTATATTATAGTTCAAAACGTAATTTTAGTCTGTAAAAATTGTAAATCTCAACATGGCAGCCATCACAATTTGATAGGAGGGGCATGGGCGTGGTCACTATGAAAGTTCCGCCTTCTGATTGGCCCATCCATTCTCCCATATTTGATACCGTCACCTCTGCGTCTGATTGTTTGATTATATAATCCTAATTATTTTCTATAAAAATATAGGTTAGAATTTGTTCACTAATTTTTCCTCCGTAGGTATTTGATAAATTATCAGATTATGCAATAAAAAATTGGGAGAAAAATAACCACTCAATGGTCACCATTTTTATCGGATTATCTTTCTTTCACTCAAGTGAAAAAGAAAATTGGGTAGATTTTGAAGATAAAAAGGAAAAACCAAAATCTGTTGTGGAAAAGTAAGTCCACATTTTCTGAGTTAATATGGCGGATTGCCATTAAATGAAAACTGGTTTCCCCGAACAGGATTGCATAAACATGTAGTTCAATGCTAATATCCTATCTGATCAATAATAGATTCGATTCGGAAAGTAACATCATGGCGGAAACACAACTATCCTATCTGAGGCCTTGAGCTGATCAGCTAGGCACTGCGTATAGCTACTTTTTATTGGTTAGAAAAAAACTATGCCCTCCCGCTTCGCAACACCTAATTGGTTGTCCAAAGTTAAGCCTCGCCTGAAAAAACAAATGGCGATTTACTTTGCTTACGAGGGTCGTTTGAAAAGTCCGTGCAAAAATAAAAACTACTTAATTTTTTGGGGTAAACCTTTTGTATTTTTCAACATAGTCTCCTTTTAGGCTTATACACTTCGTCCAACGCTGCTCTAGTTTGTTAATCCCTTCCGAATAATAGGATTTGTCCAAGTCTGAAAAATAGCCATTCGTTTCTGCAATCACCTCCTCGTTTGAATAAAATCTTTTTCCCGCCAGCCATTTCTTCATATTGGGGAACAAATAGTAGTCCGAGGGAGCCAAGTCTGGAGAATAGGGGGGATGTGAAACGAGTTGGAACCCTATTTCCATTAATTTTGCGACCACAACTGCTGAGGTGTGAGCTGGTGCGTTGTCGTGATGGAAAAGGACTTTGTTGTGGGCCAATCGTGGGCGTTTTTCTTGCAGCTCGGTTTTCAAACGGTCCAATAACGATGAATAATATGCACCTGTAATAGTTTTACCCTTTTCCAGATAGTCGATGAGGATTATTCCTTGCGAATTCCAAAAGACAGTCGCCATAATCTTTCCGGCCGAAGGAACGGTCTTCGCCTTTTTTGGCGCAGATTCCCCCTTGGTAACCCATTGTTTAGATTGTTGTTTGGTCTCAGGAGTGTAGTGATGTATCCGTGTTTCATCCACAGTGACGAAACGACGCTTAAAGTCCTGCGGATTCTTCTGGAACAGCTGCAAACCGTCCTTGTAACACTTCACACGATTTCGTTTTTGGTCAAGCGTGAGCAATCGCGGCACCCATCTTGCGGATAGATTTGTCATGTCTAAATGTTGATGCAAAATATTTTGTACCCGTCCATTCGAGATGCCCACAGCACTAGCAATCTCACGCACCTTCACTCTTCTGTCATCCATCACCATATCATGGATTTTATCAATGATTTCTGGAGTAGTAACCTCAACAGGTGCCCATATGGCCACTCCGAAAATTTTGAAACCACTTATAAACTGTTCTAATCGAAGGTGCAGAGTCACCATAATGTTTATCAAGCTTCTCTTTAGTCACCTGAGGCGTTTTGCCTTTCATAAAGTAGTGTTTAATCAACACACGAAATTCTTTTTCGCCCATATTTTGAAAATCACTCGACTTTCTCGATTCAAACGAATGCCAAACACAAAGAAATAGACCGATCTGGCTGAAACTTGGTGTGTGTTCTTCCAAGAGATGCTACTAACTAAACATAACCTCGATACGCGCCAGTGGTGCTATCTCTCTGACTTTGCACGGACTTTTCAAACGACCCTCGTACTTGTTTAAAACACGCCCCCTAGTAAAATATTGTTTTTAGTCAAGGTACCATAGACCGACCAATTCCTGAAAACTACTTTTTCGAATCAAGTTCCTATTTAGATGTAAATCACCCATAAAGACGCAAAAACACACACCTTCTTCCCTAGAGCTTGTAATATCTCACCCCATAGAACTGCTGATGATCATGGATTCCACTTTTTATTGGAGGGAATACTTATGTCCTGAGGAAGGAATGGCGAAGTTGTTTCCCCGTGAAATCATTCGAATGATTGGTTAAATCGATTGGAAAATAGGTGAATCACAAACACTAAGCAGTGTTTCTCTTATTTTTTTTTTAAGGGACTTGGGATGCTACCATAAATCTGGGATAACTTATAACTGCGCATTTCACTTACAACAACGCACTTACAGACCAATTGCTTTCTGGTGGTTGCAATTGACGTCACCAATTGAACAAATTTAGCTACTATTTGATCATTGATCCGTGTCAAGGGGGGAAGTTGGTGAAGAGATTATTTGAAGCTGGGCCGGAAGTGTAAAGGCACAAAGCAATGCCAACCAATTTGGTGGTTGAGTATGCTAGATCCAAGATAGAAGTAAGTATTTCTTCCCTAAAGTACATTTTCGAAAAGGCATATTTTGAATATTATTTACCCAACTTAAAATTTACCCTCCATTTAAATTAATTTAAATTTAATTAACAGTGAATCACAAACAGTCCAAATTGAACATAAATATAGTTAACATTACGTCAGCAGAAATGTTATTAGTAACTATAGCCACTAAGAAAACATAGGCACACTAAAAACAAAAACTAGCAAATACTAAAGAGCAAACTAACCTGTTCCACTGAGGCTCTATTCCATACCATCACGATCCGCAGCCACCTGAAAATTTAAAAATGGAATTTTTATTAAATGCCTGTAATTATTATTAAAATATTTTTAATTTAATATACAAAATTGTATTCGACTTGTAGAAACTACATATTACGAGCACTAGTAATAAGTAGTCCCTCCAATAAAAATGGACTCCATTATCGTCAGCAGAGGTGAGATATTACGAGCTCTAGGGAAGGAGGTGTGCATTTCCGTCCTTGTGGGCGATTTACATCTAAACAGGAAGTTGATGCGAAAAAGTAGTTTTCCGTAGTAGTCCGTCTATGGTACCACTTGACTAAAAATGATATTTTACCGGCGGGCATGTTTTAAACAAGTTGGCAAAGTAAATCGCCATTTTTTTTTTTTAAGGCGGGGCTTAACTAAAGTACAACCAATTAGGTGTTGTGGAGCGGGAGGACATAGTTTTGTTCTAACCAATAAAAAGTAGCTATACGCAGGGATTTGAAATGTTTGTACAGTTTGTACGGAGTTAGAGCCTAGCTGATCAGCTCAAGGTTTCTGATAGGATAGTTGTGTTTCCGCCATCATGTTACTTTCCGAATTGTACTTATTATTTTTTCTCTTTTTTTTTTATGATTTAAGGCGCGTCAACATCTAAGGTTATTGGCGCCCGGAGCTTTTTTCAGTGCACCGCCGGCCTCCGGACAGTGTTCTCTGGTTACAGACAACACTGTCCATCACCAGGGACAGTGAGCTGTAAGAAGCTCCTAAGAAGAGAAAATCTAAGGGTCAGCAGCTGGATTCGAACCCAGCACCTCCGCCTGGAAGTCCAGTTCGCTAACCGCATAGCTAAATTCCTTCCCTCGTACTTATTATTGATCAGATTGCTGGAAATTACTGGAAATTACTGTGATCCCATCAATAAGCCAAGACCAGGCACAAATTATTATTCTGTTTTTGTTTTCAAACACTTCAAAAATTCAAAACGAACCAAAATCAATTGCAACTCTATTCATTTGGGCAAATTGCACTGACACGAAAATTGGACAATGCAATTGACTTGGAAACGAGTCTGAAATGAACAATGGCGTTCGTCAGGGAAAACTGCATTTTGATTGTAATTTAGTAGGGAACATTGCCAAGGGAATAGCTTTATAAATTCTGGAATTAAGGGCGCCGAGAACTGGCAGATCTACAATGGTGTTACAAGTAGGGGAGGGGGTATAAACCATTGCTATAACAGTGGTTATATTCATCGTTCAACACCTAAAATGGTGCACGTTCTTTCACCATATGGAGAGCATAAATTGAAGCTATGGCGTAAACTAACAGTTAGGACTTTTCATAACAGCATTTCACCATTTATAGCCGACAAATGTTTCGCAGACTTGGAAGTTTTACTAAATAGTATGATTTTTTTTTTTTTTACGGTGCAGGTGTTGGGCTCTTATTCTACATTGTATACGTTTTCTAGTTTTAGAAAGATATCTCATGTGCCGTGTCGGTTGCAATACACTTTTATCTTGTTACAGTCCGTAGTCAAATACTGGTCTCTGTCACAAATACTGTCGTCTCGGTAGCCGAGCGGTTAGAGGCGAGACCTGCGAAGCTAATATGTATTGTGGTACTGGGTTCGATTCCCGGTCTTAGGCCTTGGATTTTATTTAATGGTTAATTAAAGAAATTTACAGTAAAGTATGTTTGCTAGGCGCCACGGTAGCCGAGCGGTTAGAGGCTAGACCCGCAAAGCTAAGATGTATTGCGGTGCTAGGCTATATTCCCAGTCTATACCTTTAATGGTTAATTTGAGAAATTTACAGTAAAGTATGTTTGCTAGTCGCCACGATAGCCGAGCGGTTAGATGCTAGACCCGCAATGCTAAGATGTATTGCGATGCTAGGCTATATTCCCAGTCTATACCTTTAATGGTTAATTTGAGAAATTTACAGTAAAGTATGTTTGCTAGTCGCCACGATAGCCGAGCGGTTAGATGCTAGACCCGCAATGCTAAGATGTATTGCGGTACTAGGCTATATTCCCGGTCTATACCTTTAATGGTTAATATGAGAAGTTTACAGTAAAGTATGTTTGCTAGTCAGTCGCCTCCGTCCACGACACCTAATTGGTAGTTGGACGTTAAGCCCCGCCTGAAAAAATAGGCGATTACTTTTTACTTTTACTTTTACTGGTCTCTGTATTGTTTAAAAAAAAAAAAGTAAGCTCCGGCCGCTGGATTCGAACCCTGATTTCCCAGCTTGGTAATCTCAGTAAAATCATTATTCAATCAACCCCTCAATTCTGCAATTTATAGCCTGAATTCATACTGGTTCCAAATCAGTTTAGATCCACTTTTTTCCGCGCCGGCTTTTTACTACTAACAATTTGAAAAGTGGATTCATGACGCAAAGAAGAATTTTCCGCTTTCGGAATTTTCACATATGGTGACGACACATTTTCCGCCATTTTCTCTCCTCTCCCACAGAAACACTGAACATTTTTCCAAGCACCTTTTTTCTCCCACCACATCGCCAGCATAACTCTATAAAAAAAAAAAACCAGCTATCTCTTCGTGACATCTGTACCAGTCACGGAAGTGGAAGTAGAAACATTGGACAAGTTGGTCATCTAGTTTCCGCTGAAAAGAAGGGTAAAGTTCCTCCAGGTTGCGTAAGTTGAGGGAAACACATTCTCTCTGAGTGAGAGAGAGAGAGTGGCCGGTCGAGGATAAACAGGAAGTAGAACACAGGAACAGACGTATCCAGAAGATGTATGATTCAGTTGGCACAGTCAAGTTGTAAAGTTGTGCTTTTTCAGAGAAGTGGTTACTAAGTAATGCGAGACCTCAATTACTAGCCTCGCTTGCAGCTGATCAAAGTAAAAAAACCCATAATACGAAAAGGTTATCTCCAGCAGGTTATATTAAAAATGCTCATCACTTTTTAACCATCAGCTGATTCCTTTCCATTCCAGCTGATTCCATCGCTTCCTTAATTAGAAGCATGATTATTTCCGCCCATAAGGGAAGTCTTGAAGTGCTACAAGGTATACAATTTTTCGCATCGTGTTTCTACCGGAAGTACTAGTTCTGAGGTTCCCTCTGTTGCCAGAAGAGTGTGGTTTTTCCGCTATTCTAGCTCGGAAATGGAATTCAGCTTATGATACCAAAATTTTAGCTACCCTTTTCCGGTTATCTAAATTTTGGGCTCCGCACCAAAAAATGTGCTCAGCTCTGCACGAATTTGGACAGTCACGTGAATGTTCACAATAGAATTTTAACGTTCTTTTCTGGTACAAAGTTTTTGTTTTTATTTATTCATTTATTTATGAGATTCAATTTAAAGGAGAGATTCCAACAGCATCATGCTGCTCCATCATAGGCTAACTTATTCTAAGCAATTTTAGGATAGATTCTAAGTATCAAGAAATGTTCTGAATTGTTATGGTGAGAATAGAAGTCCCAGTTTCTTTCGGAAGCCAGAATGTGGGTTTCCACATGAAATGGAGATTAGACCCAGACCCCGGCTCGGCTAGCCCACCACATCTCCTGTAAATCAAACGTCCAGTATAGGATAACCTTCAACGCCTCTGGTACATCCGATGAAATATGCATGAGAAGAATGTGGTTTTCCTTCGCCTGCTGGGCACACTTCAGCCGATGGTGACTATCATCGGGGGACTGTGAAGGTTGGTTGGGTTTGTACTCTGTGTGTGTATGCGATGGGTTCATTAAACAGGAAGCCACAGCCACGATGGTTGTCGACAAAGAGGAATAGCCAATCGTGCTTGTCCTCCATCAACTTGCCTTTCGTCCGCTTCATCAAAGGCTCGCGGTGTCAATCTCCATTGCTGTTCCTAATCACGTAGCATGTCCACTTAGAATATATTACCTACTACTGACTTCCAGAGAAGACGAAATATTTACAATCGGCGCCAAATTTTCCAGCTTTTCCGTATACACCGGAAATGTCCGTTTTAAGATCCATCGGTGTCCAAAAAAAAAATTGCCAGGAAAATTGATTTTAAAGAAAATAAATAGTAGAGGGGTTAGTGCTTTTCTCGAAAGTGCTGTTTCAGAGAATTGGACCATTTCTACGTGTTTCCGGCTAAATGAATTAAGTTGTTGAAATGTGGTGCTTAAAAAGAAGTCACATTTCACTTAACTGAGATTTTCTAGAAAAAGGAAACTCTGGAGATTTTCCTGAAACTTCTTTTATAAATTTCATACACAGATTTATAACTTCTATTTCAATCGCTTCTTTAGTATCATCCTAATAAGGGCTGTAGTAGGGATTTAGGGCAGTACTGGATTAATCTTTGAAACCTACAGGGCACCTAGTAGATCTAACAAAATTCACATTGAAAAAAGGTATAAAAAGGTTTGCTAAAAAAAAGGGAATATAGATAACAAGAATATTGGGAAGACAAATTATTATTATAGAGGTTTGAAATTTGAACCATTTGCAAAACCTTAAAATTTCATCTCAATAACTATTAGCACTAGAACATTGATGTTAATACCAGTTATAGAGGAAACTTTTCAGGCACCACGATAGCCGAGCGGTGCACAGTTTTCCGCCAAAAAGAGGAAATAAGGAAATTATCACAAGGGAGAAACGCCATGTCGAAGGAAGCGTTAAATGTGCTGCTTCTCGCTTGTAACCTAACCTCATGATTTTTGGAAAATCTGAAATAATTAGCAGAACAGATGACACTCAACTCAATAATAAATTTAATCAACTATGCAAATTAAGTTTTAGTGCATTGAATCTTATTCCGTAATAACTGCAGCTAAATAATTAATTTCCTGGTAAGACCTGGCCAATCCTTGTTTTATTAAACTAATAAAATATTCTCTCTCGGATATCCGAAAGCAATAAACTTTTTTACTTCCTCTTTTGGGATTTTACGGCTTTAATAAATGAAATTAATTGGCTCGTAAACTCAAAATTAAGCATCAAGTACTTAAGTTTGGGCACCTAAGTACAACTTGTACTCTTATGGTTATTAATATAAATTTATTAAATAATCAAACATTATTGGTAAAACGTTTTAATTAAAATTTAGCGAAATAAACTTGTAAAATCAAGTTGAACAAGAAAAACAGTGAAATTTTACTTAGATTTACTATAGAAAGTTTTGGTTGCCTGGGCGCCTGTTATTGCGGGTATTGCGATTGTTGAAAACACGAACTGAGAATAGAGACTGTAGGCAATGATTTTACAGCGATCTTGCACAATCAGCTGAGATTGGAAGGATGATGGTAGAGGTGGGGCATTATTTACACATTTATCTCAGCATATTTATCTCTCTTTGTCCAACTACTCAGTAGTTATTAAAATATTAGGAGGAGTATGAGTAGTGGAGTCCAACCTCTCACATCATTCCGACCGGAATCTGAGAGCGCGCGTACAGGTGTGCCAATTTTACATCTCTAGCGAAATCAACACCACCAACTTGAGCTACCTTACTTCCTCTTACAGGGTAAGTACTACCAACATTTCAAAGTTTGTCTAAATCATTTCTCTCCAAAAATATCGATATCAAAAATAAAAATAAAAATAATAAATTTTAAAACTGACCTAATGTGAATGATGAATCTGATGATTTTAACAAGTTTGTTAATATCTGGCTCGAATTTACTCAAGAAACTGCCGTAAGTGACCGAGTTCGGTACTATGCAAACGATTTCTCTTTCTAGTTAGCAGTGTTGCCACAGCACTAAATCAACGTTCACACAAATACGACGATGTAAATGCTATCAAAAATCGGTGAACAATCGACCACAATTGCGGGATCAGGTTTTGCAGCTTTAACTAAACATCGAAATAATCGATGTAAAGTAAAAAAAAGTAATCGCCTATTTTTTCAGGCGGGGCTTAACGTCCAACTACCAATTAGGTGTCGTGGATGGAGGCGGCTAGCAAACATACTTTACTATAAATTTCTTTTATTAATCATTAAATAAAATCCAAGGCCTAAGACCGGGAATCGAACCCAGTACCACAATACATATTAGCTTCGCAGGTCTCGCCTCTAACCGCTCGGCTACCGTGGCGCCTCTATAATCGATGTAGTGTATTAGATAAGTTTTAATTTTAGTTTAATATATTGGACAAACACATATTCAGCCATCGCCCCCCCAAATCGCTTCCACACCCTCCCACAATTTTCTCTGGGCCCCTCACCACCACCTATAGGCCTCCAGCGCCCACAAGTGGGCGTTATCTTCCACGTTAAGAAAGACTGGTCTACAACATTTGGTTGCCAAATTTGTTATGAGAAAAACACCACTATGCTGTTTGGGTATTTCTTATATCGGAGTTCCTTTCTAAACTACTTCCTACATGCGAATCCAAACTAAATAATTAAATAAACAATTTAAGAAATTTTCGTCACTAATAGAAATCTGACTACACCGGAAATCCCTAAATTCTTATAAAAGTAGAGCAGTAAAGGAAATGTCACTTTAGAAATTATTCTCACAAACGAACGTTTTTTTTTTTTAATGCGACCAAACTTAATGATGTGTTGGCAAATAAATTATTGTTTCTGACAAAATTTAAATATTGTTGACGCGACTAAAAGGTCAACGGATATCCTAAAAATAGCTGTATAGCTTTAGCTATCTCTGGCAATGAGTCTGTGTGGGTGTAAAACTAAAGTTTGGAGGGAATGTTCAGTTTAGTAAACATTCAGAATCTGAAAACGTCGTGCGTTTATTTTCAACAATTTTATTTTATTTTTTCAGTTTTAGAACGAGCTTGGCGGAAACCAGGAACAATATTCTCAAGGCAGAGGATCAGCTGATTATGTCTGCGGCCATATTGATAGTGATCACACTCAGCCAGCTGATGTTGACTCCGTCAGCTTCCATTTTGACTGAAATAATAAATGATGTAACACTTTTTAAGAACGAACTGAATACTTTCATGGCCAAAGATGGTAATACAACGGCAAGGTCAGCAAGTGGTGAGTTTGTCCGTCCGCCAAAAGTAGTAGATACAACAATAATTAAAACTAAACTCCACGAATTACAAAATAATGTCACCAAATTGGCTGAGGCTATTTCTAATAAAAATCAAAATGAAGACGACATCAAAAATACGATTTTCTCATTGGAAAAACAAATAGAAGATCTAATCAAACAAAATGACGACAAAGATCGAGAAATTGCGCAAACTTTAGAGATATTTGAAAATATTATATCAGATTTATTGGCTAAATATAACAATCGTGAACAATATGAAGAATTTTTGGAAGCCATTAAACATAAATATTATCAATTAGCAGCGGACAAATTTGCAACTATGAAAAATGAGACTAGAGCCATAAAGTTCGTAGGAAGATCTTATGAACAACTAGACGATTTACCCTCCATGTTGGAGTTTGCTGACAAAGTGGATGATTTGAAAAGACAATTGTTAATTTACAAAACTATTATCAAATCAAATACTTTTGGAAATTGCTATGATTGTAATATATTAATAACTTGCCGAAAATTGATGGATTTTCGCCGAAATAACGCGTTTAATGCTGAATTATCAGAAATATTTTCGGAAACATATTATAAACTTATTCTCCCCGACTGTTGGGCGCTTCGTCAACGCTTCAAAACGATGAAAAAATATGAGGAAAAGTTAGTCGGGAAGATAGTATGCTCAACAGAACGTTATCTTGGGCCCTTAGCTAAGTCAGCAATACAGGATTATTGCTATCCCATCGATTCTATTTGTAGCATTTTGCTGTAGATCATTATACCGAATCGCCATACAAATGCTAATACCTGATTATGCTTGAAAAATGATGGCTTTTGAAATGAAAATACTCGTAATGTATCTTAAATACGCATATTCTATTTAATTGTGAAATGAAATAAATAATATATAATTCTTATTACATTTCTGTTCATTTCTTCACCTCAGTTTTAAAATGAAGCGGAAACACTTAAAAACCACCACAAGAGACCCAAGAGGACTTAGTGCAGAAAATTTCACAACCGAAAGTAACATTTCCGGAAGTGGTTTTGAAGGTTTTTTACAAAACGGAGCAAATATTTTAATTAAAAAGTAACTTAATACAAAAATATATAATTAAAAAAAGTTAAGTAATGCCTATATTGTCAGGCTGGTTTTAATCTAACTTCCAAATTTTCGTATCCTGGACGGAGGCGACTAGCAAACATACTTTACTATAAATTTCTCATATTAACCATTAAAGGTACAGGCTGGGAATATAGCCTAGTACCGCAATACATCTTACCTTAGCGGTCCTCGCCTCTAACCGCTCGGCTACCGTGGCGTCTATTAGGCATCAAAGGCCTTTTCTAGCAGAAACTTTTTGCAAATTTTGAGTATAGCAGTGCTCTCCCAAAAACCTATTGAGTGAAGATCTTTTCATTTATTTTTGGAGTAAAAAAACGAGTATTGAGATTGTTGTAAACACGAACTGAAAATAGAGACTAATAATTATTTCAAAGTCAATGATTTTGCAGCGATCTTGCACAATCAGCAACCAATAGGGTGCGGGAGTGGTGGGGTATTAATTACACATTTATCTCAGATATTTATCTCAATGGCTAATGACAAAAGTTAGATTAGTGTGGTCCATACTCTCCATCACTCTCACTTCAACCAACATTACCAACATAGCAATGTTTTCCTAATTCATTTCTTTCCAGAAATATCCACATCCGGTGGTATCCCCTGAATCCAGAAAGTGGTTGTAAGTCTATCTGTCTGTGTTTGAACAAAATACATTGACAAACGAATAAACGCAGGAAGCAGAAACCTTGTATTAAAATAAAGTATGTTTGCTAGTCGCCTCCGTCCACGACATCTAATTTGGTAGTTGGACGTTAAACCCGCCTGAAAAATAGGCAATTACTTTACTTTTTTACAAATTATTCTATATATCCCTGCTCTAAGGGGACATTTCATTGTAGCACAAACCGCATAATGTTGAGTACTTAGTAGTTAAGTTTTGAAAAGTCCTAAAGTATGAATGAAGTACTCAGGAAATAAGACAATTTGTGGTGACAAGACGAAGACGCAGAGGTCATCCAAAGCATGTGTTTCTGATCAAAACTCAACGTGGAAACGATCGCCTTAACTGGAGTAAGTAAAGTGGCCCAGAGTCTAGGCAGAACAACTAGAAGTAGAATGGACTTGGAAATCAAAGCGCCACACACTCGGGACCCTCCGAGTTGTCCCTGCGAGACAAACTATCTCCTCCAGCTCTTTCAATTCTTTTGCTTCCAGCGGCCCCTCTAACTAGCCACCCGCTCACGAGTACTGCGTGTTTCTACAACCAGAGAGCAGCTAGTGTAGGGGGGGGGGAAGTCAAGCCTCTTCTACTGCACTGTAGACTGCACTGCTCACTCACTGCTCTTATAACCTCTCCAGCATAACAATGAACTAACCTTCCTACAAACAAGTTTATTCTTGTTAATTTAATTAAAACAAATACTTCATCCGTTAATTGTTTTGTTACTTTAATAATTCTTTTTTATCTTTCCTACTCGAGTAGTTTGTAAATCTAGACACATGTTAATTTTGTTCATAACTTTCTTCTGTCTGTACAGAATATACAAACATCCTAGGTTTCTATGTATTATATCCTGGTACCATAAACCTTCTCCCAAAATTCTCTCCCCTCCACAAAATGTTGCAGAACTCGTTGTGTGCAACACAGCAAACTAAGTGTACGGAAAATGTATACAGCTGTTTTTAAATCTTTTATTGTATTTTCCACTGCAACAATTGTTGCAACAAAGTAAATGTGGTAACTGATTAAAATAATATAAGGATATACAAGTGGAGAAGACACCCAGCAGTGACACTTCATTATCTTGGGGACATATGTATGCACTTATGACAGTAGATCGCGAGGTCATCTCTTCAATCTTCTTGGAGGATCACCTGGTATTGGCAGAAGAAGAAGTTAGGATGAGCTGCTGGTAGAGGAATGAAATTTTGAGAAAACGAGTGTTTGCAAGATCCTGTAATGAAAGGGATTTGGAGGTTATTTGAGGATGGTGAGGTTAGAAACATAGAACAGAGCGTTAAGTAGCTTTCGAAGTATTTTTTTGGACTGTAATGTCTGGAGGCGTAGAAAGTTGGAACGCTTTGTCGATCCCCATACTCTGTTTTAAAAAAATAGAAGACGACTCCCGAGGTGTGGCAACGTAGTACTAAATTTATACGTTCTACTCATTTCCGTTCTTTAAGCTGCAGTGGATGAATATTTCCTGTTAGGTCTCCGCGTGTTACCTACTCAGCCTCGCAATTCCATTGGTTGCAAGCAGACCACTTTCTTCCGGGTCCCATAATGCAGGGAAGATGCTTATTTTCAAAAAGTCCTCCCCAGAAAACTAGGAATATTTTCACAACCTACCAAAAAACCTTTTATAAGAACTTTTTTTATCCAAGCCGTGGTACTATTCCAGGGAAAATGGCACCCTTCCTCCCAACTTGGAAGAATATCCCAGGGATTAGGAATCATGGCCGGGAGTGATTTTTCACATGGTTTTCCCGTCATTGGCCAAAGTTTTCCATTTGAACTTGGGAAAGTGTGCCCAATTTTTTTTTTACGATTTTAACTTCCTTCAGAGAACAATGGTATATTGAGGAAATAGTGACGTCTCTACAGAATCATTTTTATTTTATTGGCTGACAATATTTTGAAACTATCTTCACAGTAAAAGTACCATGTTTCCAGAAAGTTTGATTAAACAAAGAGGAAGTCATGTGAGTGTAGATATTAGTTTTATTTCCTCTCTAAACAGGAAGTAGACAGATCGCTGTTCACTGACTATCGCTGTCAAGGTAGACCAACTGCAATATTCAATAATACTGTTGATGATATACGAACCGCAGAATTCCAGAACAACTGTCTGAAGCCAATTTTAATATACAGAGCCATCATAGCTGCATGCTTGGAGTTCTCCACATTCCAGTGGTCCACTCCCTGGAGTGGACGGCCTTCTAACCGTGAATACACTCAATAAATTTATTTTCATTTTCTTCCATCACTGACGCCAAGCAGGGAGTAATGCTTTTGGGATCACAATTCCCACATTGATTGCGCTTTCTCTTCTCAGAAATGCTTCTTTTTGTGGTCCTCTGAGGCGGAATTAGTTGGACTGGACACTCACATGACTTCCTCTTACTGCAAATTCTCTGATCCCGTGGTCTTCCCAAGTTAAGTGCTTAGGCCTAACTTTGGACTACAAATTGACTTTCACCACGCACGTTCAGGGCAAAGTAAACGCAGGCAAACTAGACTAGTAAGACTATTATTTCCTCTTCTCTCACGTGACTCCAAAATGATGTTGTGACCAACATACTACCCTCCAGGCCTGCTCTGCCTGGAGCCTGGACTTGTAGTAGCAACATCAACGCAGGACAACGCAAAACAAATTTCTGAGACTCGCAACAGACTCTCTCCACGACGCACTAGAATTGACTCACTCCACGAGAGTACGTCCATTACACCCGTACACTCCTTTATCCAAAAATCGTCTGCTCAAACTCCTTTCCATCCTAGATTGTCCACCCTAATCAACCCTGCCACGACCTAGCCTCCTACAGATCTTCCTATCCACCTACAAACACAAAAGATTAAACCAGATACTGCTCTAACTCTCCTCACTAGCTGCGAGTTTTTCCTCTCCTTTTTTTTTCCTTGCATTCCTATCCTGCTCATCTTAACCTTTCTAATCAGCACTGTTTTGAAGGTAACAATGTTTTGTACATTACACTTCATTTATTTATTTTTTTTAAAAATATTTTTATTGTAATCAATATTTGTTCTAATCTATTCATTCATGATTGGTTTGGTATGGATGGATATGAATTGTACAATATGATTGGCTTGTGGAGATTTTAGAGGCGATTTCATTCAGTGATTCAGTGAAGGGAACCTTAAGATCACGATGTAGATGCGATCGCAGATAGGGGTAGCGTTCTACCATTTGGTGAAGGATTTTGGACGACTTGAATGTTCACAACAGGTTTTATTCAATCGAAACAGCGGAAGTTATCTTAAAGCGGAAAAAAAAACAAGTTTGCTGGTTGTGTTGTTTGTTGGCTATTTCCTGTCTATCGTCGCCAATATCTTTTGGCTTCTTTCCTTTTTCTAGTCATCCAGTCTCAAAGGCCATCCTATATTTTTCAACTCCTTAAGTTTAAATCCTCGATACATTCCCGTAATACCAGATCTCTATATTCCTTCTCACCGTACCTCATCCTTTGACAAGTCCTTCCTAATACGTGCTATCTCTCTCTGGAACTCCTTGCCATCATCTGTCCGCCATGCTCCTACCCTATCTATCTTTAAATCCCGTCTATTCAGTAATCTACTTTCTATTCAGCTTCCTCCGAAATTCAAATTGTTATAATTTATTTCCTTAATTTCTGCTGTTATTTTTATTTTCACTTTTTGTAAATACTTATTTATTTATTTATTTTCTGTTTAATCACAGGCCAAACTATTAAGGCCTCTATTTGTTCCTGTATTTATTCTTAGGGGACAATTGTCCCAGAATAATAATTTTCTTTTCTATTCTATTCTATTCTAAATACAGCATCCTAACTATTTATCCAACTCTCTGTGTTGTAGAATACACTGACTGCTCTTGTAATCTATATTCCACTTTATAGTGTTTAGAGAATTTAATTGAAATTCATGGTGCATTGATTCCAAGCCGATGGCTGAAGCAATAAGTTTGTGTATGTGGGTGTATCAGCTCGCTTCCGTTCGCAATCTCTGCTGCCAGGAAAGCCCCTCGCAAACTTCCTGTATTATGTCGACTAGCGTGCCGCGCTAGATACTAAGAATCATTAGAAACAAAGGCAGATAGAGACTTCAATCAAGGCAGATAAAAAGGAGGAAAGAAGTCCATTGTATGACGCATTTAAGAGTGGTTACGTAGCAACTTCCTCTATACTGCCTATTAGTATTGTGTGACCAGATTTAATTTTGGATGCTGATTTTGTTCGCCGTAATTACATTATTTGAAGTACTTTGATGTACATTAAGTTTTATAGACTGGTTTCAGCATGTACGTTCAGGGTATTTGTTCTGTTTTTGTTAAACTGGTAAGCTGCAGCTGTGACGGACTTCAGTCGATCAACTTGATCTGCTCACTAAATTACGCGCCTCCTACAGTAAGTCCTAGGCGCCACGATAGCCGAGCGGTTAGAGGCTAGACCCGCAATGCTAAGATGTATTGCGGTACAAGGCTACATTCCCAGTCTACACCTTTAATGGTTAATATGAGAAATTTATAGTAAAGTATGTTTGCTAGTCGCCACGATAGCCGAGCGGTTAGAGGCTAGACCCGCAAAGCTAAGATGTGTTGCGGTACTAGGCTAAATTCCCAATTCTATACCTTTAATGGTTAATATGAGAAATTTATAGTAAAGTATGTTTGCTAGTCGCCTCCGACTGCGACACCTAATTTGGTAGTTGGACGTAAAGCCTGCCTGAAAAAATAGGCATTACTTTAGTTTACTATAATAAGTCCTAGGACCTGACTAAACCACATTTCCGGTCCAATATTGATGATATCACTACGATGCTATAACCCAAAAAAGGCTCCTCGGATGGAATTGTAAGGTTGCATACTCTTCAGCTTCTCCAAACACAAAAAAAAAACTCCTCAAGAGCTTCCAAGGGCCGCAGATGGATGCTCAGAACAGTTCCCATCCCTCTCCAGCAGTGAACTCCTGGAGAAAGTATCCTCGCTAGAGGTAACTACCGTTCTAATTAAACATATGGGAATAAATGTGAATGTATAAAATGATTAAAGAAACAATAAATGTTTTTACGAAATGCTGAATATAGTTCCCAAGATGGCCATATTTAGTTTACATTTATTGTGCTTATTAGTACTAACGGGTAATCCTATATAAATAAAGCAGCCTGACTAAGCACTAATCCGGGATCTACTGTAGATAATATTGAAACAAGGAACTACAGGCATGCAGATTGTCTTACAATACTAATTACAATATAGGTGCGCTATAATATAGTGTTGTTATAATATTGGATTATTATAATCCTTATCTCCATTAAGTGTATATTTTATTAAAATACAATAGATTTCCTTAAATGGCTAATGGCCAGACCCAAGGTTGGTTTTCCATTGATACAAAATCTAGCGTGAAAAAACTAGCACGACTCTTAGTAAACATGCCAATTTGCAGAAAATGGCTGAAGCACTAGAGTGGAGGGGGTTGATGGAGGAAGCTGAATATTGATTTTATGATTGGCTAATAATTGCGGCCAATCTGATTGAACGGTTTATGATTTAACTGATTATCCGAGGAAATCTATTTCCCAGAATTAAGGTAGGTTTTTCATTTTTTTTCACAATAGTGGCTGGCCATAATAACTAGCCTCTTATTTAAGGCAGGCTCTCTCACTAATAATAGTTATAATGTTAATTAAACATTCAGTATTAGAAGAAAATTTGTCATCAATAATGTTAGAGTGGGGGAACGAGGAGTGATCTGATTGGATTTAATATTAAATCATTACTGTAATTAATATCCAGTCTGTAAATTAATTAATCGAAGTGAAGGGAATCCAATAATATAATCATTAATTACAGTGATTATATAAATGTTTAAAGTGATTATATCTGCGGTGCGGCGGATATTAAGGTGGCAGTGCAGTCATTAAGTTGGATCATTAATAATGGTGAGTTTCCTGTTATTCGTCTAGAAGGGAGCTGTTCCGCGCGGTTTGTACTCGGATCAAATCCGGTGCCGCCTTGAAGAGAGCCTAGGCTATGGATTTAAAGTAGACCTTTCTTCCTAGTTCTCACATAAATCCTGAAGTAAAGCTTCGTACAGGAATTACCAAAAAAAAAAAAAAAAAAAAAGAAGAGGTCTTGCACATTGTCAGTGGTACTTTTATCTCATGTGGAGGAATAAAAACGCTAGACTTCCGTGACTCTCTCTGAACCGCCCAAAGTCGTGATCAGGACAGCTTCAGCCAGAAGTCCTACCACAGATCTATTCCAGACTAGTGTGGAACTGCTTTGGTGCTCCTGACAAGAATTAGTAGCTAAAATATCAAGATCTGTCCCTGGGAGTTTAACTTACTTCCATGCAGAGATAATTGATGGGTGCTATTTATTTAGGTCTAGGTAAACCTACAGCCAAATTCTAGCTAAGTCTATGATGCCATGCGAAGATGGATGTTCCAAAATGGACTTAGTCAAAACCATTTTTTTGAAGACCATCTTTCAGTAAGTAAAGCGAGCTAGAGAGTGCTTGAACTTCTCGAACATTTCTGTGAAGTTACAACTAATTTTGGAGGGGATGTTCCCTTTCTTGAAGGTGGAAGAGTTGATTGAACAGGATAGGAGCTGTTATCCTAATCCAGTGATGGCGAACCTTTTGAGCTCCCCTAACTTAACATATAGAAATACTCATAATTTTTTTAATATCTGCAACCGCAGTGAAAAAAAAAAATTTATTAAAAGTTTGCCAGATCCTTATTCCCAATAGATACCGTAATTTCTTCGAAGTACTCCACAAATCGCTAGTACTAATCAAAATTATATAATTTTTCTTTTCTCTGTCAATGCCTATCACCCAAAATGAGTTCGCGTGTCGGCTTCTGACTCACAGTCCTAATCTCTCCAGAACTCTCTTAAATTAGGGCCAAAAATTGAGACAGTGGACTCGCAAGTTTGAGGCACATGAGGCTCCCTCTCACTTTCCTGGGTTTCTATTAATTTGGAAGAGCTATCCTCAGTACTCAGATGGAGCTATAGAATGGATCAGTTACTGCTAGTCGCCACGATAGCCGTGCGGTTAGAGGCTAGACCCGCAAAGCTAAGATGTATTGCGGTACTAGGCTATATTCCCAGTCAATGACTTTTTTTTTTCTTTTTTTTTTTTTTGGCGCATCAACAGCTGAGGTCATTAGCGCCCGGAGCTTTTTCCAGTGCACTGCCGGCCTCCGGACAGTGTTCTCTCGTTACAGACAACACTGTCCATCACCGGACAGTGAGCTGTAAGAAGCTCCTAGGAAGAGAAAATCTAAGGGTCAGCTGCTGGATTCGAACCCGGGACCTCCGCGTGGGAGTCCAGTATGCTAACCTCATAGCTAATCCCTTCCCTTTAATGGTTAATATGAGAAATTTATAGTAAATTATGTTTGCTAGTCACCACTATAGCCGAGCGGTTAGAGACTAGACCCGCAAAGCTAAGATGTATTGCGGTACTAGGCTATATTCCCGGTCTATACCTTTAATGGTTAATATGAGAAATTTATAGTAAATTATGTTTGCTAGTCGCCACGGTAGCCGAGCAGTTAGTGCCTAGACCCGCAAAGCTAAGATGTATTGCGGTACTAGGCTATATTCCCTGGTCTATACCTTTATTGGTTAATATGAGAAATTTATAGTAAATTATGTTTGCTAGTCACCACTATAACCGAGCGGTTAGAGGCTAGACCCGCAAAGCAAAGATGTATTGCGGTACTAGGCTATATTCCCGGTCTATACCTTTAATGGTTAATATGAGAAATTTATAGTAAAGTATGTTTGCTAGTCACCACTATAACCGAGCGGTTAGAGGCTAGACCCGCAAAGCTAAGATGTATTGCGGTACTAGGCTATATTCCCGGTCTATACCTTTAATGGTTAATATGAGAAATTTATAGTAAAGTATGTTTGCTAGTCACCACTATAACCGAGCGGTTAGAGGCTAGACCCGCAAAGCTAAGATGTATTGCGGTACTAGGCTATATTCCCAGTCTATTACCTTTAATGGTCAATATGAGAAATTTATAGTAAAGTATGTTTGCTAGGCGCCACGATAGCCGAGCGGTTAGAGGCTAGACCCGCACATTTAAGATGTATTGCGGTACTAGGCTATATTCCCGGTCTATACCTTTAATGGTTAATATGAGTTTGTTATGAGAAAAACACTATTACGTATTAGCCCTTCAGGAAAAACGGAGTAAATATGCTTGACCTATAAGTACCATTTCTGTATAATCTACAGCCCTGTGGTCTTCAGAGTATAAGGGAAGGATTAATTTTTACCATTACATTTCCGGGTTAATACAATATCCACAGCCGGAAGTGCGTCACTATGCTTTGTGGGTATTTCTTATATCGGAGTTCCTTTCCAAACGACTTCCTGCGATTGTCTCTAAATTTAGTGAATAAATAACATATACATGCTAATCAAAATATTTATTAAATAAATTTTAGTAGTTTCTGTCATTTAGAGTTTTAATCTGTACTAAATATATATATTTTGGAACTAAAACTGCCACTTAGATTCTCGAGAATGTTAGAAGATGAACAATAACCCACTTGCAATTGTTCAAGAGATTAATTGTCTAAGTTAATTAATTCAGTGATAAGATAAGAGACTGCTTAAGATTACAATCGAAATCGAAAGTAATAAAAGAAAAACAACCATCAATAACAATAAAGAATTTATGAATTAAATAAAATACACCTGTTCAACTTGGATTGGTTAAAGGAAATCTGACCACCGGAAATCACTAAATTCCCAGATAGGGAGAGCGTTACAGGAAATGTCACTTAAGGAATTATTCTCACAAACCATCGAATTTACAGTTTTTTTAAGAGGCAAAACTTAATAAATTTTCGGTAATTCAGTAATTGTTTCTGACAGAATTTGCAATCGAAGGCGAAAGTAATAAGAGACAAAAAGTGTCAACACAAGTAATGAATTATTAATTAATTAAAATACACCTGTTCAACTAGAGAGGGTTAAACCGGAAATCACTAATTTCTTAGCCGCTTTAGGTGTTATTCTTGATTATTTTATCCGGCAAAATTTAATAAATTATCATGAAATAAATGATTCTTTCTGACAGAATTTGAATATTGTTGTCTCGACCAAAAGTTCACCGGATATCCTAAAACCAGCTGTAGAGTTATAGCTATCTCTGGCATTGAGTCTGTGTGTGTGTGTAAAACTAAAGTTTGGAGGGAATGTTCAGTTTTAGTAAACATTCAAAGTCTGAAAAAGTCGAGTGTTTATTATAATTATTTTTTGTTTTGTTTTAGTTTTAAAACGAACTTGGCGGAAATCAGGAAAAATATTCTGAAGGCAGAGGATCGGCTGATTATGTCGGCGGCCATATTGATACTGATCACACTCAGCCAGCTGATGTTGACTCAGTCAGCATCCATTTTGACTGAAGTAATAAATGATGTAACACTTTTGAAGAATCAATTGAATAATTTCATGACCTAAGATGGTAATACAACGGCAAATTCAGCAAGTGGTGAGTTTGTCCGTCCGCCAAAAGTGGTAGATACAACAATAATTAAAAATAAACTTCACGAATTACAAAATAATGTCACCAAATTGGCTGAGGCTATTTCTAATAAAAATCAAAATGTAGACGACATCAAAAATACGATTTCCTCAATGGAAAAACAAATAGAAGACCTAATCAAACAGAATGACAAGAAAGATCGGGAAATTACGCAAACTCTAGCGCAATTTCAAAATATATTATCAGATTTATTGGCTAAATACATAAATCTTCAACAAGAGTTCGCTAAATTACAATATGAAGAATTTTTGGGAGCAATTAAACATAAATTTTATAAATTTGCAGCTGTCAAATTTGTGAGTATGAAAAATGAGACTAGTGCTGAAAATTTGGTAGAAAGGGTTTACGAAGAAATAGGCGATTTACCCCCCATGTTGGAGTTTGCTGACCATGTGGATGATTTGGAAAGAAAATTTATAATTTACAGAGCTATTATCAATTCAAAAAGTTTTCTACATTGTCTAAGATGTAATGTTCTATTAACTAGCAAAAAATTGGTGGTAATTAGGAATAGCAACAAGATTACTGGAGAACAAAAGGAAATAGTTTCCAATACAATTGATCAGTTTAATATGACGAACACATTTAAAGACTGGATGAGCTACCCATTGGAGGATAATATACAAATTGTCAACTTTCTTGTGTATAAGTATTGCTTAGCAGGACGTCAATTGGTGTTCTCAGCTAAGCCAGGAATACAGGATTATTTTGGCTATTGCTATCCCATCCATTCTATTTATAACATTTTAACATCATAGCTAATCGCCATACCAATGCTAATACCTGATTATGCCTGGAAATAAGAGGCTTTTTTTAGATGTAAACAATGTATCTTACACGAGTGCAATTATGAAATGCAATAAATAATATATAATTTTTAATGGATTTCATTTCATTTCCTCACCTCAGTATTAAGATGAAGCGGAAACCCTTGATGGTACCATGTGTTTCTTGTTACGTCACAACAGTCGTTCACTTGCATCACCACTTAAATGAGAATCACTAATTAACTAGACCTAATTTACCAATTGCCATGACAAGAATCAGAGATTAAACTAACTCAATCTTCTCCCACTATATTTACCTCAGTATTAAGATCAAGCGGAAACACTTGATGGTACCATGTGTTTCTTGTTACGTCACAACAGTCGTTCAGTTGCACTACCACTTAAATGAGAATCACTAATTAACTAGACCTAGTTTACCAATTGCCATGATAACAATCAGAGAGTAAACTAACTCAATCTTCCCCTACTATATTTACCTCAGTATTAAGATCAAGCGGAAACACTTGTTGGTACCATGTGTTTCTTGTTACGTCACAACAGTCGTTCAGTTGCATCACCACTTAAATGAGAATCACTAATTAACTAGACCTAGTTTACCAATTGCCATGATAACAATCAGAGAGTAAACTAACTCAATCTTCTCCCACTATATTTACCTCAGTATTAAGATCAAGCGGAAACACTTATTGGTACCATGTGTTTCTTGTTACGTCACAACAGTCGTTCAGTTGCACTACCACTTAAATGAGAATCACTAATTAACTAGACCTAGTTTACCAATTGCCATGATAACAATCAGAGAGTAAACTAACTCAATCTTCCCCTACTATATTTACCTCTGTATTAAGATCAAGCGGAAACACTTGTTGGTACCATGTGTTTCTTGTTACGTCACAACAGTCGTTCAGTTGCATCACCACTTAAATGAGAATCACTAATTAACTAGACCTAGTTTACCAATTGCCATGATAACAATCAGAGAGTAAACTAACTCAATCTTCCCCTTCTATATTTACCTCAGTATTAAGATGAAGCGGAAACACTTGTTGGTACCATGTGTTTCTGTTATGTCACAACAGTCATTCAGTTGCATCATCAGTTAAACGAGAATCAGTTGAATCATTTCCGGAAAATAGAGAAAATAAACTCAGAAAATAGTTCTGTAAAGCCGCTCTACTGGTAAGTTTGACTTTCAGCTTTTTTCAAGAAAATCTGAAAAATCTACACACTTCAGATGCATTTTAAGGTTGAAGCATTCTACCAGTAACTGTAGCTGCAATACTACCAAGAGAGAATACCAAATTTGTGTGATCTACGACTAATGGCCGATTCCCGTACCCAGACCAATCCCTGAAGGGCTTCGTTTCCTGTTTAGGGAAACTTAAAAACACGTATTTTTAGTTCAAAACCAAATTTGAATTTTTGGAACCCGTTCTTTAGCGGAGGGGTTCCAAAAACCTTTACACAAGAACTGACAGGAGGTAAATAAACTGATCGCTGTGCCCCCTAGTGCCAGATATTTCAACACTTTATTACTATTTTCGTATTACTTTACCTCGAGAAGAGATGTTCCTACCCAGTAATGCCAACTGAACACGGGGATCTATCGATTAGCACCAATCTACACATTAATTAAGGATCGTTCTCTATTATTTATCATTCGTTCATTAATTACTTCACAGCTAGAGGTAGTACTATCGATAGATACATAAATATCGATATTGTGTTCTCATTGAAAGCATATTGGCTGTGAATACGACTATTAGGGCATCAACGGCTAATTTCAATATATACTTCTAGCGAATTATTGAGTTTTGCTGAGGTCTAACACAAACCCAATTATCAAAAACAATTTCTTTAATTTTTGGACTAAAAAACGGAAATTCGTGGAAAACACGAACTAAAAATAGAGACTAATCATTATTTCAAGGTCAATGATTCCATAGCGATCTTGCACATTCAGCTAGAGATTGGAAGGATGGTTTTGGTGGGGCGTTAATTACTCATTTATCTCACCATATTTATCTCTCTCTGTCCAACTACTCAGTAGTTATTAATTAGAATATTACTAATAGTAAGAGAAGTGGAGTCTACCCTCTCACATCATTCTGTCCGCAATCTGTGCGCGCGTACACTTTGACTTCTCTAGCGGAATCAACACCACCTGCAGGAGCTACCTGTATTACTAACATTCTGAAGTTTCCCTAAATCATTTCTCTCCAGAAATATCGATATTCTGAAGTATCTTCAAAAACTAAAAAGCGGTCGCAAGTCTATCTGTCCGTGTGAAAAATATTTTGAATTACAATTAAACGCAGGAGGTTGAAACCTTACATTTCATTTTGGCTCCCATTAGCAGGTACGTCCATAAGTAAACTAAAATAATTCCTATTTTCTCAGGCTGACTTTACTCCCAACTACCAAATTAGGTGCCGTGGACGGAGGCGACTAGCAAACAATACTTTACTATAAATTTCTCATATTAACCATTAAAGGTATAGACTGGGAATATAGCCTAGTACCGCAATACATCTTAGCTTTGCGGGTCTAGCCTCTAACCGCTCGACTATCGTGGCGACTAGCAACATACTTTACTATAAAGTTCTCATATTAACCATCAAAGGTATAGACTGGGAATATAGCCTAGTACCACAATACATCTTAGCTTTGCGGGTCTAGCCTCTAACCGCTCGGCTATCGTGGCGACTAGCAACATACTTTACTATAAAGTTCTCATATTAACCATCAAAGGTATAGACTGGGAATATAGCCTAGTACCACAATACATCTTAGCTTTGCGGGCCTCGCCTCTAACCGCTCGGCCATTCGTGGCGTTTAAGATCCGTCTCTAACTTCTGATCAGACCGTCCAAAAACGAATTAATATTTTACCACTTATCCTTTATTAATTATATCAAAAATTATTACTACGGATTACTTTACATTGTTACTTCATACATTGTACTCATGCTGGCCTACGGGGGAGGTTTTCAAACTTATTTAGACTATCGCCCTATTCTCTATCGCAGTTATTCTCTAGCGCCTCTAAAAGTGTTAACTTTATCACTCTAAAAATCATAATCGCAATCATTACTTCTGTTTAATTATAGCGTGCCATATGAGTCTTATCCTGTTTCTGAGTTCGAAGTTACAATTTAAATGAGCCTGTTCTAATGAGAGCAATAAAACGGAACTAACTAATTAACATGAAGCGGAAACACTTGTTGGTATCATGTGTTTCTTGTTACGTCACAATAGTCGTTCAGTTGCGTCACCACTTAAATGGGAATCACTAATTAACTAGACCTAATTTACCAATTGCCATGACAACAATCAGAGATTAAAATAACTCAATCTTCCCCCACTGTATTTACCTCGGGCACTACACTGAGGCGGTGATAAAGGTAAGTTCTTATCCTGAATGAGGGGCAGAAGTAGTCACAATTTGAGATCATTATTTTGTTCCAATCAATAAGTGAAGATAAGCCGATCTATAAAATCATTTTAGAAAATCTGCTGAGTATGAACAATTACTATGCGATGTTCGTTAAAACTGAATGAAGTAACTCTTACTTACTGCAGTAAGAGAAATTATTAGTTTATTACAATAATAGAAAATAAATCATTATTCTTTTACTTCGATTATCCACCGGAAGTACTAAATATGTGAGCGGATACACATAGTTGCCGCATCGAGTCAACTTACATCCGGAGATCTGGACTTTGTAAAGTCCCTTGAAAAGTTGTACAAATAAAGCTGCTGGAGTTTCTCACTGTCAGGTGATAATTAGTGTGGTCAGTAACGAGAGAACCCTATCCGGAAGCCGGCAGTGCTCGGAAAAAAGCTCGGGGCCTCTAATGACCTCAGATGCAGTAGCACCATAAATTGAGAAAGCTCAGGGACAATATTGTGACGTTATATGCAGTGTTACCATCGGCAGGACTGTTATCAACGAACCAAAATTCATTATGCACTTAGTTAATTCCCGCTATTATTGCAAATTGGAGGGAATTTGGTTCTTTTTAAAGTTTCTAAAAATCAAACTCAGGCCAATTCGTGAAGAAATACTTCTCATTTAAAGGAAGAACTCAGGAGACCCTAGAATTCTCGTGGTGAAGTTAGATTGCAATACTTGATCTTAAGAGGAAGTAGTGTTCTTTAAACAGCCCCAGATCGGAACTAACTATTGAGGAAAACAATAGCAGAAAATAGAGGCTGGTAATATTTCGTCATCTGTTAGATTATCAGCTGAACTCTCTGACCTGGTCACAAGATTCTGATGCAATAACAGACAGTGTTATTGCACAAAGCGCCGCGCCAACATCTCTGACCAATCACTCTCTGTAGGAAGAAAGGTAAGTGCGAATTTCCGTTTTACTTAACTTGATAGAACTTAACACCATATCTTGCCGATTAGTTATTATAGAGCTAAGAGCAGAATGCAGGGGAGGATAGAAAAACCGGCGGCTAGAATTTCCTTCCCATTTTCTTAAGAAAGCAACTTCTCTTGAAAGAAGAATGAATTTAGCTTTCGAGCGATTTGGTGGGTGCGACAAGAAAGTGGACAACATCTGCCCATCGGAAATGGAGATTAATTTCCGAATTATAGAGATTTCCTTTCAAACGATTTCCTCCAGAACTTGGTCTGCTTATTTTGTACCTCATGATCTAAAGCTTCAAGAAGGGAAAATTCTTCTCCCGGCACTTTCAGGGTTCCTTCCCCCCCCTATTTCATTGAGACACTTATTAGACCATCATCTTTTCGATAATGTGGTCATGTTCCGAAGTAGTATTGGGCGCCCCACAAAAATAAGACCATATCTAATTGAGCTTAACAGCTTTAATATGAAATGGATTGCAATTAGAAACTGGCTTGAAATGCATCTATAATTTAACTTTGATATTCGTTGAAAGCCTGAAAACTGTCGAATATACAATAAACATGAGAAAATCAAATATATTTTCTATCCTTTAATTGTATTTTATTAGAATTTAGGTTTAATTATTATAACAGTTTCTGAACAGGATTTTGGTTATCCCGTTTAGGCCAATATTTTACTAGTTGCTCCCATGTACATAGGCCGGAATAAAGTTATGTATTCAGACAGACACATGGACCGAATTTAGAAATACATTTTATCGTATTCATGGAGCTGAAGAAGTTATATATCCGGCGAAATCTCGACTGAATAGTTCGATCTCCCTCATTGCTCTCTCCGAGATTCTTTTAGCTCCCACAGAGCCAGTGGTGCCTCCATCCGGTGGGATCCACAGATCTCAGATTTTCCTTTGCATGAAGTTTCTTTTTATTTTTTTCGGTATTTATCTAAGAAGATTTGCCAAATTTTTCGCGCAAACTGTAGTTATAAGTGTTCACTTCTGATTCTGTTTTGATTTTTTTCTAGAAAGCGCTAAGTTGAACAATTTGTGCTCACAAGATCAGGAAGCTGGGATCACAGCTGATGATGGAGGCGATCCTAATGATGCTGCTGTTAATCGGCCAGTTCAGATTCAATATGGCAGCTTCCGATGTAATTGAAGTAAGAAATGAATTGAGATTATTGGCAAATGATATCAATAGTTTTGAGTTAGAACTGGAAGATAGCTATGCACCACCCAGTTTGAATCAACTACCAGCTGGTGTATTTCTACGTCCGCCAAAAGTAAATACAACAATCATTATAAAGAAACTTCATGAATTACAAGATGATGTTACCAAATTGACGCAGGATTTAACAAGTAATGATGAAAATGTAGACGCCATCAAAATCAGGATATCCGCATTGGAACAAGAATTAGAGAATCTAAAAAGACTCTATGACAACGAAAATCGTGAAGTTAAACAAACTTTAGCAAAATTTCAATCCAGTTTTTCAGAGATGCTGGGAAATTATACTCGTGTTCTTGCACAAAATCAAATTCGTGAACAACAGCTGGCTAAAGTAAAATTAGAACTAGACTACATAGAATTTATAGAAGCTATAAAACATAAATACTATCAACTCGCTGCTGTTAAATTTATTGCCATAAAGAATGAAAGTAAAGCTACAGAATTGATAAGAAAAGTTTATAGACAATTGGATAATGTAGACTGTCTGTTAAATTTTGCTGATAATCTAAATAATATGAATAAAACATTGTTAGTTTATAGAACATTGTCTCAAATTTTGTACAGCTTCGATTTAATAGGATTTTGTAAATTATTTAAAATCCGGATGAAACTTTATTATGATATAAAAGGTAATAAAGTGTCTGATGATTCGCTGAAAGCTGCGAAGAAATTGTTATGGTATATTGATGAGCAAATGGAAGTGCAGTCATATTTCTTGACTATTTTGTATCGACAGGATTTAATTGTTAAAATTAAATTGCAAAATAGTTTATACATGCCTGCTAGTTATGTATATAGTGTATCCAATCGGTATATTGATCTTTTAGAGTACAGGAGATCGGGTAGAAGGACTGCTGTGCTCTCTTGTTATTCGATCGCCTGTAGGTAGATTGATCTTATGTATCGATATATAATATTTAGTGCATTGTATAATGGGATGAATAAAATAATGAATTACAGCATTTGCTAAGAACTATTCCCTTTTCTTTTTCTTGTTTGAAACTGTTAAATAGTGGTTCGATCCCTGGAAGGAACTAGTCCAGCCACTTCTTCAGGGATACTGGAGACGCTGGGAGTATCCCAGGCTATCAACTTGGGGAACAATCAATACTGTAATCACTATTACACAAAGAATGTATTACAGCATGCTAATCTATAGGCAAACTGTAACCACAAAAGTCTATCAATACTGCCACTGCAACAACTGGGCGATAGTCCGACCGCTTTTAGGCACCATTCCGATGTCAAGCAAGTGCCTATTTCAGGCCAATTAAGAAAACTCCTAACAATTACTTGTCCCAACGAATTTTTTAGCTTTTCTTTCATGGCCAGCAATATTAATAACTTTATATCTCCTTTTAGCAATTCTCTGCCTAGTACTGCAATACATCTTAGCATTTGCGGGTCTAGCCTCTAACCGCTCGGCTAGCGTGGCGACTAGCAAACATACTTTACATTGAATTTCTCATATTAACCTTTAAAGGTATAGACTAGGAATATAGCCTAGTACCGCAATACATCTTAGCATTGCGGGTCTAGCCTCTAACCGCTCGGCTAGCGTGGCGACTAGCAGACATACTTTACACTGAATTTCTCATATTGTCCATTAAAGGTATAGACTAGGAATATAGCCTAGTACCGCAATACATCTTAGCTTTGCGGGTCTAGCCTCTAACCGCTCGACTATCGTGGCGCCTTTCGGGGCATCAGTGGCTATTATCATCACAAACTTTCTGCAAATTATTGAGTATTGCTGAGCTCTCCCCCCCCCCAAAAAAACAATTGAGTGAAAATCATTTCATTTATTTTTGGAGTAAAAAACGGATATAGCGATTGTTGATAACCTGAACTGAAAGTAGAGACTAATAATTTTTTCAAGGTCAATGGTTTTGCAGCGATCTTGCATAATCAGCTTCTGGGGGTGAAGTGGTGGGCCATTATCTCAAGATATTTATCTCAATGGTTGATAACAAAAGTTAGATTGGTGGGGTCCATCCACTTAATCGCTCCTACAACATTCTGACCAGAATCTGTGTACGTGCGTGCAGGTGTGCCACTTTGACATCTCTAGAAGAATCAACACCACCTACTGGAGTTACCTTACTACCACAAACTGCGGGTAAGTATTACCAACATTACAAAGTTTGTATAATTCTTTTCTCTCTAGAAATATCGATATCCGGAGGTATTTTCTAAAACGAAAGTGTTTCTAATTCTATCTGTCTCTGTGTATAATATTTAGACAAACGAATGAACGCAGGAAGTTGAAAACTTACATTTCTCTTTGGCTCCCACCAGCAGATCCGTCTCTTACTGACCTGATCAGACAGTCCAAATCGGAAGTAACTCTTTTTTAAATAGATTATCCAATTATTCTCTGTAATTACCTCGAAAACTATTACAACGGATTATTTGACATTGTTACTTCACACATTGTACTCACGTTGGCCCACATCCTTTATTTGCCAAATTTTTTATGAGAAAAACACTATTATTAACCCTTCTAGAAAAACGGAGTAATCATGCTTGCCCTAAAAGTACCATTTCTGTATAATGTACAGCCCTGTGGTCTTCAGAGTATAAAGGAAGGATTAATGTGTCATTACATTTCCGGGTTAATACAAATATCCACAGCCGGAAGTGCACCACTACGCTGTGTGGGTATTTCCTATATCGGAATTCCTTTCTAAACTACTTCCGGCCATTGTCACAAAATTTCGTGTATAAATAACATATATATGCTAATCAAACTTTTATAATAAATTTATAATAAATTTTCGTAATTTCTGTCATTTAGAGATTTAATCTGTATTAAATAAATATATTTTGGAACTAAAACTGCCACATACTCGTAGACACTCGAGAATGTTAGGAGGTGAATAATAACCCACTTGCGATTGTTCAAGACATTAATTGTCTAAGTTAATTAAGTCAGTGATATGGTAAGAGGCTGCTTAAGATTACAATCGAAATCGAAAGTAATAAAAGACAACTATCAATACCGATAAAGATTTATTTAATTAAATAAAATACACCTGTTCAACTTGGATTGGTTAAAGGAAATCTGACCACCGGAAATCAATAAATTCCTAGGTAGGTAGAGTATAGGAACTAATGTTACTTAAGGAATTATTCTCAGAAACCATCGAATTTACAGTTTTTTTAAGAGGCAAAACTTAATAAATTTTTGGTAATTCAGTGATTGTTTCTGACAGAATTCAAATATTGTTGTCTCGACCAAAAACAATCACCGGATATCATAAAACCAGCTGTGTAGCTACAGCGATCTCTGGCATTGAGTCTGTGGGGGTGTAAACCTAAAGTTTGGAGGATACATTCAATTTTAGTAAACATACAGAGTCTGAAAATATCGAGTGTAATTCATACTATATTTTTTTTTTTTTTTTTTTTTAGATTTATAACGAACTTCGCGGAAAAGAGGATCAGCTGATTATGTCGGCGGCCATTTTGATACTGATCACACTCAGCCAGCTGATGTTGACTTCGTCAGCTTCCATTTTGACTGAAGTAATAAATGATGTAACACTTTTGAAGAATGAACTGAATACGTTCATGGCCCAAGATGGTAATACAACGGAAATATCAGCAAGTGGTGAGTTTGTCCGTCCACCAAAAGTAGATACAACAATAATTAAAAATAAACTCCACGAATTACAAAATGACGTCACCAAATTGGCCGAGGCTATTCTAAATAAAAATCAAAATGTAGACGACATTAAAAATAGAATTTCCACAATAGAAAAACAAATAGAAGATCTAAGCAAACTGTATGACGACAAAGATCGAGAAATAACGCAAACATTAGAGAAATTTCAAAAAATTTTAACAGATCTATTGGCTAAATATAACAATGTACAATATGAAGAATTTTTGGAAGCCATTAAAAATAGATATTATCAATTAGCAGCTGTCAAATTAGCGGCTATGAAAGATGAGACTAGTGCCATAAATTGGATTCAAAGGGTTTACGATGAAATAGGCGATTTACCACCCATGTTGGAATTAGCTGACCATGTGAATGATATGGAAATAAAAGTGTTAATTTACGAAACTATTGTCCATTCATATAGTTTTCAACATTGTCTAAACTGTAATGTTCTATTGACTTGTAACAAATTTTGGAAACTCTTGGCTAGCAACGTGTTTACTGGGGAGTTAAAGGAAAGATTTACAAGTACATATTCTTTTTTTTATTCAGAGATAGTGAGAAAGAACCATGTTGGATTCTGTTGGCGTCCTTCAGTGAAGAAAAATCCAGAATTTGTCAAGAATCTTGTGGAGAGACATTGCTTATCAAGAAAGCAAAGAGGATCTAAGCCAGGAATACAGGATTATTCAGGCTATTGCTATCCCGTCGATTCTATTTATAACAATTTTCAGTAGATCATTATTTGCAAAACGCCATACCAATGCAAATAGCTGATTATGCCAGTAAATAAAAGGCTTTGTTTAGATGTAAATAATGTATCTTACACACGCGCAATTTTGAAATTTAATAAATAATATATAATTTTTATTACATTTCTGTTCATTTCCTCACCTCAGAATTAACCTGATGCTTGTTGGTACCATGTGTTTCTTGTTACGTCACAACAGTCGTTCAGTTGCATCACCACTTAAATGAGAATCACTAATTATCTAGACCTAGTTTACCAATTGCCATGACAACAATCAGAGATTAAACTAACTCAATCTTCCCCCACTATATTTACCTCAGTATTAAGATGAAGCGGAAACACTTGTTGGTACCATGTGTTTCTGTTACGTTACAACAGTCGTTCAGTTGCATCACCACTTATATGAGAATCACTAATAAACTAGACCTAGTTTACCAATTGCCAAGACATCAATCAGGGATTAAACTAACTCAATCTTCCCCCACTATATTTACCTCAGTATTAAGATGAAGCGGATACACTTGTTGGTACCATGTGTTTCTGTTACATTACAACAGTCGCTCAGTTGCATCACCACATAAATGAGAATCACTAATTATCTAGACCTAGTTTACCAATTGTCATGACAACAATCAGAGATTAAACTAACTCAATCTTCCCCCACTATATTTACCTCAGTATTAAGATGAAGCGGAAAAACTTGTTGGTACCATGTGTTTCTTGTTACGTCACAACAGTCGTTCAGTTGCATCACCACTTATATGAGAATCACTAATTATCTAGACCTAGTTTACCAATTGCCATGACAACAATCAGAGATTAAACTAACTCAATCTTCCCCCACTATATTTACCTCAGTATTAAGATGAAGCGGAAACACTTGTTGGTACCATGTGTTTCTGTTACGTTACAACAGTCGTTCAGTTGCATCACCACTTATATGAGAATCACTAATAAACTAGACCTAGTTTACCAATTGCCATGACATCAATCAGAGATTAAACTAACTCAATCTTCCCCCACTATATTTACCTCAGTATTAAGATGAAGCGGAAACACTTGTTGGTACCATGTGTTTCTGTTACGTTACAACAGTCGTTCAGTTGCATCACCACTTATATGAGAATCACTAATAAACTAGACCTAGTTTACCAATTGCCATGACATCAATCAGAGATTAAACTAACTCAATCTTCCCCCACTATATTTACCTCAGTATTAAGATGAAGCGGAAACACTTGTTGGTACCATGTGTTTCTGTTACATTACAACAGTCGCTCAGTTGCATCACCACATAAATGAGAATCACTAATTATCTAGACCTAGTTTACCAATTGCCATTACAACAATCAGAGATTAAACTAACTCAATCTTCCCCCACTATATTTACCTCAGTATTAAGATGAAGCGGAAATACTTGGTGGTACCATGTGTTTCTGTTACGTTACAACAGTCGTTCAGTTGCATCACCACATAAATGAGAATCACTAATTATCTAGACCTAGTTTACCAATTGTCATGACAACAATCAGAGATTAAACTAACTCAATCTTCCCCCACTATATTTACCTCAGTATTAAGATGAAGCGGAAATACTTGGTGGTACCATGTGTTTCTGTTACGTTACAACAGTCGTTCAGTTGCATCACCACTTATATGAGAATCACTAATAAACTAGACCTAGTTTACCAATTGCCATGACATCAATCAGAGATTAAACTAACTCAATCTTCCCCCACTATATTTACCTCAGTATTAAGATGAAGCGGAAACACTTGTTGGTACCATGTGTTTCTGTTACGTTACAACAGTCGTTCAGTTGCATCACCACTTATATGAGAATCACTAATAAACTAGACCTAGTTTACCAATTGCCATGACATCAATCAGAGATTAAACTAACTCAATCTTCCCCCACTATATTTACCTCAGTATTAAGATGAAGCGGAAACACTTGTTGGTACCATGTGTTTCTGTTACGTTACAACAGTCGTTCAGTTGCATCACCACTTATATGAGAATCACTAATAAACTAGACCTAATTTACCAATTGCCATGACATCAATCAGGGATTAAACTAACTCAATCTTCCCCCACTATATTTACCACAGTATTAAGATGAAGCGGATACACTTGTTGGTACCATGTGTTTCTGTTACATTACAACAGTCGTTCAGTTGCATCACCACTTATATGAGAATCACTAATTATCTAGACCTAGTTTACCAATTGCCATTACAACAATCAGAGATTAAACTAACTCAATCTTCCCCCACTATATTTACCTCAGTATTAAGATGAAGCGGAAATACTTGGTGGTACCATGTGTTTCTGTTACGTTACAACAGTCGTTCAGTTGCATCACCACTTATATGAGAATCACTAATAAACTAGACCTAGTTTACCAATTGCCATGACATCAATCAGAGATTAAACTAACTCAATCTTCCCCCACTATATTTACCTCAGTATTAAGATGAAGCGGAAACACTTGTTGGTACCATGTGTTTCTGTTACGTTACAACAGTCGTTCAGTTGCATCACCACTTATATGAGAATCACTAATAAACTAGACCTAGTTTACCAATTGCCATGACATCAATCAGAGATTAAACTAACTCAATCTTCCCCCACTATATTTACCTCAGTATTAAGATGAAGCGGAAACACTTGTTGGTACCATGTGTTTCTGTTACGTTACAACAGTCGTTCAGTTGCATCACCACTTATATGAGAATCACTAATAAACTAGACCTAATTTACCAATTGCCATGACATCAATCAGGGATTAAACTAACTCAATCTTCCCCCACTATATTTACCACAGTATTAAGATGAAGCGGATACACTTGTTGGTACCATGTGTTTCTGTTACATTACAACAGTCGTTCAGTTGCATCACCACTTATATGAGAATCACTAATAAACTAGACCTAATTTACCAATTGCCATGACAACCATCAGGGATTACAATAATAGAAAATAAATTATTATTCTTTTACTTCGATTATCCACCGGAAGTACTTAATATGTGAGCGGATGCACAGAGTGACCGCATCGAGTCAACTTACATCCGGAGATCAGAGGTTAGTTTCAATGAAATTCGCCAACATGCTAAAGAGGCTAGTGAAAGAAAGAAAAAATATTCTGCATCAACTCAGTTACCATAGCAGCGAATGAGACAAACCGTTATAAAGAGTGGGGATTAGTCCAGTGGTTAGCAAACTGGATTGTAATGGGTGTTAACAGGTTTGAACAGAGCTGCTGGATTTTAGTCATTCTGATCCTAAGTTTGTCTCTCAGTCCGGTGTACAAATAATGTGCATTCCCAGTTTAATAAATATCGATGGTGTCATTTCCGGAAATGACAAAATGTTCCAGTAATAAACTCAGAAAATAGTTCTGTAAAGTCGCTCCTCTGGTAACTTTGACTTTCAGCTATTTTCAAGAAAATCTGAAAAATCTACACACTTCAGATGCATTTTAAGGTTGAAGGATTCTACCAGAAACTTCAGTAACTGAAGCTGTAATACTACCAAGAGAGAATACCAAATTTGTGTGATCTACGACTAATGGCCGATTCCCGTACCCAGACCATTCCCTGAAGGGCTTCGTTTCCTGTTTAGGAAAACTTAAAAACACGTATTTTTAGTTCAAAACCAATTTTGAATTTTTGGAACCCGTTCTTTAGCGGAGGGGTTCCAAAAACCTTTACACAAGAACTGACAGGAGGTAAATAAACTGATCGCAGTGCCTCCTAGTGCCAGACATTTCAATACATTATTACTATTTCCGTATTATTTTAGATGAAGTGATGTTCCTACCCAGTAATGCCAGCTGAACACGGGGATCTATCTATTAGCACGCAATCTACACATTAATTAAGGATCGTTCTCTATTATTTATCGTTCGTTCAATTATTACTTCACAGCTAGAGGTAGTACTATCGATAGATATATTTATATCGATATTGTGTTCTCATTGAAAGCATATTGGCTGTGAATACGACTATTAGGGCATCTAAGGCTAATTTCAATATAAACTACTTGCGAATTAATGAGTTTTGCTGAGGTCTAACACAAACCCAATTATCAAAAACAATTTCTTTAATTTTTGGACTAAAAAACGGAAATTCGTGGAAAACACGAACTAAAAATAGAGACTAATCATTATTTCAAGGTCAATGATTCCATAGCGATCTTGCACATTCAGCTTCTGTTAGAGTGATAGAGGTGGGACATTACTAACGCATTTATCTCACAATATTTATCTCTCTTTGTCCAACTACTCAGTAGTTATTAGAATATTAGCAATAGTAAGAGTAGTGGAGTCTAACCTCTCACATCATTCTGTCCGCAATCTGTGCGCGCGTACACTTCGACATCTCCTAGCGGAATCAGCACCACCTGCAGGAGCTACCATACTGTTGGTAAGTATTACTAACATTCTGAAGTTTCCCTAAATCATTTCTCTCCAGAAATATCAATATTCTGAAGTATCTTCAAAAACTAAAAAGCGGTTGCAAGTCTATCTGTCCGTGTGAAAAATATTTTGAATTACGATTAAACGCAGGAGGTTGAAACAAGCTTTACCTTTTTCATGCGGGCTTTACCTCCAACAACCAAATTAGGTGTCGTGGACGGAGGCGACTAGCAAACATAATTTACTATAATTTTCTTGTATTAAAGTAGAACCCAAGGCAAAGACTGGTAACATAGCCTTGTATATCTCAGCTTTGCGGGCCTCGCCTCTAGCCGCTCGGCCATTCGTGGCGTTTAAGATCCGTCTCTAACTTCTGATCAGACCGTCCAAAAACGAATTAATATTTTACCACTTATCCATTATTAATTATATCAAAAATTATTACTACGGATTACATTGTTACTACATACATTGTACTTATGCTGGCCTACAGCAGTAGTTTTCAAACTTATTTAGTCTCTCGCTCTATTCTCTATCGCAGTTATTCTCTAGCGCCTCTAAAAGTGTTAACTTTACCTCACTAAAAATCACAATCGCAATCATTACTGCAATTTAATTATACCGTGTTTTATGAGTCTTATCCTGTTTCTGAGATCGAACTTACAATTTAAATGAGCCTGTTCTAATGAGAACAATATAACGCATCCGTATAAATAATAATATTTAGAAAAACTTTTATTTAAATTAAAACAATAATTTCAATTTAAATTTTAAAACTAATCCAATGTGAAGGGATGAACCTGATGATTTTGTAACAAGTTCGGTTAATATCAGGCTGGAATTTACTTAAAAACCGCCGTAAGTCACCGCGTTCGGTAACATGCAAACGATTTCACATTCTAGTTAGCAGCGTTGCCACAGCATTTAAATCCACGTTCACACAAATACATAGATGGGAATGCTACCAAAAATAGGCGAACAATCGATTAAAATCCAGGGTACAATTGCAGGTTTAGCTTTTGTAGCTTTAACGAAACAATGAAATAATCGATGTGGTGTAGTAGGTAGGTTTTGATTTTGGCTTAAAAACACCAATCAACGACCTTCTAAAACCGCTTCCACACCCTCCCACAATTTTCTCTGGGCCACTCACCGCCCCCCTATAGGCCTCCAGCGCCCACAAGGGGGCGTTATCCTCCACGTTAAGAAAGACTGGTCTACAACATTTGGTTGCCAAATTTGTTATGAGAAAAACACTATTAATAGCCTATCCGGAAAAACGGAGTAAATATGCTTGCCCTAGAAGTACCATTCCTGTATAATGTACAGCCCTGTGGTCCTCAGAGTATAAAGGAAGGATTAATGTGTCATTACATTTCCGGGTCAAAACAATATCCACAGCCGGAAGTGTACCACTATGCTGTGTGGGTATTTCCTATATCGGAGTTCTTTTACTTCCTGCGATTGTCTCTAAACTCACATGCGAATCCAAACTTTTATTAATTAATTCTTCGACTCTAAAAGAACTCTACTGCACCCGAAATCCCTAAATTCTTAGGCAAATCGAATATTAGAGGAAATGCCATTTAAGGAACTACTCTCGTAAATGGAACGATTTTTTAATTTTTTATGAGACTAAACTAAATAAATCGTCGGTAAATCGATTATTGTTTCTGACAGGATATAAATATTGTTGTCACGACCAAAAGGTCACCGGATATCCTAAAATCAGCTGTATAGCTTTAGCTATCTCTGGCAGTGAGGCTGTGTAGGTGTAAAACTAAAGTTTGGAGGGAATGTTCAGTTTTAGTAAACATTCAGAGTCTAAAAATACAAAGTGTAATTGATACTATTTTTTTTTTTTTTTCATAGTTTTATATCGAACTTGGCGGAAACCAGGAACAATATTCTGAAGGCAGAGGATCAGCTGATTATGTCGGCGGCCATATTGATACTGATCACACTTAGCCAGCTGATGTTGACTCCGTCAGCTTCCATTTTGACTGAAGTAATAAATGATGTAACACTTTTGAAGAACGAATTGAATACTTTCATGGCCCAAGATGGTAATACAACGGCAAGGTCAGCAAGTGGTCAGTTTGTCCGTCCGCGAAAAGTAGTAGATACAACAATAATTAAAAATAAACTCCACGAATTACAAAATAACGTCACCAAATTGGCTGAGGCTATTTCTAATAAAAATCAAAATGTAGACGACATCAAAAATACGATTTTCTCTTTAGAAAAACAAATAGAAGATCTAAACAAACTTTTTGACAATAAAGATCGAGAAACAACCCAAACTTTAGCGAAATTTCAAAATATTTTATCAGATTTATTGGCTAAATATAAACATCGTGAACAAGAGATCGCTAAATTACAATATGAAGAATTTTTGGCAGCCATTAAACATAAATATTATCAATTTGCAGCGGTGAAATTTGTGAGTATGAAAAATGAGACTAGTGCCATAAATTTGGTGCGAAGTGTTTTCGAAGAATTAGGCGATTTACTCCCCATGTTGGAGTTTGCTGACCATGTGAACGATTTGAAACGAAAATTGTTAATTTACAGAACTATTGTCTATTCAATCAAATCAAATACTTCTGCACATTGCTATGATTGTAATGTATTATTAATTTACCGAAAAGTGATGGATATTTACCGCAGTAAAGTTATTACTGCTGGTGAATTAGAACAAATATTTTTGCAAACAATAATGTATATAATTTCTCGCCCCTCCTGTTGGGCAATAGGTTACCGCTACTCGATGAAGAAAAATCCAGAATGGATCAAGTTCGTCGTGAAGTTATTTTGCTCATCAAATGATAAATTGGGGCCAGGAATACAGGATTATTCTGGCTATTGCTATCCAATCGATTCTATTTATGGTATTTTACAGTAGATCTTTATAGTGAATCGCCGTACTAATACTAATAACTGATCATGCCTGGAAATACGAAGCTTTTGTAGATGTAAACAATGTATTATAATTAAATATTTTTTCAAATTATGAAATCCAATATTTACTGTTGATTGGATTTCAGTTCATTTCCTCACCTCAGTATTAAGATGTAGCGGAAACACTTGTTGGTATCATGTGTTTCTTGTTACGTCACAACAGTCGTTCAGTTGCACCACCACTTAAATGAGAATCACTAATTAACTAGACCTAATTTACCTATTGCCATGACAACAATCAGAGATTAAACTAACTCAATCTTCCCCCACTATATTTACCTCAGTATTAACATGTAGCGGAAACACTTGTTGGTACCAAGTGCTTTTTGTTACGTCACAACAGTCGTTCAGTTGCACCACCACTTGAATGAGAATGACTAATTAACTAGACCTAATTTACCTTTTGCCATGACAACAATCAGGGATTAAACTAACTCAATCTTCCCCCACTATATTTACCTCAGTATTAACATGTAGCGGAAACACTTGTTGGTACCAAGTGCTTTTTGTTACGTCACAACAGTCGTTCAGTTGCATAACCACTTAAATGAGAATCAGTAATTAACTAGACCTAATTTACCAATTGCCATGACAACAATCATAGATTAAGCTAACTCAATCTTCCCCCACTATATTTACCTCAGTATTAACATGTAGCGGAAACACTTGTTGGTACCAAGTGCTTTTTGTTACGTCACAACAGTCGTTCAGTTGCATAACCACTTAAATGAGAATCAGTAATTAACTAGACCTAATTTACCAATTGCCATGACAACAATCATAGATTAAGCTAACTCAATCTTCCCCCACTATATTTACCTCAGTATTAACATGTAGCGGAAACACTTGTTGGTACCAAGTGCTTTTTGTTACGTCACAACAGTCGTTCAGTTGCATAACCACTTAAATGAGAATCAGTAATTAACTAGACCTAATTTACCAATTGCCATGACAACAATCATAGATTAAGCTAACTCAATCTTCCCCCACTATATTTACCTCAGTATTAACATGTAGCGGAAACACTTGTTGGTACCAAGTGCTTTTTGTTACGTCACAACAGTCGTTCAGTTGCATAACCACTTAAATGAGAATCAGTAATTAACTAGACCTAATTTACCTTTTGCCATGACAACAATCAGGGATTAAACTAACTCAATCTTCCCCCACTATATTTACCTCAGTATTAACATGTAGCGGAAACACTTGTTGGTACCAAGTGCTTTTTGTTACGTCACAACAGTCGTTCAGTTGCATAACCACTTAAATGAGAATCAGTAATTAACTAGACCTAATTTACCTTTTGCCATGACAACAATCAGGGATTAAACTAACTCAATCTTCCCCCACTATATTTACCTCAGTATTAACATGTAGCGGAAACACTTGTTGGTACCAAGTGCTTTTTGTTACGTCACAACAGTCGTTCAGTTGCATAACCACTTAAATGAGAATCAGTAATTAACTAGACCTAATTTACCAATTGCCATGACAACAATCATAGATTAAGCTAACTCAATCTTCCCCCACTATATTTACCTCAGTATTAACATGTAGCGGAAACACTTGTTGGTACCAAGTGCTTTTTGTTACGTCACAACAGTCGTTCAGTTGCATAACCACTTAAATGAGAATCAGTAATTAACTAGACCTAATTTACCAATTGCCATGACAACAATCATAGATTAAGCTAACTCAATCTTCCCCCACTATATTTACCTCAGTATTAACATGTAGCGGAAACACTTGTTGGTACCAAGTGCTTTTTGTTACGTCACAACAGTCGTTCAGTTGCATAACCACTTAAATGAGAATCAGTAATTAACTAGATATAATTTACCTTTTGCCATGACAACAATCATAGATTAAGCTAACTCAATCTTCCCCCACTATATTTACCTCAGTATTAACATGTAGCGGAAACACTTGTTGGTACCAAGTGCTTTTTGTTACGTCACAACAGTCGTTCAGTTGCATAACCACTTAAATGAGAATCAGTAATTAACTAGATATAATTTACCTTTTGCCATGACAACAATCATAGATTAAGCTAACTCAATCTTCCCCCACTATATTTACCTCAGTATTAACATGAAGAGGAAATACTTGTTGGTACCAAGTGCTTTTTGTTACGTCACAACAGTCGTTCAGTTGCATAACCACTTAAATGAGAATCAGTAATTAACTAGATATAATTTACCTTTTGCCATTACAACAATCATAGATTAAACTAACTCAATCTTCCCCCACTATATTTACCTCAGTATTAACATGTAGCGGAAACACTTGTTGGTACCAAGTGCTTTTTGTTACGTCACAACAGTCGTTCAGTTGCATAACCACTTAAATGAGAATCAGTAATTAACTAGATATAATTTACCTTTTGCCATGACAACAATCATAGATTAAGCTAACTCAATCTTCCCCCACTATATTTACCTCAGTATTAACATGAAGAGGAAATACTTGTTGGTACCAAGTGCTTTTTGTTACGTCACAACAGTCGTTCAGTTGCATAACCACTTAAATGAGAATCAGTAATTAACTAGATATAATTTACCTTTTGCCATTACAACAATCATAGATTAAACTAACTCAATCTTCCCCCACTATATTTACCTCAGTATTAACATGTAGCGGAAACACTTGTTGGTACCAAGTGCTTTTTGTTACGTCACAACAGTCGTTCAGTTGCATAACCACTTAAATGAGAATCAGTAATTAACTAGATATAATTTACCTTTTGCCATTACAACAATCATAGATTAAACTAACTCAATCTTCCCCCACTATATTTACCTCAGTATTAACATGTAGCGGAAACACTTGTTGGTACCAAGTGCTTTTTGTTACGTCACAACAGTCGTTCAGTTGCATAACCACTTAAATGAGAATCAGTAATTAACTAGATATAATTTACCTTTTGCCATGACAACAATCATAGATTAAACTAACTCAATCTTCCCCCACTATATTTACCTCAGTATTAACATGTAGCGGAAACACTTGTTGGTACCAAGTGCTTTTTGTTACGTCACAACAGTCGTTCAGTTGCATAACCACTTAAATGAGAATCAGTAATTAACTAGATATAATTTACCTTTTGCCATTACAACAATCATAGATTAAACTAACTCAATCTTCCCCCACTATATTTACCTCAGTATTAACATGTAGCGGAAACACTTGTTGGTACCAAGTGCTTTTTGTTACGTCACAACAGTCGTTCAGTTGCATAACCACTTAAATGAGAATCAGTAATTAACTAGATATAATTTACCTTTTGCCATGACAACAATCATAGATTAAACTAACTCAATCTTCCCCCACTATATTTACCTCAGTATTAACATGTAGCGGAAACACTTGTTGGTACCAAGTGCTTTTTGTTACGTCACAACAGTCGTTCAGTTGCATAACCACTTAAATGAGAATCAGTAATTAACTAGATATAATTTACCTTTTGCCATTACAACAATCATAGATTAAACTAACTCAATCTTCCCCCACTATATTTACCTCAGTATTAACATGTAGCGGAAACACTTGTTGGTACCAAGTGCTTTTTGTTACGTCACAACAGTCGTTCAGTTGCATAACCACTTAAATGAGAATCAGTAATTAACTAGATATAATTTACCTTTTGCCATGACAACAATCATAGATTAAGCTAACTCAATCTTCCCCCACTATATTTACCTCAGTATTAACATGAAGAGGAAATACTTGTTGGTACCAAGTGCTTTTTGTTACGTCACAACAGTCGTTCAGTTGCATAACCACTTAAATGAGAATCAGTAATTAACTAGATATAATTTACCTTTTGCCATTACAACAATCATAGATTAAACTAACTCAATCTTCCCCCACTATATTTACCTCAGTATTAACATGTAGCGGAAACACTTGTTGGTACCAAGTGCTTTTTGTTACGTCACAACAGTCGTTCAGTTGCATAACCACTTAAATGAGAATCAGTAATTAACTAGATATAATTTACCTTTTGCCATTACAACAATCATAGATTAAACTAACTCAATCTTCCCCCACTATATTTACCTCAGTATTAACATGTAGCGGAAACACTTGTTGGTACCAAGTGCTTTTTGTTACGTCACAACAGTCGTTCAGTTGCATAACCACTTAAATGAGAATCAGTAATTAACTAGATATAATTTACCTTTTGCCATTACAACAATCATAGATTAAACTAACTCAATCTTCCCCCACTATATTTACCTCAGTATTAACATGTAGCGGAAACACTTGTTGGTACCAAGTGCTTTTTGTTACGTCACAACAGTCGTTCAGTTGCATAACCACTTAAATGAGAATCAGTAATTAACTAGATATAATTTACCTTTTGCCATTACAACAATCATAGATTAAACTAACTCAATCTTCCCCCACTATATTTACCTCAGTATTAACATGTAGCGGAAACACTTGTTGGTACCAAGTGCTTTTTGTTACGTCACAACAGTCGTTCAGTTGCATAACCACTTAAATGAGAATCAGTAATTAACTAGATATAATTTACCTTTTGCCATGACAACAATCATAGATTAAACTAACTCAATCTTCCCCCACTATATTTACCTCAGTATTAACATGTAGCGGAAACACTTGTTGGTACCAAGTGCTTTTTGTTACGTCACAACAGTCGTTCAGTTGCATAACCACTTAAATGAGAATCAGTAATTAACTAGATATAATTTACCTTTTGCCATTACAACAATCATAGATTAAACTAACTCAATCTTCCCCCACTATATTTACCTCAGTATTAACATGTAGCGGAAACACTTGTTGGTACCAAGTGCTTTTTGTTACGTCACAACAGTCGTTCAGTTGCATAACCACTTAAATGAGAATCAGTAATTAACTAGATATAATTTACCTTTTGCCATGACAACAATCATAGATTAAGCTAACTCAATCTTCCCCCACTATATTTACCTCAGTATTAACATGAAGAGGAAATACTTGTTGGTACCAAGTGCTTTTTGTTACGTCACAACAGTCGTTCAGTTGCATAACCACTTAAATGAGAATCAGTAATTAACTAGATATAATTTACCTTTTGCCATTACAACAATCATAGATTAAACTAACTCAATCTTCCCCCACTATATTTACCTCAGTATTAACATGTAGCGGAAACACTTGTTGGTACCAAGTGCTTTTTGTTACGTCACAACAGTCGTTCAGTTGCATAACCACTTAAATGAGAATCAGTAATTAACTAGATATAATTTACCTTTTGCCATTACAACAATCATAGATTAAACTAACTCAATCTTCCCCCACTATATTTACCTCAGTATTAACATGTAGCGGAAACACTTGTTGGTACCAAGTGCTTTTTGTTACGTCACAACAGTCGTTCAGTTGCATAACCACTTAAATGAGAATCAGTAATTAACTAGATATAATTTACCTTTTGCCATTACAACAATCATAGATTAAACTAACTCAATCTTCCCCCACTATATTTACCTCAGTATTAACATGTAGCGGAAACACTTGTTGGTACCAAGTGCTTTTTGTTACGTCACAACAGTCGTTCAGTTGCATAACCACTTAAATGAGAATCAGTAATTAACTAGATATAATTTACCTTTTGCCATTACAACAATCATAGATTAAGCTAACTCAATCTTCCCCCACTATATTTACCTCAGTATTAACATGTAGCGGAAACACTTGTTGGTACCAAGTGCTTTTTGTTACGTCACAACAGTCGTTCAGTTGCATAACCACTTAAATGAGAATCAGTAATTAACTAGATATAATTTACCTTTTGCCATTACAACAATCATAGATTAAACTAACTCAATCTTCCCCCACTATATTTACCTCAGTATTAACATGTAGCGGAAACACTTGTTGGTACCAAGTGCTTTTTGTTACGTCACAACAGTCGTTCAGTTGCATAACCACTTAAATGAGAATCAGTAATTAACTAGATATAATTTACCTTTTGCCATTACAACAATCAGAGATTAAACTAACTCAATCTTCCCCCACTATATTTACCTCAGTATTAACATGTAGCGGAAACACTTGTTGGTACCAAGTGCTTTTTGTTACGTCACAACAGTCGTTCAGTTGCATAACCACTTAAATGAGAATCAGTAATTAACTAGATATAATTTACCTTTTGCCATTACAACAATCATAGATTAAACTAACTCAATCTTCCCCCACTATATTTACCTCAGTATTAACATGTAGCGGAAACACTTGTTGGTACCAAGTGCTTTTTGTTACGTCACAACAGTCGTTCAGTTGCATAACCACTTAAATGAGAATCAGTAATTAACTAGATATAATTTACCTTTTGCCATTACAACAATCAGAGATTAAACTAACTCAATCTTCCCCCACTATATTTACCTCAGTATTAACATGTAGCGGAAACACTTGTTGGTACCAAGTGCTTTTTGTTACGTCACAACAGTCGTTCAGTTGCATAACCACTTAAATGAGAATCAGTAATTAACTAGATATAATTTACCTTTTGCCATTACAACAATCAGAGATTAAACTAACTCAATCTTCCCCCACTATATTTACCTCAGTATTAACATGAAGAGGAAATACTTGGTGGTACCATGCGTTTCTTGTTACGTCACTACAGTTGTTCAGTTGTACCACCACTTAAATGAGAATCACTAATTAACTAGACCTAATTTACCAATTGCCATGACAACAATCAGGGATTAAACTAACTCAATTTTAAAAAAATGAAATTCTAAGGACCTCTTCCAGCCTTCTGTTACTTGCCTGTCCCACTAAGACGGAATAACGGGCATCACAACCTTGTAGAACCATCTAGCTGACTACGACTTTCATTTCTTCCAACACAAATCTGGTGTGCATCCTCAGACGACTGTTTCTCATCCCTAATTATTAATATGGAACCTTAAGGACTAGTTTGGTAATCCTGAAGGGTCTGTCATGATGTACATGGCAGGGTAGTATTATTTCATTATTAAAGTTTGGAATCTGCAGTAATGGACATTTTTAAGAATATAATGAAGGTAAATATTGAAATTTCGGACGTGGATAAGATGGTAGGAATTGGGCGTCAGGCTAAAGTCAAGTACATCAAATCCCGTAAGAAAATATAGCCAGTATAACAATTTACAAAAATATGAACTGATTACAAATTACTTAAATTATTTATTTTTATAATTTATTAAATGGAATAAAAATTTATGTGATGAATTTAGTTAAAAATTTAAAACAAAGTTCAAGATTATACTATAATAGTGAGGATGGTTCCCTGTTGAGCCAAAACTATTTCGATAGGATCTATGGAGCTGCTTACTCTGCAGGCATGAAAATAATACCTAAATGTACGTAATAGAAGCAATTTGATAAGTAAACAACTTTAGTTTAATTATTCTGGTTATAAATTAAAAAGAGGAACAAAACTGAAATATGTCATTGCAAACAATTAGTAATTCTTTTATTTCTATTAATCCAACAACAGGTAATGTTTACTTAATTACTGTTCATTATTTCTCGTGACTGATTCACAGTTACAATTGGATGAAAAAATAACTGCAAGTATCAGCCATGATATACAGGGTGACCAAAGTTATATGCTCCACCCACTTTTTTCTTTAACGGCGGGAAATTTCGAAAAAATAAAAAACACGTAATTAATCATTTTTAGTCTAGTTTATTTTTAGTGATTGACCCATTTTTTTAAACCCCTGTATCTCGAGATACAGCATCCAACTTTTGTTTTTCAAATAGAACGTTATATTTATTGAAATCGGTTAGGTTTTTCAAAAGTTATGGCAATTTAAAATATGAAAAAAAAAAATTGTAGAGGTCTAACACAAACCCAATTAGTAAAAACAATTTCTTTTATTTTTGGACTAAAAAACGAGTATTGCGATTGTTGAAAACACGAACTGAAAATAGAGACTGATAATTATTCCAAGGTCAATGATTCCATAGCGATCTTGCGCAATCAGTTAGAGATTAGAAGGATGACAGGGGTGGGGCATTAATAACGCTTTTTATCTCAGATAATTATTTAATCTCTCTTTGTCCAACTTCTCACTAGTTATTAGAATAATACAAATAGTGGAGTCCACCATCTCATATCATTCCGACCGGTGCAGCTGTGCCACTTTGACACCTCTAGAGGAATCAACACCACCTGCTGGAATTACCTTACTTTCACCAACTACTGGTAAGTATTACCAACATTGCAAAGATTCCCTAATTAATCTTTCTCAGATATATCGATATCCGGAGGTATCTTCTAAAACTAAAAAGTAGTTGTAAGTCTATCTGTCTGTATGTATAACACTTACATACATAAATGAATAATCGTAGGGAGTTGAAAACTTACATTTCCCTTTGGCACCCACCAGTAGTTCCGTCTCTTACTGACCTGATCAGACAGTCCTAATTGGAAATAACCCTTCACTAAATAGATTAATAAACATGGAGCTACCTTAATTTTACTGTGGGTAAATTACTCTGTAATAATCTCGAAAAGTATTACAACGGATTACTTTACATTGTTACTACGCACATTGTACTCATGTTGGCCAACAACCTTTATTTGCCAAATTTTTTATGAGAAAAACACTATTATTAGCCCTTCAGGTAAAAAGGAGTAGACATATATTGCGATTGTCTCCAAACATAGTATATAAATTTAATACATGCAAATCAAAACATTTATTTACTAAATTTTCGAAATTCCAATCTAATTTATGGATTAAATCCGTAATAAATAAATATGTTTTTTAATTTAAACTCTAAGTTAGATCCTCGAGAACTTCAGAAGAAGCAGATTATCTTTCTTGCAAGTGTTGACGAATTGTTAATGAGTTAATAATTCAGCGGTAAGGGGTGATTAGAATTGAAATCGAAAGTATTAAAAAAGAAAAAAGTGTCAACTCTAGTAAAGAATACAGCTATAAAGGAGGATATGCCCTACATTATAAAGAAAATTTGGGAATTTTATCTTTTATAGAAAAAGAGAAAAAAATTGTCAAAGTTGGGTGTTTTTCAACGTTACTCTTTTTCGTGCAGTTTTTGACGATCAACCCTTATACAACTGTCCTGCCGGGACAGTTTTAATTATTTAAATAGTTCAAATTCATCTCAAGAACTAGATAGGGTTAAAGGAACTCTGTCTTCACCGGAAGAAAATCACATCTTAGGCAAGTAGAGCATCAGAGGAAGTGTCGGATAAGGAACTATTCTAAGGAGGAAACGATTTTTTAATTTTATGTGCGGCAAAATAGATTAGAGTGTCGGTAAATCAATTATTGTTGTCATCGGATATCCTAAAACCAGCTGTGTAGCTATAGCTATCTCTGGCAGTGAGTCTGTGTGGGTGTAAAACTAAAGTTTGGGGGGGGAATGATCTGTTTTAGTAAACATTCAGAGTCTGAAAAAGTCGTGTGTTTATACACACCAATATTTTTTTTTTTTTGTTTTAGTGTCAAAACGAGCTTGGCGGAAACCAGGAACAATATTCTGAAGGCAGAGGATCAGCTGATTATGTCGGCGGCCATATTGATACTGATCACACTCAGCCAGCTGATGTTGACTCCGTCAGCTTCCATTTTGACTGAAGTAATAAATGATGTAACACTTTTGAAGAATGAACTGAATACTTTCATGGCCAAAGATGGTAATACAACGGCAAGGTCAGCAAGTGGTAATTTTGTCCGTCCGCCAAAAGTAGTAGATACAACAATAATTAAAAATAAACTCCACGAATTACAAAATAACGTCACCAAATTGGCTGAGGCTATTTCTAATAAAAATCAAAATGTAGACGACATCAAAAATACGATTTCCTCATTGGAAAAACAAATAGAAGATCTAAGCAAACTTTTTGACAACAAAGATCGAGAAATTACGCAAACTCTAGAAAAGTTTCAAAAAATGTTATCAGATCTATTTGCTAAATATATTAATCTTCAAAAAGAGTTCGATAAATTACAAGATGAAGAATTTTTGGAAGCCATTAAACACAGATATTATCAACTAGCAGCGGTCAAATTTACAACTATGAAAAATGAGACTAGTGCCATAAATTTGGTACGAACTGTTTACGAAGAAATAGGCGATTTACTCACCATGTTGGAGTTTGCTGACAAAGTGGATGATTTGAAAAGAAAATTGTTAATTTACAAAACTATTGTCTATTCAAGCACTTTCCAGCATTGCCAGGACTGTAATTTTGAATTATTTTTAAACAAATTACTGGAAGTTTTTGCTAAGAACGAGATTACTGGAGAACAAAAGGAAATATTTTATAATACATTTACTCAATTAGATTATTTTGCCTTAATGTCCGGATTTGAATTATGTTTTCGCAGATCAATAAATCAATATCCAGAAAGGTTCAAGTCGATTGCCGAGAAATATTTCTTAATAGAACCTTTGCCGAGACATTATCATAAATTAGATACATACTATTCAAACTATTGCTATCTCATCGACTCTATTTACAGCATATTACAGTAGATCATTATATCAAATTGCCATACCAATACTAATTATGCCTGTAAATAACATGATTTTTTAGATGGTAACAATTTATCATTAACGCATGCAATTATGAAATACAATAAATATTATATAGTTTTATTTGCGAAGCTAATATGTATTGTGGTACTGGGTTCGATTCCTGGTCTTAGGTCTTGGATTTTATTTAATGGTTAATAAAAGAAATTTACAATAAAGTATGTTTGCTAATCGCCTCCGTCCACGACACCTAATTGGTAGTTGGACGTTAAGCCCCGCATGAATATTATATAATTTTGATTGGATTTCCGTTAATTTCCTCACCACAGTATTAAGATAAAGCGGAAAAACTTGTAGGTACCATGTGTTTCTTGTTACGTCAAAACAGTCGTTCAGTTGCATCACCACTTAAATGTGAATCACTAATTAACTAGACCTCGTTTACCAATTGCCATGACAACAATCAGGGATTAAACTAATCTTCCCCCACTATATTTACCTCAGTATTAAGATCAAGCGGAAACACGTGTTGGTACCATGTGTTTTCTGTTACGTCACAACAGTCGTTCAGTTGCATCACCACTTAAATGAGAATCACTAATTAACTAGACCTAATTCACCAATTGCCATGACTACAATCAGGGATCAAACTAAATCAATCTTCCCCCACTATATTCACCTCAGTATTAAGATCAAGCGGAAACACGTGTTGGTACCAGGTGTTTCTTGTTACGTCACAACAGTCGTTCAGTTGCATCACCACTTAAATGAGAATCACTAATTAACTAGACCTAGTTAACCAATTGCCATGACTACAATCAGAGATTAAACTTACTCAATCTTCCCCCACTCAGGCACTACACTGGGGCGGTGATAAAGGTAAGTTCTTATCCTAAATAAGAGGCAAAACAGCCTCAATTTAAAAAATCAATATTGTTCCAACCAATAAGTGAAGGTAAGCCGATCTATAAAATCATTTTAGATAAACTGCTAAGTATTAACAATTACTACGCGATGTTCGTTAGAACTGAACGATTACGGCCCATTCTCTTACTTACTGCAGTAAGAGAAATTAACGGTTCCAATTATCCACTTGAAGTACTAAATATGTGAGCAGTTTCATGGTGTTGCCGCATCGAGTCAACTTACATCCGGAGATTCTGGACAAATAAAGCTGCTGGTGTTTGTCATTGCCTGGTGATGGATAGTGTGGTCTATAACGCGAGAACACTATTCGGAGACCGGCAGTGCTGTGGAAATAGCTCGGGGCCGCTAATGACCTCAGATGCTAAGGCACCATAAATTGAGAAAGCTCAGGGTTATCATCTGCAGGACTGTTATCAACGAACCAAAATTCATTATGCACTGAGTTAATTCCCGCTATTATTACAAATTGGAGGGAATTTGGTTATTTTTGAAGTTTCTAAAAATCAAACTCAGGCCAATTCGTGAAGAAATACTTCTCATTTAAAGGAAGCACTCAGGAGACCCTAGAATTCTCGTGGTGAAGTTAGATTGCAATACTTGATCTTAAGAGCAAGTAGTGTACTTTAAACGGCCCCAGATTGGAGCTAACTATTGAGGAAAACAATAAAAGGAAATAGAGGCTGATAATATTTCATCATCTGTTAGATTAACGGGTGACAAGTTTCTGATATACAGACAGTGTTATTGCACAAATCGTCGCGCCAACATCTCTGACCAATCACTCTCTCTCTCTGGCAAGAAAGGTAAGTGCAAATTTCCTTTTTACTCTCCTTGACAGAACTTAACTCCATATCTTGCGCGATTATAGTGCTAAAAGCAGTCTCTTATTCGCAGTAAGTGGAAGTTTTGCGATCGCATATAACTAACCTCTCATATAACTAACCACAAATTGCAAAAATAATCAAGTATTTTGGCGAGGAGTAAATGCAGCTCTTGGGATGCAAGAATTAAACTTTTTGATGCAATAGTTTCGGCGACTCTTTTATATGGATCGGAAATCTGGGCTATGAATTACTTAAATGTGGCAGAACGAATCCATGTTAGGTTCTTCAAACAGTTACTATGCTGGTCTAAAAGTACACTAGATTATATAGTCAGATTAAAACGGATAGGTTGCCATTAAGTGTCCTTATTTTGAAAAGTATTTTTTGCTATTGGACTAAACTTTTGGCCATGTCAGAGGATAGGATGCCTAAACTTTGTTTCAATGCATTAAGGAAATTTGACATCTTAGATATAAAAAACACTGCACTAGAAATTGGTTCACCCAGCTGCGTCAATGGTTTTGTGTTGTAGGTGAATACGATTTAATTTATTGTAATGATTTAGATTATGTCAAAAGGGCAATACCAAACATATTGGAAAAATGGACCAACCATGTACAGTCGAACCTCGCTTAACGAGCATAATTCGTTCCAGAACCTTACTCGTTACGCGAAATACTCGTTAAGCGAAACAATTTTTTTCATATAAATTAAAATAAAAGGGGATAATTGCTAGATCAGCCACACTTACACCATTTTCTCGTTTCTCAATGATTTTACGTTTCAATTCTAACGTTATTTTAATTCTTTTCGAAGCCATTTTGTTAGAGGGATAACAAAATAAACACAATAATATTTAAACACAAATATCACTATATGGACTTCCTCTATACACCACTCATTCGGTGAAGTTCGGTTTCGACTGTATCAATGCATTAGATACGTGGAGAATATGAAACGCATATGCGTAAAAGGAATGACTAATCGAAGAATGCGCAGTTTTCGATGAGTCAGCGAAATGTCATTGGAAAACTATCGTTATGCGAAACATCGCTCGCTATAAGAATCAATTTGTTTTACTCGTTATGCGAATTACTCGTTAAGAGAGGTGCTCGTTATGCGAGGTTCCACTGTACTTAGTTTGGATGTTCAGCGAGCGGTCAATTCCAGTTACAATTATATTTATAGAGATATAAGTGGTTTGGGAGTATCAGAGGAATATCTAAAATATAATTGCGCAATTGACAAACTACTTTGTAATTAGCCAGTTAAGAGTGTCCCAGCCATAAGGTAATTAAAATATGGTTTAGAAATGGTGGATATCATGCAATAAATGCTGACTCCCACTGTTCATTGTGTAACCTGTACAGATCAGAAAGTATGGAACATATCTTGGATCCAGTGCCCCTATTTATGATCCTATCAGGAAACATTATTTACCTCAAGTACTGCACAATAAAAATAAAATGAATTTATACCGAAAATTGCTAATAATTGTGTCTCTTGCACCATCTGAATAAACTGTACTATTTTATTATTGAGGCCCTAAAAATAAGATCGTTTATTCTAAATGAATGAACATCGCTCGCTATAAGAATCAATTTGTTTTACTCGTTATGCGAATTACTCGTTAAGAGAGGTGCTCGTTATGCGAGGTTCCACTGTACTTAGTTTGGATGTTCAGCGAGCGGTCAATTCCAGTTACAATTATATTTATAGAGATATAAGTGGTTTGGGAGTATCAGAGGAATATCTAAAATATAATTGCGCAATTGACAAACTACTTTGTAATTAGCCAGTTAAGAGTGTCCCAGCCATAAGGTAATTAAAATATGGTTTAGAAATGGTGGATATCATGCAATAAATGCTGACTCCCACTGTTCATTGTGTAACCTGTACAGATCAGAAAGTATGGAACATATCTTGGATCCAGTGCCCCTATTTATGATCCTATCAGGAAACATTATTTACCTCAAGTACTGCACAATAAAAATAAAATGAATTTATACCGAAAATTGCTAATAATTGTGTCTCTTGCACCATCTGAATAAACTGTACTATTTTATTATTGAGGCCCTAAAAATAAGATCGTTTATTCTAAATGAATGAACATCGCTCGCTATAAGAATCAATTTGTTTTACTCGTTATGCGAATTACTCGTTAAGAGAGGTGCTCGTTATGCGAGGTTCCACTGTACTTAGTTTGGATGTTCAGCGAGCGGTCAATTCCAGTTACAATTATATTTATAGAGATATAAGTGGTTTGGGAGTATCAGAGGAATATCTAAAATATAATTGCGCAATTGACAAACTACTTTGTAATTAGCCAGTTAAGAGTGTCCCAGCCATAAGGTAATTAAAATATGGTTTAGAAATGGTGGATATCATGCAATAAATGCTGACTCCCACTGTTCATTGTGTAACCTGTACAGATCAGAAAGTATGGAACATATCTTGGATCCAGTGCCCCTATTTATGATCCTATCAGGAAACATTATTTACCTCAAGTACTGCACAATAAAAATAAAATGAATTTATACCGAAAATTGCTAATAATTGTGTCTCATCTGAATAAACTGTACTATTTTATTATTGAGGCCCTAAAAATAAGATCGTTTATTCTAAATGAATGGTACCTTTAAAAGCTGCTATTCATTTGGAATAAACTATTTAGAAACTATATGCAGAGAACACTATTTGTTATTTCTTATTATTATTATATTTGCATTGTTTTAATATTATTTTCTATTTATTAATATTATTTTTCTTTTAAACTGAAATTGGAACAGTTATTTTAGTTATTATGTCAGCTGTCAATTTATTTTAGTTTATATATTTTATTTACTTTTTAGTATTTAGCACAGAACCTCTGTAATGTGACAACACGAAATACAGAATTTTTTCTATTCTATTCTATTCTATAACTAAGCTCTTGGTGCGGATATTTATTATACTATTTCCTGTTTTCGTAAAAGTGTAAAGTGTAAAAGTACCGGTGAGTTCTTTCTATTTTTACGGTATTTCTTCTAATATGCGTCGCTATGGTTTTCTTTATAAATCAATATTAGAAGAAGCTAGGTGGGGGAATAAGCTCGGGATCCACTCTAACGTGCCTATTTAGTGATGGGTCATACTGTTATAAAGATCCGGTTTTGATACTACGTCCTTTTGATGAATCATTTTGAGATTTCTCATTTCCTTCGCGGAAGATAGATAAATAAACATTATTATGAATACATATAAAAATTAAAAACATGGAATTCCAATAGGTTAAGATGGGATGGATAGAGAATGCGGGAAAAACAGATGGGAAAACCTGCAGCCAGAATTTCCTTAAGAAAGCAACTGAAAGAAGAATAAATTTAGCTTTCGAGCGATTTGGTAAGTGCGACAAGAAAGTGTCAACATCTGCCCAACGGAAATGGGCATCTTTGGATTATAGAGATTTCCTTCAAACGATTTCCTCCAGATCTTGGTCTGCGTATTTTGTACGTCACGATCTGAAGCTTCAAGAAGAGAAAATTCTTCTTCCGGCACTTTCAGGGTTGAGTTCCTCCCATTTCATTGTGATACTTATTGCACCATCTTCTTTTCGAAAATGTGGTCATGTTCCGAGGTAGTACGTTGGGCGTCCCACAAAAATGAGACCCTTCCTAATTGATCTTAAGAGCTTTAATATGAAATGGATTGCAATCAGAGACTGGCTTGAAATGCATCAATAATTAACTTTGATATTGGTTGAATTAAGCTAGAAAACCGTCAAATCTATTTTCTATCCTTTATTTTGTATTTTATTAGAATTTTGGTTTAATTAATACTCGTATAACAAGGTTTCTGAACAGGGATTGGTTATCCCGTTAAGGCCATTATTTTTCTAATTGCTTCCTTGCACATAGCGGGCTCATATCCCGGAATAAAGCTATGTCTTCATGTTTGTGAACAGACAGACACATGGACGAATTTCAGAAATATATTTTATCGTATTCATGGACCTGGAGAGGTTGTATTTCCGGTCGATCTCCCTCACTGCTCTCTCACAGATCCTTTTAGCTCCCAAAAAGCCAGTGGGTGCCTCTATCTGGTGGGATCCACAGATCTCAGAATTATTTTTTTTAAATTAAGGATTCAAATTGGCGAGGAATCGGTCCAAAGAAAGAAACAACAATTCGTCTTTTTGCCATAGTTTTGACAAATAAATTGTCTTCTTCAGGGCGTGGCTATGCTGGTTGAGTTACAGAAAACTAAGAGCCAGAACTGGAGTACAGATATATATATATATATATATAGCGGGATTTACACGGGAATTTTAGTACTGACTATGGGACAGATACAATAGACTAATAACAATGTTCAGTTTGACAAAAAAGTGAAATAGATACTGGGAAATTTCTTTTAATACAAGAGAAATTATGTCCTGGCGCAAAAACATTCGTTGGCATTCCACTTATCCGTGGACGTCATCAATGTGTGGCAACCGCAATTGGCGGTTAGAGTGCGGAGTGCTTTTCGGGAGGAGTCTGTGAAAAGGGCCAGAAAAAGACAGAGCGCTTCCTCCTTTACAGGACACTTATTATGGAGGACATAGATGATAGCAGTTCGCTTTTTGGACATATAGCCAACGTGCAATTAAATTTTAGAGACCTTAGCTGGCTCTTTAAAATTCGAGCCGAGCTACTCAGACTATTCAGTGTCCCGTAGTTGGAGCGGCCAGGTGATGATAGCATGTGCCCTCCTTGAGGATAAAGGAGGATCTTTACCATTTCCTGGCTATATGTCCTACTCTAGGTGAACTCTGACTCCAGATCATGGGGAATTTTAGTCTTTCTGGCCATTATATTGTTGATTTGCTGCCCACCTTTGATTATCTTCACTGATCACTTTTGCTAAGAAAGCCTGAATTGTAACACATAAAATTATAAATGAAGAGAGTACAATTTAAATATCTTTTATTTATTATTTTTGTTTCAACTCTCAAGAAGTTTGCTTTATTTTGTTCTTTTTTTTATTTTTTTTTTAATTTTTAAAAAATGCCAACTCCTGCAGACGGTCATAAGCCATGCAATTTCCTAAATTTTGTATTTTGTACTATTATTTCTTTATTTTAAAAATAAAGGATTAACTAATTATAATATAATTACAAATTATAGCAACAGGCTAAGTTCGACATATCTGTTCTAACTGTGTTGTTCTATTTTACTAATGTGGCACATTTCTAGAAAATTTCGTTTGTATTTTTTCTTTTCCCTATCGAGTACTGTCGCATTCTGAAAGTCAAAAATTGTGTTTGTTGTCAATGTGGTGTCTGAGTAGCGCGGTGGAATTGTCCTCTTTTTTTTTGTCTTACGATCATTTTGATGCTGGTACAAACTTGCCTTAGATATTGACTTCTCTGGCCTACATAACAACTGTCACACTCTTGGCAATTTATTTTGTAAATGATGTTGGATAGTTTGTCTGTTTGAATTTTGCTCTTTGTTTTGGTGAAAAATTGTTTAATGGTGTTGCCCGATTTCCATGCGGGGATTATGTTGTCATGCTGTGAAATAGTTTGTTAATTTTCTCCTACAAGGTGTTAATGTAAGGGAAAGCAATGTAAAATGTTTCGCAGGAGGTTCTTGACAGTCGGAGGGAAGTGTTTGTAAGTTAGCGTTTGGTCTTCTATTTATTAATTTAGGGAGACTATAGATAAGGGGCTTTTGGGATAACCATTGGTGGTTAAGATAGTTGTTTTTTTTATTTTTGTTCATTTCTTTGAATTTATCATCGCTGATTGTCACAACTTTTCTGTAGAGGGAGATAAAAAAGTTCAGTTTTTGGTGTAAAGGTTGTTTGAAATGGTAGTGTAAGTATCTGTCAGATCTGCAAGGTTTGGTGTACCCAGTCAGTGATGATAGTGTCAATGTCAGTTCGTATTAGTAACAGATCTAAGAAAGGGATTTCACTATTTTTTTCTGTTTTAACTGTAAAGTTCAGTCTGGGATGGAATGAATTAAAAATGTGCAGTATTTCATTAATCTTTTCTTTAGGGACAGCAGTTAAGTGATCATCGACATATTCGTACATAAATGGTACTTTAAATGTATGTTGTTGAAAGCAAGTATCAAGTAAGGTACATAAGTATCAAAGGTAAGTTCTTATCCTGGATGGAGGAATATACAGCCTCGATTTGAGATCATTTTGCTGTTCCAACCAATAAGTGAAGATCAGCCTTCTTCTACAAAATCATTTTAGATAATCTGCTAAGTATTAGCAATTACTACGCGATGCTGGTTAGAACAGAAGGATTACAGCACATTCTCTTACTTACTGCAGTAAGAGAAGTTTACGGTTTATTACAATAATATACAATAAATTATATTATTTTACTTCGATTTTCCACCGCAAGTAGTTCTGTCATTATGATGCAGCTTCCCACGGCTTGCCGAAATTTTTGTTGTATGTAGTTCATAGGGGTTTTTGGTTTATCCTATAATTGTCTAACGTTTTTGTATTAACCGAAATTTCCAACATCTATTTCACTATTTTGTCAAACTGAACATTGTAAATTAGTCTATTGAATCTGTCCCATTGTCAGTACTAAAATTCCAGTGTAAGTCCCGCTATATCTATATATAACTGTTCTCCAGTTCTGGCTCTTAGTTTTCTGTAACTCAACAAACCCAAGTTTTCAGTAATTAAAAAAAATTATTGTATTTTTTTTTTTTTTATGATTTAAGGCGCGTCAACAGCTGAGGTTATTAGCGCCCGGAACTTTTTTCAGTGCTCTGCCGGCCTCCGGACAGTGTTCTCTCGTTACAGACAACACTGTCCATCAGCGGACAGTGAGCTGTAAGAAGCTCCTAGGAAGAGAAAATCTAAGGGTTAGCAGCTGGATTCGAACCCGGGACTTCCGCGTGGGAATCGAGTACGCTAACCGCATAGCTAATCCCCCCTGTATTCTATTTATTTATTTTATTTTTATATTACTGATCTTTCAATTCTCGAAATTGTTTGTACTTTTGTATTTGTAATATCCAGGCCCTGAAGAAGGCAATATATTTGTCGAAACGTTGGCGAAAAAGACGAGTTGATGTTTTTCTATTTGGACCGATTCCTTAATTTAATATTTTACTGTCACTAAACCAATAATATATTCATTATTAGTTTCCTATTTTGGTATTTATCTAAGAAGATTTGCCAAATGTTTCGCAAACTGTAGTTATAAGTGTTCACATCCGATTCTGTTTTGACTTTGTTTTAGAAAGTGCTAAGGTAGACGAATTTGGGCTCACAAGATCAGGAAGCTGGGATCACAGCTGATAATGGAGGCGCACCTATTGATGCTGCTGTTAATCGGCCAGTTGAGATTCACCATGGCAGCTTCCGACGTAATTGAAGATCAATTGAGATTATTGCAAATTAATATCAGTACTTTTTGGGATAATGCACCTATACAAGAATCATCCAGTTTGAATGAAACGACTCTTCGCACTTTTTTAAGACTGCCTGAATTAATAATTAACGATGTACTTCAGAAATTACAAAAGAATGTTACCATATGGATGGAGGAATTAAATAGAAGCAAACAAGCTGCAGACGCCATCAAAGTCAGGATTGTCGAATCGGGAAAAACATTAGAGGATTTAAAGGCACTGTTCGACCCAAAGTTTCAAAACAGTACTCTACAGTTATTAGGAAATATGACTCTTTTTTTTGCTCAAAATCAAATTCATGATCAACAGCAGGCTAAAATAAATTTAGAGCAAGATGAGATAGAATTTATAGAGGCCATAAAACATAAATACTATCAACTCGCTGCTGTTAAATTTATTGCCATAAAAAATGAAAGTAAAGCTACTGAATTGATAAGAAAAGTTTATAGACAATTGGATAATGTAGACTGTCTGTTAAATTTTACTGATAATCTAAATAATATGAATAAAACTTTGTTAGTTTATAGAACATTTTTTAATATTTTGGGCGGTTTCAATTTAATTGAAACATGTAAATTCTTTAAAACTCGGATGAAACTTTATTATGATTTAGAACATAAGAAGATGACTAATGATTCGCTGGATGCTGCCAATAAATTGTTATCAGAGTTTGATGAGATAATGGATAAACGGTTACTTCTCATAACCGTTGGGTTCAAACAGGATTTAATTGTTAAAATAAAATTACACAATGGATTATACATGCCTGCTAGTTATGTATATAATGTAACCAATCGATACATCGATGTACAGCAGTACAGGAGATGGGGTAGAAGGACAGCTGTACTCTCTTGTTATCCGATCGACTGTATGTAGATTGATTTTATGTATCGATATATTATATTTAATGTATTATATAATGGGATGAATAAAATAATGAATTACAACATTTATTTAAAACTATTCCCTTCTCTTTTTTGTCTGAAACTTTTAAACAGTGGATCGATCCCTAGAAGGAACTGGTTCAGCAAGTACTTCAGGGATACTGGAGTCGCTGGGAGTATCCCAGGCTATCAATTTGGTAAACAATCCATACTGTTATAATTACGAGGATCGTTTGAAAAGTCCGTGCAAAAATAAAAACTACTTAATTTTTTGGGGTAAACCTTTTTTATTTTTCAACATAGTCTCCTTTTAGGCTTATACACTTCGTCCAACGCTGCTCTAGTTTGTTGTTCTCTTCCGAATAATAGGATTTGTCCAAGTCTGAAAAATAGCCATTCGTTTCTGCAATCACCTCCTCGTTTGAATAAAATCTTTTTCCCGCCAGCCATTTCTTCATATTGGGGAACAAATAGTAGTCCGAGGGAGCCAAGTCTGGAGAATAGGGGGGATGTGAAACGAGTTGGAACCCTATTTCCATTAATTTTGCGACCACAACTGCTGAGGTGTGAGCTGGTGCGTTGTCGTGATGGAAAAGGACTTTTTTGTGGGCCAATCGTGGGCGTTTTTCTTACAGCTCGGTTTTCGAACGGTCCAATAACGATGAATTATATGCACCTGTAATAGTTTTACCCTTTTCCAGATAGTCGATGAGGATTATTCCTTGCGAATCCCAAAAGACAGTCGCCATAATCTTTCCGGCCGAAGGAACGGTCTTCGCCTTTTTTGGCGCAGATTCCCCCTTGGTAACCCATTGTTTAGATTGTTCTTTGGTCTCAGGAGTGTAGTGATGTATCCATGTTTCATCCACAGTGACGAAACGACGCTTAAAGTCCTGCGGATTCTTCTGGAACAGCTGCAAACCGTCCTTGCAACACTTCACACCATTTCGTTTTTGGTCAAGCGTGAGCAATCGCGGCACCCATCTTGCGGATAGCTTTGTCATGGTCCAAATGTTGATGCAAAATATTATGTACCCGTTCATTCGAGATGCCCACAGCACTAGCAATCTCACGCACCTTCACTCTTCTGTCATCCATCACCATATCATGGATTTTATCAATGATTTCTAGAGTAATAACCTCAACAGGGCGTCCAGAACGTTCAGCGTCACTTGTGCCCATATGGCCACTCCGAAAATTTTGAAACCACTTATAAACTGTTCTAATCGAAGGTGCAGAGTCACCATAATGTTTATCAAGCTTCTCTTTACTCTCCTGAGGCGTTTTGCCTTTCATAAAGTAGTGTTTAATCAACACACTTTTAAAATCACTCGACTTCCTCGATTCAAACGAATGCCAAACACAAAGAAATAGACCGATCTGGCTGAAACTTGGTGTGTGTTCTTCCAAGAGATGCTACTAACTAAACATAACCTCGATACGCGCCAGTAGTGCTATCTCTCTGACTTTGCACGGACTTTTCAAACGACCCTCGTATTACTCAAAGAATGTATCTACAACATGCTGAGATAGCTTCGTCTAATCTATAGACAAACTGTAACCTCAAAATTCTATCAACGCTGCCACTGCAACAACTGGGGTGATAGTCAACTACTGACCGTTTTTAGGCACCATTCCAAAGTTAAGCAAATGCCTATTTCTGGCCAAGTACGAAACTCCTAACAATTACTTGTCCCAACAAATCTTCTTACTTTACTTTCAAGGTCAAGGAATACTAATAACTTTTTATCCTCTGTCCGCAATCCCCTGTCTAGTACCGCAATACATCTTAGCTGTGCGGGTCTAGCCTCTAACCGCTCGGCTATCGTGGCGCCTATCGGGGCATCAATGGCTAATGTCATAGCAAATTATTGAGTATAAAAAAAAAAAAAAAAAACTAATGAGTGAAAATCATTTCATTTATTTTTGGACTAAAAAACGGAAATTGCGATTGTTGAAAACACGAACCGAAAATAGAGACCAATAATTATTTCAAGGTCAGTGATTTTACAGCGATCTTGCGCAATCAGTTAGAGATTGGAAAGATGTTATTGGTGGGGTAATTATCTCAATAACAAAAGTTAGATTGGTGGTGTGCATCCGTTCTATCCCTCTCACATCATTCTGGCCGGAATCTCTGTTCGTGCGTACAGGTGTGCCACTTTGTCATCTCTAGCGGAATCAACACCACCTGCTGGAGCTACCTTACTTCCTCTTACAGCGGGTAAGTGCTACCAACTTTTCAAAGTTTGTCCAATTCATTTCTCTCCAGAAATATCGATATCCGGAGGTATTTTCTAGAACCAAAGTGTTTCTATCTGTCTGTATGTAAAATATTTTGACAAACGATTAAACACAGGAAGCTGAAACCTTGTATTTCCCTTTGGCTCCCACCAGCAGTTCCGTCCGTCTCTTACTGACCTGATCTAGTCCCAATCAGAAGTAACCCTTTACTAAATAGATTATCCAATTATTCTCTGTAATTATCTCGAAAACTATCACAACTATTGTTATTACACACATTGCACTCACGTTGGCCAATAACATTTAATTGCCAAATTTGTTATGAGGAAAACACTATTATTAGCCCTTCAGGAAAAACAGAGTGAACATGCTTGCCCTAAAAGTACCATTTCTGTATAATGTACAGCCCTGTGGTCTTCAGTGTATAAAGGAAGGATTAATTTTTCATTTTATTTCCGAGTTAAAAAAATATATCCCCCGCCGGAAGTGTACCTCTATGCTGTGTGGGCATTTCTTATATCAGAGTTCCTTTCTAAACTACTTCCGGCGATTGTTTCTAAATTTCGTTTATAAATAACATATACACGCTAATTTCTGTCATTTAGAGTTTTATTCTGTTTTAAATAAATATAATTTGCAACTAAAACTCCCTCATAGACCCTCGAGAATGTTAGAAGGTGAACAATAACCCACTTGTGATTGTTCAAGACATTAATTGTCTAAGTTAATTAAGTCAGTGATAAGGTAAGAGGTTACTTAAGATTACGATAGAAATCGAAAGTTAAAAAAGACAAAAGTTGTCAACAGCAGCAATAAAGAATTTATTAATTAATAAGAATAAAAAAAAGTACTGCTCTTAAAAGACAATCTGTCCTCGTGATCTCCTCTCAAGTGAACAGGGTGACTAACAGTCTAATGTTTTGGAGTGTTACCACTGGAGTAACTTCACCACTCGTTTCCTTATCATTTGTTACTCTGTTATCATTGTTACTCTATTGTATCATAAATAAAAGCAAAAAAAAAAAAAATACCTGTTCAACTTGAATTGATTAAAAGAACACTGGCCACCGGAAATCACTAAATTCCAAGATAGGTAGAGTAAAGGAGCTAATGTCACTTAAGGAATTATTTACAAAAACCATCAAATTTACAGTTATTTACGAGGTAAAACTTAATAAATAGTCAGTAAATCAATGATTGTTTCTGACAGTATTAAAATATTGTAGACACAACCAAAAGGTCATATCCTACGAACAGCTGTATAGCTTTAGCTACCTCTGGTAATGAGTCTGTGTGGGTGTAAAACTAAATTTAGGAGGGAATCTTCAATTTTAGTAAACATACAGAGTCTGAAAAAGTAGAGTGTTTATTCTCAACCATTTTATTTTATTTTTTCAGTTTTAGAACGGGCTTGACGGAAACCAGGAACAATATTCTGAAGGCAGAGGATCAGCTGATTATGTCGGCGGCCATATTGATACTGATCACACTCAGCCAGCTGATGTTGACACCATCAGCTTCCATTTTGACTGAAATAATAAATGATGTAACACTTTTTAAGAATGAACTGAATACTTTCATAGCCAAAGATGGTAATACAACGGCAAGGTCAGCAAGTGGTGAGTTTGTCCGTCCACCAAAAGTAGTAGATACAACAATAATTAAAAATAAACTCCACGAATTACAAAATGACGTCACCAAATTGGCCGAGGCTATTTCTAATAAAAATCAAAATGTAGACGACATCAAAAATAGAATTTCCACAATAGAAAAACAAATAGAAGATCTAAGCAAACTGTATGACGACAAAGATCGAGAAATTACGCAAACTTTAGAGAAATTTCAAAAAATGTTATCAGATTTATGGGCTAAATATAAAAATCGTGAACTAGAGATCGCTAAATTACAATATGAAGAATTTTTGGAAGCCATTAAACACAGATATTATAAATTTGCAGCTGTTAAATTTGTTACTATGAAAAATGAGACTAGTGCTATAAAATTAATAAGTCGCGTTTACGAAGAAATAGGCGATTTACCCTTTATACTGGAGTTTGCTGACAAAGTGGATGATTTGAAAAGAAAATTGTTAACATACAGAACTATTGTCAATTCGAATACTTTCCGACATTGTCTAGGATGTAATATAATATTAACTTGTAATAAGTTGCTGGAAGTTTTGGACAGCCACAAGATTACTGGAGAACTAGAGGAAATTTATTCCAATTCCTTTGATCTATTAAAGTACTTCGCCATGTCGTCCGAATTCAGCAACTGTATGCGAACCTCAATGAAGAAATATCCTGGAAGGGTCAAGTTCCTTGTGGAGAGATATTGCTTATCAGATGACCGATCTGGGCATTTAGCTATGTCAGGAATACATGATTATTCAGGCTATTGCTATCCCATCGATTCTGTTTATAGCTTACTACAGTAGATCATTATAGCAAATTGCCATACCTGATTATAACTATTTAAATTTAGAAATTTCAAAATGATGTAGGGGAAATATTATGAGATTATATTCAGTGTTATCATCGGCAGGACTGTTATCAACAAACCTAAATTGATTATGCACAGAGTTAATTCCAGCTATTATCCACTGTAACCAAAACTTAGTTTTAAAAGTTAAGTATAAAGGATGATTAGACGCCAAATGGTACACAGATCAGCAAATACCCATCATTTCATTCATACTTCATTGATATCATTTAAGTCATTTTAATGCATTAACTTTTCATTAATATTGTTTAGAATTTATATGATGTCATGGACCCTGATGCTGGCCACTTCATTTATAATAAACTTTTTGTGAAAATGATAATAAAATGTATACTTCATCTTCTTAATTAAATAGAAGCTTATTTTAACTCTATTCCAAATTATTTTTCTAATTGACCTCTATTATACCCTTTATTCTGTGTAATCACATACACATGCACATTAAACTAGAAAAAAGACAAAGGTAGAGCTGGTTATTATTTAAATTTGAATCACGAAATTAGAACAAAATTTGAATCTTCAATTCGTCTAACAGAAGTACGCCATTCCGATGACATACAAGTGCTTATTTCAGGCCAAGTAAGACAACCCCCAACAATTACTTGACTCAACAAATCTTCTTACTTTACTTTCAACGCCAGAAATACTAATAACTTTTTATCCTCTGTCCGCAATCCCCTGCCTAGTACCGCAATACATCTTAGCTTTGCGGGTCTAGCCTCTAACCGCTCGGCTACCGTGGCGCCTAGCAAACATACTTTACTATAAATTTCTCGTATTATCCATTAAATGTATAGACCGGGAATATAGCCTAGTAACGCAATATATCTTAGCTTTGCGGGTCTAGTCTAGCGAGACTAGTAATTATTCTAAGGTCAATCCTTTACAGTGATCTTGTGCAAACAGCTTCTGATAGGTGGTTGGTAAAGGTGGGGCATTAATTATACATTTATCTCAAGATATTTATCTCAATGGCTAATAACAAAAGTTAGATGGGTGGGGGTCCATCCACTTCATCGCTCCTACAACATTCTGACCAAAATCTGTGTACGTGCGTGCAGGTATGCCAGTTTGACATCTCTAGCAAAATCAACACCACCTGCTGGAGTTATCTTACTTTTATTGCGGGTAAGTGCTACAGACATTTCAAAGTTTGTCTAAATCATTTCTCTCCAAAAATATCGAAATCTGGAAGTATCTTCTAAAACCAAAAAGTCTATCTGTCTGTGTGTAAAGTATTTTGACAAACGAATAATCGCAGGAAGTTGAAACCTTGTATTTCCCTTTGGCTCCCACCTTCAGATCCGTCTACAAATCAAATAAGTATCGATTAAGTAAATCTTTATTAAATACATTATCCAATTATTCTCTGTAATTTTCTCGAAAATTATTTCTACGGATTACGAGTAGTTTACCTTTTTACTAAATACTCATACTATTTTACTCATGTTGGTCTGCAACATTTAATTGCCAAATTTTTTATGAGATAAATATAATTATTAGCCCTCCAGGGAAAACGGAGTAAACACGCTTGCCCTAAAAGTACCATTTCTGTATAATGTACAGCCCTGTGGTCTTCAGAGTATAAGGGAAGGATTAATGTGTCATTATATTATTGAGTTTAAACAATATCTACAGCCGGAAGTGCACCACTATGCTGTGTGGGTATTTCCTATATCGGTGTTACTTTCTAAACTGCTTCCGGCGATTGTCTCTAAGTTTCATGTAAAAAATTTTAATTTTTTTATAAATTTTCTTATTTTCAATGTGATTTAGAGTGTTAATCAATACTAAATAATTATGTTCTGTAATGCAAAGTCTAAGATAGCTGCATCAGAATTTTAGAAGGAGAAAAATTGTTCGAGACATTAGTTCTTTAAATTCAATGATAAGATAAGAGGATACTTAAGATTACAATCGAAATTGAAAGTAATAAAAGACAAAAAGTGTCAACAGCAGTAAACAATGATTTAATTATTTCAAACAAACCGGTTAAACTAGAACCGGATGGAAGATCTCGATCACCGGAAATACCTAAATTCTTAGGCAACTAGAGCATTAAAGGAAATATCGTTTGAGGAACTAGTCTCAGGAACAAACGATTTGATAGTTTTTTATGCGATAAAACTAATGCGCGTCGATATATCAATGATTGTTTTTGATAGAATTGAAATATTGTGGCCACCAATAAAATCGGTCACCGGATATCCTAAAACTAGCTGTGTAGCTATAGCTATCTCTGGCAGTGAGTCTGTGTGGGTGTAAAACTAAAGTTTGGAGGGAATGTTCAGTTTTAGTAAACATTCAGAGTCTGAAAATATAGAGTGTTTATTCTCAACAATATTTTATTTTTTTTAGTTTTAAAATGAGCTTGGCGGAAACCAAGAACAATATTCTGAAGGCAGAGGATCAGCTGATTATGTCGGCGGCCATATTGATACTGATCACACTCAGCCAGCTGATGTTGACACCATCAGCTTCCATTTTGAAGAATGAACTGTATACTTTCATGGCCCAAGATGGTAATAGAACGGAAATGGCAACAAGTGGTGAGTTTGTACGTCCGCCAAAAGTAGTAGATACAACAATAATTAAAAATAAACTCCACGAATTACAAAATAATGTCACCAAATTGGCTGAGGCTATTCTAAATAAAAATCAAAATGTAGACGACATCAAAAATGTAATTTCCGCAATGGAAAAAGAAATAGAAAATCTAAACAAACAGAATGACGACAAAGATCGAGAAATATCGCTAACTCAAACGAAATTTCAAAATATAATTTCAGATTTATTGGCTAAATACATAAATCGTGAACAAGAGATCGCTAAATTAAAATATGAGGAAGCCATTGATCATAGATATTATCAATTCGCAGCGGTCAAATTTGTAACCATTGAAAATGAGACTAGTGCCGAAAATTTGGTACGAAGCGTTTACGAAGAAATAGGCGATTTACCCTCCATGTTGGAGTTTGCTGACCATGTGAATAATTTGGAAAGAAAATTATTAATTTACAGAGCTATCGCCAATTCAAATAGTTTCCGATATTGCCTAAACTGTAATATTATATTAACTTGCAAAAAATTGCTGGAAGTATTGGATAGCAACAAGATTACTGGAGAATTAAAGAAAAAAATTTCCAATACACTTATTCTATTTAATGCAATCATCAGAAAGAATCTATTTGGATTCTGTATTCGCAATTCAATGAAGGAAGATCCAGAAACCGTCAAGTTCTTTGTGGAGCGATTTTGCTTGTCAGGACTACAATTTGGAATTTTAGCCAAGTCAGGAATACATGATTATTCAGGATATTGCTATCCGATCAATTCTATTTATAGCTTATTACAGTAGATCTATATCTAATCGCCATATCAATGTTAACACCTTGATGTCATACCTGTAAATAAAATTTTTTTTTAGATGTTAACAATGTTACGCTCGTTCAATTATGAAATGCAATAAATACTATATCATTTTGATTGGATTTCCGTTCATTTCCTCACCACAGTATTCAGATGAAAGCAGAAACACTTGTTGGTACCATGTGTTTCCTGTTACGTCACAACAGTCATTCAGTTGCATCAGCACTTAAATGAAAATCACTAATTAACTAGACCTAATTTACCAATTGCCATGACAATAAACAGAGATCAAACTAACTCAATCTTCGCCCACTATATTTACGTCAGTATTAAGATGAAGCGGATACACTTGTTGGTACCATGTGTTTCTTATTACGTCACAACAGTCGTTCAGTTGCATCACCATTTAAATGAGAATCACTAATTAACTAGACCTAGTTTACCAATTGCCATGACAACACTCAGGGATGAAACTAACCCAATCCCCCCCCACTAAAGGTAAATTTTTATCCTTGATGAGGGGCAAAACAGCCTCAATTTGAGGACATTTTGTTGTCCCAACCAATAAGTGAAGATAAGGCGATCTATAAAATCATTTTAGCAATTACTACTCGATGCTGGTTAGAACTGAACGTCTACAGCACATTCTCTTACTTACTGCAGTAAGGGAAATTTACGGTTTATTACAATAATAGAAAATAAATTGTATTATTTTATTTCACTTATCCACAGGAAGTACTAAATATGTAAGCGGATGCACGGAGTGGCCGCATCGAGTGAACTTACATCCGGAGATCTGGACTTTGTAAAGTCCCTTGCCAAGTTAACTTGTACAAATAAAGCTGCTGGTGATTCTCATTGTCAGGTGATAATTAATGTGGTCTGTAACTAGAGAACACTATCCGGAAGCCGGTAGTGCTCGGAAAAAAAGCTCGGGGCCGCTAATGACTTCAGATAATATGGCACCATAAATTGATAAAGCTCAGGGTCAATATTGTGACGTTATATGCAGTGTTACCATCTGCAGGACTGTTATCAGCTTACTAAAATTGATTGAGTTAATTCCCGCTATTATTACAAATTGGAGGGAATTTGGTTATTTTTGAAGTTTCTAAAAATCAAACTCAGTCCAATTCGTGAAGAAATACTTCTAATTTAGCGGAAGAACTCTGGATTCAAGAAATCTTGAAGTTAGATTGCAATACTTGATCTTAAGAGCAAGTAGTGTTCTTTAAACGGCCCCAGATTGGAACCAACTATTGAGGAAAACAATAGCAGAAAATAGATGCTGATAATATTTCGTCATCTGTTAGATTATCAGCTGAACTAACTGACCGGGTCACTTTTGGGCTGCACAGTGATTCTGAGAAACAGTGTTATTGCATAAATCACCGCGTTAACATCTGTGACCATTCACTACCTCAGGGTAGTAGAAAGGTAAGTGCGAATTTTCGTTTTACTTAACTTGAAAGAACTTAACTCCATACCTTGCGCGATTAGTTATTATAGTGCTAAAAGCAGTCTCTTATTCGCAGTAAGTGGAAGTTTTGCGATCGCAGATAACTAAGCTCATAGTGCGGATATTTATTATACTATTTCCTGTTTCCGCAAATGTGTAAAGTGTAAAAGTACCGGTGAGTTCTTTCTACATTTATGTTATTTCTTCTAATATGCGCCAATATGATTTTCTTTATAAATCAATATTAGAAGAAGTTAGGTAGGGAGACTGTAACAGACAGACACATGGACCAATATTAGAAATACATTTTATCGTATTCATGGAGCTGGAGAAGTTGTATTTCCGGTGAGATCTCAAGAGATTGAATAGTTCGATCTCCCTCACTGCTCTCTCCCAGATTCTTTTAGCTCCCAAAGAACCAGTGGTGGCTCAATCTGCTGGGATTCAAGGTCAATGATTTTACAGTGATCTTGCACAATCAGCTTGTGATAGAGGGTAGAGGTGGGGCATTAATTACAAATTTATCTCAAGATATTTATCTCAATGGCTACTAACAAATGTTAGATTAGTGAAGTCGATCCACTTAATCCCTCTCACATCATTCCGACCGGAATCTGGGTGCGTGCGTACAGGTGTGCCACTTTGACATCTCTAACGGAATGAGCACCACCTTCAGGAGTCACCTTATTTATTATTACTGCGGGTATGTATTACCAACATTTCAAAGTTTGTCTAATTCATTTCTCTCCTGAAGTATCGATATCCTGTGGTATCTTCTGATGGCAAAAAGTGTTCGGACGCTCCAAATTGGAAATAATCTTTACTAAATAGATTATCTAATTATACTCTATAATTTTCACGGAAGTTATTACTACTGATTACTTTATATTCTTACTACACACATTGTATTCATGTTGGTCTACAACATTTATTTGCTAAATTATTATGAGATAAATACAATTATTAGCCCTTCAGGAACAGCGGAGTTCCTAAACATGGTAGCCCTAGAAGTACCATTTCTTTATATAGTGTACTGCCCTGAGGGCTTTATAGGATAAAATAAGGATTGATTTGTCATTAAATTTTTGAGATTAAACAGTATCTACAACCGGAAGTGTACTACTTTAATGAATGGGTATTTCTTATATCGGAGTTTTTTTCTAAACTACTTCCGCCGGATGTCTCTAAACAACACCAACATGCCACATTTAAATATTTATTAAATATTTATATTTTTATAATAAAAAGGAAAGTAAGACAAAAAGTGTGAACAGCAGCAAACAAATATTTAATTATTTCAAATACACCGGTTTAACTAGAAAGGGTCAAAAGATCACTGACCACCGGAAATGACTAAATTTCTAGATAGCTTCAGCTTTAGAGGAAATGTCTTTTAAGGAGTCCTCCTCACAAACCATCGAATTTACAGTTATTTACGAGGCAGAACTTAATAAATTGTCGTTAAATCAGTGATTGTTTCTGACAGAATTTAAATATTGTAGACACGACCAAAATGTCACCGGAAATCCTTCGAACAGCTGTGTAGCTCTAGCTATCTCTGGCTGTGAGTCTGTGTGATTCATTAAAACTAAAGTTAGGAGGGACTCTTCAGCTTTAGTAAACATTCAGAGTATGAAAAAGTGAAATGTTTATTGAAATCAATATTTTTGTTTTGTTTTAGTTTTAAAACGAGCTTGGCGGAAATCAGGAAGAATATTCTAAAGGCAGAGGATCAGCTGATTATGTCGGCGGCCATATTGATACTGATCACACTCAGCCAGCTGATGTTGACTCCGTCAGCTTCCATTTTGACTGAAGTAATAAATGATGTAACACTTTTGAAGAATGAACTGAATACTTTCATGGCCCAAGATGGTAATAAAACTGAAATGTCAGCAAGTGGTGAGTTTGTCCGTCCACCAAAACTAGTAGATACAACAATAATAAAAACTAAACTGCACGAGTTACAAAATAATGTCACCAAATTGGCCGAGGCTATTCTAAATAAAAATCAAAATGTAGACGACATCAAAAATACGATTTTCTCAATGGAAAAACAAATAGAAGATCTAAGAAAAATGTATGACAACAAAGATCGAGAAATTATGCAAACTTTAGTGAAATTTCAAAATATTATATCAGATTTATGGGCTAAATATAAAAAGCGTGAAGAAGAGATCGCTAAATTACAATATAAAGAATTCTTGGAAGCCATTAAACATAAATATTATCAATTTGCAGCTGTTAAATTTGTTACTATCAAAGACGAGAATAGTGCTAGAGATTGGATTCTAAATGTTTACGAAGAAATAGGCGATTTACCCCCCCTGTTGGAGTTGGCTGACAATGTGAATGATTTTGGTAGAAAAGTGGGCATTTACCGAACTATTTTCTATTCAGACACTTTTCAACATTGCCTAGACTGTAATATTATGTTAACATGTAACAAATTGATGGAAATTAAAGATACCCTTACTGGAGAAAACTTATATTTTTCCAGTACACTTTATCTATTAAAGGAATTAGTCACAAGGAATCGATTTGGAAATTGCATGCGTAATTCACTGAAGAAAAATCCGATAAGGGTCCAGTTACTTGTGCAGAACTATTGCTCATCAGGACTTAAATTGGGGCCCTTGGATAGGCCTGTAATACATGATTATTCAGGATATTGCTATCCCATCGATTCTATTTATAGCAATTTACAGTAGATCATTATAGCGAATCGCCATACCAATACTAATTGCTGATCATGCCTGTAAATAAGAGGTTTTTTAGATGTAAACAATGTATCTTACACACGTCCAATTGTGAAATGCAATAAATAATATTTAATTTTGATTGGATTTCAATTCATTTCCTTACCTCAGTACAAAGATGAAGCGGAAAAACTTGTTGGTACCATGTGTTTTTTTTGTTACGTCACAACAGTCGTTCAGTCGCATCACCACTTAAATGAGAATCACTAATTATCTAGACGAAACTTACCAATTGCCATGACTACAATCAGGGATTAAACTAACTCAATCTTCCCCCTCTATATTTACCTCAGTACAAAGATAAAGCGGAAAAACTTGTTGGTACCATGTGTTTTTTTTGTTACGTCACAACAGTCGTTCAGTCGCATCACCACTTAAATGAGAATCACTAATTATCTAGACGAAACTTACCAATTGCCATGACTACAATCAGGGATTAAACTAACTCAATCTTCCCCCTCTATATTTACCTCAGTACAAAGATGAAGCGGAAAAACTTGTTGGTACCATGTGTTTTTTTTGTTAAGTCACAACAGTCGTTCAGTCGCATCACCACTTAAATGAGAATCACTAATTATCTAGACGAAACTTACCAATTGCCATGACTACAATCAGGGATTAAACTAACTCAATCTTCCCCCTCTATATTTACCTCAGTACAAAGATGAAGCGGAAAAACTTGTTGGTACCATGTGTTTTTTTTGTTACGTCACAACAGTCGTTCAGTCGCATCACCACTTAAATGAGAATCACTAATTATCTAGACGAAACTTACCAATTGCCATGACTACAATCAGGGATTAAACTAACTCAATCTTCCCCAATATATTTACCTCAGTATTAAGATGAAGCGGAAACACTTGTTGGTACCAAGTGCTTTTTGTTACGTCACAACAGTCGTTCAGTCGCATCACCACTTAAATGAGAATCACTAATTATCTAGACGAAACTTACCAATTGCCATGACTACAATCAGGGATTAAACTAACTCAATCTTCCCCCAATATATTTACCTCAGTATTAAGATGAAGCGGAAACACTTGTTGGTACCAAGTGCTTTTTGTTACGTCACAACAGTCGTTCAGTCGCATCACCACTTAAATGAGAATCACTAATTATCTAGACGAAACTTACCAATTGCCATGACTACAATCAGGGATTAAACTAACTCAATCTTCCCCCTCTATATTTACCTCAGTACAAAGATGAAGCGGAAAAACTTGTTGGTACCATGTGTTTTTTTTGTTACGTCACAACAGTCGTTCAGTCGCATCACCACTTAAATGAGAATCACTAATTATCTAGACGAAACTTACCAATTGCCATGACTACAATCAGGGATTAAACTAACTCAATCTTCCCCCTCTATATTTACCTCAGTACAAAGATGAAGCGGAAAAACTTGTTGGTACCATGTGTTTTTTTTGTTAAGTCACAACAGTCGTTCAGTCGCATCACCACTTAAATGAGAATCACTAATTATCTAGACGAAACTTACCAATTGCCATGACTACAATCAGGGATTAAACTAACTCAATCTTCCCCCTCTATATTTACCTCAGTACAAAGATGAAGCGGAAACACTTGTTGGTACCAAGTGCTTTTTGTTACGTCACAACAGTCGTTCAGTCGCATCACCACTTAAATGAGAATCACTAATTATCTAGACGAAACTTACCAATTGCCATGACTACAATCAGGGATTAAACTAACTCAATCTTCCCCCAATATATTTACCTCAGTATTAAGATGAAGCGGAAAAACTTGTTGGTACCATGTGTTTTTTTTGTTACGTCACAACAGTCGTTCAGTCGCATCACCACTTAAATGAGAATCACTAATTATCTAGACGAAACTTACCAATTGCCATGACTACAATCAGGGATTAAACTAACTCAATCTTCCCCCAATATATTTACCTCAGTATTAAGATGAAGCGGAAACACTTGTTGGTACCAAGTGGTTTTTGTTACGTCACAACAGTCGTTCAGTCGCATCACCACTTAAATGAGAATCACTAATTATCTAGACGAAACTTACCAATTGCCATGACTACAATCAGGGATTAAACTAACTCAATCTTCCCCCTCTATATTTACCTCAGTACAAAGATGAAGCGGAAAAACTTGTTGGTACCATGTGTTTTTTTTGTTACGTCACAACAGTCGTTCAGTTGCATTACCACTTAAATGAGAATCACTAATTAACTAGACCTAGTTTACCAATTGCCATGACAACAATCAGAGATTAAACTAACTCAATCTTCCCCCACTATATTTACCTCAGGCACTACACCGCCTCGGTGATAAATGTAAGTACTTATCCTAAATGAGGGGAAAAGTAGTCAAAATTTGAGAACATTTTGCTGTTCCAACCAATAAGTGAAGATAAGCCGGTCTATAAAATCATTTTATCTATTACTCCCTTACTTACTGCAGTAAGAGAAATTTACGGTTTATTATAATAATAGAAAAGTAATTGTACTTTATTTTTACTTCGATTATCCACAGGAAGTTTTATGTAGCTCACATTACGTGGAGTGGCCGCAGTAAACTTACATCCTGAGATCAGGATTTTGTAATGTCTCTTGCTAAGTTAATTTGTACCAATAATATTACTGGTGTTTCTCACTGTCAGGTGATAATTAGTGTAGTCTGTTACGAGAGAACCCTTTGTGGAAGCTGGCAGTGCTCTGAAAAAAGCTCGGCGCTGCTAATGACTTTAGATGCTATGGCACCATAAATTGAGAAAGCTCAAGGTCAATATTGTGACGTAATATGCAGTGCTACCATCTGCAGGACTGTTATCCGCAAACTAAAATAGATTGAGTTAATTCCCGCTTTTATTACAAAAATTGGGGAGAATTTTGTTATTTTACAAGTTTCTAAAATTCAAACTCAGTCCAATTCGTGAAGAAATACTTCTATTTTAAAGGAAGAACTCAGGAGTTCCTAGAATTCTCGAGGTGAAGTTAGATTGCAATACTTGATCTTAAGAGGTAGTAGTGTTCTTTAAACAACCCCAGATTGGAGTTAACTATTGAGGAAAACAATAATATATAATATTTCGTCATCTGTTAGATTATCAGCTGAACTCTCTGACCGGGTAACAAGATAAGATACTGATAAACAGACAGTTTTATTGCACAAATCGCCGCGACAACATCTCTGACCAATCACTCTCTCTGGTGAGAAAGGTAAGTGCGAACTTTCCGTTTCTCTCAACTTGACAGAACTTAACTTAACTTCCATATTTTGCCGATTAGTTATGATAGTGCTAGAAGCAGTCTCTTATTCGCAGTAAGAGGAAGTTTTGCGATCGCATATAACTAAGCTAAGGATATTTATTATACTATTTCCTGTTTCTGTAAATGTGTAAAGTGTAAAAGTACCGGTGAGTTCTTTCTACTTCTACGTCATTTCCTCTAATATGGCCGCTAAAATTTTCTTTATAAATCAATATTAGAAGAAGTTATGTAGGAGAATAAGTTTGGGATCCACTCTAACGTGATGCTTTAGTGACGTAATTTAAAAGTTTTCTTATTTCTTTTACAGAAGATAGATAAATAAACTTTATTATAAATACCAATAATAATTAAAAACATGGAATTCCAATAGCTTAAGATGGGAAGGATAGAGAATGCACGTAAAACCAGATGGGAAAACCTGCAGGTAGAATTTCCTTCCCATTTTCTTAAGAAAACCACTTTTCTTGAAAGAAGTATAAATTTAGCTTTCGAGCGATTTGGTGGGTGCGGCAAGAAAGTGGACAACATCTGCCCAACGGAAATGGAGATTAATCTTTGAATTATAGAGATTTCCCTCAAACGATTTCAAACCAGAATGAAGTTAAGAATTCATGTTTGTGAACAGACAGACACATGGGCCAATTTCAGAAATACATTTTATCGTATTCCTGGAACTGGAGAAGTTGTATTTCCGGTGAGATCTCAAGACTGAATAGTTCGATCTCCCCCACTGCTCTCTCCCAGATTCATTTAGCTCCCAAAGAGCCAGTGGTGCCTCCATCCGTGGGATCCGCAGATCTCAGAATTGTTATTTTTTCCTTGAAGTTTCCTTTTTTGGTATTTATCTCGGAAGATTTGCTGAATTTTTCGCAAGCTGTAGTTATAAGTGTTCACTTCCGATTCTGTTTTGATTTTGTTCTAGAAAGCGCTAAGTTAAACCATTTGGGCTCAAGATAAGGAAGCTGTGATCAGCTGATGATGGAGGTGGTCCTATTGATGCTGCTGTTAGTCCAACAGTTGAGATTCATTGTGGCAGCATCCGATGTAATGATAGTAAGAAATGAATTGAGAATATTGAAAAATGATATCAATACTTTTATGTTTAAAGTTGAACATAGCAAGGCAGCACTCACTATACCAAGTTTGAATCAAATACCAGCTGGTGTATTTCTACGGCCACCAAAAGTAAATACAACAATCGTTAAGAATAAAATTTATGAATTACAAAATAATGTCACCAAATTGACGGAGGATTTAACAAATAGCAATCAAAATGTAGACGGTATCAAGGTCCGGATTTCCGCATTGGAAAAACAATTAGAGGATCTAAAGAGACTTTTTGACAACGAAAATCGTGAAGTTAAACAAACTTTAGCAAAGTTTCAATCCAGTTTTTCAGAGATGCTGGGAAATTATACTCGTTTTCTTGCTCAAAATCAAATTCGTGAACAACAGCTGGCTAAAGTAAATTTAGAACTACGAGTAGATTACTTAGAATTTCTAGAAGCCATAAAACATAAATATTATCCATTTGCTGCTGTTAAATTTATTACATTAAAAAATGAAAGTGAAGCTACTGAATTGATAAGAAAAGTTTATAGACAATTGGATAATGTAGACTGTTTGTTAAATTTTGCTGATAATCTAAATAATATGAATAAAACATTGTTAGTTTATAGAACGTTGTCTCAAATTTTGGGCGGTTTCGATTTAATTGAAACTTGTAAATTGTTTAAAACCCGGATGAAACTTTATTATGATTTAGAAAATAATAAGGTGTCTGATGAATTGCTGGATGCTGCCAATTCAATATTGTCAAATGTTGATCTACTCATGGAAACGTGGTTACATTTCTTAACTATTTGGCTTCGACAGGATCTAATTGTTAAAATTAAATTACACAATGGATTATACATGCCTGCTAGTTATGTATACAATATAAACAGTGGAAACATCGATCTTGAACAGTACAGGAGGTCGGGTAGAAGGACTGCTGTGCTCTCTTGTTATCCGATCGACTGTAGGTAGATTGATCTTATGTATCGATATATTATACTTAATGTGTTATATAATGGGATGAATAAAATAATGAATTACAGCTTTTACTTAGAACTATTCCCTTTTCTTTCTTGTCTGAAACTGTTAATTAGTGGATCGATCGCTAGAAGGAACTGGTCCAGCCAGTTCTTCAGGGATACTGGAGATGCTGCGAGTATCCCAGGCTATCAACTTGGAAAACAATCAATACTGTTATAATTATTACTCAAAGAATGTATCTACAGTATGCTGAGATAGCTTTGTCTAATCTATTTGGTGGCAAATTGTAACCTCCATAATTCTAACAATACTGCCACTGCAACAACTGGGCGATAGACCGACTGCTTTTAGGCACCACTCCAATGTCAAGCAAGTGCCTATTTTACACCAAGAAAGACACTCCTAACAATTACTTGTAACAACAAATTTTCTAGCTTAACTTTCACGGCCAGGAATACTAATAACTTTTTATCCTCTGTCCGAAATCGCCTCCCTAGTACCACAATACATCTTAGCTTTGCGGGTCTAGCCTCTAACCGCTCGACAATTCGTGGCGTCTTTTGCGTATCAAAGGCTTATCCTAAAATGAACTTTTCAAGTTTTTGACTTTTAAAGAGTTCTCACTCAAACCCAATATCTTTGTACATAATAAATATATAATAATTTAGTTTATTAATTTGGTCGCGCATCCATTCTACTCATTGCACAAATTAAAACTGTCCGGTAGGACAATTGTATAAGGGTTAATCGTCAAAAAGTGCACGAAAAAGCGTAACGTTGAAAAACACTCCAACTTTGACAATTTTTTTCTCTTTTTCTATAAAAGATAAATTTCCCAAATTTTATTTAAATTATAGGGCAAACCCTCCTTTATAGCTGTAATTTTTTTGCAACAACCCAGATCTAATAGGTTTCGAGAAAAAAGTTGCCGAAAATGAGCAAAAACGGCTTTTTCAAAAAATGTTCTTGTTCTTGTTCTTCTTCTTGTTTTTGTTCTTTTTCTTCTTGTTACTTTTTTTGTAAACAACGTAGCGCCTAAACGCGCGAACTGATTTTCATGAATGAAGTGTGATTCGAATCGAAATTTTGTACAGATTTGCACTTTAAGAGTCTCGACGCTAAGCCTGATTAAACGCCAAAAGGTATACAAATCAGTAAGTACCCAACATTTCATTCATGCTTAGTTGATATAATTTAAGTAATTTTGCTGCATTATCTTTTCCTTCACATTTTTTAGAATTTATTAGATGTCACAGACCCTTATGCTGGCCAGTTCGTTCATAATATTTTTTTGTATTGAAATTTCTCGATATATTGAAATTTCTTGGAAGTTATAAATGGGGAACCGAGCGGGAGATCTTGAAACGAATCTTTATATGTCTTACCCGCTCAAAACTTGAATATGGAGCCCCTGCTTACAGTTCTGCGCGCAAGTCACGCCTGGCGTTATTAGACAGAGTTTATAATGAAGGTATTAGATTATTTACAGGCGCCTTCCGGACCAGTCCTCTTCAGAGCCTTTATGTGGAGTCGGGGATGTTGCCTCCTCAGTTAAGAAGAGAGCAGATTACCCTGACTTACACCGCCGGAATATGGGGGAAGCGGTTTCTTACCTTATTCCCTACCATATTCGAGAGCCTACACGATGAAGAGTTTCGTTACCAACGCTCGCGGACGCGACCCCTTGGTATCCGAGCTAAGAAAATCTTAGCTGCAGAGGGTATAGAATTAGGAGAGGTTATGGGTTGGAGCTTTGCACCCCACCATCCCATGGTTATTGCCCTCTGCGCGCGTCCGCATGGACCTGGCAATATTCAAAAAAGATGATACACCGCCCGTTGTCTATAGACAAAGGCTATTAGAATTAATGAGTGTTTATTATGATTCTAGATCTGTCTTTACGGACGGGTCCAAAACAGACAACGGTGTTGGTAGCGCTGTGTACACCGATGGAGTTACCCTTAGTTGGATACTCCCTCATTACGCGTCGGTGTACACGGCAGAGACGTACGCACTTTGCCAGGCCCTAAAGCTAATAAAAGATAATCATTATAATAAATCGTTGGTATTGACAGATTCGTTAAGTGCGATAATGGCTCTCCGGGATCAATTCTCAACGGACCCAATGGTCATTAACATTTTTAAAATACTTTTTGAACTTCGTGCACGTGGCCAAGGGGTGACATTCGTCTGGGTGCCAGGACACATAGGTGTGTCCGGCAATGAAAGAGCAGACCAGGCCGCTAAACAAGCTGCCTCTACTACCTCTGAAGATGTCATCCCTGTACGTCCCACTGATTTACAAGCCTATTTGAAACTTATTATAAATAGAAAGTGGCAAGTTCAGTGGGACAACATTAATGAAAAACTAAAAGATATAAGGCCACGTGTGCTACATGCTAGAGTCGAGAATTACCCGCGGCATGAATCAGTGATCCTAACAAGGCTAAGGATTGGTCATACACGTGTGACACATGGGTACCTCCTCATTGCCGAAAGAAGGCCGAGGTGCCCACGATGCCGAGAAATGCTGACAGTGTCGCACGTGTTGTAAGGGTGTCAGGCACTGCGAACACAGAGAGAAACAGCAGGCCTGCCACATGACAAGCGCGTTATCCTTCAAGAGGGTTCTCCTTACATCAGGAGGCTATTTACGTATCTAAAACATATCAATTTATATTTTAAAATTTAGGTTAGCAATTAGGTTAATGTATAGGTTAGTCCTTTTACAGAGGAAAGGAATATCGAGTACTTTCCCCTAGTGTGAATGCTTAGGATGAGTGTATTATATATAGGTGAGAATGTATTTATTAGTATGAATGTATTTATTGGCACGAATGTATTTATTGGCGAGAATGTATTTATTGGCATGAACGTATTTATTGGCGAGAAAGTCGTATGTATGTTTAGGTTAGGGTTTTTATCCCGGGGTTGAAAGAAATTTTATACGAGTATTTCAACCCCATTAGGTTAATTATATTTAGTTCTAGTTTATTTTAGGATGTGAAGGAATATTAGTTCAAAGTACTGCACATCCAACTGCTATAGTAGAGTAAATAGCCTCTTCGGATTTAGTATTCATTAAAGCCCAAGCAAATAGTAAACGAAGAAATTATAATACTTTTGGTTTTGCCTACAATAAATATAATAGAAAACATTTAAAATTATTAATTCAAATGTAGATATGTATTATAAAATTTAGTTAATTTAAGGGATGTCACAATCTTATTCCACACTCCCCCTCGTCCACAACGTCGATGAAATAAGAGGGGATGTGTGGAGACAATCTCGCAGACCCAGGCTCCACCCTACCTTGTTAAGCAAGGTGTAGTGTTTGGACGCTATGGGTCTGCACATGTGTCATCCCAGCTCGTGTAGTAGATGGAAATAAGAAGAACTATGATAGTGGGCGCTAATGGCCAAGAAGTCGATGCGCCGAAAAAAAAAAAAAAAAAAAAATAGTGTATATATTTTCTCGCCCCGCCTGTTGGGCAATAGGTTGGGCAATAGGTTGGACAATAGGTTGCCGCTACTCGTTGGAGAAAGATCCAGAGTGGATCAAGTTAGTGGTGAAGTTATTTTGCTCATCAAATGATAAATTGGAGCCAGGAATACAGGATTATTCAGGATATTGCTATCCCATCGATTCTATTTATAGTATTTTACAGTAGATCTTTATAGTGAATCGCCGTACCTGGAAATACCTGGAAATACGAAGCCTTTTTAAATGTAAACAATGTATCTTAGCCACGTGCAATTATGAAATGTAATAAATAATATTTAATTTTGATTGGATTTCAGTTCATTTCCGCACCTCAGTATTAAGATGAAGCGGAAACACTTGTTAGTACCATGTGCTTTCTGTTACGACACAACAGTCGTTCAGTCGCATCACCACTTAAATGAGAATCACTAATTAACTAGACCTAGTTTACCAATTGCCATGACAACAATCAGAGATTAAACTAACTCAATCTTCCCCCACTATATTTACCTCAGGCACTACACCGAGGCGGTGATAAAGGTAAGTTCTTATCCTGAATGGAGGAATATACAGCCACAATTTGAGAACATTTTGCTTTTCCAACCAATAAGTGAAGATCAGCTGATCTATAAAATCATTTTAGATAATCTGCTAAGTATTAACAATTACTTCGCGATGCTCGTTAAAATTGAGCGATTACAGCACATTCTCTGACTTACTGCAGTAAGAGAAATTTATAGTTTATTACAATAATAGAAAATAAATTATATTTTTTACCTTTCGATTATCCACCAGAAGATTTAATAATGTGAGCGGTTATACAGAGATGCTGTACCGAGTCAACTTACATCCGGAGATCTGTGATTAGTTTCAATGAAATTCCCCTACGTACTAAAGGGGCTAGTGAAAGAACGAGAAAATAATCTGCCACATCTCAGTTACCATAGCAACGAATGAGACAAACTGATATAAAGTGTGGGGATGAGTCCAGTGGTTAGCTAACTGAATTCTCAATGTCCGGTGATGGATAGTTTGGTCATTAACGAGAGAACCCTATCCAGAAGCTGGCAGTGCTCTGGAAAAAAGCCCCGGCCGCTAATGACCTCAGTATCTAAGACATCATAAATTGAGAAAACTCAAAATTATGTAGGGGAAATATTGTGACGTTGTCTTCAGTATTATCATCGGCAGGACCTGTTATCAACTAACTAAAATTGATTATGCAGTGATTGAATTCCAGCTATTATTGCACATTAGTGGGAATTTTGTTATTTTGGGATTTCCTAAAAAAATGTTTTGGTTTTTGACTTACTCTGTAAAAACAGTTCATCTGGTCACAAGTTTATCAAATCTCTCCTTTTGCGCTGCACAGTGATTCTGGTAAACAGACAGTGTTATTGCACAAATCGCCGCGGCAACATCTCTGACCAATCACTCTCTCAGGGTAGTAGAAAGGTAAGTGCGAATTTCCATTTTAATCAACTTCACAGATCTTCATTCCAAATCTTGCGATTAGTTATTATAGTGCTAAGAGCAGTCACTTATTCAGCAAGTGGAAGTTTTGCGATCGCATATAACTTTGCTCTTGGTGCGGAAATTTATTCTATTATTTCCTGTTTCCGTGTTTTTTCTCGTTTGGAAAAGCGACTATGTGCATCGCCATGGGATCCGACCGGTTTTAGACAAAATCTGCCCACCGGAAATGGAGATTTCTTTTTAAACGATTTCCACCAGAACTTGGTCTGCTTATTTTGTACGTCATGATCTATAGCTTCAAGAAGGGAAAATCCTTCTTCCGGCACTTTCAGGGTTGGGTTCTCCTCTCCCTATTTCATCATGATACTTATTGCACCATCTTTTTTTCGAAAATGTGGTAATTTTCCGAGGTAGTATTGTCGCCCCCACAAAAATTGGGACCTTATCTATTGGAGCTTTAAGATAAAATAGATTGCTATCAGAAACCGACTTGAAATGTATCAATACATCAACGTTGCACCGCACGCAGAAATTTGCTGCCCTGTGGTTCAAGTGAAGACTGACCTGGGTAATAATCCTTCGGTTTTAGGGTTTGCTTTAATAAGTTACTTTCGAAAGTAAAGTTAGATCCGCAGTGCTGAAAAAAAAAAAACGTTTTCCGCGTTATATTACGTAATAATTCAAAGTTTTCCCGCTTAAATTCGCTCCCCTCTACCATCGCATTAAGTGCAATCTCAAATTTATAATTTCAAAACATTTATTATTTTTACCCCTCAAATTTTGTTCGCTTTGAACCGAAAGTTATTCGGATGATTTGCCTGTCTCCATCAAATACTTTAACTTTGATATTGGTTGAAAGCCTGAAAACTCTCAAATATACAATAAACATGAGAAAATGGAATATATTTTTTATATTTATTTTGTATTTAATTAGAATTTTGGTTTAATAAATATACCAAAGTTTCTGAACAGGTTTTTGGTTATCTCATTTAGGCCAATATTTTACTAATCACTTCCTTGCTCATAGCGGGCTCATATCCCGGAATAAAGTTATGTATTCATGTTTGTGAACAGACATACACATGGACCTATTTCAGAAATACATTTTATCGTATTCATGGAGCTGGAGAAGTTGTATTTCCGGTGAGAACTAAAGAGACTGAATAGTTCGATCTACTCACTGCTCTCTCCCAGATTCTTTTAGCTTCCAAAGAGCCAGTGGTGCCTCCATCTGCTGGGATCCACAGATCTCAGAAATTTTTTTTCATCTTGAAGTTTCCTTTTTTGGTATTAGCCAAATTTTTCGCAAGCTGTAGTTGTGTGTGTGTTCACATGCGATTCTGTTTTGATTTTGTTGTAGAAAGTGCTAAGGTAGATGAATTTTGACTCAAAATCAGGAAGCTGAGATCACAACTGATGATGGAGGCGCTCCTATTGATGCTGCTGTTAATCGGCCAGTGGAGAGTCACAATGGCAACTTCCGATGTAATTGAAGTAAGAAATGAATTAAGATTACTGGAAAATGATATCAATACTTTTATAGTAAATGTTGAACGTGACTTTCCAACACCTACTGTAACCAGTGAGTATGATATACCAACTGCTATATTTGTACATCACTGGAAAGGAATCAATAAAAAGAAACTTCATGAATTACAAGATGATGTCACCAAATTGACGCAGGATTTAACAAGCAATGATGAAAATGTAGACGGTATCAAAGTCCGGATTTCCGCAATGGAAAAACAATTAGAGGATCTAAAGAGACTTTTTGACAACAGAAATCGTGAAGTTAAAGAAATGTTAGAAAAATTACGCTCGTTTTTTTTGCTCAAAAACAAATCCGTATTACAACAGCTGGCTAAAATTTTAAAACTAGATGAGATAGAATTTCTAGAAGCCATAAAACATAAATACTATAAATTTGCTGCTGTTAAATTTATTACATTAAAAAATGAAAGTAAAGCTACAGAATTGATAAGAAAAGTTTATAGACAATTGGATAATGTAGACTGTATGTTAAATTTTGCTGAAAATTTAAATAATTTGAATAAAACTTTGTTAGTTTATAGAACATTATATGAAGCTGTGAAGGGCTGCGATTTAATTGGAATTTGTAAATTGTAAATCCTGATGAAACTTTATTATGATTTAGAAAAATAATAAGAGAGGGGGGGGATGCTGCCAATTCAATATTGTCAAATGTTGATCTACTCATTTCTTATGTGGTTACATTTCTTAACTATTTGGCTTCGACAGGATCTAATTGTTAAAATTAAATTACATAATGTATTATACATGCCTGCTAGTTATGTATACAATGTAACCAATCGATACATCGATCTACAAGAGTACAGGAGATCGGGTAGACAGCTGTACTCTCTGGTTATCCGATCGACTGTAGGTAGATTGATCTAATACGTCGATATATTCTATTTAATGTATTATAATGTAGTTTGGTATGAACTTTTAACGAGGTAACATCGTCTCCGTATTTTTGTCTGTTTTATCAGGGTTGTTGGCGGCGTAAAGTTTTGAAAATTTGCTTACAGTGACTTTTTGTACTGCTGAACATTTTGGTGAATTTTCAAGTATTTTCATCGAGCAGTTTTCCTGTAGTTATTAACGAAAGTTTTCATTAAATTAATAAAATTTGCCAGCAGTTCGTTAGTTGAGTGTGGTGGGGATAGCTGACTCAGGTGGAGACATCTATTGTTCTATTGTGGATCAAGATCAGGTAAATAATAAACAGTTCAAATAAACAAAACTGCTACACTATGTCTGCAGCAAATGAAAGTGGGGATATGGCCGCTAGTGAGATACTGGTTAAGAGTGGGGGCACCGATGCACTTAGTTGTATACTTCAGCGAATAAATTCCATTCATGAAGATTTAAAAAAAGATATCTCTGATCTAAGGGCTGAAAACAAAGAAATAAATAAAACTTTAAATAATTTTAAAGATGAAATCAAACTGAACATCACTACTGTTACGAATGATTTGAGTAAGTTAAAAAATAAAATGATAGCAGCAAATCAAGAAAACCTCTATTTAAAGGAGTGCATAAACAACTTGCAAGCTACCTTAAATGAAAATACACAGGTACTGAAATTTAATAAAATCAAAATTACAAATGTTCCTACTAATATTAACTTAGATATTCTTACAGTAGTTAAGAAAATCTCGTTAGTCATAAGATACGAGCTTCTGGAAAACAGTTTGGAGGAATGTTATCGTATTAAAGCATTGAATTCCAATAATTCTCCAATTATATTTAAGTTTGTCAAAAACTGCGATAAACTTCAGTTTTTGGATTGCTATAGAAAGTATATAAGAAATAGCACACTCACATTAAATTCTGTTCTGAATGCTTCTGATGACGCCAATTTGAATACTCAACTTTATATTTCTGAGCATATGAGTCCTCAGACCTACAAACTGTCTCTGTTAGACTAATTATGTGTTTATTATTGGTCTTTTTTATTTTAAACCTTCCCTTGACCTAGATTATATCCTAGATATTCTTAATGATTCCCTTAATAGCCTGCAATCTAAATTTGGTAATAATCTGATACTCCTGGGAGGAGATTTTAATTGCAGGATGGGCCTTTTGAACCAATTTGATGTAGAAGTACTTTATAACACATATCTTGGTGGTAGTCGCAGTAGTCAGGATGATGTGGTTAACACTAGAGGTCAACTATTAGTTGATCTATTGGAGAGCAATAATTTTCTCTTACTTAATGGCAGATCACCAAGTGATACTGCTGGAAATTTTACCAGTATAAATTATAATGGTCAAAGTGTTGTGGACCTGCTTTGGTGTAACCTGAATTTTGCTCATCATATTCATGATTTTTGTGTCACATCTCACATATCACAATCAGATCACTTTCCTATAACTACCATTCTTAATTATAACACTAAAAAACTTGATACTAATAATTCTAACAGCTTAATATTTAAAGATTTTCTTTTATGGGACCCTTTTAAAAGTTTACTATTCGCAGAAACCCTGAAATGTTCCCCTAAAGTGGGCAACATTAATAGTGATAATATAAATGACTTATATACTAACTTTGTTTCCGCTTTATATGATACTGCTGATTCGTTAAAACTTACTTTCCAAAAGAAGGTTAATCTAAATAAATCAACCCGAAATAACTGTCCCTGGTTTGATGGTGAGTGTAGAAAAGTTAAAACTGCTGTAAAAACCTACTTTAAGTTGTTCAAGGGCAGTGGTTATGATGCAGTTCAGAAGGTGAATTATATCAGTTCCAAAAAATATTACAAGAATGTAGTTAAACTAAAAAAGCGAAATTATGAAAAAGAATTAATAAATAGTTTAAATCAGTGTAATAATAGTAAATTGTTTTGGCAAACGGTCAATAAATTTCGCCCTAAAAATATGCAATTGAACTTCATTAATATGGAACAGTGGATGGTTTATTTTAGGAATTACTATGGGGAGTCTGATATCCGTAATGACTTATTTTTTAGTGTATCTTGTCCTCTCCTTGACTGTCCTGTAACGTTAGAAGAAGTGAAATTTTCATTACATAAATTAAAGTGTGGCAAAGTACCTGGACATGATAGATTGCCCAGTGAATATTTTAAATATCTCCCTGAGAATTGGCTATTATATTTAGTTTGTCTTTTTAATAAAATTATTGAACAAGAGAAGATCCCTGACGGTTGGTCTAAATCTATAGTTTGTTGGTACCAAGTGCTTTTTGTTACGTCACAACAGTCGTTCAGTTGCATCACCACTTAAATGAGAATCACTAATTAACTAGACCTAATTTACCAATTGCCATGACAACAATCAGAGATTAAACTAACTCAATCTTCCCCCAATATATTTACCTCAGTATTAAGATGAAGCGGAAACACTTGTTGGTACCAAGTGCTTTTTGTTACGTCACAACAGTCGTTCAGTTGCATTACCACTTAAATGCGAATCACTAATTAACTAGACCTAATTTACCAATTGCCATGACAACAATCATAGATTAAGCTAACTCAATCTTCCCCCAATATATTTACCTCAGGCACTACACCGAGGCGGTGATAAAGGTAAGTCTTATCCTGAATCAGGGGAAAACAGCCTCAATTTGAGATCATTTTGCTGTTCCAACTAGTAAGTGAAGATCAGCTGATTTATAAAATCATTTTAGATAATCTGCTAAGTATTAACAATTTCTACGCGATGTTCGTTAGAACTGAACGATTACAACACATTCTCTTATTTACTGCAGTAAGAGAAATTACTAGTTAATTACAATAATAAAAAATAAATTATATTATTTTATTCCAATTATCCACAGGAAGTACTAAATATGGGATACACAGAGTTGCCGCATCGAGTCAACTTATATCCGGAGATCTGAGGTTAGTTTCAACGGGTTCAAATAGAGCTGCTGGATTTTTGTCTTCCTGTTCCTAAGTTTGTCTCTCAGTACGGTGTTGTAACAAAGGAGGTGTACTGGAAAAGCTCGGAGAGCATCAGATGGTGGCGCGCCTTAAATTGATGAAAATATTACAATATATTTAGCATTATTATTATTACAGTATTTAAGGTGCGTCAACATATTATGAGGTCATTAACGACTGGAGCTCTCTTAATACACTTGCGGCCTCCGAAACGAGTTCTCTTGTTACAGCCATCACACTGTGATTTGTAAGAAGCTCTAAGAAAGAGAAAAACCAAGGGCCCGCTGCTGGATTCGAACCCTCGATCTCCGTGTCGCTCACCACCCAGTTAATCACTTCCTGCTTTAGTGTTCTCTCCAGATTCAAAATTTATTGTGCAATGTATTAATTGCTAACTGTACTATACAGGAAATTTGGTCGCGCATTACCCTTAAATGATAATTTAGATCTAATCTGTCAACAACTGCCGCAGAATCATTTTCCGGGAAGAATTTATCCAATAAAAATACGTTAAGGGTGCCCCAGATTAAGAGAAAATCGATCAAGCAGTTTTCGTGGAAATTAAATAAAAACCAATATCGATTCAATTTAGCGGTACTTTCGATAAGCTGACCTAACCAAAGAGATTGTTGCCAGTTTCTATCGTAATTGTGTAATTTTCGAGCTATCTCTAATTTATGGTTTCTGTGTCTCGCTTCTCAGACTCTCAGGTCAAACTTGTGCAAAGAACATTTTGTTTTGGCCGTCGCACAAAAGAATCACAGTAAGCCTGGTTTAGAACCTGACCAAAAGTAGAAATAATTCATTGTATTAGACATGGAGGGGATAACGCTTAAGTGATGCTTCTATTCCGCTCTTGGCTTGAAGAGATCATGCATCGAACTGCCTATAAAGCCCAGTTAGTTTAACATTTATTAGGAAAGCATCAGATTACTCGACGTCTGTTCCAAAGTGCAAAGTCCAAAGTGAACACATGATCAGTGGAACACATTTGAATCCAAAATTGAGCACTTTTATGGCCCCATTTAAAGATTTGGTTGCAGAAAATTGCCTTCCAAGAAGAATGGTAGCATGGGTAATAAAAAGCAACTAAACTTACCGCTACAGATGGCTGTGAGAAACAGCTGACTGTCTCAGTATTCACCACCTGAAACATTATTTATTTATAATTAACAATTTAGCTTCTTTGGCAGAATTAGATGGATCTCTTTGAAGGCTTAGCGATATATCTTAAAGTAATCATGGATAATTTTTGAGAAAACTTCTTATTTTGGTAGGAATTCTATATTCCAAGAGAATATTTACATGAAAGAAAATCTTGAGAGTCTAGAGAAGACGATGGAAATGAGGTAAAGTGGAAATGTTCAGTGTTGCCACAACACCCTGGTGATCGGATGTGTTAAGAAGTAAGGAAATAAACCAGCCTGTTTCTGTAAATAAAAAACACTCTCTTAGATAAGGCTACAAGATCATTTGGATTTTTCTTTAAATGGCAGCGGGGAAAATAAAAGTATTATATCTAGAGCTGAGGAAATCTTAAGGGCCTCTTCCAGCCTTCTGTTACTTGCCTGTCTTACTAGCAGGGAATAAAGGGCACCACAACCTTGTAGAACCTTGTAGCTGACTACGACTTTCATTTATTCAAACAGAAATCTGGTGTGCATCCTCAGACGACTGTTTCTCATCCCTAATTATTAATATGGAACCTTAAGGACTAGTTTGGTAATCCTGAAGGGTCTGTCAAGAAGTACATACTGGTAAGTAAGTAAGTAGTTCATTAATTAACCACCTGACTGCGCCACCATACAATTAAAAGTGTTTTTAAATTTTTTAACTGTCGCATCCAAAAGAAAAGAAGATAATTTGTAAAATCTCTACAAATATACTGATTGGTTCTAATATAAATAAAGTGCATTCCCAGTTTAATAAATATCGATGTTGCCATTTCCGGAAAATACGCAAAATAAACTCAGAAACTCATTCTGAAAAGTCGCTCTTCTCGTAAATTCGACTTTCTTCAAATTTGAAATTATAACCACTTTAAAGTTGGGCTTAAAATTAAGTTTCCCAGGAAAAGTGAAAATGTTTCAACTATTTTCCAAGAAAAACTGATACTTTAGTAACTGAAGCTGCAGTACCACCAAGAGGGAATACCAAATTGGAATGATCTACGACTAATGGCCGATTCCCGTAACCAGACCATTTCCTGAAGAGCTTCGTTTCGTCACGTATTTTCGGTTCAAAACCAATTTTGAATTTTTGAAACTTCTCCTTTACAGGAACACCCAAGAACTAACAGGAGGTAAATGAACTGATCGCAGAGCCCTCAGGTGCCAGACATTTCATCACATTATTACTATTTCCGTATTACCTTACCTCGAGAAGAGATGTTTCTACCCAGTAATGCCAACTGAACACGGGGTTCTATCGATTAGCACGCAATCTACACACTAATTAAGGATGTTCTCTATTATTTATCGTTCGTTCAATAATTACTCAAACTATCGATATTGTGTTCTCATCGATAGTATATTGGCTGTGAATACGACTATTAGGGCATCAACGGCTAATTTCAATATATACTTCTAGCGAATTATTAAGTTTTGTAGAGGTCTAACACAAACCCAATTAGTAAATACAATTTCTTTTATTTTTGGACTAAAAAACGGGTATTGCCATTGTTGAAAACACGAACTGGAAACAGAGACTAATATAATTATTTCAAGGTCAATAATTTTACAGCGATCTTGCACAGTCAGCTTCCGATAGAGGGGTAAAGGAGGGGCATTACTAACGCATTTATCTCACCATATTTATCTCTCTTTGTCCAACTACTCAATAGTTATTAGAATATTACTAATAGTAAGAGAAGTGAGTCCAACCTCTCACATCATTCCGCCGGAATCTGAGAGGGCGCGTACACTTTGACATCTCTAGCGGAATCAATTCCACCTACTGGAGCTACCTTACTTCCTCTTACAGCGGGTAAGTACTACCAACATTGCAAAGATTCCCAAAATCATCAATCTCCAGAAATATCCATATCCGGTGGTATCCCCAGAATCCAAAAAGTGGTTGTAAATCTATCCGAGTGTGTAAAATATTTAGACAAACGAATAAACGCAGGAAGTTGAAACCTTGTATTTCCCTTTGGCTTCCACCAGCAGTTCCGTCTACAACTCAAATAAGTATCAATTGGAAGTAACCCTTTACTAAATAGATTATCCAATTATATTCGTAATTAAGTCCAAAACTATTACAACGGATTACTTTACATTGTTACTACATACACTTTACTCATGTTGGCCAATAACCTTTAGTTACCAAATTTTTTATGAGAAAAATACAATTATTAGCACTCCAGGAATAACAAATGTTGAAAAAGTGAATGTTCTTGCCCTAAAAGTACCATTCCTGTATAATGTACAGCCCTGTGGTCTTCAGTGTATAAAGCAAGTATAAATGGGTCATTGCATTTCCGGGTTTAAAAAATATCTACTTCCGAAAGGGCACCTCTATGCTGTGTGGGTATTTCTTAAATAATGTGGCCTGCCTAGATCTTGATTTCGCCACCATAAGTGCTGCTACAAGCAAAGCGTGGGAGTCCAGAGTTTTCGCTCGCATATCCGTTGATTGTGCTCAGTTTGAAAAGATTCTTAAAAAAAAATAACGTAATTTTGACAATAAACTGAAATTTGTTTTTCATATTTTAAATTGCCATAACTTTTGAAAAACTTGACCGATTTCAATTTTTTTTTTTTTTTTTAGGAGCTCAAATACTATAAAAATATGCAAAAAACTATAACGTTCCATTTGAAAAAACAAATTTGGATGCTGTATCTCGAGATACAAGGGTTTAAAAAATGGGTCAATCACTGAAAATAAACTAGACCAAAAATGATTAATTACGTGTTTTTTATTTTTTCGAAATTTCCCGCCGTTTAATAAAAAAATGGGTGGAGCATATACGTAACTCTGGTCACCCTGTATACTCGTATATACATATATTTGGATAAGAAATACGTATTTCTATGTAGAAGTGCAATAGAGAAGAGTTGGACTTCGGATTGTTGACGAAGTAAACAGAGCGGCGCGTCAAAGGGTACGCGGAGCTCGCGAAAGTGAGGAGTGAGGGGAGCGCTTGTGAGAAGTGGTGCCCTGTACTTTCCTTTTTGACGGCTTGCCGGATTTGGATTTCCAATTTCCTGTAGAAAATTGGGAAAATTTCGTAGAAGTGGGTGTGCGTTACCAGTGGCGTAGGACAGTCCTGTGGTAAGAATTCCCATTGAAGGGATTACACTCTACGGAATAAACAACAGAAAGGGAAGAAGGAAAAGCACAGGAAAATCGTTGTGTGGGGACCCCGAAGAAAGAAGGCAGCGGTTTGGGGAAAATCTGTAAATATCACTTTACTCAATTAAAACAAAGTAAAAAACCAGGCCTGGGGTAAGTGAAATTTTCTTTTATTTAGAATATTTCCATAGTTTCCGGTGGAAGAAAAGTGTATATAGAGTTGCAGACAGACGGTTTCTTGCGAAAGTAATTTTTTTTTTTTTTGTATTTTCTTTTAATTGGTATTAATTATATAATATTTTTAGTATTATTTCTATTTTTTTGTATTAATATAGGTTTTCTATATTACCTATGGAGTCTGGCTCTAGCCAGTGTAGTGTTCACATCGAATCTGTGTTTAATTGTTTGTTATATGTTAATTAGTGCGTGCAGAATTCTGAAATTTTGTCAATATAGTTGTTGTGATTAGCAAAAACCTTCTGTAAAATTTGAAAGTATTTGGTGCACCTAAAGTTGAGAAAAAAAAGAAATTAAAACGGCAGACACGACGTGAAGTCACAGTGTATGTGTATAGCTATTTGCTTATATTGGACCTTGAATTGCTACTTGTTTATTTGAAACACAGGTAAGAATAAGTCAGTAATCAGCAAATATAAACATTGTTTGAATTTTAATGCAATTATAATTTTGCAGTTTAATTTTGAAAAATTAAAAATTATTTAATACTGATATTATCACAAAATTAATATTAGAAAAGCTAACTATGCCGGTAACATTAGAAGAAATTTTAACTGCAGTCAAACTGAATACCGAGGAAACAAAAAGCATCAGAGTGTAAAAGTTGAGAAATTGCAATCAACTATTGATCGTTTCTCAGAAGAATTACGTTCATTAAAATCTAAAAACGAAGAACTTGAAAAAGTTGTTATTCGTCAGCAATTTGAAATAAATTTTTTGAAGCGACAACTGATAAGAAATAATATAGTTTTTTTATAACATTCCTGAACCTGGAGACAGTGAAGAAACTGATGCTTTTAAAACTATTTCAAATGTTTGTTCTCAAGTTGAAGTGAATATAAATGAAAACTGTGTGAACGATTGTCATCGCATAGGAAGGGGCAAAGCTCCTAGACCAATTCTTTTATCGCTGAATAGTTTTCACATGAAGTTGGAGATAATAAAAAAGCGTGAAAATTTCAATAAACTTAAGATCGCCTTATCATCTGATCGTACTCGGGAAGATAGAGAATACAGAAGGAAATTGTATATATGCTTACAGAAAATAAAAGAAATAGACAGAAATGCTGTAATTTATAATAGTTTTATTAAGTTAAATGATAAAAAGTATAATTTGGAGGAGGCTGAGACATTTATTCAACAGTTGTGTCGTAATAGAACTTTAGAGGAAGATCGGATGAATGCGACTGAAGACGCTAATCCAAGTAAAAGAAAGAAGTCGAATATTCGTGACAAATTGGGTACTTTTCGTTTCTCACCGAGCTCTGGATCTACATAAAAAAAGTCATTGCAAACTTGAAATAGAAAAAGTATCAAATATTATTTTTCTAAATATTTCTGGAATTAATAATCTTTATAATATTGATTTGAACAAAAAATTAATGAAACAATTTAGTGAAAATAATTTATTTTTTTGTTTGGTCGAAACATGGTCCTATGATAGCGCTCTACGTTTGCCTACATTTCTTGATGATTACTTTTATTTTCATGTGAACGCGAAAAAAATATCAAAATTTGGTAGACCGAGTGGTGGAATTGTATTTCTCTATAAGAAGAAGTTACATAGTAATCTAGCAATAATTGATAAGACTGACTTATGGATATTAGTAAAGTTTAATTATGAGAATAAAATATTCATTATTGGTTGTGTTTATTGGAGTCCATCTGTTAGTATTGATACGTGTTCTGAGCTATTTATTAACAAATTCAATAATATAAAGGAAATGCTGCCCAGTGACACCGTATATATTATTATGGGTGACTTTAACTGTAGAATTGGAACTGAGGATACTGTGGAAGAGCAAGTCTTTCTTAACTCAACGTTGGAATATCCCCGAACTTCTTTAGATAAAGTTCTCAATAAAAGGGGGAAAGTACTGCTAGAAATGATGGAAAATTTAAATCTAGAGGTTTGTAATGGTAGAACTAAATCAGACAGGCCAGGTAGTTTTACATTTATGTCACCAGTTGGGAAGAGCGTAATCGACTTAGCTTTAGTTAATGTTTTGGGAGTGGAAGTAGTAGAAGACCTAGCTGTAACTAGTTTATGCGACTTCACGGATCACGAAGCTTTATTGTTAGAAGTTAATTGTTGGAATACTGGTATTACTAGATCAGTGGAAGGGAATGTTGCAGATAGTCGAGACTCTTACTAGGTCAAGTGGGATCCTAACAGAGCACATACCTTCTCCACACTTCTTGAAAACTCTTTAGATATTTATTATAACAATATCGACAGCAATAAACTTTATCAAAATTTTAAGTTGGCAATGATACAAACGGCTAAGTTGTCTGAAATGTGCACTACTCTAACGAACAAAGGTAATATCAATTGTAGGTTCAGAAAGCCTTGGTTTGATTATGAATGTAACTCTTCGAGAAAGGAATTTAAAAAAGTATATAAGAAATTAAAGAAATACAAATATGATGATGCAATGGTCTCTACGTACTTGAATTCGAAGAAAAAATATATTAATTTGTTAAAAAATAAAAAGAAAACATATCATCAGCAATTAATTAGTATTTTCTCGAACGTTAGGGACTCCAAACAATTTTGGTCTGCAGTTAAGCAACTATCGCCTTTTAAAGTGGTAAATAATCCAATTAAAATAGAAGAATGGAGAGCTTATTTCAATAATCTTTATCCCATAGGAGAGTGCAGTGAAATGCAGTACTTTAATGTAGGAGATCCTTTACTTGATTCGGATATAACACTTGAAGAGCTTCAGCTTGCAATTTCCATCAGTAAAAACAACAAGAGTCCTGGCAAAGATGGAATACCGTATGAAGTACTGAAAAATCTCACCCCTGCATGGCTTCACTACCTACTGAACCTTTTTAATAATGTATTTAATACTGAGAAGATTCCTTTACAGTGGTCTGAAACTATATTTACTCTTCTATTTAAGAAAGGAGACAAGGAAAATCCGAACAACTATAGAAGCATTGCCCTATTCAATACCTGTGCTAAACTATTTACCACAATCATTAGAGAAAGATTGTATTTATGGTGTGAGTTGAGTGTGATTTTGCCGGTTGAACAATCAGGATTCAGGAAGGGTCGCTCTACACTTTCCTGTATGACCTATATAGATAAACTGATAAAAAGAAAACCCCTTTTTGTAATATTTGTTGACCTGCAGAAAGCCTTCGATACCGTAATTCATAGTAAATTGTGGGACAAACTTCACTCTATAGGGGTAAGCAGTAAGATCATCAGGATTATCAAGAATTTGTATGATCAAGCTTCATTTAACTTGAAAATTGATGGCAACATTCTTCCACATGCAATCAAGATCAGTAAAGGAGTTCTCCAAGGGGAATCTTTATCACCACTGTTGTTCTCTGTATTCCTCTCCGACTTCGTAGCCTTTTTCAAGAATAAAGGACTGAGGGGACCCAAATATGATGATGAAAATGATCTATTATGCCTATTATTTGCAGACGATATTTTAATATTTGCAGACTCTCATCATGATGGATGTACTCCTGGAGTATTGCAAGGTAAACGGCTTATCTGTGAACACTCAGAAGACTAATGTGATGGTATTTAGGTTATCACCCAAATTTAACAGATATATTCCGTTAACATATGATGACAAAGAAATCAAATATGTCAACAACGTCACGTATTTGGGTGTGCCATTTAGTTGCATAGGAGTTTTCCGGGGTGCGTCCGAAAGCTTTTATAAGAAAGGACTGAAAGCTCTGGGCAAGGTGAGGGAGGTATTGGCGCGAGGTAAATCTGATAGCTGGGAAGTGAAGATCAGGTTGTTTGAATCTGTGGTAGCAGCTACAGCTCTTTACTCTTCGGAACTTTGGGCCCTTGGTTATTTGGAATCATTGGAAAGGTTGCAAATGTGTTTTTTCAAACAACTGTATCATTTACCATTTAATACACCGAACCATTTCATTCGTACTGAAACAGGGTGTAAAGATATACGGGTTACAGTATTAGAGAGAACATTGAATCTATGGCTACAAGTTCTTCGTATGTCTCCAAATGAACCTTTAAAAAAATGCTTTGATGTTATGGTAAAGTATCTAACAACCATCAACCTGCCAGCGCACTCAAAAAACCAATGGTTCCTGCATTTCAACAACACACGGGACAATAGGGCTCCCGGCTATATATAATTTCAATAGTGCCGAGGTTTTGCTTCATTTCAAAGCAGACATTATTGAAAGGTGGACAAATCATCTGAGAAGTCAAGATGTTAATCGTATACTGAACTCCAAATACAATCCGTTTTTTAGACAATTAACAGCGTTTGGAGAAGGTGAACGTTACATCACGGAAAGAATGCCGATTAAACAGCAAAGAGTCTTATGCCAGTTGAGATTGTCCAATATTAATCTAATAAGGATATTTCTAAATGGAGAAAGGGTTTCCATCAATGCAAGCACAATATGTGATCTCTGCAATACAAAAGAGCCTTTAACATTGGTACATTTTTTGCTGAAATGTCCAATCTACAGGTCATACAGGAAGGAATTCCTTGCTCAGTATATAGATGGCAGCGGCAATGAAGAGGACTCACTTGCGAGATTACTAAATATAACCGATGGGAATCAGTTGAAGAATATGTTTAAATTTGTTGAGTGTGCTATTAAGATGAGAAATTTTATTTTGGACTTGTATGAGACTTGATTGATGGTTTTGAGTGCTAATTGTGTTTGTTTTTGCTTTTTGTTTACTTTGAAATGTTGGGCCAGACCCCCCCCCCCTGCATCATGTAGCTTACATAAAATACAGTATGTTTCTATTCTATTCTATATTCTAGGTTTCCTTATAGAAGAGTATTTCTATTTTAGTTGTGTTGTATTTTCATTTCGAACTTTGTTAAAACTTATTTAGTCTTTATTTCATTTGGTTTTATAAATACGGAAGCTTCCGGTTTGTTTTATTTTTACCCTAAATAAGGGGTTTTTTAGTTCAGTAATGACTCATAATTTTTTATGTAAATATGTTTCAATGGCTATTGGCTATTGGCTACTGGCTATTCTATTGGCTATGGGCTATTGGCTATTCTATTGGTGTTGGCTATTGGCTATTAGCTATTGGATATTCTATTGGCTATTGGCTATTAGCTATTGGATATTCTATTGGCTATTGGCTATTCTATTGGCTATTGGCTATTCTATTGGCTGTTGGCTTTTCTATTGGCTATTGGCTATTGGCTATTCTATTGGCTGTTGGCTTTTCTATTGGCTATTGGCTATCCTATTGGCTATTAGCTATTGGATATTCTATTGGCTGTTGGCTATTCTATAGGCTATTGGCTATTACTATCCTATTGGCTATTGGCTATTAGCTATTCTATTGGCTATTAGCTATTCTATTGGCTATTGGCTATTCTATTGGCTATTGGCTATTACTGTTTTAAGTAATTAAATTATGTAACATATATGGAAACGGGTACAAGATTAACGTAACTTTAAAATCAGTTAACAGGTCTACATTTGCCATTATATTCTGTTCTGTTTTTTTTTTTTTTTTCTATAACATTATACGTATTAGACCCGACTTGCCTTTTCCTTTTTTTGAACTTCTTCCCCCTCCCCAAGCTGTTTTATTAAGACACACACTCACAAATACAATATACCGTAGGTTTCGCTTTTTACTGTGGAATTTTATTTTAAAACAGCGCGGCGCCCAGGGAAAACTATTTATATAATATTTTCTTATTAAAAATTTTTATTTCACTTTTCTCCCTTCTCTCAAGGTCATTTATGTAATTTATATTTTAAATTTTATTTATTTGTGTCTGCACCTCGGCCCACCCCTTCGCCATTGAAGCAACGCCGAGACAGTGTAAGTTAGCGTAAACAGGATATCCTAAAACCAGCTGTGTAGCTATAGCTATCTCTGGCAGTGAGTTTGTGTGGGTTTGGTGGGAATGTTCAGTTTTAGTAAACATTCAAAGTCTGAAAAAGTCGAGTGTTTATTATAATTATTTTTTGTTTTGTTTTAGTTTTAAAACGAACTTGGCGAAAACTAGGAAAAATATTCTGAAGGCAGAGGATCGGCTGATTATGTCGGCGGCCATATTGCTACTGATCACACTCAGCCAGCTGATGTTGACTTCGTCAACTTCCAATTTAACTGAAATAATAAATGATGTAACACTTTTGAAGAACGAACTGAATACTTTCATGGCCCAAGATGGTAATAGAAAGGAAAGGTCAGCAAGTGGTGAGTTTGTCCGTCCACCAAAAGTAGTAGATACAGCAATAGTTAAAAATAAACTCCACGAATTACAAAATAATGTCACCAAATTGGCTGAGGCTATTTCTAATAAAAATCAAAATGTAGACGACATCAAAAATAGGATTTCCTCAATGGAAAGAGAAATAGAAGAACTAAGCAAACTGTATGACGACATAGATCGAGAAATTATACAAACTCTAGCAAACATTCCGTTTAATTTACCAGATTTGTTGGCTAAATATAAAAATCAAAATGTAGACGACATCAAAAATAGGATTTCCACAATGGAAGAACAAATAGAAGATCTAAGCAAACTGTATGACGACAAAGATCGAGAAATTACGCAAACTTTAGCGAAATTTCAATCAGATTTATTGGCTAAATATAACAATCGAGAACAAGAGATTGCTAAATTAGAATATGAAGAATTTTTGGAAGCCATTAAACACAGATATTATAAATTTGCAGCTGTTAAATTTGTTACTATGAAAAATGAGACTAATGCTATAAATTGGGTAGAAAGAGCTTACGAAGAAATAGGCGATTTACCCCCCTTGGTGGAGTTAGCTGAAAAAGTGGATGATATGAAAAGAAAATTGTTAATTTACAAAACTATTGTCAATTCGAGTAATTTCCAACATTGCCTAGATTGTAATATTATTATAACATGCCACAAAATGGTACACATTTCCTATATTATTCGTGGTGATGAAACAGAACTATTATTATTAGAATTAGATATAATTAATTCATTACCAATGCGCGCCAACCAATTTGATTGTTGGCGTAACTCAATAGAGACAAATAGAGAAATGGTCAAAAACCATGTGCAGAGATATTGCTCATCAGGACATCAACTGGAGCCAAATAAGCCAGCAAGAAATTATTCAGGCTATTGCTATCCCATCGATTCTATTTACAGCATTTTTCAGTAGATCTTTATAGTAAATCGCCATACCAATACTAATACCTGATCATGCCTGTAAATAAGAGGCTTTTTCAGATGTAAACAATGTATTATAAATAAATATTTTTTCAAATTATGAAATGCAATAAACAATATTTAATGTTGATTGGATTTTGGTTCATTTCCTCACCTCAGTATTAAGATGAAGCGGAAACACTTGTTGGTACCATGTGTTTCTTGTTACGTCACAACAGTCGTTCAGTTGCATCACCACCTAAATGAGAATCACAAATTAACTTGACCTAATTTACCAATTTCCATGACAACAATCAAGGATTAAACTAACTCAATCTTCCCCCACTATATTTACCTCAATATTAACATGAAGCGGATACACTTGTTGGTACAATATGTCTTTTTTGTTACGTCACAACAGTCGTTCAGTTGCATCACCACCTAAATGAGAATCACTAATTAACTAGACCTAATTTACCAATTACCATCACAACAATCAGGGATTCAACCAACTCGATCTTCCCCCTCTATATTTACCACAGTATTAAGATGAAGCGGATACACTTCTTGGTACCATGTGTTTTCTGTTACTTCACAACAGTCGTTCAGTTGCATTACCACTTAAATGAGAATCACTAATTAACTAGACCTAGTTTACCAATTGCCATGACAACAATCAGAGATTAAACTAACTCAATCTTCCCCCACTATATTTACCACAGTATTAACATGAAGCGGAAACACTTGTTGGTACCATGTGCTTTCTGTTACGTCACAATAGTCGTTCAGTTGCATCACCACTTAAATGAGAATCACTAATTATCTAGACCTAATTTACCAATTGCCATGACAACAATCACGAATGAAACTAACTCAATCTTCTCCCACTATATTTACCTCAGGCACTACACTTGGTCTGCTTATTTTGTACGTCATGATCTGAAGCTTCAAGTGGGGAAAATTCTTTTTCCGGCACTTTCAGGGTCGGGTTCCCCTCCCCTTATTGCATTGTGATACTTATTAGACCATCTTCTTTTCGAAAATGTGGTCAAGTTCCGAGGTAGCATAAAGGTAAGTTCTTATCCTGAATGGAGGAATATACAGCCACAATTTGAGAACATTTTGCTGTTCCAACCAATAAGTGAAGATCAGCTGATCTATAAAATCATTTTAGATAATCTGCTAAGTATTAACAATTACTTCGCGATGCTCGTTAAAATTGAGCGATTACAGCACATTCTCTGACTTACTGCAGTAAGAGAAATTTATAGTTTATTACAATAATAGAAAATAAATTATATTTTTTACCTTTCGATTATCCACCAGAAGATTTAATAATGTGAGCGGTTATACAGAGATGCTGTACCGAGTCAACTTACATCCGGAGATCTGTGATTAGTTTCAATGAAATTCCCCTACGTACTAAAGGGGCTAGTGAAAGAACGAGAAAATAATCTGCCACATCTCAGTTACCATAGCAACGAATGAGACAAACTGATATAAAGTGTGGGGATGAGTCCAGTGGTTAGCTAACTGAATTCTCAATGTCCGGTGATGGATAGTTTGGTCATTAACGAGAGAACCCTATCCAGAAGCTGGCAGTGCTCTGGAAAAAAGCCCCGGCCGCTAATGACCTCAGTATCTAAGACATCATAAATTGAGAAAACTCAAAATTATGTAGGGGAAATATTGTGACGTTGTCTTCAGTATTATCATCGGCAGGACCTGTTATCAACTAACTAAAATTGATTATGCAGTGATTGAATTCCAGCTATTATTGCACATTAGTGGGAATTTTGTTATTTTGGGATTTCCTAAAAAAATGTTTTGGTTTTTGACTTACTCTGTAAAAACAGTTCAACCATCTGACCTGGTCACAAGTTTATCAAATCTCTCCTTTTGCGCTGCACAGTGATTCTGGTAAACAGACAGTGTTATTGCACAAATCGCCGCGGCAACATCTCTGACCAATCACTCTCTCAGGGTAGTAGAAAGGTAAGTGCGAATTTCCGTTTTAATCAACTTCACAGAGCTTCATTCCAAATCTTGCGATTAGTTATTATAGTGCTAAGAGCAGTCACTTATTCACAGCAAGTGGAAGTTTTGCGATCGCATATAACTTTGCTCTTGGTGCGGAAATTTATTCTATTATTTCCTGTTTCCGTGTTTTTTCTCGTTTGGAAAAGCGACTATGTGCATCGCCATGGGATCCGACCGGTTTTAGACAAAATCTGCCCACTGGAAATGGAGATTAATCTTTGGATTATGGAGATTTCTTTTTAAACGATTTCCACCAGAACTTAGTCTGCTTATTTTGTACGTCATGATCTGAAGCTTCAAGTGGGGAAAATTCTTTTTCCGGCACTTTCAGGGTCGGGTTCCCCTCCCCTTATTGCATTGTGATACTTATTAGACCATCTTCTTTTCGAAAATGTGGTCAAGTTCCGAGGTAGTATTGGGCACCCCACAAAAATTGGGACCTTATCTATTGGAGCTTTAAGATAAAATAGATTGCAATCAGAAACCGACTTGAAATGCATCAATGTTGCACCACTCGGTTAACTTCGCTACCCTATTGTTGGAAGAGAAGAATGACCGGGTATAAACCTTTGCTTTTAGGGTTTTGTTTCCTAAGGTTTACCCACTTTTGAAAATATCGTTCTAACTACAGTGCTGGTTATTACCCTAAACTTACAGAACCCTTAATTTTGTATTTCATTATTTTTACAAAATGTTTTACGATTGGCTAACATTTTGTACAACACACTATGTAATCTCCCACACTCAATCAGCAAGTGTACTGCAAATCGATAACTACAAAATTCTAAATCCGTTCCATCTCATACATCTGATGATGGTTGAAATCCCGAAAACGGTCAGAAATAAAATAAACAAGAGAAAATCAAATCTATTTTCTATCCTTTATTTTGTATTTAATTAGAATTTTGGTTTAATTAATATACCAAAGTTTCAGAACAGGATTTTGGTTATCCCGTTTAGGCCATAATTTTACTAATTGCTTCCTTGTACATAGTGGGCTCATATCCCGGAATAAAGTTATGTATTCATGTTTGTGAACCGACAGACACATGGGCCCATTTCAGAAATTTCCGGTGAGATCTCAAGAGATTGAATAGTTCGATCTCCCTCACTGCTCTCTCACAGATTCTTTTAGCTCCCAAAGAGCCTGTGGTGCCTCCATCTGGTGGGATCCACAAGTCTCAGAATTTTTTTCTTTCTTTGAAGTTTCTATTTTCTTTGGTATTTATCTCAAGAAGATTAGCCAAATTTTTTGCATGCTGTAGTTCTGTGTGTGTTCACATCCGGTTCTGTTTTGCTATTGTTTTAGAAAGCGCTAAGTTGAACAATTTGGGCTCACAAGATCAGGAAGCTGGGATCACAGCTGATGATGGAGGCGGTCCTATTGATGCTGCTGTTAGTCGGCCAGTGGAGATTCACCGTGGCTGCTTCCGATGTAATTGAAGTAAGTGATGAATTGAGATTATTGCAAAATGATATCAGAACTTTTTGGGATAAAGTACTTCATGAAGAGCAGGAAACAAAGATGAGCCCGTTTCAACGTTCGCCAAATACAACGATCATTAAGAATAAACTTCATGAACTACAAAATAATGTTACCAAATTGACGGAGGATTTAACAAATAGCAATCAAAATGTAGACGCCATCAATGTCAGGATTGTCGAATTTGGAACACAATTAGAGAATCTAAAGAGACTCTATGACAACGAAATACGCGAACTTAGGCAATCTCTAGGGACGTTTCAATTCAGTTCATCACAACAGTTGCTGCATGAATACGGAGAAAGACATAATCGTGAACAACAGCTGGTTAAAATTAATTTAGATCAAGATGACATAGAATTTCTAGAAGCCATTAAAAATAAATATTATAAATTTGCTGCTGTTAAATTTATTGCATTAAAAAATGAAAGTGAAGCTACTGAATTGATAAGAAAAGTTTATAGACAATTGGATAATGTAGACTGTCTGTTAAACTTTGTTCATAATTTAAATAATATGAACAAGACTTTGTTAGTTTATAGAACATTGTCTGATATTTTGGGCGGTTTTATTAATATTTTAAAACTCGGATGAAACTTTATTATGATATAAAATATAAAAAGATGACTAATGATTCGCTGGATGCTGCCAATAAGTTGTTATCGGTGTTTGATGAGCGAATGGAATTCTGTTTGATTTACTCAACTATTTCGCTTCAACAGGATTTAATTGTTAAAATTAAATTACATAATGGATTAAACATGCCTGCTAGTTATGTATACAATATAACCTATCGAAACATCGATCTACAAGAGTACAGGAGATCGGGTAGAAGGACAGCTGTACTCTCTTGTTATCCGATCGACTGTAGGTAGATCGATCTTATGTATCGATACAATATTATGTAATGTGGTGAATACAAAATAAATTTTACTTTTTAAATAAAACTATTCTCTTTCCTTTTTTTCTTGTCTGAAACTATTAAATAGTGGATCGATCCCAAGGAAAGAACTGGACTAGACACTTCTTCCAGGATATTGGTGATACGCTGTCGGGGGTATCCCAGTAACTTCAAAGATATACTGGTGACGTTGTGGGTATCCCAGTAAATCTCATTGGTAAACATTCATTATTGCTTATCACTAATATTCAAAGAATAATGTATCTACAGCATGTTGAGATAGCTTTATCTAATCTATAGGTAAACTTTAACCTCCATTTATGTCTTATCATTTACTGCCGCCTCTTGCAACAACTGCATCAGCTTCTAATGTCTACATTTCTGGTAGAGTTTCTATTTAAACCGTTGAACCAATGGGGGGACACAATAGAACTTATTTTACTTTCATGGCCAGGATCACTAATAACTTTTCTTTTTTGCCTTTTTTGGGGGGGGGGGCATTGGCTTTCGCCATACTATGTGGGATCCGACCGTGCATCCGTGGGTGCATCAATGAAGTTTTAGACAAAATCTGCCCACCGGAAATGGAGATTATTCTTTGGATTATGGGGTTTTCCTTTCAAACGATTTCCTCCAGAACTTGGTCTGCTTATTTGGTACGTCACGATCTGTAGCTTCAAGAAGAGAATATTCTTCTTCCGGTTGGGTTCCCCCCCACCACCACCACCTTATTTCATTGTGACACTTATTAGACCATCTTCTTTTCGAAAATGTGGTGATGTTCCGAGGTAGTATTTGGGCACCCCACAAAAAATTGGGACCCTATCTATTGGAGCTTTAAGATAATATAGATTGCAATCTGAGACCGACTTGAAATGCATCAATAACATATAATATTGCACCGCTTGCACAAAAAATTCCTTACCCTGTTGTTGCAAGAGAAGTACCTTGAGCTTGGGTATAAACCTTAGGTTTTAGGGTTTGCTTAGATAACGTGAACCTACTTCCGAAAATGAGGTTATAACCACATTCGTACATAACCGTAAAGCTACAGAACCCTTAAATAATATCTATGTTTCATTATTTTTATAACATGTGTTACGGCAGTGGTTTCCAACCTGTGGGGCGCGAGACTGTTGCAAGGGGGGCATGCAGCTGTTTCCAAAATATCATTTTCGAATACAAACGAAAAAAGTCGAATAGGTGTCAAAAAAAATGAATTAGCAAAATAGGGATTCGTAATCCACAATCCTCGCCACGAATTTTTCGGATACAAATTTCTACAGTAGATGTCTTAAAAACAAAGTATCGATCTCGCTTAGTGATTGAAAAGGAACTGAGAACCGCGATTTCTTCAATGATACCACGGTTTGAGAAAATTTGTGCTGAAAAACAAGCTCAACCGTCGCATTAAATTTTTATGTTGTATTAATTATATATTCTTTTTTTTGTATTTTTGTAAGATTTGTTTTTATTACATTTAAAATTATTATTTCTTATAATAAATAATTATTTTTTTATGTATATTTTTACATAATATTGTATATTATTTTGTAGCCCATTAAATAAATTATAATATCAGTTGAGTATTTATGAAATTAGATTGTTAGAAAAATTAAGGGGGCGCAACAATTTTTTTTTTAAAGTGGGCGCAGGTACAAAAAGGTTGGCAACCACTGTGTTACGGGTTCAATTGACATTTTGAATAACACACGTTCACATCCGCCACCATGCAATCAACAAGTGCACTGCATGTCGAAAACATTAGAAAGTCGAAATCTCAACACCAAACTGATCGCTCTTAATTGATGTCCCTTTAATTGATGAGTAGTTTCTTGTTTGTATTCACGTAGAGCCTTCTTCAAGAGTCCATCACTGGAAGTTGCAGTGTCAAGGAAATCACTAATCACTTCCTCATTGCTTTCATGGCGGAAGTGACATCAGTAATACCGTTATCCTCACTCCTCATAGTGCCAACTTCCTTCTCAATGTTTACCTGGTTATCACTAATAATAATAATAAAGATCCACCAACTCAAAGACGTAAAGTAAAACTAAAGTGCAATTAGTTTAAAAAGTTTTAATCTAATTATTCAAAAAATAATGCACCGAATAATTTCAAATTTAACTCAATGATTCAATCAACCACAGCAAATAGTAAGCGGAAGAATTTTACATGCACTTATACGTTTGTACCAAACAACCTAAACACAAACCGGATGTGAACACAACACTGGCCAGGTCCAGACATCGGGAAACGGTCAGAAATAAAATAAACAAGAGAAAATCAAATATATTTTCTATCCTTTATTTTGTATTTAATTAGAATTTTGGTTTAATTAATGTAACAAAGTTTCAGAACAGGATTTTGGTTATCCCGTTTAGGCCATAATTTTACTAATTGCTTCCTTGTACATAGTGGGCTCATATCCCGGAATAAAGTTATGTATTCATTTTTCTGAACCGACAGATACATGGACCCATTTTAGAAATACATTTTATCGTATTCCTGGAGCTGGAGAAGTTATATTTCCGGTGAGATCTCAAGAGATTGAATAGTTCGATCTCCCTCACTGCTCTCTCACAGATTCTTTTAGCTCCCAAAGAGCCTGTGGTGCCTCCATCTGGTGGGATCCACAAGTCTCAGAATTTTTTTCTTTCCTTGAAGTTTCTATTTGCTTTGGTATTTATCTCAAGAAGATTTGCCAAATTTTTCGCGCAAGCTGTAGTTATGAGTGTTCACATGCAATTCTGTTTTGATGTTGTTCTAGAAAGTGCTTAGACGAACAATTTGGGCTCAAGTTCAGGAAGCTGGTATCACCTGATAATGGTGGTGCTCCTATTGATGCTGCTGTTAATCGGCCAGTGGATATTCACCATAATTAATGGTGATGTAAGAAATGTATTGAGATTATTGGAAAATAATCCTCCTACAGGTGTCATTTACCCAGTTTTACGCCACTGACGCGGAGAAGAATGGAAAGTGTTGATAGAACGCGCAGGAAAAAGTAAAATAAGAAAAATAACAGATAAAAAAAAAAGAGAACACGGAAATCTCAAACTGAAAATTCGATTGGATTGGATATAACATAAGAGAAGGGTAAAACGAGTTCGAACTCTATTGCAGCTTGGGAAGCTACTTGCAGGTGTTCACTGGTAAAGCTCTGGATAACCTGTTTATATTGGAAGCTGTTCGCTGACATACTACAGATACACACCACACTGTGCACGTTACTGTGGAGATGTTAGCCGACAAGGAGGCTGGTCGGATGTTCCATCATATCTCATCTCCACACTGCTGCTACGTACTACCGGCAGACGCTCCGACAGGAATTCAGTTTCTCTCCTACGCGCCGTTCTTCAGTACATCTGTCAGTACACACACTCAGACACCATCTCTTGCGTTAAAAGATCGCTTCAAACTCTCCATTATCCTCCCGTAGCAGTCACTCCATCAGTAATATATATTTATGAGTTTAGTCGGCTATGTAGGGGTTGTGAGGAATCCCGGTAAAAAAGATACTTCTAGGTTCGTAGGCGATCATTTCTTTACTTCTTCGATGGCTGAGATTATGCCCTACTTGATTCGGTATGCCTTCAATTCTACAGGAAATCCTCTTCTTAGAGATCAATCTCTCTTGGTTAGAAAAAGTTGCCTCTTAAAAAGTGCAAAGCACTAATCAAAGACGAGAATAATTTCCAAGAAACAAGGCGCATGGTAGCGCGCGTTAGCTAGGCGAATCTTAATGATCCAAAACTTGCAAATGCAAAATTCTTGAATACTAGATGTTATTATTACTCCCCTTCTGAGAATGTTGGGAAAGTCTGGATAAGTTGGGAAGTCTTGTAAGCGGGGGGGTGTTCACACCAGGTTTTTCCCCTAATCGCTGGTGAAGGAGTCGCATCCTTTGTCCAGGAAGTGTTGGGAAAGATGTCGAACATCAAGCGATGATCAGACGATACGCACTCATGCAGCGATTCACGGCATTTGCCTTCTACTACGTCTTATACGTGTGACGGCATAAGAAAACTGATGCAAGGAAGTTAGCAGGAGAACTGCTGCTTAACAGTTCAAGCATTGCTTATATATATACAAAGTTGAGTAGGAAGAACTAAGTTAGTTAAACAAACTTAATTAAACGGTTGTTTAACAGAGAGCAGCACCATCACCAGCAGTCGTACTAATAGCTAACAGTTGGTAACACTGAGCAGTTTGTACAGACTCGATGGTATCTCGTTATTTACCCGTATATAATACATCACCTTGTCTATAAAGTAATAGATCGACTAATGGAGCGCCAATAGCATTATCGATACTATATTGAAACATCAGATGGGTTATTTGTGTATTTATCATTAGTTATTATAATATCTAGATGAACAATTAGTTGCTAATAATTATTTGTAAAGGTAAATAGAAGGATTGATTGAAACTGGAAGCTAAGAATTTTACACGTCGCCATAAATTTCCAAAGATTTTTGTGGAAAATACTTCTTTTTCCCCACTTTTTCTTTTTTGTGACGTCAAAGAAAAGCTAATTTCTTTGATGAAAAATACCTTCGTATAATGCTAACAAGTTTACCAGAAGTGCCGAGAAGTGCTCGCTACAGGAAATGACTATGTTTATTATTATCTTTATGACTTTAATACGAGTATTATGTTTTGTCCCTCACAATAGCACACCTGCATTTTAGTTGATAATAAATTTGATGGTTCATGCTGACCAAGCATAAAGCTATTGTACATTTTTCATCATGAATTTATGTAGTAAAGAGCTATTTTTTTTATTTTTTTTTAGGGAAAGCGAGTAAAAAAAGTTTTTTATTTTTCGGAGAAAAGCGACTCTAGTCTGAATTATTTATGGTGATGCTGAGTCTACCGCCAGGACACTCCGGCAATTAATCGACCTACCGTCACTCGCAACAGGAATAAAAGAAACAAGGAAATGGTCCAGTAAGTTGCGTATTAACTAGGAAGAAGGAAATTCGATTAGAGATTACCTTGTCTTCTTTTCTGAACCCAAATTAAAACCTTAATGAAACCTTAGAATGGGTTTTGCGCAACCTCATTCTATTGAATTAATGAACCCTAAATTCAAGACTAGGATCCTCCATCAAATGACTTTCTTCTTCTTCTTCTTCTGCGCATGACCAAGTTTCTAACATATAGTGATCCTCAGAGTCCGATTTATGTAACATATTTATCTTACCATCATTCTGCTGTCCGTAAAACTGTTCATTACCTTGAAAACCGACTTCGGGTTGAGGTGCACACATTGCTGCCCTTAGAACTGAACGAAGTTTCATAGAAAAATTGTTAAGATAAAAGTTACAGATCGTGGAATTTATTTCTTCAGGCAGACCTTACCTCCAACTACCAAATTAGGTGTCGTGAACGGTGGCGACTAGCAAACATACTTTACTATAAATTTCTCTTATTAACCATTAAAGGTACAGACTAGGAATATAGCCTAGTACCGCAATACATCTTAGCTTTGCGGGTCTAACCTCTAACTGCTCAGCTATCGTGGCGACTAGCAAACATACTTTACTGCAAATTTCTCATATTAACCATTAAAGGTATAGACTGGGAATATAGCCTAGTACCGCAATACATCTTAGCATTGCGGGTCTAACCTCTAACTGCTCAGCTATCGTGGCGACTAGCAAACATACTTTACTGCAAATTTCTCATATTAACCATTAAAGGTATAGAATGGGAATGTACCCTAGTACCGCAATACATCTTAGCTTTGCGGGTCTAACCTCTAACTGCTCAGCTATCGTGGCGACTAGCAAACATACTTTACTATAAATTTCTCTTATTAACCATTAAAGGTATAGACTGGGAATATAGCCTAGTACCGCAATACATCTTGGCATTGCGGGTCTAACCTCTAACTGCTCAGCTATCGTGGCGACTAGCAAACATACTTTACTGCAAATTTCTCATATTAACCATTAAAGGTATAGAATGGGAATGTAGCCTAGTACCGCAATACATCTTAGCTTTGCGGGTCTAGCCTCTAACCGCTCGGCTATCGTGGCGCCTTGATCGTGGAAATTAATGCTCATACCAAGTTTTGTGAATCATCACAGCATCATTATCAAAAAAAAAAAAAAAAAAAAAAAAAAATGACAAATCTAGTAATCAAAGAAGTTGTCTTTATCTAAAATCGATATTTTAGCGACACACTGAACGGTCCTCAGGCCGCTTATTGCCGCGTCGTTTTTAAGTCCAATTAGGTGATGATTCAATTTTGTGATAAGGCTAACTCCCACTACAAGTGCTACGTGATCATCAACTTGTGGGTCCCCCCCTTCCTTCCAAAGAGTTTTACAATCGATGTGACATCCTGTGGATGGAGTTCACGGACTATATATAAAGTTTTAACTTCGTTTTTGGAGCCAGAGCAATAATGTGCAATCACACACACCTGAAGATGTGATGAACTTTTAATGTGAACAACTAACTATTTTTGGGTGTTACCTTAGCCCATGTTATAGTTGGAAGGATAGATGGTACCAGACGGCCTGCGACGAGAACGTAGTCTGTGAGGTCTTCTCAGTATGGAGTAAGTAGTGTTTCCAAGACTGAGGTGTGCTTAGGAGAGATTATTCCTTAGTAGTTAACAGTTGTGGGAGGGGAAGAAGATTTCAGCATCCGGAAGTGATGATCCAAAACTACCGATGTTCTTCTCTTTAAGTGGCTTTACTAGAGAGCATCTATTGTGGACCAGATGATCTGAAGTGGCATTCATCCTCACTGGGATGTTATACCCAATTACCGGCTGCTCGCCTCCGTCAGATTTCCCAAGGGAATCTGGGAGGTTCCCAGTGTTGTTAGCGTACTCATAAATTTTCTAATTAGATAATTCGGGATGCTATCTTTGGAGTATTTGGAGGAAATGTTGAGTAATGAGGAGGGATGCACTGGACATCCGGGTCTCCCACTGGAGAAGTACGCTACAGATCGAAATGTTCAGAAATACCCAACAGAGACTGAGTTCCAGGAACACCTTTCAGGAGCACCAAAAAAAAAAAATCACAAATTTGACCCTATAAAGTACCTCGTGGCAAAAGTTGAAATAAATAAAAATGCTATGTTTGAAAATGTACCATTTAAAGCTTAAATTTTCCGGAAAAGCGTTCGAACCGATTTTCCAGATTATCACGCATAGAAAATTTCCTTTATTTCCTTTTCATATTCGGGACATTCCATTAAATTGATAAGTGAATATTATAATGGCGTGGAAAGGTGGAAATATTTATCAAAAAATTCCTGAAAATGTTTTAGAACTACTCGTACTTTAAAACTGTATATTGGAAGTTCACTGGGCTACAAGTTATGTATTGGATTCGAGAGATATTAAACCAAGACCGCAGGACCCATACTTATATAAATAATCAGGACAAGGTGAGGAGGAAGTAGGCACAACCGTAGCCCTCTATCTATCCTGCTGGGCCCCAAACTTCCACTACAGGAAACGATTCAACAAGCAATCCTAACCTTATCTGTGGCGCGGAAGGTTATAAATGTGTCACCTAACTCTTTTTCTGGTATGTTATTTAAGAAAGGAGAGCTATCCTGCAGGAGACAGTTCCATCCCGCACAATACTTTCCAACTGATAAAAGAATTTCTATATATTTCCCCCACAATCAAGGATATATATATATATAAATTCCATTAAATCAGCTGAAAGGTAAGTATTGAACTGTCAGCTGATCAACGATAAAATTAAATAATATAAATATCTAGATATTTCTAAGACGATGATTCTTTTTGCCAACCTTTCAATAATAGGCCAATTAAGAAAGCGTAGCAGAGTTCCCGGATCGAATCCAGCTGCTGATTCTTAGATTTAACTCTTTCTAGAAGTGTCCGGTATTGGACTGTGCTGTCTGTATCAAGAGAAATCTATTCGCTGCTAATGATCTCAGCTGTTGATACGCCATTAATTAAAAACAAAATATGGTCTTTGAGGCAGTAATTCAGTTTCTTAGGCGCCACGATAGCCGAGCGGTTAGAGACTAGGACCCGCCAAGCTAAGATGTATTGCAGTACTAGGCTATATTCCCAGTCTATACCTTTAATGGTTAATATGAGAAATTCACAGTAAAGTATGTTTGCTAGTCGCCATGACAGCCGAGCGGTTAGAGGCTAGGACCCGCAAAGCTAAGATGTATTGCGGTACTAGGCTATATTCCCAGTCTATACCTTTAATGATTAATATGAGAAAACAGTAAAGTATGTTTGCTAGTCGCCACGATAGTCGAGCGGTTAGAGACTAGACCTGCAATGCTAAGTTGTATTGCGGTACTAGGCTGTATTCCCAGTCTATACCTTTTATGATTAATATGAGAAATTTACAGTAAAGTATGTTTGCTAGTCGCCTCCGTCCACGGCACCTAATTAGGTAGTTGGAGGTAAAGCCCGCTTGAAAAATTAGGCAATTACTTATTTTACTTTATTTCAGTTCCTCTTCCGGTACTACGTAATCTTTACCTCATAATAATGTTCAGTAGAACAGGAAAGTGAGGTCAACGCTACAACGCAGAATAAGGAAGTGGTTGGTTTTGGAGCAGTCTGATCAAAAGGATGCTGTATTCTTGCATTACCATCATGGTGCACAAGGTTTTTCCTAAGCTCTGCGCAGAAAACCGGTATTTTACCAAAACGGAAGTTCTCCATTACGATGAGAATTCGTGATTTTGCACGCAATGATATCCATTTCCGTGCGCAAAGAGACCATTTCTTTTTTTTTCAAGTTTAAAATTAGATTGACAAGTTTTATTTTATAAATTCCCGGTTTAGTTCAATTCGTCTCCATTTATTTCTACAGAATTTAAACCACCTGTATGTGGTTTAAATTAATTAATTTGAACAATAACAGCAGAGAATATTAATTAACCAAATTTACCTTTTGTGAAATAATATCGTTACATTTTGAGCAATTTTGTTTGTTAACTTTAGTACTGACTCGTTTCCTGTTTTATTAAATCTAATTGCGATGTTTCAATTATAATTACAATTTATATAATTTTATATTCTAGGTGAGATGTTTCTACTGAATGAATGTTTCGAATATTTCAGGGTTCAAAACTTTACTTCTGAGTACATGAACTTAGCCTAGTAGAGGCTAGGCAAGCTATGACGTCGTGCTTTCAGCCGCAGTAACATTTATGCATAAAAAGGCGTAAATGATTAATAAATTATTTATGGAATCAAGACAATTTAAATTAGGTAAATTGCGCTCCGGAAGTTCGTGTGAGTGTAAAACACCAGATTTGGTTTTTCAGCACTTCCGTTTATTCCTAAATGAAAACATTTGAAGCAAAATCGCAATCACACCCACACCTACTTACAGCCAATAATAAATAGCCAAATAAATATTTGCTCCATTCAATACGCTAGCAATATACTTAGCCAATATAAAGTAGAGGGTATAAAAAAGAAAGAAAGTGGATTATGTATTTTTATAACTCAGGTGTAAAAGTGCATATAAAGTTTACGTAGTAAAAATAAAGTAATGCACATAACCTTTATAGTGCTACATAAAAATTTATTATGTTTCTACTTATATATTTATTTTTTATTACCCTTCCATAAATTATGGACAGGTTTGAACCTGTCAATGTATCATACAGGAAGTAGGTTTGATGATTATTTATTATGAATTCTCTTAAAGGAGCGGTTACGTAGTAACTGGTTCCGCTCATTGAGTGGACACTCATTTACAGAGAATGAGTAAATTGTAAAGTAAAGGTATTTACTCAGGAGTGATTTACAACCAATTACCAAATTATAGTCATAATTGTAGTAATATAATAAAGCCTTTATTTATACAAAGGATATACAAAAAACATGTACAATATGTTGTTATATAATATGTACAATTTTAAATTAAAATAAATAATTATCGTACAGATCAATAATATATTACATAAGAAGCATTAAACATAAAACATTTTACTTCATTTGCATAATTAACATTTTCATCTAATTATTTATTTAATTTATTTATTTTATATTTTATTTTTTTCATTATTATTCTTTTAATTTTGTTTTTATTTTTATTTATTTTATATTTTATTTATTTATTTTTTTTCTTTCTTTTGTATAGGCCTTCCCTTAGGGCAGTAATGGTCACACTTCCCACGGAGACCTATCCTATAGTTATAATTAATAATTAATAAATAAGTAATAATTATAATAATATAGGCCAGTGATCAGAGTAATCTGATTTCTGCCCAAACACAGAGTCTCTTCGGTACCTTGGTTTACACAGCCAAGACAGAACCCCAGGACACATCACCCAGCTCTTTTCATGATCCCTCTCTCTCTCTCTCTCTCTCTCTCTCTCTCTCTAGATCCAGTCTCTGGGAGCTACACGAACTGCAACCCCATTGGTGATTCCCAGGCAGTAGGGGCACTGCTAAAGACCACTACCCCCCCCCCACGTAATCAACAGACAGGCCAGTCTCTGCATCCTGGTACAGCCTTGATGGCCGCGCCTGTTGTTCAGTCTACCATCACCACACTATTTCATACTAGGAATGACTATTCTTGCATAGTATACATATAGTAAAGTATGTTTGCTAGACGCCACGATAGCCGAGCGGTTAGAGGCTAGACCCGCAATGCTAAGATGTATTGCGGTACTAGGCTATATTCCCCGGTCTATACCTTTAATGGTTAATATGAGAAATTTGCAGTAAAGTATGTTTGCTAGGCGCGACGGTAGTCGAGCGGTTAGAGGCTAGACCCGCAAAGCTAAGCTGTATTTCGGTACGAGGCTATATTCCCAGTCTATACCTTTAATGGTTAATATGAGAAATTTGCAGTAAAGTATGTTTGCTAGGCGCGACGGTAGTCGAGCGGTTAGAGGCTAGACCCGCAATGCTAAGATGTATTGCGGTACTAGGCTATATTCCCCGGTCTATACCTTTAATGGTTAATATGAGAAATTTGCAGTAAAGTATGTTTGCTAGGCGCGACGGTAGTCGAGCGGTTAGAGGCTAGACCCGCAAAGCTAAGCTGTATTTCGGTACGAGGCTATATTCCCAGTCTATACCTTTAATGGTTAATATGAGAAATTTATAGAAAAGTATGTTTGCTAGTCGCCTCCGTCCACGACACCTAATTTGGTAGTTGGATACAAAGCCCACCTGAAAAAATAGGCAATTACTACTACTATGATTATAGGAAGTCCATGGTGCTGATTATTAACACAATTTTTTTTTACAAAAAATTAGTCAAATCAGAAATTTCGCCTTAACTTTAGGCTAGTGTGTGTAATCAATGTTCAAAATGTATTCTGCAAGAAATAAATCTTCTTTTTTTCTTTTTTTTTTAATTTTGAGACAATCCCAATAATCCTCAAACTGGGTAAAAAGAGGAAGTAATAAACACTTTAATAAAAAATATGGAAAAGTGAAAACTGTTCTCAGTTTTACGTAAAAAAAAAATAATCGGTTTTTAATTTCCTGCCGGTTTTGGTGTAGAAAAAAAAACGGAAATAAGATGGGAGACCCTGGAGTGGAGCCTTCTTATTGGGCAGGGGAGGGGCCAGCAGGGGCGGGGTCACTTTCACATTTTATCATTGCTGATGGTAAAGCAGAGTAGATTATTAAAGTCGGCCAGAGAATGAGCCGGCCAGATGGTGTCATCCATTACCAACGCCTCCATCGCTAACTGGCCAATTTCATGCGACTAACCATTTTTTTTTTTTTTTTTACTTAAATGAGCCCTCCAGAATGTGAATATTCACACTTTAATTCCAGATTTCCTTTTGAAACACTCTTATCTAGCTCCAGTTCGGGCTTAGATTTATGTACAAGATTTTTAAAGATGAGGTCATTCATTTTGACGTCTAAATTTGTCAAATTGGAAGTTTGAAAAATGAGGTAAGCTGCTGGAAATCTGGAGTAGGGAGAGTAAAGGCCCAAGTGGAAAGAAGTAAAGGATTTCAAGGGGGATAGACCCTGTCCCATCGTTTCTCTAAAAGATAATCCCCTTTCATAGAAAAATTTATCATCTTGACGTAAGAAAAATGAAAAGTGAGTGAAATAAAAAAAAGCAGATGAAAGAAAATAATCTTAACCCTTTATCTTTAGTCGCAAGGGGAGGGGGGAAGGAAATAAGAGGAAAACGGAAAATGGAAGGAAGATTGGAGTTGACGGTCACACAAAGCGCGTACACTAGCTCGCTCTATCCGGCGGCTGACCTACTGAACTAACTACAATAGAAATATATAAGGTGGGCATTGGTCTTTTTGTTGTGTTTGAGTGTGTTAGTAGCTTTTCATTCAAAGCTCCCTGACACTAACCACTGATGGCGGCAGCACTTGGCTTCTCTTCTAGCCTAGACCAGGAAGGGCGGGCATTACTGTGTCTCGTAAAGTTGAAGAAAGTGGAAGTACCTAAGATCCGGACCAAAAGTAGGAGCAAGCCTCTTCTTCTAGCCTTCCCAGTAGGCCGGCCTGGAGGGGTCGTCGTCATCGTCTGGAAGAAGATGGCACTTGGCCTGCTTTATATTATTTCAGCAATCCACTCTCCACTCATCCCCCCGTAGCCCATTTTCTATTGTGGTGCTCGATCGTGTGTGAAATTTGTTAAGAGTTGTCGCTGGAAGATTCCACGTGCTCCAGCGCCCCAACAGCTCGCTCCAGTCTGTTGAGAGGCAACTTTTTATGGACTGCTAAACGTTCCCCCCATGGCAGCCGCTCTTCTTTTTAAAAGGTTTTTCCACCCTTATGGAAAGCGCGTGGGTGGAAAAGAGAATTTTCTTTTACCTAAAGTATTTCAGTTTAAGTGAAACTAAATCTGATGTGAAAATTTCCATCAGATTTTCTCCTATTCCAATTATACCAACTATGTATAGATTATTTTTCCTAAATAAAGAAGGTTGTAGAAGGTGTATAATAAGTCCTAGAGTTCCTCGCTTGTTTTCCTAGGATGAGAAGTCTTACTAGAAGAGACAGTCTTGAAAGAGGAAATCCGATTTAAAACGTGACGTCAGGGGTAGATCTCTTAGGACGATAAACAAGACTAACTGCATCATATTCCCAGCACAATCCTACCCAAAATTCGACCCCCGTTCGCTGCTGGCAGGAATATCCCCCCCCCCATTTTCCAGCTAATACGAAGAAACAGCTAAACTGAGCCAAAGTTCAAAAGTGTGGAAGAAAATGCTACCAGCGACGGGGCGCGGCGAAAAGTAGAGCTTTATAATAAGGTTATTGTTTTAGTGAAAGCAGGATGAAAAGCACATTAAAACTCAGGATGAAAAAGCGGGTGGGGTTACTGGGTTAGCAGAGTACTCTGGGTTTTAGGATCATCCCGTAAGGATAATGTTATTATAACACTCTAGCTAGAATAAAGCGACCAGCGCGTAGAAATGCTCAGCACAAGAAATCTACCCACTAGAGTTTATTAAGAAATAAAATAAAAATGAAATCACCTAATTCTGGGTTGCCCCCCTCCATTAAAAAAAAATCAAAAAATAAATTAATATTTTTCTTCAAATTTCAAACCTTATAAATAAATTCAGATATTTAGAAAATATTATATAATTTGTAAAACAATAAAGCTCACCCCTACCTAGGTTGTAAAGTGAATTTTCTAAGAAACAATAATCAAATGAACGTTTTTCTTTGTAGTACACTTCTGGAAAATACTAGGAGCTATTTTCAAGAAAATTGATTTTAAAAAAAATCTATGAATTTTCTTCTTTTTTTTTTGCGTTTACTTGTGCTACAATCAGCGCGTTGGCGCTATGAGTAACAATGATAACAGAGTAATGAATGATAAGGTAACAAGTGGAGGAGTTACCCCAGTAGTAACACTCCAAAACATTAGACTGTTAGTCACCCTGTTCACTTGAGAGGAGATCATGAGGCTACACTGTCTCGTCTTGTTCGGGTTATCTGGAATAGTTCTAGAAGAAAGATTTTGTGCTTGTGGGATTTATATGAGATTGCAAGCTAAAATGAAGTTTTCTGTATCGTGTTTTCAGCGACTTGAGAAAAGGAATGTTAAGGTCATAGTCCAGGTTGAAGACATACAATACATTAAAATAGTTCGAAGTATTTTTTAGATTGAAGAGATTGAATCCTTTGGAGATTGGAGCGTTTGGTTGAACCCCACAGCTCTATTCCATACGCCCAGATGGGTTTTTTAAATAGTAGTATAAATCAAAGTTTTTGTTGTCTAGAGACAGTTCAGATCTTTCGTCTAAGAGTCTTTTAAGTTGACGATAGCATCTGTTTAGTTCTGTTCCAAGAAAGTCTTCGTTCTAAGTAAAGCCCAAGGTAGCGGGCTACGTTTACTACTGGTAGAGGGTGTTAGGTAATAGAAGACTGGAGGAATGAGGATGAATTTTCTTGAACCTCTGAAATTTGAGCAACACATATATCCTTTGATAACAGTAAGTGTGCAATAGGAACGCAGATAAACGTGAAATGGTAATTTTTCGATACAGAAAGTTCGCATAGATCTAGAACCTAATCGTCCAATCTTCCAAATGACGAGAAGGTAGATGATACCTGGAAAAGGATATAGCAGAGAGGTTGATCCATCTGGACGGGACTTAGAACTTACGTTTTATTCAATTTACGATTTACTACAGCTCACAATAACGTTGAAAAAGACTGACATAAGAAAAACGGTACTATTAACTTTTACAATAGATTTCCTGAGTCTTTGTACGAAAGGAAATCTGTTGCAGCGAGCATGCTCAAAGCCATCGGTAATCTTGACCCACAAAAGAAACCACTACAAATAAACAATCTGACGCAATCCCAAATAGATTTATTCAAATTTTAATGGGAAAACGTTTCAAATAAAGTTGCAGTTGAAAGGAAATCGTAAGAGTCGGGAAAATCTACAATAAATAAATAAATAGGCGCCACGATAGCCGAGCGGTTAGAGGCTAGACCCGCAATGCTAAGATGTATTGCGGTACTAGGCTATATTCTCAGTCTATACCTTTAATGGTTAATATGAGAAATTTATAGTAAAGTATGTTTGCTAGTCGCCACGGTAGCCGAGCGGTTAGAGGCTAGACCCGCAATGCTAAGATGTATTGCGGGACTAGTCTATATCCCCAGTCTATACCTTTAATGGTTAATATGAGAAATTTATAGTAAAGTATGTTTGCTAGACGCCTCCGTCCACAACACCTAATTTGATAGTTGGAAGTAAAGCACGCCTGAAAAAATAGGCGATTACTTTGCTTCACTAGTGCTCAAACCTGGCATCCTAATATCTCAGAATACTGAGTTCTTTGGGCAAAAGAAAGATAAAGCGTTCTCTCTAGCGTAAAGGGACTTCATGTAGTTTAAATCACCATTGTGACCTTTCACCCTTAGGTCAACAAAATCTCTCTCTTTCTTCGCCGTGAGTGGTTGTAATAAAAGTGAACTTTACAATTTAAATTCGACACATTTTAATAGTACTTTGTTTCCCAACAGGTTCCTACTCCCGGAACCAGGGGTATCCCTTTGCTCTTGGGGATAGCAAAAAGGTATGAAATTTACAAGGTTTTTTTTTTTTTGCTAGAACCACTCCCTTCTTTGGAACTGAAAGTAGATAAAAAAGAAATAAAAGAGAGCCCCCCCCAAGAGTTTAATTTATGACATCCCATCCTACCGCAGGCCACTTTCTTATCCCTTGGTGGTCCCCTCTCACTTCTGATCCATTTAAAAGCAAGAATTATTTTAAGGATTTTCTTTAGAAAAAATAAATGAAAAAGAGACTTCATTTAAACTTTATTAACGGCTATCCAGTCCCATTGGAATTCCTTCAAAATTATTTCAGGTAATCCCGTTCATGTTATTTCCCATGAATAATAATATTAGTTCATGATTGTTACGATCTATTTGAAAGGAGATTTTTTTTTCGTTAAGGTAAATTCTGGAAGTCGAATTTTCTCGGGAAATGTTGTTTTAAAGGAACCCTGAGTCTAATGAAGCAATCTATTTTATTCTGTGAGTAAGGGCGCCACGATAGCTGAGCGGTTAGAGGCTAGACCCGCAAAGCTAAGATGTATTGCGGTACTAGGCTATATTCCCAGTCTATACCTTTAATGGTTAATATGAGAAATTTATAGTAAAATATGTTTGCTAGTCGCCACGATAGTCGAGTGGATATAGGCTAGACCCGCAAAGCTAAGATGTATTGCGATACTAGGCTATATTCCCAATCTATACCTTTAACGGTTAATATGAGAAATTTATAGTAAAGTATGTTTGCTAGGCGCCACGGTAGCCGAGTGGTTAGAGGCTAGACCCGCAAAGCTAAGATGTATTGCGGTACTAGGCTATATTCCCAGTCTATACCTTTAATGGTTAATATGAGAAATTTATAGTAAAATATGTTTGCTAGTCGCCACGATAGTCGAGTGGATATAGGCTAGACCCGCAAAGCTAAGATGTATTGCGATACTAGGCTATATTCCCAGTCTATACCTTTAACGGTTAATATGAGAAATTTATAGTAAAGTATGTTTGCTAGGCGCCACGGTAGCCGAGTGGTTAGAGGCTAGACCCGCAAAGCTAAGATGTATTGCGGTACTAGGCTATATTCCCAGTCTATACCTTTAATGGTTAATATGAGAAATTTATAGTAAAATATGTTTGCTAGTCGCCACGATAGTCGAGTGGATATAGGCTAGACCCGCAAAGCTAAGATGTATTGCGATACTAGGCTATATTCCCAGTCTATACCTTTAACGGTTAATATGAGAAATTTATAGTAAAGTATGTTTGCTAGGCGCCACGGTAGCCGAGTGGTTAGAGGCTAGACCCGCAAAGCTAAGATGTATTGCGATACTAGGCTATATTCCCAGTCTATACCTTTAACGGTTAATATGAGAAATTTATAGTAAAGTATGTTTGCCATGCGCCACGGTAGCCGAGTGGTTAGAGGCTAGACCCGCAAAGCTAAGATGTATTGCGGTACTAGGCTATATTCCCAGTCTATACCTTTAATGGTTAATATGAGATATTTATAGTAAAATATGTTTGCTAGTCGCCACGATAGTCGAGTGGATATAGGCTAGACCCGCAAAGCTAAGATGTATTGCGGTACTAGGCTATATTCCCAGTCTATACCTTTAATGGTTAATATGAGAAATTTATAGTAAAGTATATTTGCTAGTCGCCTCTGTCCACGACACCTAATTGGTAGTTGGATGTAAAGCACGCCTGAAAAAAATAGGCATTACTTTGTTGTTTTTTTTTGTACTGACTTAACTAAGTACCATATTTAAGTAATGTTTTTTCAAACTCTTGCATTAAGACCAAGTCCAATAAATCCAATAAAATGCAGTATTTGTTTCCGGTTTCTCTTTTTTTTCTTTCTCTCTTTATTTCAACAATCATTGCACTTGATTTCATTGGCTACAAATCTGGTAAACCGGAAATAACCGTTTTTAGGTCTCCTGAGTAATGAAAATAAAAGGCCTTTAAAAGAAAACAATATCACTAAATCACAGGAAACTGACGACTAATATTTTAATTGGCTCCCAATAAAAGGAACTAGTGATACCAACTTAAAGATTGTTCAATTCTTTTTGATGAATTTTTTTTTTTATTTTTATTTTTACTAACTGTGTGAGGTCACGAAGAATTAAAGATGTATTTGAAGATATTTTTAGAAGCTAGAATCTCGAGAAAATGCAATAACAGTAGGCCATGTCTTTTTAAAAAAAAAAAAAAAAAAAAAAAAATAGAAAAGATGTCCACCAAGTAATCGGTTTTAATTTTTTTTTTAAATTTTTTATTTTGTCAAGAACCTGATGAAGCTGCGAAGAGCAGAAACTAAAAAGAGCGCTTTTAAGGGGAAACCAAGATAGTAGATCGGTCTTCCGCTGAAGTGGTTGGTGTAAATTGGAGGCAGATTGTTCTGGAACGAAGCCCCAGTGGAAATCAAACTCTGGATGACTCCAGCGCTGACATTATCCAGAGCAGGCACTCCAGTAACCTACCCTTCGCCTCGGCTAGCAATTCTTCTTCATGTTCCTGTTCAGTCCCTCTCTATATCTCCCTTCAAATAATCCCTTCAAATCTCTTTTTGCTTTCACTTCCTTTTGTGGCCAGATCCAGTGATGTTCCATTTACAGCCGCCAAATTAACTTCTTCTTGCTCCTCACTTCCAAGAAGCTCAGCCATTCTTTTGTTATCGCTAAGTACGTTTAAGCTTTTTTCATTACTTTATCATATGTACTTTGCTTTTTCCAGGATGTGGGCCCTGCTAGTCCCTCTTTCCTTTCATATTTCCTTCTCTTTTCCATCCTGGAAGAAAATAGTCTCTCTCTAAAAAAAAAAAAAAAATCCCAATAATATTCCAAGTCCTAACTAACTAATTTCCTTCACTTTGAACTTTCTCTGGAAGTAAGTGTTCTTCAATATTACAGAGGCTCATCCTGTTTTCAACAGACACCTTCCAGGAAAGCATGGTTATCATGGATATCTCTCAGAACTCTCAGAAAAATTTTTTTAAACAGGTTTTTTTTTTTTTTTTCACTTTATTTTTATATTTACAACTGCAACAATTGTTGCACCAAGTAAATCTGATCTTATTGGTTCAGTTCTCTTGAGCATAAACAGGTTAATTACAGAATTTGGAAAATTTCTGGCAAACTATCCGGGAGGTAGTACAAAGGCAAAACTACTATTTGGAAACTCAGGGAAACTCAAAACGAATAGTAGTACTAATTGCCTATTTTTGTTCAGGCGGGCTTTACTGTAGGTGTCGTGGACGCAGGCGACTAGCAAACATACTTTACTGCCAAATTTCTCTTATTAACCATTAAAGGTATAGACTGGGAATATAGCTTAGTACCGCAATACATCTTAGCTTTGCGGGTCTAGCCTCTAACCACTCGGTTACAGTGGCGACTAGCAGACATACTTTACTGTAAATTTCTCATATTAACCATTAAAGGTATAGACTGGGAATATAGCCTAGTACCGCAATACATCTTAGCTTTGCGGGTCTAGCCTCTAACCGCTCGGCTACCGTGGCGCCTCTCAAAACGAATATTACCTGTAAAAACTCCAAATCAAAAACCTGTGGGATTACCTCCCCCCCGCTACTCAATAGAGTGAGAGAAAGTAAAAATACAATGTGGACTTTTTTTTTAAACTTAATTTAAGTTAAATATAGCCACAGAAAAACCATAATTGTGAAATTCAAGAAGAAAGACAAAAAATCCACAGAATAATAGAAACTTCGAAGACCTGCAGGTAGAACTTTAATTTAGAGCACTTCCTGGAAAGAGGAGGCTGCGCCCATAAGAATCTGGACCGAAATTAAAAAATACATCCATTTTCATTATTTTTCACATTTAAATATGGACGTATATATTTACACTCCAAGTATTAAAACCCAGAATAAGGATAAGCCGGAAATAGAATGAATATAAAACAAAATGGCCGCCGGGAAGCATATATTAGTACTGCGTAGATCTTAATCAAGCTAATGCAATGCACTCTGCTGGTACTGTGGTCCCCAAACCATTACTGGTTTCCTGCCTTCCCAGTGCATCTGAAACAATCCGATCGTACTGCAATCTGGTGCAATGTTTTATTGTAATTGTTTAATTTTTTTTTGCTTTGTTATGCACTTGTGTTGATAACACTCCGAGGGCAGAAGTAACGCCCCGTGGTAACACTCCCAGTTTCTGAGCTAATTACTTTAGTTACTCTATGAGGAAATCGCAAAGCAACTGGCATTTTAATCACCCAGGAGGGTTATCTGACCAAGGAATTAGGGTTTTTAATTGCTGCAGAGGAGTGGAGGTAATTTTTATATCAGGATAAAGGTTACTCTAGATTAGCGATAGGAATTTCAAGGTCTCTGGCTAAATTTGGAATGTACAAGGATAGGCATTAATTTTTCGTGTGGATTGAAGGTACAACATACTTTAGAGAACGTTTGGTTGAACCCGAAGGTCCAGTCAGTCCTATAGGATAGAAAATGGCATAGTATACAAAAAGAAGTCATTGTTTTTTGGTTGAGAGTCTGGATTTTCTGTGAACTAGTCGGTTAATGTCTACTGAGTATATGAGGATTCAAATTTAGTCTCATCTCAATGAAAAGCCCAAGGAAGCGGATAAAATTGGCGGGAGGAATAGAGGTTGAATGGTCGTAAAATGGACGGTGGAAAAGTAATGAAATATTAGAGAACTATTTTTCAAAAAGAAAAACAGAATGTTTTCTTACTATTCTGCCCTTACCTTCGTACTACACAGGAAATTATCAGGTGTAATCAGGTGGAATAACGTCTCTACTTACCTGAAACAGAATTGAAAAATACATATAATTAGTGAATATAGTAGACTTATTTACGTCAACAATTTATCAGTAAATCAATTTAGCGTAAGTGTTACATTTGTTTAGGAAGTAGCTAATCCATGGAAAGAATACATATTTTGTTACTGGAAAACTAAAATGGGTCACTTTAAATTAAAAATTCCAAGTTTGCAGAAAAAGTTTTTAGCAGGAAATATAACTAAGGCGCCACGATAGCCGAGCGGTTAGAGGCTAGACCCGCAATGCTAAGGTGTATTGCGGTGTTAGGCTACACTTCCGGTCTATACCTTTAATGGTTAATATGAGAAATTTATAGTAAAGTATGTTTGCTAGTAGCCACGGTAGCCGAGCGGTTATAGGCTAGACCCGCAAAGCAAAGATGCATTGGGGTACTAGGCTATATTCTTAGTCTATACCTTAATGGTTAATATGAGAAATTTATAGTAAAATATGTTAGCTAGTTGCCTCTGTCCACAACACCACCTGGGAATATAGCCTAGTACCGCAATACATCTTAGCTTTGCGGGTCTAGCCTCTAACCGCTCGGCAATCGTGGTAGTTGGATGTAAAGCCTGCCTGAAAAAATATGCTTTACTTTACTTTTTAACTACAATGGTTTTTTATTTATGGAAAATTCAAGAGCGTATTTTCACTGGTAACTTTTTTTGAAAACTCACTTTCAAAAATGGGTCAAATCACAACATTAACTTTTACAAGGAGTAAAGAGGAAGTGGGCCAGATGAAGGGAAACTCAGTAAAGATTTCCTCACCACGACATCCAATAAAAACCCCTTATTGAGATATCCCATGTCTCCAATCTTGTTGCCGACATATTTTGAATACATCGCTGGAGGCCAACTGGAAGCGGGGCTGTCCTGCCCATTCCATCTAGCGGCACAGTAACAGCCACTGTTGCTGAACTATTTCAATTTTCTCAACTTTCCTTACGGTTTTTTTTTCTTTTTTTTCACTCACTTCCTGTCGCCGTTCACCTAGCCACTTCCGTTCAGCCATCACTTCTCGTAGCAGTCAGTGGCAATTTCCTAAAGAGTTGGGAAAAGTTGACACACATATATACTTTAGGTGGATTTTCTATGTGCGGGGAGAGAGGAGAGAAATCACACATGTCGACTTTATCTCCACCTGGACAGCCGCTGGCTGTGAGAAAGAAGAGGGGAAGAAGGGGAAAAAGTGACACTAAGAAAGAAGGAAAGTACCAAGTAATGTTGGAAAAGCGAAAAAAAAGATTTCCCTGGAGGAAAATATTGGTCTTCATATGGGGAAAATCTTCCATCATTTCGCGAACATTTTAATACCACGTTTCCTTTTTTCTACACGATCTGGATAAAATTATTTCAATAAAACGGTGAACAGAAAACAGCTACGTCTACTTACTTTACAATACAATAAAGTAAAAGCAAAGTAAAGTGATTACTTTAAAGATAAAGCGATTGCCTGTTTTTTCAGGCTGGCTGTACATCCAACTACCAAATTAGGTGTCGTGCACGGAGGCGACTAGCAAACATACTTTACTGCAAATTTCTCATATTAACCATTAAAGGTGTAGACTGGGAATATAGCCTAGTACCGCAATACATCTTAGCTTTGCGGGTCTGGCCTCTAACCGCTCGACTATCGTGGCGACTAGCAAACATACTTTACTGCAAATTTCTCATATTAACCATTAAAGGTGTAGACTGGGAATATAGCCTAGTACCGCAATACATCATAGCTTTGCGGGTCTAGCCTCTAACCGCTCGGCTATCGTGGCGACTAGCAAACATACTTTACTTGTAAATTTCTCATATTAACCATTAAAGGTATAGACTGGGAATATAGCCTAGTACCGAAATACATCTTAGCTTTGCGGGTCTAGCCTCTAACCGCTCGGCTACCGTGGCGACTAGCAAACATACTTTACTTGTAAATTTCTCATATTAACCATTAAAGGTATAGACTGGGAATATAGCCTAGTACCGCAATACATCTTAGCTTTGCGGGTCTAGCCTCTAACCGCTCGGCTATCGTGGCGACTAGCAAACATACTTTACTTGTAAATTTCTCATATTAACCATTAAAGGTATAGACTGGGAATATAGCCTAGTACCGCAATACATCTTGGCTTTGCGGGTCTAGCCTCTAACCGCTCGGCTATCGTGGCGACTAGCAAACATACTTTACTATAAATTTCTCATATTAACCATTAAAGGTACAGACTGGGAATATAGCCTAGTACCGCAATACATCTTAGCTTTGCGGGTCTAGCCTCTAACCGCTCGGCTATCGTGGCGACTAGCAAACATACTTTACTATAAATTTCTCATATTAACCATTAAAGGTACAGACTGGGAATATAGCCCAGTACCGCAATACATCTTAGCTTTGCGGGTCTAGCCTCTAACCGCTCGGCTACCGTGGCGACCAGCAAACATACTTTTCTTTAAATTTCTGTACTACAATATTAATTTCATAATACAAATACTACAAATATCATGGACAATTTTTTTTAAAGTTTTACTAGTTTTGAACAACTATGGATACAGTGGTTAGGATTTAGTTCTCCAATCACCAGAGAGTCATCTGAGTCAACCCCCGTCTGGGAGAAACCTTAAAAATTCTATACAGAGTGGGGGAAACAGATGATAATTATTGGTGTGGGAAGAAAGTAATGTTCTTAGTCCATATTACAGTGAAATGGTCATAGTTTCGGTGAAACTTCATCGCCTTCGTCCGTCTTTCGTCGTTTTTTGGGGGCAAAGTTTAAACGCTACTAGTTTTCCTTATCGCCACCAGAGTCGTGTTCAACTTACCAAACTTAACTGGGCACAATGACTCCACAGTTAAGCTGTGAGCACAGCACCTGAAAGCAGTGCTTGAATTATGAATGAAATTATTCAAATTCATCCCAACCGCAACACCTAGACTTTAACATAAACTCGTGGTCGTACATCTAACGCACACGTGTTCGGCGAAGTATTCTCACATTGAACTAGTTATGCCTTGTTCCAAGCAATAATTATTCAATATTTCTTATTTCTGTCAAAAAAAAAAGTGTAAATAAAAAAAATACGAGTTATTTGAGATACAAACGAATTCCGGAAATCAAATAAACAACGGTAACTTCGTTAACTCCCCCACAAATGAAAATCCCCCTCCTTGACAAAAAAAAAAACGAAAAATGGATTCTGTAGCATGGTACTTCCGGCTAGCTATAACACCGCCCCGGAAGCACGTAAAGTCAAATATCATATCTGATTTCCTTTTTTTTCTTAATTTAAGGTGGGCAGCATACATAGACAGATACGTCATTCTGATAGAAACACTTTTGTTTGAACTCAGAGGACTTTAAAACAAACGTTAATAATTATTTCCCCCCACCCACCCACCTTGAGCAATATTTTTAACACCATGTAACAAAATATAAATTCAATTTATTATCTAACATCGATATTTTGTATCGTACACATGCACCAAACATGTAATACGATCATTATTACCCAAAAAGTGGACAGCCGCCGTTCATTTATCACATGATTGATATCGAGACAATCCATTCATTTTAATTATTAGTGATTAATTTCAAACAACTATTTGTTAAAGAAAAATTTGTCTCATCGATTCCTGGATTGCAATATTTATGAGGGTCATGTTTCCCCGAGTTAATTGGTAAATAATGTAGGGAATTTGAAAGAAAAATGTTAGTCTAAATAGTATCGATTTCCATTTGGAATGTAATTATATTTCGATAATTATTTTCTCGCTACTCTACTAGCAATATAAGGTTCTATAATCGTGCTCATATTCGATATTGAGATATCACCGTTTTGAAGAGTACACCCTTGAGGACGAACAAGGAGTTTCACAAAGTGATGTATGTCAGTGTGTTTGTACGAATATGTACCAACTGTATTTCTCAATTTCCATCTCAAAAGAAATTCCCTTCAAAGTAGGGAATCACCTTTATATATATATTCATTTCTAATGTTGGTAGAATCTGCAGTAACACTAAGGATGACAATTCCAATGAGGGAAGTGCTTCTCAGATGTTGTCAATATCTTCTGACATGTATTTTTTCCCAATAAATCTGATGGAGTTGGTCCATACAGTGCCAGGCAAGCATTGGTTGGTTAATGATGTCTCGTATTGCCTGGAGACGGCACTGTATTCGCTTCACCCAAATAGACATCAGTACCGTCGTTGATCAGCTCTGCTTGCAAGTGTGAGAAAAAAAAAATTGTTACACAACAATTTTAAAGTGTTAGTGCACCACCGTCAAGGTCAGCGTTTCCCACCACTGGTGGTACGCGAGTTGCAGGTTGGTGGTACGCGAGTTGCAGGTTGGTGGTACGCGAGTGGCTGGTTGGTGGTACGCGAGTTGCCGGTTGGTGGTACGCGAGTGGCTGGTTGGTGGTACGCGAGTTGCTGGTTGGTGGTACGCGAAAAATAATCAATAATGGCGGACATAAATAATAAAGCATAGAAATATCATAGAAACATTTTTTTTCCTATACGAGTAATTCATAAAAATTATTTTAATTAATAATGTTATACAGTAAGTTGTTAATATGATCAAGTAATAAGGTCAGTCTGTCTCAAGATATACGAGAAAGTATAACAGCACATTTAACAGGATTAAAATTGTCTTTCATGGAGTATTTTCCCTAAACCCGAAAACACAAATGATAATTGGATTTTAAAACCCCCTTCTATAAAGAAAATTTAGGAAAAGCTACATCATTATCAATAAAAGATACAAAAAATTTTAATAGAATTATCATGTGACAGAACTTAAATGATAACTACGTAAAGATCTGCTTAAAGAGACTGGATTGTAATGAGTAAGCTCTATCCAAGCAACATTAAATTTAATTGGTACTTACAGGTAGTTGGAATACTTAAAAGAAATTAATTTAGAAGATTTGGGCACAAATATAATAATCCTGAAGGAAGAACTTTGTCAATTAATTAATAATTTTGAAGAGAAAAATATGTACGCAATTTTTAATTATTTAAAAAAAAGTTTTAAAACTAAGATCTAACACTTTACTAAGTTTATAAAGTGAACATGAACTTTGGACTCCTTTGTAACAAATACTCTGTGTCTCTATATAAATAAAGATAAAGGCGCCACGATAGCCGAGCGGTTAGAGGCTAGACCCGCAAAGCTAAGATGTATTGCGGTTCTAGGCTGTATTCCCAGTCTATACCTTTAATGGTTAATATGAGAAATTTATAGTAAAGTATGTTTGCTAGTCGCCTCCTTCCACGATACCTAATTGGTAGTTGGACGTTAAGCCCCGCCGGAAAAAATAGGCGATTACTTTACTTTACTTTTTACTTTGCTACAAATAAAGATAATAATAATAATAAAATAACACACTCGGAATAACACATTTCACGAAATACAATCATTTTTACGAAGTGGTAGAATTTAGCATGATGTACTTACTACCAAGTGGTACGCGAGTCAAAAAAAAAACAGGTTGGGAAACGGTGGTCTAGGTTAAACTGGTTTGCTGTGATAATCAACACCAGTAATAGCAACACCATTCCCCTAAAATGGTTAAGCTAAACGCCGAGTAGGTTAGCAAAGGGAAAATTGGGTTTACTTTGTTAAGCATTTTGAAACCAAGGTTAACCAATTTAGGTGGGATGAAAAAAATTCATCACTCACACCCACACACTGAGATCTTGGTTACGTTATACAGACACCTTTACGATTTCTCTCAGACTCTAATAGACTGCAGGAGACTGACAAATTAGACTGACCGACAATGCTTTCACTAACATGCAGACTAGAAGAAGGACTTCCTTCAGCTGTCTTTCTCAAGGAGATACTCCTCTAGTTTCTCACACTCATTAAGTCTTCTGCTGTTAAGATTGACATGAATTTTCTCTTATTGTATTTGGAACTAAAAAGAAGGTGTTGGTAATCGTGCAGATTTTCCATTTTCCCCGGAAATATCCACTCAGAGGACCCTTCTCTCCCTCTCCCCCTGTAAGTGTATCCGCCGGAACTTAGAGATTGACCTGACCGTTCAAATCCAGTTTTTTTTTTTGGGGGGGGGGAGCTTTTTTTTGGCACTGGCTTTCGCCATACAGCCAGCATCGTCTAGGTGCTTATCTCTAGAATATCACTCACTCTCCATTCTTACTTATAAATACATTCGCTTCACTCATTCATCTCCCTACTATATACAACTATTTACATAAACCTTACAGCTAATGGATGGATCAGTACTCCTATATTCCTGCCATCCTTATAGCTTAACCGAAATTAAAATCACGTAATCCATTTCTAATCATTTTCTTCCATTCATTCTAGTCGGACATCCAGTTTTTCACAGCCTGTGAAACTGTACAACTGCAACTACAGTTGCACAATTTCCTTTTTTTGGGAGGGGCACTGGAGAAAATGAAAACTCAGTGGTCCAGCGCGATATACCTTAATACTTAAATAATTATATTCAGTACCTATCAATAATCAAGCCGTTTCAAGTTCCAGCAATTCCAGTCTGCTGCTAGCTAGTCCAGTTCCTCCAGTAGGACTTTTATAGATAGTCATTGTTTATATAATATAAACTTATTTAATCCTCTATTGTAATAAAACTAATTACTTTAATGGCAGTATTCCAGCGGTAACATTCTTTAGCTGGAGCCACTAAACCAACACAAACACACCATTCAGAAATCTCGTTCCACTTAATGTTATCGTTACAAGGCAAAACTTTTAATTGGTCATTTAATTAAAATTAACCATCATGGCCTTTGCGCTAATTATTTTTAAACTTATACAGTTTAATGGCTTCTGGTAGTGTTCTATATCGGTCACCATTAGTCACTTGCATCGTGAGCAGCCACTCAGTTGTAACGTTCTATTAGAGCCCAATCAAATTAGAATTTAAACTCGGAATGGAAGATAACTCAAACAGGGATAAGGCTAAGCGCCTCCCACTGTTCGCGCTCTACCTCAAGAACGGTTAATGGTGTTTAAAAAAATAATAAAGCTTCTTCTTTCTTCGTTCAGCATAACGAGCATGTCTGAACCTGCAGCGGTGAGTGAGTTAATACCCATAAACACACAGGTAGAAGTGTACTGTGATAGTTTTTTTTTAAGTGTGAGTTAAGCAGCCATGACTATTGTTTGTAGAGTGATTGTCTGTTTTTCTTAGCCGAATGCCCCGCCCCTTAAGGGATCTCTTCAATTGCCACTTTTTTATTTACTTGGCTTTGCTTCCAACTACCAAATTAGGTGTCGTGGACGGAGGCTACTAGTAAACATAATTTGCTATAAATTTCTCATATTAACCATTAAAGGTATAGACCGGGAATATAGCCTATTACCGCAATACATCTTTGCATTACGGGTTTAGCCTCTAACCGCTCGGCTATTCGTGGCGACTAGCAAACATACTTTACTATAAATTTCTCATATTAACCATTAAAGGTATAGACCGGGAATATAGCCTATTACCGCAATACATCTTTGCATTACGGGTTTAGCCTCTAACCGCTCGGCTATTCGTGGCGACTAGCAAACATACTTTACTATAAATTTCTCATATTAACCATTAAAGGTATAGACCGGGAATATAGCCTATTACCGCAATACATCTTTGCATTACGGGTTTAGCCTCTAACCGCTCGGCTATTCGTGGCGACTAGCAAACATACTTTACTATAAATTTCTCATATTAACCATTAAAGGTATAGACCGGGAATATAGCCTATTACCGCAATACATCTTTGCATTACGGGTTTAGCCTCTAACCGCTCGGCTATTCGTGGCGACTAGCAAACATACTTTACTATAAATTTCTCATATTAACCATTAAAGGTATAGACCGGGAATATAGCCTATTACCGCAATACATCTTTGCATTACGGGTTTAGCCTCTAACCGCTCGGCTATTCGTGGCGACTAGCAAACATACTTTACTATAAATTTCTCATATTAACCATTAAAGGTATAGACCGGGAATATAGCCTATTACCGCAATACATCTTTGCATTACGGGTTTAGCCTCTAACCGCTCGGCTATTCGTGGCGACTAGCAAACATACTTTACTATAAATTTCTCATATTAACCATTAAAGGTATAGACCGGGAATATAGCCTATTACCGCAATACATCTTTGCATTACGGGTCTAGCCTCTAACCGCTCGGCTATTCGTGGCGACTAGCAAACATACTTTACTATTACTTTTCATTATTTTTGGTGACTGAATCATAATTTCAATAGGATGAAAAATTAATGCCAGTTTCAGCCTTTATAAACTTTATTATGCCTAGCTTTCGACCTAGGGACTAGGTGATCTTCAGGGCTAATTTACAATGTACTGTTTTACATCATTAGAGGGTTGGTGTGTCTTCTGTCTTGTCTGTTCATGTTCTGAATAATCCCTAGTAGTAGTAAGAGAGCGTAAACCACATTCAATTCTCTCTCTCTCTCTCTCTCTTTCAGGTTTTTAAGGAACCCCAAAAAATCTTACATTTCTTATTCAATGGTAATTTCGAGAAACCACCATCTCAACTCAATTACAAATTGAATAATTTAAATAATTGAATTCCAAACAGAAAACGCCTTCATTTACAAAATAATGAAAGTTTCTCTTTTGTTCAATGCGAGAGAACTAAGCACAAAACTAATGAACTTAATTATAAGCCACATTACAAAAGCACCAATTATAATGTACAATTACATCATTCAAACACATATTATATGTATTATAGAGGCAGTCGTGTATTGGCTGGATTAACTGCGTGAATTAAAGGAAGTTTGTTCTAATTAGTGGCATTTGGATTAAGTTGGCGGCACTGTTTAATATATTATATATATACGTATATGTAGACATCTAAATCGCAAAATTACAAAGAGAATGTATAACTTGATTCCAATTAATACATTTAGCTATAATTGTACATTTCTCCATTATACCACATTTTCAGGATAAATCTGTCTATTCCTTCTGTGTATATCTAAATTCAAGCTTAGTAACTATCCCTGTTAGAGTTAGTAACTATATATATGCATAGTACTTGGAATCCAGTCTAATTATAAGACATCTATATAAATTGCAACATTTACTTAAAACCTACAAGGCCGAGCGGTTAGAGGCTAGACCCGCAAAGCTAAGATGTATTGCGGTACTAGGCTATATTCCCAGACTATACCTTTAATAGTTAATATGAGAAATTTACACTAAATTATGCCTGCTAGTTGCCACGATAGCCGAGCGGTTAGAGGCTAGACCCGCAAAGCTAAGATGTATTGCGGTACTAGGCTATATTCTCAGTCTATACCTTTAACGGTTAATATGAGAAATTTATAGTAAAGTATGTTTTACTAGACGCCTCCGTCCACGACACCTAATTTGTTAGTTGAACGTAAAGCCAGCCTGAAAAAATAGGCAATTACTTTACTTACTTTCTTTACAGTCTTACCGAGAACGAAGCTTCACTTAGAGATTGTATTGGATAATAATTCCACTAAAGGATAAATCTGTTGACATTAATAAAGTCAACAACTACTAAGTAACTCCATTACTGTATATTTATTATAATATAATAATAAGTTTCTTACGCTGAAATAGTGATGTTGTTAGGCCACCAAAGTTGGTGAAGCCCCAGGTCCAAACTTGAACACTAAGATCTAAGATGGTTATTGTAACCTAAGCTACAATGGCGGTCATAATATTGGATAGTTATTGTAACTTCACTGTTTATTGTTTAGCATCGTCCATGCTTTCATCGATAATACGCGCTTACAAATTGTTTAGACTTATTATTATTATTATTTCCTGTATGATGTCATTAAATTTAGTTTCTTCTATGCTAGTATGTGCGTACGTTTGTAGTCTAGCTGAACTCAAAAATCAGGAAATCCCAGGAAGTCCAATTATACACTAGTTGCAGTCATCTAGCAAGGCAACAAACCATGCTTTCGGAACAAGTCAGCCAATCGGAAGTGTCATAATAGCCTCTTTGGGCGGCGGTAGTGTAACGGCTATAATCATTTCGACTTTCGGTCATATCTTTTCCTAGGCATAGATAGTCTGCTGAAGTCAGGCTTATCTGCCGATTAGAGGAACACAGTTAAGTAGTTGAGATTATGTACAGAGAAATAGAATGAACAATAAAGCTCCCAAACATCTCAAAGGGAACGAATAAATGGGATATGCTATAAAATATTCTATAAAATCAGTGACTTTGTCCGCGTAAACACGAATGTTTATTGGATCCTAGAATGGTTCTAGACTGCAGCCATCCGCAGATGTAGATTATAGATTATAGATTTCTTTTTCTTTTTTTACGCCGGGAAACGCACTCTTTCAGAGGAAATAGATAAGTCCTCGCCTCTCTTACCCAACACCAGATGAGAGTCAGACATCTCTCTCGCCCCACTTGAGCCATCTAGCGGCTTCAGCGCGTAGCTTGGTTGCAAGGCTTTTCTGATCAACGCCCCTTTGGATCCAATCTAAATACGAAAAACAAGATTCTCCTACTTTCATAAAACTGGGGCTAAACCATAATAACTGGTAAGCTTGGCATGACTAAAATAAACAAAAGCAAAGATAAAAACATAAAGACACTGAAGTTCGTAGCACTTCCGTTTCCGATAACCACAAAGTAAGTCAATATTATTTGAACCAAAAAGTAATACTATTTATTCTCTGGCTTGATTCAGAAGTGTCAACTTTAGAAAGAGAAAAGTAGCTTATTTCTGGTAGGCGTTCGACAGAAAGAAACATAAGTCCCAATCCAGGGTAAATTCAATAGATCCTCTGGGTTCCCAGATGATATCCCCGCTCTATGGAAGAGAGGTATTCTCTCGACTGCTTAGATAGGCAATCGCATTCACATATATTTCATACCAATATTTCATATTTTCTTTACTTAGTCCCCCAGAGAAGTGCTGTGATTTTGCCATACATTCCCAAAATGGAGTTTTCACACTGGAGATGACTATTTTGAGCACCGCCATGTTGTGTGGGTAGGTGAGTGTCGTGGAGAGAGAGATCTGCCTCAAAATGAAAAGTCTCAAAAAGTATTTACTCCCACTATTTTTTTTATGGTTTTTAACCAAAAATGGCGTAACATAAGATGGCCGCAATTGATGAGAAACACAAAGTAAATATTTTCCTAGTTTGTTCCGACAGGAAATAAGACCGACCAGCCGCCATCAGACACCTCATTAGTGAAGCTCGCTGAGTGAGAGAGACGCCATATTGTGTTTCTTATTCGGTTGTTTGTCATCTTGCTCCCCACCACCTAGCAACATCTTCTCCTTCCTTCTTTGAAAACTCGTTCACCCTCTCTCAGAATACGAAAATCATAATTTTTTACGTAGATATTTGTCCTTAGTGCAGTAAATACATGACGGAAAATTTTACAAATAATGTTTCATTTAATTTCAATGAACTCGGATAAATGAGCTGGAGCCACTGCCAGCTATATCTTCTCCTGCACTTTCATTTTTAATAAAAACTATAATATTATAGTTTTATTTCCAGGGCGCCACGATAGCCGAGCGGTTAGAGGCGAGACCAACGAAGCTAAGATGTACTGTGGTACTAGGCTATATTCCCAGTCTATACCTTTAATGGTTAATAAGAGAAATTTATAGTAAAGTATGTTTGCTAGTCGCCACTATAGTCGAGAGGTTAGAGGCTAGACCCGCAAAGCTAAGATGTATTGCGGTACTAGGCTAAATTCCCCGATGTATACCTTTAATGGTTAATATGAGAAATTTGGCAGTAAAGTATGTTTGCTAGTCGCCACGCTAGCCGAGCGGTTAGAGGCTAAACCCGCAAAGCTAAGATGTATTGCGGTACTAGGCTATATTCCGTCTATACATTTAATGGTTAATATGAGAAATTTGGCAGTAAAGTATGTTTGCTAGTCGCCTCCGTCCACGACACCTAATTGATAGTTGGAGGTTAAGCCCCACCTGAAAAAATAGGCAATTACCTTACTTTTTTTTAGTAGTATTTCCGGTTGGCCGGAGAGCATGAAAACAATATTTTCCAAGTTAAGGACAAAAATTTAATTCGAACATCAGCCTAATTTCAATAGTTCCTTTAAACGAAGAATAAGAGATAAAGGAGTAGAATCTCTAGAAGTCTAGCGAAGTATTTAGTATGAACAGATTTAGCAACATTTCGTTGTATGATAAGTGAGCCTGCATCAAGTGAGTAGAGAGTATCGATCGAGTTTTGAAGCACAGCCATATCCCCAAAGGGTGAGGAATGCAGATCTCCCCTCTGCCTTTCGGTCGACTGAGTAGCTCCCTAATGCAGCCCATAGAGGTGACTCGGATACCCCAGCGCACTTCGCCCTATCCCGATATACCTAACCGGATGTTCTTTTATTTAAAGCAACGCTTCTACGCCTCCCTAGTCATGTTATAGTTTTATTGCTGACAGCTCCCTCTTTACCTGTTATATCTTTTACTGCTCAGGATGTACTACCAAACACTCCAAACATCCCATCTCAAGGGGAAGAACTCCAATTATTTTATTCTAAAAAAACGTCTTTATAGAAAAACCAATGCCCGTCCACATTGTGGTTTTTAAGACTTAGTTAAGAAATCATTTCCAGTCTTTAGCCGAGTCTAGCTTCCGTTCGTCATGCCCCTCATTTAAATGGGATGGGGGGAGTCACTCTCAAGACTTCCTCTTCCTCCAGTCGAATGTCCTTATCTAACTCGTACTTCTTCATTAAAGTAAGAATTATTAAAATACATTTTTAATAATAACAGCGAGGGAAGGGATTAGCTATGCGGTTAGCGTACTGGACTCCCACGCGGAGCTGACACTTAGATTTTCTCTTTCTAGGAGCTTCTTACAGCTCACTGCCCGCCGATGGACAGTGTTCTCTCGTTACTGAGAGAACACTGTCCGGAGGCCGGCAGTGCTCTGAAAAAAGCTCCGGGCGCTAATAACCTCAGATGTTGACGCGCTTTAAATCATTAAAAAAAACAGCGCCATTTTAAAGAATCGCTTTTTCATTTATAAGATTTTCCTTGACTCCAGCGATTTATTTTTGGGAAAACTTAATTTGGGAGTAGCATAAAAATAAAACTATGAACTTTTTATTTGAATCATTTAAAAAGAAAAACCATTAAGGGCACTTCTTGAGGAGGGCCAACTTCTCCCTCCCCCTTTAAAGGTAATTTCCCTGGAAAATTTTCCAAATAGGTTATTGGTCTACATGAGTACAATAACCAAAAAAAAAAAATTAATTGAATTGTTGAAGCCGTTTTCAGAGAGAAAATTCCAAAGAATTGAAAAAATTCTGTCAAATATTGACGTGGTTCCGCTTCACCGATTTCCTGTCAACTGATTGTCACATATTCTGGTAGCACTGATCACGAGTCTCGAACATCAGTTTAGGGGGGTGGGTGGAGGAAAACATCTTTCAGGTTTCCTAGCATTTCAAAAGCCGTCCATTCCAGTGTCTTAAAACATGAAATATGAAATCTACACTATTTCAGTTGTTCCTCTTAAAAGTGGTAATAGAGAGAGAGAGAGAGAGAGTGTGTGTGACCAAGTTTTTGGGTTTACTTAGTTCCAGTGGTTCCGGTTATACATCATTCACTCCAAGGAATCCTGGCTGTCCGCTCCCTATACGTTCTGGGTAATGAAATAATTTTGCAAATAATTGGGAACTAGTAAATCTAGATGAAGTCAAAGAGTAATTGCAGAACATCCAAGGTCAAGGAGAAGTTATCTAGGCTCCTAGTTCCAGTGTAAAAAAACATCATTCATTTTACGAAGAAATCGTCGTATCTATAAACTACATTGCAGAGAACTTCTTTGTAGTTCTGCACAAAGTGTTGCAAATTGAGGAAACTTTTTAAATAATTAACTTGAAACTTCTCTAAATGAAACCCCCTGGCTCTCCTCCCGGGGTTGTCACTTAGTTCAGTACTGCTTTTCCACCTTTAAAAGTTTCAGCATCACTTACGGAGTCCACACAGAGTCCATTTTAATGTAATTACTATTCCAAATTGATCCGCTTTTGCAGTAAATCTTTTCCAACTTACTGTAACCATTGTGATCAAGAGTTGGTTGTAACTAACCTAATAGATTGGAAACAGCTAAATCTATCTTTTTCTATTGATTGCGTCATTAAATTTGTTCACTTACTGTTTGGCAAAGTTTTCTTCAAAGTGCGCAGTACGGTCTTCTAGGGTGGGAGAGACAATCGTAAGAAAGGCGCACAACTTTCTTTCTTAAGAAATACACCCCCTTTTGTGGCATAAACAATCCACAAATACTACGTACAGACCGCAATGTAAACCGGAAACGATAAGAGATAAAGGAAATTGTATTCATATTCCATAGAGGAAGTTGTGTTAGTTGATGACGTCACAGAATTTAATTCAAAGATCCATTAAATTACCTCAGTAATGTGAGAATAATATTTTTAAAACAAGACCGACAACTTTGATGAAAATGAAGGCGGTGGCGCGACGATACAGAAATTTTTTGGAGTGATTTTTGCTCGTGGTGACAACCTTTCCGGATACATTTAACCAACCGGATATGAGGCACTTACTTTCTAAACGTCACTGGATCTTGCAGTACCAGATCTCATTATGTCTGTCGCAGATCGTAGCTGCGTAATCTTTCGTGAAATAACGAGAGAACCTACTACCTCCCACTTCTTCTCATAAAAAGGAAGTTCTAAACGGAAGTTTATTATTTCGTAATGCTTCTAATATTCTAAAAGGAAGATTATTTATTATTTCGTAATGCTTCTAATACTCTAAACGGAAGATTATTTATTATTTCTTAATGCTTCTAATACTCTAAACGGAAGATTATTTATTATTTCGTAATGCTTCTAATGCTCTAAAAAGAAGATTATTATTTCGTAATGCTTCTAATACTCTAAACGGAAGATTATTTATTATTTCGTAATGCTTCTAATACTCTAAACCAGGGATGAGCAACACGCGGCCCGCGGGCCGCTTGCGGCCCGCCAAGCATTTCTAAAATTGAATTTATTTTATCGACTTTCTCCCATCAATATATTGTTCTAAAATTAATTATAATAAAATGGTAGTACATACTAAACCGAAATATTTTTTTATGGCGAGTTACTTGTCGACGACGTTTTAAAACATGCAATACGAACGCGCCGCGTCTGCGCGATTTTTTTGTGACGAGATACACACATGTCGGTGGCTTGTTCAAACATGCAATACGGACGTTTCGTAAATTATTAGTAAGAGTTAATCTATGTGCGGCCCGCAAAAAAAAATTTAAATTTAAATTGGCCCATTGATTAAAAATGTTGCTCACTCCTGCTCTAAACGGAAGATTATTTATTATTTTGTAATGCTTCTAATATTTTAAACAGATGATTATTATTTCGTAATGCTTCTAATACTCTAAACGGAAGATTATTATTTCGTAATGCTTCTAATACTCAAACGGAAGATTATTTATTATTTCGTAATGCTTCTAATACTCTAAACGGAAGATTATTATTTCGTAATGCTTCTAATACTCTAAACGGAAGATTATTTATTATTTCGTAATGCTTCTAATACTCTAAACGGAAGTTACTTAGCTTCTCTAACAAGAGTTTATAGCATGATTATGGTCAAGGGAATCTTGTTTTATAGATTAATTTCTGAATGGTTTCTCCACATTTCGGATACAATTGTTGGCCTTCATCAGGAGTATTCTTAATGATGTACTGCCAATGTGTCAATGTACGTCAGAAGTAACAGCCTTTAATAAGTAATTAGATTAAGTAATCAGTTGAGAATTTTTTTTTTTTTTTTTTTAAGAAAAATAGAACGAAAACCCCATTAAGAAAATCTTCACTTCCTGTCATTTTTTTCCTAACAACTCTTAATTTTAACCAATCCATTCAAAGTTGGTAAAACGTTTAGAAAAAACAATAAAACGACACTTTAAAGGAAATTCAATCATCCCCACTCCCTTAGTGAGAAAAAACTAATTTTCCAGATGTTAAGAAAACAAGGAAACTAAGAATCAGTAATGAACTATTATTCAACTACAACCCCAGCAAGCAGGCCACACTTGAATAGCCTTGCTGATTGAAACTGTATTCAAATAAATAATTTCCACGTGGATGTGAAAACTCAGTTTATATTTTTTAGCATATTTTATTTATTTATTTTTCCCCCATTTTTAAAGGAGTTTTTCATTAAAATTAGTGGATTACAATGTAGTGAATAATAAATAAATGATCACCTTTTAAAAAACATTTTTTTTAGTTAATCCAAATAATTGTGGTTTTGTTGTATTCTTTGTTAGAACGCAAGTAAAGTAAAGTAAAGTAATTGCCTATTTTTTTCAGGCTGACTTTACTTCCAACTACCAAATTAGGTGTCGTGGACGGAGGCGACTATCAAACATACTTTACTATAAATTTCTCATATTAACCATTAAAGATATAGACTGGGAATATAGCCTAGTACCGCAATACATCTTAACTTTGCGGGTCTAGCCTCTAACCGCTCGGCTACCGTGGCGACTAGCAAACATACTTTACTGTAAATTACTCTTATTAACCATTAAAGGTATAGACTGGCAATATAGCCTAGTACCGCAATACATCTTAGCATTGCGGGTTTAGCCTATAACCGCTCGACTACCTTGGCGACTAGCAAACATACTTTACTGTAAATTTCTCATATTAACCATTAAAGGTATAGACTGGGAATATAGCCTAGTACCGCAATACATCTTAGCTTTGCGGGTGTAGCCTATAACCGTTCGTAGAAAAATGGAATTCTAAACTTCGTATTTTGATCAATTGTTTTCCAAGGGAAAATTAGTTTTGGGGCGTTTTGTGAATGAAGTTAAAAAGGTTTCTGTGCGTCAACACGTCGTGAACTGTAGTAAAAGGAAGGAGAAAAGGGTTCATTTAAATCCTTTTTAAAAGAATATAATTGGCAGGAAAATTTGCCTTCTTTTTCCATTTGCACAGGTAGTTTTTCTTTTTACTTTTTTTAATAAGGCTGAAACAAGGAAAATAATTTATAATTTTTCTTTTTATGATCTAACGAGTACTTATTAACTTTGGAGACAAGGCCGGAAAATCAGGTCTTTTCACTTTTATATTTGTATTTTTCATTCTCTTGGAAAACTAATTAACGTCAGAGAGGGAAAATAATAGAAGGGAAATTTTAAATGAATTCATCCTCACATTTCTAGGCTGTATCAAATAGTTTAACGTCCTAAAAAAAGGACGTAGGAAGGTAATGATTGTACTTGGTAGGCACTGATTTTTCCCTGGATACTAAGAGTTAGGACTTTCAAACAAAAGTTCAACTTTCATAAAATGCCGTTTTCCTTCTAGGTACTCTTGAAACTCTTCTTTCAAATATTTCATATCAGAATAGCCATAAAGAAGGTGAAGCCTACGTCAAACCTTATTTTTACTCAAAAAAAACTTAAAACTGAATATATTGTACGACTAAGGCGCCACGGTAACCCAGCGGTTAGAGGCTAGACCCGCAAAGCTAAGATGTGTTGCGGTACTAGTCTATATTCCCCGGTCTACACCTTTAATGGTTAATATGAGAAATTTTGCAGTAAAGTATGTTTGCTAGACGCCTCCGTCCACGACACCTACTTTGGTAGTTGGATGGATGTAAAGCCCGCCTAAAAAAATAGGCTTTACTTTACCTTTACTATACTTTTCTCTTGTACGACTGCAGGAGAGAAAGGTTTATAAAGCTTCATTTACTTGCAACGTCAAGCATTACCTTCGGTAAAGTTAGCAAACAAACTCATTTGCGTACACATGTCTACCAGTACCTGAACGGAAATTATAAAAAAAAATAAAATTAAAATAACTTCCTCCAGATTGGTTGGAAAAGTTGGGCCCCCCCCCCACAATGTCTGTCACAAGTGACTTCAGTTCTGCTGACTGGGAGTACCTATCAACGAGGAATGTTACTTCTAAACTAACTTACTTGTTCAAATTTTCCTCACCCACACACACGCACACACTGACACATATAGACTCACACTAGAGGAAAAACTAAAAGAAAAACTCCCACATTCCTGGAAACATATTTTCTAAGCACTCAGTCACACAAATGAATCCAGAACTTTGATAAAACATTTCTACAAATTTTTAGTAGTTTCTCACTCCTTTACTTCCTTATTACTTTACCCGCTTTTTTCCAAGTTTCCTCCTTCCATGTGGGTATGTGCAAACTGCGTGGGTAGGTGAAAATTCCCAAGAATAAGAAAAAGAAAACTCCAAATAAAAAAGGAAATTGACTTGATTGCTTGCCACATCAGTTTTTCCACGCACCCCCTTTTTATTTTCTTGTCATAGTTCGTTTATTCAACTCTTTTTCACCTTTTCTTCATTTTCCATCTCTCAGTTTTCCATTATTCAAAATGGAAAGAAAATTAGAAGTGAAAATTTAGTTTTAAAAAATTCCCGAATGAACACAATCACGACATTCTCTTACTGGAAATCTTTCATTACTCGGAAAACTTTTTTTGAATTTTCCGGCCAACAGCAACATTTAGCTACAAATTTAACTTGCAGAAAGATAGTGTAGATGGTAAAAGCTGATAAGAAAGTTTTAAGTAACTTTAAGACGCATTGACACCCGCAGTTCTTTTACAGTGCACTGCAGGTCTTCGGACAGTGCTTTTCGTGACACAGACAACACTGCCCATCAGGGACCAGCAGATGAATAGTCCCGCAAAGCTAAGATGTATTGCGGTACTAGGCTACATTCCCAGTCTACACCTTTAATTGTTAATATGAGGAATTTCGCAGTAAAGTATGTTTGCTAGTCGCCTCCGTCCACGACACCTAATTGATAGTTGGAGGTTAAGCCCCACCTGAAAAAAATGGGAAATCGAAATCTCTATACAAAAAATAAATAAATAATCTACCTCTGAGGATGCATAAAAGTTCAAAATCTGTCAGGGATACAATAAACATGGACGGATACGACGGATATAAATCATCAAGATATAAAGCATGCACTAAACTTTTTAAAAATTTACATTCAAATTAATTAGAATAACATCACAGACTTCAACGTTCATCAAGTTTAAGCTTTACGTGGTTAAGTATTATGAGAAGGTAAGTCCGTTGCCCTTTTCCTTTGATGTCAAAAAGAGACTATGGAACATAAAGGTCCTAGATTCATCGTGTTCACTGTCCAACAGACCGTGTTATTAGGAAATTAGTATGACTCAAATGATGGGAGTTTCAAAACTTCGTCATTCCATTTTAGTAGGAGAAAGAAACTCGTGTCAAGTGACAATAAATAAAGTAAAGTAATGACTATTTTTCGGGCAGACTATACTTTCAACTACCAAATTAGGTGTCGTGGACGGAGGCGACCAGCAAACATACTTTACTGTAAATTTCTCATATTAACCATTAAAGGTATAGACTGGGAATATAGCCTAGTACCGCAATACATCTTAGCTTTGCGGGTCTTGCCTCTAACCGCTCGGCTATCGTGGCGACTAGCAAACACAATTTACTGTAAATTTCTCATACGATATTAACCATTAAAGGTATAGTCTGGGAATATAGCCTAGTACCGCAATACATCTTAGCTTTGCGGGTCTAACTCTAACCGCTCACCCATCGTGGCGACTAGCAAACATACTTTACTATAAATTTCTCATATTAACTACGTAATAAAATATCTCCTTAACAAAAACTTACAGTTTTAAAACTTAAGCATAAGGGTTGATTAAACGCCAAAAAGGACACAAATCAGAAAGTACCAAACATTTCATTAATACTTCAAGTAGTTTACGAGATATTTAAATTTAAAGTTTGTTCCCATTAGAAACAGTGAAATATTTAATTTCAAATATCTCGTAAACCACACGATAGGTTTCGTTAATATTTTATCTGTATATGTTGGCCTCTTTTGTCTATAACTGTTTAAAATTTCGGTAAAATCTGTCGAGTAGTTTACGAGATATTTAGAGTTAAAGTTTGTTCCCGTTAGAAACTGTGAAATATTTAATTTCAAATATCTCGTAAAGTACTCAATAGATTTCGTTAATATTTTATCTGTATATGTTGGCCTCTTTTGTCTATAACTGTTTAAAATTTCGGTAAAATCTGTCGAGTAGTTTACGACATATTTAGAGTTAAAGTTTCGTTCAGTTTGAAACAGTGAAATCTTTAACTTCAAATAGCTCGTAAACTACTCGATAGATTTCGTTAATATTTTATCTGTATATGGAGGCCTCTTTTGTCTATAACTGTATAAAATTTCGTTAAAATCGGTAGAGTAGTTTACGAGATATTTAGAGTTAAAGTTTCTTTCCGTTTGAAACAGTGAAAAGTTTAACTTCAAATATCTCGTAAACTACGCGATAGATTTCGTTAATATTTCATCTGTATATGGAGGCCTCTTTTTTCTATAACTGTACAAAATTTCGTTCAAATCTGTCGAGTAGTTTACGAGATATTTAGAGTTAAAGTTTGTTCCCGTATGAAACAGTGAAATCTTTACCTTCAAATATCTCGTAGACTACTCGGCAGATTTTTCGAAATTTTAAGCAGTTATAGACAAAAAACGCAGATAAAATATAAACGAAATAAAGAGAAATCAGAAGAATAATGTGGTATAGAGTTAAAATAATGTACCTATTTAATAACGAATATATAATATACATTTTATCACAATTATAACGAAAAAATGTTATGAATGAACTGGCCAGCATAAGGGTCTGTGCCATCTAATAAATTCTAAAAAATATTAATGAAAATTAATGCAGTAAAATTAAATAAATAATATCAATGAAGTATTAATGAAATGTTTTGTACTGGCTGATTTGTGTACCTTTTGGCGTTTAATTAACCCTTATACTTAACATTTTAAATTGTAAGTTTTTCTTATGGAGATTTTTATACCTTTTGGATAGATTTTCCTTTTTGTCTATTTTGCAAAGTTACATATCAGCTTTACAGATTTTTTTAAAATTTGGAACAAACAATTCTATCATTATAATCTGATAAGGTGTTAAGTCGGAACCGTAACTACCACTGGAGAGATCTTTTTAAAGAATGATTATAGTTGTGGTCCCCAAACCATCCTCAATAACAATTTTTTTTTTAGAAAGCGTCTTGAATAACACAGGAAGATATTTGTACGTAAATAGCAAAATTAAACTGCGATTTCAGTACTTCCTTTTAAGAGGAGCAAGAAAAATAAACTGCAAATACAGTTCTTCTCTCAAAAAGTCAGAGGCAAAGATTTTGAATCGAATGACACTTCATTCATGAAAATCGGTTCACGTGTGCTATACTTCCCCTTAACAAGTGTAAGAGCAGATCGCCGCTTTGTTGTTACGTAGTGGAGCCCTAACCCTATCATCCTACCACATTTTATCAAAATCGGGCCTAGATTTACAGAGTAATTAGTAATAATAATTTTGGAGGGGGCCTTACATAAAGAGAGCTAACTCCTCCCCTATTTGATGTACAGCGTCGAGACCCCCAAAAGGCTCATCTTTATAAAATTCCGAATCGAAAGACACCTCATGAAAATCTGTTCATGCGTTTAGGCGCTACGCAGTTTACAATAAAGGTAACAAGAACAAGAACAACAATTTCTGAAAATTCGTTGTTGCTCATTTTCGGCAACTTTTTTCTCGAAACCTATTAGATCTGGGTTGTTGCAAAAAAATTACACTTTTAAAGGAGGATTAACCCTATATTTTAAAGAAAATTTGGAAATTTTATCTTTAATAGAAAAAGAGAAAAACATTATCAAAGTTGGGTGTTTTTCAACGTTACGCTTTTTCGTGCAGTTTTTGACGATCAACTCTTATACAACTGTCCTACCGGACAGTTTTAATAATCTTGAAATTTTAATAGCAATTTCAATTCCATTAACAAGCAAGCCATTAAACTTGCATTATTTTCATCACAGTTTTATGATAAAATACCGGTGGTGGGGAAATTGAAATAAATCAAAACATCAGAATATCGATACTTCAAAACGAAAAATAAATTCATAACTGTCAAATATTTACCCAGTTTCGTAAAAGAAGATCATATAAATGGAAAGCTTCTATCGCTGTTAAAAGCTTTTTTTAATAAAATTACAATCACCCAAAATAAATAAATAAATAAATAAAATACATGTGTAGTAACAAATAAAAGCAAAAAAATAGAATTATTAAAAAAAAGTCCATTAGTCCAGAGTTATGTGTACACAAGTTTCATGTAGGTAGGTTTATAGAATCTACAGATGTAAACCTACCCATCAACTAAAATCACTGCCACATCAATTTGCAAGTGATAAAATTTTTCTAGATTTAGATGGTGAGGTACTGGGAGGGAGCGGTAGAGATCGTTGACTTGCAAAGGCAGTATTATCTTTCAAATTATAGAAATAATAATAAAGTAAAAGTAAAGTAATTGCCTATTTTTTCAGGCGGGCTTTAATCAGATGTCGTGGATGGAGGCGACTAGCAAACATACTTTACTGCAAAATTTCTCATATTAACCATTAAAGGTATAGACTGGGAATATAGCCTAGTACCGCAATACATCTTAGCTTTGCGGGTCTAGCCTCTAACCGCTCGGCTATCGTGGCGCCCACCTTGTATTTGTAATCAACACCATACAAAGATTAAATAAAATTTCCTGCTTAAGAGAAGCTCGAAATATGGAAGAAATCTGTTCTGTAAAGAGCACACTAACCGATAAGCCTTTTTAAAAAAAAAAAAAAAAAAAAATTGAAATTCAGTCCTAAATTTGATGTTTTGTTATTATTGTATTATCTAGTGAGGCAAGCCTGTGCCATGACCAGTATAGTTACATATTTCTATTTCAACAATTTGAAAAGATCTGTAAGAAGCTTTCACTCTTACCGAAAGCAGGAGAAAGCAGAAGCAACTATTCAGAAAATCGGGAGAAATGCAATGCTGAGATAGCGAGCTCTCAAGGGGAATAGTGCTTTTCTGGCTGGATACAAGCCCGAAGGTGTGGTGACGCAAGTCTTACGTACAGTAGTATTGCTCGCGAGGGATGCCTTGACTCCAAAGTAACTTCCTGCCAAAACCAAACGTGAGTAGAATTACTGAAGGTAAAGCTGGGCGGGGTGGGGGGAGAATAAAAGAAAAAAAAGGCACATCTCGCTTGGCACCCAGGAAGAGTGCATTAAACACTCCTTCGGGAATACAAGACACTCTCTGGGAGTGTATAAGATATACTATCTTGGCAAATGCTCCTGAGATATCAAGAGTACTAGCGGCTGTCTCTAATCTGGTACAGAAATGAAAAGAAGAGTTCCCCAAACTCCCACGTTCGCCCCATCCCCTTCACCGTGGAAGCAGGGAGTGTTTACCCCACTACTCCTCAGGGAAAAGGCAAATAAAGGAGGAGGAAAAAATGTAATCCACTTTATTAAGTTGATAACTTTGTAAGATTTTTCTGGAAATAATTTCTACTATACTGATTCTTAATTTCAGACTTCCTGTTGCGTAACAGGAACTGTCTCGGGCATGTCAATTTGATTGGTTCACTTACTTGGAGAAAAAAAAGCTTCACACGACTTTCGTTTACTGAAATTTCTTGTACAGTATTTTAATCGAATAAAGAAAGCGCTAAAGGAAAAGCGCACGTTAGAGGAAAACGCCCGATGTAACTTAAGATGGATTTTTCCGGAAAGTAAAATTTATCGATCTCCATGTTTAATGAGCATTTAAAGGAAAGCGTGCAATGGCCCTCTGCGTCATATCCGCTGATGGTACTCACAAGAACCATTAACTCATAAACTTTTGACTTTTTTTTTGACGTGAATACGTCTTTAAATTTGCTATCATATGGAGGCAATCCAAAAAAACCTAATGATAACAAAATCGGGGGATACAGTTTGGCAGTATTATAGTTTCGAATCTATCGTCTACATCCAAAATTTGATTAGACCACTGGATAGCTAAAGGATTAAAGAAGTCATTACGATAAGCGAGAACTGTGACGCATCGCGCGCGCTGGAGGGGGAAGCGCCGCCATTTTGTGATCATTTTGCTGCATATCGAGATTTGCAATTAGTATAACTTTTGACTCGGAGAAGCTATGATGTTCGTTTAAGTTTTAATCGTCAACTGTTGTCACAATCTATCGATTATATATAAAACATTAGTGTAAAATAGCGACAGTGAATTTAATAAGGTGTTAGAATTAAAAAATGTCGGCCTATACGCGTTGAAAAGCAAAAACGAAATACAGAGATCGTATACGGCTGGAAAGGGCTTCTCAAGAAAATCGAATGGTAATAACTAATAAAACACCATATGACCGAGTCAAGCTGATGTGACATCAGTTTATGTAATTATTTGTTTCCTTGGATTTCATCCTAAATACTTAAATAAAAATATTTTATATAAAAAAATATAACCCGTTACGTAAACGTATTCACGTACAACACACGGCAGTGTCCATGACACAGCCACAGTATTTTATTTTGGGGGGGGTTGCTAATCTCGCGCACATACATATGGAGCTCAATACTTGCACTTCCGGCGGAAAGTCAATTCCAATTATTTGACACACAATCGTAACTATTTTATACTTTTTATACTTTCTAGTATTTGAACGCTGAAAGACACTGTAAGGCTTGAGCACCAACCTGTTGCAGATTCTTCTGAAGCTCTGGGCAAGCTTTTCAGTGTTCCCGTACTTCCCCCCCTGTGAGCAGCGTGGTCTGTAAAACTGGACTGTAAAGTTCAATAAGCTCTGTTTGGTACACAGTCGGTGGTAACTTGAGTGTAATCTAGTGGCGAGCCATGGTTACAGGCTTCATTCTTGGTATGGATATCTCGATTGGTCGTCACAGTTTTCAGTGTGGCGATGGTGCTGCTTGATTACTTGAGAAGGAGCATCATTATAATCCTGAAGTCTTTATCTTCTCAGTCAGTTAGTTAGTCAGTTAGTTAGTTAGTTAGTTAGTTAGTTAGTTAGTTAGTTAGTTACTTAGTTAGTTAGTTAGTTAGTTAGTTAGTTAGTTAGTTAGTTAGTTAGTTAGTCAGTCAGTCAGTCAGTCAGTCAGTCAGTCCGTCAGTCAGTCAGTTAATTAGTCAGTCAGTCAGTCAGTCAGTCAGTCAGTCAGTCACTCAGTGCGGTCTTGCAGCTAACAAGTCCTTTTTTTTTCAATTGTGGATCATCTTGGAGATTCTGACTATCACGAAAGTTCGGAGTACAGAAACAATTGGTTGGCTGAACAGCATGTTCAAGAAGGGATCCTTTAAAGACATAAGGCAGAAAACGGTGGGTAGAAATTCTAGGCCAGAAATCTGCAGATGATCATTACCTACCTCAGCGTATCCCTCACCTAGTTCCCTTAAGGTAATTTCAATGTGGTAGGGCGGCTATTCAGATGAAACTCCTTAAGCAGACTGAGCAATCACTAACTTGCGAGAGTCTGACAGCGGACAGCCTGTGCCGGATAAGAGGAAGTGACACACTGCGCACTAAAGGCTTCTGTTCCGCTATTCAAAGAATATCTAAAGCTTCACTTTCCACAGATTAACTGAGCAGACAAGACTGAGATGTGTAGTCATGCTTACCGGCCAACTCTTAAGGAGCTAATCAGGAAATAACGGGTTTGAAGCCAATTTCGAAAATATCAAGTGAAGTTAAACAGCTGCATTTCCGTATCAGATACAAAAAATTGTGTTTAAAACGGAATACCCAAGCTCTACCATTCTGAGACTTCTCTCAGTTTCTGAGCTATTCTGTTCTTCCACAAGAATAAGCATTAATATATTTCAGGAGCCTCAAAACTTGAACACCTATTGTAAGCTTGCGACAGCTCAATTCTGAGAATACTCATTACTTCCGCTTAATGGACGTTAGCGAAATAAAGACACGAAAACAATTGTACCAACCAAAGTAGTCCCAGTTAAATAATCTAAAAATTTATAGTAAAATGTTAATGCGCTGAATACGTGGTAATTAATAAACTAGTTAGATTTATTTTATTCAATTTCCTATTGGTGGCACAACGCCAGCCTCCAGATGGGTGTGGCAGAGACCCATACAGCCTGAGGATTTAATACAAGTTTGGCAGTCTGCCAGATATAATCCTCTCGGCCACACCATCATACTTCCATTAGGTTGTTTGCTGCCGCAGATTTGGGTTTCATTTTGAAAACTGATTCAGCATCCTTGATACTGTTCTTTTGTAATTTTAGTTAAACACAAAATGGCTGTTGTTGTTTTCCTTGCGGCAAGAAGCAAGAAGTTGCTTTTTGCATTCCATTATCTTCCTGTTTTAATGTGGAAGAGGAAATAGTTGAAAAGATTTGAAAGAAATAAAGAAATGTGTAGTGGGAAGCCGAGATGTACATCATACTGCCGAGAAAGAACAGCCGACGCTGTGAAGAAGAACGCTTTCCTGAGCGTTGAGGCCAAAAAGCAGGATCTGGTGGTTAACCGTGGATAAAACTAAATTCTTCAACACCGACCCCCACCACTGAAAGAGCCCCTACAATTAGGAAACTACAAAGTTGACAACGTCACAGAATCTCGTTTACCTGTGGGATCCCTTGCTGTCAGCGGAAAATGACGTTTCACAGGAAGTGAAAAGGAGATCAATGTCAGCCAATAAATGCTATTTTAGTCTAAGCAAGCATTTTAAGAGCAAATTATAAAGTGCGAGAGGCACTCAACTGAGGCTCTACAAGACTCTGATTCGGTCCGTTTTGGTGTAAAGTAAAGTAATCGCCTATTTTTTTCAGGCGGGGCTTAACGTCCAACTACCAGTTAGGTGTCGTGGACGGAGGCGACTAGCGAACATACTTTACTGTAAATTTCTAATATTAACCAATAAAGGTATAGACCGGGGAATATAGCCTACTACCGCAATACATCTTAGCTTAGCGGGTCTTGCCTCTAACCGCTCGGCTATCGTGGCGCCTAGCAAACATACTTTACTATAAATTTCTCATATTAACCATTAAAGGTATAAACTGGGAATATAGCCTAGTACCGCAATACATCTTAGCTTTGCGAGTCTAGCCTCTAACCGCTCGGCTACCGTGGCGACTAGCAAACATACTTTACTATAAATTTCTCATATTAACCATTAAAGGTATAAACTGGGAATATAGCCTAGTACCGCAATACATCTTAGCTTTGCGAGTCTAGCCTATAACCGCTAGGCTACCGTGGCGCCCTAAAAGTTTTCAACTAGCAATAATCGCACCTCAGGAGACCTGCTTCATTGGTTACGATATTGCCAACTGCGCATGTACACCGTTTTGGTGTACTCCAAAGGGAAACATGGACCATCTCAAAGACGGACGAACACTTGTCTGCTCCGTAAAATTGTATGGCCCAGTACGTGACGGCACGACTTAGCTATGTAGACATAATAGGGAGCTGTACGCATTATCAAGAAGAGCTTCCATTAGTAAAGTTGAGCTGATTGAGATTGGGCTGGCCATATAGCGAGAACGGACGCTGACGAAATTCCTCCCAAACTTCTGCGCAAGGCACCAAAAAGGGAAACGATGAATTGGAAGGCCCAGGTTGCGAAGGCAGGATGCAGGATGCAAATATTTGCAAAAATATTCTGAGTTTACAGAAAAGTAATAAAGGGAAATTGATCTTAAACAGCTAAAAGGACCACACTATGGTTTGGGAAAGTCGAAAGTTTTTCACCAAAAAAAAAAAGATCCACAAACAATTCAGTTGAATGGGAAATTCCTTAATGAACGCAAAGTGAAAAGACACTATAAATTTATCGCCACTATTAATCTAAACTATAAATTTCCAATTTCTACTCGATTGTTCCACCCTTAATTCTTCGGCTCATGTATTATTTGAACCAGTACCCTAGGACTTGGTTGGTTATTGCTAACAGTTAGTTGAGTCTGTGTGTGTGTTGTGGAAAGTGTAGAAGAAATAACAATGGCGTCCGCTAAATAAAGAAATAACAGTGTAGCCACTACAACCAATTACTACCAAACCTACTTCAACAACTTCAATACAAAGCTGAACTTTTTTTTTGAAAAGGGTAGAGGTAATACTAGCCTTCTTTGCCACAAACTGTGTAACTTTTGTAGAAGTTCTTTGTAAACTACAACGCTCAACGATTTAGAAGGGATATTTTTTATTTAGTCCCCCCCCCAAAAAAAAACAGGAATGGTGGCCAGTCCAGTCTCAAACCCAAAAATTGACTTGAATACTCTCAATTAATGTTGATTCCCATTAAAGGTATAGAATGGGGAATATAGCCTAGTACCGCAATATATCTTGGTATTGCGGGTCTAGCCTCTAACCGCTCGGCTATCGTGGCGCCCAGCATACATACTTTACATAAACTCTCAAATTTAAATAAATCGATGATTTTTCGTTCCAATTAATATATGAATTTGATTAAACAACTTGCGGTGTAAAAAAGTAAGGATATTAACACCGCGTAAGATCCTAGCTTGTACGGCTCCAATAAAAGGGCCATCAGCATAGCCCAACGATTTCTTAAATGAATTTCTTAAATTTCAAATTCCTTACCATCGTACACATCATGTCTTTGGGAACTAATAACTAGAAGAAAAAAGTAAAGTAATGCCTATTTTTTTCAGGCGGGCTTTACCTCCAACTACCAAATTAGGTGTCGTGAACGGAGGCGACTAACAAACATACTTTACTGCAAATTTCTCATTTTAACCATTAAAGGTATAGAGCGGGGAATATAGCCTAGTACCACAATACATCTTAGCATTGCGGGTCTAGCCTCTAACCGCTCGGCTACCGTGGCGACTAGCAAACATACTTTACTATAAATTTCTCATATTAACCATTAAAGGTATAAACTGGGAATATAGCCTAGTACCGCAATACATCTTAGCTTTGCGAGTCTAGCCTCTAACCGCTCGGCTACCGTGGCGACTAGCAAACATACTTTACTATAAATTTCTCATATTAACCATTAAAGGTATAAACTGGGAATATAGCCTAGTACCGCAATACATCTTAGCTTTGCGAGTCTAGCCTATAACCGCTAGGCTACCGTGGCGCCCTAAAAGTTTTCAACTAGCAATAATCGCACCTCAGGAGACCTGCTTCATTGGTTACGATATTGCCAACTGCGCATGTACACCGTTTTGGTGTACTCCAAAGGGAAACATGGACCATCTCAAAGACGGACGAACACTTGTCTGCTCCGTAAAATTGTATGGCCCAGTACGTGACGGCACGACTTAGCTATGTAGACATAATAGGGAGCTGTACGCATTATCAAGAAGAGCTTCCATTAGTAAAGTTGAGCTGATTGAGATTGGGCTGGCCATATAGCGAGAACGGACGCTGACGAAATTCCTCCCAAACTTCTGCGCAAGGCACCAAAAAGGGAAACGATGAATTGGAAGGCCCAGGTTGCCAATATATCTTGGCTTTGCGGGTCTAGCCTCTAATCGCTCGGCTACCGTGACGCCTTAATAACTAGAAGATCACGAAATGAATCTAGCTGAAGCTAGCCAGGTTTTTCTCATTACAACAATAGTTCAACCATCACATCGCTGTGAGGCTGCTTGCTACTCCCTGGGGGGCCGCACTAGGGTCTACTCCTTCAAAAAAAAAAAAAAAAAAACCCTTCAGAAACGACACACTACAAGAGACAAACTGTGGGTCATATGTGCGCCCCTCCCCTCCCCAAGTATATACAGGAAAAATTCTTTTCCATGAAAATTTGGTTTCTTTGTACGGCGAGAGAAAAAGGAAAATTATAGTTAGGATTCTGGTCCGTCTGGAATGCAGACAGAGAAACAGGAATTGCATCAAAAAGCGTGCGAAGTGGGTGGGGAGAATTCCAGTTGAGAAGTGCGCAACACTGTTTGATGGTTGTTTTTGGTGAAGGAGCAAAAAGTGTTGGATTATGTTGGTATTAGGGGGGGGGGCGAGTTATGGCAAAAAGCTATGTATTCAGACACGACGAATGAGGGACGGGCAACTGTACAGAGAGAGAGTGAGGTGACGTAGTGCAATACACACATGTACAAATGTACCACCACAATCGTATATGTACAAAACATTCTCCGCATATTTGCTAGGCGTGGCGCTTTTACAAGATGACATGTTTGGTTTACTTTAGTTTAAAATTATATTATGTGCATACATACGTACGAACGGACGGAAGTGCTGGGTACCAGCGATGTTGTCCGCACTCTCCATGTTTGTTGTTTCCGTCTCCATTATTTTGGGATATTACCAACAGTTTCACTTCCTCTCTTTCACCAACTATTCGTGCTGATTTTACGATTTCACCGGAAATACAAATATTGAGGACTCCTCCGGAAAAATAGTATTTAGCAAAATAACGCTTCTTTGTGTAAGTACGAACACTACTTCATCGCTCAATATTTAAAAAAAACAAAAAACTCCAATATTTAATTAATTACATTCAAAAAACCTTCATGGGACTTGATGATAAGTCAGCGATCAAACCGGAAGTGCCTCGTTTCTTCTTTCATCACTGGACTTTGATGTTTTTTAAAAAAAATAAAATAAATAAATCAGCACGTAAACGGTATTTTCTATTTTCTTTAAACTACTAATATAAGGCGCCACGATATTCGAGCGGTTAGAGGCTAGACCCGCAAAGCTAAGATGTATTGCGGTACTAGGCTATATTCCCAGTCTATACCTTTAGTGGTTAATATGAGAAATTTTGGATTAAAGTATGTTTGCTAGTCGCCGCCGACCACCGACATATAATTTGGTACTTGGAAGTAAAGCCCGCCTGAAAAATAGGCAAAGTACTTTACTTTTTCTTTTTCCATTTACTTTTTATGTTACATACTCTTGCGTAAGATTTTTGGCCAACCTGGAGGGAATGTAAAGAGCCAGCACATAGTATATATGAACATGTATTGCCGGTAAACTATCATCTACGAATTAATTTTGCAAACCATGTTGTGTAAATACATGGAAGCAGTTTTATTGTGAAACAGTTTTATTTTTTCTAAATGACAACATTTATAACAGGGACAAGCATGTAGAGTAGGAAGTCAAAGAGGATAGATGTTGGATGCCATGCGTAAGAAATGAGAGGATCATCGCAATGGTCATTGGCCACGGGCACAAATGTGCGAATCCAATGTAAATGTTGGCACAGTTGCACATATCTGTAGTAGGTACTTTTACCACAGATTTCATTGAATTTTTCGCCACATTCAATAATTTTGTGCAAAATACCCACTGCTTGCCCTTCGCAAATCAACGGACCGCCAAGGTCCTTGACACATTTATCTTCTTTGCCGATTGTCTGCCCGCACAGATATGTATAATTAGGATTCTTTAAACAGCCACAAGAATCCAGTTCATTGCTCATCATCGACGGCACAGCATGTAATTTGCGATCTTTGTGCGAAGTCTCGCCATAACCAAAATATAAACATTGTAGACTTCCGATCAGTTCCCAATCAATATTGCCTAGTTTAATAACATCCATTTTTTTACGCAATTTCGGCGGTACTTTTACATTGAGCAAAGCAATATCATATTCCGAATAATTAACATCATTTTTATAGTTTCCTGAAAGGATTAACCTTTTTATAGGTATCCTATTTTTGTTTATGGTAGAATCAATGATACCAACTTTCACAAAAATTCTTTTAATATTAGCAGCGTTGAAACACTGCGCCGCTGTCGCTACCCACCGATCGTGTATGAAAAATCCAGTACAGAGTTCTGGGATGCTGCTGTTAAAGTTGATGACCTCTACTACCGCTATAAAGGCCACTTCCTCCACACTGATATGATATCCGTCATACAAGTAGTCTTCGGTAATGTAGTCGTGAGATTTCCTACCATAAGACTCCATTATCAACACATGCAGAAACAACAGGAACATGATCACAAACATTTTAGTCAAAATTTTTAATTTTTAATCGAATTATGTTAATAATTATTTCCATCCAAGCTAAATAGAAATTTATCAAAAACCAAATAAATTTCTGTTTTTTTACGTGAACATATGATTTATCAACGAAAGAATAATAATAGTAATAATAATGATAATAAAAAATTATTTTTGCTAATCTATTAACGTTTTTGCTAAATACGAGTACAATATTAGGAAGTGTTGACTTTGGGACAACCTGGAGCAGGGCAAATCAATGGGTAGGGTAAGAGCCCGCAAAAAGGAAAAAAGGGCACTAAACCCACATTGAGAAATGCTATGGAAAGCGTCCATCTCAAGAAAAATAAATCATTTTCTTTTGCTGGAAAATATTTTTTTTTTAAACTTTTCTTTTATTTTTTTCGCGTTGGAAACCTGAGGAATTACCTAACCACCATTTTTAATGGAATTCGAAATTTTGGTAAACGATTAAACCTTTCTTAAGGAAAGAAAACCGGATATAATACTCCTTCAGAAGGAAACCTAACGACTCAACTCTTCCAGCATCAGGAAATTTATTCAAAATAAAAGTTGCTGCCCACTGTGAGTAGAATGTTAGCGATATTTTACCATTCTCAGAAGCATAAATAAGATAAATATAATGTAAATTTGAATAGATAAATTTATCTACATATTTTTTTATTGAATAATCTGATTATTTATCGAGAATACCTTCGGGAGAAAAATTTGTAAAAAAAAAGAAAAAAAAAATTCCAAACTATATTTTCATAAGAAATAATTAGGATTTAATAATTAACCAATCAGAATGCAATAGTGAAGGTGCAAAAAAAAATGGGCGGTTAGGTTGGCCAATCAAAAGCTGGGACGTTCATAGTGACCACGCCTACTGACAAGCACGCCCTCTTCTATGGAATAGCTGCAATGGCTGCCAGTTGGAATGTTGCAAGATTTTTTTTACACCTGGTAACTAGTTTTAAACTATAAAACGTTCATAAAAAATTCATAGTTATTATTTATTTATTTATTTTACTTATTTTTAAAAGATTTTAACTAGGACCATTTTCTTTCGAAAAACAAAGATGTAAATCAGCTGTGCACAATCTCACAGCCTGCTGCTACATGTTCCCCATTCGGTATTAACAAATATGAGCATTGAGCATAGTTTAATCTAAACATATTTCAAAAATGAAAAAGTAATATATGCTCCATCTAAAAAGATAAGCCATTATTTTAGTTTACTTTTACTTTTTCTCGTAAAACAATATTCTTTTACTTCCACCCAGTATGAACAAGTACCATATGTTACAATGCCAAATATCCTAAATTAAGATCTCGCCGGGAATTAGAACTTTTGAGAAAGATTTGAAGTTACCTAAATACCAATATGAAATTATTTTAGACTCTCTCCTTTAGGAAAAATTAGTTTATGAGTGCTAATTGTGGAACTTCTTTATTAGGGAGCAGAGTTTAAAAAGGGAAGAAGCCAGACCGGATGGTTACATGACAGCTACGATCCATTCATAAATCTTAGCTGGGAACTTCTTATCCTCACCAACTACATTGCGGAAGCTAGCAGTTTTAGAATTAGATTATCCCAGAATAAACTGCAATGTGTTTAATCGTTTCGCTACATTATTAATAGTAAGTATTCATAATCTAAAATTGAACACTCCCATAATCAATCAATCAATAAAGATACATGTGTTTGATAAAAGTTTCTAATTAAATTTTAATCTTAGAAAAAAATTGAGGCGCCACGATAGCCGAGTGGTTAGAGGCTATACCCGCAAAGCTAAGATGTATTGCGGTACTAGGCTATATTCCCAGTCTATAACTTTAATAGTTAATATGAGAAATTTGTAGTAAAGTATGTTTGCTAGTCGCCACGATAGCCGAGCGGTTAGCAGCTAGACCCGCAATGCTAAGATGTATTGCGGTACTAGGCTATATTCCCAGTCTATAACTTTAATAGTTAATATGAGAAATTTATAGTAAAGTATGTTTGCTAGTCGCCACGATAGCCGAGCGGTTAGAGGCTAGACCCGCAAAGCTAAGATGTATTGCGGTACTAGGCTATATTCCCAGTCTATAACTTTAATAGTTAATATGAGAAATTTATAGTAAAGTATGTTTGCTAGTCGCCACGATAGCCGAGCGGTTAGAGGCTAGACCCGCAAAGCTAAGATGTATTGCGGTACTAGGCTATATTCCCCAGTCTATACCTTTAATGGTTATTATGAGAAATTTATAGTAAAGTATGTTTGCTAGTCGCCACGATAGCCGAGCGGTTAGCAGCTAGACCCGCAAAGCTAGGATGTATTGCGGTTCTAGGCTATATTCCCCAGTTTATACCTTTAATGGTTAATATGAGAAATTTGCAGTAAAGTATGATTGCTAGTCGCCTCCGTCCACGACACCTAATTTGGTAGTTGGATGTTAAGCCCGCCTGAAAAAATAGGCAATTACTTTAGTTTAATAATTCTGAATAAGTGAAAAGGCTTGATGCCTGTGCTAACTTTGGCTAAAGAAGTTGATGCACCCGAGAAAACTGCCAAGTTAGTTGGCTACTAGCTTAGCCAAGTAAACAATAATAACAATAAATTAAATTGGCGCTAATAACCTCAGCTGTTAATGCGCCAAAAAAGAAAGAAATAAGGCTTATTTTTAATTTACCTTTGAGCACTCTGCAGTGCCTTTAAGTTTATAGTTGTGGTAAACAGGTAGAATAACCTTTCTAATTACCTGAAACAGAATACAAAATTTTATTAGTTAATTAATTTAGAGTTAGATTTCCATTTGTTTTATTATAATCAAATTTGTGACTTTTTCTGGTGGCTTTTTGGAATAATTAAACAAAAATAGTGAAATATTTGGATACTAAGCTGAAACTGGAACAGTATTAAAGTTGAATTCAATTTTACAGACTAATGTATGTTAGTTTGCAAGGGCGCTTATACATGGAACAGTAATTAGATAAGAATTAATTAACTGCGGAGAGACACTAGAAACGTTAAATCGGTTCATTATACTACTACAGAGTACACTCGACAACACATTTGTGCATGACCAAACAAATCTACACACACGAATTGTTGAATCTATTAAACAATTTGAGAGAAGATTGAATTTTCTCATTTAATTTGAATTTGGACAACACGATGAAAGACCTCATTTTGACGTCAAACATACAACGTAAGCCAAAAGAAGGTTTTATCTTACTTTCTCCTATGGCTGACTTAGTCAGGAGAAGAGAAACTATAATCATTTAGGCTAAAAAACAAAAACAAAAAAGACAAAATTGTGATTATTAAAACTGGCGGGTATATTCATAATATCATGTACTAATAGTCTCGGCTGTTATACTAGCCGGTGACTTCCTGAAAAAGGACCTTCCTTATATTGTTATCCTTAGCAGGAACTCTTTCAACATAAGACGCCACGATAGCCGAGCGGTTAGAGGCTAGACCCGCAAAGCTAAGATGTATTGCGGTACTAGGCTATATTCCCAGTCTATACCTTTAATGGTTAATATGAGAAATTTTGCAGTAAAGTATGTTTGCTAGTCGCCACGCTAGCCGGAGCGGTTAGAGGCTAGACCCGCAAAGCTATGATGTATTGCGGTACTAGGCTATATTCCCAGTCTATACCTTTAATGGTTAATATGAAGAATTTATAGTGAAGTATGTTTGCTAGTCGCCTCCGTCCACGACACCTAATTTGTTGGTTGGATGTAAAGCCTGCCTGTAAAAGTAGGCACTACTTTACTTTATTTTACTTTAGAAAACAATTGAATTACATTGCTTTATTTGCTTTTTGTTCGCACAAATCGTTTGGTCACGGAAATTTCTAAGACAGGAATTCGCGTGAGTATACGCTTCAGTTTCTTTTGCCCACAGATTTCAAAACTCAAGAGTTGGTTTCCGCCTCCAGTGCATGTTTCACGACGACAATGAAAATAGAAAACTTGGAGTTTTTACTGAAAAGTTAGTTAATTTCTAAAAAAAAATCAGTTCACCGTAATGGAATGATACTTTTAAAGGAAATGGCGACTCCAGAACCTCATCGTTTCCAATGAAAATGTACGAAACTAATGTGACAGGTCACGAGCGTAAGTTCAATTGCAACCCTTTGGCACCTCGATAGAAAATTTCAGGGGAGAAAAACTGACATTTTACCAACTTGGAATTTTTCGTCGGATTTAATATTCATAAATACTATAGAACCATAAAATATACTAAAAAATAGAACTTAAATAAGTCAGACGTGAACACTCACAGGACTTCCAGTTACTATTCTTAAGTGCTGCCAGCAGTCCAGGGTGGATAACAAAAACCCCAGGATGGGTTACGTTATGCGCCTAGCGCACTAAACGGTTTTGGGGAAGAGGGAGAAACCGGGTTTATTAATGACTTTAAAATTCTTGGTAGAATGGAGTTCACGACACAGCATCACTTGGACCCGAAATACAATCAAGAACCGTTTCTCTCAGTCTATTTATATGACCACATAAACTTTTGTAGCTCTCAAGGTGGCCGCGGGGCGACCAGATTTCTCGTCAAGTTTCTAGAAAAAGCTTTTATTGAAAACTAAGTACACCTTTCTCTCTCTCGCTCTCTCTCTCTCTCAGCGAAAAAGTTCTTCTTTTCCAAACTCTCTCTGTCTAAAAAAAAAATAAATAAATAAATAAATAAATAAATAAATAAATAAACATGAACATTCACTTAATCTTTGAAACTATACCAAAAGTAAAAATATTTTTCTTATTAAAAAACTTCAAAAAAAAAAATGTCATTATCTGCACTTATTTAGGAGAGTTTCCTTTAGCTGAGAAAAAAAAAAAAGAAAAGAAAATTCTACTCTGAACACCCACTTTTCCTGTCTATAATGCACAAAGTTTTCTTCAAAAAATTGTAAATTTATCTAAATTTCAGTTTTTCCTGAATTGAGAATTCTAGTGACTTTTAAACTAAACATTTTTTTTAGAAATTTCCTTACAATTGATTTTCATAGAAAAGTTTGAAAACAATGTATATCTAATTATGTACGAAGTTTACAGTAATCCAGAGTTTTACAGTAATCTAGAGTTTACAGTAATTTAGAGTTTATAGTAATCTAGAGTTTACAGTAATCTAGATTTTATAGTAAAACCAGAGGTCATATTAATCTAGAGTTCGCAGTTATCTAGAGTTTACAGTAATTTAGAGTTTATAGTAATTTAGAGTTTACAGTAATCCAGAGTTTACAGTAAATTAGAGTTTACAGTAATCATGAGATTACAGTAATCCAGAGTTTACAGTATTCCAGAATTCACAGTAGCCTAAAATTTACAGCAAGCTAGAGTTTACAATAATCTAGAGTTTACGGTAATCTAGAGTTTGCAGTAATCCAGAGTTTACAGTAATCAAGAGTTTACAGTAATCTAGAGTTTACAGTAATCTAGATTTTACAGTGAAACCGGAGTTCACAGCAATCTAGAGTTTACAGTAATCTAGATTTTATAGTAATTTAGAGTTTACAGTAATCCAGAGTTTACAGTATTCCAGAATTCACAGTAGTCTAAAATTTACAGCAACTAGAGTTTACAATAATCTAGAGTTTACGGTAATCTAGATTTTATAGTAAAACCAGAGTTCACAGTAATCTAGAGTTCGCAGTAATCTAGAGTTTACAGTAATTTAGAGTTTACAGTAATTTAGAGTTTACAGTAATTTAGAGTTTACAGTAATTTAGAGTTTACAGTAATTTAGAGTTTACAGTAATCATGAGTTTACAATATTCATGAGTTTACAGTAATCATGAGTTTACAGTATTCCAGAGTTCACAGTATTCCAGAGTTCACAGTATTCCAGAGTTTACAGTAGTCTAAAGTTTACAGCAAACTAGAGTTTACAATAATCTAGAGTTTACAGTAATCCAGAGTTTACAGTAATCTAGAGTTTACAGTAATCCAGAGTTTATAGTAATCCAGAGTTTACAGTAATCTAGAGTAATCCAGAGTTAACAATAATCCACAGTTTTATAGTTTTTACAGTAATCCAGAGTTTACAGTAATCCTAAGTTTACAGTAAATCTAAAGAGACATTTTCAAGACTAAATAATAATAATAATAAAAAGTAATTCAGCAAAGTAGTACTTACTTCCGTTTGAAGAATTCCTTCAATATTCCAACAAATTTTAATTGTATATCCTTAATAGCGAACAAATAAGTGATAGGACCGTTGATAATATCATACTTTACAAGGTATGCCCCTTGTTTCAAATGTTTCGGGAAACATTTTTTAAATTAATAAGAAAACAATATTTTGAGAAAAAATTCTTGAAACCGTATTTTCAGAAAAGCTGTAAAAAAAGTTATACTTCCGGTTACGAATTTTGATTTCCTGGTGAGACAGAATTGGAGTGTAAAGTGTTAAATTTCAAATATTTTATAAATACTATGTACATACATATATACTGTACATAAACAGTAATAGCATATACTGAAAGCATTTTTTCAAAATAATAAATATCTAGCCGAACCTTGGGATTTATTTTTCTTCATTTTAATTAATTACGGAAGACAAAAAGTAGGCAACATTGATTATGCAAGTTGTGCTGCCGCTTATGGATAAAGACCGGAAAGTGTTACCTAGTTGTTCTGTACGTACTTTTGCCTCTTTCCTACACTGAGACTACTATGTGCAGCTGTACGGCTGACTGGCTTTGCGTTGTGAAGACTACATCCAAAACAGCCTATTGCTGAAAACTTTTAATGAGGTATTATGTAGTCTAGCCTCTCTGTCTCGCCCATCTACTGCTGCCAGTCAATGCCAGTCGGCTCTTCGCATTCTTAATCACCTCCTCTAAAGATTTTTACACACAAACAGGTGCGTGTGAGCAGCGCGAACTTTCAGCAGATCTGAGGACAAGAGCTAGGCATAATGGTAAAAGAGTAGTTGTGGACAAGGTTCGGCTTATAATACTTATTCCTAGAATTAGGCAACAAATTAAAAGGATCATAAAAATAAGGAATTTCGAAATTAGAAGGAAAACTGGAATAACTCATATGGTAAAAAAACAAAAAACCGGCTCTGCTGCTTAAAGTGATACTGGACGGGATATGTAGCCAGAATGAGAAGAGCACAGGAGTGCTTTAGGGAAGAAAAAAGCTCTACTGTGGCTGTGTCATGGACACGGCCGTGTGTTGTACGTGAATACGTTTACGTAACGGGTTATTTTTTTTATATAAAATATTTTTATTTATGTACTTAGGATGAAATCAAGGTAACAAATAATTACTGTGTTACAATATAACTTTATTAATTATAGGTCTGTGATACGAAAAGTACTCGCACAAATGGCGCACAAGATACATCGAGATTTCTTGTAAACGTTAAATCAATATAGGTATTACCTAACGTTGTTGGAAAAGTTTCAATATAAGACAAATTGAACTCGCTGAGCATGAAGTCGGGCAATGAGCGGTTTTGTGAGACATCAACATTAAAGTCTCCAACTATCATAATTGGTGTAGTAAGATCAGGGCTCTTAATCGGGTATAATTTTAGAGATGATTTTGGAATATTTTATCAACGATCGTAACATTAAGAGTTTAATTTCTGCTAACGCTGTGCCCGGATGGATATACACACACCCGAGTACGAATTTAAAGGTGCCATTGGCCTTTTTCGTTTACTAGACAGACATCACCAGCTTTTGCGTCTTTCATTTCCAAATAAATATCCGAAATGTCAATGTTAACTCTATTACAATCAGTGAAAGCTATTGATGTTGCGATATATGGCGACTCCACCGACTTTGCGACCTTTACTATTCGATTGTTCTTGAGAAGCCCTTTCCAACCATCTCTGTATTTGGTTTTGGCTTTTCGACGCCAATAGGCCGACATTATATATTTCTGGTAAGATTTTATTTTATTCTAACACATTATTATTTTCACTATCACTATTTTACACTAATGTTTTATATAAAATCGATAGATTGTTACTACAGCTGGCGATTAAAACGTAAACGAACATCGTAGCTTCTCCGAGTTAAAAGTTATACTAATTGCAAATCTCGATACGCAGCAAAATGATCTCAAAATGGCGGCGCTTCCCTCTCCATCGCGCGCGATGCGTCACAGTCCTCGTTATCGTAATGAATTCTTTGATCCTTTAGCTATCCAGTGGTCTAATTTAATTTTGGATGTAGACGATAGATTCGAAACTATATTGCAGATTAGACGAGTTAGATGTTCAGCCATTGTTACAACATAAACTTCAATTAACATTAACTCAGGCTAAAAAGAATTAATTTTGAAAAATTTGGTAAATTGCGATCGCCTCTGCCCATCTTCCCTGACTCTACAATCCAGTTGCTGAAGTAGAACACCACTGGGTACCGGAAACGTCGACCCTCTCGAAAACTCATCATTTCTGGCCACAACCAACTGTTGAGTTAGTAGGTTTATTTAAAATTCGATCGCAAACTATTTTTTTTTTTTTTTTTTTTTTTTTTTTTTTTTTTTTAATGATTTTAAGGCGCGTCAACATCTATGCTTTATCCAGTGCACTGCCGGCCTCCGGACAGTGTTCTCTCGTTACAGACAACACTGTCCATCACCGGACAGTGAGCTGTAAAAAGCTCCTAGAAAGAGAAAATCTAAGGGTTAGCAGCTGGATTCGAACCCGGGACCTCCGCGTGGGAATCGAGTACGCTAACCACATAGCTAATCCCTCCCCTATTGTTGTGAGCTAATTTATTGAGAAAAGAGGCTACATAGTTTTTGTTTTTGTTTTTTTTGTTTTAACTTTTAAGGCGTTTTAACTTCTCAGATCAGAAGCGCCCGCAGTTTCTTTTTTTTTCAGTAAATCTATGGCCAGACAGCTGGATTCGAACCCACAATCTTGGCATGAGAAACCAGTTCGGTAACTACTAAGCTAATCTCTTCTCCAGAAAAAAAAAGAAAAAGAAAATTAATGAAAATCTGCTGGGGAAACTCTCTTGACTTTCCCTTACCGCAGTAATTAGTGAAATCACAATTTCTTGGAAATTTACTACTTTTTGCCTTTGAGTTCCCATTTTTCCTTCCGTATTTGGGAATTAATTATTTTTTATTATTCTTTTAATTCCTGTACCTACTTCTAGGAAAAAGTGGAAACTGCTAGTAGGCAAATCTAGTCTAGCTAGACGCCACGGTAGCCTAGCGGTTAGAGGCTAGACTCGCAAAGTTAAGATGTATTGCGGTACTAGGCTATATTCCCAGTTTATACCTTTAATGGTTAATATGAGAAATTTACAGTAAAGTATGTTTGCTAGTCGCCACGATAGCCGAGCGGTTAGAGGCTAGACCCGCAAAGCTAACATGTATTGCGGTACTAGGCTATATTCCCAGTCTATAACTTTAATAGTTAATATGAGAAATTTGTAGTAAAGTATGTTTGCTAGTCGCCACGATAGCCGAGCGGTTAGAGGCTAGACTCGCAAAGTTAAGATGTATTGCGGTACTAGGCTATATTCCCAGTTTATACCTTTAATGGTTAATATGAGAAATTTACAGTAAAGTATGTTTGCTAGTCGCCACGATAGCCGAGCGGTTAGGGGCTAGACCCGCAAAGCTAACATGTATTGCGGTACTAGGCTATATTCCCAGTCTATAACTTTAATAGTTAATATGAGAAATTTGTAGTAAAGTATGTTTGCTAGTCGCCTCCGTCCGCAACACCTAATTGGTAGTTGGACCTTAAGCTCCGCTTAAAAAAAATAGGCGATTACTTTACTTTACTTTAGTCTAGCTTTGTCCGCGCCTACCTTTGCTGTGCTTTTTTTGGGAGTTCTATCACGATTTACCAAGTGTCTGGACAGTAGTTTTTTTTTATAAGTAAATCTTCACAATAGATTTTATTTACTTTTTAATTAAAAAAGTAAAAAGAAAGCCATTTTATCATTTTTGTTAAATTATTTTAATTTTCTTACGTAATTACCAAGCTTCTACTTGGTCAGAGATTTGTTTTACATAAGGGTTTAATTGAAAAATAACATATTTCATTTTTTAAATTAAAAATTCATTCAAAATCTTTTTTTGTAAATTACCATAGTAACAAAGATTACGCATAGCATGATGCTGAAATCAGCAGTTGGCTGTAAATTAGATGATCTAGAAATCAATACCACAAATGATTTCTTTGATTTACAGGTTCTGCTAAAATCTTTGATTAACAAGCTGATCCAGTCAAAGTAGGCGCACAAGTACAGATATCTGTGGTAGACAGCTCTATTTCCAGCAACCTTTGCACTACCACTTATCTTGCATTCCAGCACTAGATTGGCCAAGCCGACAGCCAGTCCTCCGCAGAGCAATGGTCCGCCGGAATCGCCAAAATATTGAGCAACGTTTCGCTCAATACGGCCGCAAATGTATAGCCGATTGCTCGTGTGACACCCACATCCGTCATGATCATGACTGGCTGTGAAATAGTTGACATGCAACCGTCTGTCAACAGACAACTGAGTTCGGCGTATTCCATAGCCAATCGCTTGGCATTCCCGTGGACGATTTATCGGTAGCCATTCATTTTCATCCACTTCAAGTATAGCCACATGTTTGAGCACTTCTTCGGGCACATCTACTTGGATCAAGGCGATATCATTGAACGTTTTACCAGATTTGTCCCTTCTTATGTAATGATTGTGTAAGATTACTTTCACTGGACGTAGTGTATACGCTGATGAATCATTGTAAACATTTGCACCAATTATAACAAACGTTTCGTGAATTTTGGCGTCGTCAAAACACTGGGCTGACGTGAGAATCCAACTGTTGCGAATAAAAAAGCCGGAACATATGGCTGGCTTGCCTTGTCCACGTATCTGGATAGCCACTATGTATGGTGCCTGTGTGATGTTTATATGCTCAACTGGACAACCGTCTTTGCTTTTGACATTTAGCATGGCATTCGCGGCATTACTTGCTGATCGGGAACTATCTAGATCCGTTTCACTGCTTGGTACTTTAGACGAAGTTTGGTGTTCGAGTTGAGGACCAACAAGTTCTAAGCATGGTGCAGACGAAGTTTCGAGTTCTAGTTGTCGACTGACAAGACTTATGCTTGGTACTGTAGTCGAAGTTTCGAGTTCTAGTTGAGGATTAACAAGTCTTACGCTCGGTATTGTAGTAGAAGTTTCGAGTTCTAGTTGAGGATTAACAAGTCCTATACTCATCAGACTTAAATTTCTATTCAAATCTACGTCACTAGAATACACGCTAAACACAAAAAATATTACAATCAATGACGTCATTACTATTTTAAGTTTCATTTTTCCTAGCACACTTAAAAATATTGTTTATACACAAAACTCTTAAGTTTGTAGCAAAATAAAAACATATGGTTTAGACAAAAAAAACAAATCCAATTTGGCATATGCTAGTGAAGAAATGTATAAACTAAGTTTAAGTATGTTAAGTACCTGAGGACAGGTTTAAAAGACTCTCTGTACTTCCAGAATTCATTAAAAGATTTTTTGCCAATTGCTATGATAAGATTCGCCCAAATAAATGGCTACCTTTACCACCCACGCAAGTACTTCGATGATGGGGAATCATTCAAGACTTTGAAAAGCCAAAAAAGGCTTACAATGCCTCCCACCACTTTAATGTCGCATATGAAACGCCGATTTTGATGGCAGTTCCAATTTACTGACTCGGCTATTCCACGTTTCTTTGATCGTTCCTTCGTCAGAGCTCCATTTCTTTTATTTACCGTTATTGCACTATTGTTAATCCACGATGTCGATTCTGAAATGTCGATTAAAGGGACTCATGAGAGCGGAAGTGAGTGTAATACCTCTAAATATAACATTTCGCATAATGTTCGACTCTGGGCGTTTTATATGGCCAAGGATGGTTAAATGTTTCGATTAAATCAGAGTTTCCAATAAAAAATGCTAAAAGTACCGGAAGTATAATGCTGCAGAATGGTGACTCAGCCCAACTTCCTCCCAACTGACTTACGGACTGCAACTGTACGGAACAGTTAAGCGTTCAAAATTAAACAGGAACCAAACCCTCTAGTTTGAACCATCCCTGACACACCCTTCTACGTGAGCAACCATACCATCCAAACAGACCGGTGAATCCCATCTGTTTCTGACCTTGCCCCATCCCGCTAACTCCAAACTTTACCTACACCACAATCCCTTAATCAGCCACTTGTCCCGCACTAACCTCCTCATCAAATCCTGCTTGCAGGCTGAGGCGCCGATGGATGAGATAAACAGGGCCTTCCTTCGTATTCAATGCACTCGGTATTTTACTTTAACCGACTTATGATGATCATCGTTGAAGTCCTGCCAGTGATTTTTATTTTACTTATTTACTTATTTTTTATTTTATCTTGTTTTTACTTTACTTTTTACTTTATTTTATTTTCGTTTCTATTTCAAGATACAGTAAAAATGCATGCTACAGGAATGTGGGCAACCTGGTTGTCAACTCCAAAAAAAAAAAAATAAAATAAATAAAAACACAATCTGATACTTTAATTAAAAACAATAATTATAAATATGATGAAGGTTAGATGGTGAATTATGAAGGGCGATTTAGCAGGCGCGGATGACATCATGCTGCTACATTGTCCAGGAAAAGCAGGCACATACTTGCTGATCCATGGGAAATAGGCACAAAGACGGGTAAAGGTGAAATAGGTTTCCAGGGTGCACAAAGTATAAATGGCGCCACATTGATGCGCTGCGCTTCCGATACCATATACCATTCCTTTGCAAATCAGCGGGCCTCCTTTATGGACGGAACATGATGGTGACCAGGAAGGCAGTTTGCCGCAGAGAAGGTTACCATCATTTTTTTTGCAACCACATCCTGCCCATTTATTATAGTCAATATCGTAAATATTCAACTTCAAAAGTGTATTATTATTACGGACATTATTGTCGAAACCTAATGCAACACACTTACGCACATCTTTAAGTTGTGGATATGTGTGCCAATATTGTGCAGGAATATAATCAGAACCACTCCTATAGGCAATCTTGGATTCATCCATCTGCACATTATTCGATTGACGTAACTTGATCAAAGCAATGTCGTTGGCCCCTGAAGGACCAGGGTATTCAGGATGTAACCATACTTGTAGGGAACTGACCTGGTTTACCGTTTCGGCGGTGTAATCATCAACGCCAAATATGACCACAGCTTTTCTATCTCTAGAATTTCTTCTATCAAAACAGCTGGCCGCTGTCACTACCCAGTACTTATGTAGGAAAATCCCAGAGCACACCCTTCTTGTAGGATCTTCTTTAGAGGGAATGATGACTGCGGCCACGTAGAGTGCTTCGGTTATGCTCTTCTGAAGTTCAGAGTCTAACCCTCGTTTTGCAACCTTCCCAACCATCTCCTTATTGGTCAGATTTCCAGCTCGAGCATAGTGCGCTAATAGTAGTGCCACTACAACTATCTTAATTAAACCGTCCAAGAACATCTTTATATAATTATTGCTTAGAATTTGTAACAAGCTACATCACCTAATTGTTCTGATTTCTTCTTAAGGGAACGCTATTTTATAAACATAATTTGGATAATTGGAAATGGTTTATTAAACTCTCTCATATGCGCATTAAATTTCAACATATGCGCATTCGTAATAATTTCACATGATCGATAAAAATATCAGACCAAATGATTAATAAAAGCATATTTCACAAATTAAAAAAGGTGTACCTAATTAAATTTACCTTAGACTTCACTAAAACGTTATTTGATTACACGTTTGCTTTCGAAGAATCGTTTTTGATAAAATCTAGAAAAACGGAAAAATCGATTTAGTAAAGTGAACTTCTGGTTAATCGATATAATTACCAATCGATATGATCGATATATTTTCTGTGACTGGTTTTTGAGATTGACAAATATATTGTAAGTATAATTGTAAATCATTGAATCTATACTCTTTTTTTTGGTAACAGTGTTTACACTATTAACATTGATTAATTGCAACAACTTGTATTTGTGTTTAGCAATAACTGGCTGGTAGGTTTTTAAATATTGTAATTCTTAATAAATTCTATCAAAGAAGAATACACGTAGATATTATTTGAGAATATTATCTCCTTAAAATAGAGGGGACCAGTGCAATATCTCGAGATCTCATTAAAAAACTTTTCCCTTTCTTTTTTGTAATTAGGGCAAACCTTAACTACATGTTCAAAATCCTCCGTCTCATTTACATCTCCTACAAAGAGGAGATTCCAATAACTGAATCTGTACTTAAAAACTGACAAATCCATTCTGTAAAGCGCTAATTCAGTCGTTGTGTGAACTTCGTACAGTCAACATCGGTAAAAAGTGTCTACTGCACTGTGTTCTTTTCTCAACTATACAGGGTGGCCAGAGTTATATGCTCCACCCACTTTTTTCTTTAACGGCGGGAAATTTCGAAAAAATAAAAAAACACGTATTTAATCATTTTTAGTCTAGTTAAACTCGGCACAATCCACGGGTAGGCAAGCCCACGCTTTGCTTGTAGCAGCACTTATGGTGGCGAAGTCAAGATCTAGACAGGCTAGATGTATTCGACGTTCAGGTTGTTTTTTCTACAAACGTTTGGTGTGGAATTTTAGGAAATCAACTAATCGGCCCATACTTCTACAGAGAGAACTTAATTGCTAACTTTTTTTTTAAGAGATTTTTTACTAGTTCTGCTTAAAGATGTTTCTCTACAACGTCGGCTAGATATGTAACATATTTTCAATAAGATGATTGCCCGGTACATAATGCGAGAGTTGTTCGAGGTTACCTGGACAGAAATTTCCATGAAAAGTGCTTATGGAATCATTGATCCATCCAATGGCCACCTCGATCTCTGGACTTAACCCCAATGGACTATTTTTGAAATCGGATTATATTACGAAAGTCATTAAAAATCGCTATAGGAATACTGATAAAGGACCATATGTAGTCAATTTAGAAGGTAATAAGGGAAAACTAGGTAAAGTACATAGAATGGCATTAGGTAAGTGGCTGTTTTAAATCAGCTAGCGCACATAAAGACGACATAATCGATATATCAGTCAGTGGTCAGAACAGGATGAAAGTAACTACACGTACCCCACAGGCCGCTAACGAATTGTTAAATCTGGACATTTTCAAAGAAAGAGAAATAGCTGCGAACATACCCAATTTTAGAGTTCAATGTACGGGTGTCATCAGAGATGTTGAGGTTGATTTGGAGGAAAGTGAGATCTTAACTGAACTCATCTCCCCCTTCTCTGCTATTAGCATTAGACGACTTACGCGTAAAAAATATATTAATAACAATCTTCTAACTAAAAAACTTCCAGTATGTTTTATTGATTTTGACAGCCAAACTCTGTCACAGTTTGTATCAAGATGCAAAGTAGAACCCTATATTCCCTCTATAAGGCAGTGTAAAAACTGTCTGCGTTTCAGACACTCTGAAGACCAGTGCCGCAGTAAAACTAGGTGCGAACATTGCGCAGAAAATCACAATATCAGCGATTGTCCTGTGGCCGAGGCTATAATGCCGGTATGGGTGCACTGCCATGGAGAGCACAGATATACTTTCAGAGACTGCCCTGTCAAAATGGCACAAAAAAATGCTATAAAAAAATAAAATTATAACCAAAAACACATTCGCCACTCGACACAAAAAATAAATTTGACATCCTTAGTGATGATGAATTTCCTGTTTTACCTGAAACTAGCTCCACAATACCTAACAAAAAGAAAAATAGTATAAAAAAAAATGCATATAAAGTTAAAGAAATTTTGTCCAAACAGTATCGTGTTTCAATGAAATCAAATAAACTCAGTACTGACAATCAAACAGCTTATAATAACAGTGAGCAGAATACAAACCAATCAACCAATAAGATATACAGACAAACTACAGACGTTATACGTCAGAACAGACTGACAGACAAACAAACTACCAACTTAATACAACAGAATCCACATATGGTCCTCAACCTATCACAGATGATTCTCAAGATAGTAATTTATAATATAATTTGCATTTAATTCACAAAATCAAAAATATAGATTCCAATAAAAGCGAGATATTTAAATTCATAACTTATAACTTGGAAGAAATTCTTTCTAAGTTTAATAATAGTGCCAGAATAAGTACAGATTCTAAACAAATTCCTCCCATAAACAATACTACTGATAAAGGTGAATTAAATAGTGCACACCACTCTGCACAACACAAACCATAATATTACTAATACTCACTCAACATTTCTTTACTATACTCCATTTATATTATTATAATACGTACAACATGAAATTTTTCTGTAATCTATCACTTATATGATTCGATGGCGGGCTTTTCAAATATAATAAAACTTTAAACATTATTAATATACTGCAGTTAACTATCAGACTGATAATTCAAATTAATGGTAATGATTTAGAAATACTTCTCATTCCAAACAATATAAAACCAATATCAAGACCTCCCAAACTAGTACTGAACATATTTCAATCGTTTAACACATCTGTTAACAACTTTTTCAACGTCAAATGACGATTTCAATACTTCAGTTAAATATTTGCAGCATTTCAAGCAATAGAAACTATTTAGAAGCTTACTTAAAGATAAATAATATAGATGTCGCTATATTATCTGAGACCTGGCTCAAGCGTAATAGAACATTTCGTATTTCTGGCTACTTTATAGTTCGAGCGGATCGGAAAGATGGATACGGTGGTTCCTGCATTCTAATTAAAAATAAATTGTATTTTTCTGAGCTTAAAATTAGTGACAATTTTAACAACCATACCATTCAAATATCCGGAATTTCTCTGAACATTCGTAACATAGAATTACAAATTCTCTCCATCTAAAAGCTCACCAAAACATAAAATCTCCTCTGATTTTTGGGTATCGCTAATGAGATCAGTAAAACAACCGGTTCTCATATGTGGTGACCTTAATGCCCACCATAGGAGTTACGGATGCGCATTTGACGACTACGAAGGCAGACAATTAATAGACGCGATTAATTCGTAATGAACGATGGGTCTCCCACTTTGTTCAGTAGATTAGATTGTCGACCATCTGCAATTGATGTATCTCTTTGCTCACCCTCTCTATTAGCAAGATGCGAGTGGAAGGTAATAACAGAACCCCTTGGATCAGATCACTTGGGCATCCATATTGACATAGACAAAAATAGATTCCAAGCTCCAACTAACACAAACTCCCAATTTTAAAAAAATGGAAATTGAAATCTGCAAACTGGGAGGAGTTCTCATTGGAGGCCGACCAGCTACTCGTATTTTCTACCTTAGAATTTACCTCTGATATCCAAACCAATTACAATAGATTTGTCAGTTCTATTCTCAGAGCCGCTGAGAAAACTATACCGCAATCAAAACCCTATAAGGGCCATTAGCCTACTGCCCCGAGAAAGCCGTGGTGGGATGATGAGTGCGACAGGGTCAGAAGAGCTAACATTGAAGCATTTAAACAATTCAAAAAAAAATCTACCCTATCAAACTTTATAAATAGCAAAAGATGCACTGCGCTTTGTCGGAAAACATATAAGGCCAAAAAACAAACTAAGTGGATCGAATTTTGTAATTCATTTAATTCGCAGACAACTATAATACAAGTGTGGGATGGGGTGCGGGCTCTCAGCCGCGGGCATATCCCTTCCCCTCAAACTGATGACAATTGGATTCCCGATTTCCAAGACTCTCTCACACCAGAAATAGTTCCTGAAATAGTACCTGAAATTTCCTATGTCCCTATAAAGTAACTGACCCTTTTAATTATGCAGAACTGCTCCATGCTGTCAAAACGAATACCAACACCTCACCGGGAGTTGATACCATACCCAAAGCTCTTTCACCTATCGGAACGGGGAAAAAGAACACGCTACGCATGTCTAATGACATATGGATGAACCACACAGATATGGAAGACTGGAGCAAACAAAGTGTAATACCGTTGCTCAAACCAAAGAAAGATCCTGCTGATTGCCAGTCATATAGGCCTCTAGCTCTCTCATCGTGTGTCTGTAAGACTTATGAACGCCTCATAAAAACTCGTCTTGAGTGGTGGATAGAAACGGAATGCAAACTTCCGAGTTACCAAAATGGATTTTGGAAAAAACGTAGCACATAGGATGCACTATCTAACTTCGTAATGGACATTCACCACGCATTCTCTGATAATAAGTTTACTGTGGCGGCCAATATCGTTCTGACGAGAGCATATAACAACGCCAGCATAACCTTACTGTTCAAAAAATTAATAAGTATGGGAGTTCCATCCCGCATAACATCCCATATATACAACCTGTTCCATGAACGACTGATATCAGTTCGTTATAAAGGAAAAGTACATGGACCACGTTACACACATATAGGACTACCGCAGGGAGCAATGCTCAGCCCTATTTTATTCAACTTGTACACGGCGGACCTGAGTACCATTCCAAGAGCTGATGACAAAATTTCTCAGTTTGCCGACGACATAATTCTATATAGTCAGACGAAATCGCTTGAAGCAGCCATCGAAGCGCTTGATAGAGCTATGCAGTCATTTAGTGACTGGTACAACAATGTGGGCATGACTGTCTCCGATAGCAAGAGCAGCGTAACAAGTCTTCACAAGACGTAGAAAAGTACAACCTGACATCCCCTGGGTGGTGCTGGGAAAATTCAGCCTTCGCATAGAACCGGTGATGAAGACGTTGGGAGTGTATATGGATGGAAAACTCCTTTGGAGGTCACACATAGAATATCTAGTTGCTAAGTGTGAACAGAATCTTAATTTTTTAAGATTTATAAATAATAAAAAGTATGGAGCAGACATAAAGACGTCTCTAATGACTTATCGCCAGTTGATATTCTCTAAAATCGATTAGGTTGTTTCCTTTTTGGGGACTCCTCACCTACACAGCTCCAAAAAGTTGACCGCATACAATACAGAGCCCTGCGAACATGCCTGGGCGCTCTGAACTCTACTCCCACAAACGCGCTGTTAACGGAGGCGAAAGAGGCTCCATTGAAAGTTAGAAGGAATTTGTTAGCCTCCCGATTCCTAGCTGATAGATTGTCCTTGATAAATCAACCCGTCATCGAAAGGATAAGTAGACTCGCTCCCAGAATCCTTACTGAAAGTTATTGGCAAAGAAAGAGATCACCAATTCTAGTAGATCGATTTCACTTGTCGCAATTCATGGTATCCTTCCACAGGACTGAAAACCTTCCTACCTTTTCTTTCGAGTTGGAATGTTCTCTGGGTATACCGGAATATGTTCTAACTAATTTTTACCGTTACAACAAAGAAATTCCTGAGTCGGCCAATACTGAAAGCTTAATGTTTCCCTGGTGCTTACTATTTATATACTGATGGGTCAAAATCCTCGAAGGGGGGTCGGTTGCTCTGTCTATGATCCGCAAAGCAATTCCAGCATGTTGTATAAGCTCCACTGTAATGCTTCAGTTTTTACTGCAGAACTCACTGCCATAAACAAATGCCTACACTCACTTCCGTCAATAGCAGCTCAGTCTATAATAATATTCTCTGACAGCAAAAGTGTCCTGACCAAACTAAAAAAAAACCCGGCCTCAACTCCGCGTTCATTATGCTCGAAACCGCACACCTAGTAAATATGGCGATCCGTAATGGTAAAATGGTTCGGTTGATCTGGATAAAGGGTCATTTAGGAATTCCCGGCAATGAGATCGCAGATTCTAGAGCAAAGGAGGCGATAAACCTGCAGTGCCTCCAATCTGAAAATCTGTTACCCTCAGACATAAAAATTTTTTGCAAAGATCTCCCATTATAAGGAATGGTCCTTAGAATACGAAAATTCTAAAAATCCTTAGAGGAAAATTTTACATTTCCCTCCAACCAACAATACCAAAAATACCATGGTTTAAAGAATACTGCGAGAATAGAAGATTTTTTACAACAATGTTTAGACTCCGATTCAATCACAACTTCTCCCCTCATCACTTGTCACGTATTGGTATTTTTGCACATAGTAACTGTTTATGTTCTTCTGAATCAGTGGTTGATGCCAACCATCTGATCCTGGATTGTAAGAGCTACCAAAAAGATAGAAATAAATTATGGAATGCAATAACTGGAACAAAATGTCCACTACCCGCCAACCTGCACACTATCCTCACTAAACCAGATCATGAACTGTATCTGGCTATTTATGACTTCATAATCAAAAATGACATCCCTGTTTAAGAGCACAATAGTGGCAACCCCAACAATTGTGTTAATGGTGGTAGTAAAGTAGGTAAACTATATTGGTGGCATAATAATAGTAATGATGATGATGATGGTAGTAACACAGTGATAATAATAATGGCACCAGAATAGTATGAATAAATATTATCCATCAGAACATAGGTAATCTCTGGCTAATCTGTCTCAGCAGGAAGCCATAAAAAAAAAAAAAAAATTAAGCGGTAATTCCAATTGACCGATTTTGGGGTGGACCAAAACCTGATTTTGGAGCCTAAGAGAATTATGGTGACTATTAATATGGAAATACCAACAGGCAGCGTACATCTTCTACGACCAACTAACGGCCTGAAATGTCGATTGAAGGATCTCATGAGAACGGAAGTGAGTGTAATACCTCTAAATATAACATTTCCCATATCCCGTTAACTCCAAACTTTACCTAGACCATAATCCCTTAATCAGCCACTTGTCCCGCACTAACCTCCTCATCAAATCCATCTCGCAGACTGAGGCGCCGATGGCTTCGCGATCACCTAGTCGCTAAGATAAACAAGACCAGCCTTCGTATTCAATCCATTCGGTATTTTACATTAACCGGTTTATGATGGTCATCGTTGGATGGCCTTCTTTCAAGTCCTGCCAGTAATTTTATTTTACTTATTTATCTATTTATTTATTATTTTATCTTGTTTTTACTTTACTTTTTACTTTATTATATTTTAGTTTCTATTTCAGGATACAGTAAACAGGATACAGTAAACAGGATACAGTGAACATACATGCTACAGGAATGTGAGCAACCTGTTTGTCAACTCCAAAAAAATATAAATAATTAAAAACACAATCTGATACTTTAATTAAAAGCAATAATTATAAATATGATGAAGGATAGATGGTGAATTATGAAGGGTGATTTAGCAGGCGCGGATGACAGCCAGCTGTTACATTCTTCTGCAAAATTAGGCACATACTTGCTGATCCATCGGAAGTGAAAACAAAGGTAAGTAAATTTGAAGTAGATTTCATCGTAACAGGGACGGGAGACCTTTCCAGAGACACATCGATACGTGGTGCTTGCTATACCAACTACCAAACCTCCGCAAATCAGCGTGCCACCTTTATCAAAGTTGTTTAAACATGGTTCATGCAAGTTCTGCAGGTTGCCGCAAAGAGTGCCACGATTATTTCTCTTACAACCACATTCTCTCAAATCATAGTTAATATCGTAAAGATTGTAGTGCAAAAGAGTATCATTATGGATATTCTTGCCGAAACCTAATCCCATACAAGGATAGATATCGTGATTATTATATGGGAAAGCATAATCATCCAGTTTGACTTTCTCGGATTTATCCATCTGCACTTTATTCGACTGACGTAACATGATCAAGGCAATGTCGTTGGCCCCTGAAGGAGCATCGTATTCATGATGTAACCATACATGTATGGAACCTACCTCGTTTACCGTTTCGGCAGTGTAATCATCAACGCCAAATATGACCACAGCTTTTCTATCTATAACCTCTCTTCCATCAAAACAGCTGGCCGCTGTCAAAACCCAGAACTCATTTAGAAAAAACCCAGAGCACACGCTTCTTGTAGGATCTTCTTTAGAGGGAATGATGATTGCGGCCACGTAGAGTGCTTCGGTTATGCTCATATGAAGATCAGACGATAATTCTCGTTTTGCAACCTTCCCAAACATCTTCTGATTGGTCAGATTTCCAGCTCTAGCATAGTGCGCTAACAGTAGTGCCACTACAACTATCTTAATTAAACCGTCCAAGAACATCTTTATATAATTATTGCTTAGAATTTGTAACAAGCAACATCACATAAGTGTTCTGATTTCTTCTCAAGGGAACGCCATTTTATAAACATAATTTGGACAATTTGAAATATTTTGGTTTACTAAACTCTCTAAATTTCAACATATGCGCATAAGTAATAATTTCATATGATCGATAAAAGTATCGAAATGATCAATACCAAATGATTAATAACCGCATAATTAATAAATTTACTTAAAAAAGGTGTACATAATTAAATTTACCTTAGACTTCACTAAAACGTTATTTGATTACACGTTTGCTTTCCAAGAATCGTTTTTGACAAAATCTCGAAAAAAGGAAAAATCGATTTAGTCAAGTGAACTTCTGGTTAATCGATATAATGAACAATAGATATGATCTATATATTTTCTCTGACTCTGGTTTTTGTGATGGGCTAATACATTCCAAGTATAATTAGAAATCATTGAAGCCGTACTTAAAAACTGACAAATACATTTTGTAAAGCGGTAATTCCATTTGACTGATTTTGGGATTCTAGGAAGTACTGCGATCGTCAGGAATGAGAGTTTTCACCGGGAAAATCCGTTTTTATCGGTCGTATAAATGGTTTCCTTAAAAGGTAGATCGTAAGGAAACCTTATTTAGGAACCGAAGAGAATTATGGTGAACATTCTTTGATTTTGAGTAACACCGCATTACACCCAAAAACCAACATAGGAATATCGCTTTTTCGGTTTCGAGGAACCTCTAATCGAACACTTCCGGTGAAAATTTATGTTAAACTAGATTTCAGTCGAACTTTTCAGCCTCCTGTCGTCAATCTAAAACATTTCTCTGGATCTGAAAAACAGATTTTCCCGGTGAAAACTCTCATTCCTGACGATCGCCGTACTTCCTAGAATTCCCAATAGGAGAAGAGAGAATGAACCTAGTAACATCGTGTATGCTATTAAAATGGAAATACCAACAGGCAGCGCACATCTTCTACGACCAACTAACGGCCTGAAGTGTCGATTGAAGGGACTCATGAGAGCGGAAATAAGTGTAATACCTCTAAATATAACATTTCGCATAATGTTCGATTCTGGGCCTTTTTTATGGCCAAGGATGGTTAAATGTTTCGATTAAATCAGAGTTTCCAATAAAAAATGCTAAAAGTACCGGAAGTTTTATGCTGCAGAATGGTGACTCAGCCCAACTTCCTCCCAACTGACTTACGGACTGCAACTGTACGGAACAGTTAAGCGTTCAAACTTAAACAGGAACCAAACCCTCTAGTTTGAACCATCCCTGACACACCCTTCTACGTGAGCAACCATACCATCCAAACATACCGGTGAATCCCATCTGTTTCTGACCTTGCCCCATCCCGCTAACTCCAAACTTTACCTACACCACAATCCCTTAATCAGCCACTTGTCCCGCACTAACCTCCTCATCAAATCCTGCTTGCAGGCTGAGGCGCCGATGGATGAGATAAACAGGGCCTTCCTTCGTATTGAATGCACTCGGTATTTTACTTTAACCGACTTATGATGATCATCGTTGAAGTCCTGCCAGTGATTTTTATTTTACTTATTTACTTATTTTTTATTTTATCTTGTTTTTACTTTACTTTTTACTTTATTTTATTTTCGTTTCTATTTCAAGATACAGTAAAAATGCATGCTACAGGAATGTGGGCAACCTGGTTGTAAACTCCAAAAAAATATAAATAATTAAATAAAAACACAATCTGATACTTTAATTAAAAACAATAATTATAAATATGATGAAGGTTAGATGGTGAATTATGAAGGGCGATTTAGCAGGCGCGGATGACATCATGCTGCTACATTGTCCAGGAAAAGCAGGCACATACTTGCTGATCCATGGGAAATAGGCACAAAGACGGGTAAAGGTGAAATAGGTTTCCAGGGTGCACAAAGTATAAATGGCGCCACATTGATGCGCTGCGCTTCCGATACCATATACCATTCCTTTGCAAATCAGCGGGCCTCCTTTATGGACGGAACATGATGGTGACCAGGAAGGCAGTTTGCCGCAGAAAAGGTTACCATTATTTTTTTTACAACCACATCCTGCCCATTTATTATAGTCAATATCGTAAATATTCAACTTCAAAAGTGTATTATTATTACGGACATTATTGTCGAAACCTAATGCAACACACTTATGCACATCTTTAAGTTGTGGATATGTGTCCCAATATTTTGCAGGAATATAATCAGAACCACCCCTATGGCCTCACGATCACCTAGTAGCTAAGATAAACAAGACCAGCATTCGTATTCAATCCATTCCGTATTTTACTTTAACCGACTTATCAAGGTCATCATTGGATGGCCTACTTTCAAGTCCTGCCAGTGATTTTATTTTATTTATTTATTTATTTATTATTTTATCTTGTTTTTACTTTACTTTTTACTTTATTTTATTTTAGTTTCTATTTCAGGATACAGTAAACAGGATACAGTGAATATACATGCTACAGGAATGTGAGCAACCTGTTGGTCAACTCCAAAAAAAATAAATAAATAAAAACCCAAGCTGACACTTTAATTAAATACAATAATTACAAATATGATGAAGGTTAGATGGTGAATTATGAATTGCGATTTAGCAGGCGCGGATGACATCCAGCTGTAACATTGTCTTGAGAAATTAGGCACATACCTGCTGATCCATTGGAAATGGGGACAAAGATAAGTAAATCTGAAGTAGGTTCGCCGAGAACACAATGTATCGTACACCGTTGGGCCACATTGATATGCGGTGCTTGCTATACCGACTACCAACCCTTCGCAAATCAGCGGGCCACCTTTATAGGTGAAACATGGGTCTTGCAAAATATACAGGTTGCCGCAGAGAGAGCTAGGATTATTACTGATACAACCACATGCTCTCGAATCATAGTTAATATCGTAAAGATTATAGTGCAAAACTGTATCATTATGGATACTCTTGCCAAAACCTAATCCCATACAAAAATGGCTATGTTTACCACCGTACGACGACCATTGGTAAGAATAATCATCCACTTTGACAATCTTGGTACTATCCATCTGCACATTATTCGACCGACGTAACTCGATCAAAGCAATGTCGTTGTCCTTTGAAGGAGCATCGTATTGAGGGTGTAACAATACTTTTATGGAACCTACCTCGTTTACCGTTTCGACGGTGTAATCCTCAACGCCAAATATGACCACAGCTTTTCTATCCTTAATTATTCTTCCATCAAAACAGCTGGCCGCTGTGGCTACCCAGAACTCATGTAGGAAAATCCCAGAGCACACGCTACTTGTAGGATCTTCTTTAGAGGGAATGATGATTGCGGCCACGTAGAGTGCTTCGGTTATGCTCATATGAAGAGCAGACGATAATCCTCGTTTTGCAACCTTCCCAGCCAAATTCTGATTGGTCAGATTTCCAGCTTCTGCATAGTGCCCTAACAGTAGTGCCACTACAACTAACTTAATTAAACCGTCCAAATACATCTTATATAATTATTGCCTAGAATTTGTAACAAGCTACATCACATAAGTGTTCTGATTTCTTCTTAAGGGAACGCTAATTTATAAACATAATTTGGATAATTTGAAATATTTTGGTTTAATAAACTCTATAAATTCAACATATGCGCATTCGTAATAATTTCACATGATCGATAAAAGTAGAGGACCAAATGATTAATAACCGTATATTTCATAAATTTACTTAAAAAAGGTGTTCTTAATTAAATATACCTTAGACGTACCTAAAACGTTATTTGATTACAAGTTTGCTTTCGAGGAATCGTTTTTGATAAAATCTCGAAAAACGGAAACATCAATTTAGTCAAGTGAACGTCTGGTTATTCGATATAATGACCAATCGATATGATCGATATATTTTCTCTGACTCTTGTTTTTGTGATGGACAAATATATGGCAAGTATCATTGGAAATTATTGAAGCCGCAATTAAAAACTGACAAATCCATCCCACAAAGCGGTAATTCCAATTGACCGATTTTAGGATGAACCAAAACCTTATTTAGGAATCGAAGAGAATTACGGTGAACATTCTTTGATTTTGAGTAACACCTCATTACACCCAAAGACCAACATGGGAAAATCACTTTTTCGGTTTCAAGGAACCTCTAATCGAACACTTCTGGTGAAAGTTTATGTTAAACTAGATTTCGGTCGAACTTTTCAGCTTCCTGTGATCAATCTAAAACAATTCTCTGGAACTGAAAAACGGATATTCCCGGTGAAAAGGCTAATTCCTGAGGATCGCAGTACTTTCAATAGGAGGAGTGAGAATGAACCTAGTAACATCGTGTATGCTATTAAATTGGAAATACTCGTACCAGTGTTGGACAGCTTCAACATTTAGGTATTGCCAAAAATTTGGTTCTTTCTTTATGTGTGTATGTATTATTCTTTAAAATGTTTCTTATTATTTATATGTACACAGTAAGAGTCCATGTCAATATGCAAAGATATTAATCGCTCTCCCGTATATAATTGTTAAATTTCGGAATAACTCTAGCCTGCTTAGATCTTGACTTCGCCACCATAAGTGCTGCTACAAGCAAAGCGTGGTAGTCCAGAGTTTTGGCTTGCCTATCCGTTAATTGTGCCCAGTTTGAACAGATTCTTTAAAAAAAAATAACGTAACTTTGACAATAAACTGAAATTTATTTTCCATATTTTAAATGACCATAACTTTTGAAAAACCTAACCGATTTCAAAAACTTTTTATTTGTTTTTTTTTTAGGAGCCCAAATACTATAAAAATATGCAAAAAAAATTAAAACGTTCCATTTGAAAAAACAAAGTTGGATGCTGTATCTCGAGATACAGGAGTTTAAAAAAAAAAAAAAAATGGGTCAATCACTGAAATTAAACTAGACTAAAAATGATTAAATACAGGTTTTTTATTATTTCGAAATTTCCCGCCGTTTAAAAAAAAAGTGGGTGGAGCATATAACTCTGGTCACCCTTTATAAAAGTATATTTTATAATATATATATATATTACTCTGGATGAATTTATAGACGTGAGCAACCATATCCTTATAGACCTGCGAATCCCATCCGTTTCTGACCTAACCCAATCCCGCTAAATCCGACCTTTACCTACACCACATTCCCTTCAGCCACTTGTCCCGCACAAATCTCCTCATCAAATCCTTCTCGCAGACTGAGGCGCCGTTGGCCTCGCGATCACCTGGTTGCAAAGATAAACAAGACCAGCCTTCGTATTCAATTCATTCGGTATTTTACTTTAACCGGCTTATGATGGTCATCGTTGGATGGCCTTCTTTCAAGTCCTGCCAGTGATTTTATTTTATTTATTTATTTATTTAGCATTTTATCTTGTTTTTACTTTACTTTTTACTTTATTTTATTTTAGTTTCAATTTCAGGATACAGTAAACAGGATACATAATTATAATAATAATTTTATAGCTTTAATTACAATAGTAAATAAGCATGGAGTTGTGTATAAATTCACACAAGAGAAAATAAATAAATTGAAAACAGCTATAATTATTAAAAGAATATAAAGCTTCCGCCTAAAATCAGTAATAAGGAAAAAATAAATAAATAAATAAAATAAATACCCTCAATAAAGAAGATAACCAAACGAAAGAAAAAATAATAAACTTTTTACATAAACATTAAAATAATAATTAATTCACCAATATAAAAATAAATATACATAAATTTATAACAGAATCCTTAACAAAAACTTACAGTTTTAAAAGTTAAGTATAAGGGTTGATAAAACGCCAAAAGGTACACAAATCAGCAGTTCCCAACATTTCATTAATACTTCATTGATATAATTTAAGTAATTTTACTGCATTAACTTTTCCTTCACATTTTTTAGAATTTATTAGATGTCACAGACCCTTATGCTGGCCATTTTCGTCTACAAAATATTTACTCAAGTAGCACACCATTTAACTTAGATTGACTGTAATATCTATTTATCTATAATAATCAAACTATTAATCACAGGTGAAAAAGAAAACGTTATAAAAAATATTAAAAAAATAAGAGGCTAAAAAATCATAAACTTTTTTTACATCAATGATTTTATGCATTTATTTTTATTTTTAAATAAAAATCATTGGTTTAAGTTCATTCTTCGATTAAAGTAATTGTTATTTTATGTTGTAGTCAAACGTTTGTAATAATAAGTAATAAATAATCTGGCTTTATCGCAAATAATATAGTTTTCTTCAATTACATTCTCAATCTAGGTGTTCTTCCCACAATGTTATATATATGTAATATAAAATAAAGAAAATAAAGATATGCATATTTTTAGGACAGCTAATTATTCCAGTATTTTACCATAAGTAAAATTAGGGGGACTAAATTAAATTACAATTGAGAAATGAGTAAATATTGTTGAATAATCTACTTGTTATTAAATGTATGTTATTTGTGCTCACGAATATTTCGGTAAGACGAATTTAAGACTGAAATATTGTTTTGAATCCTCCGTGATTGAAATTTAAAAAGTGGCCGACTCTAACTTTGTTTTTTTCTACTTTAACATGCATGTATATGTGACTACTCAGAATAATTCATCACTCATTTTATCATAATTATAATAAAAAAATATTATGAATGAACTGGCCAGCATAAGGGTCTGTGACATCTAATAAATTCTAAAAAATGTGAAGGAAAAGTTAATGCAGTAAAATTACTTAAATTATATCAATGAAGTATTAATGAAATGTTGGGAACTGCTGATTTGTGTACCTTTTGGCGTTTAATCAACCCTTATACTTAACTTTTAAAACTGTAAGTTTTTGTTAAGGAGATTTTTGTACCTTTTGGATAGATTTTCCTTTTTGTCTATTTGCAAAGTTACGTCTGCTTTACAGATTTTTTAAAATTTGGAATAAGCTATTCTATCATTATAACCTGATAAGGTGTTAAATCGGAACCGTAACTACCACTGGAGAGATCTTTTTAAAGAATGATTATAGTTACGGTCCCCAAACCATCCTCAATAACCATTTTTTTGAGAAAGCGTTTTGAATAAAATAGGAAGGTATTTGTACGTAAATAGCAAAATTAAACTGCGATTTCAGTACTTCCTTTTAAGAGGAGCAAGAAAAATAAACTGCGATTACAGTACTTTTCCCTAAAAGGCAAAGATTTTGAATCGAACGACAATTCATTGATGTAAATCGGTTCACTCATTGATAATTTTAACGATTGCAGTACTTCCTCTTAGTAGGTGTAAGAGCATGATGGCACTTCACAGCCACATAGAGGAGCTTTAATCACTTCTTCGTGCTAAATTTTATCAAAATCGGACTAAGCTTTGTAGAAATATTGGTAATAATAGTTTTAGAAAGGGCCTTATTTGGGTGGGGCGAACTCCCCTCCTTATGAGGCATAGCGTCGAGACTTTTAAAGTACAAATCTGTACAAAATTTCGATTCGAATGACACTTCATTCATGAAAATCGGTTCACGTGTCGATAATTTGAAACGATTGCTATACTTCCCCTTAACAAGTGTAAGAGCAGATCGTCGCTTTATTGTTAGGTAGGGGAGCCCTAACCCTATCATCCTACCAAATTTTATCAAAATCGGGCCAAGATTTACAGAGTAATTAGTAATAATAATTTTGGAGGGGGCCTTACATAAAGGGGGCTAACTCCTCTCCCATTCAATGTACAGCGTCGAGACCCCCAAAAGGCTCATCTTTATAAAATTCCGAATCGAAAGACACCTCATGAAAATCTGTTCATGCGTTTAGGCGCTACGCAGTTTACAATAAAGGTAACAAGAACAAGAACAACAATTTCTGAAAATTCGTTGTTGCTCATTTTCGGCAACTTTTTTCTCGAAACCTATTAGATCTAGGTGGTTGCAAAAAAATTACAGTTATAAAGGAGGATTTGCCCTATATTATAAAGAAAATTTGGGAATTTTATCTTTTATAGAAAAATAGAAAAAAATTGTCAAAGTTGGGTGTTTTTCAACTTTACACTTTTTCGTGCAGTTTTTGATGGTCAACCCTTATACAACTGCCCTACCGGACAGTTTTAATAAAATAAAAAAACCTCAAAATAAAGATCATTTACATTTATAATTTCATGATTTAGTAACTGATCAATATCTTTTGGGCACAAATTAGACAAAGTTCCAAAACCATGCACGTTCCAGAATAATACTGTAAAGTTTTTCTAAAAAAAACTTTACTACTATAACTAATGCCTGCCACTAGTTACGTTAAATATGTGGGTTTGATTAAATGATAAAACTCGCTAAAGTTGTAAGTAATAACCTGATTTATTAACACATTACCTTTACTCACATTAACATTTACTATCAACTAACGCTATACATTACAGTCACCATTTACAACAGTCACAACAGTTTACTGTTACTTATTCACTACGTAACGCCACAAAACTGTTCCACGACTGACCCCTGGTCCACACTGCACCGAATTGCGCTAGACTCAACCGCACTAGCAAAGCTCTACTCACGAACTGACTACCTGCCCAACTGGCTAACACTGAAGCACTCCGTAACACTGACTCTCAAAACTACCACTTCCAAAGTGTCTCCCAAAACTGTCTCTCAAAGACTCACTCAAAACTAACTGGGAACTCCTTAAAACTTGATTAAAACTCTTAAAAACTGACTTCTCCAGCTGTGTCTGCCTCCTTTTAACTGCGTGCCTCCCTCCAACTGGGACTGCCCTCCTCCAACTCTCTGAGCATAAGTTTCCACGCCCTCCTGACGTTCATTGGCTGGAGAAAACATACTGCCACCACCTCAGCTGTGAGCCGCCTCCTCCCATTCTCTGTCTCTCCCCAACTCCGTCAGTCTCACTCTCACCTGTCAATCACTGGCTGGGAAACACATATGCCACCACCCCAACTGAGGCCTTTCTCTTAGCTGGCTTTTACACAGGTCACTAACTCCTTGAACAATCTAGCCCTTTCCTTTCTAGTTCAGGTATAGACCGGCCCTTTTGTCTACACAGTGGTGGCCTGTTACCGGCTTTAGTCGCTTAACCCCTAGAACAATCTAGGCCTTTCTTTTCTGCCACAAGTAGATACCGCCCCTTTTGTTTATGCAGTGGCGGCCTGTTACTGACTTTGGTCGTTCAACCTCTAGAACAATCTAGGCCTTTCTTCTCCGCCCAGGTCAACTTCGTTACAATACATTAATTTTTGGCACCAAATTTCGACTAACAGAGTCTACTTTTTTTTTGGAGGAGGAGTAGATAAATCTTGAGCACAACTGGTAGCCATTAAAGGAGGCACCTTTGGTTTCAGAAACCCCAAAATTCGACCATATTGCGATTTCTTGAGTTTTCTCTTTTTTGGCTGATCTGTTCGATTCCTTGAGAAGTCAAATCAATCTTCAGTTTCTCGTATCTTCTCCAGTTGCTAAGGAAGATCCATCTTCTAAGTCAACAGAAACTTCATACCCAATATTTCATCAGATCACTTTCGCTCTTGATTAGCACAACTTTTAGACCTTCTTCTTTTCGAATCAATATTTTACCATTTCTGGACCAAAAAGTATTTTACTTTACCAGATTTCTGCAGCTCCTTTGCTTTACTGAATAATCTGTAAGTTTCCGGACCCATATCGTCAGAAATATATATTCGCTTCAAAGTCGCCTCACTAATACCAGACAAAATTTTAGTATTAATTAATTCTTTTTTCACCCAAAATAATTTAAAAAAATTATTTTTCAGATCTCTTCTTACAAATTTTAAGATAATAGGCGGATTTGGCATAAAACTCTTCCTTTTTAAACGATAGAAGAAGTCCAAATCATTTCCATCAATAGAGCAACCAATAAATTCACCAATAGCTTTAATAATACAGAGGAGATGTTCATTTTCAGAGTAAGGAATGTTGGTCAATCTGACTCTATTGCCATAACGAAACTGTTCATAATCAGCCATTAAAGAGTTAAAATAGATTAATTTTTTTTCAAACATCACATTTTCTATTCTTAATTTATCACTTTTAACATTTAAAATTTTCAAATCATTTTTCAGACTATTAAAATCAGATTTGATCTGTCTTTAAACTACTAATACTGGTTGAAAGACCTTGATTTTCTATTTTTAACTCAGAAAACCTTTGCTGAATGGTATTTAAAATTTAATTTATCTGGCCAATTTCTCCAAGAAGTATTTCAAATTTATCATTAATATCGTTGGTGCCCATTTTAGTAGAAAAGATAATATAATGTATATATACAGGGTGTTCAGCATAAGACTACGGTAACTTCGGCAGGCGATTCTGGGCATCATTTGCAACAAAAGATTCCATATAAACTATGGCTCGATTCGGCTCCGTTTTATAGATATTTTTAATTTTATGTTTTTTTCAAGGTGTTACTACTTTTTAGCAAAAAGTTGTCTATATTTCTCAAACTATTAAAGCAACAGCTATTTTAATAAGCTCATTAGAAAGAAGGTTAAATTTCCTTTTAAATAAGCTAATTTGTATTCCAAAATAATAATATTAAGTATTTCACTTTGTGGCCCAAACAAAAGGAATAGCAAATTTCTAATTTTTTCCTAAAACTTTTGACTTCATTTTTTTCAAAAACATTTTATATGAAAAAAACCGTGCACTGTTCAGGAAAAACATCTACATACCTTTCGAACGGTATACAATAATTGGGGTTATGTTAAAAATTGATGCAGAAATCTGTGATTAATTGCAAAAAAGTAGGCCTCAAAACAGTGTCGGCATTATGAAAGGAACTTACTTATCGCTCTAATCTCCAAGTTAAAAACTGATATGTTTTATCCTAATACGGCTTATAAAAACAAATAAATACAAGAAGAGGAAAAGATAGTTTAAAGTCTACATTTTCATTAGATATTTAGTTGTCATTTTGCTATCATTATGCCAACGAATTCGAATATTGAATAACGAGATATGTTATACATCTACGGTTTCGTAGATTGGAATAATGGAGAAGCTAGGCGGGAGTATTCTAGATGTTTTCCTGATAGGGTGTTCCGAACGCTAAGACGATCGTGGAGGTGTACTGGCAGTTCGGTGAAGTATTCCATCCACTATAATTTAATTTGGGGATCAGAGCGAGTAATATGTTTTTGGCTTATTCATTAGCTCTCCACAATCTCCTGTGTTCGGCTTATTCATTAGCTCTTTACAACCTGTTAATTCCAAAAGTTTATTTGAGTAGTTCAAAATGATGATTTATTCACATTATTTAGCATATTTCTTTAATTAACTAAAGAATAACACACAGATCTAAACTGGTTAAACGAAAATCCTTCCTTTTGAAATTGGTACCTAACACTCATTTAACATCATATTCATTTTTCTTCTTTTTATTTTATTTTTTTATTTATAAGGTAAATTTTATATTTTTGAAAATAGTTCTTAAATTAATTAATTATTAAATTACACGTTTGCAAAAAATCGTACTGGATTTGATGATTCTGATCAGTTATATTCTTATGGCAGGTGAATTCCTTTCATAATGCCGACGCTGTTTTGAGGCCTACTTTTTTGCAATTAATCACAGATTTCTGCATCAATTTTTAACATAACCCTAATTATTGTATACCGTTCGAAAGGTGATCGTATGTAGATGTTTTTCCTGAATAGTGCACGGTTTTTTCATATAAAATGTTTTTGAGAAAAATGAAGTCAAAGTTTTTGAAAAAAATTAGAAACTTGCTATTCCTTATGTTTGGGCCACAAAGTAAAATACTTAATATTATTATTTTGGAATACAAATTAGCTGATTTAAAAGGAAATTTAACCTTCTTTCTAATGAGCTTATTAAAATAGCTGTTGCTTTAATAGTTTGAGAAATATAGGCAACTTTTTGCTAAAAAGTAGTAACACCTTGAAAAAAAATAAAATTAAAAATCTCTACAAAACGGAGCCGAATCGAGCCATAGTTTATATGGAATTTTTTGTTGCAAATGATGCCCAGAATCGCCTGCCGAAGTTACCGTAGTCTTATGCTGAACACCCTGTTATATACCTTCAGTGCGTAAATGTCCGCAAATCTAAAAAGATGATACTAACTTAAACTTTAGAATAGAGCGAGACAGACAAACAGAACTTCTCAAATAAACACTGCCACTGCCTCCCCACCACCAAGTTCCTACAGTCCACTGATAATTTTATTAATGTGAAAATTAATTTTAATTAATATCTTTAAAACTGCTCGTCAGAATTTCACTAAATTTCACAAGTGCACAGAATATCCTTTAATAAATACGTCTGCCAAAAATCGTGAATCAAATCAGCCTAGAAACCACTTAGAAATCAACTAAAACAGCACACGATGTGCACAGTAACAAAGACAAAACACAACTCCCAGTAAACAGGATACAGTGAACATACATGCTACACGAATGGGAGCAACCTGGTTGTCAACTCCAAAAAAATATAAAAAAATAAAAACACAATCTGATACTTTAATTAAATACAATAATTATAAATATGATGAAGGATAGATGGTGAATTATGAAGGGCGATTTAGCAGGCGCGGATGACATCATGCTGTTACATTGACTTGGAAAATTAGGCACATACTTGCTGATCCATCGGAAATAGGGACAAAGATAAGTAAAGCTGAAGAAGGTTCGCAGGGAGCACAAGGTATCAATGGGGCCACATTGATGCGCTGCGCTTCCTCTACCATACACCGTTCCTTTGCAAAGCAGCGGGCCTCCTCTATAGATGAAACATGGTTCTTGCAAAGAATACAGTTTGCCGCAGAGAAAGTTACGATTATTTTTTTTACAACCACATCCTGCCCATTTATAGCTAATATTGTAAATATTCATGTGCAAAACTGTATCATTATGGATATTATTAGGGAAACCTAATGCAATACACTTATTCTCATCTGTAAGATGTGGATATGTGTACCAATAATATCCAGGATCATTATCAAAATCATCCCCATAGACAATCTTGGATTTATCCATCTGCACTTTATTCGACCGACGTAACTTGATCAAGGCAATGTCGTTCGCCTTTGGAGGACCAGAGTATTGAGGATGTAACCATACATGTATGGAACCTACCTCGTTCACGTTTAATCATCAACGCCAAATATGACCACAGCTTGTCTAACCCTAACCTTTCTTCCAATGAAACAGCTGGCCGCTGTGGCTACCCAGTACTCATCTAGGAAAAGCCCAGAGCACACGCTCCTTGTAGGATCTTCTTTAGAGGGAATGATGATTGCAGCCACGTAGAGTGCATTGGTTATCCTCATCTGAAGACTAGGCGATAATCCTCGTTTTGCAACCTTTCCAACAATCTCCTGATTGGTCAGATTTCCAGCTCTAGCATAGTGCGCTAACAGTAGTGCCACTACAACTAACTTAATTAAACCGTCCAAATACATCTTTATATAATTATTGCTTAGAATTTGTAACAAGCTACATCACATAAGTGTTCTGATTTCTTCTTAAGGGAACGCTATTTTATAATAATAATTTGGATAATTTGAAATATTCTGGTTTATTAAACTCTCTAAATTTCAACATATGCGCATTCGTAATAATTTCACATGTTCGATAAAACTATCGGACCAAATGATTAATAAAAGCATATTTCATAAAATTACTTAAAAAAGGTGTACTTAATTAAATTTACCTTAGACTTCACTAAAACGTTATTAGATTAGAAGTTCAATTTCGAGGAATCGTTTTTGCAAAAGCTCGAAAAACGGAAAAATCTATTTAGTAAAATGAACTTCTGGTTAATCGATATGTACCAATCGATATGATTGATATATTTTCTCTGAATCTGGTGTTTGAGATGGACAAATATATTGCAAGCATAACTGGAAATCATTGAATCTGTACTTAAAAACTACAAATCCATTCTATAAAGCGGTAATTCAAATTGACCGATTTTAGGATGGACCAAAACCTTATTTTGGAGCCTAAGAGAATTATGGTGAACATTCTTTGATTTTGAGTTACACCGCATTATACCCAAAGACCAACATAGGAATATCGCTTTTTTTGTTTCCAGGGACCTCTAATCAAATACTTCCGGTGAAAATTTATGTTAAACTCGATTTCGGTCGAACTTTTCAGCTTCCTGTCATCAATCTAAAACATTTCTCTGGAACTGAAAAACAGATATTCCCGGTGAAAAGGCTAATTCCTGACGATCGCAGTACTTCCTAGAATTCCCAATAGGAGAAGAGAGAATGAACCTAGCAACATCGTGTAAACTATTAAAATGGCAGCGTACATCTACCACAAACTAACGGCTCATCAAATCCTTCCCACAAACTGAGGCGCCGATGGCCTCGAGATCACCCAGTCTCTAAGATAAACAAGACCAGCATTCGGATTCAATCCATACTGCAGTTTACATTATCCGACTTATGATGGTCATCGTTGGATGGCTTTCTTTCAAGTCCTGCCAGTGATTTTATTTTATTTCCTTATTTATTTAGCATTTTATCTTGTTTTTACTTTACTTTTTACTTTATTTTATTTTTGTATCTATTTCAGGATACAGTAAACAGGTTACAGTAAACAGGTTACAGTAAACAGGTTACAGTAAACAGGTTACAGTAAACAGGTTACAGTAAACAGGTTACAGTAAACAGGATACAGTGAACATACATGCTACAGGAATGTGAGCAACCTGGTGGTCAACTCCAAAAAAAAAAAAAAATAAAAACACAATCTGATACTTTAATTAAATACAATAATTACAAATATGATGAAGGTTAGATGGTGAATTATGAAGGGCGATTTAGCAGGCGCGGATGACATCCAGCTGTAACATTGACTTGGAAAATTAGGCACATACTTGTTGATCCATCGGAAGTGGTTACAAAGGTAAGTAAATCTGAAGTAGGTTCGCCGGGCACACAAGGTATCGTACTCTGTTGTGCCACATTGATACGCGGTGCTTGCTATACCAACCACCAATCCTTCGCAAATCAGCGGGCCACCTATATAGGTGAAACATGGTTGTTGCAAGGTCTGTAGGATGCCGCAGAGAGTGCCATCATTTCTCCCACAAGCACATGCTTTCGAATCAGAGCTAATATCGTAAAGATTGTAGTGCAAAACAGTATCATTATGGATATTTTGGCCGAAACCCAATCCCGTACAAGAATAGATATCGTGTCCATCATTTGGGAAAGCAAAATCATCTAGTTTGACAATCTTGAATTTATCCATCTGCACATTATTCGACTTGCCTAACGTGATCAAAGCAATGTCGTTGGACTTTGTAGGAGAATCGTATTGAGGATGTAACCATACATTTTTGGAACCTACCTCGTTTACCGTTTCGGCGGCGTAATCCTCAACACCAAATATGACCACAGCTTTTCTATCTCCAACCTTTCTTCCGTCAAAACAGCTGGCCGCTGTGGCTACCCAGTACTCCTGAAGGAAAAACCCAGAGCACACGCTTCTTGTAGGATCTTCTTTAGAGGGAATGATGACTGCGGCCACGTAGAGTGCTTCGGTTATGCTCATATGAAGATCAGACGATAATCCTCGTTTTCCAACCTTCCCAACCATCTCGTGATTGGACACATTACCAGCTCTAGCATAGTGCGCTAACTGTAGTGCCACTACAACTATCTTAATTAAACCGTCCAAGAACATCTTTATATAATTATTGCTTAGAATTTGTAACAAGCTACATCACATATGTGTTCTGATTTCTTCTTAAGGGAACGCTATTTTATAAACATAATTTTGATAATTTGAAATATTTTGGTTTATTAAACTCTCTAAATTTCAACATATGCGCAATCGTAATAATTTCACATGATCGATAAAAATATCGGACCAAATGATTAATAAAAGCATATTTCATAAATTTACTTGATAAAGGTGTACTTAATTAAATTTACCTTAGACTCCACTAAAACGTTATTTGTTTACAAGTTTGCTTTCGAGGAATCGTTTTTGACCAAATCTCGAAAAACGGATAAATCGATTTAGAGAAGTTTCTTTTTTTTGCACCTGTTGAGCCTTAGCCACTTATTATTCCATAAATATGGATAATCCGTTGCTAAATATTTGTTCTTCTCCAAAAGATAGTGGCTCCTGATTTTAAGATAGTGCAGGAAGACTTCCTACAGGGCCAAAAGTTGCCACCCCTGGCCCCCCTCACTTTCAATCGTACCAAATGTACACACTAAGGATTCTAATTCTAAATCTACACTATTACTAAACAGTCACTGCTATAAATACTTCCATTCGAATAAATACAGTCATACCGGTGATAAATAAAATATGTATATGGAAGTTATACATATAATACACTCATACAAAACCGTATATGCTTTACACACACACATTAAAATCCTTTATAAGGGTGGAGTACTTGATATTCCTCCAACCTATTAGACTTATGACTTGTGACTAGATATAAACGAGGTCCATCGGACATCAACAATAAATTAATCATTATTATATTGTAAACAGCTAAAAATGTTATTACTTCTTGCAGGACTAATAAATTAACTGAGAATATGATACTTTCATAATTGAACGGGCACTCTAAATATTTAATTGAACAAAATGTTTCTTTCATGTGAATATTTATTACATGCCATGATTATGTGTCTAAAATCTTCAATCTGTTGACATTGTTCACATAGAGGGGAAGGACACAGCCCCAATCTATTCATGTAGGACTTACAAACTGCATGATTGGCTCTTAGACGACTTACCATTGTGACCACCTTTTTATCAACACTTGAGCCCTTAAATCCAACTGTTTCCTTAAGAAATGGATGCATAGATTTATAAAAATTGCCTTTAACACCGCTACTATATTTCTCTTGCCATTTTTGCACTACCAACTTCTCTAAAAATCTTTTTAAATCTTCTATTGACAAGGAAATGTAGTCTATTCTTTCACCGTTAACTGTTGCATCCTTTGAAATTGAGTACACAATGTCATTGTTCTTCAAACCACAGTGTCCCTTTACCCTTTACTAGTGAGTGGAAAAACTTTATTGTGCTTCCTTGATATAAGAAGTTTTGTTATTAAATATTTTCTGTAAAACTTTAATAAGCTTATTTAACGTAACTAAATAATTAAAAAACGAATATTAAAAAATAAAATAAAACTTGAAAGGAATATAGAAATAAAAATAATATTTTAATAAATAATTAGATATTTTTAATTATAACAGTTTAAAAGGTTATAGTGTTACCTTATAGAAATTTAAAATAGATTCTAGTGATTCCTGTTTAGTTTTTTTTTTTTAGTTAATAACCCTAATGGTGGCAGAAAAAATATAGTATTTAACTCGAGTGTAAAGTATCCGACCAACTAACGGCCTGAGAAGCGGAAGGGTTTCATTAAGGAAGGGAATTAAAGGGTCTCATGAGAGCGGAAGTGAGTATAATACCTATAAATATAACATTTCGCATAACGTTCGACTCTAGGTGTTTTATATGACCAAGGATGGTTAAATGTATCGATTAAATTCAGAGTTTGGAAAAAAAAAAAAACAAAAAAAACAAATGCCGATTGTAACGGAAGTAGAATGTTACAGAACGGTGCCTCAGCCCTACTTCCGCCTAACGGACTTACGGACTTGAACTGAACGGAACAGTTAAGCGTTCAAACTTAAACAGGATCAAAACCTTCTAGTTTGAACCATCCCTGTCGATGGTTTACTGACTTTGAGGCAGTATTTAATATGCTAATTCTGTGTAAAAGAATGAATAGAGTCCAAAGCAGTCTCAATGATCAACAATATAATTGGGAGTACAAGAAGGCAGAGCAAACAACTCTTTAAGAAAAAGTCGTTGAAACTTTTCCAAACAGTCGAGGGATCGAAACCCGCCCGATTGGGTAACCGTAACACACGACAGCCCGCGACACACTACTGAAAACTAGAAGTTTAGCATTCAGAGGGACATTTTTATGGAGTATAAAGCTGGACCAAACCGTGTTTTACGCCCAGATTAGCTGTGGAAATCCTACTCTCAAGCTGAGGAAGGAAAGACCATCGAGGGGTCAGGATAACACCAAGATATTTATATCTATTCACGATTTCTATCTGCTGATCTCTGTAAAACCATTTCTCTGAAGAGGACAATCTACCGCCTTTCCGAAAGACCATTATTTTAGATTTCCTAAGGTTAACAGTGAGATTCCACTGTTCACTATAGTGACCGAGAATTTTTATATTTCCTTGAAGGGAAATCGGATTATCAGCTGTTAGAACAATATCGTCAGCATATAATAATACGTTAATCCTGACCCTGTCGACCATCACTCCCCCCCTCCAAGAGCAAATGCATATCATCCACGAAAAGAGCGAACAAAATTGGACTCAACAAACAGCCCTGCCTGACGCCTGAACTCACACGAAAAGGTTCAGATATCCCATCAGCAGTACGTACTGAAGAAGCTGCAGAGGCGTACATTACCTTTATTACCTTGATAAATTTGGTCGATACCCCTAAGTTGAATAATTTTAAAAATAATGAGTTGTGATTTATTGTGTCAAAAGCTGACTTAAAATCAACAAAGAAACAATATAGTCTTTGGCCTTTATTCAATAGCTTAAGGTTAATTAAATTAATAAGAATGAAAATATTATCAACTGCGGAGTAACCGCGACTAAACCCGGCTTGGAATTCACATGACAAGTTATTAGTTTTCACGATTTTTTCTAGTCTAGAAAGAAGAAGGGCTGTGAAAATGTTGGCTAAAGTATCCAAGCAAGAGATGCCCCTATAATTATTCAACTCATTAATGTTGCCGTTCTTGAAAAGCGGAAATATAATAGAATGGCCAAATGAATCAGGCAGTAGGCCTAAGTCAAAAATATAATTGGGAAAAGCCAGCAGTCTGTCAATAAAGCAGGAAGGGGAGAACTTATAAAAATTTCGTAAATAATACAATCAGGTCCAGGAGCCCTATTAGACTTTAGGTCAGTAAGAATAGTTTTTCAGGTGTGAAGGGCGAATCTAGAATAGATGAAGTAATAAATGTGGCTGCAAATAAAGTAGGAGAGACTGTAGGGGGGGTTCAAAATATTTCGGAAATGGCATACCCACTCCTCCAACGGGATATTCCCACAAACGAAGGTTTTTCGTCGAAGGCGATTAACAAGTTTCCAAAACTCTTTGGAATCAGAGGCGGCATTAAATTGAGCGTAGAAAGAAGAAAAATACTCACTTTTAGAGTCTTTTCAAATCTGTAAATAAACTTTTATTGCCTCAGGATAAGCATTCATTGCAATTATAGAATTAGTTCTTCTAAAAAGGTTCAAAAGTTTGAACGACATTTGTCTCGCCTTAAAACAGCGATAGTTAAACCACAGATTTTTTAAGAGCGATGTTTTATAAAAGAGACGAAGGAGAACTATGAGGGCAAGCTCTTTTGATACAATTCCTTATAGTATTTGCATGCATTTCTGGCTACCTAGGAAAATGAACTATGCTGTTAATTTCTCTTGAGAGATTTTCTTTATAAACATCCATATCATTATCTCTCCAAATTAACTGTGGAAACAAAGGTAAAGTTAGACTGTCATCAGCACATCCGGAGGAAATTGGAAGGGAAAGAGGCAGGTGATCAGAAAATATTTCAGGCAAAATGGCAAAATTATCAATAAAAGGGAGACAATCCAAGGAAACGCAGCATATCACCGAACACCCCCCCATCGCACCCACAAACGTAAATTCTCCTTCCAAAGAGACTGTAAACAGCCGATCCTGACGTTAACATATCCCAAGAGTATCAAATTCGTGGAAGGAATAACCTGGAGTACTTCCTGAAGACAAAAGAAATCCTGATCCCAGCTATTACAATTCAAATATAAGGGAACTACATATATTAAAACACCATCTCTGTTAATGCAGATTAACGAGTAATTTGAGATGGAAGTAAAAGAAATATTACGAGATGAACGTTTTATGGCGTAAAGCTTACCACCACTCGCCTGACCATGCCAGGAGACTTTCTTCGCTGGTACCCAAGACAGATTGAAATTAGAAAAATACTTATTAAAAAAACCAAACGAATCCTCCATTTCAAAAGTTTCTAAAAGAGTAAATAATTCAACTTTTTTTAAAAAATTAAGAAAAGAACTATCATCAATTTTGGATTTCAGACCAGCTATATTATAACAAATAATCGAAATCGAAGGTATATTAATCGATAAACTGATCGAAGTGTTCTCATAGACGGCAGAAGAACCTCAGGACGATTTAACCTGCACTGGCCGATGGGTGTTGGAGGGACCGGAAGCTGTAGTATCAAAGTAGTTCTGCTGTAGAGTGTCAGTGCGAAGAGCATTTATGAACTGCGAGAAGTTTCCTCCTACCATAGCATTTAGGGTTGCAACCCCGTCATCATTAGCAAAACGGAAGACCATGTAAATTTACCGCCTTCCACCCATAGGAAATTCGTTCGTAGCCTAGCATTAATCTTGCTATTAACTTTCATTGGTAGGGCGGAGATCAGCCATGAACGTACCGAACAAACTGACTCCATACAAGACACTACTAAGACCGATCTGGACCTACGGAGCTGAGCTGTGGGGCTCTGCGAGACCTTCCAAAATCCAAAAAATCCAATCCTTTCAATCCAAAGTCGTTCGGCATATCGTCAACGCTCCTTATTATGTATCCAATTTAACCCTCCACACAGATCTCAATATCCTTTTTGTCCTAATCCATTCTCGCTTCCTTTAATTTCCATAATAGTCTAACCATATATCCTAATCCCATAGTACAAGCCTTATCCACAACAACCCATCCCGACAGTCCTCCACGACGCCTGAAACGACGTTGGCCCCGCGACCTTTCACCTATTTCCTAAACTTCCTTCCAACCTCTAGAGAGTTTCCAGCATTAACTGGCCCCTCTCAGCATACCATTCCGATTGTGGCGCTGGATCCTCTGATTCAGCCCACAATCTGTGCATAACTAAATGAAGATCACATTTACTTGATGTATATGTATATGTACAAGCTGTAAATAAATAAATAAATATATAAAAAGAAAAAAACCCATAATTTCTCTCCTCAATAGAGAGCTTGGTCGTTTCTTTATGGCTGCTACAGGAAGATCTGGATGAACCATAAATCCTGTTAGAGCTCGAGAAGATTTAAGAATATTAATTCCCTCTTGTGCACGAGAAAACGGAACCAACAGAGGGCAATCAAGTTTTCCCTTTTGGCCCAAAGGAGAAACGTATTGAGCATCAGAAGGCACATCGACCCTTAATAACTCCTTGTTGAATTTCACGATGGTCTCAGACAACACATCGGCGGAAGTTCTCTTAATACCTTTAAATATTAAATTATTTCGCCTCTCTGAGATTTCTAATTCCTCTAGACGTGCTTCAACTTTTATCTTCAACGTTTTTAAAGATGATAATTCAGATTTCAGTTGCAAATTCTCCTCCCTCAGTATAAACTAATTTCATTCGCCAATAAATCAATATCAGTTTTTCTACTGAGAGGGGCCAGTCTATCCTCTAATAAACCTTCCACGGCCTCCTTAATAGTGTCTTTTATTAGAGAGAGAAATTCAGGCAATGAAATTTTGGCCATGGTTATTATTAAGGGCTTGTGGCCGCCCTTGCTTGGCGGTACCGTTTGACGGTTTTCCCTCTCACCTTTTTCCTGTTTCTGTCTCTGTCTCATTTTTCCCTTTCTCGCACTACGCGTTATTTCGCGAAAATCCTTTCCTTTCTTGTCGCCGCTAAATATTTTAACTTTTCTACTCTTTTGTAGTTCCGTTTATTTCTTTAGGGTTCACACGCTATCAAACCCTTCCTCTCTTCATCACTCTAAGCGGAGTTGTTATATCCGTTTGTAGTCAGTCGACGTCCGGCTCTGCTCTGCTTCACATCTAATACGTATCCGCTGCATGTACCTCTTCCATAGTAGTCGGCGTCCGGCTCTGCTATACTTCACATTTAGTTCGCAAACGCTAAATCCCAGCATTACGCACTAAATTTCAACATACGCGCTTTCGTATTAATTTCACATGATCGATAAAAGTATCGGACCAAATGATTAATAAAAGCATATTTTATAAATTTACTTAAAAAAAGGTGTACTTAATTAAATTTACCTTAGACTTCACTAAAACGTTATTTGATTACACGTTTGCTTTCGAAGAATCGTTTTTGATAAAATCTCGAAAAACGGAAAAATCGATTTATTAAAGTGAACTTCTGGTTAATCTATATGACCAATCGATATATTTTCTGTGACTCTGGTTTTTGAGATGGACAAATATATTCCAAGTATAATTAGAAATCATTGAAGACGTACTTAAAAACTGACAAATACATTTTGTAAAGCGGTAATTCCATTTGACTGATTTTGAGATGGACCAAAACCTTATTTTGGAGCCTAAGAGAATTATGGTGAACATTCTTTGATTTTGAGTTACACCGTATTATACCCAAAGACCAACATAGGAAAATCGCTTTTTCGGTTTCAAGGGACCTATAATCGAACACTTCCGGTGAGAGTTTATGTTAAACTCCATTTCGGTCGAACTTTTCAGCTTCCTGTCATCAATCCAAAACATTTCTCTGGAACTGAAAAACGGATATTCCCGGTGAAAAGTCTAATTCATGACGATCGCAGTACTTCCTAGAGTTCCCAATAGGAGAAGAGGGAATGAACCCAGTAACATCGTCTAAACTATTAAAATGGCAGCGTACATCTACCACAAACTAACGGCTCATCAAATCCTTCCTCGCAGACTGAGGCACCGATGGCCTCGCGATTACCTGGTAGCTAAGATAAACCACGTATTCAATCCATTCGGTATTTTACTTTAACCGGTTTCTGATGGTCATCGTTGGATGGCCCCCCTTCAAGTCCTGCCAGTGATATTATTTTATTTCCTTATTTATTTATTATTTTATCTTGTTTTTACTTTACTTTTTACTTTATTTTATTTTAGTTTTTATTTCAGGATCAGTAACAGGATACAGTGAACATACATGCTAAAGGAATGTGAGCAACCGGGTTGTCAACTCCAAAAAATAAATAAATAAATAAATACACAAGCTGATACTTTAATTAAATACAATAATTATAAATATGTTGAAGGTTAGATGGTGAATTATGAGGGGCGATTCAGCAGCCGCGGATGACAGAAAGCTGTAACATTTTCTTGGAAAATTAGGCACAAACCTTCTGATCCATCGGAAGTGGTTACAAAGGTAAGTAAATCTGAAGTAAGTTCGCCGGGAACACAGGTTATGGTTCTCTCTTACGCCACAATGATACGCGATGCTTGCTATACCAACCACCATTTTTTCACAAATCAGCGGGCCACCTGTATAGGCGAAACATGGTAGTTGGTAGGTATGCAGGATGCCGCAGAGAGTGCCATCATTTCTCCCACAAGCACATGCATGCGAATCATACATAATACTGTAATGATTGATGTGCAAAACAGTATCATTATGGATATTCTTGCCGAAACCTACTCCCATGCAAAAATAAGCACCGTTCTTAACATAACCTAAAGAATAATCATCCAGTTTGACAATCTTGGATTTATCCATCTGCACATTATTCGACAGACGTACCTCGATCAAAGCAATGTCGTTGTCCTTTGAACGAGCATCGTATTTAGAATGTAACCATACATCTAAGGAACGTAACTCGTTTACCGTTTCGGCGGTGTAATCATCAACGCCAAATATGACCACAGCTTTTCTATCCCTAAAATTTCTTCCGTCAAAACAGCTGGCCGCTGTCACTACCCAGTTCTCATGTAGGAAAATCCCAGAGCACACCCTTCTTGTAGGATCTTCTTTAGAGGGAATGATGACTGCGGCCACGTAGAGTGCTTCGGTTATGTGCATATCATCATCATAGTGTAATTCTCGTTTTGCAACCTTTCCAAACATCTCCTGATTGGTCAGATTTCCAGCTCTTGCATAGTGCGCTAACAGTAGTGCCACTACAACTATCTTAATTAAACCGTCCAAGAACATCTTTATATAATTATTGCCTAGAATTTGTAACAAGCTACATCACATAAGTGTTCTGATTTCTTCTTAAGGAAACGCTAATTTATAAACATAATTTGGATAATTTGAAATATTTTGGTTTATTAAACTCTATAAATTTCAACATATGCGCAATCGTAATAATTTCACATGATCGATAAAAATATCGGAGCAAATGATTAATCATTATTATATTTGTAAACGGCTAAAAATGTTATTACTTCTTGCAGGACTAATAAATTAACTGAGAATATGATACTTTCATAATTGAACAGGCACTCTAAATATTTAATTGAACAAAATGTTTCTTTCATGTGAATATTTATTACATGCCATGATTATGTGTCTAAAATCTTCATTCTGTTGACATTGTTCACATAGAGGGGAAGGACACAGCCCCAATCTATTCATGTAGGACTTACAAACTGCATGATTGGCTCTTAGACGACTTACCATTGTGACCACCTTTTTATCAACACTTGAGCCCTTAAATCCAACTGTTTTCTTAAGAAATGGATGCATAGATTTATAAAAATTGCCTTTAATACCGCTACTATATTTCTCTTGCCATTTTTGCACTACCAACTTGCCTAATAATCTTTTTAAATCTTCTATTGACAAGGAAATGTAGTCTATTCTTTCACCGTTAACTGTTGCATCCTTTGCAATTGAGAACACAATGTCATTGTTCTTCAAACCACAGTGTCCCTTTACCCAACCAAAACTTACTATAGTCCCGTTTTCCTGTAACAAATTTACCGCGTCTAAAATGCCATTAATTATAAAATTATTTTTTCTGCAACCATGTAGGAATGTTCTCATTACTCAATTAAAATCAGCTGTGTAATGCCCAACTTCCCACACTAGTGGGGAAAAATTCCCATTAGTGTCACTTTCCTTACTAGTGAGTGGAAAAACTTTATTGTGCTTCCTTGATATAAGAAGTTTTGTTATTAACATAAATATTTTCTGTAAAACTTTAATAAGCTTATTTAACGTAACTAAATAATTAAAAAACGAATATTAAAAAATAAAATAAAAATAGAAAGGAATATAGAAATAAAAATAATATTTTAATAAATAATTAGATATTTTTAATTATAACAGTTAAAAAGGTTATAGTGTTACCTTATAGAAATTTAAAATGGATTCTAGTGATGCCTGTTTAGAAAGCACTCCTCCATCAATAAAAGAAACAGCAGAAAATGTAAGAAGTAATGTGAATACGTAAGTAATGTAAATACGTAAGTAATGTAAATAATTGTAATATAACAATAAATGTTTATAATAAACAAATTACTTTTTGTAGGCTGTAAAAATGAAATTTTTAATTTTATTAGTTAATAAATGGTTGCAGAAAAAATATAATATTTAACTCGAGTGTCAAGTATTTTCCTCACACTCGGCAATTTGCACTTGCACTCGCCTTGCTTCGCTCGCTCGTGCGTGCAAACCCTGCCTCTCGTGAGGAAAAGTACTACTTTCCACACTTGTTAAATAAATAACTATTCAAAATAGGGCACTTTGGCTATCACTAATTATAGCAAAGCAGTGTTTCTCCTTCAAGTTTATAATATGTTTAAGGGCTAAAAGAATCGCAGTCAATACAGCAGTATAAACCGAGGGATATCCATGCAGGTTGGCCATTTGAAACAAATTTTTCTGTGGATCATAAAAGGCACATCCCAGTTTCTCATTCAGTTTAGATCCATCTGTGAAAATGGCATAAACACCGGGCCATAAATTTTCAAGAGTTTCTTGAAATACTATTTCTTTAATGTTAGATGGATATTTGGCGAAGTCCGCTATTAACTTTAAATCAATATCTAACACTGCCATTTTATAGCTCATTATGGAAGGCGGCTCTCTTTCATTTAATTTAACTAAATGTTTTAGTTGGGAAATTTCTATAAAACTATCGCAGAAGACAGGTGAAATCTTATTTCTCCAATAATTATTGGTATAGGACTTTAGAATTCAACTGACAAATTTTATTATAAATTTTATAATCAAAAACTGAAGTTTTTAACAAATATCTATGAGATAATAACTGGAAGCTGTATTCTAGCAAAAGTTCACACGCTTCTGCATACATAATATCAATTGGAGTGCTGCGCAGAAAACCTAAACATACTCTTAAACATTTATTTTGGATTATTATCATGCCATAGAACGTAGATCCAAAATCCATTACCGATCTTATAGTGGCTCTATAGTAGAGTAACGAGATCTCAGGGTCGCCCCCCCCCCTCTTAAAATGTTAAAATATTTTTCTGTTTTCTTTGCAACCAATTTAATATGTTCTTTCCAACTTAATGTCTTATCAAGGATAACCCCAAGAAATTTAGCGGAGTTTTTGCACGGGTAAGTACATCCTGCCATTGTAATTGAATCTGAAACAGGCGACCTTCTTTTCTTTGTAAAGGAGCAGATGGCCGACTTTTGTTCTGAGATTTCTATACCATTTTCGAATATCCATGATTTAAGTTTCAATAATGCAGTTTCCAACAAATCTTTACATTCTTGAAAGGAAGCTTTAATAACATAAATACAAACATCATCTGCATGTTGCAGTATTTTAATTTCTTTAGAAAAAAAAAAGGGTTCCTAAATCCGCACTTTAGAGGTAATAAAGAATTAGGGAGAGAATTCCGCCTTGCGGGAGAGCTAGATTTGTAGATCTGGGGCCTACTAATGAATTGTTTATTCTTAAATATATATTTCTATCAGAAATTAATTTAATAATGTTGTAAAATAAATTTTTCTGATAATCCCGCTATTTTCATTTTATCTGTTAAGATTGGCAATTGAACAGAATCATACTGTAAAGTTATTGTCCTTTTACTAAAAACTTCACAACTCGCTAAATTTGTAAGTAATAACCTGATTTATTAACACATTAACATTACTCACATTAACATTTACTAACAACTAACGCTACTCATTACAGTCACCATTTACAATAGTCCCAACAGTTTACTGTTACTTACTCACTACGTAACGCCACAAAACTGTTCCACGACTGACCATTGGTCCGCACTGCACCGAATTGCACTTCTCAGCTGCAATAACACAACTCTACTCACTAACTGACTAACCTTTAGAATCTGTATAACTAGAGCCAAATACTTGATAGTGTACATTCAAGTCCCCTGCGAATATTATTTGACCGTTAATACTGTTTATCAACTTATCCCAATCTCTGTAACTTATATTATTCGTTGGTGAATTTTACAGAGAAATAATTGAACATTTAAAACCATTATGCAAATCCACCTCAATTCCCACTAACATCAAATCTTTTATTTTATGTAACTTTTTAATTTCGTTTTAAGGAATTTCAGTTTTTATTAAAATTGCTGTACCTGACTTTCCATCTTTTCGGTCCATTCTTACGACATTATTATATCCCAATGTTTGGTTTGAACAATGTTTCACTTAATATAGCGATATCTGATTCCTCATTCATTAAACAAACTTCTAAATTTTGTTTGTTAGCGATAACAGATCTAGCATTCCATTGTAAAATTTTTAGTGGTCGTAATTTCATAAATTAAATATTTTTATTTTATTGTTTTATCTAATAAAATAAACTATAAGAAATAAATAAATAAATAATTATATATACACTGTACAATAGACAAAAAGAAAGAACATCGTTACACACTATACACCTTCTTCCGAATTCACTCACAGACATCTCCATATACATATAATAATAAAATGAAAATTATACACTCATTCACACTATTCCTATACATAAATGTACAGTTAAATTTACATTTAATTAGATAAACTAACCATATATACACTGTACAAACGTTTAAAAAATATTTACACTTTATATAAATTCTCATACATTCGGCCTGAAATGCCGATTGAAGGGTCTCATGAGAGCGGAAGTGAGTGTAATACCTCTAAATATAACATTTCGCATAATGTTCGACTCTGGGCATTTTATATGACGAAGGATGGTTAAATGTTTCGATTAAATCAGAGTTTACAAAAAAAAAAATGCTAAAAGTACCGGAAGTATAATGCTGCAGAATGGTGACTCAGCCCCACTTCCTCCCATCTGACTTACGGACTGGAACTGTACGGAACAGTTAAGCGTTCAAACTTGAACAGGAACCAAACCCTCTAGTTTGAACCATCCCTGACGCACCCTTCTACGTGAGCAACCGTACCATCCACACAGACCTGCGAATCCTATCTGTTTCATACGTTGCCCAATCCCGCTAACTCCAAACTTTACCTACACCATAATCCCTTAATCAGCCACTTGTCCCGCACTAACCTCCTCATCAAATCCATCTCGCAGACTGAGGCGCCGATGGCCTCGCGATCACCTAGTGGCTAAGATAAACAAGACCAGCATTCGTATTCAATCCATTCGGTATTTTACTTTAACCGACTTATCAAGGTCATCTGTAAGATGTGGATATGTGTACCAATAATATCCAGGAGCGTAATCATAATGATCCCCATAGACAATCTTAGATTTATCCATCTGCACTTTATCCGACCGACGTAACTTGATCAAGGCCTTTGGAGGACCAGAGTATTCAGGATGTAACCATACATCTAAGGAACGTAACTCATTTACCGTTTCGGCGGTGTAATCATCAACGCCAAATATGACCACAGCTTGTCTATCCCTAACCTTTCTTCCAATGAAACAGCTGGCCGCTGTGGCTACCCAGTACTCAAGTAGGATGGCCTACTTTCAAGTCCTGCCAATGATTTTATTTTACTTATTTATTTATTTATTATTTTATCTTGTTTTTACTTCACTTTTTACTTTATTTTATTTTAGTTTCTATTTCAGGATACAGTAAACAGGATACAGTGAACATACATGCTACAGGAATGTGAGCAACCTGTTTGTCAACTCCAAAAAAATATAAATAATTAAAAACACAATCTGATACTTTAATTAAAAGCAATAATTATAAATATGATGAAGGTTAGATGGTGAATTATGAAGGGCGATTTAGCAGGCGCGGATGACATCATGCTGTAACATTGTCTTGGAAAATTAGGCACATACTTGCTGATCCATCGGAAATAGGAACAAAGATAAGTAAAGCTGAAGAAGGTTTCCAGGGAGCACAAAGTATCATTGGTGCCACAATGATACGCGGCGCTTCCTATTCCAAGTACCATTCCTTGGCAAATCAGCGGGCCACCTTTATAGATGAAACATGATGGTGAATAGGAAGACAGTTTGCCGCAGACGAAGCTACGATTATTTTTTTTACAACCACATCCTGACCATTTATAGTTAATATAGTAAATATCCAAGTTCAAAACTGTATCATTATAGATATTATTAGGGAAACCTATTGCAATACACTTATTCTCATCTGTAAGATGTGGATATGTGTACCAATAATATCCAGGAGCGTAATCATAATGATCCCCATAGACAATCTTAGATTTATCCATCTGCACTTTATCCGACCGACGTAACTTGATCAAGGCAATGTCGTTCGCGTTTGGAGGACCAGAGTATTCAGGATGTAACCATACATCTAAGGAACGTAACTCGTTTACCGTTTCGGCGGTGTAATCATCAACGCCAAATATGACCACAGCTTGTCTATCCCTAACCTTTCTTCCAATGAAACAGCTGGCCGCTGTGGCTACCCAGTACTCATGTAGGAAAATACCAGAGCACACGCTTCTTGTAGGATCTTCTTTAGAGGGAATGATGACTGCGGCCACGTAGAGTGCATTGGTTATGCTCATTTGAATTTCGGGCCATACTCTTCGTTTTACAACCTTCCCAACCATCTCCTGATTGGTCTCATTTCCAGCTCTAGTATAGTGCGCTAACAGTAGTGCCACTACAACTATCTTAATTAAGCCGTTCAAATACATCTTTACATAACATTATTATTGCCTAGAATTTGTAACAAGCTACATCACATAAGTGTTCTGATTTCTTCTTAAGGGAACGCTATTTTATAAACATAATTTGGACAATTGGAAATATTTTGGTTTATTAAACTCTCTAAATTTCAACATATGCGCATTCGTAATAATTTCACATGATCGATAAAACTATCGGACCAAATGATTAATAAAAGCATAATTCATAAATTTACTTAAAAAAAGGTGTACTTAATTAAATTTACTTTAGACTTCACTAAAACGTTATTTGATTATACGTTTGCTTTCGAAGAATCGTTTTTGATAAAATCTAGAAAAACGGAAAAATCGATTTAGTAAAGTGAACTTCTGGTTAATCGATATAATTACCAATCGATATGATCGATATATTTTCTGTGACTGGTTTTTGAGATTGACAAATATATTGTAAGTATAATTGGAAATCATTGAATCTGTACTCTTTTTTTTTCGTAACAGTGTTTACACTATTAACATTGATTAATTGCAACAACTTGTATTTGTGTTTAGCAATAACTGGCTGGTAGGTTTTTAAATATTGTAATTTTTAATAAATTCTATCAAAGAAGAATACACGTAGATATTATTTGAGAATATTATCTCCTTAAAATAGAGGGGACCAGTGCAATATCTCGAGATCTCATTAAAAAACTTTTCCCTTTCTTTTTTGTAATTAGGGCAAACCTTAACTACATGTTCAAAATCCTCCGTCTCATTTACATCTCCTACAAAGAGGAGATTCCAATAACTGAATCTGTACTTAAAAACTGACAAATCCAGTCTGTAAAGCGGTAATTCCAATGGACCAAAACCTTATTTTGGAGCCTAAGAGAATTATGGTGAACATTCTTTGATTTTGAGTTACACCGTATTATATCCAAAGACCAACATGGGAAAATCGCTTTTTCGGTTTCAAGGGACCTCTAATCGAACATTTCCGGTGAAAGTTTATGTTAAACTCGATTTCGGTCGAACTTTTCAGCTTCCTGTCATCAATCTAAAACATTTCTCTGGAACTGAAAAACAGATATTCCCGGTGAAAAGGCTAATTCCTGACGATCGCAGTACTTCCTAGAATTCCCAATAAGAGAAGAGAGAATGAACCTAGTAACATCGTGTAAAGTACAATATTAAAATGGAAATACCAACAGGCAGTGTTGGACATCTTCTACGACAAAATAACGGCCTGAAATGTCGATTGAAGGGTCTCATGAGAGCGGAAGTGAGTGTAATACCTCTAAATATAACATTTCGCATAATGTTCGACTCTGGGCGTTTTATATGTCCAAGGATGGTTAAATGTTTCGATTAAATCAGAGTTTGGCAAAAAAAAATGCTAAAAGTACCGGAAGTATAATGTCTCTCATCAAATCCATCTCGCAGACTGAGGCGCCGTTGGCCTCGCGATCACCTAGTCCCTAAGATAAACAAAGCATCTTTTCTATTCATTATTTCTATTCGTATTCTATCCATTCGGTATTTTACTTTAACCGACTTATGATGGCTGTAAGGGTCCTGCTTTTCTTATCAAAAAGGGCATTAGTTTAGTTATTTGATCTTCATTTAAGGTTTAGTTTTGTAGTTCGGTTTGATTACTTAGAATTAGCATCATGAAAATATGTATGTCAAATTAAGTTGTTTTAAGATCAATGAATTGGATAATGTTAGATAAAATTTTCTCAAGGAAGAAAATGAATAATTAAATTACTGTACTGGTCAGCGGACTAAAGGTGTTGCAACAGCTGAGTCGACACCGTGTATAAAACTGGGCTACTGGCTGGCCACGTTGTCACTTGTTTTTCGGAGGAGGCAGCCGCCTTGCGGAGGAGCCTCAGTTGTTTTTCGGTGGAAGCTAATTCCTCCCATGCTGTTGAAGAAGTTCGTCGGCTGGATGGTCCTTATGGCTGCTAAGTTGTAGCCCAGTAGAACTTTAATTGCGGTAATTGTGGAGCCCCAGAATGGTCGACTCAGTGGTTGCAAGGACGTAATTGGTGGCTTGTATTTGTATGTTTGCAATTGTAACTTATTGATGTGTTGAGGGACTTATTATAATATGTAGAGGCGACTTAGATCTATAAATGTATGATAATATTCTGCTGGGTTTGTTTAAGTAATAAGTAATGGAAGAATTATTGGGTATAATTTAATTTGGTTATTTGCAGATAATTTGTTTTGTCCTTTCGACTTAAATAAATATTATAGCCGAAAACTGTAATTATCTTGAGTTGTGATTGGAGTGAGCACTTCCTGTGTCCTCAGCGTGCGCGTTGGCCAGACCAACCAAAACAACGCCCCTTACAATGGCCATCGTTGGATGGCCCTCATTCAAGCACTTCCTGTGACTTTATTTTACTTATTTATTTATTTATTATTTTATCTTGTTTTTACTTTACTTTTTACATTATTTTATTTTCGTTTCCTATTTCAGGATCAGTAAACAGGTTACAGTGAACATACATGCTACACGAATGTGAGCAACCGGGTTGTCAACTCCAAAAAAATATAAATAAATACAAACACAATCTGATACTTTAATTAAAAACAATAATAATAAATATGATGAAGGTTAGATGGTGAATTATGAAGGGCGATTTAGCAGGCGCGGATGACATCATGCTGTTATATTGTCCAGGAAAATTAGGCACATACTTGCTGATCCATCGGAAATAGGAACAAAGATGAGTGAAGCTGAAATAGGTTCGCAGGGAGCACAAGATATCAATGGTGCCACATTGATGCGCGGCCCTTCCTATACCATATACCATCCCTTTGCAAATCAGCGGGCCTCCTTTATAGGTGAAACATGGTGTTTGCTAGTAAGACAGTTTGCCGCAGAAAAAACTACAATTACTTTTTTTACAACCACATCCTGTCCATTCATAGTCAATATCGTAAAGATTGAAGTGCAAAACTGTATCATTATGGATCTTATTGACGAAACCTAATGCAATACAAGTATTGTCATTTTTATGATGTGGATATTTGTACCAAAAATATCCAGGAGTCAAAAAATATTGTGTAGCGATGATCATAATAACTCCCATTGACAATCTTGGATTTATCCATCTGCACTTTATTCGACCGACGTAACTTGATCAAAGCAATATCGTTCGCCTGTGTAATAGCATTGTATTCAGGATGTAACCATACATGTATGGAACCAACCTCGTTTAACGTTTCGGCGGTGTAATCATCAACGCCAAATATGACCACAGCTTGTCTATCTCTAACCTCTCTTCCATCAAAACAGCTGGCCGCTGTGGCTACCCAGTACTCATGTAGGGAAATACCAGAGCACACGCTTCTTGTAGGATCTTCTTTAGAGGGAACGATAATTGCGGCCACGTAGAGTACATTGTTTATGGTCATATGAAGATCAGGCGATAATCCTCGTTTTGAAACCTTTCCAACAATCTTCTGATTGTTCAGATTTCCAGCTCTAGCATAGTGCGCTAACAGTACTGCCACTACAACTAACTTAATTAAACCGTCCAAATACATCTTTTATAATTATTGCTTAGAATTTGTAACAAGCTACATCACATAAGTGTTCTGATTTCTTCTCAAGGGAACGCTATTTTATAAATATAATTTGGATAATTTGAAATATTTTGGTTTATTAAACTCTATAAATTCAACATATGCGCAATCGTAATAATTTCATATGATCGATAAAAGTATTGGACCAAATGATTAATAAAAATAATAATCTACCCTTGTACAACTGTTCTACCGGACAGCTTTATTAATAATAATACTTTATTATTATTATTAAACATAAAAACAATAAATAATCAAAGAGAAAGCCAAACTGATAAAGACGAACAAGTATTAAAAGCCGTCTGCCAGAGTTTACCACGTTGATTACAGAATAACAAAATATAATATCACTTGGAATAAAAGGAAATTAAATATAAATAGAAGATTAAGAAAAAGGAAAAATACTGAATGAATGAATAAATGGAAAATAAAAAAAACAAAACAAAATTTAAAAAAAGAATAAAAAATACTAAGAAAGGTTTGAATCCATTGAAATCTTATTCTCCAGGCATGGCGGGCGTAAGAAATCAAGACGCGGCATGAAAACTTGTCATTTAAAGAATTTAAAATTTCCCCTCTACTAAGGAAATCTTTGCCAAAATACATTAGCCTGAGTTCCGACAGAAGAGAACACTCGCCCAAAAAGTGGTATAAGCCCTCTCGAACATTCGAGTTACATAGAGAGCATCTCTCGACATCTGGATCTCTCTGTAACCAAGGTCTGTAATTCAGGAAAAGTAACACACCCCTCAGTTTGGAAAAACCAACGCAGATCACGGAATTCCAGATGATTAAAAAAAGACATTGTAGTGAACTCCCTGTATATATTATTCCTCAATAAAGTCCTGAGGAATGCTGTCCTACTCTTCAACAACAGCCATTTCCAGTTCATCAAGGGTGCTTGGACATTGATTCCGGCGTCGTACTCTTCTCTTAAGTTGGTCCCGGACGTGTTCAATAGGATTCAAGTCTGGACTCGGAGGTGGCCATACCATACGCTCAATCCCAACCTCAATTAGGTAGTCAGCAACAAATCGTACTCTGACGAGTCTGGCATTATCATTCATTAACAAAAATTCCACGCCGATGTAAGGAGCAAATGGTACTACATGTTCTTCTATTATGTCTTCTAAGTACCTCTGAGATGTCAAAGACCTTCCACGCACAACAACCAATTCAGTAGGACCATCGAAAGAAATGCCACCCCAGAACATACGTCAGCCTCCACGAAATGCGACCTGAGGGACCACACAGCATGGCGCGTACCTCTCTCCTGGGCGTCTCCAGGTGTAACTACGGCCATATGAAGAATTTAGGCCTACTCTCACCTCATCTGTAAAGAGAACTGTCTTCCCAGTTGTCTAAAGTACAATTCACATGTTCACGTGCAAACTGAAGCCTGGTCATTTTGTGAACTGTGGTAAGGAGAAGACCACGAGCAGGAGGATGTCGGGCTCTAAGGTTACTTTAATTAAGTCTTCTTCTAAGAGTCCTGCTGGAGATAGAAACATTTCGGACTTGCGTTATGAGACTTTTTATCTCATTTCCCGTTGTGCTCCTCTTTCCCAAAGCCTGGCGCCGGACGTACCTATCGTCTCTCACTGCTGTACATCTATGCTGACCTCGCCCCTCTCTTCTTGAATGACCTCCTGTCTCCCTAAATCACTTTAATGTCCTGCCTATAGAAGAGTGATGTACGCCCAGCCTCCTAGCGACTTCACGCTGACTGTACCCTTCCTCTAGCAAAGTCATAGCTTTAACGCAATCATGTTCACTTAAATTCCCTACTGCAGCCATTGAACAAAATTCTATTTAAAGTACAATAAAGGCAAAAAACAAAAAGGTTCCGGGTAAAGAGAAAGACTGAGTCAGAATGAATTTTATGATGTGCAGATTGGATGGGTCACAGTTTTGATGGGTTTGTGAAAATGAGATTAAAAAAAGAAAAGAAATTACGAAGAATAAAACAAAGTATTATTCATGGTTTATGTTTACACTGATACCACCCAGAATTCGAAATCCGCCATTTTTTTTTTTTTTTAACCTATGCAAACAGAAATGGTCTAGCAACATTTTAGTGTCCCTTTTGAATCCCGTATAGAGGTGTTTAGATTAACGGGACACTAAAAAGTTGCTAGAACATTTCTGTTTGCTAGAGCTGTATCTCAGTTCTGTCCAGACGAGAAAGTTAAAAAGAGCTAGACTAAGTAGCTAGAGTGCTCTAGATGTGACGCCTTGTGTCAAGTTGCGAGAGTAGTGTCAGATCTGCCAACATGGACATGGTCTCTCTACGCCCTGTACTGCTCTAGTGCAATTTAGTTGTGCGCCACTTTAATATGAAAACAGACCTCGTGTCAATTGCTCGTATGGCTATTGCCATAGCTGTGCTTATTAAAAAGAAAACGGGCACAGAGAGCAACCATACCATCCACAAAGACCTGAGAGTCCCATCCGTTTGCCCTATCCCTCTAACTCCAAACTTTACCTAGACCACAATCCCTTAATCAGCCACTTGTCCCGCACTAACCTCCTCATCAAATCCATCTCGCAGACTGAGGCGCCGATGGCCTCGCGATCACCTAGTCGCTAAGATAAACAAGACCAGCCTTCGTATTCAATTCATTCGGTATTTTACTTTAACCAGCTTATGATGGTCATCGTTGGATGGCCTTCTTTCAAGTCCTGCCAGTAATTTTATTTTACTTATTTATTTATTTAGCATTTTATCTTGTTTTTACTTCACTTTTTACTTTATTTTATTTTTGTTTCTATTTCAGGATACAGTAAACCTGATACAGCAAACAGGATGCAGTAAGCCGGATACAGTAAACAGGATAAAGTAAACCGGATACAGTAAACAGGATACAGTAAACAGGATAAAGTAAACCGGATACATTAAACAGGATACAGTAAACATACATGCTACAGGAATGTGAGCAACCTGGTGGTCAACTCCAAAAAATAAATAAATAAATAAAAACACAATCTGATACTTTAATTAAAAACAATAATTATAAATATGATGAAGGTTAGATGGTGAATTATAAGGGGCAGTTTAGCAGGCGTGAATGACATCAACATGGCACAACGTCTTGGAAAATCGGGCACATACTTGCTGATCCATTTGGAATGTCTACAAAGGAGAGTAAAGCTGAAGAAGGTTCGCCGGGAGCACAAAGTATCAATGGTGCCACATTGATGCGCGGAGCTTCCTATACCAAGTACCGTTCCTTTGCAAAGCAGCGGGCCTCCTCTATAGATGAAACATGGTTCTTCCAAGGAAGACAGTTTGCCGCAGGCAAAGCTACTATTAGTTATTTTACAAGCACATCCTTCCCAATAAATATAGTCAACATCGTAAAGATTGAAGTGCAAAACTGTATCATTATAGATACTCTTAGCAAAACCTAATGCAATACAAGTATTGTCATTTTTATGATGTGGATATCTGTACCAAAAATATCCAGGAGTATATAAATATTGTGTAGCATCGACAATCTTAGACTTATCCATCTGCACTTTATTCGACTGAGGTAACTTGATCAAAGCAATGTCGTGCATCTTTGTAGGAGCATCGTAATCAGGATGTAACCATACATGCATGGAAACTACCCGGTTTACCGTTTCGGCGGTGTAATCATCAACGCCAAATATGACCACAGCTTTTCTATCTATAACCTTTCTTCCGTCAAAACAGCTGGCCGCTGTCAATACCCAGAACTCATGTAGGAAAAACCCAGAGCACACAATTCTTGTAGGATCTTCTTTAGAGGGAATGAAGATTGCGGCCACGTAGAGTGCATTGGTTATCCTCCTCTGAAGACTAGGCGATAATTCTCGTTTTGCAACCTTCCCAGCTATCTCCTGATTGGTCAGATTTCCAGCTCTAGCATAGTGCGCTAACAGTAGTGCCACTACAATTATCTTAATTAAACCGTCTAAATACATCTTTTTATTATTATTGCTTAGAATTTGAAACAAGCTACATCACATAAGTGTTCTGATTTCTTCTTAAGGGAACGCTAATTTATAAACATAATTTGGATAATTTGAAATATTTTGGTTTAATAAACTCTATAAATTCAACATATGCGCAATCGTAATAATTTCATATGATCGATAAAAGTATCGGACCTAATGATTAATAAAAATAATAATCAACCCTTGTACAACTGCTCTACCGGACAGCTTTATTAATAATAATACTTTATTATTTTTAAAAAATATACAAACAATAAATCATCAATGAGAAAACCAAACTGATGAAGACGAACAAGTACTAAAAGCCGTCTGCCAGAGTTTACCACGTTGATTACAGAATAACAAAATATAATATCACCTGGAATAAAAGGAAATTAAATAAAAATAGAAGATTAAGAAAAAGTAAAAATACTGAATGAATGAATAAAGCAAAATAAAAAAAAAAACAAAAATTATAAAAAGAATAAAAAATACTAAGAAAGGTTTGAATCCATTGAAATCTTATTCTCCAGGCATGGCGGGCGTAAGAAATCAAGACGCGGCATCAGACCTTGTCATTTAAAGAATTTAAAATTTCCCCTCTATTAAGGAAATCTTTGCCAAAATACAGTAGCCTGAGTACCGACAGAAGAGAACACTCGCCCAAAAAGTGGTATAAGTCCTCTCGAACATTCGAGTTACATAGAGAGCATCTCTCGACATCTGGATCTCTTTGTAACCAAGGTCTGTAATTCAGGAAAAGTAACTCTGAAGAGAAGAAAATGGTCAGTAATCAATGCGCGATCCACACAGCGGGCGGTCTCGATTTGAGACACAAGACCAGAGAGAGTGGCGTTCCAAGTAGGCAAACTTTCTAAGGATCCAGAAAAGTTCGTAAAGACGAGATAGGGAGTGTTTAAACCAGAATGCATTTCTTTTTACTATTTGAAGAGCGGTGATCTTAGGAAGACGAAAATCATCATTCTTTGATTTTGAATAACACCGCATTACACCAAAATACCAACATGAGAAAATCGCTTTTTCGGTTTCAAGGAACCTCTAATCTAACACTTCCGGTGAAAATTTATGTCTAACACGATTTCGGTCGAACTTTTCAGCTTCCTGTCATCAATCTAAAACATTTCTCTAGAACTGAAAAAAACAGATATTCCCAGTGAAAAGGCTAGGTACTTCCTAGAATTCCCAATTGGAGAAGAGCGAATGAACCTAGCAACATCGTGTAGACTATTAAAATGGAAATACCAACAGGCAGCGTACATCCTCTACGACCAACTAACGGCCTGAAATGTCGATTGAAGGGTCTCATGAGAGCGGAAGTGAGTGTAATACCTCTAAATATAACATTTCGCATAATGTTCGACTCTGGGCAATTTATATGGCCAAGGATGGATGTTTCGATTAAATCAGAGTTTGCAAAAAAAAAATGCTAAAAATACCGGAAGTAGAATGTTGCAGAATGGTGACTCAGCCCCACTTCCTCCCAACTGACTTACTGACTGGAACTGTACGGAACAGTTAAGCGTTCAAACTTAAACAGGAACCAAACCCTCTAGTTTGAACCATCCCTGACACACCCTTCTACGTGAGCAACCGTACCATCCACCCAGACCTGCGAATCCCATCTGTTTCTGACCTTGCCCAATCCCGCTAACTCCCAACTTTACCTAAACCACAATCCCTTAATCAGCCACTTGTCCCGCACTAACCTCCTCATCAAATCCTGCTTGCAGACTGAGGCGCCGATGGCCTCGCGATCACCTGGTCCCTAAGATAAACAAGACCAGCCTTCGTATTCAATTCATTCGGTATTTTACTTTAACCGGCTTATGATGGTCATCGTTGGATGGCCTTCTTTCAAGTTCTGCCAGTAATTTTATTTTACTTATTTATTTATTTAGCATTTTATCTTGTTTTTACTTTACTTTTTACTTTATTTTATTTTAGTTTCTATTTCAGGATACAGTTAACAGGATACAGTGTTACATACATGCTACAGGAATGTGAGCAACCTGGTGGTCAACTACAAAAAAATATAAATAAATAAATACACAATCTGATATTTTAATTCAAAACAATAATTATAAATATGATGAAGGTTAGATGGTGAATTATGAAGGGCGATTTAGCAGGCGCGGATGACATCCAGCTGTTACATTCTTTTGCAAAATTAGGCACATACTTGCTGATCCATTGGAAGTGGTTACAGAGGTAAGTAAATGTGAAGTAGTTTTCTTTGTAACAGAGACTGTAGACCTTTTCAGTTTTACATCGATAATTGGTGCTTCCTATACCAACTACCAATCCTCCGCAAATTAGCGGGCCACCTTTATCAAAGTTGTTTAAACATAATCCTTCCATTAACTGCAGGTTGCCGCAGAGAGTGCCAGGATTATTTCTCCTACAACCACACGCATCCAAATCATAGTAAATATCGTAAAGATTGAAGTGCAAAAGAGTATCATTATGGATATTCTTGCCGAAACCTAATCCCATACAAGAATAGACATCGTGATTATTATATGTGTAAGCATAATCATCCAGTTTAACAATCTCGGATTTATCCATCAGCACTTTATTCGACCGATGTAACATGATCAAGGCAATGTCGTTGGCCCCGGAAGGAGCATCGTATTCAGGATGTAACCATACACGTATGGAACCTACCTCGTTTATTGTTTCGGCGGTGTAATCATCAACGCCATATATGACCACTGCTTTTCTATCTCCAACCTCTCTTCCATCAAAACAGCTGGCCGCTGTCACTAACCAGTACTCATGTAGGAAAAACCCAGAGCACACCCTTCTTGTAGGATCTTCTTTAGAGGGAATGATGATTGCGGCCATGTAGAGTGCTTCGGTTATGCTCATATGAAGATCAGACGATAATCTTCTCTTGGCAACCTTCCCAACCAACTCTTGATTGGTCACATTTCCAGCTCTAGCATAGTGCGCTAACAGTAGAGCCACTAAAACTAGCCTAATTAAACCGTCCAAATACATATTTATATAATTATTGCCTAGAATTTGTAACGAGCTACAACACATAAATCTTCTGTTTTCTGTTATAGAGAACGCTATTAAAGTTTATTAAAGTCACTAAATTTCAACATATGCGCATACGTAATAATTTCATATGATCGATAAAAGTATCGGACCAAATGATTAATAACCGCATAATTCATAAATTTACTTAAAAAAGGTGTACTTAATTAAATTTACCTTAGACTTCACTAAAACGTTATTTGATTACAAATTTGTTTTCAAAGAATCGTTTTTGACAAAATCTCGAAAAACGGATAAATCGATTTAGTAAAGTGAAATTCTGGGTAATCGATATAATGACCAATCGATATGATCTATATATTTTCTCTGACTCTGGTTTTTGTGATGGACTAACATATTCTAAGTATAATTGGAAATCATTGAAGCCGTACTTAAAAACTGACAAATCCATTCTATAAAGCGGTAATTCCAATTGACCGATTTTAGGATGAACCAAAACTTTATTTAGGAACCGAAGAGAAGTATGGTGAACATTCTTTGATTTTGAGTAACACCGTATTATGCCCAAAGACCAACACGGGAAAATCGCTTTTTCGGTTTCAAGGGACCTCTAATCGAACACTTCCGGTGAAAATTTATTTAAACTCGATTTCGGTCGAACTTTTCAGCTTCCTGACATCAATCTAACACATTTCTCTGGAACTGAAAAACGGATATTCCCGGTGAAAAGGCTAATTCCTGACGATCGCAGTACTTCCTAGTATTCCTAATTGGAGAAAAGAGAATGAACCTAGCAACATCGTGTAAACTATTAAAATGGAAATACCAACAGGCAGCGTACATCTTCTACGACCAACTAACGGCCTGAAATGTCGATTGAAGGGTCTCATGAGAGCGGAAGTGAGTGTAATACCTCTAAATATAACATTTCGCATAATGTTCGACTCTGGGCAATTTATATGGCCAAGGATGGTTAAATGTTTCGATTAAATCAGAGTTTGCAAAAAAAAATTGCCCAAAGTACCGGAAGTAGAATGTTGCAGAATGGCGACTCAGCCCCACTTCCTCCCAACTGACTTACGGACTGGAACTGTATGGAACAGTTAAGCGTTCCAACTTAAACAGGATCCAAACCCTCTAGTTTGAACCATCCCTGACGCACACTTCTACGTGAGCAACTCTTTTTCTATAAAAGATAAAATTCTCAAATTTCCTTTAAAATAAAGGGCAAATCCTCCTTTATGACTGTAATTTTTTTTGCAAACACCCAGATCTAATAGATTTCGAGAAAAAAGTTGCAGAAAATGAGCAAAAACGGCTTTTTCAAAAAATGTTCTTGTTCTTCTTCTTGTTACCTTTTTTGTAAACAACGTAGCGCCTAAACGCGCGAACCGATTTTCATCAACGAGGTGTCATTCGATTCGGAATTTTATGTAGATGTGCCTTTTGTGGGTCTCGTCCCTGTATATGGGGAAGGAGTTAGCCCTCTTTATGTAAGGCCCCCTACAAAATTATCGCCACTAATTACTCTGTAAATCTTGGCCCGATTTTGATAAAATTTGGTAGGATGATAGGGCTAGGGCTTCCCTACGTAACATTAAAGCGGCGATCTGCTCTTACACTTGTTAAGGGGAAGTATAGCAATCTTTTCAAATTATCGATACGTGAACCGATTTTCATAAATGAAGTGTCATTCGAATCGAAATTTTGTACAGATTTGCACTTTAAAAGTCTCGACGCTGTGCCTCATAAGGAGTGGAGTTTGCCCCACCCAAGTAAAGCGCTTTTTAAAACTATTATTACCAATATTTTTATGACCCTTAGTCTGATTTTGATAAAATTTAGCACGAAGAAGCGGTTAAAGCTCCTCTATGTGGCTGTGAAGTGCCGTCATGCTCATACATCTACTAAGAGGAAGTACTGCAATCGTTAAAATTATCAATAAGTGAACCGATTTACGTACATCAATGAATTTTCGTTCGATTCAAAATCTTTGTCTCTTTGCCTTTTAGGGGGAAGTACTGTAATCTTAGTTTATTTTTCTTACTCCTCTTAAAAGGAAGTACTGAAATCGCAGTTTAATTTTGCTATTTCCCTACAAATACCTTCCTATTTTATTCAAAACGCTTTCTCAAAAAAATTGTTATTGAGGTTTGGGCACCACAACTTTAATCATTCTTTAAAAAGATCTCTCCAGTGGTAGTTATGGTTCCGACTTAACACCTTATCAAGTTATAATGATAAAATTGCTTATTCCAAATTTTAAAAAAATCTGTAAAGCAGATACACTAATACCTCACTTTGCGTCGTGGTTACGTTCCAAAAAAACACGATGCAAATTGAAACGACGCAAAGTGAATTAAGATTTTCTATAGTAAACCATGTAAAGATCGAAGATAGGTTCCAGGGTTACGGAAATACTACTTTTTAAAAAGAAAATTGAACAAAGTAAACATTTAAAAAGCAAAAATAATATAAAATTTTATTAGATATTTAAAATTAATTTAAGAAAAACAAAATTAAAATTAATCACTGTCTGATGAGTCCATAGTTGCTGTTGTCGTAAGTCGGCTTTCTTTCACAAAGAATTGGTCCAATTGGTTTGCTGAACAGCTTTTCTTTTTCAACGTAAAATAAATTTCCTTGTAGCAATTGATATTCGTAGACTACCGCCTGGGACACTTTAAAACTCCTTCCGCAGTCAGGATCGATTTTTAAAAAAATCTCCATAGCTTCGTCAATCAAACACATCGCTTTGGAAATTTGTTTGGAGGTTAAATTTTGCTCTTCGGAGATTTCTATTGAACGGTCACTGTCATCTTCTTCATTAGCAATAGTTCTTCATTAGAGAATTCTTGGTTGTGCGAGGTTAGCAATTCATTTATGTCAGTCTCCTCCAAAGCTTCAAAATTAGACTCTCTAGCTAAATTAGAAATTTCATGACGAACAGCTGGTGTACCATCAACTTCTGCAGCGCATTTTCGGTGAACACATTCAGGCCATATTGTGCGCCAAACACCATTCATGCAAGATGGTTTAACCTCCTCCCACGAATCGGAAATAATATCTATGGCTTTCATAATGTTGAACTTGTCCGTGTAGAGCCCGACTAAAATTAACAAAACAAAGTGAAAATAAAACTGCAAATTGCGTTGATTTCTAGTTAGAAAGGGAATCCCCGAGTTTTGATGGCATGGCGCAATTAGAAACAAAAGTGTTACCCATCTTTTAGAAAACAACGCAACTTCGAAAATCTAACGACGCAGAGTGAAAATTAGTACTAATTAAACAGCGACGCAACTTCGAAAAAACGCAAAACGAAACGACGCAAAGCGAGGTATTGGTGTATGTAAAACTTTGCAAAATAGACAAAAAGGAAAATCTATCCAAAAGGTACAAAAATCTCCTTAACAAAAACTTACAGTTTAAAATGTATATTATACATTTTATCACAATTATTACAAAAAATATTATGTATTTTAATATGGCCAGCATAAGGGTCTGTGACATCTAATAAATTCTAAACTATATTAATGAAAATGTAATGCAGTAAAATTACTTAATTGATATCAATTAAGCCTGAATGAAATGATGGGTACTTGCTGATTTGTGTACTTTTTGGCGTTTAATCAACCTTTATACTTAACATTTTAAACTGTATGTTTTTTTTAAGGAGATATATTATTAAATTTGTGGTTATAAAAAAATGAAAAAAGTCCTTTCAACTATATATTGTAACCGCGTAGGTTGGCAGATCTGTCAGGGACAGCTAGCGCCAGTAGCGGAACCCAACGAAATAATAATAACCTTCCTTATTTTTTCCTTATTAATCAGCTTTAGTTTTGTTATTTTATTATTAGTTTACCTTAGTTTATCTTTTGTTATGCAATAGTGCATGGTTTCTCTTTTAGTTTCACCAAGCATGTCTATCTAGCATTACTCTTCTGCTTGTATATATCAATTTCTTTGTTATTATCTATGCGATTGTAAGTATTTCTATGTATATATATATTTCTGTAAATATCCCTGTACAATAATTGTAAATAGACACTTTATTTAACGTGAGATAGGTAACTGCTTCGACCTCCCCTACTCACCTGAGCTCCCCAAGGAGAAGTATTACAGTTCAAAACAGTTTGGTCATAATAATAATGATAATATGCAAAGCTTATTGAGCTTTTGGCCAGAGATTCAAGCCTTTCTCGAGTTTTTATACAGAATATTATTACCAATTTTTACTTACTTTCTCTTACTATAATTTTAAAATGCTTTGCGACCTTGATTGCCGGGACCGTTAGCGGAGATGACCACAGGGATCTTCACAGACGTTAAATCGCACATTTCGCCTTCTGCTACTGCCGGAGAGTCCAGTACTTACCCCTCTTCGCTGTCATTTGTTGTCATTGTTGATATTCAGGACAATGACAGCAATACCAGGGAACATCACATACGTTAAATCGCACATTTCGCCTTCTGCTACTGCCGGAGAGTCTAGTACTTACCCCTCTTCGCTGTCATTTGTTGTCATTATTGGTATACACGTCAGTGACAGCAATAACAGCTCTCCGGATCCATTAGGAGTGTTAAGGCGTGTGCCGCCCTTTCTTGGCGGTGCCGTTTGACGGTTTTCCCTTTTTCCTGTTTCTGTCTCTTTCTCATTTTCCCTTTCTCGCACTACGCGTTATCTCGCGATAATCCTTTCCTTTCTTGTCGCCGCTAAATATTTTAATCTTTCTACTCTTTTGTAGGTCTGTTTATTTCTTTAGGGTTCCCACACTATCAAACCCTTCCCCTTCTCTATTCTCTCTAAACGGAGTTGTTATATCCGTTTGTAGTCAGCCGACGTCCGGCTCTGCTGTACTTCACATCTAGTTCGCGAACGCTGCATCCCCACATCATTGCGCACTGCTTCATCACGCGACTACTTCTTGTCTCTGCCAAGGAAACCTTATTGTGCATCTGAGAGTCAACGCAGCTACCAGTTCGTGAGTCTAAGCCTGGCCAGCTGTTCGCATCAAGTACCGCTTCTTATACTTCCGCTTCATCGTTGTCTACTTCCGTCACTCGAGTCTGCCTGTTGGTGTACTTCTTACCGCATCTCAGCCTGCTACGAGTCACTTCCGCTGATATATCTAGCACTTCGCTTCATCCGCATCTAGTGCATTGATTGTACTACTACCCCTTCCTCATCCGCATCTGGTGCACTATTACCCTCCACTCTTCCACTTACCCCACTTCCAATTCTGATACGCCTCTTTGGGCATAACCCAAATATTTCTTACGCTTCTAGGAGCTCAACTACACATTACACACACACACACATCTCTACACAATTGTTTACCTAAGCTCTTAATAGTTCCTATTCCCTTCTACCGCTTATTTAGAGATCTTTCACCGCCTGGCGGATGCTGTGTGCGCTCGCTTCCGGTCCTTCGTAGGTAAGTGTTTCCTTTCTACCGATTTTTTATTGTTACATATTTTCTTTGTATTACATGTAATAATCGATTGCAGTGCCTCCCTCGAGCACCTACCGCGATTTTAAATTGCGTTTACGTCACCTTCCCCTCGCCGTATCCTCCTTGTAAGCCTTACGCGCTCACAAGGAGTATGTGGATAGCCTAATTGTTCATGGATCCGTGATACCCCTGTGTGTATTCTCAACCAGTAACACAAATAATTTTTTTACTAACATCTCTTACTCTTCACAATGAACAAACCGCCTGGAGTGATAACTGATGTATGTGTCGATTCTGATAAAGTGTCAGGCATTTCTTGAAAATGACACTCTGCTATTTTATTTTTATAACATCTGTCATTCTATAAGATCATTTTGGGCGGGAAAATTTATTTTATGGGCATTCTTTGGGAGGGGCATTCTAATGTTTCCTTAAGTATATTTATTTTTATTTATTTAAATTTACAACTGGCTTAACCCATAGGGGCCCTTCAGTATATCAAAATAAATTTTGTTTCAAGTCAGGAATCAAGATTCTGAATAAATTATATACGTAATGTAGGCCTATCACTTCTTGAAGACAGTTTATCAGTTAAATTTAGTTTAATAGGACTTTAAGAAAGTCGACAACTTCCATGATAAGACTCCTCTCTCATAAGTACTTATAGTACAGTGAATTAGTAAGAATTGGAATCTATTAATAGTAAAACTCAAAATTTTCAAAAAAATTTATAAGTTATATCTTCTACAAGTTACAGTAAGAATAAGTCGAGCGAGTGTTCACATCAGTTATATTTATGTCATTAAAAAAATTTTTTTCCAACAAATAGAACTGGGACAAGGAAAAACGCCATTTTGACAATTTCTTCTTTCTATTTATTTTCATTTTTGGTTTTTATTTTATATTAGAAATTGTATTTATATACATAAGTATATTTTATAATATACATATATATATAAAATGTACTCTGGATGAATTTATAGACGTGAGCAACCGTACCATCCACCCAGACCTGCGAATCTGTTTCTGTCCTTGCCCAATCCCGCTAACTCCAAACTTTACCTACACCATAATCCCTTAATCAGCCACTTGTCCCGCACAAACCTCCTCATCAAATCCTCCTCGCAGACTGAGGCGCCGATGGCCTCACGATCACCTAGTCGCTAAGATAAACAAGACCAGCCTTCGTATTCAATCCATTCGGTATTTTACATTAACCGGCTTATGATGGTCATCGTTGGATGGCCTTCTTTCAAGTCCTGCCAGTGATTTTATTTTATTTCCTTATTTATTTATCATTTTATCTTGTTTTTACTTTACTTTTTACTTTATTTTATTTTAGTTTCTATTTCAAGATACAGTAAACAGGATACAGTAAACATACATGCTACAGGAATGGGGGCAACCGGGTTGTCAACTCCAAAAAAATATAAATAAATAAAAACACAATCTGATACTTTAATTAAAAAAAATAATTATAAATATCTTGAAAAGTAGATGGTAAATTATGAGAGGCGATTTAGCAGGCGCGGATGACATCCAGCTGTAACATTGTTCTGGAAAATTACGCACAGAGATGCTGATCCAGACGGAATAGGCACAAAGAGGAGTAAAGCTGAAGTAGGTTTCCAGGGAGCACAAGGTATCATTGGTGCCACATTGATGCGTGGCGCTTCCTATACCATACACCATTCCTTTGCAAAGCAGCGGGCCTCCTTTATAGGTGAAACATGGTGTTTGCCAGGAAGACAGTTTGCCGCAGAGAAAGCTACCATTATTTTTTTTGCAACCACATCCTGACCATTTATAGTCAATATTGTAAATATTCATGTGCAAAACTGTATCATTACACTTATTATTGGCGAAACCTAATGCAATACACGTATTTTCATCTTTATGATGTGAATATCTGTACCAAAAATATCCAGGATCATAAAAATACTGAGTCCCATTGACAATCTTGGATTTATCCATCTGCACTTTATCCAACAGAGGTAACCTGATCAAAGCAATGTCGTGCGTCTTTGTAGGAGCATCGTATTTAGGATGTACAGATACATACGAGGAACCTACCTCGTTTACCGTTTCGGCGGTGTAATCATCAACGCCAAATATGACCACAGCTTTTCTATCTATAAACTCTATTCCATCAAAACAGCTGGCCGCTGTGACAACATGGACCTCAGATAAGAAAAACCCAGAGCACACCCTTCTTGTAGGATCTTCTTTAGAGGGAATGATGATTGCGGCCACGTAGAGTGCATTGGTTATCCTCCTCTGAAGACTAGACATTAATCCTCGTTTTGCAACCTTCCCAACCATCTCGTGATTGGACACATTACCAGCTCTAGCATAGTGCGCTAACAGTAGTGCCACTACAACTATCTTAATTAAACCGTCCAAGAACATCTTTATATAATTATTGCTTAGAATTTGTAACAAGCTACATCACATAAGTGTTCTGATTTCTTCTCAAGGGAACGCTATTTTATAAACATAATTTGGATAATTTGAAATATATTGGTTTATTAAACTCTATAAATTCAACATATGTAATAATACGTATAATTATCAGCATACCTAATAATTTCACATGTTCGATAAAAGTATCGGACCAAATGATTAATAATAATCAACCCTTATTCAAAAGTCCTACCGAACAGTTTTATTAATAATAATACTTTTTGATAATAATAATAATAATAATAATAATACCAAATACTAATTGGACACCGTAACACACGACAGCCTGAGACACGCTATTCAAAACCAACTATTCCCACATAAGAATGGCTATGTTTACCACCGTACGACGACAATTGGTAAGAATAATCATCCACTTTCACAATCTTAGTACTATCCATCTGCATTTTATTCGACCGACGTAACTCGATCAAGGCAATGTCGTTGGCCCTTGTAGGAGCATCGTATTCAGGATGTAACCATACATGTATGGAACCTACCTCGTTTACTGTTTCGACGGTGTAATCATCAACGCCAAATATGACCACAGCTTGTCTATCTCTAACCTTTCTTATGTAAAAACAGCTGGCCGCTGTGACTACATGGAACTCATGATACAGTAAACAGGATACAGTAAACATACATGCTACAGGAATGGGAGCAACCTGGTGGTCAACTCCAAAAAAAAATAATAAATAAAAACAATCTGATACTTTAATTAAAAACAATAATTATAAATATGATGAAGGATAGATGGTGAATTATGAAGGGCGATTTAGCAGGCGCGGATGACATCATGCTGTTACATTGACTTGGAAAATTAGGCACATACTTGCTGATCCATCGGAAATAGGGACAAAGATAAGTAAAGCTGAAGAAGGTTCGCAGGGAGCACAAGGTATCAATGGGGCCACATTGATGCGCGGCGCTTCCTATACCATATACCATCCCTTTGCAAATCAGCGGGCCTCCTTTATGGGTGTTTGCCAGTAAGACAGTTTGCCGCAGAGAAAGTTACGATTATTTTTTTTACAACCACATCCTGCCCATTTATAGCTAATATTGTAAATATTCAAGTGCAAAACTGTATCATTATGGATATTATTGGAAAAACCTAATGCAATACAAGTATTGTCATTTTTATAATGTGGATATTTGTACCAATAATATTCAGGATCATTATCAAAATCATCCCCATAGACAATCTTTTATTTATCCATCTGCACTTTATTCGAACGAGGTAACTGGATCAAAGCAATGTCATTGGCCTTTGGAGGACCAGAGTATTCAGGATGTAACCATACTTGTATGGAACCTACCTCGTTTACCGTTTCGGCGGTGTAATCATCAACGCCAAATATGACCACAGCTTTTCTATCTCTAACCTTTCTTCCGTCAAAACAGCTGGCCACTGTGACTACCCAGAACTCATGTAGGAAAAACCCAGAGCACACCCTTCTTGTAGGATCATCTTTAGAGGGAATGATGACTGCGGCCACGTAGAGTGCATTGGTTATTCTCTTCTGAAGACTAGGCGATAATTCTCGATTCTTTCCAACAATCTTCTGATTGGTCAGATTTCCAGCACTAGCATAGTGAGCTAACAGTAGTGCCACTACAACTATCTTAATTAAACCGTCCAAGAACATCTTTATATAATTATTGCCTAGAATTTGAAACAAGCTACATCACCTAATTGTTCTGATTTCTTCTCAAGGGAACGCCATTTTATAAACATAATTTGGATAATTTGAAATATTTTGGTTTATTAAACTCTATAAATTCAACATATGCGCAATCGTAATAATTTCATATGATAGATAAAAGTATCGGACCAAATGATTAATAAAAAAAATAATCAACCCTTATACAACTGTTCTACCGGACAGCTTTATTAATAATAATACTTTATTATTATTTTTAAACATAAAAACAATAAATAAATCAAGAAAATAAAACTTAAGTAAAGAAAAAACCAAACTGATGATAAAGACGAACAAGTACTAAAAGCCGTCTGCCAGAGTTTACCACGTTGATTCCAGAATAACAAAATATAATATCACTTGGAATAAAAGGAAATAAAATAAAAGTAGAAGATTAAGAAAAAGGAAAAATACTGAATGAATGAATAAAGGAAAATAGAAAAACAAAAGAAAATTTAAAAAAAGAATAAATAATACTAAGAAAGGTTTGAATCCATTGAAATCTTATTCTCCAGGCATGGCGGGCGTAAGAAATCATGACGCCTCATGAAAACTGGTCATTTATAGAATTTAAAATTTCCCCTAGTAGCCGGTGTTCCGACAGAAGAGAACACTCGCCCAAAAAGTGGTATAAGTCCTCTCGAACATTCGAGTTACATAGAGAGCATCTCTCGACATCTGGATCTCTCTGTAACCAAGGTGTGTAATTCAGGAAAAGTAACTCTGAAGAGAAGAAAACGGTCAGTAATCAATGCGCAATCTACAGCCTCCACACAGCGGGCGGTCTCGATTTGAGACACAAGCCCAGAGAGAGTGGCGTTCCAAGTAGGCAAACTTTCTAAGGATCCAGAAAAGTTCAAATTGTAAAGACGAAATAGGGAGTGTTTAAACCAGAATGCATTTCTTTTTATTATTTGAAGAGCGGTGATCTTAGGAAGACGAAAATCATCCATCGACAAGACTTTGAGGCAGTATTTAATATGCTAATTCTGTGTAAAAGACTGAATAGAGTCTAAAGCAGTCTCATTGATCAACATATAATTGGGAGTACAAGAAGGGCAGAGCAAACAACTTTTTAAGTAAAAAACGTTGAAACTTTTTCAAACAATCGAAGGATTGAAACCCGCCCGATTTGGCAACCGTAACACACGTCAGCCCGCGACACGCTATTCAAAACTTGAAGTTTAGCATCCAAAGGGACATTTGTATTGAGTATAAAGCTGGACCAAACCGTGTTTACGCCCAGTTTAGCTGTGGAAATCCGCTGTGTAAAAGCCAGCTAAGAGAGAGGCCCCAGTTGGGTTGGTGGCAGTATGTGTTTCCCTAGCCAGCGAGCGGCAGGTGGGAGTGAGACAGACGGAGTTAAGAGTGAGACAGACGGCGTTGGAGTGGGGCAGTCGCAGTTAAAGGGAGGCAGACACAGCTGGAGTCAGTTAATCTTGGAGAGACAGTTTTGGGAGACACAGTTTGACCGAGTCAGTGTTGCGTAGTGCTTCAGTGATAGCTAGTTGGGCAGGTAGTCAGTTAGTGAGTAAAGCTTTGTTAGTGCTTTTGAGACTAGCGCAATTCGGTGCAGTGCGGACCAGTGGTCAGTCGTGGAACAGTTTTGTGGCGTTACGTAGTGAGTAAGTAACAGTAAACTGTGGTGACTATTGTAAATGGTAAATGCAATGAATAGCGTTAGTTGCTTGTAAATGTTAATGTGAGTAACATTAATGTGTTAATAAATCAGGTTATTACTTACAAATTTAGCGAGTTTTATTATTTATTGAACCCACATAAATTAAATTAACTAGCGGCAGGAACTAGTTGTAGTTGTGAAGTTTTTAGTAAAAGGACAAAATCTATACAGTATATTAATCGATAAACTGATAGAAGTGTTCTCACAGACGGCAGAAGAACCTCAGGATGATTTAGCCTGCACTGGCTGATGGGTGCTGGAGAGACCGGAAGCTGTAGTATCAAAGTAGTTCTGCTGTAGAGTGTCAGTGCGAGGAGCATTTATGAACTGGGAGAAGTTCCCTCCTACCATTTAGCATTTAGGGTTGCAACCCCGTCATCATTCGCAAAACGGAAGCCCTCCATGAATGACCACGTAAATTTACAGCCTTCCACCCATAGAAAATTCGTTCGTAGCCTAACATTGATCTTGAATTTCACGAAGGTCTCAGGCAACATTTTAGTGTCCCGTGAGAATCCCGTATAGAGGTGTTTAGATTAACGGGACACAAAAAAGTTGCTAGAACATTTCTGTTTGCTAGAGCTGTATCTCAGTTCTGTCCAGACGAGAAAGTTAAAAAGAGCTAGACTAAGTAGCTAGAGTGCTCTAGATGTGACGCCTTGTGTCAAGTTGCGAGAGTAGTGTCAGATCTGCCAACATGGACATGGTCTCTCTACGCCCTGTACTGCTCTAGTGCAATTTACTTGTCCGCCTCTTTAATATGAAAACAGACCTCGTGTCAATTGCTCGTGCGGCTATTGCCATAGCTGTGCTTATTAAAAGAAAATGGGCACAGAGAGCAACCATACCATCCACAAAGACCTGTGAATCCCATCCGTTTGCCCTATCCCGCTAACTCCAAACTTTACCTACACCACAATCCCTTAATCAGCCACTTGTCCCGCACTAACCTCCCCGTCAAATCCTCTACGCAGACTGAGGCACCGATGGCCTCACACCTGGTCGCTGAGATAAACAAGACCAGACTTCGTATTCAATCCATTCGGTATTTTACTTTAACCGGCTTATGATGGTCATCGTTGGATGGCCTTCTTTCAAGTCCTGCCAGTGATTTTATTTTACTTATTTATCAATTTATCTTGTTTTTCCTTTACTATTTCCTTTATTTTTTGATTTATTAAAGAAAAAAGTACATACCACAAAAAGAAAAACTGAAAACATTTCTCGCTATGGATCAAATTCGTCAGCAGGGTTGCAAAAAAATAGAAATACAAATTAAAAATAAAATTTAATATTTAAAAATTAAAAATAAATCATAATTCAATTCTTTAACTATAGCATAGTTAGCATAGTTAACTATAGCATAGTTCTATAGGAGGGTGCATCTTTTAAATATTTACAAAATGCTTGCCAATATAAACCATTTAAATAACTGCAAAGTTCATTTTCATTGAGAGTAAATTTATTAAAATATCTTTTTTCGAAAATGTTTCAAAAATTGGACAGACTGCAATCTGGTGGGTTACATTTTCTATTTGATTAAAATTAAATAACGAGCACAACTGACACAACTCAAAAAGCAAAAGGCCTGTAATTTAAATAAAACAGTTCGTAAACGAGCTTTTAAAATCAACTTCACATCACTGAATGGCAAAAAAATCAAAATAATTACAGCTTATAATTTAGTTTAGGATACAGCCCATGAAAAACTACTTTTTCTGCAACCATGTAGGAATGTTCTCATTACTCAATTAAAATCAGCTGTGTAATGCCCAACTTTACCTCACTAGTGGGGAAAAATTCCCGTTAGTGTCACTTTCCTCACCAGTGAGCGAAAAAACTTTATTGTGCTTCCTTGATATATCTTATAAGAAGTTTTGTTATTAAATATTTTCTGTAAAACTTTAATAAGCTTATTTAAATATATTTTATTTAAATAATTAAAAAACGAATATTAAAAAATAAAATAAAAATTGAAAGGAATATAGAAATAAAAATAATATTTTAATAAATAATTAGATATTTTTAATTATAACTGTTCGGTCGTGGCCGAGGACCCTCGGCCAGTTCGGCTAACTTCCGACTCCCGCGGCTCAGTCTCGCGCCCGCGCGCGTACTAATGTACGCATCCGCCTTAATTTCCTGCTATCACTATCGCCAATTACTAAGTCTTATTTTTTATTCAATAATTTTCAGTATATTAAAATTTTAGTTTCCGTTTCTTATGCCAAATGCGTCACTACCTATCGCTTCTATATCCTTTATTTGTTTTTTCTATTCTAAGCCCTTTGCCCCACTACTTCCTTTGAACCATGTGGTCACCTTTCCAGTCTGTGCAGTTCCCTGCTAGTCCTTGTTTAAGACGCTTCTCTGCTCAAGCTTTTAGCAACTTAACGCCTCTCAACCCGCTACGCTTCACTACCGCTGACATCTAGCAGCCCGCATATTCCACCGCATCTATCGCATTTATTGCACTTTTCCCCTTCATTCTTCCGCTTACCTCATTCCCACTTCCGATACGTTCCTCAGAGCTCAACACACTCACACACTTACCTAAACATACATACACGCTTCCGCACCCCAGCTTCCTTTCCTCTCATCGCTTCTCCGGCCGCTTATCAACATACCTCACGCACATCGCTCCTTGCAAAGGGTAAGTACCTTCCCCTTTTTCTTCTACTTCCTTTTATTTTTATTTTTTCTATTCTTATTTGTTTACTATTATTTCGTGCAGCGCCCACTTGGGCATTTGGGTGTAGGCGTACTCGCGCGCCTACAATAACAGTTAAAAAGGTTATAGTGTTACCTTATAGAAATTTAAAATGGATTCTAGTTATTCCTGTTTAGTTTTTTTTTTTAGTTAATAACCCTAATGGTTGCAGAAAAAATATAATATTTAACTCGAGTGTAAAGTATTTTCCTCACACTCGGCAATTTGCACTTGCACTCGCCTCGTTTCGCCCGCTCGTGCGTGCAAACCCTGCCTCGTGTGAGGAAAAGAACTACTTTACACACTTGTTAAATAAATAACTATTTCTTGCGTTTTCTATTGCCTTTTGTTTTTACATCTGCCTCAATGCTATTCAACAACTCAGAAGCCGTTATTCCCGTTATCTGTTACATTAATTTGATAATGATAACATAATTTCCTCCATGCATCAAACCAATTTATTTTCTTATTTATAATTTCTTTAACAATTATTTGTGGCAGTCTAAATTCTGGCAGTTTTAAAATATATATTTTTTTTAAATTAATAAATAAAAACACAAGCTGATACTTTAATTAAAAACAATAATTATAAATATGATGAAGGTTAGATGGTGAATTATGAGGGGCGATTTAGCAGGCGCGGACGACAGCAAGCTGTTACATTGTTTGTTACATTCTTTTGCAAAATTAAACACATAATCGCTAATCCATTTGAAATAGGCACAAAGGTAAGTAAATCTGAAGTAGGTTTGCCGGGCACACAAGGTATGGTGCTCCGTTGTGTCACATTCATACGCGATGCTTGCTATACCAACCACCAATCCTCTGCAAATCAGCGGGCCACCTTTATAAATGAAACATGGTTGTTTCGAGGTCTGCAGTCTGCCACAGAGAGAGCCAGGATTATTTTCCTCACAACCACATCCATAGGAATCATAGTTAATCTCGTAAAGATTGTGGTGCAAAACTGTATCATTATCGAGATTCTTGCCGAAACCCAATCCCATACAAGAATGGAATTCGTGGCCATTATATTTGTAAGCAAAAATATCCAGTTTCACAATTTGGGATTTATCTATCTTCACTTTATTCCACCGACGTAACTCGATCAAAGCAATGTCGTTGGCCTGTGTAATAGCATCGTATTCAGGATGTAACCATACATCTAAGGAACGTAACTCATTTACCGTTTCGGCGGTGTAATCATCAACGCCAAATATGACCAGAGCTTTTCTATCTCCAAAATGTCTACCGTCAAAACAGCTGGCCGCTGTGGCTACCCAGTACTCATGTAGGAAAAACCCAGAGCACACGCTTCTTGTAGGATCTTCTTTAGAGGGAATGATGACTGCGGCCACGTAGAGTTCTTTGGTTCTCTTCTGAAGTTCAGAGTCTAACCCTCGTTTTGCAACCTTTCCAAACATCTCCTGATTGGTCAGATTTCCAGCTCTAGCATAGTGCGCTAACAGTAGTACTACTACAACTATCTTAATTAAACCGTCCAAGAACATCTTTATATAATTATTGCCTAGAATTTGTAACAAGCTACATCACATAAGTGTTCTGATTTCTTCCTAAGGGAACGCTAATTTATAAACATAATTTGGATAATTTGAAATATTTTGGTTTATTAAAGTCTCTAAATTTCAACATATGCGCATTCGTAATAATTACACATGATCGATAAAAATAACGGACCAAATGATTAATAAAAGTATATTTCATAAATTTACTTAAAAAAGGTGTACTTAATTAAATTTACCATAGACTTCACTAAAACGTTATTTGATTACAAGTTCACTTTCGAGGAATCGTTTTTGCAAAATCTCGAAAAACGGAAAAATCGATTTAAAAAAGTTAACTTCTGGTTAATTAATATGGACCAATCGATATGATCGATATATTTTCTCTGACTCTGGTTTTTGAGATAGACAAATATAATGCAAGTATAATTGGGAACCGCACTTAAATACTGACAAATCCAGTCCGTAAAGCGGGAATTCCAATTGACCGATTTCGGGACGGACAAAAACCTTATTTTGGAGCCTAAGAGAAATATGGTGAACATTCTTTGATTTTGAGTTACACCGTATTATACCCAAAGACCAACATGGGAAAATCGATTTTTTGGTTTCAAAGGACCACTAATCGAACACTTCCGGTGAAAATTTATATTATACTCGATTTTGGACGAACTCTTCACCTTTCTGTGATTAATCTAAAACATTTATCTCGAACTGAAAAACGGACATTTCCTGTGAAAAGTCTAATTCCTGACGATCACAGTAAACAGGATACGGAAACAGGATACAGTAAAAATGCATGCTACAGGAATGGGAGCAACCTGGTGGTCAATTCCAAAAAATAAAAATAAATAAAAACACAATCTGATACTTTAATTAAAAACAATAATTATAAATATGATGAAGGTTAGATGGTGAATTATGAAGGGCGATTTAGCAGGCGCGGATGACATCCAGCTGTTACATTCTTCTGCAAAATTAGGCACATACTTGCTGATCCATCGGAAGTGAAAACAAAGGTAAGTAAATCTGAAGTAGGTTCGCCGGGCACACAAGGAATCGTATACCGTAGGGCCACATTGATATGAGGTGCTTGCTATACCAACCACCAATCCTCCGCAAATCAGCGGGCCACCTTTATAGGTTAAACATGGTTCTTGCAAGGTCTGCAGGATGCCGCAGAGAGAGCCAACATCATTATTCTTGCAACCACATGAATCCCGATCATAGTTAATCTCGTAAATATTGTAGTGCAAAACTGTATCATTATTGATATTCTTGGCAAAACCTAGTCCCATACAAGGATAGATATCGTGGCCACCATATGGATAAGCATAATCTTCCAGTTTGACAATCTTTGATTTATCCATCTGCACTTTATTCGACTGACGTAACTTGATCAAAGCAATGTCGTTGGCCTGTGTAATAGCATTGTATTCAGGATGTAACCATACATGTATGGAACCTACCTCGTTTACCGTTTCAACGGTGTAATCCTCAACGCCAAATATGACCACAGCGTCTCTATCTCTAACCTTTCTACCGTCAAAACAGCTGGCCGCTGTGGCTACCCAGTACTCATGTAGGAAAAACCCAGAGCACACGCTTCTTGTAGGATCTTCTTTAGAGGGAATGAGGATTGCGGCCACGTAAATTGCTTCGGCCATGCCCATACTAGGCGATAATTCTCGTTTTGCAACCTTTCCAGCTATCTCCTGATTGGTCAGATTTCCAGCTCCTGCATAGTGCGCTAACAGTAGTGCCACTACAACTATCTTAATTAAACCGTCCAAATACATCTTATATAATTATTGCCTAAAATTTGTAACAAGCTACATCACATAAGTGTTCTGATTTCTTCCTAAGGGAACGCTAATTTATAAACATAATTTGGATAATTTGAAATATTTTGGTTTATTAAAGTCTCTAAATTTCAACATATGCGCATTCGTAATAATTACACATGATCGATAAAAATAACGGACCAAATGATTAATAAAAGTATATTTCATAAATTTACTTAAAAAAGGTGTACTTAATTAAATTTACCTTAGACTTCACTAAAACGTTATTTGATTACAAGTTCACTTTCGAGGAATCGTTTTTGCAAAATCTCGAAAAACGGAAAAATCGATTTAAAAAAGTTAACTTCTGGTTAATTAATATGGACCAATCGATATGATCGATATATTTTCTCTGACTCTGGTTTTTGAGATAGACAAATATAATGCAAGTATAATTGGGAACCGCACTTAAATACTGACAAATCCAGTCCGTAAAGCGGGAATTCCAATTGACCGATTTCGGGACGGACAAAAACCTTATTTTGGAGCCTAAGAGAAATATGGTGAACATTCTTTGATTTTGAGTTACACCGTATTATACCCAAAGACCAACATGGGAAAATCGATTTTTTGGTTTCAAAGGACCACTAATCGAACACTTCCGGTGAAAATTTATATTATACTCGATTTTGGACGAACTCTTCACCTTTCTGTGATTAATCTAAAACATTTATCTCGAACTGAAAAACGGACATTTCCTGTGAAAAGTCTAATTCCTGACGATCACAGTAAACAGGATACGGAAACAGGATACAGTAAAAATGCATGCTACAGGAATGGGAGCAACCTGGTGGTCAATTCCAAAAAATAAAAATAAATAAATAAAAACACAATCTGATACTTTAATTAAAAACAATAATTATAAATATGATGAAGGATAGATGGTGAATTATGAAGGGCGATTCAGCAGGCGCGGATGACAGCCAGCTGTTACATTCATCTGCAAAATTAGGCACATACTTGCTGATCCATCGGAAGTGAAAACAAAGGTAAGTAAATCTGAAGTAGGTTCGCCGGGCACACAAGGAATCGTATACCGTAGGGCCACATTGATATGAGGTGCTTGCTATACCAACCACCAATCAGCGGGCCACCTTTATAGGTTAAACATGGTTCTTGCAAGGTCTGCAGGATGCCGCAGAGAGAGCCAACATCATTATTCTTGCAACCACATGAATCCCGATCATAGTTAATCTCGTAAATATTGTAGTGCAAAACTGTATCATTATTGATATTCTTGGCAAAACCTAGTCCCATACAAGGATAGATATCGTGGCCACCATATGGATAAGCATAATCTTCCAGTTTGACAATCTTTGATTTATCCATCTGCACTTTATTCGACTGACGTAACTTGATCAAAGCAATGTCGTTGGCCTGTGTAATAGCATTGTATTCAGGATGTAACCATACATGTATGGAACCTACCTCGTTTACCGTTTCAACGGTGTAATCCTCAACGCCAAATATGACCACAGCGTCTCTATCTCTAACCTTTCTACCGTCAAAACAGCTGGCCGCTGTGGCTACCCAGTACTCATGTAGGAAAAACCCAGAGCACACGCTTCTTGTAGGATCTTCTTTAGAGGGAATGAGGATTGCGGCCACGTAAATTGCTTCGGCCATGCCCATACTAGGCGATAATTCTCGTTTTGCAACCTTTCCAGCTATCTCCTGATTGGTCAGATTTCCAGCTCTAGCATAGTGAGCTAACAGTAGTGCCACTACAACTATCTTAATTAAACCGTCCAAGAACATCTTTATATAATTATTGCTTAGAATTTGTAACAAGCTACATCACATAAGTGTTCTGATTTCTTCTTAAGGACACGCTATTTTATAAACATAATTTGGATAATTTGAAATATTTTGGTTTATTAAACTCTATAAAGTCAACATATGCGCAATCGTAATAATTTCATATGATCGATAAAAGTATCGGACCAAATGATTAATAAAAATAATAATCAACCCTTGTACAACTGCTCTACCGGACAGCTTTATTAATAATAATACTTTATTATTTTTAAAAAATATACAAACAATAAATAATCAATGAGAAAACCAAACTGATGAAGATGAACAAGTACTAAAAACCGTCTGCCAGAGTTTACTACGTTGATTACAGAATAACAAAATATAATATCACTTGGAATAAAAGGAAATAAATTAAAAATAGAAGATTAAGAAAAAGTAAAAATACTGAATGAATGAATAAAGCAAAATAAAAAAACAAAACAAAATTATAAAAAGAATAAAAAATACTAAGAAAGGTTTGAATCCATTGAAATCTTATTCTCCAGGCATGGCGGGCGTAAGAAATCATGACGCGGCATGAAAACTTGTCATATAAAGAATTTTAAATTTCCCCTCTACTAAGGAAACCTTTGCCAAAATACAGTAGCCTGAGTTCCGACAGAAGAGAACACTCGCCCAAAAAGTGGTATAAGTCCTCTCGAACATTCGAGTTACATAGAGAGCATCTCTCGACATCTGGATCTCTTTGTAACCAAGGTCTGTAATTCAGGAAGCCCCATTTATTACTTCATCTATTCTAGATTCGCCCTTCACACCTGAAAAACTATTCTTACTGACCTAAAGTCTAATAGGGCTCCTGGACCTGATTGTATTATTTACGAATTTTATAAGTTCTCCCCTTCCTGCTTTATTGACAGACTGCTGGCTTTTCCCAATTATATTTTTGACTTAGGCCTACTGCCTGATTCATTTGGCCATTCTATTATATTTCCGCTTTTCAAGAACGGCAACATTAATGAGTTGAATAATTATAGGGGCATCTCTTGTTTGGATACTTTAGCCAACATTTTCATAGACCTACTTCATTCTAGGCTAGGAAAATTCGTTAAAATTAATAACTTGTCATGTGAATTCCAAGCCGGGTTTAGACGCGGTTACTCCGCGGTTGATAATATTTTTATTTTCATTAATTTAATTAACCTTAAGCTATTAAATAAAGGCCTCATGCTTCATGATTCTCCCCACATTTCCCACATCTTACATTCCCTTTACATTGGTCTTTAAAGTGACCAAATCGTAAACACTGTTTACATTGTATAACATTTTGAACGTAATTGTGCACTTCGCATCTTACGTAATGTATATACACGTATTGTGGTAACTGCTGTCCCCTAACCGAGAACAAAACCGACCGAGTGGGAACGAATTTTGTTTCTTTCGTATCCCTGTCTATCACTTTTCGCTTTAATCTTCTGATTTCTATTAGCTGGTATTCAGCCCCTAATGGGCCCCTCATAACCTCCTTTATCTCCTCTTCTGTCAGATCCGTGTCTACATCCCTAATTACTCCCCTTCTCTGCAATAAATATCTGGGTATGTATACTCGGAACCCCTTTTCCTTTAGAATTGCGGAACTCACTAATCTGCTGGCCGCTACCCCATTGTTCATCTCAACTCTCATTCTATTTACGCCGAGCTTTTTAATTCCGTCGATACTTTTGGCAATGTCTATGTGTTTTTCGTATAATAGTTTCCCAACTGACATTGGGTGCACCCTCGAAAGCCCCTTTTTGTCCTTGCTAGTGCTTTCCACTATAACATAAAAGGGTCCTAAATCCGTACTTTGATATGCCATATTTGTGTATCCATTTGTACTTTTGTTCGCCTTGGTGTAAATTTGTTCATCACTTACCTTGTTTGCTTCTTGGTTGGTGCTTACCTCAGTCAGTTCCATAGCTACCTTCACATCCGGTTGGCGCAACATGCTTCTAGTGGTAGGGACCGATCCACTCTCCGTCCCTTTACGCTTTCCAGCCACGTTCACCACCTTCTTAGCTGACTTAGTAGGCATATTTGAGATTTTTATTAATATTTTTGAATTTTCAAAAAACGCTTTGTTATAGTTGCTAGTGTTTCCACAGTAACTGGCCAAAGACTTTATTGTTTCTTTGTTGATTTTAAGTCAGCTTTAAACCGAATAAATCACAATTCATTATTTTTAAAATTATTTAAGAAACGTACAGCAACGGAAGGCACATCTACCTTTAATAACTCCTTGTAGAATTTCACGATGGTCTCAGACAACACATCAGCGGAAGTTCTCTTAATACCTTTAATTATCAACCCTTATACAACTGTCCTACCGGACAGTTTTAATTAAATTATTTCGCCTCTCTGAGATTTCTAATTCCTCTAGACGTGCTTCAACTTTTATCTTCAACGTTTTTAAAGATGATAGCTCAGATTTCAGTTGCCAATTCTCCTCCCTCAGTAAACTAATTTCATTCGCCAGCAAATCAATATCAGTTTTTCTACGGATTGGCCAGTCTATCCTCTAATAAACCTTCACCACCTCCTTAATAGTGTCTTTTATTAGAGAGAGATATTCAAGGGAGGAAATTTTGGCCATGGTTATTGTTAAGGGCTTGTGGCCGCCCTGGCTTGGCGGTACCGTTTGACGGTTTTCCCTCTCACCTTTTTCCTGTTTCTGTCTCTTTCTCATTTTCCCTTTCTCGCACTACGCGTTATTTCGCGATAATCCTTTCCTTTCTTGTCGCCGCTAAATATTTTAATCTTTCTACTCTTTTGTGGTTATGTTTATTTCTTTATGTTTCCCACACTATACAACCCTTCCCCTTCACTATTCTCTCTAAGCGGAGTTGTCATATCCTTTCATAGTCAACCGATGTCCGGCCCTGCTCTGCTTCACTTCTAATACTTATCTGCTGCATATACAGCTTCCATAGTAGTCGACGTCCGGGTCTGCTATACATCGCATCTAGTTCACGAACGCTGCATCCCCGCATCATAGCGCACTAAATTTCAACATATGCGCATTCGTATAATTTTCACATGATCGATAAAAGTATCGGACCAAATGATTAATAAAAGCATATTTCATAAATTTACTTAAAAAAGGTGTACTTAATTAAATTTACCTTAGACGTCACTAATACACTTATGAACCTAGTAACATCGTGCAAACTATTAATAGGAAAATACCAACAGATAGTGTACATCTTCTACGACAAACTAACGGCTCATCAAATCCTTCTCGCAGACTGAGGCGCCGATGGCCTCACGATCACCTAGTCGCTAAGATAAACAAGACCAGCCTTCGTATTCAATTCATTCGGTATTTTACATTAACCGGCTTAGGATGGTCATCGTTGGATACCTTCTTTCAAGTCCTGCCAGTAATTTTATTTTCCTTATTTATTTATTTATTATTTTATCTTGTTTTTGCTTTATTTTTTACTTTATTTTATTTTAGTTTCTATTTCAGGATACAGTAAACAGGATACAGTGAACATGCATGCTACACGAATGGGAGCAACCTGGTGGTCAACTCCAAAAAAAATAAATAATTAAAAACACAATCTGATACTTTAATTAAAAACAATAATTACAAATATGATGAAGGATAGATGGTGAATTATGAAGGGCGATTTAGCAGGCGCGGATGACAGCCAGCTGTTACATTCTTTTGCAAAATTAGGCACATACTTGCTGATCCATCGGAAGTGGTTACAAAGGTAAGTAAATCTGAAGTAGGTTCGCCGGGCACACAAGGAATCGTACTCTGTTGTGCCACATTGATATGCGGTGCTTGCTATACCAACTACTGATCCTTCGCAAATCAGCGGGCCACCTATATAGGTGAAACATGGTTCTTGCAAGGTCTGCAGGATGCCGCAGAGAGTGCCAATCTCATTTGTCTTACAACCACATGCATTTGAATCATAGCTAATCTCGTAAAGATTGAAGTGCAAAACAGTATCATTATGGATATTCATGCCGAAACCTAATCCCATACAAGCATAGATATCGTGGCCATCATATGTGTAAGCATAATCATGCAGTTTGGCAATCTTCGAATTATCCACCTGCACTTTATCCGACCGACGTAACTTGATCAAAGCAATGTCGTTGGCCTTTGAAGGACCAGAGTATTCAGGATGTAACCATACATGTATGGAACCTACCTCGTTTACCGTTTCGGCGTTGTAATCATCAACGCCAAATATGACCACAGCTTGTCTATCCCTAACCTTTCTTCCGTCAAAACAGCTGGCCGCTGTGGCTACCCAGAACTCATGTAGGAAAAACCCAGAGCACACGCTTCTTGTAGGATCTTCTTTAGAGGGAATGATGACTGCGGCCACGTAGAGTGCTTCGGTTATGCTCATATGAAGATCAGACGATAATCCTCGTTTTGCAACCTTCGCAACCATCTCGTGATTGGTCACAGTATCAGCTCTAGCATAGTGCGCTAACAGTAGTGCCACTACAACTATCTTAATTAAACCGTCCAAGAACATCTTTATATAATTATTGCTTAGAATTTGTAACAAGCTACATCACATAAGTGTTCTGATTTCTTCTTAATGGAACGCTATTTTATAAACATAATTTGGATAATTTGAAATATTCTGGTTTATTAAACTCTCTAAATTTCAACATATGCGCAATCGTAATAATTTCACATGATCGATAAAAATATCGGACCAAATGATTAATAAAAGCATATTTCATAAATTTACTTGATAAAGGTGTACTTAATTAAATTTACCTTAGACTCCACTAAAACGTTATTTGTTTACAAGTTTGCTTTCGAGGAATCGTTTTTGACCAAATCTCGAAAAACGGAAAAATAGATTTAGAGAAGTTTTTTTTTTGCACCTGTTGAGCCTTAGCCACTTATTATTCCATAAATATGGATAATCCGTTGCTAAATATTTCTTCTTCTCCAAAAGATAGTGGCTCCCGATTTTAAGATAGTGCAGGAAGACTTCCTACAGGACCAAAAGTTGCTACACCCCTCGCACTCAATCGTACCATATATTATTATCGTACACTATTACTAAACAGCCACTGCAATAAATACTTTCATTCAAATAAATACAGTCATACCGGTGATAAATAAAATATGTATATGCAATTTATATAGGGTGATCCATTTAAAACGCACCAATCGCTAATAATTTTTTAGGAAAGCGGAATTTCGAAAAAATCCACCAAGTAAACTATACGAGTACCTTTTTTCTTATTTCCAAGGACTTAAAAAATACCATGAAATACCACAAAGGAGCTATTCCTTAGAACTATTTCAATGACATATTCAAAGTGTTTCTTTCATTTTTTATTGTACTTATGTTTGTATATATTTATATTAATTTATGCTGTACCCAACTGTTTTTGAGACAGGACGTGAGTCCTATAAATAAAATAAATAAAAAATACAAACTTAAACAGGAACCAAACCCTCTAGTTTGAACCATCCCTGACGCACCCTTCTACGTGAGCAACCGTACCATCCACCCAGACCTGCGAATCTGTTTCTGTCCTTGCCCAATCCCGCTAACTCCAAACTTTACCTACACCATAATCCCTTAATCAGCCACTTGTCCCGCACTAACCTCCTCATCAAATCCTTCTCACAGACTGAGGCGCCGATGGCCTCGCGATCACCCAGTCGCTAAGATAAACAAGACCAGCCTTCGTATTCAATCCATTCGGTATTTTACTTTATCCGGCTTATGATGGTCATCGTTGGATGGCCTTTTTTCAAGTCCTGCCAGTGATTTTATTTTACTTATTTATTTATTATTATATCTTGCTTTTACTTCACTTTTTACTTTATTTTATTTTAGTTTCTATTTCAAGATACAGCAAAGAGGATACAGGAATGTGAGCAACCTGGTTGTCAACTCCCAAAAAAATATTTTTTTTTTTTTTTTTTTTTTTTTTTTTTTATGATTATTATTTGCAACTGTACAAAAATATACATTTAGCAAAAGTGCAAAAATACTAGTAACATTCGATTGTGCCACTGAGCTGGCTCAGTACCACAACCAGGATGACAGGATGAGAGAAACCAACCAGCGCTGGAACTCTCTAGGTACTTATTGGGGGTTTAGGAGGCAATGAGGTCACGTGGCCAGCGCCGTTTTAGACGACGTGGAGGATTGTCAGGATGGGACGATGTGGATAGTGATTGAGCCAGAGGATTTGGGTGATCAGAGAGTTTGCTGTGGAAATTTAGGAATCGGGTGTGGATTAACTCATTTACGTAGGGAATATTGAGATCATGATGGAGGGTGCGGTTGGAGACATAGAATGGTGCGTTAACGATTCGGCGGAGGACTTTAGACTGGAAAGATTGGATAGGTTGGATGTTAGATGGTTTGGCGGAGCCCCACAATTCTGCTCCATATGTCCATATTGGTCGTAATAGTGTTTTGTAAAGTGTAAGTTTGTTTTGTACGTTCATGGAGGATTTCGGTCCAAGGAGTCTCCTTAGTAGTCCGTAGCGTCTGTTCAGTTCTTGTCTTTTAAGTCTTGTGTGAGGATTCCAGGTTAGACGGCTATCTAGGTAGAGCCCCAGGTAACGAACCTGTGTGGAAGTCGGTAGGTCAGTATTGTTAATAGTTAGTGGAGGGCAGGTCTGTCTTCGTAATGTGAATGTCACCTGTATACATTTGGTAGTGTTAAGTTTAATTCTCCATGTTCGGCACCAAGCTTCTATGAGCTCAAGGTGTTCTTGGACAATGTTAGAGACTTGAAGAGGATCAGGGTGGGAAGATAGTATGGCGGTGTCATCAGCGTAGGTTGTGATTAGGGTTTGGGGATGGATAGGGATGTCAGCAGTATAGATGGTGTATAGGATTGGTCCAAGCATGCTGCCCTGTGGCACGCCAGCGTGTATTGCATGAAGATCAGAGACCTCTCCACCGCATCTCACTCTGAAACAGCGACCGGTAAGGTAGGATTGCAGGAGTTGGTAAAAAGGAGTGGGGAGGAATTTTTTAAGTTTAAATAGTAGTCCTGGGTGCCAAACTCTGTCAAAAGCCTGGGCCACGTCGAGGAAGACACCCAGGCAGTACTTCTTTTGTTCTAGAGCCGAGGAAATAGTGTCGACGACTCTGAATGACTGTTGGATAGTGGAGTGACGGGTGCGAAAACCAAACTGATGGGTAGGAATGATTTTTGGACTTCTAGGATGGGGATAAGTCTCTTAAGGAGTAATTTTTCCAAGACTTTGGATAGAGTAGGAAGAAGGCTAATAGGTCTATAAGAAGATATCTCGCTAGGAGGTTTATATGGTTTAGGGATAAGAGTTATTAAGGAATATTTCCATTGAGCCGGAAAGTGGGTTGTGCGTAGGATAGAATTGAAAATGGTTGTAAGGAAAATAATGGCCTTCCGTGGAAGTTGGCGAAGTATGACAGGAGTAATGAGATCATGTCAAGGGCTTTTTTTTCGAGGTAGATGGTCAATAAGGAATTTAACCTCGGAAGGATGAATTGGTTTGGAAGGAAGGTGGAGTGGAAGGGGAATGTCGAGATTTTGAAGGACATGACTCACATGGAGAGGATCAACTACATCAGGATGTGGAGTGAAGGTTTGCTGTAAATAGTTGGCAAACACATCAGCCCTTTCCTTATCGCCCCTGGCCCAGGAGCCACAAAAAAAAATATAAAGAAATAAAAACACAATCTGATGCTTTAATTGCAAACAATATAACAATATAAATATGATGAAGCATAGATGGTGAATTATGAAGAGCGATTTAGCAGGCGCGGAGGACATCAGTCTGGTACATAAAGCTTCAAATTTAGGAACATGTTTGCTGATCCATTGGAAATGGGGACAAAAAGGAGTAAAGCTGAAGTAGGTTCGCAGGGAGCACAAGGTATCAATGGTGCCACAAGTATGCGCGGCGCTTCCTAAACCATATATAATCCCTCTGCAAATCAGCGGGCCTCCTTTATAGGTGAAACATGGTGTTTGCTCGTAAGACAGTTTCCCGCAGAGAAAGCTACGATTATTTTGTTTACAAGCACATCCTGTCCGTTCATAGCCAATATCGTAAATATCCAAGTGCAAAACTGTATCACTATGTATATTATTGCCGAAACCTAATGCAATACACTTATTGTGATCTTCAAGATATGGATATGAGAACCAATATAGTGCAGGAACAAAATCAGAACGATTCCTATAGGCAATGTTGTATTCTTTCACGTGCACCTTATTCGACAGGCGTAACTTGATCAAAGCAATGTCATTGGCCTTTGCAGGACCAGGGTATTCAGGATGTAACAATACTTGTACGGAACTGGCCTGGTTTACGGTTTCGGCGGTGTAATCATAAACATCAAATATGACCACAGCTTTTCTATCTCTAACCTTTCTTCCGTCAAAACAGCTGGCCACTGTCACTACCCAGTACTCATGTACGAAAATCCCAGAGCACACCCTTCTTGTAGGATCTTCTTTAGAGGGAATGATGATTGCGGCCACGTAGAGCATGTCGGTTGTGCTCTTCAGAAGGCTAGGGATTAATCCTCCTCGTTTTGGAGCCTTCCCAGCCATCTTCTGATAGGTCAGATTTCCAGCTCCTGCATAGTGCGCTAAAAGTAGTGCCACTACAACTATCTTAATTAAACCGTCCAAATACATCTTATATAATTATTGCCTAAAATTTGTAACAAGCTACATCACATAAGTGTTCTGATTTCTTCTTAAGGGAACGCTAATTTATAAACATAATTTGGATAATTTGAAATATTTTGGTTTAATAAACTCTATAAATTTCAACATATGCGCAATCGTAATAACTTCATATGATCGATAAAAATATCGGACCAAATGATTAATATAATCATATTTCATAAATTTATTTAAAAAAGGTGTACTTAATTAAATTTACCTTAGACTTCACTAAAACGTTATTTGATTACACGTTTGCTTTTGAAGAATTGTTTTTGGCAAAATCTCGTTTTTTGACTCTGGTTTATGAGATGGACTAATATATTCCAAGTGTAATTGGAAATCATTGAAGCCGCACTTAAAAACTGACAAATCCAGTCTGTACAGCGGTAATTCCAATTGAGTGATTTTGGGATGGACCAAAACCTTATTTTGGAGCCTTTTTCAGTTTCAAGGGACCACTAATCGAACACTTCCGGTGAAAGTTTATGTTAAACTCGATTTCGGTCGAACTTTTCAACTTCCTGTGATCAATCAAAAACATTTCTCTGGAACTGAAAAACGGATGTTCCCGGTGAAAAGGCTAATACCTGACGATCGCAGTACTTCCTAGAATTCCCAATAGGAGAAGAGAGAATGAACCTAGCAACATCGTGTAAACTATTAAAATGGAAATACCAACAAGCAGTGTTGGACATCTTCTACGACAAAATAACGGCCTGATCTGTTCGCACAATAACTCGGGTTACCATTGTCGAAGGCCACCATTGTTGAGGTTCTAAAGGAAGAAGATTGTGCGCATTTCCGGCAATTCTCATTCACTTCCGCTACTCAACCTTACAACGGTTTTTTTTTTTTTTTTTTTTTATTACGCCGTCTAGACTGGTTCCAACCCTCTCCAAGAAAGCGCACAGCATTCTGGCACATCACAATAACATCATTTCCTCCACTATTAAAATTTTTATATTTATACAAACAGTTATGGTAGAGTTTATAAATCGTCTTTTTCTCCAACTACAATCTCAAGGTCAAACTCAAAAATTATTTAAATATCTTTTAACTAAAAAGTAGACAGTTTCTAATGCGTTGAGAAGATTACTCCCAAATGATCTTCAGAAGTGTCTAAAAAGAATTTTCTGAAAAAATTGATAAGAATCAATAATCTGGCTAAGAATGTAGATCAGAGGAAATCTGAGAGCTATTTCCGCCGCAATCTGAAGCGATGAAAAAGAGGAGAAGTGGAAGCCGGCAGTAAGGGATAATATTCCCTGGAGTAAACTTGACCCACTGCTAAAAGATTCTGGTTTAACTATCCAGACATAACAGGATGCTCTCCATCTTCCCGGTATCTATGATAAGAATCAATAATCTGGTAAGAATGTAGATCAGAGGAAATCTGAGAGCTATTTCCGCCGCAATCTGAAGCGATGAAAATGAGGAGAAGTGGAAGCCGGCAGTAAATGATAATATTCCCTGGAGTAAACTTGACCCACTGCTAAAAGATTCTGGGTTAAATATCCAGACATAACAGGATGCTCTCCATCTTCCCGGTATCTCCAGGGAAGTTCTATATAGAGTAAAAGAGTAACCAAGCTTTTCGGCGAAATTCTAACAAAAGAGATGAGCCGACAGTGAGTATAATCTCCATTTCAATCCAAGCATCCTTCCAAAAAACGACCTCTAATTGAAAGTTTGGGGGTTGTTCTATGGGAAGTTGTGGACACCTCTACAACGCTGGTAACCGCCCAGGTCACCTATGCTATTCCTACGGAACGAATTAACTCCCTGGCAACTCTTTCCCCAAAATTCCACCAGAGCATGCACGTTCCGCCCCAAGGATTAAGCGAAGCTGGAATAGGCAATGACTTAAATAATGTAAATGAAGGCCACACACACTTTGGAGCTAGCTAGTACAATCAGCAAACATTAGTCAAAACGTAAAATCATCATGCTTCACCGAGTCCCTGATACTCCTTCCATCTCCAAAGATCTACTTACCGATTAAAGAGTCTATTTTACAATGGCAGGATTATCTTTGTTACAGTTAGGCGCCACGGTAGCCGAGGGGTTAGAGGCGAGACCTGCGAAGCTAATACGTATTGTGGTACTGGGTTCGATTCCCGGTCTTTAGGCCTTGGATTTTATTTAATGGTTAATATGAGAAATTTACAGTAAAGTATGTTTGCTAGTCGCCTCCGTCCACGACACCTAATTGGTAGTTGGACGTTAAGCCCCGCCTGGAAAAATAGGTGATTACTTTTCTTTTTACTCTTTTTACAGTTACCAGTCTGACATAATCGATTTCTGAAGGCAATCAAAAAGGGAAAGGGGGATTATGTTTGGGAAGGGACCAGGGTTTGGGGAATTGAACTATGCGGATTGATTTTTTTTTTACCATATGGCTGCTATTTCGCCTAGTCTATTCCCAAATCTATAACAACGAAGAATGGAAGTGCCAATTAAGAGCATATATTCAAAGATATAAGGAGATGGTAAATTCGGGAACCCATAAAAATTACCCCTTCTGGTTGTAAGACAAAGTTAACGTTTCTAAAACTTCTTACGTAATCCAAACTTTGGCTGAAACCTGTTATGTAACCAGCTGATATTCAAGAAGAGATACAGCTAATCCTTATGTAATCAGCCACTGCGGCGTAACTAGGAAACATAAGAATTCTAATTTCTTAGAGCCAACACATTTGTTTGTCGATTTAATAAGGTTTAATAAAATATAAATAGGCCAAGGAATCTTAAAACTTCAATTTCTTACTAATGGCATACACACTAATGGCTTTATTTTTACACTGCTGGTAAAAAGTATCATAAAAGTATTCAATTATTCGTATTTTAATGGTATTAACGTTGATAAAATTGATTATCTGGAAGGGTGATCTCCTCACCCACAAATACACAGTACAAATAACATGAAAACATCCAGAACAAGTCAGTGACCCTGGCATGTTTGTACAGGTCATAGATCAACTAGGCTGTGGGTGCCCACACTTAACTTGATCGACCTCACTATGTAGATTAACTAGTTCTCTCACTCTCTCTCTCTCTCGCTCTCTCTCTCTCTCTCCACTTCTTCACCAACCTGCCGGTTCTTCATCCTTAAATACCCTCACTCTTGTCACTTTTTCCATCGTAACCTCCGTTCCACGTGGAACAAATGCTGTGTTGTTCACATTGGCTGAGCACGCAATGCCGCATAACACACCAAGTCAAGTGAATATTATGGTAGAACTTCATTACTAGGGGGTCATTCCACGGCAGAATGAAAATATAATAGGAAAAAGAAGGAAATAGTAATAGCCTTTTCCAAAAAGAAAAGATAAAAACTTGAAAACTAGTAGTTCATGCCATCCAGCGCGCTCCCTCCGATGTACTAGATAAGTCCTGTCCTATCTTGTCCTTCCCCAGATTCAGGTCTCTCACAAACCACCACCACCACCATCACCTAGGCCACTGAAGATCAAGCTTCTGCACGTAGCTTGATTACAAAAATACAAAACACAATCAACTCATAAGATCAGAAACCTGATATGCATAAAAGTTAAGGGTGATTTACATTTTAAAGAGGGACCAGAGATAATTTAAGAGATTAGAAAATTAGTCTCTGTACAGAGATACTGGGGATTACGTCTCGGGTAGCGCAGTGCTCTCCCATTGGCTAACACGATCCAATATCACACATTTATGTTAGGTTGATCTTGGGAAGCAAAAAGCAGAGGCGCCACTATAGCCGAGCGGTTATAGGCTAGACCCGCAAAGCTAAGATGTATTGCGGTACTAGGCTATATTCCCAGTCTATAACCTTAATGGTAAATATGAGAAATTTATAGTAAAGTATGTTTGCTAGTCGCCACGCTAGCCGAGCGGTTAGAGACTAGACCCGCAAAGCTAAGGTGTATTGCGGTACTAGGCTATATTCCCAGTCCTATACCTTTAATGGTTAATATGAGCAATTTATAGTAAAGTATGTTTGCTAGTCGCCTCCGTCCACGACACCTAATTGGTAGTTGGACGTACTAAAGCCCGCCTGAAAAAATAGCCATTACTTTACTTATGTTAGGTTGCGATTTACAGTTTGGTAAATTCAAGGTAATTAATTATTTTTAAGAAATTCTGTTGCATTTATCTAAAAATTATTATAATTTTTCCAATTTCGTGGTTACAAATTTTGTAGACGACGGTTTGGATGTTAAGATTTATTTTGGTCCATGCTAGTTGGAAGGTGGAAATTGTTGTAGTAGAGGTAACACCACTATCTACTTAGACAGCGTCGATATGTCGGCGAAGGAAATGGGTAGAATGTCAAAATAAAAGAGATGGAATAGAGAAAGAGTGTTTGGATGAAAGGAAAAGTTCCCCAGATAATCCTCTGGTAGGAACGTGTTGGCTGTGGCATGTTCTACCAGGACAAGGGGAGAAATCTGGTGAACAGAAGTGTGTCGCTATGGTAACCTTGCAGCTTCACTGATACTCTGGTTTTATCTGTAAAGCGCGGGAAAACTCTTTCAACTTTGACTGTGCGCTGTCAGGGTTCCAGATTCCGTTTTTCTTTATCTCTCGTGGACGAGACTGATTTTTCTAATTTTCAGTTTTCTTCGAATTGGACAATCGCTAGCAGTAAAATGGCACCTTCGGTTGGTTGGTTTTATCCAACAGCTTATTGCCAGATCTTATGATAGTACCTAAACTAGATCTCAAAGCTGAACTAATTTTCTGTTTTCTGGAGAATTAATGCAAATATCAATCATGCCAAACTAGGTAAAGTTTGAAAACTGGTGAATTCTAGACATTACGTCATTACTTAAATTGCCTTTAGTTACTTCCTGTTACTCGCTCATGAGATCGTACAGATCTGTTTTCGCCGGAAATAACAGTTTTTCTAGTCGCCTGAGTTGATTTTACAAATCGCTCTCTGTGGGTGTGATTACAAAATTTGGACCTTGAGATCTGTAATCACAGAGAAAGTCGTGTGAGTGTTCAAACAGGAAGAAGCACCTCTCTCTCTCTCATACATTGATGACATCAAAACATAATAACCCTGATAAAATTGATGGCGTAATGAATTCTGGAAGAAGGAGCTCCTTGAAGAAAAAAAAAAACAAGATGGGCAATAATACCAAAGCGATATTAAGAGAAGGCCATCTTAGGTGCTGTTCCCATGGTGAAGGGCGCTCATCCTCCACTTCTCCTTCTGGAGACAAAAAAGCCACTTTTCACTTAAGTGCCCCACAAGAAGGCTCTTGTACGCTCTTCAGCTGCTCCAAGTTCAAAAATTACTATTAACATTGAAATTTAGGAAGCGAACAACATCTAAGATCATTGGCGCTCGGGGATTTTTAAAGAAAAAGAAGAAAATAAATTTATTACCCTGGGACTATTGTCCCCATAGAATAAAAACATGTTACAATTGGAGGCCCTATTGGTTTGGCTATTATTTTAGATATTTATATACAAAAAATAAGTAAATATTTACAAGAATAATAATTAAAATTAAGGAAATTGATGAATTCATTTCTGAGGAAGCTGGGTAGAAAGGACATAATTAAACAGAAGGGATTTAAAGATGGAAAGGGTCGGAGCATGGCGGACAGATGATGGTAAGGAGTTCCAAAGAGAGGTAGCGCGAATTAGAGGCTAGACCCGCAAAGCTAAGATGTATAGCGGTACTAGGCTATATTCCTAGTCTATACCTTTAATGGTTAATATGAGAAATTTCGTAGTAAAGTATGTTTGCTAGTCGCCATGATAGTCGAGCGGTTAGAGGCTAGACCCGCAAAGCTAAGATGTATTGCGGTACTAGGCTATATTCCTAGTCTATACCTTTAATGGTTAATATGAGAAATTTCGTAGTAAAGTATGTTTGCTAGTCGCCATGATAGTCGAGCGGTTAGAGGCTAGACCCGCAAAGCTAAGATGTATAGCGGTACTAGGCTATATTCCTAGTCTATACCTTTAATGGTTAATATGAGAAATTTCGTAGTAAAGTATGTTTGCTAGTCGCCATGATAGTCGAGCGGTTAGAGGCTAGACCCGCAAAGCTAAGATGTATAGCGGTACTAGGCCATATTGCCAGTCTATACCTTTAATGGTTAATATGAGAAATTTCGTAGTAAAGTATGTTTGCTAGTCGCCACGGTAACCGAGCGGTTAGAGGCTAAAAAATTTGTCAAAGGATGAACTACGATGTGAGGGAATACAGAGATCAGAGGAACGAGATTTAGTATTGCGAGAATGGATCGAGGATTTAAATTTGAAAAGTTGGAGTTTTTACTGTAAAATTTTGTTTCCAAAAGAGTTTCTATCGTTACTGAATACTTTTCTAAAATAGAAAAGTCAGTTGTAAGCTTTTCGTAAACATCTCACTTTATAATACGCCCTTTATTTCAATTGCTCTGTATTTGAAGTTGATAAAATGAAAAACTCCATTTTCTCTAGGAAAATAAAAAATTTTTTAAAAAAAATTAATTTCTATTAAAAAGGGCTGAAGAAAAATGGAAGGCAAAAAAAATCAAATAAAAATATAGGGATAATGAAAAATAAATAGCAATTACGAAGAGATGATTGGGGTGTAGACAGAAGGGACGCCGAAGGGGTTGTGTAATAAGGAGATCCAGAAGGAGAAGAAGAAGAATCTGTATTTCGGAAGAAAAAAACATAGAGGGAGCACGAAGTAAAGGGGCTACCCGCCAATAATGGCCTCACGCACACTACTCAGCTGAATGTACGTATCCCCAAACAGTCTGTCCTGTAGCTACCATTCCCGGAATTATTACCATGGCTGTAGGGTTGTGTTTCTTTGCCCAAGACCTTCACTTCCGTTTCTTCTCTCTCCTAGAAAGTAAATACGAATAAAAAAAAAAACATGAAGTTTATTTACTCTGTTTGACTTGCACATTCTAATTGGATGCTGTCTGAAGGAACATCTTCATCTCCGCGCCAACATGATCATCCCGTCCACACCCCTCTTAGAGTGAAAAGGAACTCTGCTTGCATAACCATCAATCAAAGAAATGTCCAATCAGGCTAACTTCGTCTTCGCCTATTTCATAATTTTCTTTTTTTTCCCCACTTCTTCTTCAGTCTTCCGGTCTCCTAAATCTTTCTTTCCTGTTTCACAGGAGTGGAGATGTCTTCTTTCCTTAATGTTTTGTCGTAGTTGTTAAACATCTTTTGTTCCAGTGTTACTTATTTTGAGCTTTCCTCCTCTTGCGGAGCATTTCTCCGGAGGCCAAACATCTTGACTCCTTTAGGTTACCTCAGTGACTCTTTTGAGGCGCTGATAAAATTAGCAACTTGGACACTTAATGTATCTCCAGCCGCACAATATTCTTCCACATTCCAGGCTATCGTATAGATACTAATTAAGAGTAATGGCCAAAATCATCATTGAAGCTTTGATATGGAAAATTTCTGTTCCATAATTTGTGAACGGAAACTGTAATCCCTCCAAAAGGTGGGTTAAGGTTGATCGTTAGATTAATAGAAGCAAACAACAAGCCGGTCGTAGTGGCCATTCAGATTGAGATTCTAATAGGGCGGCCCTTAAGGCCTAAGGTCAATGCGACTCCTTTGGCTCCCCCAACTTTAGAGCTCGCCCTCCATACCCGTCCGTTTAATCAGACCCTTAATTCTGGGAGAGCGACTCCTAGGTAAAGCTAGCTCACAGGCCATGGTTTTTCCTCTCCAAGAAGTAACATCCTTAGCCCCAGACAAGCCCCTCACACTAACACAACACGTGCAGAGTGTCGTGTCCTCCTCCTCCTCTTCCTGACAGAACCTACAAAGGCTAGCCATCCGCCAAGTGCCTACACGATGAATGTGTTTGCTGAGCCTGCAGTGGCCTGGTTAATAGGCCTACAAATTAGGCATAGTGACATAGTGGCCATAGTCCTGAGGGATTAGTTCAGAGCTTTTTACAGACCACTAGAAACGATCAAAATATACCTTCAGCCGTTCCACATGACGACCGCGGTCATAATGGTTGTGGCGAAAACGTCACTAATGACGTCATTATTTTCGCTCACGCGAAGAACAACCTTAAGTTGCTGGGTCGAAATGGGCGTTCAGAAATTTGGCGTAATTTTTTAAAAGTAAGATGGCGACCGAAAAAATTATATCATGTAAATGAAAGTATTATCTCAAGCAAATAATTGAATGTGTTTCTCGAAAGTCTAAAAAAAAAATAATAAAATGAAAAATTACTCATCCCTTTACATACTAAATCACTGAATAGCGACCAATTACACTTTGATAGTTAATAATACGTGGCCTAAGTTTTCGCTTTTCATTATTGTGATTTTGTAAAATTGCATTCCACTCTTCATCGGAACAAGATGAATAACTTTCTAAAGCATTATTACGTTGCATTAATAAATATCCAATTGTTGCCACAAAAGACATTTTAATTTTGTTTAAACGTAAATTTTATAAATACTCCACTAAAATGTAATATAAAAAATTGAATTATATATATTTTTAATATAAGTCAACTTTACCAATAATTAATAAAGTTTATTGTAACTGCATATAAACGGGGTTAAAATTTAAAAATAATCTCTTCAAGCTTCTGACTTATTTTCGAGGTCGCCATATGTAATGTTTACATGAACAGTTGAAACGCCCCATAGTCCATTCCACTTGAGTTTTCGATTGTAACACTCGCAAGCAAGTGGAACGGGCAAAACCGCGGTCGTGAGCGTGGTCGTTGTAAACGCTTAGTGGAACGCACCCTAGGCGTCTTCAGGAGACATTTATCACTGGTCCTGCAAAACGTTGACAGGTCGTCGGCTGACTAGTTTCTTTGCATTGCTTTCCTTTATGACCTCCCATTAAAATGGGCCACTGGATATGGTTTGGAAAGTAATAACTTTTCCGATATTTCCTCAGAATTCTTCGTCCTTAGCTGTCCTGGAAAACCTTATGTGCTGCACCTCTGATGACTGAGAGCATTAATTGTTCTACTACCATTATCAGAATTCAGTTTCGAAGACACTTCTTGTCGAAGATGTATTTCTTCTATCCTGAATCAGATGATAAAACAGCTGTGTGGCGGTTAGCTCTGCTGATGGAAGCGAGACTGATAACAGAAGGGCTCCGCCACCTAAAAATCCCTTGCAAAAAACTTTCCCTTTTCCAGTACCGGAAGCGTGTAAAAGGTATTCTAAGATAAGATAAAACTTCTACATATTTTGACACGTACAGCCATTTAGGAGAGCAAATATAACGACCATGAATGTTTGCTTCCTAGATCAATATGTATTCAAGGAGGCTGTGTTAGAGGTGGGAACGCTAATGGTGTCCCTTGTTAGAATGTAACATCCAGATAAACCCAACTCTCCCTGTGTGGGTAATGTTATACTCATGGGTTGTTCGCTAGCCCGCTTATCCCCGGGTCTAGTTTGTACACATGTAGATTTCTTCACAAAAAACCCACTTCTTGTAAACTTTGGGTACCTTATCTGTTAAGAGAAATTAAGACCCAGAGCTTAATATTTAGACCAAATTTCTGTGCATCAATTAAAGCTCCCAAAGTTTTTGAAAGCTATTTCATTCTTAGTAACGTTACGCAGTTATATACCCAATCATATCGTACAGACTAACTTGTAAAGACCATTTTTTTCGAGCTCAGGGTATCTAAAAACGTCTTCTTTTTTTCTCTGAAAACACTCAAAAAACCCGATCACAATGCTCCCTTTTACCAGTGATAAGAGAAGGTGTAAAGTTAAATTTAGCTGCCCCCCACCAAATCTATTTTATTGCGTCGTCTTTCCGGTACTATTTTTCCTCCCAATTCTTTCAATATTATATAAGGGTGTATCGATTAGGCACTTGGAGGCTTTCAAAGGGAAACCTTACTCTAACTCCTTAACAAAAACTTACAGTTTAAAATGTTAAGTATAAGGGTTGATTAAACGCCAAAAGGTACACAAATCAGCTAGTACCCAACATTTCATTGATATTATTTTAAGTAATTTTACTACATTAATTTTCATTAATATTTTTTTGAATTTATTAGATGTTTCACAGACCCTTATGCTGGCCATTTTAATCTACAAAATATTTGTTCAAGTAGAACACCATTTAACTTAGATTGACTGTAATAAGATAAATAAGATATGCATATTTTTATGACAGCTAACATAATTATTCCAGTATTTTACTATAAGTAAAATTAGAGGGACTACATTAAATTACAATTGAGAAATGAATAATTATTGTTGAATAATTTACTTGATATTACCTACGCGTTATTTGTGCTCACAAATACTTCGGAAAGACGAATTCTAGACTGAAATATTGTTTTAAATCCGTGATTCAAATTTAAATAGTAGCCGACTCTGCCTTTGTCTTTTTTTACTTTAACGTGCATGTACATACATACGATATATGTGACTATTCAGAATAAAGAGCATAAATCAGAAGAATAATTTGGAATAAAGCTAAAATAAAGTACCTATTTAATTACGAAAATATAATATACATTTTATCATAATTATAACAAAAAAATAAAATATTATGAATGAACAAAGGGAAGGGATTAGCTATGCGGTTAGCATATTGGATTCTCACGTGGAGGTTCCGGGTTCGAATCCAGCTGCTGACCCTTAGATTTTCTCTTTCTAAGAGCTTCTTACAGCTCACTGTCCGGGTGATGGACAGAGTTGTCTGTAACGAGAGAACACTGTCCGGAGGCCGGCAGTGCACTGAAAAAAGCTCCGGGCGCCAATAACCTTGATGTTGACGCGACTTAAATCATAAAAGAAAATGAATGAACTGGCCAGCATAAGGGTCTGTGAAACATCTAATAAATTCAAAAAAATATTAATGAAAATTAATGTAGTAAAATTACTTAAAATAATATCAATGAAATGTTGGGTACTAGCTGATTTGTGTACCTTTTGGCGTTTAATCAACCCTTATACTTAACATTTTAAACTGTAAGTTTTTGTTAAGGAGATTTTTGTACCTTTTGGATAGATTTTCTTTTTTGTCTATCTTGCAAAGTTACATATCTGCTTTTCAGATTTTATTAAAATTGGGAATAATAAATTTAATTTTATCATTATAACCTGAAAAGGTGTTAAGTCGGAGTTACTACCACTGGACAGATCTTTTTAAAGAATGATTATAGTTGCGGTCCCCAAACCATCCTCAATAACAATTTTTTTGAGAAAGCGTTTTGAATAAAATAGGAAGGTAATTTGTACGTAAATAGCAAAATTAAACTGCGATTTCAGTACTTCCCTTTAAGAGGAGTAAGAAAAATAAACTGCGATTACAGTACTTCTCCCTAAAAGGCAAAGAGGCAAAGATTTTGAATCGAACTACAATTCATTGATGAAAATCGGTTCACTCATTGAAAATTTTAACGATTGCAATACTTCCTCTTAGTAGGTGTAAGAGCATGATGGCACTTCACAGCCACGTAGAGGAGCTTTAACCACTTCTTCTTACTAAATTTTATCAAAATCGGACTAAGCGTTATAGAAATATTGGTAATAATAGTTTTAGAAAGGGCCTTACTTGGGTGGGGCAAACTCCCCTCCTTTTGAGGCACAGCGTCGAGACTTTTAAAGTGCAAATCTGTACAAAATTTCGATTCGAATGACACTTTATTCATGAAAATCGGTTTACGTTTCGATAATTTGAAACGATTGCTATACTTCCCCTTAACAAGTGTAAGAGCAGATCGTCGCTTTAATGTTACGTAGGGGAGCCCTAACCCTGTCATCCTACCAAATTTTATCAAAATCGGGCTAAGATTTACAGAGTAATTAATGATAATAATTTTGGAGGGGGCCTCACATAAAAGGGGCTAACTCCTCTCCCATTCCATGTACAGCGTCGCGACCCCCAAAAGGCACATCTACATAAAATTCCGAATCGAATGACATCTCATTCATGAAAATCGGTTCACGCGTTTAGGCGCTACGTTGTTTACAAAAAAGGTAACAACAACAAGAAGAACAAGAAGAACAAGAACAAGAACATTTTTTGAAAATGCCGTTTTTGCTCATTTTGAGCATCTTTTTTCTCAATATCTATCAAATCTAGGTTGTTGCAAAAAAATTACAGTCATAAAGGAGGATTTGCCCTATATTTTAAAGAAAATTTGGGAATTTTATCTTTTATAGAAAAAGAGAAAAAAATTGTCAAAGTTGGGTGTTTTTAAACCTAACGCTTTTTCGTGCAGTTTTTGATGATCAACCCTTATACAACTGTCCTACCGGACAGTTTTAATATCCGGCAGCAACTTGGAGCTGTGTCATGTCTTTCTCTTTTGGGAGGGGGCCACTCTGTTCATACTTTACTCGTGACTTTTCTCGTGAAAAATCAAATGGAAAATTTTTGAAAAATCTCACACGACATTCTCTAACAACTTTTCACATTTTCTTCGTGAAGAAAAACCTGGATCATTTGACTCTAATGTAATTCTTATCCCTTTAGAAGTACCCTTAATCGGACTACTAGAAAAAAGTGTTTTCGGTAAAAGTTAATAATTGACATAATTACTATGATAGTTGGTAGCCGAGCGGTTAGAGCCTAGACCCACAAAGCTAAGATGTATTGCGGTACTAGGCTATATTCCCAGTCTATACCTTTAATGGTTAATATGAGAGATTTACAGCAAAGTATGTTTGCTAGTCGCCACGATAGCCGAGCGGTTAGAAGCTAGACCCGCAATGCTAAGATGTATTGCGGTACTAGGCTATATTCCCAGTCTATTCCTTTAATGGTTAATATGAGAAATTTACAGTAATGTATGTTTGCTAGTCGCCACGATAGCCGAGTGGTTAGAGGCTAGACCCGTAATGCTAAGATGTATTGCGGTACTAGGCTATATTCCCAGTCTATACCTTTAATGGTTAATATGAGAAATTTACAGTAATGTATGTTTGCTAGTCGCCACGATAGCCGAGTGGTTAGAGGCTAGACCCGTAATGCTAAGATGTATTGCGGTACTAGGCTATATTCCCAGTCTATACCTTTAATGGTTAATATGAGAAATTTATAGTAAAGTATGTTTGCTAATCGCCACGTTAGCCGAGCGGTTAGAGGCTAGACCCGCCAAGCTAAGATGTATTGCGGTACTAGGCTATATTCCCAGTCTATACCTTTAATGGTTAATATGAGAAATTTATAGTAAAGTATGTTTGCTAGTCGCCACGATAGCCGAGCGGTTAGAAGCTAGACCCGCAATGCTAAGATGTATTGCGGTACTAGGCTATATTCCCAGTCTATACCTTTAATGGTTAATATGAGAAATTTACAGCAAAGTATGTTTGCTAGGCGCCACGATAGCCGAGCGGTTAGAAGCTAGACCCGCAATGCTAAGATGTATTGCGGTACTAGGCTATATTCCCAGTCTATTCCTTTAATGGTTAATATGAGAAATTTACAGTAATGTATGTTTGCTAGTCGCCACGATAGCCGAGTGGTTAGAGGCTAGACCCGCCAAGCTAAGATGTATTGCGGTACTAGGCTATATTCCCAGTCTATACCTTTAATGGTTAATATGAGAGATTTACAGCAAAGTATGTTTGCTAGTCGCCACGATAGCCGAGCGGTTAGAAGCTAGACCCGCAATGCTAAGATGTATTGCGGTACTAGGCTATATTCCCAGTCTATTCCTTTAATGGTTAATATGAGAAATTTACAGTAATGTATGTTTGCTAGTCGCCACGATAGCCGAGTGGTTAGAGGCTAGACCCGTAATGCTAAGATGTATTGCGGTACTAGGCTATATTCCCAGTCTATACCTTTAATGGTTAATATGAGAAATTTACAGTAATGTATGTTTGCTAGTCGCCACGATAGCCGAGTGGTTAGAGGCTAGACCCGTAATGCTAAGATGTATTGCGGTACTAGGCTATATTCCCAGTCTATACCTTTAATGGTTAATATGAGAAATTTATAGTAAAGTATGTTTGCTAATCGCCACGTTAGCCGAGCGGTTAGAGGCTAGACCCGCCAAGCTAAGATGTATTGCGGTACTAGGCTATATTCCCAGTCTATACCTTTAATGGTTAATATGAGAAATTTATAGTAAAGTATGTTTGCTAGTCGCCACGATAGCCGAGCGGTTAGAAGCTAGACCCGCAATGCTAAGATGTATTGCGGTACTAGGCTATATTCCCAGTCTATACCTTTAATGGTTAATATGAGAAATTTATAGTAAAGTATGTTTGCTAGTCGCCACGATAGCCGAGCGGTTAGAGGCTAGACCCGCCAAGCTAAGATGTATTGCGGTACTAGGCTATATTCCCAGTCTATACCTTTAATGGTTAATATGAGAAATTTATAGTAAAGTATGTTTGCTAGTCGCCACGATAGCCGAGTGGTTAGAGGCTAGACCCGTAATGCTAAGATGTATTGCTGTACTAGGCTATATTCCCAGTCTATACCTTTAATGGTTAATATGAGAAATTTACAGTAATGTATGTTTGCTAGTCGCCACGATAGCCGAGTGGTTAGAGGCTAGACCCGTAATGCTAAGATGTATTGCGGTACTAGGCTATATTCCCAGTCTATACCTTTAATGGTTAATATGAGAAATTTATAGTAAAGTATGTTTGCTAATCGCCACGTTAGCCGAGCGGTTAGAGGCTAGACCCGCCAAGCTAAGATGTATTGCGGTACTAGGCTATATTCCCAGTCTATACCTTTAATGGTTAATATGAGAAATTTATAGTAAAGTATGTTTGCTAGTCGCCACGATAGCCGAGCGGTTAGAAGCTAGACCCGCAATGCTAAGATGTATTGCGGTACTAGGCTATATTCCCAGTCTATTCCTTTAATGGTTAATATGAGAAATTTACAGCAAAGTATGTTTGCTAGGCGCCACGATAGCCGAGCGGTTAGAAGCTAGACCCGCAATGCTAAGATGTATTGCGGTACTAGGCTATATTCCCAGTCTATTCCTTTAATGGTTAATATGAGAAATTTACAGTAATGTATGTTTGCTAGTCGCCACGATAGCCGAGTGGTTAGAGGCTAGACCCGCCAAGCTAAGATGTATTGCGGTACTAGGCTATATTCCCAGTCTATACCTTTAATGGTTAATATGAGAGATTTACAGCAAAGTATGTTTGCTAGTCGCCACGATAGCCGAGCGGTTAGAAGCTAGACCCGCAATGCTAAGATGTATTGCGGTACTAGGCTATATTCCCAGTCTATTCCTTTAATGGTTAATATGAGAAATTTACAGTAATGTATGTTTGCTAGTCGCCACGATAGCCGAGTGGTTAGAGGCTAGACCCGTAATGCTAAGATGTATTGCGGTACTAGGCTATATTCCCAGTCTATACCTTTAATGGTTAATATGAGAAATTTACAGTAATGTATGTTTGCTAGTCGCCACGATAGCCGAGTGGTTAGAGGCTAGACCCGTAATGCTAAGATGTATTGCGGTACTAGGCTATATTCCCAGTCTATACCTTTAATGGTTAATATGAGAAATTTATAGTAAAGTATGTTTGCTAATCGCCACGTTAGCCGAGCGGTTAGAGGCTAGACCCGCCAAGCTAAGATGTATTGCGGTACTAGGCTATATTCCCAGTCTATACCTTTAATGGTTAATATGAGAAATTTATAGTAAAGTATGTTTGCTAGTCGCCACGATAGCCGAGCGGTTAGAAGCTAGACCCGCAATGCTAAGATGTATTGCGGTACTAGGCTATATTCCCAGTCTATACCTTTAATGGTTAATATGAGAAATTTATAGTAAAGTATGTTTGCTAGTCGCCACGATAGCCGAGCGGTTAGAGGCTAGACCCGCCAAGCTAAGATGTATTGCGGTACTAGGCTATATTCCCAGTCTATACCTTTAATGGTTAATATGAGAAATTTATAGTAAAGTATGTTTGCTAGTCGCCACGATAGCCGAGTGGTTAGAGGCTAGACCCGTAATGCTAAGATGTATTGCGGTACTAGGCTATATTCCCAGTCTATACCTTTAATGGTTAATATGAGAAATTTACAGTAATGTATGTTTGCTAGTCGCCACGATAGCCGAGTGGTTAGAGGCTAGACCCGTAATGCTAAGATGTATTGCGGTACTAGGCTATATTCCCAGTCTATACCTTTAATGGTTAATATGAGAAATTTATAGTAAAGTATGTTTGCTAATCGCCACGTTAGCCGAGCGGTTAGAGGCTAGACCCGCCAAGCTAAGATGTATTGCGGTACTAGGCTATATTCCCAGTCTATACCTTTAATGGTTAATATGAGAAATTTATAGTAAAGTATGTTTGCTAGTCGCCACGATAGCCGAGCGGTTAGAAGCTAGACCCGCAATGCTAAGATGTATTGCGGTACTAGGCTATATTCCCAGTCTATACCTTTAATGGTTAATATGAGAAATTAATAGTAAAGTATGTTTGCTAGTCGCCTCCTTCCACGACACCTAATTGGTAGTTGGACGTTAAGCCCCGCCTGAAAAAAATAGGCGATTACTTTACTTTTTACTATGATAGCTTTAAATAAGATCGTAGGAGTCAAAAATTTGAGGACAATGGCGTCTAGTAAGAGAATTTAAAAAGAATTCACTAACAGATAGCGCAAGCGTTTTGCAGCAATGAATGGCCAATCGGTGGTCACAAATTGGTAGACTCTAAAGAAGAGTGAAAGATAAGTTGAGCGGAAGTAGGTAGCGGTGTGGAGTAGTAAAACATACTCTCTTGGACCACGGCGGCAAAATGTTCAGGATGAGTAAAACCTCAACATGGACCGCATCCTGGACCACTGACCGTAGTCTGATCGCACATTCCATGGAGTGGTTTGTGGCGGTGCGGGGGGGGGGAGAAGCTTCATAAACATGTTTGTGCATGTCAGTTGTGTGTGTGTGTGTGTGTGGGGATTTCATTCTAAACTGAAACCAATAGCATTTTGCCTGTTTCTGTGGCAATGTGATAAGTTTGTTATTGGGACCAGAGTTATCATTTCTCCTTACAAGGGAGGGAAACAGGAAATCTGGTGTGAACGACTTCCTCTTTTTGTACTTCTCAAAGTTCTAACCTAAATCTGAATTTTTCCAACATGTTCATTTCCTAATAACTTTATACAATTTTGTGACCATACATTACACGAAAATGTATCATTTCAAGGAGCTCTAATTTTCACGCAAAATTGTTTCAAGTAAAGAAAATTGTGAAAATGAATAACAAGTAAGAGCTAAATGATGGAAACTATTCACGAGAGAACCTCAAAAAAGAAAATGATACTTCCGGAGTGAGTGAGCCGGATATAAGGTCGTTCCATTTCTTTGCTGTCTCCAAAAGTGGTGGCTAGTTTTAGTTGAAGAAGAGCAACTAGAAGACTAGGATGGGATCTTTTCCCACCTAGTTTGCAGTGCCAATTATCTTTCTTAGAACGAACAGATGATCGTTTATTTTTTTAGTTCCGTTATAGACGTAGTCTAAAGGAGTACGGATTGCCCTTGTGACGGCCACGGAAGTGCTTACTTTATGCAACTTCCCCGTGCTTTATCCAGCACATCTGTTGTTACCTACCTAGGTAAAGTAATTGCCCACTTTTTTTCTGCAGGCGGAGCTTAACGTCCAACTACCAAATTAGGTGACGTGGACGGGGGGCGGAAGCTCATACTTTACGATAAACAATTTTTTTCTACCAAATAAAAAGTAGTCATACCCAGGATTCAAACTGGGGATCTCTCACTTATAAAGCCACGCTCTTGACCACTAAAAGCAACACCCGCCCCCACCTATCTTGGTGATAACGTACCAGTATCTGCATCCAAGTTCCCATTAAAGCACAAAAGGGCAGCTAAACATTGTACCTGCTATCCACTGGCATGTACTCCGTATTCTTCTGACTAGAAGAACATTGACAAGAAAACTCTTTCTTAGAAGATCCCTAAGGATCCGCTTCATCGAACTTATTGCCTGAACAGCTGCAGCTGCAATCCTCAGAATCCTTTTTTTTTTTTGGCATCTTCCACAGATTGTCCACAAATTCTCCATCAAGATTACAACACTAATGATAATAAGATTACTGTAGCCGATCTTCTTGAAAGCAGCTATGGAAGATACGGCCTTTAAAAACAGGATGTAGACGTCACTAGCAGACATGACGTCATTAGTCACAGCTGACACCCTAGATGCCATATTTCCGGGTTTTTCTCCAACCCAACCCCCCCCCCTCATATAGTTAGTCGCCTCATTTACTCTTTGAATATATTAACTTCAGTTTTTCTGAACACAGACATGATGTGCTCAAGAGGGTAACTTTAAATTATCTTCTCTTGGAATCTCTTCTTAAACTTTAGTTGACAAACCATCATTTTGTGACGAATGTTATCTCTTTTTTTTCTGGAGAAATTCAATGACCCCCCCACTATGCAGTGTGAAAAGTTCTCAGCCTTGAACAAAGATGGTGCTTCTAACAATGAAATTTTGTTTTGGTTGGTTACATTGGTGAACGTCAATAAACAAAAATGAATGGTCGAATTTGATCTGTCTATTGGCTTTCATTTATGCGTCCATGTGATTTGGTACTTAAATTGGACAAACTTCGTTTTGGGCGATTATCACGAACAGGAAATTCTACCAAAAAAAGTAGCGGAAGGTTACAAAGCATTTAGTTTTTCAATTTCCGCTTTCAAGAAGGTAAATAAGACAGCAAATTGCAATCACAGAATAAAACAACCAGACGTTGCTGAATACGGTACGGGTAGGCGGTTTAAAGTGTACGAGAAGTTGACCTTTGTAGATCATGAAAGAAAGCTTTTTTTTAAAAAAAAAACGGAAGCCAAGTTTTTCCGAATGTTGAAGAAAAGCCCCCCATCCCCCCCAAAAAAAAATGCCGAAAAGAATAACAAAACAAATGTTTGGTTGACTATGAAAAAATCCAACTGCTTCTGAGCGTGGATGATGACGGAACAGGATAGAACTTCCTGTGATGCTTTATAAAAAGGAAGTCATGCGAGTAGGCATACAAGATTTCTGTTCGCCAGAAACACCTGCTACCTAGATAGGTTGACATTACTCTCAGGTGTTCTAATGGTATTTTTCTTCACAATTACGCACGTTAAATTCAAATAAATTACATGCTAACAGGTTGGCCAACAGATGCTTTAAAAAAAAAAAAAAAAAAAATAGAGGATAATGAAGTGAGAAATAGAGTATAAGTAAAAATATGCCGGGCAGGAGGAAAGGGGGGAAAAAGGAAAGCTTTCCGTTTTAGAAATTCAGAAAATGTGCCACCGATTGCTGGCTCTGGACCTACTTATCCATTTTCCCGCTCTAACTAGCTGGGAAAAGCGGCTAGCATATCATTTACTAGGGTCATTTCATTCGCCATTTCGCCGCCGTAATAGTAATATGCCTCTCTCCTTCCAGAACAGTTTCCGCTGGCAAAAAGTTTTACCCTCTCCTTTCTTTCGACGCTACTTCTTCCTCCGTCTTCTTCCTGTCCATTACAATTTTTCCATTAACCCCCAGCATCCATGCCACTTCGAATTTTATCCTTTCAACTGCTGCCTCTTTTTCCAAACGCTCCCTTCTTGTAGTCGTCCCCGGTGAGCAGGAAAACACCTCCATTCCTATGCTTTAGACGTGCTCCTACTAATGACGTCACCTGCCTAAATGATTTTCCGCCCCTCCTACCACCTTCTTTTAAACTTAACACAAAAAAAAAAAATACAGTAGAAAAATCAGAAGAACTGAGGCAGGAACCTTCGCAAGATAAAGCAGGGGGGAATTTCTAGTGAAAAGTTAATGTGGGATTTATATTCAACCCGAGATTGGTTCGGGTTGTTGTACACAAAGGAACGACGGAGGTTCCATTGAAATTAGCAAAAGATAAGAGAATCAAGTGAGCAGTGGAAAATAAAGACCCTTGAAACAATGTCGTTCTTCAGAGACTTCAGTGGGCTGTGGCTTTCTATTCACTCCAAAATTTATACGCAATAAAATTTTCGTTGGAATGAAAAAAAAAAAATCAATCGCTATAAACCACAAAATTTATCTAGTAAAGTAGGCGCCACGGTAGCCGAGCAGTTAGAGGCTAGACACGCAAAGCTAAGATGTGTTGCGGTACTAGGCTATATTCCCAGTCTATACCTTTAATGGTTAATATGAGAAATTTTGCAGTAAAGTATGTTTGCTAGTCGCCACGATAGCCGAGCGGTTAGAGGCTAGACACGCAAAGCTAAGATGTATTGCGGTACTAGGCTATATTCCCAGTCTATACCTTTAATGGTTAATATGAGAAATTTGAAGTAAAGTATGTTTGCTAGGCGCCACGGTAGCCGAGCAGTTAGAGGCTAGACACGCAAAGCTAAGATGTGTTGCGGTACTAGGCTATATTACCCAGTCTATACCTTTAATGGTTAATATGAGAAATTTTGCAGTAAAGTATGACTGCTAGTCGCCTCCGTCCACGACCCCTAATTTGGTAGTTGGACGTAAAGCCCCGCCTGAAAAAATAGGCATTTCTTTATTTTTATTCAGTAAAGTGGCTATTCCGCTTAACTGTTTTATCTTCCCAAATTTTTAATTTTTTTTTCAATTTTTTAATTCCTATCGATATTACGGTAGAGATCGCACATTGTACTTAAATCGACAATTTATGTAAAAAACGTTTTTCCGGGAAAATAAAAGTTACAGATCTAGCAGAGTGCCCTGAGCTGAAAGGAATTCCAATAAACTGGAAAAAAATCGATTTTATAAAATCAATTTCCGGTTGGCTGTTTTTGTCTAAAAATGGATTAGTAGCCCCCCTAAAATTCCAATTTGAATTTTAGGAGTTTTTTTTTCTTTTTATGACTTTGATACTCACAAACAAACAATCCACTTTTTTGGTTGGTAGGGGGGGCTTTCTGGACCTTAAAACGGGTACTCCCCGTTTGAAAACTAAAAATCGCAAAATCCACACAATACTTCCGGTTTTAATACTATAATACTGCCACAAGATTACCCAATTTTAGAAATAAATCTCTCAAGTTCCGGAATTTTCTAAGAAAATAGCGACATTAAGTAGCTGCGAGTAGAAATACCCACTAGTGGATGTAGCGTGAGGTTTCATGGAGTAGATTGTTCATTTATTTAAATAACCAACATTTAATACCTAAAACTGTCTTCCTTAAGTTACTTTCACTTTGATGATTAATGGTATTTTATATACCCGGGGGAAATATTTACACCCATATGTTGCCATGGAAGCGGGATAGGGACTTTACAATGCCAGCGTTGGAGAATTAGTGCAAATATTTGGAACGCCACGACGAGTGGTATGAGATGATTACAATTACATCCGGTCTCGGTGACAAGAGAGCAGAAAGAGAGAAACTACACTCTACATCCGGTCTCGGTGACGTAAGAGAAAGAGAGAAGTCTCAGCTTAGGCTCAATTCGCCTCCACTAATGGGATTAAAATGACTGAAATCTACTTGAGAATATACAGGAAGGTGGGCGTGGCTACTGAGAAGATCTCTTAGGAAGGAGAGGGGGGGACTTAATTTTGTTATCTTTAAAACGGCAAGTTTGTGTACTTAGCGGAACTGTCATAACAAAGTCCGTAAGTTAGCGGAGATACGAAGATTATTTATTTAAACACTGATAGATTAATATTAATATTATATTAATTAGAATTGCCCACTCGCATGACTCTTCGTAACCAAAGTCTTAACGTTCAACTTGGAAATTTACTTTAAAACTTCGAAAATTTTGTGACAAAATTAATTCAATTCTTAACCAACATTATATAGTTGGTAAAACTATATTTTTTTTTTAACCCTTTTTTTCCGGAATCAAGTTAGGGCTTTGAGAAAGTCCTGAGAGTATTCATTTTTTCGTACTTAATGGTTCCCAAAATATGTACTTCCGGTTAATCGTTAGATTAATAGAAGCAAACGTAGTGGCCATTCAGATTTAGATTCTAGTAGGGCGGCCCTTAAGGCCTAAGGCCACTGCGACTCCTTTGGCTCCCCTCACTCTAAAGCTCATCCTCCAGACCCATCCGTTTAATCAGACTCTTAATTCTAGGAGAGCGACTCTTGGATAAAGCTAGCTCACAGGCCTTGGTTTTCACCTCCCCGAGAAGTAACATCCTTAGCCCCAGACAAGCCCCTCACACAGACACAACACGTGCAGAGTGCCGTGTCCTCCTCCTCCTTCTCTTCCTGACAGAACCTACAATGGCTAGCCATCCGCCAGGTGCCTACACGATGAATGTGTTTGCTGAGCCTGCAGTGGCCTGGTTAATAGGCCTACAAATTAGGCATAGTGGCCATAGTACTGAGGGATTGATTCAAAGCTTTTTGCAGACCACTAGGCGTCTTCAGGAGAAATTTATCTCTGGCCCTGCAAAATGTTGACAGGTTTTTCAAATATAAAACAAGTTAGGGCTTTGAGGAAGTCCTGAGAGTATTCACATCTGATTTTTTTCGTACTTAATGGTACCCAAAATATGTATTTCCGGTTGGAACGTAAATTTATCTAAATTTCTCTTACAACAAGACCAAGAGGAAGTAACACACACACACACACACACACAATCGCACTAAATAAAGATGATTTTAATTATGTAAATCGGAAGTTTATTAATTGTGAGTAATCTGGTAGTTGTAGGAGAGGGTTTGGTCCAACAACTCTGTGCATGTTCTGACATGCATTGCTCTCACAAAATATCACACAAATATAAAACAAATTAGAAATTAATTACTTAGCGTGGAAAAGGATATAAAGGGATATAGAAACACACAACTACTCGGCAATGTTCTGTCATTAGTAGTGGGGATGAAAGGGTCATTAGTCATTAAGGTAATAAATGTCGCATTGGTAGTTTTCCAAACCGACACTAGGCGGCAATAGTGAAGTGTGTCAACACGCTACCCACCTAGGGGCCGTCTAAGAAAACTGGACTCGTTATGACAGCCATGATGTATTACTCGTTCGGACGGCCATTGAAACTATGGACCTTCCCCCCTAACTATCAGGACAATGGTGGATTCATGGAATGTACACAAACATTACCCCCACCACCGCCAAAAAAAAAAACTGACAAATAAACAAAACAAGAATCCACGCGGCAACTTACTGGCTGGAACAAATCACTCGGCGGCGCCATCTTAAGCTGTAAAAACCATTATGTTATAGTTATTTCTCAAGTATGGCGACTTTCTGTTTTGACAGTTCTTTCCAAGTAAAAGGGATTATATTGATATGGGCAAGACCACTGAACGATATTACCAACTAGAGTGGGCTTCTTTCAAAGCAAGCCTCATTGGCTGCCAGTACCTAGAGAAAGGAACTAGCCTAGAGTAGATTGTATTAAAATGGCGGTTCCACAAAAAAGGGTCCACAAATCCAAAATGACCATTGTTCCCCATCATGAGAGACACCGGGGCTTCAAGACCAATAAATACGTCTAAGGGTTTCCGGATGGCTGAATAATAAACTAATAAAGTAGTGACAGGACACTAGAGGAGAGCATGGGATAAATCTAGAAAGTTCGTTCCTCCGAAAACTAGTCTTAGAATAAACGGGACACTCCTCCACAAAGTGCCGCGCAGTCTCTGATTGGACTCACCACAGTCAGCATAGATTCGCGACTTGGTAAGGAAGACACTTGAAAAGATGGTACGCTAAATCTGAACCAACTGGCGGAACCTGCTAAAGTCAACCACACAGCTGTTTTCGCCAGGCTTCCTTAGGCTGTCTTTACCGTTTCCGGTGTTCCTTCAAAATCCACTTCTCCACCTCTATTCTACAACGCCGGTAGGATACAGGAATAATGGGGCTGAGGAGTCATTGTTATCAATGCAGCTCCTTCCTTACCTGTTCCGTCAGCAAATTGGTTACCCGCAATCCCGGAGTGACCAGGGGACCAAGCAACCGAAACAGTAGAGCTCCTAACAAATTGAGAGCAGCAAGGCAAGAAGAGACTTAAATTTGTATTATCATTTCCGGTAATAACCACATTTTCCAACTGCGAGACTCTAAAAACGACTACTTTCGGTGTAAACTCAAGATGAAGAATTTGAGAAGAACGCAGTACTCTATTTGAGAAGCAGTTAAAGAGAGAAGTAAAACAGTAAAAAAAAAGGTGACAAATGACGGTGAACACATACAAATAAGAAATTTACATAAACGTTACATATGCTTGTAGAAACATGCATTGACTGTATTATTTTCTATGGTTATGTAAGATATGGATCGATACCATATCCCCGTATCAAAATAGTTACTTTCACAACACACAAGATACATTCCTAGCTGGCTAAAATGTACGTATTGTATGCCAATATGTATGATACATCCAGTAACTGGATACTCGTTCATACATGCAATGTGTATGTTGGTTGCCGTGTAAGTCGCATACAGGTCGGCCGTGTGTCTATATGATTGGTAGGACATTATGGAGGTAGTCACCGGAAGAATACCACTCTGTCATATTGACAGCGTATTGACAAATGTCATGAATATATACAGTTAGATTATAATTGATCTAGTCAGGCGCCACGATAGCCGAGCGGTTATAGGCTAGACCCGCAATGCTAAGATGTATTGCGGTACTAGACTACATTCCCAGCCTATATCTTTAATGGTTAATATGGGAAATTTATAGTACAGTATGTTTGCTAGTCGCTACGGTAGCCGAGCGGTTATAGGCTAGACCCACAAAGCTAAGGTGTATTGCGGTACTAGGCTATATTCCCAGTCTATACCTTTAATGGTTATTATGAGAAATTTACAGTAAAGTATGTAAAGTAAAGTATCGAAGTGACAAAAATATCATTGCACTTGAGTTTATTAACTCTGGGAGAGCATGAATTCTTCTTGCACTGTCTACAGTTTGAAACTATGGGTTTTTGCGAACAATTTAGAGACCGGAAAGAATGTTATGACGAGAATTTCTCAGCCGGAAGTAGCACTATACTTCCGCTAGCTCTACTGTTGATTTTGATTCTAAATAATTCGCAAATTTCTTCCCGATTAAATTCAGAAGCTGTGACGCTATAGATATGTTTTTCTTGCCTGCTAGATAACGATATCATGAATTCAAGATTCTATTGTAGGTGAGAGGAAATTATATGAGCACTTACCACTTTTTCCATTTAATCAAAGGATCTCTCAACTCATGTACTTCCGGCGAATATTCTATTTAGAAAATGGCACTTAGACTATCTTCCTCGTATTTGGAGGAAGAGGAAGTAAAAAACAAAAATGTGGTTCCAAAGCAGAAGAGGGATGTAGAGGTTGTGGGAATGTTTACTGAATTGGAGCGATGCCCAAGATCGTTGGTCCAGAGCTGCTGGATACTGCGGTAGCTAATACCGTCTCTCCTTCTCTCCCGCCCACTTCCTTCAGGAAAGGATAGTACTTTAGACTCTCTCTCCAGCCCTAAAAAGGTTTGCTAATGTTAAGGAAGGGAAAGAAGAAGGTTGTGGAGGGGAATCGGTAGCCCTTGATCATAATAAAACCCTGCCCCGGAAGAGTCCTACTATGGCGCCCTGGTGTCAAATTTCCACAAAACAACTTTGGCTTAGACCCCCCCCCCATCCTACAGCACGAAGTAATCTTTTGCGAGTCTCTTAAAACAAAGTTTTGCCCAAAGTTATATGCGAGAAGGCGCAACCTCTAATCTTATCCCCCTAGAGTATTCCAGGATGTTTTTTTTTTTAAACTGGGATTTCCTGGATAAGTAAATTTATTATAACAGATTGTGTAGTGTGGCATATTTAGTCGCGATTCCAATATCTTTTTAGTATGGCTTCATACAAGGAGGAAACAGCACTGCACGTGTTGGGGCAGTGTGAGGGGCTTGTCCTGGCTAAGGATGTTACTTCTCGGGAAGAAAAAACCAAGGGCTGAGGAGCTTTACCCAAGAGTCGCTCGCTCTCCAGGATTTTTTATTTTTTTAAGGGGTTAAAGACAATTCCTAAGGAATCATATCCCCAATGCCCAAAGTCCAAGATTTCCTGTCCTCCCACTGCCCTTCCCGAAGGCCTCTAGAGGCCATTCCCTCGGTAATTCCCTCCATCCAAGTTTTCTTGGGCCTGCCTTTCCTTCTCCTCACACTAGAAATGAAATCTATAATCATTTTAATTTTCGTGTTTCAATGGAATACAAAATGTTTTTTTGTATTCCAACACGTCTTCGGATTTCCGGATTAGGCACGTGCCATATCTTGGAGCTCTCCAGGATTAAGAGTCTTATTAAACGGACGGGTCTGGAAGAGTGGGCGGAGCCACAATACATCCAAAGGAGGTCGCAGTGGCGTATGCCTTGAGCCTCCCTACTAGAATCTTATCTTATGGTTTCATACAAGTGAATTACCTGATTGTATCTCACCAGTCAAGGTCAACTCGGTGGGCTCCAAAAAGGACTTTCTAAAGTCTCAGAGCCGTAGACTTGCTGGCCGTACGGTCTATTCTGATCTAATCTATCGTCATACCCAAATACCATAGCTTTCAGCATCCTGCAGTTTGGGGGTGGAGGATTTTGTTCAGACAAACTCCATGGGTGTGTTTTTCATTACAAAAAAAACACCACTTCTCGACTCAAGTGACTCATAATGAGCACTTCCGGTAAAGAAAAAAAACTCTAAATAGAAAATTGAACAGAACGCAATACTCCGTTTATTTAGAAAAAGTGAAAATGCTAAATGCATCATGGAGGAGGGTAGCGGCAGTTTTGTCGTTGCTATGGCAACATTTTTCCGGTCACTGAAGATTCGAGTGACTACAATAGTGGCCTGACGCGGCCCATTTCTTGTCCCTGCTCAGTTATAAAAAGAGAACCGGGCACTATTATTTAGGCTAGTTGTGAGTAGACACAAATAATTTTTTTAAGGATTTGTTCCATAATCATGCTTCCATTTCCGGTTAGCTCTACAGTTCTCCTAGGGACTCAATCAATCTATATGCACCACTTATTTCCAACTCGCGCCTTCACCCTACGTTATCTCCTCAAATCCATAAATTTCCGGTCTTCTTTTACTAGGATCCCAATTTCACTATTTCCTCCAAAGTTATTTCATACGAAAGACAATGTATTACAATCTCTTTTCAGCATTCTAAAGTAAAAAGTAAGTAAAATAATCGCCTATTTTTTCAGGCGGGGCTTTACGTCCAACTACCAATTAGGGGTCGTGCACGGAGGCGACTAGCAAACGTACTTTACTGTAAATTTCTCATATTAACCATTAAAGGTATAGACTGGGAATATAGCCTAGTACTGCAATACATCTTAGCTTTGCGGGTCTAGCCTCTAACCGCTCGGCTACCGTGGTGCCTACTTTTCAGCATTCTATCAATTTTTCCTAGCATCACAGTAGTCCATTATCTTTTTAATCAAAGACAACGTCTTCAAAAATTATCACCAAGCTCTTTGATTTTTTCTTACTTCTACTCAGACTTCATTTCCACCTACAGGTATCGACCTGTAGATCAAGGCATTTAACCTTCCCAGACGTTTAGCTTGATTTCACTTCTTTTAAGCAGAACCAAGGACATCAGTACGTATCTTTAGGTCTTGTAATGCAGTCATCAATTAGAGCTTTCAGGAAGTGAAAGGGATTTACGTAAATATTAATTATTTCATAACGTTAACAGCAAAACTGTTAATCTAGCAAAGCTCTGCTTTACAGCTCGGTTTATCTGGGATCAAGAACTCTGAGAAGGAATGCTTTGACTTAAAAAAAAAAAAAAATCAGCTCCATCTTTTGTAGATTGCAATAAAGGACTTCAGATGTAACCGTCGCGTCTTCATCTTACCGGAGTCAAGCGGGCTTGTTTGCTTCCACGAATTCCTGGTATCTATTCTTCCTGCTAGCAACAAGATGGACTTAGTCCGCAAAGAACAGCTCTTACGGCAACATAGATAACTATAGTGGCACTCGTTCCTGTTGTTGCAGGGAACTCCTCAGATAAATGACTGGGAAAAAGCATTTGGATTTCCAGTCTTCAGAAGTCATTCTCTAAATTTAGATGTATTAAATTCACATCATATTCATCCACTCAGCTCTAATATTTGGAATCAGGAAGATACGTCATCCATGCTCAGTCTGAATCCAGATTCTTAATCTCCAGAAACCTGGATTTAGAGAAATCCACTAACTGTTGACAATAATGTGGGCATCGATTCTTAAAAAAAAAAACAACTGCAACTCGATACCTCCCTCACAAATCAATTTGTTGCATTTAAAAAAAAATTATGAATAAATTATTTTCAATTCGCCCCCCCCCCCTATAAAGGCGATTTTAAAACCAATTTTCCCTTGGATTTTTCCTGTTTCTTAGTGCTGTATTCAGTATCATTCTTCACCCCAAGCACAGATTTCATTATCTCTAGTGGACTTTTAAGCCCATACTAAAAAAGGTTTTTGGTCTAAATCGATTGGCCTACCTACCTAGAAGCGACCACTTAGTCGATTAGCTTTTTCTATTCTAACTTACTTTGCTCTCTCAAAATTGCACCTACAAATAATCTCCTTTAGCTATTCACCGAGTCTATTTACTTATTGACTATGTTCGTCATTTCTACAGTTCATTACAGGAAGTACCTGTGGTCGTAACCAATTTCCGCTTAAACAGGAAATGCGCAGTTATTTTTAAACATTTACAATCGTATTTTTCTTTAAAAATAAAAAACATGCTTCCGTTTATTTCTATGGCTCTCGCTAACAGGAAAAACAGTAAAGTAAAAGTTTTAGCGTAAAATTTTTAAAAATTGAATCCCAAACGGAAATAAAAGTCTTAAGTCTCTACAGTTTTTTTTGTATCCGCTGTAAACAATAAAAGAAGCCCCACCCAACAATCTAAACTTAGAGCCCTCCCCCGACATTAGAATACGCGATCCTCCTAGTTGGTCACCATTCCCCCCCCCCCACGATATTCTGATTGCAGTAGTGGTCGAAGATGATTTCGAAGCAGAAGGTATATTGCCCTTTCACTGGCTGGAGGGTGAGCGGAAACAGAGTTCCTAGTTTTATTCCTTTAAAAAAATACAGGCAGCTCACAAAAGAAAAGGGAGTGAAGCTTTATTGAGTTAGGGATCGCAGATTCACTTAATAAATTCAATTCTTCCGTTTTGTAAAAGCCTTCTCTCTTCTTTGATGGAATTAATAAATCTGTTTTTTTTTCTTTTTTTAAACATTCACTTTTATTTTAAATTATTAAATTTAGCTAACTTTGTTTGGGAAATATTTTTATTTTCAAAGAAAATGCCGGAAAACTTAGCTTTTACCAGAATTATCTGCCGAGTTTTTGCTTAAAATCAGGGACCTATAACCTTAAAATTAGAGAAAAATAAAGATTTTATTTTTGCTTAAAAATAAAATCTTTGCAAATACTCATCATGACTTATTTAGTCATAATTTTTATTTATTACCTATTTGTAGATCAATAATTTGCCAATAAAGATAATAAAAAAAAAAAGGCTTCCCTCTAAATCAGGGGTGCCAAACTCAATTAAAACACGGGCCAATTGGTGCTACAAGCAAGATTCACATGGGTCACAACACATTTACAAATCTTGTTGAATCTATATTCTGAAGTGAGCATTCAAGAATATGGATAGCATAATTAAAGCACTAAGACGCCACGATAGCCGGAGCGGTTAGAGGCTAGACCCGCAAAGCTAAGATGTATTGCGGTACTAGGCTATATTCCCAGTCTATACCTTTAATAGTTAATATGGGGAATTTATAGTAAAGTATGTTTGCTAGTCGCCACGAATAGCCGAGCGGTTAGAGGCTAGACCCGCAAAGCTATGATGTACTGCGGTACTAGGCTATATTCCCCGGTCTATACCTTTAATGGTTAATACGATAAATGTTGCAGTAAAGTATGTTTGCTAGTCGCTTCCGTCCATGACACCTAATTTGGTAGTTGATTGTAAAGCCCGCCTGCAAAAGTAGGTGATTACTTTACTCTAATTAAAACACTATATAATTGTATTTATAAAAAGGAATATTTTGGCCAGCGATTTCCTCGTACAAGTTTCGTTATATCTGGATTCAAGGGCTGAGAACGTGAGGATAGATATCTGGGAATTCCTTATGTCTTTTTTTTTAAACCAAATCATTCTGGAATTCCATTCCAGAATGGCAGACATATAGTTTTCCAGAAACGTCGCCAGAACTGAGTCAGAGAGTTTATACTCGCTCGCAGGTCTCCAGCTAAGGCAATAGGCCACTTGGTACACTCGTCTTCCAGTAGCTAATGAGGAAGGGAATTGTATGCACCAAATATTGCCTTGATCTCTCCGTAATCGCTATTTCCTTAATAACCATTTTTAACTCAATCAGAGGGTCACAAAATTTCTTCTCCCTCGGGAAGTATGTAAATTCAAAGTTTCTAAGTCAGACCATTGGTAAATAAGAATTTTAAATGATAATTTAGAAGTAGTGGGAAATTGTATGTTAAGAGCACATCAGTTATTTTATTTCCAAGAACTATAAAATTTTATTTGAAGAAAAAAAATAATAATAAGGAGTAGGGATTAGCTATGAGGTTAGCATACTGGACTCCCACGCGGAGGTCCCGGGTTCGAATCCAGCAGCTGACCCTTAGATTTTCTCTTCCTAGGAGCTTCTTACAGCTCACTGTCCGGTGATGGACAGTGTTATCTGTAACGAGAGAACACTGTCCGGAGGCCGGCAGTGCACTGGAAAAAGCTCCGGGCGCTAATGACTTCAGCTGTTGATGCGCCAAAAAAAAAAAAAAAAAAAAAAAAAAAAAAAAAAAAAAAAAAATAAGGAGTAGGGGGGAGAGGAAGCAAATTGTGCCCGGGGGGGCCAAGCAAACACGCGAGATGTTAATCAAGCAGAAACAAAACATGGAACTAGGGAAATTAGAGAAGTTAACGTTGGTAACAACAACACTGGAGCCGCTGCAGTTCATATTTATGATGTGAACTACAAAAAAACTAGTTTTAAGCTTAGTTTCATATGGGGAGGAGGGGAATTTATAGAGGGGGGAAAGCAAGCGTTCTTCCTGTGTCTACCACCATCCTGTCTCATCGGGAACACCTCCCTCCTGGACACGAGACAGCCAGCACAGGATTGCCCTAATTATTAAATCAATGTTCGCGAACAGCCTCGTTTCACTGGCTACAGATACACCAGACATAGTTTCGATTGCTATCCCCCAACATCTACAACATATTTCATTCTAAATTCTACTAACCAACTAACTAAGTTAATCAATCAGCGATGCAGAAAGTTAGTGTTCAGCAAATAAGTTACCAAAACAACTAAGTTATATCGTTACCAAAATGGCGTACTAAGCGGAACACAATGAATAACCTCGCAACTAGTTTTATCAGCTGGTTTATTTTTAAAAACAGCTGATCGGAAGGAGAAAATTCTATACTCTATAAACACATTTAATCCATTTCTTTAAATAGATTTAAGCAATGAGACCGTACATGATACTTAACTAGCACTTTAAAGGGGCGGAGCCAAACCAACCTCACTCCCAGAATTCCCTCTTAATCGAATATTCTAGAAAAATATTTTAATTTAAAACTGAAAAACTACTTTTAGGCTTTAAAACTTTTGTTTCCGGATAATTTTCAAAAAGAGGGAAGCGGTTAACTCACTCGTTTTCAGCGCTGAGTTCGTGGATTCAAAGCCAGCTGTTGGCCCATAGATATTTATTTTTCTGGGAGCTTCATATAGCTTGTAAGCATTATATACAGAGTTGTCTGTAATTAGAGAACACTGTCAGGAAGCCAGCAGTTCTGGGCGTTAATGAACACAGAGGCACCACGATAGCCGAGCGGTTAGAGGCTAGACCCGCAAAGCTGAGATGTATTGCGGTACTATGCTATATTCCCAGCCTATACCTTTAATAGTTAATATGAGAAATTTATAGTAAAGTATGTTTGCTAGTCGCCTCCGTCCATGACACCTGATTTGGTAGTTGGATGTAAAGTCCGCCTGAAAAAATAGGCAATTACTTTACTTCTTTTTTTTTATAATGACCACAGTTGTTTTGCGCGCCTTAAGACTGAAAAAAATAATGGACAAAAAAAAATTAAACTATATTTTCACTAGTAATAATACATTCCATTTTGGTTTAGAATAAGTTTAATATGGCCCCCTTGAACACTCGATTAGCGTGCGACATATTCAATACGCCGCCATTTGCATGAATATGCTTTCATGGAGTTTGTATTTTATATTAAAACTTGCCACAAGATTGATGGATGTTTTCTCGATTAAGAAGGGCTGAAGGTGGCCGGTTGCTATGTGTGATTGGCGGGAGTTAATAAATATGACTGAATTGTGTGTGGTGGTGGTGGGAGGGGAGGACCTTCAGAAATTATTTATTAAAATATTCCTCTCTTTCACATTACTGAAGTGTTATGCTGAAATGTGTTACACTGGCTCCTTAATGTCAATCTAGGGTTAAATTGAAGAGACAATTACAGTAAACCCACTGAAGTCAGTCTTAAGCCGCCTTATAAGCCCTCTCCAACCACGTCCAAATATTGACTATTCGCCCCCTACCCTTTAATCAATTGCGTTCACTGTCGTATTGATCTGTCTTGGTACATTTCGTGTCTGCATATAACATGTACAAGTTCCAGTCAACTATATCCGCCAAGTCTGCTTAACAGAAGTCAGAGCTTCTTCTTCATCATGCTTAGCTTGGACCAACCATTACGGATCTCAAGCTCCACTCTACGGAGATCTTCCGCCTTTTGAGGATCTAACTTGTCTTAGGAGCCATGCTAAGAAAAGCCCAAGAAACTGGGAATTCAATTTAGTCGTCTGATTTAGTCTTCTTCCTTATCTTGTCTACTTCCTTCAATTTTTCTTTTTTTTTTCTGCATTCCTCACAAAAAAAAAAAGAAGGTAATTTCTAATTAAGCAAGAACAGCTGTATTGCCATTAAATCAGATGTTCAAATGGAAAGATCAGCTGTTAAATAATAAATAAAGCTAACACCTAGTTTACCAATTAATACTTGTACAGAATGAAATTAAAATCCCCGAACAACTGGCATTAATACAAGAAAAAGGGGAGGGTGAATTCCAGGGGAAGGAAGTAAATCAGAAGACCAGAATTAGGAGTTGTTGTTCTGGATACAAGCCAAAACTCCCGCAGAGTTTAATCAATTCTGGGAGAGCAGGGAAACTAAAAGGAATATCGCCATTGTCTTTACGGAAATGTTTAACGATTCTTTTCTTTTTTTTATGGGGAAGATGGCCGTCGTTTAAGATTAAGATATACACAACAATGTCATCCAATACAATACAGGGGATGGAGTAGAAGCGACATGAAGCTAATGCACATGCTCCTAGCCTGAGGCTCTAGTGACGTCACGGCTGCACATTGGCACGTGCCAACCTCGAACTGCATATTACCAAGGATATCAAACCTTGGCATTTCCATATTTATTGGTATACTGGGTGCATTCAACGTAAATAACTCGGAAAAATATTGGCTTTAACACTGGTTTCAAATAATATTGACTCTCTTTGTGGTTATCGGAAACGGAAGTGCTACGAACTTCAGTGTCTTTATGTTTTATCTTTGCTTTTATTTATTTTAGTCATGCCAAGCTTACCAGTTTATGGTTTAGCCTCAACTTTATGAAAGAAGGAGAATCTTGTTTTTCGTATTTAGATTGGATCCAAAGGGGCGTTGGTCAGAAAGCCTTGCAACCAAGCTACGCGCTGAAGCCGCTAGATGGCTCAAGTGGGGTGAGAGAGATGTCTGACTCTCATCTGTGGTATGGTAAGAGAGGCGAGGACTTATCTATTTGCTCTGAAAGAGTGCGCTTCCCGGCGTGAAAAAAGAAAAACAAGTCACGTTTTTCCTACTTATCGTATTTTAAATTAATTTTCTACCATGAATTGGCTTTTCCGGTGACTATATTGTTTTAAGTTCACCGTAATAACTCCTTTTTCTTTTGTGAATTTTAACTTAAATATAATATTGAAAATGAGGGAAGGGATTAGCTATGCGGTTAGCGTATTGGATTCCCACGCGGAGATCCAGGGTTCGAATCCAACTGCTGGCCCTTAGATTTTCTCTTCCTAGAAGGTTCTTTACAGCTCACTGTCCGGTGATGGACAGTGTTGCCTGAAACGAGAGAAACGGAGGCCGGCAGTGCTCCGGACGCCAGTAACCTTAGATGTTTATCGTCATAAATCATTAAAAAAAAGAAAAAGTACTGAACACATATCAAAGAGGATAAAATTGAGCTTTTATTGTGCGTACAGGGAAATAGAAAAGAAAAACTACCTATACATATTTCTCTAATCGATAAGAATGATCGATTGTGAGTAATCGACCTAAAAGTATGTCAATAGTTACTTAGTAATATTGCGATTTCAATAGTAAGACTTCCGGTTATTTTCTCTCAGCCAAAGGAAGTATTGAGGATCGAGCCAAATTTTTCTGAAATACATTTCCAACCGGAAATGCTCAGTTTTTTGACGTGAATGCGTCTTTAAATTTGCTATGGAGGCAATCCAAAAAACCTAATGATAACAAAATCGGGGGATACAGTTTGGCATTATAGTTTCGAATCTATCGTCTACATCCAAAATTAAATTAGACCACTGGATACCTGAAGGATCAAAGAATTCATTACGATAAGCGAGGACTGTAACGCATCGCGCGAGGAGGAGGTAGAAGCGCCACCATTTTGAGATCATTTTGCTGCGTATCGAGATTTGCAAGTAGTATAACTTTTGACTCGGAGAAGCTACGATGTTCGTTTAAGTTTTAATCGTCAGCTGTTGTCACAATCTATCGATTGTATATAAAACATTAGTATAAAATAGTGACAGTGAATATAATGAGGTGTTAGAATAAAACGCGTCGAAAAGCCAAAACGAAATACAGAGATCGTATACGGTGTGGAAAGGGCTTTTCAAGAACAATCGAATGGTAATAATAAAACACCATATGACCGAGTCAAGCTGTGCCGGGAACGTAAAAGAATGAATGCGGCCGAGCGGATCAACGACGGAGTCAGTACATCTGCAGCTGGGGCGGTTGAAATTGAAGCAAGTGGATGATGAAATCGTTTCTACATCGACAACAGACTGTATAGGCATAGATTGTGTTCGATCGTCGATTTATTTCCTTGATTTCATCCTAAATACATATATATAAAAAATCCGTTACGTAAACGTATTCACGTACAACACCCGGCCGTGGTCCATGACGCAGCAACACGTTTTTTTTTAACCCCTTTTATTGCGGAAAGAATAATCTAATTAATAATGGAATAATATGTCAGCTTCCTTTCATAGTGACAATTATAGTTACATTCTGTAACATTTAAGTGAATTATCATTTTGAGTAAAACTTTCTAGTTTCTAGAAAATTTAAATTCATGCTAACAAAGGACAATTTTCCATCAATAAAGGGGAAGTTGAAGGGAAGCTGTTCAGTTCTCTCCCGTTTGTTCGCCAACACGATCACAAAGGTGAAGAATAACTTCCTGAATTATTCAACATATAAACGCCCCTGTTATACATTCGTCAGACTGGTCACGTACTCCAAACCTAATTAAACCGTGATGCCCACGTTCTAACAGATGCAAATATCATGTGAGTTAGTGGCATGACCATCATTTAACAAGAGAAACTTTGGAAAAATTTCAATTTTCACTTAAACTTTCTGCATTAGGTCAAGGGAAAAGGCTAAAAAAGATGGAAATTAGTAAGTTAGCGCAAAGAGAAAATTATTATTTAAAGAAGAAAAATTGAGAAAAACCCCCTTGATATCATGTTCGGTTAAGTTTTCCCAACAAGTTGGAGCAGCCGCCTCTCACCTCGGTTGGAAAACTTTGCAAATTTCCCATTTAAAGTTTAGATAGACATTTCCTTCTTATCTAAATATTTATCTTGTATTCTTGTAAAAGGATATTATAAATACATATTTAAATGTTAACAATTTTATTAAATTGACTTTTTTTTTACTTCAACGCCGCCATCACCGGACACAGTAAGAGCGATGGCCATCGTGTGACGTTTGGACGGTACTGACGACTCTTTTAAAGATTCCTAAATACTTTCCGCCCTAACTCGGTGCCCTAAAACGGATAACTGTTAAAAGGGGCCTAAATAGAAGCAAGGGGAGCCCTCCATCTTAGAGAAAATGGCAGGAGCAGTAGAAGCTGAGAAACGTGAACATAAAGAAAGAAGAATAATAAGGGAATCCAGCAGAGAAAAGTCCAGTTCTGGAAATAGTATTACGAGGCAATCAAACAATGACAATGAAATACTAGAAGCAGAAATGTCGTCGTCCCCCCCCACCGCTGTTGTTCAGAATAGGAGAATGGCCGTAACATATCACTGTTGGAAATGATTAATGTCAAGCGTATCGGTGGGAGCGGGGGGTTGGAGGGGATCCACACGGACTGAATGGGACAGAAATTGAGTGACTGTAATAGAAGAACTTGGGGAATAAGAGTATAAAAGGGACAAAAGCTCCAAGGACTTCTACTCGGTTCGCCCATCGTGTGCCAGAACCCTGCCATTGAGTCTACTAACTTTACTGGGTGGCTTTGATCACAAGAAAAGAGCATTGCTATTCTTCATATTACCTCTCCCACCCTTACCACAATCATACTTACAAACAATTATTATGTCAGAAAAACATTTCTCACTGACTGACAGACTGACATATACAATTTTACTTGCATTTACACTCACATGACAAAAATTAAATGAATTTTCAATTTCCTGATATTGTTTTTGAAATAGACATTTTGGCTTTTTGTGAGTACTCATTACAGACACACACTCCCACGTACAACTTAAATTTGAATCATTTTTTTCCTGGAAAATGCGTTTTAGAGAAATCCTAAGAAGCGGTGCCATGGATTTCCCATTTTCGTGCTGTGTCCGATTTTAACAAGCTGGAAAATGTTAGTACGAATATTTTTTTTATTTCAGGCTGACTTTACATCCAACTGCCAATTAGGTGTCGTGTACGGAGGCGACTAGCAAACATACTTGTTGTTTTAAAGTTGCTGTCAGTTTGAAGGGTATCCTGTTCCTTGAACTCCATCCTGCTTCGAAGTGGTTTCTAGTGTAGTGAATAAACGCTTCATTGTAGTAATGCGTATAACAGGACGCAAACAGAGACGAAGCCCAGGAGGAAGAGGGACAGAGGGATAAGGAGGGATACGTCCAGGTACTACTCCGCACTCTCCAGTGCCGACTATATAATACCCTTTTACTACGCATTAACCAACTCTACCCCCACTCAAATCTCACTTTGTCTGCCCCTTCTCGGTCTAACGTTGCACACCTTCATTTAATCTTATTCATCCCCTCCACAAGATCTTCAGTATCCAAGGCTCCCCCTCCCCGCTGGTTGCAGCAGTCTATCCCTGCCCTAGTCTTCTTGTAACCCAGGTAACCATAGTGATGAGGTTTTAGTGCTAAACTCCCTTGAGTTATCTTTCTCTCCCTTCCAACCTCACATAGAAATTAAAGCGGGGAGGCTGCTAAGAGGAAGAGACAGCAACTATCCAGCAGCTTGGATGTCCGAATCTCAGACCAAGAAACTCCCCTGTTTAATTTAACGTCGGCACATTAAACCCAAGAGAGAGGAGTCCCATTTCTCCAAAGTAAGGAAGCACCTAGTTACGTCAGTTGCTATTACATTTTCGACAAGTTGGGAAAATTTGGCATCCTCTAATACAGTCTGTCAGACTGTACTTGAAGAAAGTACTATTATGAAAATTCTATTTATACCTAAATTCTGACAATTTTCTAGTAGCCCTGCGTTGAATTACAAGTGAACTGATGGTTACATTGTCTACCTCGTAACTCCGCGTCCTTCGAATTCTTCAAGGTTACATTTAAAAGCCCCCCACTCCCACCCAAAAAACCAAAACAAAAAAATACTAAAAATAATTCGTTCCGGAAAATTAATTCAAATAAAATTTATGATTCCAGCAGAATTTTCCTCGGTGACAATATGTATTTCAGCAAAATTATTAAGAAAATCCTGAAGACTGTGAAATTTTTTTAAGATTCACAATCCTAAAGTAAAGTAAAGTAATGCCTATTTTTTCAGGCAGGCTTTACGTCCAACTACCGAATTAGGTGTCGTGGACGGAGGCGACTAGCAAACATACTTTACTATAAATTTCTCATATTAACCATTAAAGGTATAGACTGGGAATATAGTCTAGTACCGCAATACATCTTAGCTTTGCGGGTCTAGCTTCTAACCGCTCGGCTACCGTGGCGACTAGCAAACATACTTTACTGTAAATTTCTCATATTAACCATTAATGGTATAGACTGGGAATATAGCCTAGTACCGCAATACACCTTAGCTTTGCGGGACTAGCCCCTAACCGCTCGGCTATCGTGGCGCCTAGCAAACATACTTTACTATAAATTTCTCATATTAACCATTAAAGGTATAGACTGGGAATATAGCCTAGTACCGCAATACATCTTAGCTTTGCGGGTCTAGCTTCTAACCGCTCGTCTATCGTGGCGCCTAGCAAACATACTTTACTATAAATTTCTCATATTAACCATTAAAGGTATAGACTGGGAATATAGCCTAGTACCGCAATACATCTTAGCTTTGCGGGTCTAGCTTCTAACCGCTCGTCTATCGTGGCGCCTAGCAAACATACTTTACTATAAATTTCTCATATTAACCATTAAAGGTATAGACTGGGAATATAGTCTAGTACTGCAATACATCTTAGCTTTGCGGGTCTAGCCTCTAACCGCTCGGCTATTCGTGGCGCCTAAAATCCACAATCCTAAGATAACATTTATGAAATAATAGTAACCATGATTCTGACTTACCCAATAATGGAAGCAGCAGTGGTGAGCGAATCAGCCAACTGTGCACCGGACATAAGCCTGGAAACAGAGAGAAGTGGAAAATTTAGGCCAGAGAAATACGGCAACTAATCTATGTTAAAGTTTACAAGATTTATTTATCAATATTAAGGCTTAAGATTGGGATTGGTTCTTTAAAAGGGGGAAGAATAAAAACAAATTTAAGGAGAAATGGCTTCTCCAGCAAGACTGTCCTCGCTAACATGGCGGCTACTTTCAGTCACTTCTGTCGAAGCTCAAGTCCACGTCTCTACATTTCTGCCAGCGAACTCTCTTTAACAAAGAATCACTGGAATCTAGGTCCATCAACTCCAAAATATATTCCCACCTTGGGAGCCTTGCAACCAACGGATTGTGGCAAAAGATGAAACTTTATTTTCCTTCTAAAAAAAAAAAACCGAAAATTCCTTGAACCGGAAACAGCTCTTTGTAGAGGAATTTTTCACGCTGCTAACGGTATTGTTTTTCTTGTAACTTCCGGCTTTGATTAGTTCCTCCTAGATTCAATCGCTGATTTTTTTGTTTTGTTTTTAGGAAAATAAAAGCAATTGTTGCTGTTCATCCTTTTTGGTGACCGATTCATAGTTTCCATAGGATTAAAAAATAATTGCCATTTCAGTCGAGTAAAATTTATTCTGCCGAGCTTTCGACCTAGGGACTAGGTCATCTTCAGGGCTGTGGAACATATTTACAGATTGTTAACAATGATTCTATTGAAATGAATATGTATAATAAAACGAAATTTACAAAAATTATTTACCTAGTTTAGAAAGTAATACTATTACATTTCAGGGTTGGTGTGTCTTCTGTCTTGTCTGTTCATGGAGACTGAGTGTGATCGGTCTGTGTGTGATATGTGTTAGATTGTGTGGAAGTCAGTGTTGCCAATTGTCAAGTATTTTATAGTAAGTTTGCGTAGGGTGAAGGGACCAGTAATTGACTGGGCACCAGTAATTGACATACCAGAAATAAACTGGTATTATAAGGGATATGAGCCGTTTTTAGTGGTGATTCTTTCAATTTCGTTATTGAGAAGCCTTTGGGCAGCAGTTCCAGAAAAATATTAATTATTGGAAGGTTCCTTGGTATCAGTGGAAGGTTATTTGTGTTAAAAGTTCAAAATCAAGGAAAAAACAAGCCGTTGCTAAGGAGGATTGATAAGAAAATAATTTTCCTTTTTTCTTATTTTTCGTTTATTTGTTCATATATTCGTGTGGTTATCAATGTTCTGTTATAATTAGTATTACTTGTAGATTTCATTTATGTAGTTTTTTTTTTAATTATAAGAAGCATTGAGGATTAAAATGGGGCTGTCAATCACTGGTCCTTGAAACGGCAATTTGCCCAGTAATTGACATGTATGTCAATTACTAGTCCTACAGCTTTTTTGTTTGAGACCAGTGATTGACTTCCAGGGAAAATGATAAGATAGGTTGGTAAATTTTATTATAATTAAAAATTCAATACATTGTAAAATAAAATCATTGATAAAAATCGGCAACATAAATAGTAAAACTTCCAACAAAATATGTTTAAATTAATGAATTAGCAAATGTACTCCTTATTTCAAGAGGGCATGCAGAATGATTATTCTGTAGAGAACAACAATCTATGAACAACAAACTGGAATAATCGTGATCGCCGAAGAACAGCTTCCGAGGCCTCCTACGTGACTAATAAAAACGACGCCCACGTAACGGAGTTGGAAAATCTCTCATTCTCCCTCAGTTTTGGGTCCTAGCCACATGACAAAGAAGAAAGGGAGGAAATGGCTAAACCATAGAATTCCATCAAAGAAAACGGCCAGAGGAAAAATGAAGCTCCCTCAAGAGAAGTACCAGGTGCGAAATCAAACATACAGAGTTGGTGACTTTGTGATGTTTGTGATGTTACCGGTAGTACAGTTGTGTAAGGGTTGATCGTCAAAAGCTGCATAAAAAAGGGTAAGGTTGAAAAAATATTAGATTATTTAGGTTTGCCTATTTAAAAACTGATTGTAATTAATTATGAATAAGACTAATTTTTGTTATAAATCCAATTGAAAAAGTGATTTAAGTGATTTATTTAGATCTAAAAGTGATTTTGAATGCATACCTTATGTCGTTTCATGAATGTATTTGTATGTCAATTACTGGTCCCACCCCATGTCAAACACTGGTTCCACCGAAAATTCGGTATGTCAATTACTGGGTCATTGACATACTTCCAAAAAAAATCATTTTTGGTTGACATAAAGATCGAATTTACTGCTTTTAAAATATTAATAAAATAAAATACATCCTACTGGAGCGGTACAATTTTATAACCTACACCTGGAGCCAAAATAACGGAAGTTATTCTATCTTTAACTCGAATTTTTTCTTAAGCAGTCAATTACTGGTCCCTTCACCCTATATGTTGTTTAAATTGTTCGAGTCTGTTTTAAAATTTAAACTGTTTTCTGTTTTAGATAGTATATCATTTCATGAAGATGACCTAGTCCCTAGGTCGAAAGCTCGGCAAAATAAATTTTACTCGACTGAAATGGCAATTATTTTTTCATCATATTGAAAACAATTGTTTTACTACAGTTCTCGGAGATGGATTAGGGAAGACTAGTAAGTCTTTTGTTAGGCGTCATGTCCAAGAAAACGCATGTGGTTAGAACCTTGATAATGCCGTGTAAGGTAAATCTCGTATCATAAGCCTAAGCTCTCCTATTTCCGCTTAAACCCTGGTATCGGAAATTCGACCGAAAAAATCGCTGGTTTAAAAAAAAATAAAAATAACAATAGACAATTATGCGACTGGAGACTTTAGAGGTCCTACGCCTTAGGGCACCCGTCCCCAACAATAGTAGACAAACAACAAGACTACAACGTGAAACTAGCAAAGCAGAGAGATAATTTTGAACAGTCCTGGAAAGCCTTTGAAGTAATAATAACATCATCAGTCGTAAGGTTCGAAACAAAGTGCTATTGTCCAGTTTTAATTAATTATATTTTGAATTTATTTGTCTGTACGTCTGTAAACATGTATTTATCTCTCAACTGGTGCATTGTTCCTTCAATACCAACACAAAACATTCTATACAATCCTCGCATAATTAGACCTAAAAATACTGCAATGAACAGTAAACTCAACTAACTAATAAATCTCTGTGTATTGGTTAGTATTTATTTATTGAATAGGCAGTGGCGTGGCAATTCTATGGCCTGAAGGTTATAGAAATTTCATTATCAACTTCCTGAAACAACTGACTGCCATGTTTTAATTAAATATCAAGTTGAAATATACAATATATTTCTGAGAGGTGGGGCTTTATAATTGGACGAGTAAAGCAGTAATGGTTTTATTTTATTTTTCGGCGCTTAGTTTATCTTTGTTGATGGACTGCTGCTGAAATTTCCATCACATCTTCAAGTTTTAAGCACCTTTTTTAAAGGTCATGGTCGCAGCAGATAGTACCTCTTTCCTGCGGTAGGAGAACAGTCTAAATTTCGCTACAGACATTCTTGGGAAAATTATAAATTATAACAAGTAGGAAAGCTACAGATGAAAAGCTGCACTTTCAGAGTGAGAAACTTCACTTTCTTCCCAGGCTTGACTTAAATCCAAAAGATTAAGTTGGAGGTCGAAGTACAACCATCGCTCGTCAACGGATTACCTCCCATTTCAAGTCACATAACAACTTTCTTACTGGTTAATGGCTTGTGGCCGCCCTTGCTTGGCGGTACCGTTTGACGGTTTTCCCTTTTTCTGTTTCTGTCTCTTTCTCATTTTTCCCTTTCTCGCACTACGCGTTATTTCGCGATAATCCTTTCCTTTCTTGTCGCTGCTAAATATTTTAATTTTTCTACTCTTTTGGTTATGTTTATTCCTTTATGTTTCCCACGCTATACAACCCTTCCCCTTCTCTATTCTCTCTAAACCGTGGCATTCTTTTCCGCTTCTGCTGTCTGTCCAGTATGCCTTTGACTCTGAGCTAATAAGTTTGTGCTCCTGAATTATATACGGCTTCATAGTGAGTCGACGTCTGGCCTTCAGATATAGTACGCGTCCGCTGGGCCACCGCTTCAAGTACTTTCGCAACGCTTCATCGTTGTCTACTTCCGTCGCTCGAGTCTGTACCTGTTGGTTTACTTCTTACCGCATCTCAGCCTACTATGATTCATTTCCGCTGATATCTAGCACTTCGCTTCATCCGCATCTAGTGCATTGATTGTACTATTACCCCTTCCTCATCCGCATCTAGTGCATTGATTGTACTATTACCCCTTCTTCATCCGCATCTAGTGCATTGATTGTACTATTACCCCTTCCTCATCCGCATCTAGTGCATTGATTGTACTATTACCCCTTCCTCATCCGCATCTAGTGCACTTGGTGCACTATTACCATTCACTCTTCCGCTTAACTCGATATACACCTCTTTCGGTCTACACCCAAATACTTCCCACACTTCTAGGAGCTCAACTACACATTACACACACACATCTCTACACAATTGTTTACCTTAGCTCCTTAATAGTTCCTATTCCCTTCTACCGCTTTTTTAAAGATCCTTCACCGCCTGGCGGATGCTGTGTGCGCTCGCTTCCGGTCCTCCGTAAGTAAGTGTTTCCTTTCTACCGATTTTTTATTATTATATATTTTCTTTGTATTACATACTATAATCGATTGCGGTGCCTCCCTCGGGCACATATAGCGTAAGGGAATTCGCGTTTGCGTCATCTTCCCCCTCCACAACTGGGTGTAAGCCTTACGCGCTTACAATTCTAATAGCACCTTTTCTCCATTGATGGCCAGGCGTTCTTCGAATGTTTTTGAATCCTGAAGACCCACTTTCAAATTGATGGGATAAATCGACTTGTTTCTTCTTGGCAGTTGGGGGCGGCAGTTGGAGGGTGTATCAGTGGAGAAGATTCGGGGGCAGCAGCCAGCCTCTTGAGTCTTAAGGGCAGAGCGAATTAATTACGACCGCCCGGCCGAGGAGTTCATGTCGGATTGCTGCCTCCAGATAGACGCTACAGGTAACAATAAAGAAATATTTCTCCAACGTCTAAACACTAAACTTAATGCAACAATAAATTTTTAGTCCAAATCAATTTTTAAAAAATCAAGAAAGCCCATTCCTGTACAAAAAAAAAAGAGGAGTGGTTAGGTTTCCCTCTACGAGCCATTTCTGGGTATTGTACCGTCTTGTCACCTGCATTACAGGAACCAGTTGCGGAAGTTAAACCAGTATTTGAAAAAAATTTAACTTAACGGAAATGAGATTTCCTTTCAAAAGATTTTCCAGTATTTTCTTGAGAATGGCTGCTGCGATTATATTTAATCTTAATACAGTGATCACGAACTCATAAATCTACAATTTATATTTAAAAACTGTTTTCGGAAATTCGATGGTGTTCTGGGTACGGCTAGACATCCTCTTTGTACGGTAAGGTCCTACTTCTTACGGTCAGTTAATTGTGGTAAAATGTCTTTTACGAAATTCTCCAATAGGAGGTAACAACCAATGAATTTACTGAAAAATTTCTCTCTTAAGAGTTTCCTGTTAAATTATGTACACAGACAGACTGGCATAACTTTTTTTACTCTAATCAATTAGGGGGTGAGTGTTGGTCAAGTAGTCAAGAGCGGTGGCTTTGTGTGTGGGAGATCCCCGGTTCAAATCCAGCGTTTGACTACTTTTTATTTGTTTGAAAAAAAAAATTGTTTATGGTAAAGTATGAGCTTCCGCACCCCTCGTTCACGACATCTAATTGGTAGATGGACGTTAAGCCCCGCCCGAAAAAAATAGGCGATTACTTTACTCCAATCAATTTGTCTCGAAAAGTAGTTAGGTTATGGCTTCACTGTAAGATTATATTTTCAGTGGAATGTACGGTTATGTTGGTGAGAAATTAATGTTAAGTCAAATATTACGAGTTTAAAGGATATTATTGAGTTCGAACCTTTAGTGGAAGAGACAGCCGTGTTGGTAGTTCAATACCAGATTTCTTTTAGATTTTTGCGACTCTACTTGGTAAAAATATCTTCCTAATCTGACCAACAATCTAGTCAGAGATAAACTTGATGTCTGAAAAAGAAGTTGAACTTCACAAAAGCCGGCTACAGAAGGGTGAATGAGGGCCAGAGAAGGTGAGGTGAGGTACGGTATCAGGTGGTTTTGTACACTTTGCTTATACTTACAGAAACTTAATTACTTTTATTTAAGTCAGATTTATTTAAGTATTGTTACTTAAAGTAAACTTTGTTGTTAAGAAAATCTTGCCTGCAATGGCGGTGGTGAAGGGAATGAAAACTTAAGCGGAGACTACCTGCTGCCATTAAGCAAATAATGGATAAACATCCTTTAAGAGAACTTCCCCTTAAAAGCTCCCTTAATTCCCTTAAATCAAAATTAAAATTTATCAAAATGTATTCAAATACCTTGACCTTGAAAATTAATGCCGCCATTTTTCGTAAAAGGTTTTTTTTTTTTTTATGGCGCGTAAAACATAAAATTAAGAACCGATACGTGTTCACAAAATGGCGATTTCAATGCTACCAGATAGAAGATACAGTTACAATCTGGACGACCTCAAACCGTTGTCGAAAAAAGGAATTCCTAAAAACGGAAACATCTATTCAGTAGTAAAGTAATCGCCTATTTTTTCAGGCGGGGCTTTACATCCAACTACCAAATCAGGTGTCGTGGACGGAGGCGACTAGCAAACATACTTTACTATAAATTTCTCATATTAACCATTAAAGGTATAGACTGGGAATATAGACTAGTACCGCAATACATCTTAGCTTTGCGGGTCTAGCCTCTAACCGCTCAGCTATCGTGGCGCCTACATCTATTCAGTAATCCACGCGTTTAGACGCTACGTTGCGCTACAAAATAACAAAAAAGTAACAAGAATAAAAACAATTTCTGAAAATGCCCGTTTTTGATCACTTTTTGGCAACTTTTTTCTCGAAACCTACGTTTTTAGCTAAAACTTTACAGTTATAAAAAGGAGGGTTTACCCTATATTTTAAAGAAAATTTGGGAATTTTTATCTTTTATAGAAAAAGAGAAATAAATTGTCAAAGTTGGGTGTTTTTCAACGTTACGCTTTTTCATGCACTTTTTGACGATCAACTGTCCTACCGGAAATAGTTTCGGCAAAGATTTACTTCAGTTCAAATGATTTTTTCTTCCAATTTTAATTCTTATTCAAATTGAGAACTCACATAATGGTGTTGGTGCACAGTTCATAAAGATGAAATATAAAATTCAGTTAAGTTTACTGAATAACTTGCATATGACGTTGTGATACATAATTTCCGTTCTAGTGAATAGCGGAAACCAAAAGTCAATTAAATACGCACACACAAACACGTGCCATAAACGTGGTTATGACGTAAAAGTAGTTTGTGAAACGCGCAGAGTGTCTAATGAAGTATAATCAGTTTGTGAGCTTGGGTAAAAGTGAGTGGAGTCAGACGGATGTGATGCATTGCGTGTGGAGGGGGGAGCAGGTAGTAGATAGAGAGAAGGTTACTATCATTAAATGTTACCCGAAATAATTTCATCAGTTGCATCAGTGTGTATCCAGGATTGCTTGGTAAGCATGATGGGTGCTGATGGGTGTAAACCCAAGGCAGGGGGAACCCTTCAAGCCACAACAGCTCGCAACCCACGGGAATACTTTTCATTAAAGCATTCTCCTCCCTCTCTTGATCTCGCTCCGCCCAGACGCCTCAGGATAACCTTCCTCTTTTCACCTAAGTCACACCAATACCATGGCCAAAGTAGCAGGAATTTGTACACTCATAGCAGAACTACTAAAATATAGCCTACTAAACTCCTCAGTTGAGCTGAAGCAATTAATAACGCCTAACAGACTTCCAGGATGTGTTTCCAGCAGATTGGCCGTGCATACCACCCATCAGCCAGCTAGTTCCAAGTTGTTCATGCTACGTCCTTTTTCGTTGTCCACCCAAAATCCAAGCAGGAGTCCCCCCCACAATTCAAACCTCTCCAGGGATCAAGAGTCAGTAACTGCATCCCTCACAGTAACCACAGTTACCGGTTAAAAATTAGTTCAAAGGAAGTCATGTAAAAATCAGGGCGGAACAAAATAATGTTCTTTTAGCTCGTAGTTTCTGGTTTTTTAGTGTTCGCAAGTGCAATCGCTTTTTAAAAAGAACGGGCTAAGAACACAACTAATGGAATAACGTTTACACCAAATGAGCAGTTCTAAGCTCCATATGGTGTGAACTTAGCTTAACAGGATTACACTTTCATGTTCCAAGAAGGATATTAATAAGCGATAGGGTGGGATTAAGGCTCAACACCGTTTCAAACTCTTAAACGATCTAATTGCCTGTACATAACCGTGTTAGTATGTAGATGTAGCTATTGTACGTGTAATATGTAGTTATTTTACTAGAGTACAGTATGTATACAGATTATTAGGTAAACATGCCCATACATGTTTAGATGTATAAATAATAGGGGTGGAGGGGGAGAGAGCTCTGAGAAGACAGAGAGGTATAGACAAGCACAGACAGGTTCGTACCGAGTTAGTGAGATGTTTAACGGAACTATTTGCTCAAGTAATTAGTGTTCGATTTTCCAGCGTGATCACAAGTAACACTGTGTTTGTGTTGCACAGTAATAACATAACCACACTAACACACGTAGCCCATGATTGTGTGATTCCAGCACAATAATAACATTGCTTGCAAACACTGGCAGTAGACAGCGCTAGAGAGCTTACCTCTCACATCAACTAGCCCCCCCCCCCACACACACACACAGTAAAAGCTCTCTCCTTATCTGCACTTTGTGTATACACCATCCAGACTACGAGCTCCTATTATTGTAAACGGTTTTTCGTGATAGCATCAACAATGCTGTTGTATAGATATACATTTTTGCCAATTTCTATTCAATAAATTAAAATAAACCATTTGTGTATATTTTGAATTTTCTTTTATTATTACAAGCCGGGGGAAATGTAAAGAAAACATGTGCAAATAAAAACAGGAACAGCGAAAATGGAAAGAAGGAGCAAGATGAAATACACAACAATTTCTACTGCGGCAGGATATTGATTAGGGCGAGAACAATGAAGATCCTTGCATCAAACTGGGAATCTATCGCTATTCCAGGGCGTAGGAACCTATTACCACCGCTTTATTTAATCTAGCATTCGAGAAGGCAGTGAAAACTTTAAGGAAGTGAATACCAGCACTTAGTATACTTACAATATGTGTATTCATAAAATCAGGCATCTTGGCAGAACATAGAAAAAGCCGTGAACAAGTTTGACATTCAGGAAAGAGAAGCGGATGGAGTCGAAGCGGTTGGGTGAACGAGTCCACAGTCGAAAATGGAAGCCACAATCCCCAAATTTTCCATTTGAAAAAAAATTACTAGCAAACATGCTTTACTATAAATTTCTCATATTAACCATTAAAGGTATAGACTGGGAATATAGCCTAGTACCGCAATACATCTTAGCTTTGCGGGTCTAGCCTCTAACCGCTCGGCTACCGTGGCGCCTAGCAAACATACTTTACTGTAAATTTCTCATATTAACCATTAAAGGTATAGACTGGGAATATAGCCTAGTACCGCAATACACCTTAGCATTGCGGGTCTAGCCTCTAACCGCTCGGCTATCATGGCGACTAGCAAACATACTTTACTGCAAAATTTCTCATATTAACCATTAAAGGTATAGACTGGGAATATAGCCTAGTACCGCAATACATCTTAGCATTGCGGGTCTAGCCTATAACCGCTCGGCTACCGTGGCGCCTAGCAAACATACTTTACTGCAAAATTTCTCATATTAACCATTAAAGGTATAGACTGGGAATATAGCCTAGTACCGCAATACATCTTAGCATTGCGGGTCTAGCCTATAACCGCTCGGCTACCGTGGCGCCTAGCAAACATACTTTACAATAAATTTTTCATATTAACCATTAAAGGTATAGACTGGGGATATAGACTAGTACCGCAATACATCTTAGCATTGCGGGTCTAGCCTATAACCGCTCGGCTACCGTGGCGCCTAGCAAACATACTTTACTGCAAAATTTCTCATATTAACCATTAAAGGTATAGACTGGGAATATAGCCTAGTACCGCAATACACCTTAGCATTGCGGGTCTAACCTCTAACCGCTCGGCTACCATGGCGACTAGCAAACATACTTTACTGTAAATTTCTCATATTAACCATTAAAGGTATAGACTGGGAATATAGCCTAGTACCGCAATACACCTTAGCATTGCGGGTCTAACCTCTAACCGCTCGGCTACCATGGCGACTAGCAAACATAATTTACAATAAATTTTTCATATTAACCATTAAAGGTATAGACTGGGAATATAGCCTAGTACCGCAATACATCTTAGCTTTGCGGGTCTAACCTCTAACCGCTCGGCTAGAGTGATGCCTTTACTTGTGTAACATTTATAAGTACATTTATTTCCAGAAGTAAGTCTGAAACTAAGGAATTTTAGGAGTTCTCTTTAATTTTCTACACAGTTATTGAAGTGAGACATCATTTGAACTTGGATGTAGCTAATGTGGGTATCAATTTAGTTTTAAAGTCCTGAGAAAGTTGTGTGGCTTCACAACACTCTTCGTCTTCTCCTTTTCTTTAATCAAGTCATAATATTTAAAGTTTCACGGAACAGTTCAAGACAAGAAATATTTCATATTCATGTGTTAGTTATGTAGCTTTTTGAAAAGTTTTGTAGAATTTTAATTTAATATCTTGGACGGCAGAAATAATATCCAGCAGGTTTGAACTTGTTTGAAAGAAGTTTTCTGAATAATAAGCTACTTTTCCACAAGTGGGCGGGTGCCGTGGGTTCGTATAAGCTTAAGCGCAGCTGGTGATAGGTGGTGTTGGGGGGGGGAACTGAATAATTCAGTAGTTGTGAAGAAAACTGGAAGGAAAACTAAGATTATTTGTTTGTTTGTGTTGTTATGGGTGTGGGTATTGGATTGCAGCAGTTCATGTCGCCATTACTAGCATGGCGTTGCTCAAGTGTGTAGAGGGAGCATTTCATTGACATTCAACTACTTTATGTACATTTAAGACTCTTTACTCTGGTGTAAGAACCACGTTAAAGTGTGATTTTTACTTTAATCTAATTCCATTTATGACTTCTCAACGCTTCGCCATATTTAATTATTTAAACTACGTAATCATCTCTTACGCTTCAAAAAGTTTGTACCTCAAAATGAATTTTACTTAGAGTATAAAGTTTGTCTGTTTGTAAGTTTGTTAATTACTTTCTCTTACTCTGCATATTCTGTAGGAAGTATAGTAATCGTAGAGATTTCCGCTTTCAAGTTTGCACCGGAAATATCTATTTAGAGATTCCTTGAGTAATTTTTTTGTTGTTTTTTTTGTTACAGGAACAGCCTACCGGAAATACGACTTTACTAAATCAAGATTTCCTCAAAAATATCACGATTTTCTTTCAACTTGGTATACTAATCGGAAAAATTTAGATTTATAACTTTTTAGGGGGAAATATTTTTTAAGAAAACATCGAGAAATGGCATAAGCAAGAGTGGGGGTGGATTAGGCATTGCTCTAAGGTGGCAGTTTCCTAAAGTACCATCTTGCCACCTGTATAGAGGTTTCCCAAAAAAATCAAGTTCGGAATTTTTCCTAACTCATTTATTTTACGTTAATACGCAGTAGGATGGCACTGTAGAGAGAAACTCAGAAAGATATTTTCCTAGTAAATTGTTACCTAAGTCTGAAGTATTAGATCTACTACGTATGCAGTCAGTGTTTGCGTTTGCGCCATTTTGAGAAAATTTTAAAGAAAAGTCAATCCTTATAGAGTAGCTATCGCAGGGTCTCCATTTTGACTAAAACTTTATTAAAGAGCATTTCCTGTAACTTCCAGCCACATTTCCGTTTTCCTCATGATCAAGGAACTTCGAAGCAACTGTTTCCGGTCACAACTCAATATTGAGAACATGGCTCAATTACAATAATCATCTTTTTATGGATCTTAAATTTCAAAAAATTTTGTGCGAACCCCTTTTGACAGGAAAATTCATTTCGGTACACTTTTTTTTTGGTGGAGGGGAGAGGTTTTTCTCTAAAGTGCCACTTTATTGACATTGTCAGATTGTCTACAACATTTGAAAAGAAGGATTGGCTAACTCGAGCAGGAAGAAGACTATCAGTAGCAACGGAAGGGTGAACTTTACCGAAAGGATTTTTCGCATTTCCTCAACAAATATTAAGCCTATTCGAGGGGGGGGCGTAGTGACGTCACGCTTTCTTTAACAGTGATATTTTAGTGCGCAGTACCTTCTGAAGTCAACAATCCTTTTTAGAAGAAATTCTAAGTTTCAAGGCCACTTTAATTACGTAAATTGAGGTAAAAGGAAGTAGTGAGAGTTGTTGTGCAAATGCAACCAAAATACAGACTGACAGACCTTAGTTCCGGCGCCGATCCGTCAGTGTAAACCTCTTGCCACTTCAATCGATTTACTTTTACAACTTAGACGAATGGAGATTGTAATAAATTACATTTCACACCTGTGTAGATCGTGTAAAGTGGAAAGGTAAAATGCAATGAACCGAGTTTCGTTATGTGGTTTTGCATAGCTACATTCTACACAGGCGCTTATTCATTTATACATTCTGTACATGGGTATGTATATGATCTTATTCATGTACATATATACAAAATAGTAAGCTATAATAATGCTAATATAGTGAGAAATGTATAACATAAAGCTGAAAATGTTATTATACCACTGGGAGCATTCTATTATAACTCCATTGTATTCTGGGTAAGCCTGAAGTGGAGTTTGTCTATCCTGGAATGGGTAAGGGAAGGGCGGTACTCCAGCCAAGTTTAGGGACTAAACATACCACCACCCACACTCGTACACACTTCCAGGAAGGGCTATGCGGTGAAGATTTGTTGGCGTTAACTGTATAATGTCGGTGGGCCGGGCTTCAAAAGTGCCTTCTAGCACAGCCAATAGCCACGAATTACGAATTAACTGGAATTGGAAGTGGCAAGGAAGAACTAGCAATGGTTTAATTTCTTAAAGGCAAGGGAAAGGGAGAATCAAGGACATCGTAGTTTGGGAAATTTAATGCATGGTAACTGGACATTATCTAGTTGTCCGGAATTCTCTTCAGCCAGCCGCAGTGGTAATAAAATGGAAATCTAATTTCCTAGAATAGTGAATTAAACGCGCATGAAAATCTAAGCGAACATAACTTGTCTGGGTTTAGAAAGAAGTGCACGAATCGTATATTTCAAATTTCAGTTCTGTGACAACTTCCGGTTAGGGTGTCTTGCATTTTGATGTAAATGGCTTTGGATGGCGCATGGCTTGGGCCATTCTACCGACCAACAATTGGGTGCTCTTAGGATACTCTTAAGGAGTTCAAGACTGAGAAAACTGAACAGAAGTAAAACGTAAGAAGTAAAGTAAAATAATGCCTATTTTTTCAGGAAGACTTCACCTTCAACTACCAAATTAGGTGTCGTGCACGGAGGCGGCTAGCAAACCTACTTTACAGCGAAATTTCTCATATTTACCAATAAAGGTATAGATTGGGAATATAGCCTAGTACCGCAATACATCTGAGCTCTGCGGGTCTAGCCTATAACCGCTCAGCTACAGTGGCGACTAGCAAACATACTTTACTATAAATTTCTCATATTAACCATTAAAGGTATAGACTGGGAATATAGCCTAGTACCGTAATACATCTTAGCATTGCGGGTCTAGCCTCTAACCGTTCGGCTACCGTAGCGACTAGCAAACATTCTTTACTATAAATTTTTCATATTAACCATTAAAGGTATATACCGGGGAATATAGCCTAGTACCGCAATATATCTTAGCTTTGCGGGTCTAACCTATAACCCGCTCGGCTATAGTTGCACATCTCAATAGAAGTATTTCGTTCAGTAAATCGTCCAGGACAATCAATTGAGTTCAGCTCCCGTTAAGGGTCTGATTGATCGGGGGAAGGTCTAAGTGTTACCGGCCAACTTTGTATAAGGTAAGATCTATCAAAGTCAAGACCCTGAATGTGCGTATTGTTTACCTTTACTTCCTGTTTAACACTAAATTAATCAGCAGTTTCGTATAATATTGTACACAGGAAGTGGACAGATGAATGTTTTGTAAAAGTTTAGCTGCACTTAATGAACCACACTTTCCGTTTACTGATTTCAAATTAAAAATAAATAAATTAACAACATCAAGTACGTGTTTATCCAGGAATGTTATTTTTTAGGGAATTCACCCCCTCTCCCATACACACACCCATGGGTAAACCGTGGGAGAGTTTCATTGAGTGTACACAAAAAGCCCGCGTATTTATCAACCCGCTACTTTTGTTAAAATAAATACATGTAAAAGCCTCAATAACGGAAGTGAATAAACATTGTTTTAATTCATTGGTTCTTACACACTCACACAGACACACACACTAACACTAAATAAAAAAAAATCCTGGTTAATTCCGAATCCTGGTTTTGATTAAAAATACCAGACAAACAAACATATTTACAGAAAACTATTTCAATTTGATTGGAAGTAATACTACCCAATAAAATTTTCTCTTGGCCTCAAATGAACGCTAAAGTTTAGTATTTAAATTATTTTATATTATTCAAGAGTGAGAAAACTGAAAAGAAGTAAAAAGTAAAGTGAAGTAATTGCACATTTTTTTAGGCGGGCTTTACGTCCAACTACCAAATTAGGTGTCGTAGACGGAGGCGACTAGCAAACATACTTTACTATAAATTTCTTTTATTAACCATTAAAGGTATGTAGACAGGGAATATAGACTAGTACCGCAATACATTTTAGCATTGTGGGTCTAGCCTATAACCGCTCGGCTATCGTGGCGACTAGCAAACATACTTTACTGCAAAATTTCTCATATTAACCATTAAAGGTATAGACTGGGAATATAGCCTAGTACCGCAATACATCTTAGCTTTGCGGGTCTAGCCTCTAACCTCTCGGCTATAGTGGCACCTCTGAACAGAAGTATTTCGTTCAGTAAATCGTCCTGGGCAATCAATTGAGTTCAGCTCCTGTTAAGAGTCTGATTGATCGTGGGGTCTAATTGTTACCAGCCAACTTTGTATAAGGTAAGTTCTATCAAAAAACTGTGATTCTGAAAGACTTGATTGGAAGAATTGTATCCTCAGGATGTTAGTTAGTTACGCGGAGTTAGTAGTTTTACATTCATGGTCGAACTCCACCCTAAGAGAATTCTAGTAGAACAAAACTCTGGAGGAATGCCTAAAACCAGATTCCTCATCTGGACAGTGGCCATTTACAAGGAGTTAATCATGTCTACCACTGCATGACCCAAAGCTAGAAAACCGAATTACTGGTTAAACTTAGTAAAGTAATCGATCTTGAGCGGCCACTGTGATCAATAACTGTTCTAGTGGCATTTAAACACGAACTGCTAGCATGGAAAACGAACATATAAATTTGTTACTGGAAAGTAACTTACTGCATGAAGTTAGGGCACCATTTAATTTTAAAAGACTAAAGATAAGGCAAATATATTTCTTTTTAATTTGGAATAACTTCGCAAATTACTTCCTAAAATTGCAAACCCACCACCACTTTATGGTGGGCAGAGTACCGGATACAAAAAATTATAGGTATTTAAATGCGCGATTTGGGCAGAAATCTAATGATTAAAGTAAAACCATTTATTTTTATTTATTTATTTTTTGTTTAAGAAAATCGCGCATTTCTGTAAAATCTATTTGAGGAAGTAATACTTCCGGTGGGTTATTCGTCCCAAAAAGTTCGAGTTTGAAGCAAACGATGCTTTCAATTTCATTTATTTTCAATATTTATACTTGCATCTACCAATGACTGCACCAAAGGCTGATTGTTAAGTGCCCAAGAAAGTGTAACTACGCGGTATCCAGGAAGAACAAATGTGGTGGTACGCAAAAAGGATTGGAGGAGAGTTCAGACAGGACTTAGCACCTCCTCGCGTTCTTCCAGTAAGTTACCTGCGGTTCCACCCAAAAAAAGGCATTATCTGTCTCTGGTTAAGGAGTCATCAGCCATGAGATGAAAGTTCCAAGAAAGCCATTTTTAAGAAGATAGCAACCCTTGCCCATTTGTCTCCTTAGGATACGTTGGATCTAGCTTCGGACCAGCAAGGATTTTTTCCAGGTTAAGATAGACAGAAGTGGCTGATTCAACTACACAACTTCTCTGCCAGAAGATACCATCTGAGCATCTGAAAATGTAAACCCCATTTAAAAAAATGTAAAAAAGTGTAAATAACATACAGCTAAGTGCAACCCCTTTGATACAAAACCTTCTTCACCAAAAGGCGCCACGATAGCCGAGCGGTTAGAGGCTAGACCCGCAAAGCTAAGATGTATTGCGGTACTAGGCTATATTCTCAGTCTATACCTTTAATGGTTAATATGAGAAATTTATAGTAAAGTAGGGTTGCTAGTCGTCACGATAGCCGAGCGGTTAGAGGCTAGGCCCGCAAAGCTAAGGTGTATTGCGGTACTAGGCTATATTCCCAGTCTATACCTTTAATGGTTAATATTAGAAATTTACAGTAAAGTATGTTTGCTAGTCGCCTCCGTATACGACACCTAATTTGGTAGTTGGACGTAAAGTCAGTCTGAAAAAATAAGCATTACTTTACTTTACTTTTTACAAAACCCTCAGGTGACTTGGCGACCTTCTTGGACCACTAATTGTAGATGTTTTCCAACCCAACACTAAACAGAATTAGAATCTCCAGCGAGGCAGTAGTTGTAGTTGTTAACCATAAAATCTTCAAGAAGATCCTAAATCAAATCAACTGGAGTTGATTGTTCTTCCACAGTTTAAACAAATTAAAAGTTTATTATTAATTACACCTCATTACCCAACAAAATATTAAAGTAAGTTTTCAAATATTGGTTCATTTAAAATTGCCCATAAACAGGTTATTATTAAATTTAACGACCATATTGTAAAATAAGCACACTGATTGGGCGACCCCCACCAATGGCAGTTAATTATAAAGTGTAATTAGTTTATAAAGTAATCACGGATTACTGTTCAGCTTCAGCTGTTTTATGAGAACAACATTCACTCGGTAATAAACCATCGGACAGTGAACATCGATTAGAGCCACTGGCGGGAAGTACATGCAGGCCAGCTCATCAGTTTATTTCCGCTAAATTTGTTCATCCTTCAGTACATTAGCCGTACAATGATGGAAAATTGGGCTGATTAATTAAGCAGTGGAGTGAAATTTAAAAATAAAAATAAAATACATAATTGTTGATGTGAATACACGACGTCCACTTCCGCCCTTCTAAAGGCCGCCATTCACGAAGTTACAACTCAAAAGTTTTTTTATTAAGCTCTAAATTTTAGAATACATTTCATTCTATCTTACATAATACAGTAAGAATGTAAATCAGCATATTAGAGCCAATCACCGATTCAGAATATAACCCAATTTTTTTTTTTTTTTTTTTTGTAATGATTTATAATAAAAATTTGAACAAAGTTTAGAGGAAATTGAGGCAGAATATTCAGTAATCCATCCAGAAAAGTGGTATTTCCGGTGATGGATATTTTCCCAAACTCGTTTAACACAAACACACTCAACTTTACTTTATTACATACACGTCACTGCTGCTAGCTTAGAGTGTAGTCGACTTCAGTATTAGGGTTACCCTTATTCATAAACACAGGAGCCGTACATTATACTGAAACGGTACCCTAAAGAGAAGCTTATCCCTCTCTGCCTTCCAGAACTACATCTAAGTCGAGTTTTCCTGAAATATATACATAATATATTTCAAATAGGTGAGACCTGTGAAGCTAATAGGCATTGTGGTACTGAGTTCGATTTCCGGTCTTAGGCCTTGGATTTTATTTAAAGGTTAATCAAAGAAATTTACAGTAAAGTATGTTTGCTTGTCCCACGGTAGCCGAGCGGTTAGAGACTCCAAAGCTAAGATGTATTGGGCACTAGGCTATATTCCCAGTCTATACCTTTAATGGTTAATATGAGAAATTTTGCAGTAAAGTATGTTTGCTAGTCACCACTATAGCCGAGCGGTTATAGGCTAGACCCGCAATGCTAAGATGTATTGCGGTACTAGGCTATATTCACAGTCTACACCTTTAATGGTTAATATGAGAAATTTATAGTAAAGTATGTTTGCTAGTCGCCACGATAGCCGAGCGGTTAGAGGCTAGACCCGCAAAGCTAAGATGTATTGCGGTACTAGGCTATATTCACAGTCTACACCTTTAATGGTTAATATGAGAAATTTACAGTAAAGTATGTTTGCTAGTAGCCTCCGTCCACGACACCTAATTGGTAGTTGGACATAAAGCCCGCCTGAAAAAATAGGCAATTACTTTACTTATTTCAAATAGGTAAAAGTTTGTATGTACATACAACGTCTAAAGCTCTTTAAACAAAATGGAGTCATTTTATAGAGAAACCTTAAAATAGAAATCCATTCTGTAAATTTACACTTCCGTTTGGGGGGGGGGGGAGTAATGATCGCTAAGATTATAGGTGGCTCCACTGGTGAGTCCCAGGCGAAATAAAAGAGACCCAAAACTTCCGGTGATTTTTCGTTTATATGTAAGGCCGCTAAATACCACAAACCATTTTCTGAAAACCATTTTTTTTTTTGTAATTCAATGTACCCTTAAAACAGATATTTTTGGGTTTCAAACCCGAACCCGAAATCCTTGAATATCTGATTAATTACAATACGCGGAAGTGAATAGAACAATAAAGCTGTCATCTTTTAACACAAAAAAAAAAAAAAATTATTGTATATATACAGTTTATAACTAGATAAGAGTGTTTTATAAAATCCTGTACATACTGTATAGTCTATTAATAATCCACTGCCACCTATATAATAAAACAATGGTCTACCGTGCTTTATAGCAGGTATGTGTACAATATATATACTTATCTCTGGGCGATGAAAACAATCGATTGTGCGCATGTGTCACAATGAGTGGCCCATACAGACATACTCATATTTATATCGATGGATTATATCGATAGGTGAGATTTATAAGCCACTCCGTTGAGGCTCAACACACACACACAAATCCACTTGAAGTGCAGAGAGACAGAGATACTCCTGTTGCATCAGCGAGTGAGATAGACTGAGCGAAGTTATTTACAGGAAATAATATTGCGCCAATTTCCAAACAGCATGGCTTTTTGATTTCACTCACCTCTCGTTTTCTCACCTCAACGATTTTCAATTAAAATGCACTAATTAATGCATATTGAGCTGCATAATTATATCGGGAAAAGCGCTATTTGGGCGAGGCTTTCCTTCAAAGTAATGTACGATCTTACCTGCGTACTTATCAGCCAGTTACCAGATCGTGGATAACAGGATATAACCTTACTTGGTTGGGCAGGAGTTCCCCTTTTCCCAAGGATATCCCTAGCCAGAGTGGTTTCCAGCATCGGAGGAGATTATGTCCTTCCTATTGATATCACTCTTCCATATTTTGGGTCCTTGTATGAGCTTAAAGGAGAGAATGTATAATAATCCTTATTGTAGAGGATTTCTGACTTCCTTGGAAAGCCTGTTTCCTTGATCTCTACTGCCAACTCCCGCTCTGTATAGAACTTCCCTGGAGGGAGCCTGGATTAGTTAGTTGAAGGGGAATTCTAGCCTGGCTAGAATCAGAATATCCAGAAAGGTCTTTGAAGGGAAGGCTGCCACTTCCTTAGAAGAGCTGGATGATTTATTTCTGCTCCTCACCAGTGGTGACAAAATAGTTTTCTGCGTGAAAATAACCACTTTTTCGAACTCAGAACATTTCCGATGATAACTCCATTTCGTAGAAGAGTTGCACATTCGCGGTACTTCCTTTTAACCAGGAATAAGTGGAAGTAAAACAGTTATAAAATAGAATGGACCAAACTACGGCCAATGAGAGAGTGACAAGACATTGATTTTCCCGCTAATCCACAAGAGCTGACGTCAATTCAATCTCAGCCAACACTTCCCGCCAAATCATATCAAACTTATTTAGGCAAAGTTCTGCGGAGACTTTAAGCCTCGCCCCTCCCCCCCACCTTAAGCCAGGGCCATTCCTTCAAGTCTGTCAGCGTACAGACCAGACAGACGCACTGGGGTCAAACTCCTAAGGAATATTTAGATTCATTCTTGTAAATCTAAATCGCTTAACTCTCAAGGAAGACCATTCCTTCTATATCCTTATTCTCTAGGGATCAGTTTTCCCTTCAAAAGGAAATGATAGAAGAGGTACTTTGAAGGGAAACTTTGATTTTCTGTGATTAAGTATGGAAATCCTCCTTAAATGACGTAATCTAGTTTGGGGATATGTTTGCGGTGACGGACATATAGCCCTCCTGATGGTCAATTTATGACTTAATTCCACAGACCTAGATTTTTTATTATTATTATTATTATTATGGATCATTGGGACTTCATGAAGTTCCCACAGGGTTTCAACTTAAATTAGTTTTTTATTTCAGAAGTAAATTATCGTAAGACGGTAAGGGCGCCTCTGAATGGACGATGATGTCACCGACTTCGCGTCACAACTAACATGAAACAGAGCTATCGCCGGATGTCTGTCTGTCTTTTTAAGCGTTGCCTGTGTGTTTTTTGATACGTCTGCATCCTTTTTTACAGAATATCTCAAAAACCATTAAAAAAAAAAATAGCCGCAACTTCATACGTAATACTTCCGTTTTTTGTTACAATTGGAAGCTTCCCGTATTTAAGTTAATGCCCAGTTTAACGGGAAGTGCAACTTTATAAAAACGAATTTGGCCAAAAAATGAATTCGTTTCAATTTGGTGAACATCTGTTCACTCGTTAAGATATTGTAACAAAGTTGACCTAAGGAAAGAAGAAAGGTCTAGATGTTCTGGAAGTTGGCCGAACAAAGTCTGTAACAGTTCACCACTGGGTAAACAAAAGGCAAGGCTTTACCTGAGCTGGAAAAGAAAGGGGCTAGATTGTTCAAGGAGTTTAGTGTCCGTAGCCTATAACGGTCCACCGCTGAGTAAAAGCCAGCTAAGGAAGCGGCCCCAGTTGTGGTGGTGGCAGTATGTGTTTTCCCCAACAAGTGAGTGGCAGGTGGGAGTGAGACAGACGGAGTTAAGAGTGAGACAGATGGAGTTAAAGTGGGGTACTCGTAGTTGGAGTGGGGGAGTCGCAGTTGGAGTCGCAGTCAGTCACAGTTGGAGAGAACCAGAGTCAGTCTCGGTTGGAGAGAGTCAGAGTTGAGTCGGAGTTCGAGAGAGTCAGTGTAGCGGAGTGCTTCAGAGTTAGCTAGTTGGGCAGGTAGTCAGTTAGTGAGTAGAGCTTTGTTAGTGCTGCTGAGACTAGTGCAATTCGGTGCAGTGCGGACCAGTGGTCAGTCGTGGAACAGTTTTGTGGCGTTACATAGTGAGTAAGTAACAGTAAACTGTTGTGACTGTTGTAAATGGTGACTGTAATGAATAGCGTTAGTTGCTAGTAAATGTTAATGTTAGTAATGTTAATGTGTTAATAAATCAGACTACTTATAAGTTTAGCGAGTTTTATTATTTATTGAACCCACATATTATTTAATAACTAGTGGCAGGCACTAGTTGTGTAAGTAAAGTTTTATTAGTAAAAGGACAAGAAAACTTTACAATATTCTTTTATTTTAAACCGTTAAACCTAGCAAGGATTGATCTCATACTATATACGTTTCCTTCCTTATAAACCTTATTTTTCAAAAAAAGACGGCGTTTTTACTGAAAGGTGTATAAATGGAAAACGAGAAAAAAGAAGTACCAGTAGAAAAGTGAAGAAAAGTGCCACCTATTTACTAAATAACCTGAATTCATATTTCTGTGTTACACAAAGAGAAGAAAAACGACACTTTTTTTTTCAATTTTAAAAGATTAAGAAAAACGCGTCCATTCAAATAAAACCAACCGGATTAAAAATAGGATACAAAGAAAATAAAAAAAACTTGCTAGATAGAGAGTGGTGGGAGATTATCTGAATATAGCCGGCCCTGAGAAGTGGGGAGATATTACGTCACACTAATTTATAAAATGGTGGGGGTAACTGGTGCTAAGGAGTGGGGGATAAGATTGTAGGGAGAGAGAGAAAAGACACCTCATTAACGTCTTTTAGTGTTAACATTAAATTCAAAGCGACATTTTCTGTCTTATTATTATTTTTTCTTTTTTTTCCCCTCCATCCTTAAATGATCCACTCATTTTTCCGAGTACTAATGAAAAGGCAACAAACGACACACCTACACGCGCTCACACTCTGTGGGACAAAAAAGGAAATAATTAAATATACAAACTGCGCATGTCACAATTTTTTTTTTGTGTTCCCCCACCACTACGGCTCCTTATGAAATTTGAAAAGACGTTTAACTGGATATAACCATCTTTTTGTAAGTCATTTTCTATAATAAATAAAAATAAATCGAAAACAGAGCTAGTACACATATCGATTTGGTCCTTCGACCATAAAAAAACCGTGTCCCCTTCTATCAGAATATACAGGGTGATCCATTTAAAAAGCACCAATCGCAAATAACTTTTTAGGAAAGTGGAATTTTGAAAAAAAAACCCATGAAGTAAACTATAGTTTGTTTTTTTTTTGGTCTAGTTTTCAAATTTTCCACCCCCGATGCTGTATCTTTATTTTTGGCCCAGGAGTTACGGCCAAAAACCCAATTGGGGTTTCATAAGGACCACTGGTTTTAACAATGATTATGAAAACTACATAAAAAAATTTTGTGAAAAATGTCGTTAAATCCGTTTCGATACCCCTAATATTTGTCGAGATATTTAAGTTCAAAGTTACTATTTTATCAACTCGTGAACGGTTTTCAATATTAATTTTCCACCAGAAATACCCGTTTTGGGAGGTCCTCTGACTGCAAAAATGTTATTTGTGACGCAGTGAACAAAAATAATAATAATTAAAGATGTTAAAACATGTAGTGTGACGTAATGGTTATGGGTGAATCAGGATAAATTAGTTTTATCATCAAATAAAAGCAACCATCACATCATGTTAATGTACTCCTGTATGTAAGACTTCTTGAACTGTGATTACGGTAAGAATATCTTGCCAGGTTGTTGGTCTAGTGATCAAGAGCGTGGCTTTGTAAGTGAGAGATCCCCAGTTTGAATCCCGCGTATGCAGTTATTCATAATACTTTTTTTTTTTAATAAAATGTAGTCACACGAGGGATTTCTAAAATCATTACTTTTTTCTCCAATAAAAATTGCTATTACTCAGAAAGTTTCAGTACGAGAATTCGGATTCTGATGACAGAGGTTAGAGAAAGACAGATAAATTTTTCTAAAAAATTGATACCATTTTGAAGCATAAGTTACGAGGGTCGTTTGAAAAGTCCGTGCAAAGTCAGAGAGATAGCATTACTGGCGCGTATCGAGGTTATGTTTAGTTAGTAGCATCTCTTGGAAGAACACACACCAAGTTTCAGCCAGATCGGTCTATTTCTTTGTGTTTGGCATTCGTTTGAATCGAGGAAGTCGAGTGATTTTCAAAAAATGGACGAAAAAGAATTTCGTGTGTTGATTAAACACTACTTTATGAAAGGCAAAACGCCTCAGGAGACTAAAGAGAAGCTTGATAAACATTATGGTGACTCTGCACCTTCGATTAGAACAGTTTATAGGTGGTTTCAAAGTTTTCGGAGTGGCCATATGGGCACAAGTGACGCTGAACGTTCTGGACGCCCTGTTGAGGTTACTACTCCAGAAATCATTGATAAAATCCATGATATGGTGATGGATGACAGAAGAGTGAAGGTGCGTGAGATTGCTAGTGCTGTGGGCATCTCGAATGAACGGGTACATAATATTTTGCATCAACATTTGGACATGACAAAGCTATCCGCAAGATGGGTGCCGCGATTGCTCACGCTTGACCAAAAACGAAATCGTGTGAAGTGTTGCAAGGACGGGTTTGCAGCTGTTCCAGAAGAATCCGCAGGACTTTAAGCGTCGTTTCGTCGTCACTGTGGATGAAACATGGATACATCACTACACTCCTGAGACCAAAGAACAATCTAAACAATGGGTTACCAAGGGGGAATCTGCGCCAAAAAAAGGCGAAGACCGTTCCTTCGGCCTGTAAAACTATTACAGGTGCATATTATTCATCGTTATTGGACCGTTTGAAAACCGAGCTGCAAGAAAAACGCCCACGATTGGCCCACAAAAAAAGTCCTTTTCCATCACGACAACGCACCAGCTCACAACTCAGCAGTTGTGGTCGCAAAATTAATGGAAATAGGGTTCCAACTCGTTTCACATCCCCCCTATTCTCCAGACTTGGCTTCCTCGGACTACTATTTGTTCTCCAATATGAAGAAATGGCTGGCGGGAAAAAGATTTTATTCAAACGAGGAGGTGATTGCAGAAACGAATGGCTATTTTTCAGACTTGGACAAATTCCTATTATTCGGAAGGGATCAACAAACTAGAGCAGCGTTGGACGAAGTGTATAAGCCTAAAAGGAGACTATGTTGAAAAATAAAAAAGGTTTACCCCAAAAAATTAAGTAGTTTTTATTTTTGCACGGACTTTTCAAACGACCCTCGTATTCTCCAAACAGCCTGAAATCTTCCTCCTGGATACTGGGAAAAAATGAAAGTAATCGAAAATTTTTGAAGAAAACTCATTAGGCCCTTATGTGATCATTATCCGATCTAGGTGCTGGCCCACTTTTTAGTAAAAGTTTCCTGGTCTAATGTGGGCTTTCAAACGGTATATCATTTTCCAGGATTCCTTTTGTCTTCGTATGAGAAATTACGTTTGTTTCGCAAGAAAACGTGTTCACGAGCACTCAACAGTGTTTTTTTGCCTTTTTTTTTTGGCATTGGCGTTCGCCATACTGCCAGCATCGTCTAGGTTCACCCTGTGTATATAATATTTTTTTTTCTCTCAAAAATAGGGTCAACGATTTTTTTTAAAAAAAAAACATTTGAAACACATTTAGGTCTACAGTTTATTTTGTCTTAAATTTTTCCCACAGGAAAATTAGATTCGTGGCACTTTCGAGAGAGAGACTGGATTGGTTTTCCTTTTAAATTTCCACTTCATTAGAATCTACGATCTTATATCGTACAATATTATAAATCTGCGTAAATAATATGGCTAAGATGCCAAGTTTAAAGACAATTATAAAACCGGAAGTATTGTTTTAATGATTGAATTTTGGAATTTCCAAAGATATTTTGGAAAATTTCTTGAACTTCATTTTCTCTAAACCTCGTAAACTCGTAAATAATTCGCCAAGAATTTTTTTTAAAGCTTTTTAAGGACAGATTTAAGTCCTTTCTAAAGTACCACTGCATCTATCGTAATTTGCATTTTTACAATTCTGAATCTTAGTAATAATTTATATTTAAAAAATAAATGCAGTATAAAAGAAATTATTCAAGTTAGAACGTCAAAGATTTTAACATCAAGCTAGTCAAAGATTGTTTTTTTTTAATAATAATTTTTCTCCCCCAATGTTTACATTCAAGGTTATCTTATAACCTTCCTAACCTATACGCACATGTTGATGTACAGAACCTGTTGTTTACATACTGTATATATATTGTAGCATTAAATATTATTTGCATATTCAATATTACTTGTAGCTTGGAAGAAGACTATTCTTTCCACGTGACCTATCACGTGAATAGGTCACGTGTAGACTTGCCGCCCGCCCAATAATTGGTATCTGGGTCCTCCGCATTATTCCATTATTGAGGTTCAATAGTTGCTCTAGTAGAACAATCTTCTACTGCTAATATTGATCGTTGATTGTTACTAGAATATCTGTGTGTATGTATTCATGCAGGATTGTATTTGTATATTGAAGAAGTACTTATAGTTGTTCATTTGAACATTGAAAGCGGTCAAACTATTTCATTTTTAACGAACCTGCACGGACATGTTTGGCTGCAAATGGCGGTGTGTAGATATTGTAGTATGGGAAAATTAATTTTCTTCCGTTTATCTAGGGAGAGAATATCAATTTATTATATAGGAACAATTTATGTATAATACAGGCTTAAGGGTATTTTATCACTATATACAAAAGGGCCCAGTCAGGGCGTCCATTACACGCACAGAGTTATAAACCTCCATGGTTAGGAAAAAAAAGAAGTAATAATTTTTATGACCTCTGGTAGAGAGAGAGAGACCATCAGGTGGAATGTACGTTCCCATTCCTCTGGGAACCCATGGGATATTCATCTTACAGGCACATTGTTCCTTCACTACTTTATACCAACTTTATTTACTTATTTATTTATTTTGTATTTAAATAAAGTTTATTTTAAATTCTCTCCAAATTGTCCGACTGTTCACAATAACAGCACACCGTTACGTAATCATGTGTTCACGGTCTCAAAACTCACATGACTTCCTCTTACATCATTAAATTTTCTCGAAACTTGCAGTTTATACTAAAAAATAGTTCACTTCAATTATTGTTGTACATGTTCACTTTTAAAGGTGGGAAAACAACTGCACATGTTCGCTTTTCCGGAAAGCTTATAACCGCTCGGCTATCGTGGCGCCTCCCTGAAATAGTTCTTTCTTCACAGAAAATCCAAAGAAAAATGATCCCTTTCGCCCTAAAGGGTCTTCAATCAAATTTTCCACGGGAAAATATTTCAAATAAAAGCTACAGAATCTGCATATGCGCAGGTTAAAAATAAAAATGGGAAACCGATTTTATAAAGTGGCACTTCCGTTTTGGTTGATTTTGCCCAATTTTTTTTTTTTTTTTGTAAATAATTGATGGTGGCACCGAAATCATTTTAGCCAATTTAAATTTCCAGCGATAGTTATTTTTTTTAGTCAATATCGACTTAAAATCGCTTTGGGCTCAATACCGGTGAATTTCCGGTGAGAACTCAAAATTCGAACTTTGACGCGATCTAACTGGTATTTCCTGTTAAAAAAAAAAAAATAAATAAAATCGATATTGAAACTTTGTCATTATCGCGATGATTTTCTTTATACCTTGATAAGATACAAATTCAGCATGATCACAGAGAACTTCTTACGTAAGGGAAGAGATAGTGAAGTAATTAATAATTTATTGTGTTAGACACCGGGGGGAAAAAATGGCCCCCCCTCGACTGGAATGAGGTCTAAGTATTGATCGACAGAGCGTGTCTTTACAGGAGGGTGCATACTGTGGGTACACACGGCCGGAATTTGACTCGCTTTTTACCATTGATTCGTAGTGTCTAGTGAAACTCAGCTGGACTTCACTCTGCGGAAGCAAGTGCAGCAATCGTGGCTTATTTTAGAAATTGAATATTCGCCGGAAGTAAATGTTTCGAGCTACTCGTACTCTGAGAATATAATTAACTCCAACCAGTAGTTTCCGTTTTGGCTCCAAGTTGAGACTACTCAAAAAAAATTACGGCATACAAACGTAGCTTAGGTGCAAATAATTTATTTTATTTATTTATTTTAATTTTAATAACAGACACTATCGACTACTTAAAAGACTCTTAGTCGATAGATCAAAACTCTTTCTAGACAACAAAAGACTTGATTTATACTTCTATTTTAAAACCCATCTGGGCGTATGGAATAGAACCGTGGGGTTCAACCAAACGCTCCAATCTCCGAAAGGATTCAATCTCTTCAATCTAAAATATACTTCGATCTATTGTAAACGCTCCATTTTATGTCTCCCAACCTGGACTATAAATACTGAACCTTAACATTCCTTTTATCGCCCAAGACCTTAAAACACGATACAGAAAACTTTCCACTTCAGCCTGCAATCTCATATAAATCGTTTAGCTCAAAATTTTTCTTCTAGAACTCTTCCTGATAACCCGGACAAGACGTCCTTAAAAGACAGTGGAGCCTCGTGATCTCCTCTCAAGTGAAGAGAGTGGACTAACAGTCTAATGTTTTGGAGTGTTACCACTGGGGTAACTTCTCTACTCGTTACCTTATCATTTACTACTCAATTGTATCACTGTTACTTATAGCGCCAACGTGCTGATTGTGGCAAAAATAAGCGCAAAAAAAAATTATCAAATTAAATTTTAAATTAATCAAACCAAGATTCGTAAAATGAAATAAATATGGGTACTTACAGACTGACAGAACTGCCAAGGCAATTATTTGAAGGCACCTACCTGCAACACAAAACAGAATTTGATTTTATCAAAATGAAATTTAAGAAATACTAGTCCAAAATTCAAATCCATTTTTATTTTTATAAATCCGTTATTATTAGCCGAATATCCCTGGTTTACGTTCCTTCGAGAATTCTAGTCCACGATGGAATCCCTCCACATCATTCCATTAGAACAAAACCGGATGGGAAGATGAGGAAATCACCCCAATTAAACTAAGTATACACCATAACTTGACAAATATCGGAATGTCAGTGTTCTCTGTAACAAAAGAACCCTGACTGTAGGCCGGCAGTTTACTGGGAAAACCTCCCAGCGCCAGCAACGTCAGATGTTGATGAGCCTTAAATTAAAAAAGAAGAAAAGAAATCAGCATGTCCTAAAGGCTGAAACTGACAAATTAATTAACAGATTGTTTAATCCCGTCGGGAAATCAGCAACTCTACCTGTGTTTTTACTGTATTTTAGAAGCCAGATGCTGGGTTATGTAGCAACATTGAGATTTCTACCACTCAGCAGTGATTTTAAAGAAGTCTGTTTGTACGTCGGTTAGAGTACTTCTTCCCTCATTCAGCAAATCGTAATCCACAAGGGTTTTAATCATTTCCTGAGATCTCCTAACAGAGAAGTTTGAATGGATTTAGCCAGTGTTTACAGATATTTCCTGGTGGAAAGGAGCGCAGTAGTTATCAGAGAGTGTCTTTAGCTTTCCCTTAATGGGGTTAGGAACCTCTGGCCTTCTTAATCCTCTTCTCTTTAACCACTTCTCCAGCATCCATACGCACCAGTGCTCTTCAAATAATATTTCTTCCAGTGGGAAGGAATAATTTTAATTAAACGAAGGGCAACATCATTTTGCGCTTTGTTTGTTCTGTTTGTGTCGGTCTCAAGCTTAAACTCCTTAAAGTTCAAAACTTTCCTTTAGATATCCAAAAGCGCATCTCATTTGGGTCCAATCTATTCGTGGGATACCCAATAAAAGAATGAATTACATGAAGATTTTCAATTTTAAGATACACGTTTAATTGCTACTAGCATTCCTCAGTTTTTGGGCCTTATATTCTACTGAAATGACGTCAAAGACGATAAGTCTAGTCCCTCCCAGACGAGGTCCTTTTCATCTGAGCAATATATACTGGAAATCTTTTCCAAGTCCTATTCTTCAATATTCGATTGAGTCGGAATGGGTTCTTGGACTAGTCAAGGTCAAAAAAGTCTGTGACAATTTATCGGTAGGACCTTTTGATACTTCACCACGATAACCGAGCGGTTAGAGGCTAGACCCGCAAAGCTAAGATGTATTGCGGTACTAGGCTATATTCCCAGTCTATACCTTTAATGGTTAATATGAGAAATTTATAGTAAAGTATGTTTGCTAATCGCCACGATAGCCGAGCGGTTAGAGGCTAGACCCGCAAAGCTAAGATGTATTGCGGTACTAGGCTATATTCCCCTGTCTATACCTTTAATGGTTAATATGAGAAATTTATAGTAAAGTATGTTTGCTAGTCGCCACGGTAGCCGAGCGGTTAGAGGCTAGACCCGCAAAGCTAAGATGTATTGCGGTACTAGGCTATATTCTCCTGTCTATACCTTTAATGGTTAATATGAGAAATTTATAGTAAAGTATGTTTGCTAGTCGCCACGGTAGCCGAGCGGTTAGAGGCTAGACCCGCAATGCTAAGATGTATTGCGGTACTAGGCTATACACCCAGTCTATACCTTTAATGGTTAATATGAGAAATTTATAGTAAAGTATGTTTGCTAATCGCCTCCGTCCACGACATCTACTTTGGTATTTTTTTTCGTATAGCCTGCTTAGAAAAATTGTAACTTTATTGAAACGATTTCTTCAATTTTTTCCAAAAAAAAATTACTCCAATGTTTCTCTTGTAAATTCCGATGGTTCTTGGGGTAATGGTTAGTTACGTTTTCCTCTTAAAAAAAACAAAAAAAAACCTTTATAACGGTTCACTCAGCTGTTTCTCATTCAATAATAAAGAGCGGGAATCCAGTTTAATTAAAAGCTGTAAAACGGAAGTGCTATATAAAATTATTATAAATAACGGCATGGAGAAAACTAATCACAAATATTTGAGAAAAATTGTCTATATATCTACAAATTCAAGAAAAACCAGTGGAAAACTACCACTCTTCGCAGCAGACCTTCATAAATCTTTGCCAGAAACTGCTAACTACTTTCTCCGCCATTAGACTCTGGGAAATTACGTCTGGTTTAAAGAAAATTGTGTATCTACTGAAGGGAAAAGTTATAGGAACATTTCCGCCGGCAACTTTTACTTAAATAAAGGTCCAGTTTTTCCGCGATTTCGTCCTCTGATCCTCAAGAGCATTAACGTCTTTTGAATGTTGAATGAATCTATGTTAACAGCTAGAAATATTTTCTGAAATATGACTGCATTTCCCGACATTTCTATATATGCTCCTCGTTTCCATAAAAAGAAAAAAAAGAAAACCTGTCTTCCTGGGATATAACGATGATAAACGAGCTCTAGGAATTAGTAGCAAAGCGAAGGGTAGGTATTTTGCCGTATCCACCCACACGAGAGCGCTCTAGTGTCAGGATGAAGATTAGTGTAGCTTGGAAAAGCTGTCAACAGCTTCAGCCTTCACTGAAGTGTAAACACTTGTGCACAAACTAAAGCACACAGCACATGGAAAGAAAAAAGAAGCACAACGTTTATCTAAAAAAATGTTACAGCCCGCACATACCTATTCAAAAAGAATATACGCCTACGTAATTGTATTCACAGTATTTCTCAACAGGCCTACCGTAAATAAATTTTTAAAAAAATGTACAAACATTGCCATTGTCTCTTCCAAACCAAACACACTCATGACTGTGCTTTCCAAGACAATAAAATGGACTTCAAAAGGGCTGATGGAAATGAAGCTGCTAACCAATTACCAGATAATAAGTATATGAATAATTCCTTTTCAATAATAATAATAAGTCAAGAGATTTCCTGACAGAAGTGGAAAAACTGATCAGCTGTTCCACGCCACACTGAGGAGTGTGACAATCTACCCTCCTTTAAACTGATTAGACACGACGCTAGCCTAATTCCTATCTAGTTCAAACGTATCCCCAGTTCTGGTTTCAGGCACTGCTCCCAAAAGATCTGTTCTACAAGAATTGTCAGGCGCCACGATAGCCGAGCGGTTAGAGGCTAGACCCGCAATGCTAAGATGTATTGCGGTGCTAGGCTTTATTCCCAGTCTATACCTTTAATGGTTAATATGAGAAATTTAAAGTAAAGTACGTTTGTTAGTCGCCACGGTAGTCGAGCGGTTAGAGGCTAGACCCGCAATGCTAAGATGTATTGCGGTACTAGGCTATATTCCCAGTCTATACCTTTAATGGTTAATATGAGAAATTTTGCAGTAAAGTATGTTTGCTAGTCGCCTCCGTCCACGGCACCTAATTTGGTAGTTGGAAGTAAAGTGAGCCTGAAAATATAGGCATTATTTTACTTTATTTACAAGGATTGTCCAGAAGTTAAAAAAAAAAAAAAAGGAATGAGGTAGATTTAGAAGCTGTTAGTGCTTTCATCGCGGTTTGGATGTCCGAAAAAGATGAGAAATTCCTCAGTTTTTCAAGGTCTTTTTTTTCAGGTTTTCCTCAGCACAGCCAAAAAGTTTCTGCCTGAAATAGCATACTGTGAAGGCCAAATAGTCTTTCCATGAATATCTCAGGGTACCAACATGAAGACATCGGCTCCCTTACTGCAGGGCTCTTTCTTGTGTGGATTTAGGTTATTGTCGTCTGGTCCTGGGATATAGTCCCAAGTTATGATCTTTAAAAGATCCTAGGACTACTTTGCTATTTTTATCCACGCGTCTAGCACAGGAGCATTTAATCTTCCAAAATCGAGTAGTGTTCACAGGCTATGTGTGCTAGGGTCTTGAGGCAATTTCGTCTTTTCTAGAAGATTGCTGGAAAAATTCTAGTGAGTATTCCAAGTATTTCAATGATTCAGTGAATGTTTTGAAGAAGAAACAGTTCTTTGTTCGCTTTGTCCAAGATTTAATAACGTACCATAATCTAAGTGGGTAGTGTCACTAATGTAGAATTGAAGAAAACTGAGAAACTATAACAGGCGACGGTTCGTTCGGGGGTCGTTAAGCGGACCGGGCTTACGACCTGGCCGACGATGTCCCCCTTCGTCGCCATGAATCTGTCCCAGTTTTGCAACAACTTGCCCACCAACTAGAGCGGGCCACGGCCAATCTGAATACCCAAGAAACTAGAGCGTTCATACCTCCCTCCACTGCACATACTTCTTAGCTGACTTCTTGTTGCCGCCTCCAAGTACAACACCAAGGACAACTAGAGGGCCTTCCCTTTTCTTGTACTTAATTCCTACAACATTATTTAGCTACTACAATGTTACAACATTAATCCTAACTTAACATGTGCTAGTCGGCTATTTCTTTAACATAATAAATAAATAAAAGAATATATTTTAAGAGTTTAAACGAATTTACTCATCGAATTTACACCATAACTACCTCGTCATTACTCTCCAATTCACCAAGATGGGAAATCTTTCCAAGATTAGGGAGACATTATGACAGAGAAAAAAAAGGAGACTCCATAGAGTTTAGGGAGCTATTTATTTCTATCCTATAAATTAATCCTGTTTTCTTCGCAAATAAAGACTCGAACCATCCCTTAAAGTTTTCAACTTTATTACGGGAACTAAAACAAATATTTTTGTGTGTGTAAATTTTACTTTAATTAAAATTTTTTTATTTTATCTCCTTAAAAAAAAATTACAGTTCAAAAAGTTCAGTATAAGGGACGATTAAACGCCAAAAGGGTTTAAAAATCAGCAAGTACCCAATATTTCATTCATACTTTACTATAAATTGCTCATATTAACCATTAAAGGTATAGGACTGGGAATATAGCCTAGTACCGCAATACACCTTAGCTTTGCGGGTATAGTCTCTAACCGCTCGGCTATCGTGGCGACTAGCAAACATACTTTACTATAAATTTCTCATATTTACCATTAAAGGTATAGACTGGGAATATAGCCTAGTACCGCAATACACCTTAGCTTTGCGGGTCTAGTCTCTAACCGCTCGGCTATCGTGGCGCCTAGCAAACATACTTTACTATAAATTTCTCATATTTACCATTAAAGTTATAGACTGGGAATATAGCCTAGTACCGCAATACATCTTAGCATTGCGGGTCTTGCCTATAACCGCTTGGCTACCGTGGCGCTTTACAAACTGTACACTGTTCATAAGGGTGACCTTACTATTCGCCCAAGTATAATACCTCCACCAATGCCAATGAAAACATTGTTATACAATAAAGTCTCTTCTAATTTTTGGAATCCTGTCAATGGTGGACACAAAGCTCTTGCCAAATATCTATTTTTCATTAATAAATATCCTCATCATAATAAATTCTCTCACCATTTCTGGGGTCACTAGTTTGGTCGGCAAAGAAGATTAAGAGTCATAAGGAACACTTTATCAACAGCCTCTTAAGCATTCCGTTTCATTTCACATTTTTGATTAAACGAGCGAAGAAGAAGGAAGAGAGACAAATCTAGGGTGGAACACTCTCACTGCTTCCTCTTCCTAGTATTTTCACTATTTCCGTCTTCAGTGGATCTAAAAATGGGTATTTTCGGTCAAAACACAAAAAGGAAACTACCCAATGACAATATTTTCCCTTACAAAGATATGTATATTGCTGATGCGTTCCATTTATGCACAGCCATTCATTTCAATTTGGATAAGGTTAAAACTATAACAAAAGTTTACGTTCCAAACAGTTAACTGATACAAAGATAACACTTTAAAACAATAAACATCGATATATATCATCTAAACTTGAATCGAGTGAAAAAAAAAACAAAAAAACAATAAACTGAATCGATAGCAATACACACAGAATGGACAGAATAAATATTCTTACAGCTGCTGCTGCTGCTTCTATCCGCACTATAAATAAGCAGGTCTACCAAACTAAATCCATATCATCTAATTCAAAGCACGGCCTTCTATATTCCAAGCAATTCCAGAAATGTAAATATACATACTCGTACATACTCTTTTATCTATGTATACATATACATATTTAAGTTAACTCTTGGTGTATTTGTATATATACAGCACGCTTAGGTTATTGGAAATGATTGAAAAAAGCAATTCTGATAGTAAGTCCAAAATTTTTGTATTACGTCACAACAATAGCGTTATTGACTCCTATTTCTTTAGGCCAGCTTTACATCCACCAAAATAAAATGCCAAAATAGGTGTGGACGGAGGCAACTATCAAACATACTTTACTATAAATTTCTCATATTAACCATTAAAGGTATAGACTAGGGAATATAGCCTAGTACCGCAATACATCTTAGCAATGTGGGTCTAGCCTCTAAAACCGCACGGCTAACGTGGCGCCCAAGGAATGAATACTAAGTATAAAGCTATTATTTCAAACTTAAGAGATATTCAAAGCGATCGTAGAATCAGATTTGTGAATTTGTGTACTCACCGGAAATACCTAATAAATACTTTGTCAAAAATTAAGAAAGTCTTTTAAAAGGACTTAAGCACGTAAAAGAGTATGACGAAACAGTTCTAGTTTTAAGGCAACGATTAATACATTATGCTAAATATTTATTTATTTAGTACAAACCAATGTCAATGGCACTTCGGCGACTACTTATAGTTTGTAACCTAGCGCTAAATATGGCCAATTTAAATACCAAGCCGCAAATGAATAATTCATAAAGAAAGGTAAAGTTGATAAATCAGATTACATCAGAACTGGAAGGGAGAGGAAACTGTAGTAGGGCTTAGTCGACTGCCAATATAGCACCTTCCTTCCGGCTGAAAACCTGTTCACCAATTCTTACGGCGCCCTCTACAAATCTTTTAACTTTAAAATCTGTCCCATCCTGATTTATAATATAACACCTTCTCATTCATTCAGTTAGCTCTCGGTATTTTTTGGATTAGGCGCGTCAACTTCTAAGATCGTTGGGGCCTGGAGCTTTTTTTTCCAGTGCACTGCCTGTTTCCAGACATTGTCCTCTCGTTACAGACAACACTGTCCATCACCATACAGTGAACTAAAAGAAGCTGCTAGGGCAGATAGCTGGATACGAACTGAGTGTTTCCGAATTGGAACCCAGTATGCACCAACCACCCAGGTAATTCTGAGCCTTTTTGATCTTAATACAAATTAAAGTATATTCGTGTTTTCAATACTTTACCTTAATATAACTTCCATTTCTATTTGTATTCCAGTTAATAACTTCTACGTGCTAATAATTTCCATAGAATATTCCACTTTCATTTTTTTTTTAATTCAAGTTAATATAATTTGAAATTACAACTGAACCATGTGTGTAACCATGGTGTTTTAATTTTTCATAAAAATAAAGATGAATGGTCCAGCACAAATCTAAGATACACTGATAGTTCTGTTCTAAATGTGTGGGTATATTATGAATCACAAACTCGATCCGAATTCCATCTTATAAATTGGTCTAATTATTGCAATATTTTACACTAGAGAACTTACTACCATTTGGCAAGCTTTAAAACCGTTTTGACGTGAATACGTCTTTAAATTTGCTATCATATGGAGGCAATCCAAAAAACCTAATGATAACAAAATCGGGGGATACAGTTTGGCATTATAGTTTCGAATCTATCGTCCACATCCAAAATTGGATTAGACCACTGGATAGCTAAAGGATCAAAGAATTCATTACGATAAGCAAGGACTGTGACGCATCGCTCGCGATGTAGGGGGAAGCGCCGCCATTTTGCTGCGTATCGAAATTTGCAATTAGTATAACTTTTGACTCGGAGAAGCTACGATGTTCGTTTAAGTTTTAATCGTCAGCTGTCGTCACAATCTATCGATTGTATATAAAACATTAGTGTAAAATAGTGACAGTGAATATAATAAGGTGTTAGAATAAAAAAATATTATCAAAAATATATAATGTCGGCCTATATGTACGGTGACCATTCGTACTGTTTTTGGCAGGACAGTACTGTTTTTTAAGACGCTGTCCTTCTTTTTTTTTTAAGCATAAATGTCCTGTTTTTTATTCATTTGTACTGCTTCGTACTGTTTTTCAATGAAATTTTAATTATACTCAATGAAATTAATGAAAATATGAATATTTTTTCGAAGATTTATGTATGATTTTGTTAAGATCTGATCTTCATATTGTGAAAATTAGATATATTTGTATATTATTGTCGTTAGTATAGTTTTAAAGAATGTGACATTAAAACAAAATTTTGTTGTAATTTTAAAAGACTGACTATTTTTTCTATTTACAAGAGTTACTATTTACATTTTGTTACTAATTAATAAGTGTATAGTGCAAGCAGTCGCTCAGTTTCGGCTGAACATGGGCCATATTATATGGCCATTGTTTTGTAATAACCGATCTCGTCTTAATAAACGTATTAATATTTTTTATAGTTTTTTTTTTTGCTCCTTGTCCTGTTTTTTGATACAAAAATAATGGTCACCGTACCTATACGCGTCGAAAAGCCAAAACCAAATACAGAGATCGTATACGGTTGGAAAGGGCTTCTCAAGAACAATCGAATAGTAATAAGAAAACACCATATGACCGAGTCAAGTTGTGCCGTCGGGAATGTAAAAGAATGAACGCGGCCGAGCGGATCAACGACGGTGTCAGTACATCTGCAGCTGGGGCGGTTGAAATTGAAGCAAGTGGATGATGAAATCGCTTCTACATCGACAACGGACTATATACGTAGGCATAGATTGTGTCCAATCGTCGATTTGTTTCCTTGATTTCATCCTAAATACATAAATAAAAATATTTTATATAAAAAATATAACCCGTTACGTAAACGTATTCACGTACAACACACGGCCGTGTCCATGGACCGTGTCATGACACAGCTACAGTTTTTTTTTTTTTTTTTACAGAAAAATTTTCAAGAGGCTGTGGAAATCTTAAGCAACACCAACTAAAAAGAAAAGTATTATTTTATTTAATGATTTAAGGCGCGTCAAAATCTTGTCTTGGTTAACCAGCGCCCGAAACGTTTTACAGTGCACTGCCAGCCTCCGGACAGTGTTCACTCGTTAAAGACAACACTGTATATCACCGTGGGCAGTGGTAGAAATAACTCTAATCGTATTGTTTCAGTAAAGTTTTAGTAAACTAAGCTGATTCAGGAGCTGAAATTTTTTCAGTAAGGTAGCACTTACGGTGGACGGATTTAGACCAAAAAAAAAAAGACTGTAGTGTGGCATCCTCTGGTGGTTCTTAAACGAAATATCAAATTTCAACTTTTTTGTGCGATCAATAGCTTCTTTTTTTTGGAGTAACGGTGTATACATTCATCAGTGACATACTCTCAAATGACATCATTCTAACGTCATCTCACTTCATACTAGTGCGAGGGGAAGTCAAATTTTAATTTGAACATAAATAAAAAACTTACTAATTTTCCATTGACAGGAAGCTCAACTAGAAACCTTCATAACTTCCTTTCATTAAAGCTAATCAATAAGGCATTTGCAAATAAAAAACTAAACTTCAAAGTGACGACTACTAAAGAGGAAGTGATGGAATTCAGCGAACAAAGTAATAGTTTTCAAACGGATGAACACGCCATCTTCCAAACTTATTACGTAACAAATTCAAGATCTCCCACTATATTTGGAGGTAAGCGACATAATTACGTTTCTAATAAAGTTTCTCGCTAAATTTATGAAGTACCAAGCCGGGGGGGGGGGCGCTGGTGGAATTTCATCCTAGAATTTCTATCATCATTTCTGGGGCTTTGACGTGGTGACCTTAGTGGTATTGATGTAGCTGTAGCATTTTTTGAAGAGATGGGTAGACTAGATAGTCTGGAATGCTTGCCATTCCCATTTTAGGGCTGATGCGGTAGACGAGAAGGGGTCTCGGGCTCTTTTGTGCTGAGTTCCTTGATAAAAGTTCAGGATAAACAGCGAGTAGTATGTATTTGGGCGTTCTGGGACGAATTTTTGTGCAGCTGGAAGTGACGTCATAATGACGTCACAAGACATACCCCTCGCCCAAATTTTGTGGTCCAAATGGATGAGGGTGTTAGGGGTATGTCGTCACCATGACGTCATATCACGTCATCATGACGTAACATGACTTCAGCATAACAACACATTTTTCCTTGTTGCACATTTCCTACATCACAAGACATAACCCCCCCCGCCACCTTTCCTCCAGTTCCAAATGGATGAGAGGCATATTAGTGGGGCAGTGCACTAATAAATTGGCTCCTGTTGCCAATAAACTGGATGATGGAGGACGCGCCTTAAAGTAACCAACAACAAAAAAAAACTGTCATTCAATATGTGAGTAAAATTCCAAATTTGAAGTAAAAATGGTTGGGCGGAAATGCCCAAATTTATGGCTAAATCAATTTTGAATCTAGAGAACAAATAGTTCCTAAGTTTCAAGCAAAGAGCTTCTTGACTCTTGCTCTGTTGCAGGAGCGAATATTTCACTGGAATGTGTCACTTAAGATAAGGCGTCGCCTCAGTACCACCTAACACGAGTGGTAAAATGTGAGTAAAAAATATGATAGGAAAGCGAAAGCTGCAGGAAATTAATATCTACTTAGTAAGCTTTTACAAGCACGGAAATGTTTCTCAGTGAGGTAATTGCTTTTCTCTCATTCTGTAGTTGTCTTTTCTTTTTTTTTTCTTTTTTAGAACACAACAGCAATTGTAGCAATCTGCTAAGATCAGTTAATTGTGTAAAGCGGCACACGAGAAGATGTAGGTTAGATAACAGTGTAGAGCCAGGGGTAACCTTCCTCGACCAACCATCCTCCCACAACACAGGCTTTATAGAATCAGAAAAGCGTGGGACGAGTTTATCCTGGAGTTGTTTTTTTTTTTTCCTTTCTCCTGTTATCGTGCTCCAGACTGTATAGTGACCAGAAGTAGCACAGGGGACGCACTCTATCTGGCTAATGGAGAAACAAGACGGAGGACCTATACTGAAGGTCACTGAAGGACCAGCGCGGGTGGGACTCAGGCGGTTGGTTTTTAATTTGTAATTCTCTTAGCAATGTGTACGGGCCCTTAATGATGGTAGATCCTGTCTTACACACACACACACCCAGTAATGTCTTTCTAACGACTAATACTCATCCAAGATTTTTGCCCTCTCACGTTCAGTCTCTTCGTATCTTCTAGAGGCCATTTTCAAAAACGGAAGTCATTCCCATTCTTTCTCATTTCTGTTAATCTCCTTTGTTTCCTGTTTCCCTTTCACTCTTAATAAATAGTACTTCATCTACTTCTTCACGAGAAAATTAAAAAAAAAAAAAAAAAAACATCTCGGAACTCTTGCAGAAACAGAACTAAACTAGCATCGTTTTAAATTTTCAAAATTAAATTCCATAAGTTGCAGCTGCGGAAGTGCATTGCCTGTGACCACTCTCGGTGAGAGATACATCCACTCACTTTCTTCACTTTGATTGTTAAATACCGCATTTTCCCTTGGGTAGATTTAGATTTATTTTTGTTAACAGGGAAACAGTATTCTATTAGGCGCCACGATAGCCGAACGGTTAGAGGCTAGACCCGCAATGCTAAGATGTATTGCGGTACTAGACTATATTCCCAGTATATTCCTTTAATGCTTAATATGAGAAATTTATAGTAAAGTATGTTTGCTAGCCGCCACGATAGCCGAACGGTTAGAGGCTAGACCCGCAAAGCTAAGATGTATTGCGGTACTAGGCTATATTCCCCGGTCTATACCTTTAATGGTTAATATGAGAAATTTATAGTAAAGTATGTTTGCTAGCCGCCACGATAGCCGAACGGTTAGAGGCTAGACCCGCAAAGCTAAGATGTATTGCGGTACTAGGCTATATTCCCAGTCTATACCTTTAATGGTTAATATGAGAAATTTACAAGTAAAGTATGTTTGCTAGCCGCCACGATAGCCGAACGGTTAGAGGCTAGACCCGCAAAGCTAAGATGTATTGCGGTACTAGGCTATATTCCCCGGTCTATACCTTTAATGGTTAATATGAGAAATTTACAAGTAAAGTATGTTTGCTAGTCGCCACGATAGCCGAACGGTTAGAGGCTAGACCCGCAAAGCTAAGATGTATTGCGGTACTAGGCTATATTCTCCGGTCTATAACTTTAATGGTTAATATGAGAAATTTACAAGTAAAGTATGTTTGCTAGCCGCCACGATAGCCGAACGGTTAGAGGCTAGACCCGCAAAGCTAAGATGTATTGCGGTACTAGGCTATATTCCCAGTCTATACCTTTAATGGTTAATATGAGAAATTTACAAGTAAAGTATGTTTGCTAGCCGCCACGATAGCCGAACGGTTAGAGGCTAGACCCGCAAAGCTAAGATGTATTGCGGTACTAGGCTATATTCCCAGTCTATACCTTTAATGGTTAATATGAGAAATTTACAAGTAAAGTATGTTTGCTAGCCGCCACGATAGCCGAACGGTTAGAGGCTAGACCCGCAAAGCTAAGATGTATTGCGGTACTAGGCTATATTCCCAGTCTATACCTTTAATGGTTAATATGAGAAATTTACAAGTAAAGTATGTTTGCTAGTCGCCGCCGTCCACGGCACCTAAGTTGGAAGTAAAGTCAGCCTAAAAAAAAATAGTCAATTACTTTACTACCCACAGTAATCTACTGTGCCCCTAAACCAATAGAACCCCCTTTAAGAATTCACCCAGATCTCCCAGATAATAGTTAAGATAAACCACCTACTAAGAGCCAAACTCTTCTTCCAATGATCTCCCTAAGGATTTTCCCGAAAGCTCCCGAAAAAAGTAATAAATAAATAAATCTTTAAAAATTACATCAAAAAACACATGTTACTAAAATATGTCTGCTCCCAATAAGTGGCGATAAAGAGCAGGAAAAAAAAAAAACTAATCTAAATCATAAACACATGTGATTGTAATTCGCAGTGCTACCAACTATAAATACAAATAGTAATAAAATTTAAAAAATACCTTTGTTTTGAAAAGTTTTTCAACGAAGCCACTCCCACCCTCCATTTCAAAATCAGTATTCATTAGTTCACTGTCTATCCAGCTAGCAAAGGGCAAACGAATACATTATTAACAAACCCAAGGTAAAGTTTTATGCTCGTGAAAGGGCTGTTAAAATAACTTTTCATTAAATCTAGAAGCAAAGAGAAATTAAAAAAAAAAAAAAAAAAAAAAAAAAAAAAAATAAGGTAACGGCATACGTGACATACGCTACTGTAAATGTGTGCCAAGGGAAATTTATGTTCTATGGTCTTTGGTTGGCAACATTTTTTTTTGGTTTACAGCTGGTAGAGATTAGTAAAGGATTATTAAAGTTTGTTTTCTGTCTATATATTACATTTATTTATTTTATAAATGTATATGGCGGGTGTATATTATTATTATTTTTTTATTTAATAGTGTTTTTCTAGTACATCCTGTTTTGACGTCAAGTTGTTTCCATGGCTACTAGCACAAAAACAAAAATGAAAAAAAAAGTCAGACGTTTAAACGTTACACTTGGTTTCAGATTGGTTTCCAACTGGAGACTCGACTGTAACACAGTGATCAACTGACCACAATCGATCTTTAAATTTAATTCAATGGTTTTTCCACTTTTTGGAGACTTTTTTTTTATGGAAAATGGCTTCCTGGGATTTCTTTTCTAAACTCCGTAAATAGTAATTTAATGTTCATAACTTTTAATTTAATTATTTTATAGGTCAATTAAAATTACGGCTATTCTCGAAACCAGATTAGAATAGGCTACCCTATAAATGACATTTCAGCACAATGTAGGTTTCAAAATGTAAATAAAATACGAAAAATAAAATAAATAATTAAAAATAAAAATAATAATAAGAAGAATAATCATAATAATATGAGGGAAGGGATTACCTATGCGGTTAGCGTACTGGACTCCTCCCAGTGGAGGTCCCGGGTTCGAATCCAGCTGCTGACCCTTAGATTTTCTCATCCTAGGAGCTTCTTACAGCTCACTGCCCCCGGTGATGGACAGTGTTGTCTGTAACGAGAGAACACAGTCCGGAGGCCAATGACCTTAGATGTTGACGCGCCTTAAAATAATTTAAAAATAATAATAATAATGATGATGGTTTTTGTTTTTACGACCGTTGTTTATTGATGATTTTGGAGAATATCGAGGAAAAAAAATAATAATAATAGTAATAAAAATAATAATATTCAGGGAAGGGATTAGCTATGAGGTTAGCATACTGGACTCCCACGTGGAGGTCCCGGGTTCGAATCCAGCTGCTGACCCTTAGATTTTCTCTTCCTAGGAGCTTCTTATAGCTCACTGTCCGGTGATGGATAGTGTTGTCTGTAACGAAAGAACACTGTCCGGAGGCCGGCAGTGCACTGGAAAAAGCTCCGGGCGCTAATAACCTCAGCTGTTGATGCGCCAAAAAAAAAATTCTTCACCAACATTTATATGCTTTAATCAGTAGCAGAGCTAGCAATGAAATATGAATATATTTAAAAGTTATAGCCGATTACATGCACCTTAGAAAATTACCTGTACTTGAAGACTACTATTGTCTCTAATTGTATAAATTTTAGTAAAAGTCTATAGAGCAGAAAACCAGATATTTAAAGTTTGTTTCTGTTCTATAAAGTGAAAACTTTAACTACAAATATCTCGAAAACTACTCGATAGATATTGTTTATATTTTACTTGTATATGGAGACTACTATTGCTTCTTATTAGATAGATTTTAGTAAAAATCTATCGACCAGAAAACGAGATATTTAGGATTAAAGTATTTCTGTTCTATAAAGTGAAAACTTTAACTACAAATATCTCGAAAACTACTCGATAGATTTTGTTTATATTTCAACTGTATATTGAGACTACTATTGTCTAGAATTGTGTAAATATTACTAAAAATCTATCGAGCAGAAAACGAGATATTTAGGGTCAAAGTTTGTTTCTGTTCTATAAAGTGAAAACTTCAACTTCAAATATCTCAAAAACTACTCGATAGATTTTGTTTATATTTTACCTGTATATGGAGACTACTATTGTCTCTAGTTGTATAAATTTTAGTAAAAATCTATCGAGCAGAAAACGAGATATTTATGCTTAAAATTTGTTTCTGTTCCATAAAGTGAAAACTTCAACTTCAAATATCTCGAAAACTACTCGATAGATTTTGTTTATATTTTACCTGTTTACGGAGAATACTATTACCTCTTACTGTGTAGATTTTAGTAAAAATCTATTGAGCAAAAACGAGATATTTAGGGTTAAAGTTTGTTTCAGTTCTATAAAGTGAAATCTTTAACTACAAATATCTCGAAAACTACTCGATAGATTTTGTTTATATTTTACCTGTATATGGAGGCTACTATTGTCTAGAATTGTGTAAATTTTAGTAAACATCTATCGAGCAGAAAACGAGATATTTAGAGTTAAAATTTGTTTCTTTTCTATAAAGTGAAAACTTTAACTACAAATATCTCGAAAACTACTCGATAGATTTTGTTTATATTTTACCTGTTTACGGAGAATACTATTGACTCTTACTGTGTAGATTTTATTGTAGTAAAAATCTATTGAGCAAAAAACGAGATATTTAGGGTTAAAATTTGTTTCTGTTCCATAAAGTGAAAACTTCAACTACAAATATCTCGAAAACTACTCGATAGATTTTGTTTATATTTTACCTGTATATGGAGGCTACTATTGTCTAGAATTGTGTAAATTTTAGTAAACATCTATCGAGCAGAAAACGAGATATTTAGAGTTAAAATTTGTTTCTTTTCTATAAAGTGAAAACTTTAACTACAAATATCTCGAAAACTACTCGATAGATTTTGTTTATATTTTACCTGTTTACGGAGAATACTATTGACTCTTACTGTGTAGATTTTATTGTAGTAAAAATCTATTGAGCAAAAAACGAGATATTTAGGGTTAGATAGATTTTGTTTATATTTTACCTGTTTACGGAGAATACTATTGACTCTTACTGTGTAGATTTTAGTAAAAATCTATTGAGCAAAAAACGAGATATTTAGGGTTAAAGTTTGTTTCTTTTCTATAAAGTGAAAACTTTAACTTCAAATATCGCGAAAACTACACGATAGATTTTGTTTATATTTTACATGTATATTGAGAGTACTTTAGTATATAAAATAGATTAGTAAAAATCTATCGAGCAGAAAACGAGATATTTAGAGTTAAAATTTTTTTCTGTTCTATAAAGTGAAAAATTTAACTACAAATATCTCGAAAACTACTCGATAGATTTTGTTTATATTTTACCTGCATAAGAAGACTACTATTGTCTAGAATTGTGTAAACTTTAGTAAAAATCTGTCGAGCAGAAAACGAGATATTTAGGGTTAAAGTTTGTTTCTTTTCTATAAAGTGAAAACTTTAACTACAAATATCTCGAAAACTACTCGATAGATTTTGTTTATATTTTACTTGTTTACGGAGAATACTATTGACTCTTACTGTGTAGATTTTAGTAAAAATCTATTAGCAAAAAACGAGATATTTAGGGTTAAAATTTGTTTCTGTTCCATAAAGTGAAAACTTTAACTACAAATATCTCGAAAACTACTCGATAGATATTGTTTATATTTTACCTGTATATGGAGACTACTATTGTATAAAATTTTGTAAATTTTAGTAAATATCAATCGAGTAGAAAACGAGATATTTAGGGTTAAATTTGTTTCTGTTCTATAAAGAGAAAACTTTAACTTCAAATATCTCGAAAACTGCAAGATAGATTTTCTTTATATTTTACCTATTTATGGAGACTACTATTGTCTCTAATTGTGTAAGTTTTGCTAAAAATCTATCAAGCAGAAAACGGGATATGTAGGGTTAAAGTTTGTTTCTGTTTTATAAAGAGAAAACTTTACAAATATCTCGAAAACTACTCGATAGATTTTGTTTTAATTTTACCTGTATATGGAGACTACTTTAGCATATAAAATACTTTTTATAATTATTTGTCCTAAAAATGTGCATATCTTGACTATTTTATATTCCATATATACGTATAACATTGTGGGAACACTTAAGATTAAGAATGTAGTTGAACAAATCTATATTGTTTAATACTTATTATCCTAGATTAATTATTACCTATTATTTTTAACGTTTGATTATCACATAACGTATCAATCACTTTTATCGAAGAGTGAACTTAAACCGACGATTTTTATTTAAAAATTAAATAAAGAAACATATAATATATTTCTTTTCAACCTTTGATTAATAGTTTGATTATTACAGATTAATAGATATTACAGTCAATCTAAGTTATATGGTGCGTTACTTGAACAAATATTTTTTAGAGGAAAGTGGCTAGCTTAATGTGACATCTAATAAATTCTAAAAAATGTTAATGAAAATTAATGCAGTAAAATTACTTAAATGATACCAATGTAGTACATAATAATGAATTGTACTTCCTGATTTGTGTATCTTTTGGCGTTCAATCAACCCTAATCCTTAACATTTTAAACTGTAAGTTTGTTAATGATAGTTTTATACCAGTAGTTGACGCAAAAACCGTGTCTGAGAGAATGTAGCAATTATCTAAATTAAAACTTATTACAAAGCTACGAGAACCTCTAGGCTTCAAGAATTTGTTAGATTAGTGTCAAAACTAAATAAACATGGCGGTCAGATGTGGTTAAAGTGGTGGGGGAAAATGTGGTTGACGTGGATATAATTTAACCAATTATCTGCTCGCTCTGGTCCCAAGTATATGACAGTTTATTTAATGAGTCTTCCAGTTTATTATTGTGGGTGTTTGAACAATGTGCGGTGGAGGGTGTGAAGGAGAGGAGTGGGGGATATTTCGTGTTTATGTAATATCTACTTTTCCCAACGGGGAGCAGCACCGGCTAAACTAACTTTGACAAGTTTCACCTGCAATTATCCACAGTTTGCAATAATTAATACTTGAACGTTTTCATTAATATTTAAGTTAAATGTCCAGTAGTGACAGCTCAAACATTTTCCTTTAAGATAAAAACAAATTTAATCCTCGCAAAATTGGTTAAAAAGAAAAGCATTCACATAAAGACTTCTTATTCTCACGATTTTCACAAATTTTCTTTGGAAATTCAGAATTCGAAAAACATTTAAATTGGAAAAACATTATTTGGGTGATTTAAAAAAAAAAACCTATAGAATTCGCCGAATCTTCTGCTTGATGGATATTTGTGAGTTCGAACCTTGAGTATGGTAATTAGAGGAAGTCATGTGAGTGTGCACCGCTGTTTTAATATCAAAAGCGACGTCACAGACTAAATACCAAGTTTGAAGTTCCTGTGATCTTTCGAATTTTCTTCTCTTGTTCCGGAGACATTAAAACACGAATTTCCGGGAGGGAGAAATCAATTTTGTAAATTATTCACGATCGCGATACTACCTTAAACGAGAAGTAAGAGAAAATACAAAAAATAAAAGAGATAATCACCTGTGCAGTCAACAAGTGGCACTTCGATGAACTTCAATCTAAATGGACTTCTAACATTACTTCATGCTCTTATAAAGTAAGTACTCCTATAAAGTATAACATATTCTGCAATCATTCATAAACCGTAGTTGATGTTGAACCGTAATATAAATCATCAAAATAAATTCTAATTGTTTTTGAATAATTTCATTCTTTAATAAATACCTATGGAGGAAAAAATAGTGAAAAAATTCTAGAGTACATTTTTCTTAGGAATAAAAGGCCTAAAAGGTCTTAATGGTGTAACGTGGAAGTGGTAGGTGGGCGTGTAATCGAACGTGGTTTGCCCTTACCCATCTATGATTCTATTGGCCAGTATACACGCCCACTATGCACTTGTTCGACCCGCCATTAGGATTTTTAATGCTTATTTTCTCTACTAAAACAATAGTTTAGAATTTTTTCACTATTTTTCCCTCCGTAGGTATTTCATAAAGAATCAATTTATGCAATAAAAATTATCACCTCGAAAATTAATTTAATTTTCAACTTAACAGATTTATTCTGACAAAATTCTTCAATTAAATAAAATTTAGGCTCATCACAAATAAAGTATAACATATTCTGCAATCATTCATAAACCGTAGTTGATGTTGAACCGTAATATAAATCATCAAAATAAATTCTAATTGTATTTGAATAATTTCATTCTTTAATAAATACCTATGGAGGAAAAAATAATGAAAAAATTCTAGAGTACATTTTTCTTAGGAATAAAAGGCCTAAAAGGTCTTAATGGTGGAACGTGGAAGTGGTAGGTGGGCGTGTAATCGAACGTGGTTTGCCCTTACCCATCTATGATTCTATTGGCCAGTATACACGCCCACTATGCACTTGTTCGACCCGCCATTAGGGTTTTTAATGCTTATTTTCTCTACTAAAACAATAGTTTAGAATTTTTTCACTATTTTTCCCTCCGTAGGTATTTCATAAAGAATCAATTTATGCAATAAAAATTATCACCTCGAAAATTAATTTAATTTTCAACTTAACAGATTTATTCTGACAAAATTCTTCAATTAAATAAAATTTAGGCTCATCACAAATAAAGTATAACATATTCTGCAATCATTCATAAACCGTAGTTGATGTTGAACCGTAATATAAATCATCAAAATAAATTCTAATTGTATTTGAATAATTTCATTCTTTAATAAATACCTATGGAGGAAAAAATAATGAAAAAATTCTAGAGTACATTTTTCTTAGGAATAAAAGGCCTAAAAGGTCTTAATGGTGGAACGTGGAAGTGGTAGGTGGGCGTGTAATCGAACGTGGTTTGCCCTTACCCATCTATGATTCTATTGGCCAGTATACACGCCCACTATGCACTTGTTCGACCCGCCATTAGGGTTTTTAATGCTTATTTTCTCTACTAAAACAATAGTTTAGAATTTTTTCACTATTTTTCCCTCCGTAGGTATTTCATAAAGAATCAATTTATGCAATAAAAATTTTCACCTCGAAAATAATTTTAATTTTCAACTTAACTGATTTATTCCGACAAAATTCTTCAATCAAATCAAAATTAGGCTCATCATAAATAAAGTATAACATATTCTGCAAACATTCATAAACCGTAGTTGATGTTGAACCGTAATATAAATCATCAAAATAAATTCTAATTGTATTTGAATAATTTCATTCTTTAATAAATACCTATGGAGGAAAAAATAATGAAAAAATTCTAGAGTACATTTTTCTTAGGGATAAAAGGCCTAAAAAGTCTTAATGGTGGAACGTAGGTGGGCGTGTAATCGAACGTGGTTTGCCCCTACCCATCTATGATTCTATTGGCCAGTATACACGCCCACTATGCACGTGTTCGACCCGCCATTAGGATTTTTAATGCTTATTTTCTCTACTAAAACAATAGTTTAGAATTTTTTCACTATTTTTCCCTCCGTAGGTATTTCATAAAGAATCAATTTATGCAATAAAAATTTTCACCTCGAAAATAATTTTAATTTTCAACTTAACTGATTTATTCTGACAAAATTCTTCAATTAAATAAAATTTAGGCTCATCATAAATGAAATATAACATATTCTGCAATCATTCATAAACCGTAGTTGATGTTGAACCGTAATATAAATCATCAAAATAAATTCTAATTGTTTTTGAATAATTTCATTCTTTATTAAATACCTATGGAGGAAAAAATAGTGAAAAAATTCTAGAGTACATTTTTCTTAGGAATAAAAGGCCTAAAAGGTCTTAATGGTGTAACGTGGAAGTGGTAGGTGGGCGTGTAATCGAACGTGGTTTGCCCTTACCCATCTATGATTCTATTGGCCAGTATACACGCCCACTATGCACTTGTTCGACCCGCCATTAGGATTTTTAATGCTTATTTTCTCTACTAAAACAATAGTTTAGAATTTTTTCACTATTTTTCCCTCCGTAGGTATTTCATAAAGAATCAATTTATGCAATAAAAATTTTCACCTCGAAAATAATTTTAATTTTCAACTTAACTGATTTATTCTGACAAAATTCTTCAATTAAATAAAATTTAGGCTCATCATAAATGAAATATAACATATTCTGCAATCATTCATAAACCGTAGTTGATGTTGAACCGTAATATAAATCATCAAAATAAATTCGAATTGTTTTTGAATAATTTCATTCTTTATTAAATACCTATGGAGGAAAAAATAGTGAAAAAATTCTAGAGTACATTTTTCTTAGGAATAAAAGGCCTAATAAGTCTTAATGGTGGAACGTAGGTGGGCGTGTAATCGAACGTGGTTTGCCCCTACCCATCTATGATTCTATTGGCCAGTATACACGCCCACTATGCACTTGTTCGGTCCGCCATTACGGTTTTTAATGCTTATTTTCTCTAAACAATAGTTTAGAATTTTTTCACTATTTTTCCCTCCGTAGGTATTTCATAAAGAATCAATTTATGCAATAAAAATTTTCACCTCGAAAATTAATTTAATTTTCAACTTAACTGATTTATTCCGACAAAATTCTTCAATCAAATCAAAATTAGGCTCATCATAAATGAAATATAACATATTCTGCAATCATTCATAAACCGTAGTTGATGTTGAACCGTAACAGTCACAAAAGACTGTTTAACCAACTCACTAGAGAACTGATAATAAAAAACTAAGGGACTACATTAATGACCAATTCTGTGTTTATGTTTTCTTATAACTTAGGACAACTCTCTGTGGACAGCAACCAAAAACTTGTCATTCACTAAGACGCTCGAAGAGGCGAAGAGAGAGCCTAGCAATTTGCCAAACATCTTTCTACAGTCTTCACTCCTTATTCCGACGTACAAGACTTACAACATACTGAAAATATTCTCAAAGAACTGGACATCCATCTTACAACATCCACCTCCTCCTAAGCCATTCACTGCTAAAGACATCATGGACGTCATCAACTGTCTTCCCAAAAAAGAAAAGTCCGGGCTATGATCTAATTACAGCTAACATACTGTTACAACTCTCCAGAGAAGCTATAGTCTTTATAATGCTGTACTTCGAACCACTTACTTTCCAATTCTCTTCTGTAACAATGACCCCGAAAACCAAATAAACCTTCTCATATCCCCAAGCTCTTACCGACCTTCTTCTACCCATTCTGGGGAAACTTCTCGAAAAACTTCTACTACACCGCCTCCAAACTGAAATAGGCTCTTCAAATATTATCCCTGATCAACATTTTAGTTTGCGGAGTTGCCACTCGACTGTTATTCAGGCAAACATCAAGTAGTGGATGTAGTTGCTACCATTACTGGATGGTCGTTGTTCACTCCACTCACGCCTATTGGCGCACATGCATGTGCGCGTGTATGAATATGTGTAATGTACGTATTTGCACAATATCCTTATCTCTCATCTCTTTTGCTTGTTGTTCATTGATTACAGTTGCAAAATAAATAAAAAAAATATACAGGGTGACCAGAGTTATATGCTCCACCCACTTTTTTTTTTAAACGGCGGGAAATTTCGAAAAAATAAAAAACACGTATTTAATCATTTTTAGTCTAGTTTATTTTCAGTGATTGACCCATTTTTTTAAACCCCTGTATCTCGAGATACAGCATCCAACTTTTGTTTTTCAAATGGAACGTTATATTTTTTTTTGCATATTATTATAGTATTTGAGCTCCTAAATAAAACAAAAACATTTTTTTTGAAATCGGTTAGGTTTTTCAAAAGTTATGGTAATTTAAAATATGAAAAACAAATTTCAGTTTATTGTCAAAATTACGTTATTTTTTTTAAAGAATCTGTTCAAACTGGGCACAATCAACGGATAGGCAAGCCTAAACTCTGGACTCCCACGCTTTGCTTGTAGCAGCACTTATGGTGGCGAAGTCAAGATCTAGACAGGCTAGAGTTATTCGACGTTCAGGTTGTTTTTTCTACAAACGTTTGGTGTGCAGTTTTAGGAAATCAACTAATCGGCCCATACTTCTACAGAGAGAACTTAACGGGTGAAAGGTATCCAACTTTTTTTTTAAGAGACATTTTGCCAATTCTGCTTGAAGATGTTCATCTACAACGTCGGCTAGATATGTATTTTCACCAAGATGGTTGCCCGGCACATAATGCGAGAGTGGTTCGAGGTTTCCGGGACCGAAATTTCCATGAAAAGTGCTTAGGGACTCATTGTCCCATCCAATGGCCACCTCGATCTCCGGACTTAACCCCAATGGACTATTTTTTGTGGGGATACCTAAAAAATAAAGTGTAAAGTATCCTTAATCCCGTGGCTTCAATCGATGATCTGAAACGTCGAATAACTCTAGCCTGCCTAAATCTTGACTTCGCCACCATAAGTGCTGCTACAAGCAAAGCGTGGGAGCCCAGAGTTTTGGCTTGCCTATTCGTTGATTGTGCCCAGTTTGAAAGGTTTTTTTTTTTTAATGATTTAAGGCGCGTCAACATCTAAGGTTATTGGCGCCCGGAGCTTTTTTCAGTGCACTGCCGGCCACCGGACAGTGTTCTCTCGTTACAGACAACACTGTCCATCACCGGACAGTGTTGTCTGTAAGAAGCTCCTAGGAAGAGAAAATCTAAGGGGCCAGCAGCTGGATTCAAACCCAGGACCTCCGCGTGGGAGTCCAGTACGCTAACCGCATAGCTAATCCCTTCTCTGTTACAGTCTAATGTTTTTGCATTTGTAAACTTATATATACAATCATATCTAAATATGACCTTAAATCGACTTATAGCCTAATCATTTAGGTGTTAGTATGTAAAGAGATCGGCAAGAAATTCTTACTTTAAAAAGGTGGTCCGCGGTCGCAAAAAGTTCATGACGAACTTCACAACAAGATGGCTACAACATCCTCGCAGTGGTATAATGGGGAAAAAAATAGAATCCAAGATAAGCTGATTTCTAAGTTGAGTATGCGGTTAGTGGGAGAGGGGTGTGGGAGGGAAATCCATTTGTGGGATCCCATTTTTTGTCTCGCAGTTCCTCCACCTCCTCCGTTCTCCGCCACCTCCTCATCATCATTTTCTGATCTTTTTTTTTTCTGTCCTTCTTTTCCTTTAGTACGACCCTAAACACTCGGCCGCTGATGAAGTACCATCCTCTGCTATACCAAAGCACTTCCGCCAACCACTAATGGACGTGACCTTTATATATACATGGACAGAACCTGCTGCAAGTGCTGCATCTAGCGGCCAAACCATGTACTCTACCCCTACTAGTTCTTCATTACTATTTCCTGTTACACTCAAAAGCAGTCTAACGTCTCCACAGTCTCCAACTCTTTTCAAACTCATTTGCGCTCCCCATCCCCCGGAAACAGTAGTAATCATCAGGAAGTTCTGTTATTGTTCGCTAAGACGTTCAAAACAATACTTGGTTACGATGGGAATGATGTTCTCCAGTGATTGGGGGTAGTCTAAGATCCTCTCTCTCTCTCAAAAAAAATGACACTTCCGGGACAAATAAAAAGTGAGATATATGAGAGGCAAGTAGGTAGCCGAGCGGTTAGAGGCGAGACCCGCAATGCTAAGATGTATTGCGGTACTAGGCTATATTCCCAGTCTATACCTTTAATGGTTAATATGAGAAATTTGCAGTAATGTATGTTTGCTAGTCGCCACGATAGCCGAGCGGTTAGAGGATAGGGGTCTATCCTGCGGGTGCAAAGCTAAGATGTATTGCGGTACTAGGCTATATTCCCAGTCTATACATTTAATGGTTAATGTGAGAAATTTACAGTAAAGCATGTTTGCTAGTCGCCACGATAGCCGAGCGGTTAGAGGCTAGACCCGCAAAGCTAAGATGTATTGCGGTACTAGGCTATATTCCCAGTCTATACCTTTAATAATATGAGAAATTTACAAGTAAAGTACGTTTGCTAGTCACCTCCGTCCACGACACCTAATTGGTAGTTGGACGTTAAGCCCCGCCTGAAAAAATAGGCGATTACTTTATTTATTTATTTTTTTTTTTTACATAAGCACAAAGTGGAAAACTCCTTTGAATACAACAGTAGGATAGACAATTGTTTAACAAAACATGAGCCTTCAGGCTTCTTGCAAGCCTGAAGAACTAAGTAGCTAAGTAATAAGATAAACAGAAATAAATATAACTAACGTACTAAATACAAGGAATGCTTGAAACTTCTAAGTCACAAGATTCATAGTGGTGGGTGGGAGTTAACTTCTAAGTCACTATTAAGTGTAAGCCTATTCTCTCTCTCTCTCTCTCTCTCCCCACTTTATCCCATTTTATAGCCTTAACTTGACGGCTGCTTAAAACTTCTTCGGTTTAGTACTTCGCAAAGTAATTTAATCTTGAAAAAAACAAAAAATATAAATTCTTACGTTTTTGTTTTGTCCTTTACTTTCTTTCATTCTTTGAATCTATCCCCCCCCAAACGGGGGGGTTTTTTTGGTTACGTTTTTAGATAAATTGCTACCCATAACAAAGATGGGGCTGCCGTCGAATATTCTGAAACATGATAATAAAAGTATAATTGAAAAAAAAAGGCAATCGCAGTTTTATTGTCGCAAAAATATGACGCAATCTCAGGGTTATAACAATGGCCGCACCCTGACAAACCCACCAACAAATAAACCGGAAGTTTAATACAAAATAATAGACTCTCTCTCACTCTCTCTCTCTCTCTCTCTTCCTTGAAGCCTCTTCCTGTGGCTCACTTGAAAAAAAAACTGTTCATCAAAAATTTATTTTAATGCACATTCCAGGGAATACTTGACTGGAATTGCTTTCGACAACTACGTACTGCCAAGCGCATAAGTTGATGGGTTGATCAATTTGGAAGTTATTAAACGTATTGCGTAGTGCGTTAATAGAGTAATCAGGAGACCCGCAGATAGTTGCGGAAGAGGGAAAGTTGAGATTAGCGCCAAGTTCTGCACCCTGGATAGTGGGAGAACCCAGGGGTAGAGGATGGATGCTGTGCCGAGGGGGGACTACCCTAAATTGGGACAAGGGGGACACTCATTGAGTTTAGAAATTAGTAAAAGGTTTGTTCGGCTAGTACTTCCTCTTACCCTAATACATGCTACTTCCGGTCGCAAGTTCGCTATTGCCTGGGCGCTGGTAGTGCGCTCTACTTCCTCTACAGTCAGCTTCTTTTTTTTAGGGTTGAGGTAGTTGATTAAACCCTGCGAGCAAATTCAAAACGATGACCTTAGCCCTAATCTCTTCCTTTAAATTTACTCATCGATGCCAACCTTGTTACCCAAAAATTTTGAATCAAGAATAAGTAATTATTTTGTATGGCCAACATTATTCTTCTCAAAAATATATATTTTAAAACGGTGATTAAGTTGATAATTCCATTATTCGACACAAAACAATAACCTCTGAGTGGAACTTGGATAATAAATTGTATTTGATTTAGTATGAAATTATGAACTCCAAGTATAATGGAAGGTGTTGAAACCCAGTGAAATGTAATAAAGTGGTGAAAGAGTGGCTGGAGAAGCGGGATTAGAGAGACTAGAGAAAGAGGATTTAGACAGGGAAGCCGTTCGGGTGGTTAGTGGTGTAGGGACTGGATTAAATAATATCTGTAACCCTGGCCTGGAACAGCCGCCAGTTTCCGGTCGGAGGGCTTAGGGACACGGCTTCACCATTAGGCAAACATCACGCTCTCTTTCGACTTCCTCATCGCTTCACACAGATATCCGGTCTGCTTCACTTTTACTAACAACAATGGACATTCCAATTTCCATAACAATTAATTTCAAAATGGTTTTGAACCTTTATTTTACTTAATCTATTAATAATTAAATTGTAAGTATATCAAGTTAAAACTTTTCTTGTTTTTGTACGTCCGATAAACTTGGCACCATTTTGAGACAAAGAATGATACAAGACGAAAGGCGTGATTATGTTGATTTCCTTTCTTTGGACGACTATTCCGCTGGAGAGAGGCCATGGGTTTCTAGGAGTCTGATAGCTGAATCAAAGCAATCCAAAAAGTTGGCGCTCTTAAATCTAGCTTAGAAATTGATCATCAAGAGACCTGCGTCGTGGGAATGAACACTTAGAAATTACCAGCTAGATTAAGCCTTAAGTTCAAACTTACCTCATGTGTCAGTTTTAAGGCGCTTGCCTTTACCCAAGCGTCGGCTCCATCTAGCTTCTGAGCTGGGATCACCAATCATTCCGGATACTTCATTGCACTTCCGTTAAGCCACTGTTGGAACCTTCCACCACTGCGTACAACGTTTACTACGTTTTATTCTTCCCCTAATGTACACGCCCTTACTCTTCAAGGTCATCTGGTGACATCAATACTCTTATACACGCAGAGATCCGGTACGTCAAGCTATTCTTCTTCGGGCTTCTCATTCCTTACTTTATCCGCAAGCACTTCCGCTTCAGAAATCCATCTTTCTAGGGCATTAAATGATTTCTATAACATCGGTAATGTTACGCTAAACTGCAACAATTCCATAGCTGATTATTTTAAAGTCTATCCTCACCAAGTCAACCCACGACGTAAACAACGTTCATTGTTTTGACTCCCAAATTGGATTATTCATTTTTTTAAAACGTCAGATTTACTTAAAGGAAGTGAAATTATTTCGAGGTTTTACCATCAAACTGCCTGCTAACACTGTACTTTCTCTTACCGCTATTTTATTGGCTCAAAAGCCAAAATAATATTCACACACACACACACACAGAATATAAAACAAAATGGTGGAAAATGCTTCATGTGGGTTTTCAGCCGGATCTAATTACCTCAAAGGATATTTGAAAATTAGCTACAAAAAAAAAGTAAAGTAATTGCCTATTTTTTCAGGCAGACTTTACGTCCAATTACCAATTAGGTGAAAGTGGACGGAGGCGACTAGCAAACATGCTTTACTATAAATTTCTCATATTAAACATTAAATAAAATCCAAAGCCTAGGCTAGTACCGCAATACATCTTAGCTTTGCGGGTCTAGCCTCTAACCGCTCGGCTATCGTGGCGACTAGCAAACATACTTTACTGCAAAATTTCTCATATTAACCATTAAAGGTATAGACTGGGAATATAGCCTAGCACCGCAATACATCTTAGCATTGCGGGTCTAGCCTATAACCGCTCGGCTATTCATGGCGCCTGAATAGCTACAATTTATCCCATAAATTACTGTATGCTTCATTATCACCCAGAACACCTTCATCTTCAGCCCCTGGAATAGATATCCAATCAGATTTGAGAGGCCGAAAACAGTAAGAATTGAAGCCGACATTTTGATGATTTGGCAATTTTTTTCACAAAACATGTTTTTTCTTGAAAAAAGTAGAGTAAATATAAATCAGCTTGTAGAAGAAAACCTAATAATTAAATAACTTCAATTTAGATAACGTCATAAAACAATATATAAATAAAAAGGGCTATAAATCAGTAATGCAGTAAGAAGAGAAATAGGGAAGAGTATGAGTACACACGTAGTGGCGGTTCTAGGGCAGAGAGTTCGCGGCAGGAGGGAGAGACCAAAAAAAAGATGAAGAATGATTGTGATTGGTGGAAATATGTGGTGTAGGTAGATGTGATATAAAACAGTAGAGTAGTGCAGCAATACACCGGAGTGAGCCACTGTTTGGCTGCGTGCTTGTTAGTGGTAGGAGGTAGATGTTAGAATGATAGATAGTGCTCCAGACGGCCGTGAGATGGTGCGCCCGTGCTGGTAATAGAAGAACCATGTACTAGTGCAGAAAGTGCTGCTGATTTTATAAAGCTTTACGCGTGATTTACACGTCCTGGGATATGAGTCCGAGTTGTCAGGGAACCTGTCCAGAAATTATAAGCCCATCATATGCTGCTTTTTATGCTACAAACATAAATATGAGAATTTTTAATTTCACTTGATGATTGAATAGAAATTTCTGGAGAAATTTCAGTAGTACACTGACTTTCCCTAAATTCCCTGTAATACAATCCACTAAACAGTATCATTAAGGATGAACAGTTTTGCTTCATGTCTAGACGTGTTTGCTCAAGATTACCACCAAAATAGATTACTTAACTTCTATTCCTTATTCCTAAAGAGAGACTGGATAGTTATCCAAGGTTTTAGAACCCTTTTAGCTTCTTAATTTCAGGCGGGGCTTAACGTCCCTCAACCATTTACTAGCTGTCGTGGACGGAGGTGACTAGCAAACGTACTTTACTATTTCTCATTTAACCATTAAATAAAAGCCAAGGCCAAGACCGGGAATCTTGAGAAATCGAACCCAGTACCACAATGCATATTAGCTTTGCAGGTCTCGCCTCTTAACCCGCTCGGCTACCTTACCTTCTGAATTTAAGGTGCCATCTTTGGATAATCAGAAATGGCCGATGTGGGGTGTGGCAGATTGGTAACCAGGGTACAGGTTATCCTCCTTTATCAGATCTTTCTAGACCTACCTTAGCTTAGTTCTCTTGATTTAATGAGGAACTATTGTCAGAACCTCTTAGAAAGAAGAGTGAAGACAAGAGTGGAACCTGGAAGGGTTTATCCCTTACTGTCGACTCTTACCCGTAGACACTGTCTGGGCTAATTAATCATAACTTTACTCCCCACATCCCAAAGACCAATAAGGGAAATCAAGATTCTCCTTATTGGACTTTGGTAGAGGTATTTCTAGATTATTTCAACAATCGCGACTCCAAAGCGAATGTTCTGTTCGCTCCTGCTTGGATAATAAGTAGCGAACCTATTGTCTGAAGCGTTTCACCTTCAGCGGTGTTCTAGAAAATTAGCAAATCTGAGACAGTTATATTCAGAAAAGTGCCTGTGTAAGGGAGTACAGTTGAAGGGCTGATTAGGGTGCCCTCGCCAAGCTGCATCCAATTCCTTTTTAGGATGGCGCTGAGTAAAGAAGCAAATCTTTACTCCATGATGGAACAGATTCAACAGGTAACCCTTTCCTCTTTGGAATCTAAGCTAACGCCTCAGTAACTCCTGGTACATGTCGCACGAATATCGCTCACAGGGTTACAAAAATTTTAGAACCACTTTCTTTAGGCGAAACAAGTTTGCCGCCATGTACAATAGTATAAAATTCATGATTGGGTCAACGTTGTCAAATAATATCCCCTATCTAGGCGCCACGATAGCAGAGCGGTTAGAGACTAAACCCGCAAAAGCTAAGATGTATTGCGGTTCTAGGCTATATTCCCAGTCTATACCTTTAGTTAATATGAGAAATTTACAGTAAAGTATGTTTGCTAGTCGCCACGGTAGCCGAGTGGTTAGAGGCTAAACCCGCAAAGCTAAGATGTATTGCGGTACTAGGCTATATTCCCAGTCTATACCTTTAATGGTTAATATGAGAAATTTATAGTAAAGTATGTTTGCTATAAGGCGCCACGATAGCCGAGCGGTTAGAGGTTAGACCCGCAAAGCTAAGATGTATTGCGGTACTAGACTATATTCCCAGACTATACCTTTAATGGTTAATATGAGAAATTTATAGTAAAGTATGTTTGCTAGTCGCCTCCGTCCACGACACCTAATTGGTAGATGGACGGAAAGCTCTCCTGAAAAAATAGGCATTACTTTACTTTACTGTAATATCCCCTATTATGGTCTATCACCCTCCTTTAGACCTTCCACTACAAATGAACCTAAGACTTATCAGAACTATCTTTCACCATTTTTTTTCCAGTCTTCACGGGCTTTTGCACCTGGGATTATCGTTTTAAAGTCAATTTTAAAAATGCTGACTCGATCACAATACTTCCTCACGCGAATAGTCAGAGATTTGTGTAATAGGTACATAGATCTGTCCACCCCCCCTAACTTAGTCCATCCCTTTCACACATGACCTTTACACATCATAATCACTGTCGACGTTCATAACTACAAATGAAACATACAGATTAGAATTTATAACCTATGGCAGTAATAATAGCGTCATCATTGCCCCCCCGGCCCCGTTCTTCAAACAGATAATGACATCATATGTATAAGTGGTATATATCTTGCAAGCGAGAACATGCACAATGAGATTTATGCCCGTTTCCATATTCAGCATGTTAACAAGCTGGGAGTACATCCATTTTGGGAAAGTAATCAATTGTATCGATTACTGGAGGTTATCATATTAACTCTTGCACATTGAGAAGATTTGTTGTCTTCCTCGGACAATATCTCTGTTGTGGGCGATCACATGACTAGCTTTACACTAAATTCTATTGGTTTAAAACTCTTTAAATATGTATCAAAATACCAAATTGTGAAAAATGTATTTATTATTTGTTTTTATATAAGTATATTTTTTTTAATGATTTAAGGCGAGTCAACATCTGAGATTATTGGCGCCCGGAGCTTTTTTCAGTGCACTGCCGGCCTCCGGACAGTGTTCTCTCGTTACTGACAACACTGTCTATCACCGGACAGTAAGCTGTAAGAAGCTCCTAGGAAGAGAAAATCTAAGGGTAAGTAGCTGGATTCGAACCTACGTTCTCCGCGTTGGAAAGTATTTATTATTATTATTATTATTAAGGCACTTAACTGGTATGGTCATTATGCCATCAGAATATCCCCTATTTATAGTAATTAAATGTTACACCAATAACACTACTTCTACTAATGGTGGGCATTTTATACTATGAATACATAAAGTAAATAAATACTATAAAACAAAACAAATAAATACAATAAAATACTCAATATAAAACAAACTCTACAAAATAATGTTATAAATACTATAACACAAAACAAATAAATACTATTTAATACAGTAAATAAATACTCGTACTATAAAATAAATATTAAATATGAAATATGTAATAAATAATCTCTACGAATTAATGCTATAAATGCGGGTATATAAAACAAAACAGATAACAAAATGAAATTTCTAAGTGAGGTCTTTCTATATAGGGTTGCACTAGATGAGGTTGTATAAAGAGGCGGGGCTTTTAGATAGGTCAGGATCATTGCTCACAATTGAGTGGCCGTCGCTTAGTACCTCTTTGACCTCATTGGTGGTATTCTATGAAGTTTTCTGTGGCGCTTATATCTTGATCACGAGACCAGGATATGTTCTACCCGTTAGCTTGTTTCACAGATAGCCAAGGATGAGGTGGCTATAGCCAATCCTAAGACGAGCCTCGACCACCTCTAGGTGATCACAGAGAGGCGGCTGTTGACGGCACATTAGATAGCCTTGGGTGAGGCTGCTTTGACCAATCATAAGACCACCTCCTATAATAGACACCTCTGAGTATAGGTCTCTTAGACTATCAAGGGGACGAAAAATGTTATTAATATTAAGAATATAGTTTGGACCCTTTAGAGAAAAGTCAACCCCCACGTTACCTACCCCCCAAAAGTACCTTAAAACGGATTTCCCGAGAAAAAAATGATGTAAAGGACAATAAAGTAAAGTAATTGCCTATTTTTTCAGGCTAACTTTACTTCCAACTACCAAATTAGGTGTCGTGGACGGAGCCGACTAGCAAACATACTTTACTATAAATTTCTCATATTAACCATTAAAGGTATAGACTGGGAATATAGCCTAGTACCACAATACATATCAGCTTTGCGGGTCTAGCCTCTAACCGCTCCGGCTATCGTGGCGCCTAAAAGGACAATACTTTCTTATTGTAGAAAAGTGATAAGACCGTAAATTGAATTGAACTGGCACTTTAGAGAGATACAAGGATTTTCCCTGGAAAAAGAGGTTGACTTAGACATGTATGACGAATTTGTTATAAAAAACGTTTTCTAGGAAATCTCAATACAATGAAATAAATCCATGAAATGGAAATTCCAGTTACTCAATTTTCCGACAGTTTTCATGCTTTTTCCTAAATAAAATTTCAAATTCAGACTTCATGGGATTTTCGGTCACAAACATATTTATAAGTGATTGAACCTACCAACAACCATTTTTTTCAGATTCATCCAACGAGAAAAGTAACAAACCAGAATGTAGAAGTAATGGAAGTCAGTTTAAAAAAAAACAATATTACAAAATCTTCCACTGTCGTATGTATATTGACTAGAGTAAATATCTACGATCAGAGAGGTAAGGAAGACAGGAAGTTGTTTGTGGTGAAGAGTGATACCAAACAAACATACCTACAGACAGAGGTTAGAGTTCATTAGTGCAACTGTGTACAGAGGAGACAGACATACTTAGCGAGAGTTTGGCTGATTGTGTACACAATACCAACTTGCCAAATAGTTTAGCACTGAGTTTGCAGAATACAATCCTTTGGATTATTGTGTGACAAACAGTAAAAGACGGCTACATAGTTAGCTCAATGTCAAAGTTGAACACGAAAGGCCGAACTTTAGTGATCGACTGACAGACAATCCTGCCGACTAGTTCGTCCACGGAACCAGTCTCATCAATTTAGTAATACACTTCAATCTCTGCAGATTTTCTTTAAAAGAAAAAACTAAGCGTAAAACTGCCTCACCTTCACCTTGCCTACAGGTGGTGTGGCGACCAGCAAGCACGGTAGTCGAGCGGGTTAAGAGGCGAGACCTGCAAAGCTAATATGAAATGTGGTACTGGGTTCGATTCCCGGTCTTGGCCTTGGATTTTATTTAATGGTTAAATAAGAAATAGTAAACTACGTTTGCTATTCGCCTCCGTCCACGACACCTAGTAAATGGTAGTTGGACGTTAAGCCCCGCCTGAAAAAATAGGCGATTACTTTACTTACTAAGTGTAAAACTGCCTCACCTTCACCTTGCCTACAGGTGGTGTGACGACCAGCAAGCAGGTGCTGCAAGAAAAAGGGAAGTATTGCAATTGTCAAATTTTCGACATCAAATTTCCAGCAATAATAACAATTTTGAAGTCGAATAAAGCGATTTTTTAGAAAATGATCTCTGACTTTACGTTACTTCTTGTTCACCAGTTTGGGATCCTCTGCTACTGCAGGCATGGCACAGGGTATATAGCAGACTATCGAGCCAAACCCCTTTGTTGTCCCTAAAATGTTACCTCGAAGGGAAGTATTATCCCATTTTAACCCCAGGAACTGGCCCTTTCACTTTATTAGTACATTTACAACTACAACAAAAGTTGCATCAAGTAAATTTGATGAAACTGGTTAAGTTCACATGAACGTCATGTAAGAGCAACCACCCATTGATGGAACTCTTTCTCAGTGGATATTACACTCACATCAGTAGGTCCCTAGGCCACTTCAAGCGACGAGCAGGATTGTCTAGAAGGTGAGGAGAGGAGAGTTGTTGTACAAGAGGATTAGGATGGAGAGCTAGGAGGCTGTGAAAGTCTGCGGTAGCGAGACTTCATTAGATCGGTGACAAAAGGTCTGGGTGTATGTTAAGGTTAGAAATGTAGTATGGAGCATTCAGGATTTATCTTAAGATTTTAGACTGCAGTGTCTGCAGGCGTTTGGAGTTAGAAGAAACCAAACGGTTGAGCCCCACACTTCTGCTCCGTATGTCCATATCGGTCTTAACAGTGTCTTAAATTGTCAGTTTGTGATTCAAGTCGAGTTTGGATCTGCGGTCAAGTAGTCTACTTGGTAGCTTGTAGTTCACGTCTTGTCGTTCCAGTCGAGTATGTGAAACTGGCCTTAAAATGAATTTTCATAGAAACATAATGAAAGTAATAGCAATAAAAAGAAATCTGCAAGAATGTAATCTAGATTCGAAGTTTATTGGAAATCCTTGACGCCATTATTTTCTTGTGGATCAATAATTCAGTCACCAATAACAATAAACAATATTCTGCAGCATTACTTTAATTTTATTCACTTCTGTTTATTAACTTTTTTGATGTAATAAACAACGTTCATTGTTTGTTCATTCTAAATAAATAATTGGTCTTCAAAAAACCAATTTTAACTGTCCTTGTTATTGTAAGGAATGGTTCGGGAAAATAAACCGGGAACAATCCAAGGAGTAGCGAGAAAATCTATCTTTTCTAAATACTCATTTTTGACCTCTTCCTGACACCATCAAGGTCATGGAAAATAAATAGAGGAACTTGAGCCTAGAGAAAGTAACTACTTCCGGCCCACAAACACACACACACACGTAACGCTAAAGTTAATTATCGAAAGAGTATCGATCTGTCGATCTGCTGGGGTAGAATAGTGCAATGTAAAATAATATTCACTAGCACTCCCAGAACAATCCATCATTAATGTAAGTAACAAGTTCCGTTTTCCTCCCCACCCTTAAGTTTGTTTGTATGTCCTTTACTTCCTGTTTGTAAAAATTAAATGTTTTATATTCTCTTTTACATTGCCAATCATTTATTACAATTATTTAATGGACATGCTGGCCATAGGTTGGGCTATGATAACTTCCTGTTTAAATAATAATGGTACGTACAGAATGGTCCATTATAGCGAACCAGTTTCTTTAAGAAGGAGCAGTAACCTTCATCCATATTCAGAGTGTTGGTAGATTAACCAGTAAATCTGATTTTGGGTTAATATCATAAACTGACTTTGTGAAGAGCTTCAACAAATTAGCGACCTAGTTAATTAATTCGTTTCTGTGGTCAAGTCAAAAGTCTCGCACAAAATCCTAGTCCAGAACTGGACTGAAAACAGTACGATGGCCTTGCTTCTCTAACTTATTAAATATGGCTAGAGAACGGGTTATAAGTAGTCTAGGGAATTCAATGTTTGACATAATGTGGTCGGCTTCTATGACAGACGTTGAAAATGATACCGCAGAGCTCCGGTAGCGTCCAAACTTTGTATAACCTCGAACCGCAGTCTTGGCCACCCATCTCCCAAAAACTACCCAAATATATTCACAGCATCCTCTTGGAGGTACCACGTTTAATCATACTGTTCTCGCAGAAAAGGAAATCAGCTATCTCAGAGAATACGGCTGGTGGTTGAAAAAAATTTTATTCGCAATTACATGGGAGCCCCAAAATATGCACCAGTTTCACGAAAAACTATATTGTTTTTCCGGATATCAAAATCTAGATTTTTGTAGAAAATCTTCTTTCTAAGAGCAGAATTGGAGAGAATGTTAAAGAAAAAAAAAATCTATGGGGAATTACAGAAGGAGGCCGTGACAACTATCAAGCTGGCACTGAGTGAAAGTATAAACACAAAAAGGGGATACAAAAAAAAATGGCAACACTGTAATCATAATGTGTAGCAAAAAAAAAAAAATTGTATTGTTATGGCAGATTTTTGTTTTTATGTTTGTTTATCTGAGCGGGGGCGAAGGAGGGCCCGGAAAGGGAAGTAACAGTGTCAAACAAATGACAGAGGAACTGCTAGCAAGGAGAAGATCACTTTGAGGAGATGTTTTGTTTTTGGTTAGAGGAGATATCAGCTCATTCGAGGGGAGCGGGCCTGCTCATTCATGTTTAATGTATGAAACAGACAATAAGGGAATCCACGCACTTCTACAGACCGCTGAAGTGAACTCCTAAACTTCTGTCCTCCCAGCCAACCATTTTTTTTTTATTATAATAATTTTGTTTTTCTCTCCCTCTCACCACCCCTTCGCGCAACCTCTCTCTCTCTCCCTCTCTCCACCTTCTCTCTCATTTCTATTGTATTATTTTCGCAAGAAAGAAATTGCATGAACAGGATGGGACAATAAACTGAATGATACAGACAGGAGCTTACGCAGACACATTCAAACCAGAATGGGTTTTTCATCAACTCGCTCTAAATGGAAATAATTTATGTCCTATCATTCCTTAAACGAATAACGAATAAAAGAGAATTTGTAAATAAAAAAAAAATACACGAACGGTAAAATAATATAAAGGTTAAAGTGGAGAAACTAAAATGTATTATCAAAAATATTTATTTATTTAACTAGGTACTTTTTAATCTGATTGAATGTAAATGTCATCTTTAACACTAAGTTCGGTGCAATGTGAGTGTGTGTGTGTGCATCCGGAAGTTCAAATTTCATGCGACCCCCCGAAAATCAGTCTCTTGACAAGATCAACTGAACGGAAATGTCAGTACAAAGTGAATCGATTTTGATTAGATAATCAATTTAAAGATGAGTAGTTGCGGCTGACTTCTGGAGATAAAATTATTGGTACATACCAATGAGGGCATTGGACTAGTGTAGTAGTTAGCGAACTCCACGCGAAGATCCCGGACGCGAATGCAGCTCTCTTTGTAGGAACTTCTTACAGCTCACTGTCCGGTGATGGAAAGTGTTGTTCCGCAGTGCAATTGAAATAGCTCTTGGTGTCATTAAGCTCAATAAATTGAGCTCCTCCAATAAAAAAAAAAAAAACCTCAAGTAATTCAAACGTTAAATGAACTTTTAATATTTCAAATTAGAATGCATAAAATCTGCATAAAAGAAATCATGAACATAAAGAAAATAATATCGACACAAAGGGGAGCATCCATTTATCCAACAAACCACAAACCCGCAGATAAGCTAACCAACTGTTGCTTTTTTCTTTTGCATTTTTCACCAACTACTACAATATATTTGTGGAAAAACTGTTGGGTCAGTTTCTCTATTCTGTTTTACTTCCTTCTGCTGTATCTATGAGTGTATTTATTAGGGGAAGAAAAAAGTGTGCTTATCAGGAGTTCATTACCAGTTGGTAGTAACCTAGTACTGGGATTGCTTTTGTATTACATTTATTCATGAAAATAAATAAAAAAAAGGAGCTTTTGTGTTGAATGTATTTATTAGGAGAATGTACTAATTAGGAGCTTCATGATCGTATATTTATTGGAAGTGATTACGGACTTTCTTAGTGAGGGACTAACATGAATGGTAATCACTTAAGTGCAATGATATCGCTAACGACTGTTGGTAGTTGATTCATCGAAAAAACTAACCTAAAATTTAATTTGGGAATACTGTATGTGGTGGACAATCCAATAATCGATTTGCCAAATTATATAATCGAACAAGGATTAATCGATTCACAGATTTAATTTTATTTTTAATTTAATCCTGGTACCAAATTTTTTTTTTTTTTTTTCATTTATTAATCTAGCCCTCAATGGACGCTATACAAAAGGTTATAAAACAGTGTTATAACCTTTTTAATTAGATTTTCTAGGTTAATGCTTTTGTTATTTTAACTTGGTGAAAATTTACTCGCTTTAGTAAACTTTTATCAAAGGTTACAATAGATCGTTTGTGAACCCAAATGAGCTCCTAATAAACAAGGGAAACTCAGATAATTTTCCTCCTGTTTGTGTGTGTGTGTGTGTGTGTGTGTGCAGAGCTCGTTATCCAGATTAAATATTGACAATTTCATTGTAGCCATTTATCAGCTGTTATTCACCTTTGTGCACAATAAAATAATTAACTTATTTTGTAGTCTTTTGTCACCGAACGTTTTCAAAATTAATGAATGGAGTAGATGGTTTCCAGTAAATGTTGTTACAAATAGAATTCTAAATTCAATCAACACCGAATTAAAAATAAAATACAACATTTTTTCCTAAATTTATTGAAGTAAAATTCTGTAAGGGGATGTAGAGTAATCGCCCATTTTTTTTCAGGCGGGGCTTAACGTCCAAATGAGGTATCGTGGGTCTGAAGCGGAAGCACATACTTTACTATACTATAAACATTTTTTTTTTTTGTAACAAATAAAAATTAGCTATACGCAGGATTCGAACTGAGGATGTGGCACTTACAAAGCCACGCTCATAACCATTCAAAGAAAAATTGTATTACGATATATTGTGTTAGGATTGTGAAAATTAGTTGGGTCGAAGGAAAAACAATTTCGAACCCAATATAGCGGAACCTTGCAAAGAGAAACTAGGCACACCTATCTCATACTTATTTATAATTACTAATTAAAACTGTCCGGTAGGACAATTGTATAAGGGTTGATCGTCAAAAACTGCACGAAAAAGCGTAACGTTGAAAAACACCCAACTTTGACAATTTTTTTCTCTTTTTCTATCTAAGATAAAATTCCCAAATTTTCTTTAAATTATAGGGCAAACCCTCTTTTATGGCTGTAATTTCTTTGCAACAACCCAGATAGATTTCGAGAAAAAAGTTGCCGAAAATGAGCAAAAACGGCTTTTTCAAAAAATGTTCTTGTTCTTCTTCTTGTTGTTACCTTTTTTGTAAACAACGTAGCGCCTAAACGCGTAAATCGATTTTCATGAATTTATTTAATATATACGAGTATTAAGGTATTTCAATTTCAACATTAAGATATTTTTCATGAAACTATTTGTTACACAATGTAAAATTACTTTAATAAAATGTTTAAAAATCATAAAATAAATTGTACAAAACACAGTGCCTAACAGATAGTTTTATTTTAATTAACTGAAAATTACTTTTTAATGGGGGGGTCGATGGAGATTTCGAAAAATTATATAGGGTGGGGTCCATCAATGTATGGGTGGGATCAAAAAAGTTTGGCGACCCCTGCGTTAGACAATGGGTTAAGCTAACTTTTTGGTACAATAAAAAAAGTGATGTAAAATATTAACACTCACATATTTTGATTAATCATTAATCAATTTTAGACTTTTTCTAAATAAATAACAGTATTAAAAGAAGTATTAACAGAGAGGAAAATACCTGGAAAAATCGGTGAAAAGCCCCAATATACGCTTACACATGAAATAAAGCACGCTAGCGGAAAAATTCTAAAAAACCAGTTTGATATCAAATTCTCTCTCTCTTCTCTTGACCGTATCAAGTTCTTTTTGAATTTCCCGGAGGGATTCGCAAAGCAGCTTTCAAAAGCCACACTGTAGTTTTCAAGCTTCTATTGACGCCAGCGCCGAAGTTCATCTTTTATAATCTCATTTTAATTTGAAAATAAATGCAGCTTTTTGATTAAGCTTTTTCTCTTACTCTATCGCGACCTTGGATTCTAGATTATCACCGGAAATACGCCATTTTAACTACGCTGAGCCGGAAATAGAGTACAAAACTTAATATTTCGCTCGCCACCAGAGTGGGCGCTTAGACTTCAAGGTATTATCATAAACTTACTGAATCCTTCAAACCCCGTTTCTTACATTGTAATCTAAAACTTTTATCTGCAATAGTTTTTCAGAAATATACGATTAAGAGTCGTTTTAGGAGAGAACAGATGGTTAAAGACTTCTTTCTAAAAAGTGCTATTTCCGGGCACTATACTGTCTTATTGAGCTGTAGCATATTAACAGGAATTAACTAAGTAATCAAAATCTATTTTTAATTACCAGCAATTTTTTTTTATATTTTTACTAAAATTGTTCCAATAAAATGAATATGCATAATATTTTTTTCTTTTTTTTCAGGCCAGCTTTACTTCCAACTACCAAATTAGGTGTCGTGGACGGAGGTGACTAGCAAACATACTTTACTGTAAAATTTCTCATATTAACCATTAAAAATGTAGACTGGGAATATAGCCTAGTACCGCAATACATCTCGGCTTTGCGGGTCTAGTCTCTAACCGCTCGACTACCGTAGCGACTAGCAAACATACTTTACTATAAATTTCTCATATTAACCATTAAAGGTATAGACTGGGAGTATAGCCTAGTACCGCAATACATCTTAGCTTTGCGGGTCTAGCCTCTAACCGCTCAGCTTTGGACAGAAACTGAAACTCTGGTATTCGTTTGATGCATAATATTCAAACTATATTTTTAGTACAATAGTATAAATTCTAAATTTAATTAAAAAGTTATTTACTTAAGTTCCGGTAAGAGAATGGCGTATGAATGTTCACGTCAGCGTTCTAATTTAGTGGTTAATCTTAATTACAATTTGTTACTGCATTATTGTGTTTTAGAATATTTTGATGTAGTAATTCATTTGATGTACAATAGTAACCAGGTCTCATCAGATAACCCCAGATAAAAATTACAACCTACCCGCTGACATATATATATATATAATAGAATATTTATTTGATGTTCTGGGAATTAATTATCTTGTGGACAAATTACAACATTAAAATAGAATAATAATTTAAATTTAAAATTGTTTGAATTTATAAAACTTATTTCTTATTATATTATATACTGTTAAAAGTAATTATTGTTCTAGATTCCCTGATTGATGACGGGTGGGAATTCGAGAATTTACGACCAAGTTCATTAAAGGGCCGTTGTTGATAAGTAATAGTTAGGAGTGTGGTTTAACAAGGTGAGTAAAGTTAGAGCTTCAGCATTAGTGGACTGGAGACAAAGTGCGGAAAGGTAGACTTTCCTCCTTGTTTTCATTCATACATACTGAGGAGAGAGTGAGATCGCTTTGGGAAACCTACTTTTCGGACTCAGGGGACCTTAGAACGTGTACTTACTGAGGGCACCTTTAGAGCTTAGTCAGACCGCTTTTTGAGGATATCTTTTAGTTTATTGTGGGGCTCTTCCAAAATCCTTCAATAAAGTAAAGTAAAAAGTAAAGTAATCGCCTATTTTTTCAGGCGGGGCTTAACGTCCAACTACCATTTACTAGGTGTCGTGGACGGAGGCGAATAGCAAACGTACTTTACTATTTCTCATTTAACCATTAAATAAAATCCAAGGCCTAAAGACCGGGAATCGAACCCAGTACCACAATGCATATTAGCTTTGCAGATCTCGCCTCTTAACCCGCTCGGCTACCGTGGCTCCTCCAAAATCCTTCAATATAAGCCCCATAAAATTCTCCCAATCTGAAGTCCTGCACCAAATAGTTCATGCATCCTGCAAGATTTCCAACCACTCCCTTCGTCGCAATCTCAATACTCCACCTACAACTGAATTGATCCATTCCTGTTCCTAAAATTTCCAAATCAACCTACAGGATCATCCTAACCTCACTGGCTAATCTCTTAGCATTCCCCGATAATCCTTCGCGACGTACCATCCCTTAAAAGTGCCCGGCCTGTTTATTGTGCTTTCTTGCCATCTATATAATGTTAATAAGATTAAAATGTGATGCTGAATTTCTAAATTCAAAGAAATCTGCAGGCTTGAAGTATCATTTTACGAAATACATTTTCCAGTATTTTGAGGGTTTTCTCAAGAACATCGTCAAGTGGTTACAAACAGACAAATTTAAAACATTTATTTGAAAGATTTGCTTAAGGTCACCTCTGAGAGAGGAGGTGGGTACCTTACTTCCATAAAGAGGCATTTTTTGGTCATTTATGGGATGCATCCCAAGGTCCTATCACTAGTTTATCATTAAGGAGTGTTAAAGTACTGCCAACATTTTAAGTTGTGGAAGAAAACTTTTCTTAATACAAAGGGGCTTGTTCACTCCTTGAGATACTCTCCAAAATGACTTAGTATTTTCAGTAAACTACGAAAATATATGCATACATTTATTTTCTTTTGCGTAGGAAAAGGCTTATCCTGAAAAGTTACATTTCAGTGAAATGTACAATTTCACACACTGTATAATGTTGGTCAGAATTATATATGGCTTAAACATGCCAAATTGGGAGAAAATTCGTGAGTTAGAATCTTAAAAAAAGGAAAAAAGTTGTGCGTGTAAAAACAGTAAATAAAATAGTAAAGTAATGCCTATTATTTCAGGCAGGCTTTATATCCAACTACCAAATTAGGTGTCGTAGACGGAGGCGACTAGCAAACATACTTTACTATAACTTTCTCATATTACCCATTAAAGGTATGACTGGGAATATAGCCTAGTACCGCAATACATCTTAGCATTGTGGGTTTAGCATCTAACCGCTCGGCTATCGTGGCGACTAGTAAACATATTTTACTATAAATTTCTCAAATTAACCATTAAAGTCCTGAAAAGTTACATTTCAGTGAAATGTACAATTTCACACACTGTATAATGTTGGTCAGAATTATATATGGCTTAAACATGCCAAATTGGGAGAAAATTCGTGAGTTAGAATCTTAAAAAAAGACTGGGAATATAGCCTAGTACCGCAATACATCTTAGCTTTGTGGGTCTAGCCTCTAACCGCTCTGCTATCGTAGCGACTAGCAAATATACTTTACTATAACTTTCTCATATTAACCATTAAAGGTATAGACTGGGAATATAGCCTAGTACCGCAATACATCTTAGCTTTGCGGGTCTAGCCTCTAACCGCTCGGCTATCGTAGCGACTAGCAAACATACTTTACTATAACTTTCTCATATTAACCATTAAAGGTATAGACTGGGAATATAGCCTAGTACCGCAATACATCTTAGCTTTGCGGGTCTAGCCTCTAACCGCTCGGCTATCGTAGCGACTAGCAAACATACTTTACTATAACTTTCTCATATTAACCATTAAAGGTATAGACTGGGAATATAGCCTAGTACCGCAATACATCTTAGCTTTGCGGGTCTAGCCTCTAACCGCTCTGCTATCGTGGCGACTAGAAAACATACTTTACATTTCTCATATTAACCATTAAAGCTATAGGCTGGGAATATAGCCTAGTACCGCAATACATCACATAAAATTTTAGTATTTTACTTTTTAAACATTTTAATTTAAATCAAAGAAAATAAATCATGTGAATCGTTTAGACCCGTTGCATGTATTCCCTGATTTATTTATACAGTTCAAGGTTTTCACGAACATTTACCAACCAAGCTGAATAATTACAATACGTAATGTGATATTCCACAAAGATAACCTCTACCTACCTCTGCAGTAAAAAAAAAAAAAAATGAAATAAAACAAAACATAAAAAAAGATCTGAATTGAGCAATGACGTCTGCATGTTGTAGACACTTGAGTTCGTATTACCTTCCTTTTTTTCATGCGAGAGAAGGATTAAAAACAAAACATAACCTGTTGCAAGAATTGTTTATAAAATCAACATGGTAGGTTATACAAAAATAATGAACATCGATTGTTATTGGAAAATTTGGTTTTAATAAAACGGAAAACTAAATAATTATTGGACCAATGAAAACGGTGTATAAAACGTAGAAAACAATGGTGAGTAATTAGTGACGAAATGATTAAAAGAAAAACAATGTCGCTTTTAAATGAAACAAATTTGCAACAAAGACTTTAATAAAGAAAGAGAAATTTTTTTTGTTTTTTTGTTCTTTCCTAAATCAACCTTTTCTTATCGATTTTAATCGAAGTGAACAATGTCCTATCGATTAGTTATAATAAATAAGTTAGCTAGTTTAGTATGCGACAGAATGGTTTCTTTTAGTGTACCCTTACAAATCTCTTTACCCTGGAGAAAAAAAAAAAATCGCAGCTAGTTCAAAATCGATATTTTCTTTAACAGCCCAGCATCGAAACTGATAGAAATTGGGCAATATTATCCAGCCGGAAGGGTTACTTTACATCCTATTGATTTTTCAGTTTTTTGCGGGGGGTTTATCTAGGAAACGGTCATGTGTACAACTATAAACTTTATTTCTTTTAATTTAAGGCGCTTCCATATCTCAGTTCATGGGCGCCCGAAGCATTCTTCAGTGCACTGCCGTCTTGCGGACAGTGTTCTGGTGTTAGAGGCAACTCTGTCCATCACTGGGTAGTAGGCAGCTATTAGTAAGAAGCTGCTAATAAATGGAAAATCTAATGGCCACCTCTGGATTCGAACCCGGTATTTCCGCAAGGGAATCCAGTAACGCTAACCACTTACTAGTAGCTAGTCCCTCCTCTCTTGAACTACCTAGAACTGTATTTAAAGCAGTTTTGAGAGAGTGTGGGTGAATTAACTTTCTGACAAAGTGAAATATCGGCGTTCTCATTTCCGTTCCCAAGTTGGAAGAAAACCATTGACCGGATGTGTCATCAGATTTTCCAGTTTTTTTTTTGTGGGGGGGCAATTTCTTTCAATGATTCCAGTGGTTTCCTGGAATACATTCGGGACTTACTTTTGACACATTTTTCCCATAGGAACTTCATTTAAGCTACGGATGAAGTGAAGCTTTCCTCTGTCGTTTCAGTATAGTCTCCGGTTTTAGCACCATATTATAATATTTATGAGTATAAAATGTCTAGCTAACGTTCCAAGTATCAGTGAACCGGAAGTGATTTATAGTTTTGCTTTGTTTTCAGGCATACCAACTACTGGACGAAATGTCAGATCTATCACTTCGTCTGAAACATTTACCCAGAAAGTTTGGATTGTAGTGGCTTCGTTTCTTTACGCTTCCTCCACGCTTGTTTGGTTGTAGTGAACAGGATAACATGGATGCCAACTTCTTTAAGTGTGTGCCAATGTTAAGTTCCTGAAAGAGCTGTCTATCCCGTTACTTGGTTAAAATTTTCAGAGAAAACTTTACCTATATCTTTCGCCTTCTCATTTAAGCGGGATTTTGAAGGAGGAATGAAGATTGGTTTTCTTCTTTAAGTTGGGCTTAAGAAAACTTTACGGATCTAACCTGTTCATGATTATCCATCTGAAGTCTATCGGAAAAGTGCCGCCCAGAGAAAAGGTTTTTTTTTTTAAGTTCCCAGCAATTTTTCTTGGACAAACTTTCTTTTGAACTTTGATCAGGAGCTTCTACTTGGTTTGAAACTTATTGAGAGAGAAAACACTCTCTGATGTCAGTGGGGTTCTAGAGCAGGGGTCCCCCAAACTTTTTACACAGGGGGCCACAGTTCACTGTCCCTCAGTCCGTTGGAGGGCCGGACTATAAAAAAAAACTATGAACTAATCTCTATGTACACTGCACATATCTTATTTTAAAGTAAAAGAGACAAAACGGGAACAAATAGAATATTTCAAATAAAGAACAAGAAAATTTAAAGCAACAAACTGTCCAGTATTTCTGTGGGAATTATGGGCCTGCTTTTGGCTAATGAGATGGTCAATGTCCGGTTTAGTTATAGTGCTTTGCCTTTCTTCCTACTTCTGCTGTTATTTTTCGTAGCCGTGACGCGTCCGTCCCGCGTCACCGGAAGTAGTACTGCACTCCAGAACACCAGGAGCACAGGATGCGGATGTGCTCCTCTCGCTGACCACCAATGAAAAAGGTGCCTCTTTTGGAAGTGTGACAGGGGCCGAATAAATGTCCCCATGTGGCCTTCTGATCCAGAGAAAGCTGTGGCGTCACTCTACCTTCTCCAGTATCTTACAACCCTCTTCCTCTTATCCCACGGAAAACCAAGTATTCTTATTACCTAGGTGTACTTTTTTTTAGCAAAATTGACGCGAACAAACGTTTTGTATGAATTCCAAGATTAAGGAAAATAAAGTTACTTTATTTGCAATACTGGAAAACTACCATGTAATTATTTTAAATGTTTGCAAAACTTCCCCTTAATAGGTGTAAGAGCAGAACGTCGCTTTAATGGTAAGTAGGGGAGCCCTAACCCTTTCATCTTTCCAAATTTTATCAAAATCAGACTAAGATTTACAGAGTTATTAGTAATAATAATTTTGGAGGGGGCCTAACATAAAGGGGGCTAACTCCTCTCCCATTCGATGAGAGCGTTGAAACCCCCAAAAGGCACATCTACATAAAATTCCGAACTGAATGACACCTCATTCATGAAAATCGGTTCGCGCGTTTAGGCGCTACGTTGTTCACAAAAACAAAGGTAACAACGACAAGAACAAGAACATTTTTTGAAAATGCCGTTTTTGCTCATTTTCGGCAACTTTTTTCTCGAAACCTATTAGATCTGGGTTGTTGCAAAAAAATAACTTTTTTAAAGGAGGATTTGCCCTATATTTTAAAGAAAATTTGGGAATTTTATCTTTTATAGAAAAAGAGAAAAAAAATTGTCAAAGTTGAGTGTTTTTCAACGTTACGCTTTTTCGTGCAGTTTATGACGACGATAAACCCTTATATTATTAAATACTGAAATAGATACTAGATATTTACAGTTTTTACACTGTAATAAAAATGAATGAAATTTTAAAGTGATTAAAAAGGTTTTAAACATGCGAATAGTCAGCTGATAATCTGTACAGAACGATGCATTGCTGACTAGATAGGGGAGATGACTGTTTACACTGGCCTCACTGACAGTGTTGACTAAAAACTTTCAAAAAATAAAATAAAATGTATAAAAAATAATCAAATATTCCATAATGTGGATTAAACTGCTGAGAAATATTTAATTGACTGGCGAAATGAGTGGGAAAAAATTGTGAACTACCGCTACTCAAAACTAAGAAGGAAAAATTTAAGTATCAATCTGAAATTATAGAAAATAGAGTGTAGATTGAACTGACCTTGTCAAACTGGATGAACGATGTTTACTGGAGTTTGTTAATAAAAAGATAAAAATTGAAATTGAACAGAAACTACGAATGTTTGTAATAGATCGCGACCGCGGGTTCAACAACGAAACTGCCAGCGGAGCACAACAAGACACGAGGGTGTCCGGCCGAATACTGACTTGAGAACAGACTCTAGCGGCAGTGAGTCACCGCCGGAGGGGAGAGCCACCTCCCACACAACTGTTCGGGGGTGTTTTCCCACACCCTCCTAGAGTTCACTAAATATTTCTCTTCCCCTACGTTTTATTAATAAAAGACTAAATAATCGATACTTACTGTCGATATAACACGCAAGAAAAAAAAAAACGCTGATGTGGAGACTCGACGTGACTTTCACCCTGGTCACTTAAACCTACATTTCCACCAAAAAGAAAAACTAATTTTTGGAACATATTTACTCATTATTAGATTATTTGTAAAACAGTACCATTTAGACAAATGTCAACTATTACCCTAAACTGTTCGATCATAGAAAATTGTTACTGATCTATGTGTAAATTTTACAGAAAATCGAATGAGCCTCTAAACAGCAATAATCGATTAAAAAAAAAAAGAAAAAGTTACTACCCTTGAAAGAATTTTTCTTTAATGTCTGAATTAAGCTTTAAATTTAACCATGGTTAAATTGTACACTAGCAAAGGCGCCACGATGGCCGAGCAGTTAGAGGCGAGACCCGCAAAGCTAAGATGTATTGCGGTGCTAGGCTGTATTCCCCAGTCTATACCTTTAATGGTTAATATGAGAAATTATGCAGTAAAGTATGTTTGCTAGTCGCCACGGTAGCCGAGCGGTTATAGGCTAGACCCGCAAAACTAAGATGTACGTAAGTCTGCCTGAAAAAATAGGCTTTACTTTACTTTGACCGTACTTTACACTGAAGTAGCTCTTTAGAGGCATTCCTAACCGCGGCTCTAAGCATACTAAGTTTACAGAAAGCCATGAGAGAATTAAAAAAGACTTTAAAAATGTGTGGAATTTCCTCCATTAAAGTGCTACTTCCGGCTATGGGATCCTAACCGCTAACCAAATAGTTTGCACGTATCAATTATCTCGGTTAAGTGTATTTTGTTTGCGAGTGTTAAGGGAGTTTGGTCGGTTAGGCTGAGATATCCCGCTGGGACACCATGAGTACTGAATCCCTGCCTAGGCTACCTCACGCTCACAGCGATCGTCTGTTGCCCTAAACAGTAGGAATAAATGGATTTTGAAACAGTTGAATACATTGTTCGAATTGGTTTTATTGTTTATGCCACAAGCAAAACGGTCGACCTTCGGAAATTCCCTGGGCGAGTGATAGAATAGAACTGCTAACCCAGATAACAGTTAGATATGTTATGATTTGATTTAAAAACAAAACAAAAAAATTTAATTAACAAATACCAGTTACCCCCACCATTAACCCAAAAAAAAAAAAATACGATAAAAATTTTAACAGTGGGACAAAAAAAAACTAAATAAAGGCAACACTGTAAAAAAAAAAAAAAAGAAGCTAAATAAACCAGTGCAGCCAACTGGTCTAGCAATATTTATTTACACATGTACAAATAATTTAAACAAATTAATAAAAAACATTTAAACAATGTTTTTCTCTTTATTTATAAAATAAATTTAATTTTCTTGGTTTTAAAATGGTATAATTAATTATTTAGTTAGTTACGATTTGTTTTAATTGCTAATGGTCCCCGTGTTTTATACTTATTTTATATGCAAATGATAACTGGAATTCGTTAAAAGTTTACCACTTCTTTTTTTTTACAGTCTAGAGAATTTATCCATGAGGTTTTTTTTTAAATTTATATTACTTTTAAAAATAAATACTATTTCTTTGGTTGACCGCAATGAAATTTACAGACTGAATTTAAATTAGTTAGCAGTGAAAATATTTATTGTTCTGATACAGTTTAGTTTGCCACGTTTTAAAGGAAATTCTAGGAGTTTTTTTTTTTTTTAGATTAAAAAATAATTGGTAGCCCTGTTCTGGGTATCATTGCACTTCCTTTCAATCAATTTCCATCAAAATTGGTTTTAGTTTTCCTGGAAAATCGTTTTAAAAAACACGCTTCTATATTTTTTTCTTTAAATTTTCTTTTGAAATCCCCACACTAGACTTAAAAGAACAGAACTGAACAGACGCTATCGACTACTTAAAAGACTCTTAGACGATAGATCAAAACTCTCTCTGGACAACAAAAGACTGATTTATACTTCTATTTTAAAACCCATCTGGGCGTATGGAATAGAGCTGTGTGGGGTTCAACCAAACGCTCCAATCTCCAAAGGATTCAATCTAAAATATACTTCGATCTATTGTAAACGCTCCTTTTTATGTCTCCAAGCTGGACTATACACACTGATCTTATCATTCCTTTTGTCACCACAAGTTGCTAAAACAAGATACAGAAAACTCCACTTCAACCTGCAATCTCATAAAAATCCTCTAGCCAAAAATATTTCTTCTAGAACTCTTCCTGACAACCCGGGGACAAGACGTCTTAAGAGACAGTGCCCTCGTGATCTCCAGTGAAGTTGCTCTCAAGTGAAGAGAGTAGACTAATAGCCTAATATTTTGGAGTATTACCACTGGGGTGTACTTCTCCATTCGTATTACTCTGTAATTAATAGTTCTGTTATCACTGTTACTTATAGCTCCAACGCGCTGATTGTAGCAAAAATAAACGCCAAAAAAAAATTTTTTTTTTTTTAGAGAAGCGTGACTTCCTACAACTCTAACGTTCCTCTCCCCCTCCGAATAAATGTTTATGACAAAGGAATTTTAATCCAAAGCGAAAAGATTTTTAACTGAATAGACAGATAGACAAAAATTCTTGCAAAAATAAAAAGAAAATCGATACAAAGTATTCAAACTTCCGGTCAAACGATTTCCCCCTCGTATTTCCGGTTAAAAGTTAATATGGTCTCTTTTTAAACAAGGAGAAAGAGAAAGTTATTTTATTTTATTTTTTTTTTTTAATGTTTTCTCACCAGAAAAGAGGAAATATTCCAATCGGGACCAATTTTCGGGATCAATATTATTTCAAACAGGAAGAATTTTTAATTTTATTGTTTTAGGTTTTCCTGGAATCAAGGTTAGGTCCTATGGGTCCAAATTTCTTCTCTAACATCATTACGGAGCTGCAGAAATTAAAAAAGTTTAATGTCTTTTCAGTGGTGAACTGTAACGGAAGCCGATAGTAGACCACTCTAAAAAAAAGAAAAAAAAAAGTAAATATCTATTACGAAAATACCATTTCTACGGATCGTCCAGCGGTTATGTCACAAATAAGAATGCGCTACACGTTTAACCCATCAAAAAAAATGTGCGACTCTTACCACCCCTAAAAAGAACATAAAGGGCCCTTTTTTTAAATTTTCTATTACGCGTTGAAGTCTCCTCTTTTATTGGCAGCAATATTTTTAGTCCCCGCTGAAGACCGTAATCAGCGGCTAGTGCTTTGATTGGTTGGTTAGTAACAGCAAGATGGCCGCCATAAGATCTATGAACCAATAAAACTGAGAACAACCAATGAAAAGTAATGAAAGAGTATAATAAAAGAGTTTTTACTGGAGACACTCAGCGACATCATGTGGACTGTTATGATAACTAATACCGCGCCATGATAAGAGCCATTTATTTTTTCTTCGTCATTTATTTTTTTTTACTAATTTCACAATATCCAGGTAACAGTAAGTGAAAAACTATTAAATGGAATGAAGACATAATTTTTTCTTATAGCTACGAGGGAAGCCGCCATCTATGGAACACCGGGGAAGGGGGAAAGAGATGAATTAGACTCCGATAACCGAGGTTACCACTGAGTGTCCGGCTCTCAATCCTCCCAAGAAGGCGCCACGGTAGCCGAGCGGTTAGAGGCTAGACCCGTAAAGCTAAGATGTATTGCGGTACTTGGCTGTATTCCCCAGTCTAAGTATGCCTTTAATGGCTAATATAAGAAATTTATAGTAAAGTATGTTTGCTAGTCGCCTCCGTCCACGACACCTAGTTGGTAGTTGGACGTTAAGCCTCGCCTGAAAAAATAGGTGATTACCTTTCTTTACTTTACTTTTACTAATCCTCCCAAGAACTTCGTTAGTGAATCTGTTCCCGTAAATTTGGTCATCCAGTATTCAAGGACTTCTTGTAGCGTCCTACATCGTCCAGTCTCCTGTTTTTCCCAGAATTGAATGTGATGTACATTTTTTTTTTTTGTTTACGCTTAAGTTCCATCAGGAATGCGCATCTATACGAAGTTCCTGAACGTATGTAGTTAACATCTTTCCAATTTTTTTATCCAGAAATAGTTTAGTAGTGACAGGCAATTTTATTGTGAAGTTGCTGATTGGATCATGAATTTTTCAATTAGAAAAATCGCCACCGCGTAGGGAGAATAGCGCTAATGAAGCCGACCAACGATAATCATGAATAATGTAGCGTGGACAAATAATGCTGCAATAGAGAGGCTTCATGTATCAACAACTACAACTGGCTGGCTGTGTTTACACTGCCGTCGGTATGTTTGTATACACGCCGCGGACTTTTAATACTGGATTGTTCGTTCAGAACTATTCGCTCTGTTGGCCATATCCATGGTTCTATATTCCGGAAATTAAATGCTAAAAATAGTGCAACTGCACTGAATTAACTTCTTTTTTTTAATAATTTTTTCACTTCTATTAAGTTTTAAAATGAAGTTTCCACCAGAATAGCATACTTTAAGCTCTTTAACACTAAAATAAAGGTTTTTAGAGCCTTGACTTTAAGTTTTATTAAAATTTTATTTGAACTTTATAAGTTCAGATTAATTAAATCTCCTGAAAGAGACTAGTTATCACCTAGTGAACAGCATCGCTTCAGACGTTCAGCGGGGTTGTCGGTGATCGAAGTCGAAGATAAAATTGCAGAAGAATTGGGATATCCATTAGATCAGGGGCCCCCAAACATGCGGCCCCCATGAGGACATTTATCCGGCCCCCGCACTTCCGGAAGGGGCATCTCTTTCATTGGTGGTCAGTGAGAGTAGCAATATATATGCGGCGGTACCGCAAAGCGCTGCGTCGCTCATGCTCGCGTTACGGCTCCGAAAAATAACAGCCAGAAGTAGGAAGAAAGGCAAAGCACTATAACTAAACCGGACATTGGACCACTCATTAGCCAAAAGCAGGTCCCATAGCTCTCACAGAAATACTGGGCAGTTTGATGATTTAAATTTACTTGTTCTTTATTTGAAATATTCTATTTGTTCTCGTTTTGTTTTTTTTTTACTTTAAAATAGTTTTTTTTTTATATAGTCCAGCCCTCCAACGGTCTGTGAACCTGCTGACCTCCTGTGTAAAAAGTTTGGGGACCCCTGCATTAGAGAAAATGAAACTCTGGTGCATCCTGATGATGATGTGAAGCCAAGTGGAGAAAGAAAGGCCGAAATCATCTATTTATGATTCTCTTGGTGGGTGACGTATTGTGAGATGGCCATGAACTTTGGACGAAGAGTTGATTGGCTGACGACCATATTTTGGATCTACAATAAGAAGAGGAAGTCACAGTTTAAAGAGCAGTTTCGTCCTGTGCAGAAGAAGACCTAGACAAGGTCTAAGCTCAAATCGCCACCTCGCTTGTATTTATTGATAAATAACAACTTAACTTCTTTTAAAAAAATCTCAAACTTCTAAAGTTTAAGTGGAACTCTTGTGAGTAATTCAGAAAAACCTTTTCTTCTCACATTTGACACGTTCGCTTCACTTCCGCTTTCCTACAATCATTGAAACTTGAGTAGAATCTTCTCTTCTCTTTTTTAATCTCATTTTAATTCAAAACTTTTACCATACATTTATGAGTTAATAAAAGTTTCATAATCAAATGGAAATTGACTCCCCCCCGGGAAATCTATTTTCTCTTGACTTTTCTTTTTTGCAGTTATCTTTGTCACTTAAGGGGTGTTAGGTGGCCTTTTTTATCCTACAAGTTAAATAATGGGTCCGTTATTGCGATATTGAGTGAGAGTAATTCAAATTTCATCACAAGTGATTAAAAAAAAAAAAAATTATTATACTGTTTTGTGTAAGACTGCTACGTGTGTTTAAGTAATAAGGTATCAGTAATCAGAAAAAACATAATAATTTACTATTTTAAATTAATATATAGAATTTAAATTCAAAGATAAAAGTTAGATAACTATTAAACATAGTTTGGAAGTTTAGACAGGACACACTTGTTCTATAACCTTAGTGTAACCTTCTCAAGTACTGACATCACGATGCTTTGTTTATTGCGCGATACTGATGAATATTATTGTGAGTATACTCCTCCTAAAATTACATCAATTGCTGACTAACTGATAGATAACTTACTAGTGTATTAGTAGCTACTAATTAACAGCAAGGAAACCTACCACAAGCAAGATATGGAAACTGCAGTAAGTACAATAAACACAAATATGGAGATTTGTTATAAATTAAATAACAATGTAACTTTGTAATTTTTTGTATCGTTACAAAACTACAAATTATTTGTATCGTTTTGTATTTAGTTACAATCAACGCATTTTATTGCTTTATAAGCGACAGTGATAACAATAAACAACAATATAACACTAAGTGGAGAAGATACCCAGCGGTAACACTCCAATAACATTTTACTTTCTACTGGCTCTCGTCATCAGAGAGGAAATCGTGAGGCCACTGTCTTTTTAAGACGCCTAGAAGTGTTGTCTGTAAAGGTTTTAGAAGATAGATGTTGTACAAGTGGATTGTGATGAGATTAAATTTTTTGTATCGTGTTTTCAGCCACTTGTGTTGCACGAAAGGAATTTTCAAGTCTGTGTGAATGGTTTGATTGGTGACGTAGAAGAAGAGCGAAGAATTCTGGACTGCAAGGACTGGAGATCCTTTGGAGAGACTTGAGCGTTTGGTTGGAACCGCCACAGTTTGAATGCTTTAAGCCCAGACTGGCTTTAATATACCCTTACATAAATAAGTCTTTTGTTGTCCAGAGTGAGTTTTGTGATCTGTTGTCTAGTTAGTCTTTTCAGTTGACGGAAGTGTCTATTGAGTTCTGTTCTCTTAAGTCTTGTGTATGAGGATTCCATATGTCTTTTGTCGCGATAAAGTAAAGTAATTGCCTACTTTTTCTGGCGGGCTTTACGTCCAACTACCAAATTAGGTGTCGTGGACGGGGGCGACTAGTAAACATACTTTACTCCAAATTTCTCATATTAACCAATAAAGGTATAGACTGGGAATATTGCCTAGTACAGCAATACATCTTAGCATTGCGGGTCTCGCCTCTACCCGCTCGGCTACCGTGGCGCCTCCTTTTGTCCAGGTAAAGTCCAAGATAGTGGACTACGTTGACAACATGTAAAGGACTTAGCAATTTAAATAGCTAATTTATAATTTTTGCATTGTAAAGCTTAACTTAATCCCATATTTTGAATTCGATAACCTACATTATTAGACTTAAGCTGATGAATAGCCTTTACGTCTAAGAATAGAGTTTTACTGAGTGAATTACTGAATCGATATCAGAGGAAACTTAATATTGTACACTTGAGGAAATGCTTTCACTTCTTCACCTTGCAAGTCCACTCGCTACGCTCGGCTGGACAGTATCCTGTAAGTTACAGACTGTAACCTACCATAACCTTCAGCGGGTCCCCTTTTACTTCTAAGTTTAGAGCATAAATCTTTAGAATTTTTTGAAATGATTCAATAATAAACATTTGAAAGATGTATTTATTTTTTTGCAGCTTCAAGAGGGATTTCCACCAGGAAAGAGATCCCTTTTGCCGGGAAACCGCAAGGGTTTTCTCTCTCTAATTAATGGAGAAACTATGCCCTAAAGCTGTCTGTTAAAAGGTTGTACGATAAATAAAACAAATCTGCATATTGTATTTATCATGAAATATCATATGGCCTATAAACTTAAATGTTTATGTATCGCCTAAACATTTTCTAGATAGGATTTTGGATATAAATCGGCCACCTTTATCAAACCCTGGAGATCGCTAGTACTATTTCCTCAACGTAGAATATTCTCTACTGATACGTCATATCCTTTTTAAAAGTCTTTTTATAAGAAAAAAGTTTGTAATGAACTGATATTCATCAAATTCTAATTTTGGTTACATTTTCATGTTCATAAATAATATGTAGAGTAAAGTAATCGCCTATTTTCTCAGGCGGGGCTTAACGTTCAACTACCAATTAGGTGTCCGTGGACGGAGGCGACTAGCAAACATACTTTACTGTAAATTTCTTGTATTAACCATTAAACAAAAAATCCAAGGCCTAAGACCGGGAATCGAACCCAGTACCACAACACATATTAGCTTCGTAGGTCTCGCCTCTAACCGCTCCTGTTAATAAATAATATATGTGGTCTTAGATCTTTATGCTGATCAGGACCTAGTTGGCCTTATCAAACAAGGACGAATTAGATGGTTGGGTCACTTAGAACGATTGGGGAAGGAAAGGATAGCCAAGCAACTATATACTGGAGGGGCTAGAAGGAGAGGGAGGCCCCATGGTGAGATGGCTCGACACTGTGGAGCAAGATCTAAGAGATTTGCTGGGCGTAAGAAGATGGAGAAGAGCGGCCCAAGAGAGAGGGATGAATGGCACAGCATTATTGAGGCGACCAAAGGTCCTTCATGGACTGTAGTGCCAAGCAAGAAGAAGAAGAAATAATATACGTGACAGTATCTGACAGTGTACTTGAAATGGCACGTTAGAGAGAAGCCCCTGTTAAAAAAAAAACCGCTGGAATTAAAGTTTTCTTGAAATGTTTGCAGTAAAAAGCCGTAAGATCTCTGGAAAAGCAACGTGGTCGGAAAATCTTTGGAGTCAAATTTCGAGAAAAACCTCCCCCATCAAAAGCTGGAAAATCGAGGTAATTTGGTCCGGAAATCCGGTTGATGATTTGATGATCTAAAGTCATCACTTAATACAAATGTTCTTGTAGAGTGCACACAAAACAACACTGAATCAATTTTTTAAAAACTGATATTTCCTGTAAAAAGTGGAAATCACAAAGCCACAGGAATGTAAAGGCTGTTCTTATTTATTTGGGCAAAGAGGAAGTAAGATGTATCAAGCACGCTGAATACTTGATATTCCAGACAGTTACTTCTCCTGTGATAATATCACAACAACAAGGAGATAGTTGGAGGCTTGCAAAGAGATAGTTAATAGAGGAGTAAGTTTACCGCCCCCCTTCCTCCCTCCTAACACAAACAACAACTATGCACATGGATGTTGGCTCTGACGGCTTTACAGACATTCCACGCCACAGAAAATGGATCAATATTTAGGGTGCATTCTTTCGGTTGATTCATCCCCACTCCCTTTTCCTGTACGTGCGTAGGGGTCTCGACCCTTCTACGTCACAACTTCACCCCATATCTACTAGGGGGGGGGAGAAGTTGGCCCATTAAATGCAGTTTCAAAATAGAATTATTAGCCGACTAGATAGTAATGTTATTGAGACCATTTATTCTGAAAGTCGCAGGCTCCGTCCGAACTCTGAAAATCCAAACAATAGGGCTACCATCTGTCTCCTCGTAACTTGTGATTTAAAATAAAATGTACTCCATTCATCTTCGTTTCAGCCATCTTCAGCATTTTTGATTGTCATGTAATCTTAGCGAACATCGTGTTGCTTTAAGCCTTAAAGTTTAAGGCAACGCTTTTACCAGTTAAGCGCGTTTGACTTGTATATACACGTCAAACCAAATCTCTATTAGGGTGCGTTTGACGTGTATACTCGTTGTGAAAAATATAAAATTGCCATTATCGATAAAAACTCGAAATTTTAATAAAATACAATAAGAATATTATTTGGTGGGATGTTTCCTTTATCTTACCAATAGAACTGTCAAGTATCTTAAACGGAGTGAGTGGAGGGAGCCACCCAAATGGTAAATGGTTGGTACTGTTTGGTCTCCGCATTAGAGATTGGGGAATTAGGCACACAAATAGAAGCTCTCAACCCTTGTTTTTACCTTTTAGATAGAGATTCAGACCTCAGTACGAGCATGATTTCATTTTGTCACAGAATTCAAAAAGCTCTTTTCTTCCTTGTAAAAATCTCTTGCGTCCCTAGTTAACTAGAGTGAAGCGATGCAAGATTTTGAATGAACGCACAGAATGCTCTGGTAATCTCAAGCCCCAGAGAGATTGCAGAAAAAGTGCTTGCAGTGATTATTACGACGTTGTAAACTTTTTTGATTGTTTTGCCCTGCGTTCGACGTGTATACACGTCATTGTCTGATTTTAATCCCGCACACTGTGGTTTTTTTTAAAAAAACTAAATTCAGTGCTTAACTGGTTGAATTAGCAAAGTAACGTTACCAAAAACGAGTAACAAGAGTCTCATTCGATCAAGTACTAAGAGACGTCCTCCAAGTTTAAAACAAATAAAATCCAAAATTCTTTCTGACACAATTTATTCTACTTTAATAAAACTTTATGTATTGTAAATTTCTAGCCAATAATTCAATATAGTTCGACTGGAGCTGCTGGTGGCAGGTGCTGACATCTATTGAACCTGGCGTACAGCTGGTCTCAAGGTTACATGAGCTGGCCTGTTCGGCGAACTATGACGCCAGTCAGTCTGCGGCGAGCTGCACGGCATGCTGTCTATGTCTACCCACTAAACAGCGCTTCTTAAACAACATTGCCGGGAGTTTCTTGGTAATTACATTACTATAATAAGCATTCTATGCTAGAATCTATGGAAATGGTAGCGAATACAGTGATCAATAGCTGCAAGCCTTTTAAGTTCTTTATCTACCTCAAATCTAATGTGAAGACTCACTTTCGACCTTCCCTAACTAATGTTTTCTTCAAATTCCTAACGTGTGGCTCAAATTTAATTAATATCTCATTACAAGAAATCGTATTTCCTTTTTCAGAAGTAACCTTAAACGAATTTTAGGGGAAAAAAATGTCTCACGTAACTGTTATAAATAACAAACACACTGACAAAAAAAAAACATTTGGCAAAAAACCACTTTATCTGACTCCACTGGGACCTCTACCGGATATTTCCGGCGGCAAAAAGTCAAAATAAAAAAGACTGTGACGTAGTAAAGTAAGAGGAAGTAAAAAAAAGCTCGCTTGAAAACTATGAAAATCTATTCAGGAAAGTGGTACATCCGGTTTGAGAATTTTGGACACACATTCCGCAGTCATCTCGTGTGTCCGCAGTGCTAAGTAATATCGTATCTGTCGTAACAGCTGATTTGTGATTTTTATTTTCTTAATTATCACTTTTTGTAAACTTCCTGTGGCCATTATATACACGTAGATCTTGGTAATTTTTACTTTATCGGGGAAATTCAATTTTGTTGGTGCCGATGGCATTGGTTTTACTGTATGTTTTACATTTCTGCCGCAATTTTTTACAAATTGAATAAACAAATTTTGATAATTTATCAGCTCTTAAAAGTATTACTAAATGAAGAAACGTCTGAACTAGAACTGTACATAAATTAGTTGGCGAAAAAGTGGTGTAATTGAACTCTCAGCATCATCTAGCGGGCAGTTTGGTGAACTAGTTTAGTTCCATTACATTACCGCTTGAGGCAGATTTTTTTAAATTTTTTTTATTTTATTTTATTTTTTGTGTCTATAATCGTTAAGTAACGGGTTAGTTGATTCATGCTATTCATTTTAATGGATATTCAAGCTCAATTATTTAAATAACATAGAGTGTACAACTAAATGTGTCAAACAGTTCTGTATCTACATTTATGCAATTAGTATACTAAGTTAAAGGAAATGAAGAGATATACTTACATGGAACTTACATGTTTGTGGCCTGAAAACGAGTACTTCCGGTGGTGTTAATATTATTTATTCCTTGATGACAAGAAAATTAACACCTAAAAAAAAAATTTATAATTTATTAAAATAAAAAACAAAGTTTATAATTGCTGGAAATAAATAGTTCCAGCTGGACATGTTGCACCGACAGACAGATCTACTGGCCGGAGCAAACTTCTCGCATGAGTGACGCCTCTAATGGGACACATTTCTCCAGCGTCAAATTGTACCGGCCTAGGGCAAGCTCACCACACCACGTGTCGTGGTGATAAATGACACGTGTGGGTGAGAATAACACGTGGTGCGAACATTGGAGATGTCCTTTGTGCACACCCTCCTGGAGAATTTCTCTCTCTCTCTTTTCACTTTTTTTTTTGAAAAAAAAACCCCAAAAGATAAACCGGAAAACTGACTGATAAATTGTTTTTTATTGAATGAGAGTTGTTGGCTCATAGTTGAACGGGCTCCGTGTGCCCGCCAATACCACAGCATCAGTAATTTCAATTTTTGGCTTTCACTTCATTTTCTGAAATTTAACATCATCATAGTACTTTATTCTTTAAAAGAGAAACGATGAAAGATGAAAACCAAATATAGAAAATTGGTACAAAAAAGAAGTGATCACATTTTAAAATTTTAGTTAAATTTTCTCTCTTTGTGCTGGCTGGCCCAACGAAACATGTTTCAATAGTTATATAATCTTATCTAATATTATCAAAAAGAATTGTCAGATAAGACAGTGAAAAACCATGTAAAAATTCATCTGTATAGTTCTTATTTTTTAGACGCGTTTACCTTTTTTTTCAGGGCACTGCCGGCGTCTGGTCAGGGTACTCTCGTTACAAAGCACCAAAGACACCATCAGGAGACTGATCTGAGAGAAGCACCTAGGAAGACTGGAATCGAACCCCAAGGTTCTCCAGCGCATGGAAATCCAACACGGTGACCACTAAGCTATAAAAGACCTTCCATATTTAGTGCGGTTATCAGTTGGTGAAGAGTAGAGGCATTTTTTGTGGAATTGCCGCTGGCCATTCAGTGTGATTAGTGTTATACATTAAATTTGGTACATTTAGCGAGAATATTTGAGGGGTTTTTTTTTCCAGTGCTCTTTCGTTAAAGAAAACCATCTCCCTCGCCGGACAGTGAGCCGCTAGCATCTGGTGATCTTGAAACGAACCCATCGAAAGAAGAAAACTTGTCGTAATATTAAAAAAGGTTGGAAGGTTTTAATTTTACAAATTTTTTAGCTCCGATTTGCAAATTCAACTATTACTAAATATACCGGGAACGTATACCGAGTTCAGATCCCAGCTGCTGGCTCTTAAAAAATCGCTTTCTCAGAGCTTCCGGGTAAATTCGATTAATGATGAGAATGTAATATAAGCCAGAATATTACTGAGTTAGAGCCTTCAGAATGGTATTCCAGATTACAGCATCACACCAGATTTGTAAATCTGGATAGACAGTGTCTATTTTTTCAGGCGGGCTTTACCTCCAACTACCAAATTAAGTGTAGTGGACGGAGGCGACGGGCAAACATACTTTACTGTAAATTTCTCATATTAACCATTAAAGGAATAGTCTGGGAATATAGCCTAGTACCGCAATACATCTTAGCTTTGCGGGTCTAGCCTCTATCCTCGCGGCTATAGTGGCGCCTCAAATCTGGATAGATAGATATGCCCTGAAAATGAATGTCTCCAATAAAAACTAAATTTTGAAAATTTGACAAGATTATAACACACCCTCTTATCTATAAAAAATTTAGAATTAAATTTTATCTAAAGTGGTTTTAGTGGAAAAACATTTTCCACTTTAAACATTCTTTATGTTTAAATTATCTATTTACCTATTATCTAATTTCTTGGCAGTTATCTATTCACTATCAGTTTTACCAAATATGTAATTTTCTGCAATTCATTCAGTTCTATGATAACACGTTTAGGAGTTGGTTCAAGTCGTTCGTAACTTCCTTTGCAATTTTTTATAATTTCCTTTATTCATAAAAATATTAGATCAGTTTTCAAACGCTAGAGTAGTTGAAAGTATTGCCGAGTTAAGGCGCTTCAACATTATGAGGTTATTGACTCCCGAAGCTTTTTTCAGTGCACTGCCAGCCTCCGGACAGAGTTCTCTCGTTACAGACAACACTGTCCATCACCGGGGGTAGTGAGCTGTAAGAAGCTCCTAGGAAGAGAAAATCTAAGTGGCAGCAGCTGGATTTGAACCCGGGACTCCAATACGTTAACCGCATTGCTAATTCCTTCTCACTAAGCTTATAAAAAAGATACGAAGTTTTGTAAAGTTTATTTAATGAATAGGAAGAGAGATATTAAGGTTTAAGTTTAGACCATTTGTAAAACTTTCAAAGTTTAACCTTCTATATCTCTACAACTATTAGCACTAGAACAATGCTATTTATACCGATTATAGAGCTAACTATTCTCTACAATTTGGTGAAGATTTCATTGAAATCTATGGAATAGGAAAGGAGATATAAAGGTTTGAATTTAGAGCTGTTTACAAAACCTCCAAAATTTAACCTTTTATATCTTTACAACTATTAGCTCTAGAACAATGCTATTTATATCGATTATAGAGCTAACTATTCTCTACAATTCGGTAAAGATTTCATTAAAATCAGAACAATAGGAAAAGAGATATAAAGGTTTGAAAATTCAACCATTTTCAAAACCTTCAAATTTTAACCTTCTATATCTCTACAACTATTAGCACTAAGACAATGCTATTTATATCGATTATAGAGCTATGTTTTCTCTATAATACGGTGAATATTTCATTGAAATGTAATGAATAGGAAGGGAGATATAGAAGTTTGAAAATTGAACTGTTAGCAAAAAGCTTAAAAATTTAACCTTATTTCATTATGATTATATCCTTAATATGTTTAAGTCAGCAGAAGCCACAGGAAACTAAAATTGAGATTAGGGAGGTGATTTAAAGGAAGATCTACTGAAGGTGCACGCTTGGGTATGAAAGAAGGATTGCTATTTCCATTTTGATTATCTAGATTATTTCGAATTCAGGATCGGCTTAATGTTTTTGTTTGGTAGGGGGCGTTTCTCCAGTTATTTCCACGCCCATTATTTCTTTATTGGTAAGGTAATTTCACTGTATGATCTACTAACAATTTCAGGATGAGGTTTCTTCTGTTAGTAACTCTTGTGCTCTACTGCAACGAAGTGGAAATGTCCAACATTCTGGCGCTATTTCCTCTGCCTCAGTACAGCCATACCAGCAACTTCATGCCGATCTTCAAGGCTTTGGCCAGTCGAGGGCACAATGTCACCGTAGTCAGTCCATTTCCACAGAAGACGCCCGTTCCGAATTTAAATGATATTGTAATAAGAAACGATTGGGATCATATCGTTAGTAAGTTTTTTGGAATTAATTTATTTTCTTTTATTTAGTAAAGATAAAACCATTCAGATCACGCAGGGAGGTGTTCTTTCTTGTATCGAAGGAGAGCGGTTATTTCGGATGCCCTCTTTTCTTGGGATAATCTTATTCCTCTTACCAATATGTATTACTCTTTCTAGAACTCTCCTGACTTCTTAGTACAGGATAACACTTTTAGACTGTCCAACGCTCCCTGATTAACGGCTCCTCACTCTTTCCAGTCTTTCCAAGGAGGTACTGTTTCCCATAATTTGGCGAAGCCATCCTTAGAAAATTTATATGGAACGTTTGAGACGTGAATTGTTCAGTAAGCGTTTAAATCTCCAAACTTTTCGCCTTCATCAAGCATCTCTAGAGAGCCTTAGAGTAGAGAGTAAGTTGAACAGGAAATATACTCTACCTAGAGTCGTCCGACTCTTCAGTTTGAGGAGCCTTCTTCAAAATGTTTAGAGAGAGAGAGGGAGAGAGAGCATAGGGTGAGTTAATCCCTTACTTCCGCTTCCCACTCTTCCTGCAACTTACCTGGAGAGTGTGGGGGCAATAATGACCAGCTGTAGGGGAAGAGTTTACCCTTCTTTGAACCCTGCAAAATTGGTTGTCCTAATTTGGAAGGTTACAGTAAACAAGCGTAATCATAAACAATTTTTTGCTTTCATGTCGCTGGTCTGAACGTGAAAGCAAAAAAGAACGTTCTTTACTCCGCTAGCATTAATTTGTTTATTTTACTGATTTTTGCAGGTTATTTCACGTTGTCAGACGTAATAAAAATGAGCGAGAGGTTATTTCAGTTGAAATTTATCTGGGAAGTCGGCGACAAATTATCTCAGCTTGCGTTGTCCAACGAATATGTACAGAAGTTAATCAGGGATAAACATACCAAATTTGATCTAATATTGCTGGAAACATTTGCATTCCAAGAACCACTGGTAGCGTTTGGCTACAAATTCAACGCCCCGGTAATAAATCTGCACCCGTGTATTCTATCCGCATCGGCCTCTCACTTCGTTGGCAACAGTATTCCATTTTCTTATTCGCCGACAAGATTCTCAACATTCTCTGATCGGATGACGTTCCTGGAAAGAGTGGAAACTGCATTCTTCCACACCTGGGACTTGCTAATGTATTCTATCTACCACATCAGACGGCAGGTGAGTATGTATAGAGAAATTTTAACAAAACTAATCAGTATCAAGGAAAGTATTCCTCAGTTCTTCTGAAAATATCAATTTCCTTTAAGCTTCTTAAACTTTGGTTCCCCCAAATACCTACCTAAGGTTGTTTTTCCAGGAAAATTGGTTTTTCTACGGGTTCTTGGGAAACGGGTCACGTTAAGCAGGCCTTCCAAGTGCTAATTCTGTTCGAGTTACCATTTCCGCCGATTTTACAGTATCAAAAATAACATAATTACAGTTTTGTAAAGAAAAGAGAATCGAGTTTTCTGTGATTTTCTCCGAAATGATCGATTTTATTCCTAAGTGACATAATCATTTCACATTTATCCAGCAAAAATCGTATTTTGGAATTGGAACCGATTTTGAGAATTGTGGTGTCGTGTACTTGATGAGGGCTAAAGCATTCTCTAACCCTATTTCACCTGCTCACTAATTCAATATTACCCCATCATCCCTTGGGATTTAATTTAATGAAATAACTTAAGTTCTCTTTGTTATAAAAAAAAAAAAAAAATACAAGCACAATATCTCATCTTTTATTGACTCTACGTAGTTTAGGTTTTTTATGATAGTAAAAGCGCCATCAGAGGGAGCTGACGACAACGCGACGCAACCTGAAGGTTAGGTTATAGTCTGGAAAGGTTAGCTTACTTTAGAGTGTTTACGTTTCATAGAGTGCTTAACGACGGTGAAATATAAACTCTCTAAAGTGACGCTAACCTCCAGGTTGTGTCGCGTTGTCGTCAGCCCCCTCTGATGGCACATTTACGTACATATTATTTTGCCTTAGTATGTAAGTTTGGGCAGATTTACCAATGTAAATATTCAAGTTGTGGAGAGTATATAGGCACTGCAGCCTGAAACCTCCTTTTGTATATCTATTTTAAATTGTAAATAAACTTTTTCAAATTCAAAATTTAATGAAATAAATGACGGAATTTTTTTTTTTAAGTAAATTGCCGTGTTTGCAAGGAAGTTGCTTGAATTTTCACATCCCGTGTTTTTTATTATTCTGCGAGTTCTTGTTTCCGCCTCAAAATTAGGTTAAAAAAAATATATGTGTAAAAGATCTTTTAATTTAAATTTCACCGCGCATCTCAGTGCGCATGCTCGCAGCTTTGTATGAAGAGTAGGAAGGGAGAAAACGGGCAGGTTAGGTTATAACTTGTAAAAGTTTAGTGAAGTGAAGTAATGACTGTGAGTGTTGTTTCACTTTTTTAAAGTAATGAAGAACAATTAAATAGATTTGTATTGTACAAAATTAATGTTTATCAATATTACTAATATCAAAATAGAACTCTTTTTCAGTGAAACGCAACCTATGTAGTTGCTATTTCCAAAATTGTGGCCACAACCAAACACATTATTAGGATAATTAGGAATTGAAAACTCGTGTTATATTTTAGAAGTCAAGTGAATTAAGTTGGTACTTGTTGGGTCAACAGTCTAATATTGATTTGATCAGTGTCAAATCGAAAATAGATCGTTGAGTAATACTCAAAGACAAAATCGCTGTTTGATCAATTCTATATTGACAATTTTTGGAGGAGCATAAACTGTTATAATGATTTTTGAGAAACATGATGTTTTTTTCTTCTTACAGGACCATTTGATGAGAAAATATTTACAACATTCAGAGTTACCAAATCTTCCACCATTGGCAGACATGTTGAGAAATACATCGCTGACGCTCATCAACCATAATTCGGCCGTCGGCTATCCACTTCCATTGCATAAGAATGTTATAGAATTTGGCGGAATCAATGTGAAAAGTGGAGGAAAACTACCCAAGGTGAGGGTTATCAATGTGTTATCTTTTGGGAAGGTTGGGTTCCCTAAACTAAGCACTGTCTAAACCCAAGAATGTAGCTACTTTAGACTGGAGTGTCTAATTGAGAGTGGCGGATCTTCTGGCGCATTGACGACTGTGGTTATTAGCGCCCCACAGGTGTTCTACTCCACGAAGTGGCTGTGAGAGTGATGATGAGCTTGAATTTGTCTGTGGGTTCGCCAAACTCAAGTAAAACCCCCTTTCATTAACCTGCTGGACCCGTCTTTATTGTGTGCTAGTCTAGTTCCCGTAATTGCTCCAAAAATAAGTTCATTTTTACTCTTTTTTTTTACATGAGGAACTGCTGTAATCGTGCAGATTTTTTAGACTAAACAGGAAATATCCGTTTAACCAGCAGGAAGTGAGTTTTACCTATTGGTCTATGAGTGTTTGTAGCCGCGTTCTTGTGAGGGGATTTATTATTAAAGCTGCTAGAACTTCATATTATTAAGTTTTAAAAAAACCTTCTTTTTTTCTAGGATTTACAAGAAATAATGGACAGTGCCGTTTATGGTGTCATCTATTTCAATTTTGGATCCATTTTTAATCTGTCAGCATTACCTGAAGAAACGCAAACATCGATCATCTCAGCGTTGGGCAAAGTCAAACGCCGAGTGCTGATCAAATGGAATACTCTACCTGCTAATGTAAAGTTACCAGAAAATATTGAGTTCAGGAAATGGTATCCACAGTCTAGCATTCTAGGTAATGATAGTTCCTGTATGGAGGCTACTTCTTGCAAATGAGGTTGAAAGAAGGCATTGCAAGTTCACTGATTTTAGAGACTTTGGTTCATTGACTGAGTAGTTGGTGGAAATGGCTGCAGGAGGCGTGTAGTTGTCGTGTTATTTTACGTCCTTTTTTCTACCCTTAGGTCGGATACATGGTTTGGAGTACGGGGCGGTTCCTGTTCCCAAAGAGAAAAAGGCTTATTGAACCATCCCCTACAGTTCTAGGAGATCAAGTCTTTTCTGTTCAAAATTTGGTCCTCCAACCCTTGTGATTCCAGTAGGAAAAAACTTCGTCTCCTTAAAATGTTTAGGGTTACCCGTGCGGTCTTTCTTGCGCATTGTCTCCACCAATCTTCAAGAGCCAGAGCCGTCACAACATGTTTTCTCTTCTGCAGTCTGCTTTACACTATTCTAACGGCTTCTACACCTATCTAATTTTATCAGCTGCATCATCTGCCACCTCAAATCCCAAGAACTTGCATGCCTTTAAGTTAAGGTATTATTTACATTAATTTAACTTAAATCTGTGTTGAAACAGCTCACCCGAATTGCAAATTGTTCATCACTCACGGAGGAGTGGCCAGTATTATGGAGGGAATCTACCACGCTGTTCCGCTGTTGCTAGTACCATTGTTTTCAGATCAGAAATACAACGCAAAATATGCCGAAGGACGGGGTGATGGTGAAGTTCTATATTTGGAGGATCTTAACGAGGACAATCTGTTCAATTCCATAAATAGAGTCTTGGATAATACTAGGTAGGTTTCATGAGGTTGTTTATCCTAGAAAGGGGTTTATTATCTACCAAGGGCCGTAATTTTAATCAGTAATAATTTCCAATGCGGAGATCGCAGGTTCGAATCCAGCTGCTGGCCCTTAGATTTGTCTCCTTCTAGGAGCTTCTTACAGCTGCAACTGTTGCCTGTGTGTAACGAGAACACTAATAATTAATTGTACACTCCGTAAGAATCAAATTCTTTGATAATAATAGCTAATAGTGATTAACGTTAAAATGACTTCCCTGGGCCAAGTCGTTTCACGTAGTCACGTTCATAATTCCCGTAAAACACGTAAGCAGGATTGAGTCCCGTAGCCGAGCGCTTCGCTGTATTTACATTACAGAAGACACGCTCAGTTTGGTTACAGAGCTTGTGGGCGGCTCAGAGGCGAATCTACGGAGTCACTATATAATCCTTCAACATCTTTAAATGTACTCAATTGTCACAGACTGTGCAAAGAAGTATTTCAGAAAAATCACTTCGTGACAATAGTCACGGCAATGATGGTACTAATTTCTTAATTCTAAGTACAGAGTGGCCCTCTTTGAAAAGGCCTGGTTAAGCTAGCATTTACTCACTAATTCTGGTAACCCCTGAACTCGGAGGTTGATTATTGATTAACATTTAAAGTAAAAGTAAAGTAATGTAAACAACCAAATTAGGTGTCGTAGACGGAAACCATTACATGAAATCCAAGGTCTAGACTGGAAGTCGAACCCAGTACCACAATTAATATTAGCTTTAGGGCTCGGCTACCGTGGCGCCTAACTATAAACATTAGATACAGTTTTACTTGGTTAGTAATTTGCAACCGGGCGTGTCACTACCATTCTAGAAGCCTCTACCACTGCAATATCGCTCGATGGACGAGTGTCTGCATTACTCTACTCCAGTTGCCCGATAACCCCCCAGATCTTCAAGAAAGTAAATTAAAAAAAAAAACTTTTTTTTCAGGTACAAAGAGAACATTCAAAAACACTCCGCAATATTTAAAGATCAACCGATCGATACGTTAGAGCATGTTATCTACTGGATAGAGTATGTGATCAGACATAGAGGAGCTGCACATTTGCGGCCAGCAGTTCTAGACCTATACTGGTACCAGTATCTCATGTTGGATGTAATCGCATTCTACACTTCAATAGTCTTTTTAATTCTTTACATTGTAAAGTCTGTGTTGTGTCTTATTTTTAGAACTGTAAGACGAATTATAAGAAAGCGAAATTGTGAGAAAGATTTAAATAAATCTAAAAAAGAATAAAAAAAAACTGGTGCGAACACTCACACGACTTTATTTTACTACTTCCGCCGGAACTTCTGACAAGATGGCACTACAGAAGGAATCCACCTAGCCCTTACCCAGGAGTTCTCCTTACCCCAATATCCGTTTCAAATATGATTCGATCGTATGCCGATCAATTTCACCCTATTTTACAAAGTTAATTAAAAAAATTAACCATTTTTAAAGAAAAAGACTAGTTTAAGATTTTTTATAAAACCATAAACCCTAAATGCACACAGCATAACTGGCTTTTCAGAGACAATATGCCACCGTCTTAGATCCACAATTAAGTGTGCGGATATTAGGTAATTGATAACGCTTCATCTCAAGTGCTGTTCGCTCCAGATAAGATAGTCTAGATCGCAAGGTCAGAAGTAGAATGGTTAGTAGATCTCTGTCGGCGATCAGGGGCGTTGATTTTTAGTGAAGGTCATTTTTGATAATACGCTGAATCATTACAATTGTGAATAGATTCAAAGTCATTCTTAGTTGATTACAATACGTACATTTGAACTAACTTCGTTTTAGCGCAATTTCTTAGTGAGAAAAGTGTTTTTGGTCTAAATCCATACATTTGGAGATTTTATATCTGCCTTAACTAGTTGAACAGCTAGAAAAATGTACAAGGTAAGTTGTTTTGAATTATATTTTGACGTAATTAAGCCCCTACATGACTATCTCTTATTCCAATTTGCATAATTAAACTTTGTGGCAACTTAAAACTTGTCCTAAAAGGGAATAGTTTAACTTAAACTTAATACTTGTTCACTAAAAAGTAAAGTAAAAGTAATGCCTATTTTTTCAGGCAGACTTCATCTCCAACTACCAATTAGGTCTCGTGTACGGAGGCGACTAGCAAACATACTTTACTATAAATTTCTCATATTAACCATTAAAGGTATAGACTGGGAATATAGCCTAGTACCGCAATACATCTTAGCTTTGTGGGTCTAGCCTCTAACCGCTCGGCTACCGTGGCAACTAGCAAACATACTTTACTATAAATTTCGCATATTAACCATTAAAGGTATAGACTGGGAATATAGCCTAGTACCGCAATACATCTTAGCTTCGTTGGTCTCGCCTATAACCGCTCGGCTACCGTGGCGACTAGCAAACATACTTTACTATAAATTTCGCATATTAACCATTAAAGGTATAGACTGGGAATATAGCCTAGTACCGCAATACATCTTAGCTTCGTTGGTCTCGCCTATAACCGCTCGGCTACCGTGGCGACTAGCAAACATACTTTACTATAAATTTCTCATATTAACCATTAAAGGTATAGACTGGGAATATAGCCTAGTACCGCAATACATCTTAGCTTTGTGGGTCTAGCCTCTAACCGCTCGGCTACCGTGGCAACTAGCAAACATACTTTACTATAAATTTCGCATATTAACCATTAAAGGTATAGACTGGGAATATAGCCTAGTACCGCAATACATCTTAGCTTCGTTGGTCTCGCCTATAACCGCTCGGCTACCGTGGCGACTAGCAAACATACTTTACTATAAATTTCGCATATTAACCATTAAAGGTATAGACTGGGAATATAGCCTAGTACCGCAATACATCTTAGCTTCGTTGGTCTCGCCTATAACCGCTCGGCTACCGTGGCGACTAGCAAACATACTTTACTATAAATTTCGCATATTAACCATTAAAGGTATAGACTGGGAATATAGCCTAGTACCGCAATACATCTTAGCTTTGTGGGTCTAGCCTCTAACCGCTCGGCTACCGTGGCAACTAGCAAACATACTTTACTATAAATTTCGCATATTAACCATTAAAGGTATAGACTGGGAATATAGCCTAGTACCGCAATACATCTTAGCTGTGCGGGTCTAGCATATAACCGCTCGGCTACCGTGGCGCCTACATGTTCCTATAATGAAAACTAAAGTAAGAGTGTCGTCACAGTTCCCCTGTAACCTAACTTAAATCAATATCTTAGAAAATCATTGCAACCATCGGAACTTTGTCTTGCATTTATTTCATGAAAATTTGTAAGTTAGAACATGGAGAGAAAGAGAAAGCGCAGGTTAATAAAATAGAAATGGGTAAAAATGTTATTGATCTCCATGGGTATTGCTGTAAACATGACCACCGACTAAAAAAACATTCAACCAATTACGCTTTCCTTGCAGAACACTATCCTACAGATGTTGCTGTTAGCTGCAACAGTGAACTATGGAAGTGCAGCCAACATTCTAGTGATGGTCCCAATGCCGTTCAAAAGCCACACAATCAACTTCCAGCCTATATTCAAAGAATTAGCCTTCAGAGGTCATAATGTCACCGTTGTCAGCCCATTTCCACAGAAGACACCTCTACCAAACCTGACGGACATTGTGGTACCGAATATTATGACAGAATTCATGGGTAAGTGATTGGTTTTTAAAAAACCACTCACTCGACTAACATTTCCTATATACCCAAAACAAAAAATTATCCTAATTTTCTTAACATGGTTTTTCTCTGTTACAGCCACTCTACCGAATTCATCACCTCTTGACATGGACAATGAATTATTACAATTATTCGGTTTTTGGGCCATTTCTTTGATCTTTTCACCAAAAGCTTTACAATTGGAACCAGTTCAAAGGTTGCTCCAGGATACAGATTCCAAATTTGATCTTGTTATAACAGAAGCATGGTTCATCCAAGAACCATTTGTTGCCTTTGGCCATAAATTCAATGCACCAGTCATAAGCTTTATGTCAGCATTTTTCTTTCCTCTACCGGCACATCTGACCGGAAATCATCTGCCTTTGGCGTATGCTCCGCACATCAGACAGGGCTTTAGTGATCGCATGACGTTTCTGCAAAGAGCTAAGAATGTTTTTCTTTACTATTGGGAGGTTATCATTGGAAGCACGTTTTATCTGTATATGCAGGTAACTTGTACCAAATATATAAGCTGCCCTCAAATTGAAGAGAACCACGTAATCGAATTCATTTATTTAATCACAATAATAGTTGGTTATCCCAGCAATTAAAAGGTAATAATTTCTTTTAGATCCCAATAAACAGTTTGATCACTTACTGATAGTTGATCTCAGTAGACTTGGGCCATCATTATATTCATTCATTACTGTCTTCTCCGCCCAGGTAGGAAATACTACAACCGTTTCAAACTTACGACCTCGAGTTTTTACTATAAATTCACTTCTTGAGGTCCAAAAAAGTGACATTTAGGAAAAGTCTGTTTATATAGGTGTCTGTGTAGTTTGATCATTGTCTCAAAAAACCGCACATGAAAATCTACCGGCAGTTCCCCTCTCTAAATAGATTTTTCTTCTTTTGATTGTGACTTCTCTCGACAGATTTTCTTGGATTGTTGGAGCCGCCGTTGCTCCCTCGTAGATCTACAATGTCTACTTAATAACAGGAAAAATTCGTTTAAGGGCACTTCTAGCGAAGATGATGGTTAATCTAAGCTCTAAAGTGTCATCTAACTGTAATACTGGATCTGTCGCTATAGTCTCATTAATGAGGATTAGCGGAAATGTAAAAAAAATGTTGACTTTGTGGAAAACCAAATTTCTTTGAGCGCGAATTTCCGCGAAGGTTTCCCTCGTTTGTAATCATTTAAACTCTGAATTTTTAAAGGTTATTTTCCTTTCTGCATATTTGAAGACCTAAAGAAATGAAGCCCACATTTTAAAGTCTCTTGAAAGAGTGGTGGAAAAAAAATAATTTTTAAATAAACGAAAAACTTAAGTGGTCTGGTTCAATTTGAGAATCTTATTCTTATAAATTCTTTACAACTGTATTTGTTAATCTTTTGCCATCTTCAGGATGCCAACATGAGGGAATACTTCAAGTATCCAGGATCAGAAAATCTACCCTATCTAGGCGACATGTTAGGGAATGTCTCCTTAACGTTGATGAACCGAAACACTGCTATTGGTTACCCAGTACCATTGCACAAGAATGTAATCCCATTCGCAGGCATTAATGTCCACGGTGCTGATAAACTTCCGGCTGTAAGTAAATTAGAAAAAAGGAATTCTTGAAAATGAGAAGTTCGCAGGCAAGAAGATAAGCTGTTAAAATTCTCCTTGTGAAGGTCTAGAACAGGGATGGCGAACCTTTTTGAGACGTGGGTCAAATTTTGTTCATTTTTTGTTTTAGTACTAGCTTTTGGGTCACAAATGCCCATTAGAGCACAAGAATTAAGTTTAAAAATTTTAAACTGAATATTTTCAAAACTAAACATCTTTAAAATTCAGTTGGCTTAACGGGTAAAACGGGACGAAACAAGTGGCTGTGGAAGTCTCTTTTTACAAACATAACTGAACAAAACCTTACAAAAGTGTGTTTTATCTGAAGAAAAATCTAAATATGGTTATTTGCTTTGGGTTTTCGATTTTTTTAACAAACAAAATATGAGTAAAATTATATATTTTATTTCGATATTTTGTAAACACTTGCTTTGTTTCAATTACTACAAAAGCATTTGTCGTCATTAGCGTTTTAGAACTGTAATGATCAAACTAAAGGTTATAAATAGCATTTAAATTGCTTTTGTGTCAATGCGTGATTGAAAAAAAAAAAATACAGATAGAATATAAATTATCCACCACAATTAGAAAATCTAAATCAACCCGCGTAAACAAACAAATGGTTGCCTAGAAATTGTGGGGCAGTGAAAAAGCTTGCGCGGGTCAGTGCCTGCAGGTTCGCCATCACTGGTCTAGGATGTTAGAATTTCTCCAATTCAGGATCTAATTTGAAACCAGAACGAATGATTTTGTCTCGCACGTCTCGGTAAGGAGATACCAGGCTCCATCTTATACGAGTACTTTCCCTTTTGAAGTCGGTTACTCCGAGTAACTTAAGACAATAATTGGTGGTAGCGAAGTTCCAATGTTCAAGTTTCTCTTGAAATTCTAGACCAAGACTGAACGTAACACACTTCACTGACATTCTTTTTTTTCGGCTCATGGTTTAGAAAAGCCAGTGCAAAAGGGGTTTGCTGTGTCGTTATGAGTATATTCGAATAGTGTGAATTTAATAGCACGCTAAGTATTGTACGATTCCCCAGCACTTCTTTCAATGTAAGAAGATTCTAATTTCGGTGCCAGTTGTATTCAAACTTAGTTCATTCGTAAGTTCTTCAGTTTATGTTACTTTTGCACTGACTAATTGTCTCTAGGGTGGGGCAGCTCTTTTAACCTGCCCTTCTGAAGACGCCAATGCTAGAAGACACCGTTCATTCAAATCCGATTGTTTCAGCAGATATTTTCTGAGAATAAGCTGTTCCCAGAAAATTTAAAAACCCACAAAAGAAACTGTGATAATTTTTCTCCTAAGTAAACAGATTAAGTCTTATTGAGAGAAATCCCAGTTTTATTTTGCTATTTTATCCCTGAAGGAAAGAAAACTTGGTTAGGGAATGAAGGGCATGGCCGCAACTATGACAGGGTAACTTGGATATTGCGGACATTATCCTTTTGGACTTGTCTTCACTTCCCGTATAGTCTAGCAATGTTTTTTATCTGTATGTTGTGTAATGTGATTTCTTTCTTAATGCCTAGGATCTCCAGAAGGTGATGGTCAACGCTAAAGATGGTGTAATCTACTTCAGTTTCGGTACTGTCTTCAATTTAGAAATGTTAGAACCATTTATGCAAGACGCTATACTCTCAGCTTTAGGAAAATTAAAATATAAAGTACTTTTAAAATCAGAGAATTCCAGTATATTACAGAATTATTCTAGCAAGAATATAGTAGTTAGATCTTGGTTTCCACAATCGGCAGTATTAGGTAAAGGTATTTTATATCCTCAAAATCAGTAAGCCCTTCCTTATTGTTATTGGAGTTTATATTTACAGCTCATCCAAATTGCAAACTCTTCATCACACATGGCGGAATACATGGCCTGATGGAAGCTGTCTACCATGCTGTGCCAATTATAGTTATACCAATGATGACCGATCAGAGATACAATGCCAGATTTACAGAATCTGTAGGCATTGGAGTCAGACTAGATAGGAACACCATTACTGAAGAATTAGTACTGGAAGCAGTCAACAGAGTGCTGCACAATCCAACGTGAGTTATGTTTTTTTTTAAATGAAGACCATTTTGATTATTTAATCAGGCTCATTTTATTTTGTGTTTTTTTTTTTTCAAAGATATCGAGAGAAGATTCAAGAAAGATCGGCTATATTTAAAGACCAGCCAATACCAACTATGGACTATGTTATCTACTGGATAGAGTATGTGATCAGGCATAGAGGAGCTCCACACTTGCGGCCAGCAGTTCTAGATCTATACTGGTACCAATATCTCATGTTGGATGTAATTGCATTCTACACTTTAATAGTCTTTTTAATTATTTACATTGTAAAGGCAGTGTTGTGTCTTATTTGTAGAACTTTAAGACGAATTATAACAAAGCGAAATTGTAAGAAAGATGTAAACAAATCTAAAAAAGAATAAAACAATACTAAATCTGGTCTTTATTAAGTATAGCATGTCTCAGACTTGTCCAATATTGTCCACAGACTTGTCTCTGCAGGTCTCATTTTGAGGACGGTTGCTTACCTCTCAAAAATTCTAAATGTTCATGCAAGATGGCTTCAAAAAAAAAACTTCATTTCACTCAGTCCTCAGAAAAGAATATTCGAGGTTGAACACTAAAAGTTCTGAAATAGATTTACCATATTCCTAGATTATTTTAAAAGATTTTAGGGCAAAAAATAAAATAATAACATTGTAAACAAACATGGCTGAGACGACCAAAAAAACAAATTAAATTTAAATAAAAATAGGTTACTGGGAATGCATAGTTTTATGATAAAATTAGCTCGACAGTTGTGCTTGTGTTATTTATAAAAATAACTCAAATCTTACACACACAAAAAATAAGTTAAAAATAAACTTCTGTAAAATGTAAACATATAAATTAGGATGTAATTTCTCTATTTTGGCTAAAAAAAAATCTTGCAGAATTCTATACATGTGGGGCTGTCAATAATGTTCCCTAGGGCGTCAAACACTATCCACAATGGTTTTCCCTTCTTCGTGCCAAAAATAATTAAATACATCAGAAATAGCTTCGTAGAGATTAACGCAGCAGGAACTGGGAACTAGATATAGTTTTTAGAAATTCCAGAATGACAAGTTGAAGTTATCATTTATCAAATGAGAGAATTCTTTGGGAATCAATGGGATATCCATCCGAAACCGATTTGGGAAACAATGAACATGCTTGCTAAGACGGATAAAATACCAGGATTAAAATTTATTAGATTTAAAAAAATAAATCATTTTTATGTACATACATCAAAATAAAGCGTTTAACTTCAAATGAGCAGACTAAATTCTGAATGGTGAACTGTAGATTAAAGTGCGAGATAGGGTCAGGCGCCACGGTAGCCGAGCGGTAAGAGGTTAGACCCGCAAAGCTAAGATGTACTGCGGTACTAGGCTATATTCCCAGTCTATACCTTTAATGGATAATATGAAAAATTTATAGTAAAGTCTGTTTGCTAGACGCCACGGTAGCCGAGCGGTTAGAGGCTAAACCCGCAAAGCTAAGATGTATTGCGGTACTAGGCTATATTCCCAGTCTATACCTTTAATGGTTAATATGAGAAATTTATAGTAAAGTATAAATATACTTTACTGCTAGTCGCCACGGTAGCCGAGCGGTTATAGGCTAGACCCGCAAAGCTAAGATGTATTGCGGTACTAGGCTATATTCCCCGGTCTATACCTATGTTATAATGGTTAGTATGAGAAATTTATAGTAAAGAATGTTTGTTAGTCGCCACGATAGCCGAGCGGTTAGAGGCTAGACCCACAAAGCTAAGATGTATTGCGGTACTAGGCTATATTCCCAGTCTATATCCTTTAATGGTTAATATGAGAAATTTGCAGTAAAGTATGTTTGCTAGTCGCCTCCGTCCACGACACCTAATTGATAGTTGGACGTTAAGTCAGCCTGAAAAATTAGGCATTACTTTACTTTTTTTTTGTGACTCTACTGTTTAGTTAGAGTCACTTTCAGGGACAGAAAGGTGACTCAATTTAGTGTGATGAATGGTAGATCTACGGAGCAGGGTCAGAGCTACGTCAGAGATGAAAGAATTTAGTCAGGACAGAAGTGGCAGATCTGGCCGCGAACCAAGTTCTCTGTCAGTGATGTTTACTGCGAGCCACAAGCTAGTTCGGCTAGTCAGTTTGTGCAGAGAATAGTGGGACGCACTTTTGCAAAACCAAATTTTCTCTCGTTCTTTATATTATTTAGCCAATCATCAATTTGAATTGATCACATGTGAAATTTACAAAAGAAACTAGTGAACTTACATTTTGTATGAAATTATTTTTGAACACTTTCGTTCTTAAAGCAAATAAAAATGGTAGGACTTTTAGAAGAAACTATAACAACTTCAGAAGAACATGCAGCCAATCAACCCATTAAAAAGAATAACATCAAGAATGGGGTGAAAATTCTTGAAAAACAACCAAAGCAACAACAGACATTGATGGAAATAGATGTAGATGAAAATGGAAAAGTTAAAAATGTTGAAGTTGTTCAAGATAGGAAAATTTCTTCCACAACAACATCGACTACAACTTCAGAACCAACATCAACAACAATGGACAACACTGATGATCCAGTAATACTGGAAAATGTTAAACTTTTATTGGATGAAGTGTTGAATTTAGTGGGAAATTCTTTAAATGAAAATGGTGATGTTGATGCTGAAGGTGAAAATTCTAGTGATATGCCGGAAGAGGTAGGTGATTTGTTTTATTTATTTTTAATTTGCATTTTTTTTTACTTTCTTTGCAGAAATGAGTTTAAAGGAAATTCCAAATTCTAAAAAACCACATTACTCCATTGGTTTTCCACTTTTTTTCGGATTTTTCGGAAATAACTCCCCCTTCAATTTTCTTTGTGTGCTCATTGAGAAATCATCCAGAATTTCTGTTTGAAACATTTGCCCAGGTAAATTGGATTAAAGGGACTTCCGTGAAATGAGGGTTGGTAGGGTTCCGTTTAAAGAACATAAAATTCAAAGTATGAAATGGAAATCGATAATGTTCTAGAATCTGGATTCAAAGATATTCCTCGAAACATTTTGCTCAGTAGATTACCTGCACATAGATTCATTTCAAGAAAAGGGTGGGGATGGGTAAGTATTTGGTGCATCGAAAGTTTCATAACAATGGATTCGATTCGTTTCAATTCGTAGTTCGAAAAAAAATAATAATAACTCACGAGTGTCTACTGCCGGATATACCAGGACTGGCGATTTATGTTCAGTAGTACACTTGATGAAACTCTATGAGTAATCTCAGTTGTTAACTTTCATTATAGGAACATGTTGACGCTACGATAGTCGAGAAATTTATAGTAAAGTATGTTTGCTAGTCGCCTCTAGCCGATCGGTTAGAGGCTAGACCCGCAAAGCTAAGATGTATTGCGGTACTAGGCTATATTCCTTGGTCTGTACCTTTAATGGTTAATATGAGAAATTTATAGTAAAGTATGTTTGCTAGTCGCCTCTAGCCGATCGGTTAGAGGCTAGACCCGCAAAGCTAAGATGTATTGCGGTACGAGGCTATATTCCCCGGTCTATACCTTTAATGGTTAATATGAGAAATTTACAGTAAAGTACGTTTGCTAGTCGCCACGGTAGCCGAGCGGTTAGAGGCTAGACCCGCAAAGATAAGATGTATTGCGGTACGAGGCTATATTCTCCGGTCTATACCTTTAATGGTTAATATGAGAAATTTACAGTAAAGTACGTTTGCTAGTCGCCACGGTAGCCGAGCGGTTAGAGGCTAGACCCGCAAAGCTAAGATGTATTGCGGTACTAGGCTATATTCCCAGTCTATACCTTTAATGGTTAATATGAGAAATTTATAGTAAAGTATGTTTGCTAGTCGCCACGATAGCCGAGCAGTTAGAGGCTAGACCCGCAATGCTAAGATGTATTGCGGTACTAGGCTATATTCCCAGTCTATACCTTTAATGGTTAATATGAGAAATTTATAGTAAAGTATGTTTGCTAGTCGCCCCGATAGCCGAGCAGTTAGAGGCTAGACCCGCAATGCTAAGATGTATTGCGGTACTAGGCTATATTCCCAGTCTATACCTTTAATGGTTAATATGAGAAATTTACATAAAAGTATGTTTGCTAGTCGCCACGATAGCCGAGCGGTTAGAGGCTAGACCCGCAAAGCTAAGATGTATTGCGGTACTAGGCTATATTCCCAGTCTATACCTTTAATGGTTAATATGAGAAATTTTGCAGTAAAGTATGTTTGCTAGTAGCTACGGTAGCCGAGCGGTTAGAGGCTAGACCCGCAAAGCTAAGATGTATTGCAGTACTAGGCTATATTCCCAGTCTATACCTTTAATGGTTAATATGAGAAATTTATAGTAAAGTATGTTTGCTAAGCGCCATGGTAGCTGACCGGTTAGAGGCTAGACCCGCAAAGCTAAGATGTATTGCGGTACTAGGCTATATTCCCAGTCTATACCTTTAATGGTTAATATGAGAAATTTTGCAGTAAAGTATGTTTGCTAGTCGCCTCCGTCCACGACACCTAATTGATAGTTGGACGTTAAGTCAGCCTGAAAAATTAGGCATTACTTTACTTTTTTTTTGTGACTCTACTGTTTAGTTAGAGTCACTTTCAGGGACAGAAAGGTGACTCAATTTAGTGTGATGAATGGTAGATCTACGGAGCAGGGTCAGAGCTACGTCAGAGATGAAAGAATTTAGTCAGGACAGAAGTGGCAGATCTGGCCGCGAACCAAGTTCTCTGTCAGTGATGTTTACTGCGAGCCACAAGCTAGTTCGGCTAGTCAGTTTGTGCAGAGAATAGTGGGACACACTTTTGCAAAACCAAATTTTCTCTCGTTCTTTATATTATTTAGCCAATCATCAATTTGAATTGATCACATGTGAAATTTACAAAAGAAACTAGTGAACTTACATTTTGTATGAAATTATTTTTGAACACTTTCGTTCTTAAAGCAAATAAAAATGGTAGGACTTTTAGAAGAAACTATAACAACTTCAGAAGAACATGCAGCCAATCAACCCATTAAAAAGAATAACATCAAGAATGGGGTGAAAATTCTTGAAAAACAACCAAAGCAACAACAGACATTGATGGAAATAGATGTAGATGAAAATGGAAAAGTTAAAAATGTTGAAGTTGTTCAAGATAGGAAAATTTCTTCCACAACAACATCGACTACAACTTCAGAACCAACATCAACAACAATGGACAACACTGATGATCCAGTAATACTGGAAAATGTTAAACTTTTATTGGATGAAGTGTTGAATTTAGTGGAAAATTCTTTAAATGAAAATGGTGATGTTGATGCTGAAGGTGAAAATTCTAGTGATATGCCGGAAGAGGTAGGTGATTTGTATTATTTATTTTTAATTTGCATTTTTTTTTACTTTCTTTGCAGAAATGAGTTTAAAGGAAATTCCAAATTCTAAAAAACCACATTACTCCATTGGTTTTCCACTTTTTTTCGGATTTTTCGGAAATAACTCCCCCTTCAATTTTCTTTGTGTGCTCATTGAGAAATCATCCAGAATTTCTGTTTGAAACATTTGCCCAGGTAAATTGGATTAAGGGGACTTCCGTGAAATGAGGGTTGGTAGGGTTCCGTTTAAAGAACATAAAATTCAAAGTATGAAATGGAAATCGATAATGTTCTAGAATCTGGATTCAAAGATATTCCTCGAAACCTTTTGCTCAGTAGATTACCTGCACATAGATTCATTTCAAGAAAAGGGTGGGGATGGGTAAGTATTTGGTGCCTCGAAAGTTTCATACCAATGGATTCGATTCGTTTCAATTCGTAGTTCGAAAAAAAATAATAATAACTCACGAGTGTCTACTGCCGGATATACCAGGACTGGCGATTTATGTTCAGTAGTACACTTGATGAAACTCTATGAGTAATCTCAGTTGTTAACTTTCATTATAGGAACATGTTGACGCTACGATAGTCGAGAAATTTATAGTAAAGTATGTTTGCTAGTCGCCTCTAGCCGATCGGTTAGAGGCTAGACCCGCAAAGCTAAGATGTATTGCGGTACTAGGCTATATTCCCAGTCTATACCTTTAATGGTTAATATGAGAAATTTATAGTAAAGTATGTTTGCTAGTCGCCACGATAGCCGAGCAGTTAGAGGCTAGACCCGCAATGCTAAGATGTATTGCGGTACTAGGCTATATTCCCAGTCTATACCTTTAATGGTTAATATGAGAAATTTATAGTAAAGTATGTTTGCTAGTCGCCCCGATAGCCGAGCAGTTAGAGGCTAGACCCGCAATGCTAAGATGTATTGCGGTACTAGGCTATATTCCCAGTCTATACCTTTAATGGTTAATATGAGAAATTTACATAAAAGTATGTTTGCTAGTCGCCACGATAGCCGAGCGGTTAGAGGCTAGACCCGCAAAGCTAAGATGTATTGCGGTACTAGGCTATATTCCCAGTCTATACCTTTAATGGTTAATATGAGAAATTTTGCAGTAAAGTATGTTTGCTAGTAGCTACGGTAGCCGAGCGGTTAGAGGCTAGACCCGCAAAGCTAAGATGTATTGCAGTACTAGGCTATATTCCCAGTCTATACCTTTAATGGTTAATATGAGAAATTTATAGTAAAGTATGTTTGCTAAGCGCCATGGTAGCTGACCGGTTAGAGGCTAGACCCGCAAAGCTAAGATGTATTGCGGTACTAGGCTATATTCCCAGTCTATACCTTTAATGGTTAATATGAGAAATTTTGCAGTAAAGTATGTTTGCTAGTCGCCTCCGTCCACGACACCTAATTGATAGTTGGACGTTAAGTCAGCCTGAAAAATTAGGCATTACTTTACTTTTTTTTTGTGACTCTACTGTTTAGTTAGAGTCACTTTCAGGGACAGAAAGGTGACTCAATTTAGTGTGATGAATGGTAGATCTACGGAGCAGGGTCAGAGCTACGTCAGAGATGAAAGAATTTAGTCAGGACAGAAGTGGCAGATCTGGCCGCGAACCAAGTTCTCTGTCAGTGATGTTTACTGCGAGCCACAAGCTAGTTCGGCTAGTCAGTTTGTGCAGAGAATAGTGGGACACACTTTTGCAAAACCAAATTTTCTCTCGTTCTTTATATTATTTAGCCAATCATCAATTTGAATTGATCACATGTGAAATTTACAAAAGAAACTAGTGAACTTACATTTTGTATGAAATTATTTTTGAACACTTTCGTTCTTAAAGCAAATAAAAATGGTAGGACTTTTAGAAGAAACTATAACAACTTCAGAAGAACATGCAGCCAATCAACCCATTAAAAAGAATAACATCAAGAATGGGGTGAAAATTCTTGAAAAACAACCAAAGCAACAACAGACATTGATGGAAATAGATGTAGATGAAAATGGAAAAGTTAAAAATGTTGAAGTTGTTCAAGATAGGAAAATTTCTTCCACAACAACATCGACTACAACTTCAGAACCAACATCAACAACAATGGACAACACTGATGATCCAGTAATACTGGAAAATGTTAAACTTTTATTGGATGAAGTGTTGAATTTAGTGGAAAATTCTTTAAATGAAAATGGTGATGTTGATGCTGAAGGTGAAAATTCTAGTGATATGCCGGAAGAGGTAGGTGATTTGTATTATTTATTTTTAATTTGCATTTTTTTTTACTTTCTTTGCAGAAATGAGTTTAAAGGAAATTCCAAATTCTAAAAAACCACATTACTCCATTGGTTTTCCACTTTTTTTCGGATTTTTCGGAAATAACTCCCCCTTCAATTTTCTTTGTGTGCTCATTGAGAAATCATCCAGAATTTCTGTTTGAAACATTTGCCCAGGTAAATTGGATTAAGGGGACTTCCGTGAAATGAGGGTTGGTAGGGTTCCGTTTAAAGAACATAAAATTCAAAGTATGAAATGGAAATCGATAATGTTCTAGAATCTGGATTCAAAGATATTCCTCGAAACCTTTTGCTCAGTAGATTACCTGCACATAGATTCATTTCAAGAAAAGGGTGGGGATGGGTAAGTATTTGGTGCCTCGAAAGTTTCATACCAATGGATTCGATTCGTTTCAATTCGTAGTTCGAAAAAAAATAATAATAACTCACGAGTGTCTACTGCCGGATATACCAGGACTGGCGATTTATGTTCAGTAGTACACTTGATGAAACTCTATGAGTAATCTCAGTTGTTAACTTTCATTATAGGAACATGTTGACGCTACGATAGTCGAGAAATTTATAGTAAAGTATGTTTGCTAGTCGCCTCTAGCCGATCGGTTAGAGGCTAGACCCGCAAAGCTAAGATGTATTGCGGTACTAGGCTATATTCCTTGGTCTGTACCTTTAATGGTTAATATGAGAAATTTATAGTAAAGTATGTTTGCTAGTCGCCTCTAGCCGATCGGTTAGAGGCTAGACCCGCAAAGCTAAGATGTATTGCGGTACGAGGCTATATTCCCCGGTCTATACCTTTAATGGTTAATATGAGAAATTTACAGTAAAGTACGTTTGCTAGTCGCCACGGTAGCCGAGCGGTTAGAGGCTAGACCCGCAAAGCTAAGATGTATTGCGGTACGAGGCTATATTCTCCGGTCTATACCTTTAATGGTTAATATGAGAAATTTACAGTAAAGTACGTTTGCTAGTCGCCACGGTAGCCGAGCGGTTAGAGGCTAGACCCGCAAAGCTAAGATGTATTGCGGTACTAGGCTATATTCCTTGGTCTGTACCTTTAATGGTTAATATGAGAAATTTATAGTAAAGTATGTTTGCTAGTCGCCTCTAGCCGATCGGTTAGAGGCTAGACCCGCAAAGCTAAGATGTATTGCGGTACTAGGCTATATTCCCAGTCTATACCTTTAATGGTTAATATTTTACAAGTAAAGTATGTTTGCTAGTCGCCTCCGTTCACGCCACCTAATTTGGTAGTTGGACGTAAAGCCCAAGTTTTCCTCTCCATATAAGGGCAACAAGTTTCAATTAATATTGGAAGAAGACAACTAATGTCCGACTAAAAAAGACCAAGAAAAATCCGGAAAAAAATTAATAATTCATACCAGATTGGTTAGTTAATAAAAGAAAAGAAAGTACACAAGTTAAATGTACCTGAACCAATGAAGTCAGGTAAAATTTATCTTTAGTACGATATATTGCGTAATTTAGAGTGGTGCACCTTGTTCCTACGCAGAGATAAAAATAATTTGAACTTCATGAGATGAGGACTATTTTGATTTGACATACGTATGTAAATAGAGTGGCATTTGGTTTTAGCGAGTAACTATTATCGGGCCCGGTGATGACCATTGTGCCAAAGAGACTCTTTCACAACTATCTGTTGCGGAAAATTATTTTCTCGTAACTTGGGATTTTTACTAGGAAAAAACTTTCCACTTTTCTAAGTAAGAGTGACACGTCACAGATCCCCAGGCCACCAATAAAATTAATATCTCTAGATCTAATGTTTTTATCCACAAAGATCAAGTTCAAATGAATGCCAGGAAAATAAAACGAAAACAATTATGCAGTTCACCCAAGCTGAGTCACTTCCGGCTACTAATGTTGTATGCATGAAAAACATCGAGTTATTATTTTGTATTTCTTTGTTTTGCTTTCCAGGAGGCGCTTCACCATAAAGGCATATTGAAACATGAACGCAACTATCCTAATAAACATGTGGATTTCGATCTCGCCTTACAGTATATACCATTCGATCCGAAAAAAGACTACACGATTGATATCCAATTTGTGGAAACAATCAAAAAACGTGTAGTCTCGTATGCAGCCTTGTATGCACAGAAAAAGGAAGAAGAAGAGGAAACTGTCCAAGCTGCAGCTGCAGCTGCACTGCAAGAGCCAACATCTGCTGCTACAGATGAACATACCAAGTTAATGGATGCTGCTGACACGAACGGTGTTTCAGTGAAATCTGAGTGAATTATTATTTTCAATGGTGGGGGGAAAAAACTATGTACAAAATCAAATCAAGAAAGTATTGCTAGCTTTTAAATGAAATTGACGCTGTTTAGTATTAGTAATAATACAAAATTTAGTTTTTTTTCTTTTCCGTCGAGAAAAATAACAATTATATACTAACAGATACACATTAGTGACCAAACATTCCATGGAAATTGTGGAAATGAAGGCTTGGAAAACTAGATCTGAAAGAAAATAGAACCAGGTAGAAGAAAGCGTGAAAATGCAGCCTCTTAGGGCTCCTAAAACCCAACATTACTTTTAAAAAGGTTTAAAACGAAATTTAATTGATCCAACATTAGTTGGGAGCACAGCAGTTAGTGGCTAGACCCGCAAAGCTAAGATGTATTGCGGTACTAGGCTATATGCCCAGTCTATACCTTTAATGGTTAATATGAGAAATTTACATAAAAGTATGTTTGCTAGTCGCCACGATAGCCGAGCGGTTAGAGACTAGACCCGCAAAGCCAAGATGTATTGCGGTACTAGGCTATATTCCCCGGTATATACCTTTAATGGTTAATATGAGAAATTTACATAAAAGTATGTTTGCTAGTCGCCACGATAGCCGAGCAGTTAGAGGCTAGACCCGCAAAGCTAAGATGTATTGCGGTACTAGGCTATATTCCCAGTCTATACCTTTAATGGTTAATATGAGAAATTTTGCAGTAAAGTATGTTTGCTAGTCGCACCTAATTTGGGTAGTTGGACAGTAAAGCCCTCCTGAAAAAATACCTTTACATTTATTTTTTAGTACTGAAATAAGAAATCAGAAGTATTATAACCTGATTCAAACAATTACACTCTCTCGAAATGGTATCTGCATACCCAATACATCTAATTAAACATATTGTGCTTTCTTCGTATTGTTTGCAATTGTTAGTGGAAAAACATTGAAAAAAGAATAAACTTAATTTGAAAAGAAAAAAAAATGTATTTTCAAAATTATATATTTAAATTAATTTTCTTAAATTACATTTTTATTTCACAATTTTTATTTATTTATTTTAAAGTCATTTTATTTAAAAAAAAAAAAAAAAAATATGTAATGAATCATTAAAATTAATTCCGTTTTTTAAAATTTTTAGAGTTATCGTTTTTCTTTAATATAAAAAGAAAGTAACTTAAAATCTAAAACCAATTTTAAAATATATGTCAAATTTATAATTATTCCAAATCAATTGATCAATTTTGTAAAAGAAATAAATAAAGGAACAAAAAATATTAATATCGTATGGTGATTTACTGAATACAAAATAATAATAATATTACAAAATTGTCTTTCAAATGTACTATTATTACTAAATTAATAATATTTGTTTTTTAGGAAAGCTAATGCATAAAAAGAAAAAATTGTACACACACACAAGCAAATTAAACAGTTTTTCTCATTATTATTGAACAATATTAAAATAAGCTATTATATTAATTAATTAAAATAATTATTACTGAATAAAGGCACAATGTGTTATTTTCAATTTTTAATTATCTTGATAAATGTTATTATAAAGAAGAATAAGTCAGCCTTGATTTTGTTAATTTTTTTTTAAATTAATACAAAGAAAATTAATAAAAAAAATTAAAAACTGTTTATTTTAATTATAATCATATAAAATTAATACAACAATATTATATATAAATTGTAATAATAATATAGGGGCAAATGGTGTACAGCAGCAAATTTAAGAACTAATAATAATTACACAAAAAAAATAATAATTAATAACATTAATTTTCTTCTTTCTTTTCTTTTTTTTTTTGTGACTAAGGATTTTTACTTTATTAATTTAAAAATTAAATAAAGACAGGTGAAAATTTAGTAATTAAAAAACAAACAACACGACTAAAAACAAAAAAAGTAAAAAATATAATTAAAAAAAATCTTAAATCGATTAATTGATAATGATTATTTTTCCCCCTTGATTGTTTTTCTTTTTTCTTTTGATGAAACTGATTGTTAGGACTGTTGTTCACCAGAGACCAGATGAAAAGCCACCGGGTGGTACACGAGCTCTAGGGTTGTTGGTACCATTAGTTCTGTTGCCGTTTACGATTGGCTGCTGTGAATTGCCATTCATCATAGCCGTTTCAACATTGTTATGTCCGCCATCAGTATTATCACCATTTATGTGCTCTGAAAGAAGAAAATAAAATAAAAAAAGAACAATAAATATTTATTTTTATTTTGTCTGGCCATATTGGTTGTGCAAAGGACAATATAGTGAAAAATTTATTATTTTTAAATCTATCTTTCAGCTGATCCTCAAGTTCAGAAAACAGAAGGCTCGGCCTCCCTCGACGACAACAGCGGAGCGGAAGCTGGTGGCAGACACCATTTTTACATTTAACTCACAGGTTGAATACAAAATCTAAAACCTCCTACAATATTTATTTCTTTTAATTTTCTATTTAATTTTATTAATTAAAGAGATAGTTGGAGATGAGAGATGAGCGAAGAGAGAGAGAGCAGAATGGCGCCAAATCCTCTTCAATCTGGCGCTCAAATTACGTAATCGATGACCCCCTCCCCTACTTAATGTTTCCTTATCAAAATAGCGACCTCAAAATAAATATTCAACTATTATAAATCATGGCTATTAATTTGTTAATGAACAAAGATTCTTTGGAAGAATGGCTGGTTCAATGTGCTTTCGACCTTTTGGGGGGAAGCAAATAAAGTCAACCTCTGAGCTCTCACTGCAACCTTTACAGCCGTGTTTGGATCCTTATTGGAGGAGGGAATTCCTGAGGAAGACTAGCCGGCGATTTGCCTCCCACACAGGACAAGGCCTTTGCTCTGACACAGCAAGAGTTCCGGCTACTTCTTTTCGGCCAAGTGATTCGGCCTCCACCCCTTGTGCTTTCTTAGCCACCAGTTCCCGGAAATGACTTCAAATAAATGCCAGGCTTTGTGGCAGAATGCTTTAGTAAAGTAAAGCTTGCTCTATGCATTCATTAAGGGCATCTCACCAACTCATCTGAATGTTTTGATATTAGTAAGTACAAGTTTTACCTAATCCTCCCGGTTTCATCATCTCGAGACTTTTTCTCGAAGAAAAATAGAAAAAAGGGTTAAGCCCTTCACTTTATCTACGTGGACACCAACGCCCGGGGGTACCCTGACGAACAGAACCTTTATCAAAGCCGCAACACTTTGTCCTGGGTGATCAACCACAGTTCTACAACCCAGTCTTCAATAAATTTGGCAACTCTCTAAGCACATCTTTGACTTCGTAATTACGAATCCTCCCCATCCCAAAAACACAATTACCCCATCCAAAAAAAAAAGACTTTCAGGCTGGCCTTTAACCTAAACTTCCCGAGATATCTTGAAAAACCTTGATTTTTAGACCGCTGCTAATCACAGCAAATCCTGGTTATTGATGGACCATTCATTAGAATTAGCACACGTTTTTGAAAAACTTTCACTGCAATTATTTAATTGCATTTACATTACAAGTCAGCCACAAAGTCCAAACAGCTGATCGATAAATTATTTAAATCGATATGCTAACTTTATTTCGATCTAAAAATAACTTATGATGACTAAGAAAAAAACCAGTTACTAAAATTAAGCCAAATATTTTTGGAGCAGGAGATAAACAGAAGTATTTATAGACGGCTGATTAAGTCAATAGGCGTTTCTGGTGTATTTCTTTCCCTTTTCTTTAAAAGGCCCTCATTAAAGGCGTAGAAAGATGGCACCAATAGTTCACTAAGGATGGCATGCATGATCCTGCACAAACTTGTTTCAAATTGTTTAAACATTCTAAATTATATCGAGCTTGTTATTAGTTATGGCACCATTTTCTCAATTTACTCAAGACAAAAGTATTGCCTTCTTGTAGATTTATAAGTTTCACAGCTTCAAAGGTTGCATTGCGATTTTGCCCAGTTCTCGATGTGGAGGGTCAGCCGGAAGTAACAATTATAAGGTCCGCCGAGACCGAAACAGTCTGCACGCATCATCAGGGGTTAGAGGCTAGACCCGCAATGCTAAGATGTATTGCGGTACTAGGCTATATTCCCAGTCTATACCTTTAATGGTTAATATGAGAAATTTTGTAGTAAAGTATGTTTGCTAGTCGCCTCCGTCCACGGCACCTAATTTGGTAGTTGGATGTAAAGCCTGCCTGAAAAAATAGGCGATTACTTCTTTCTATTTTTTATTTTTCATATTCTGTTCATCCAAATCCATCAAAAGAAAGCAATACTTCTGTAATGAATTTAATGAAAATGAGTATTTTTGGGAGGAATCAAATTCAGTTTAACTAATTTGATAACTATCAAACTGAAAAATCAGCACTTTTAGTGCTCGTACATCTCCACAAATTAGTAAAAAGCCTTCAGCGCTTTGCTGAAAAAACGTTACATTCTGCATTCAGCGATTTTGTTGGCTGTACAATTAGGCAGGTTATTTTTATTCATCAATCTTTTGTTTAAATTTCAAATTTACAATTGTGAAAACAAACTTAAATGCCAATATTTTTAATATCGATACAAGCTGAATGCTTTTTAGATAATACCCAAGTTTAAAGACAAAGTAAACAAACACAGAGAGTTGTTTTTTTTTGCTAACAGGAAGTGACGCATGCGCACGATGGTCCTACTTTGAAGATGTGATAAGACACATTTGAAGAACTATATTTTGTAAACTTCTAATAGAAATATATATTATTAAAATACTTCAAAATATAAGAAATACATTAGTTAAAACACACAATTCAAATGTTAGTATTTAACTTAGAGCAATATTCAATAAACATTTTATTTTTATAGACTTTTTACTTTTAAGGCAAACATAAACATATGTTATTCATATTAGCCTTAATCTGAAAAATGTTTTTTTTTTCTGCTTGAAAACAAGCAATCAGAGTAAATGTTAGTAAAGAACAAAACAAAACGTACACTAACAACAATACACAAACAATGCACATAGATTAACTTTAAAGAGTCACCAAAGAAATGAGAATATGAATCTTTCTTTTCAGTTCTTTAGTGACATGGAAGAAATAAACTGTGGTTACCTTATCGCATTTTTGTTCTATTTACCCAAGAATGATGTACTGATAGCAGGCTGTGACTGAGAAGTCCTTGAAGGTTTCCAGAGAGTGACTTTACTTTTCTTTTGATAAGAAAATTGTACTTAACAAACACACAGTGCTCCAGGATAAGCTTCTCTTGAAGAGATCATGGTAAGGCTTATTGATTACCTTCAAATGTGTTATCCTGGAGGACTCCGGTGTTGTCCAATACAAAGCAGCATGCACATCCACCCAAACACCAAAATACAAAAAAACCAAGCTACTGGGACGGACACACGATTAAGGAAGATCTGGATAGAAAGCAGAAAGAGACTCGTGGTCTTTAACTCGCTTATTAAAGATACAGTGAAATTCCATAGTCGAAAGCATTATACTGTACGGTAGTGAAACATGGACTCCAGGAAGTCAAATTGTTGGCAACCGAGATGAAGTTTTTTGGAGAAGGTCCGCTCGAAAATCACGTTTAGAAAGAGTAAGCAATTCGGAGATAAGAAAGACTGTGGAAGTAGAGAAGGATATCCTCCAAAGGATTACGGAGAAAAGGTTGGAGTGGCTCGGACATGTTTCAAGGATGGATGAGCAAAGGATTCCTAGACGGATCATGGAATGGGACCCAGAGAGAAGAAGGAGAAGAGGCAGGCCGAAGCTGTCATGGCTGAAGATGGCTAAGGAGGATATGGCTGGATATGGCGTTTCGATAGAAGATACAAAAAATAGAGAGATTTGGAGGAGTAAAATAAAAAATTAAATTAGTTTGGGCGAGGGAATCCTCATTGTGGGGAAAACCCTTAGAAGAAAAATTAAAGATACAGATCCAAGGGGATGTCCATAGATATGGGAAATGTCCCTGAAAGGTTTTGGACTATCATCCATCACGAGGAGGTCTTCCTGATCACTTGTTGCAAGGCGGAAACATGAGTGAAGCCGAAATCTCTTCACCAAACTGATTTATCAAAGTCCGGACAGAGATGCATTAAATTTTCACACTACGTCGGGTAAAAATGTAAAATATTTAATACACGATCTATTGAATTTAAAAGAAAAAAAAAAATTATTTAGCAAATGGACTATGACTATCCTAAGAAATGTACATCGCCCTCAACTTGACAGCAAACCTTTGATCCACATCAATGCTTCCTTCACCATGACTTCGGCCAATCAATTCCTGTCCATCGGAAGTGCAATATTTCTGAATGTTTTCCTACCCACCCCTCCAAAAAAAATTCTTTTGTAAAAAATGAAACTCCTGGAAAACCCACAATTGATCAATTTTCTTCTAAACGTTACAGTTAAATTTTATAAACATAGAATAAACTGTAAATGAGACAAAAATTAATTTTTTGAAGAAAAATGATTAATAAAAAAAAAAAATCGTGCTTGATTGGCTACAGAATAGTTTGTGGAGCCGCCACGACTGGTATGAATCATCATCATTTCATAATCACTACAAATGAACTCATGATGATAACCGTTCTGTTCCCTTTAATACAGTTAGGTCATTTAACTTCCATCGTAATTAATGACATCATTTTTTTTCCATTCATTCATTAAATTATCGCTAATTTATTTTTAATATTTTTTTCTTCTACTTTTAAGAATTATACCACGATAAAGAATAAATCGATTCTACCATTTTTTTTTCTTTTAGGTCGCGCCATCTTATCGTATATCCAAAGGCGCCCAAAGGCTTATGAATGCACAGTGTCGCTCTCCTGGATAGTGCTCTTTCTCATTATAGGCTACCACTATCCATTATCAGCGCTAAGGGAGTCTAGTGAACACTAATCACTTAACCAAAAAAGAAGAAGTTTAAAAATTCATTAAATACATTTTCTTTGTAAACAGATCACTTATCGATCAATCGATTTTTGAATCGATTTCTGCCATCTTCCCCACCCCACCCCACCAACTTTCTTTGGAAACCAATTTCAGCTTATGCATAAGCATAAAACGCGCAAGCAATTAAAAAGCTAAATTTTATGACGTCATAATTTTTTTTTTTTTAAGGAAACCTAGTTTTACGTAATCAGTTGTACGTAGGAGTGAGGTTAGGGGGCATGCAACTGACTTGTACGGGGTGTTACCAATCTGTGTAACAATAAGTGAGAGAAGAGAAGGGAAGGCTATGCGGTTAGCGTATTGGATTCCCACGCGGAGGTCCCGAGAGTTCGAGAATCCAGGCTGCTGACCCTTTAGATTTTCTCTCTTCCTAGGAGCTTCTTACAGATAACACTGTCCCTGGTGATGGACAGTGTTATCTGTAACGAGAGAACACTGTCCGAAGGCCGGCAGTGCACTGAAAAAAAAAAGCTCGGGGCGCCAATAACCTCGTAATGTTGACGCGCCTTAAATCGTTAAAAATAAAAATTATAATAATAAGTGAGAGAAAATATTTTACTAAAATTTTCGAATTAAAATAAAAAAGAAAAAACACGAAACCGGAAGTGAGTAACTCTTCAATTTCATTTCTCATAAAACTCGACGCTATTAACGTAATGTTGAAAATATATAGCATATTGTGGTTTATTATATTTATCCCCGCGTAGAAAATAATATTAAACATTAAAACACATAACACATCATAAAAAATCAACAAAGCACATCCATGAAACTAAGACCATATTTTCATGCTCTAGTTAATTTAGAAAAGGCTGAAGGAAAATCCATTACCACAAAGCATGCACCAATCAACAAACAAACTAAATCATGCAAGGGAAAACAATATTAAAGATTCGCTTCCTTCCCCCCACCTATGACCATAGAAATTTCTCTCGATTATTAAAACAATTATTTTTTTTTGATTTTGTTCAATTCTATTAATTGACTAGATTATTACTAATTGATTTTTTTTTTTTTTATTTTGATACGACCTAATAACTGGATCGAGTTCATGTACAAACATTCTTGTGCTTTGTACATCTACGCTCAATTCCAAATTAATTAACATATGTTAAAAGGGAACCCATTCTCCATTAAATTAAATTTACATAAAAATTAAAAAATTAACTTAAAAAAAATTGCTATAATTAGATAACATTAAAAATTAATAAATAATTAAGCAGCATAACTGTGCATGAGTAAAACAAAAAATTAATTAACGTGTGACATGAGAAAAAAAATTAGCATAAATTAAAAAATAAAAACAAATTGGCCAAACTCATTTCCTGTAAATATATTTACAAAATTATCTTATTAAATAATATTTTAGCATTGTGTTTTCGAAAAGTCCACCATGAAAACTCATTCTAATGATTTTTCCCTGTAACTAGGTACCACTCTTGTTGCATATACTTACATTCTTCAGTAGGATAAGAGTCCTGAAGGAGAGTTAAGGAGGTACTTGAAGGTACTAAAGTGCTATGAAAATGGGACGATTGAAAGAAAAAATTCTACTTTACTGAAACATTCATTGTTTTCCCACAAGGAAAATTCATTTAAGAAGGTTTTTTTTTTGTGGTGGGGGTTGGGGTTAGGTTTGCCTCTAACGTGCCATTACCAAGTCGCACAATCAGACTCCTCTTTTAAACGACCTCTGCATGTCACCATACAACACAAAGTGGATAAAGATTTTACGCAGAATCATTGTGTTTAATATAGGCGCCACGATAGTCGAGCCTAGACCCGCCAAGCTAAGATGTATTGCGGTACTAGGCTATATTCCCAGTCTATACCTTTAATGGTTAATATGAGGAATTTATAGTAAAGTATGTTTGCTAGTCGCCACGATAGCCGATCGGTTAGAGGCTAGACCTGCAAAGCTAAGATGTATTGCGGTACTAGGCTATATTCCCAGTCTATACCTTTAATGGTTAATATGAGAAATTTATAGTAAAGTATGTTTGCTAGGCGCCACGGTAGCCGAGCGGTTAGAGGCTAGACCCGCAAAGCTAAGATGTATTGCGGTACTAGGCTATATTCCCAGTCTATACCTTTAATGGTTAATATGAGGAATTTTGCAGTAAAGTATGTTTGCTAGTCGCCTCCGTCCACGACACCTAATTTTGTAGTTGGAGGTAAAGCCCGCCTGAAAAAAAATAGGCAATTACTTTACTTTACTTGTGCTTAATATTTTCAGTATAAAATCTCGTGAATTACAAAACGTGAACTTCTCAAAAAAAATTATATGATCGAAAAGCTGCCCTAAATTTGGTAAAATTAAAAATTACTAGATTAAAAGAAGGGCGTGTAGAAAGAGTACTTAATGGAGGAGCACTACTTTAGGAATTATTCATGGGGGGAACTATAGGGTCTATAAAAGTGTGAGAATGTATAAATATTCAGAGAGCCCCGGCAAGATGTATTTATAAACAAGTAAGATGATCTCTCTCTCTCGGGCTGGAGAGGAGAACACCTGTCCAGCTGGAGATATCTGGAGCCATACAGGGCAGGGAGTGGAGCAGACTCTAGCGACACTCCAGATTGGCACCGTACACACACTGGTACTGCTTTCGGAGAGAGTAAAACTTCTAACAGGACTTCAGAAAAAAAAAAAAAGAGAAAGATTTTAGAAAAAAAAAAACAAATATCAGGATTTAAATAAAATTAAAAATAAATATCAGGATAGCACTTGTTTTAGAAAGATCTGATCTGCCTTATTCGGTGGGGGTATTCGAGTGTTCTAAAAAACACCAGGCGAACAGTTAGCAGCCGTTTTGGTACCCACAGTCTGGGACAGACAAGAGTGTGTACCACCAACCGGTTTTCCTTACCCTACCCACACACACACACACACACACACACTCACAGACACAACTGTACACTTCTCCATGTCCGGCTGCACTTACACTAACGCAGTCAGGTCTACCACCAGTGCACTATAAAAAAGAAAAAAAAAACATTCAGGTAACGCCAGAATCCGCTGGTTTCCTGTGTATTTCTTTTTCTTTTTTTTTTTTCTTGTTTAATTCGAAATACTTCCGGTCTATTTTTGTTTCCTGTTGCACTGATGTATACCACGATAAGAGGAGGTATTGATTTCTTAAAGGTCTACAGAGGAAATATGTGACTTAGGCTCTCCTGAATATGAAAAAGAAATCTGTGTTCAATAAAAAGAGTGGATGCCCTGACCCGCTGGCTTCAGCTGGAATACGAAGTGCTGCCAAACTGGTCATCGCTTAAGCATGGCGTGTAATGGAATCAACAACGTTGGATTCAGTTGGAATCCAACTTGGATAGAAATCAGATCAATCTGGTGACCCATCTATTTACAAGGGCAAAAATAAGTTCAAAGAGTCTCTCATTTCCTGTTTCTTGCGTTCTAGTCGCTAGGATTGAGATCTGGGCCAAGCTTAACGACCAAGTGGGTTCTGGAATCTTTTCAGTCGCCATCTCGTGTTCTTTACCTTATCACCTTTTACACTTTAGTGATTACAATTTAATTCATTTAATACTAGAGGATTCGTTTTCTACTTAATTGAAGATCCAAGGTTGGCAGCACCTGTCAGAAACTAATCCAGTACGTGGATATGACCGGAAATACATGGCATCACCACCATCGGATATGAGCCGATGGGATAATTATCTAATCCCACTCGCAAACTCCATCTCTAGCACCAAATCTTTCCAAATATAACTCTGAATCTTTGGAGTCATTTGGAAAAGAAAATCAATTTTAAAAATGGAAAATGTCTTCAAATCCAGAATAACGATTAAAATTTTCAGAAAATTGATATTATGTAGCTGATAGAACTGTTCACTGTTCTGAGCTGGTGTTTATTAATTGGTTGGAAATCGTTTAGATCATTTTCAGGAAAATCGTGAGAAAGTCACTTTTTCTGGAGCACACGGATTGTTTGCCGGAAACCCTCACAAGGGACAACAGTAGAAAAAACGCGCACCTAAGAGAATAATCCCTTAATTATAAATCGTTAATTTTAAATATTTGGCACTAATACTCAATAAAGAAACATAATTCAATGCCACCTCTAAATATATATAATCTCACTAAATTAAGATGAGAGATAATTTGAAAGGAAGTAGAGCCACAGCTTCCTTCCTGTTTATAAGAGCGGATGCCAGCAGATTCTTGATTAAAAAAAACCCCTTAATAACTTGAACACTGAATGTAGGAAATAAATGCGGCCTTTGATTAATAGAGCTCTGTAATATTTTGAAACTACTTCCACAAATACCTTCGGTTCGAAATCATTTTTTTTTTAATCACGGTTTTAATTATCGCTAAACATGGCTGTACAAAGTGGAAACGTTTAAAGCCCACTAATCTGAAATAATCCATTTAAAAAGGTCATAAAAATAGCGTCCACAGACAGGGGACCCCCCCCCCCAATCTAGACCAATTTTTAAAAAAAATTGTTTAGGCTGAAGGGTCCTCAAAACGGATATTAGCCGTGAAAACTTGGAATCGGAAATTTGAACCGACCACTTCCTTTTTCTGGTGCACAGGAAGTATGGACACTCACACGACCTTCTACATTTCTCAACTAATACGTTTCTTTCCAAACATACGAACGTACGTCCCCCAGTAGTAAGGAAACCAAGAATACGAATTTTCCTGTAGTTCACCTCCTTTTTCGAGAAAACTAGAAGCCATTTTCCAGAAAATGCAGGAATAGAGGAATCTAAATTACAAAGGGGCAGCTAATTGACCAGAAATTTTTATTGTTGGGGGCCCTCCTAGTGGTGTTTAAATTAAATTTGTATATATTTTTTTTTTTCAAGTTACATTTTTCAATTTTCAATTGATCGTGGCCACAAATGTGGAAATGCAAGTTATTTTCGTTTACGTCAATTTTTAGATTTCCATTTAAGAAAATGAGTTTGACCAATTTTTTGGGTATTAAAAATATATATATACATAAAACATAAAAAAAAATTAATACAAAATACAGACCACTATTTCCGTTAGTTACAACACGTTGGTCAGGTTCCGTTGTTGGTAAAATATTAGATTGTAATTTATTTTTAGGCTTGACAGCCGACTTTGGCGGCGAAGGGGGACCAAAAAGTCTGCAGAATGAATCGTTACCAGAGTTCTGTTTGGCCGGAGTCGCAGCAGCGGCAGCGGTTGTTGGAGCGGCTGCAATGCTCTGTCCACCGCCGTTCGTCATGGATGGAGCCGTCGGTTCATCGCTCAGGAACACATTGGAAGCCAAATGATTCTTTACACGTCTGAAGTTGGTCTCTTGGGAGCCGCCGGTGGTGCCGAAGATATCACTTGAACCGCCACCGGGTGGTTTTAGTACTCTGTGAAAAGAAGATAAAAGAAAAATTATTATTATTATTTTTTTTTTTTTTAAATCCTTTTAAGGTGAAAAATGGCACAAAAAGAAGGCCATGGAAGTTTCGAATCCCATCGTCTGACAATTCTACTATATTCTACTGTCGAAGGAAGCGTTCAGAAATATAATAACCACTGCTGAGGATCTTAAAAAGAAGGCTGCAAGATGATGTAACAGTCTAGACGGAAGCTGTCTGGTCACAAAAACCCTGAATTCAGTGCGATTCCTTGGAGTACAGAACTAGCGGAAGACACAAGTTACGGAACATCAACTCCTTATTTAAAAAAAATTATTAAAAAGAAGATGAAAAGATTGCTGCATTTAAGCCGAAGACTTTAAAACATGCCAAAATGACCTTGCGCTTCTACAAAAAAGAAATACTGCCTTGTAATGAATGGGGGGGTCTATTGTGCGGTAATCATGAAAAAGAACAATAGAGCTTACACGCTAACACCTCTTTTCTTTTTTGGAAAAGATCATTCTGAGAAGCGCTGCTGCTGCAAAGGAGAATAGTGGTCCAGCTATAGAAGATAAGAAGAATTCAATATCTCAAGATACAGGTGGTAAAGTCGGTGGGCACCTGTACCTGCACTGAGGTTGGAGGAGGAACAACGCGGGGTCAAAAAAAAAAATTAAATTAAAGACAGTTTAAGGTGGAAAACTTTGAGGTGGTGAAAAAGAAAAGGTTGCCAGTTTTCTGGATGACGTGCTGAAATGGGAATGTTGCTCACAAAAAAATAAAAACGCCCAAAAATTTTATCAAAAAAAACAACCCAAAAACTTCTCGATTGTTGTTACATTTTACGACCAATTCAAACTGTTTTCGTTGTTTTTATTGCTTTGTATTTCAAACTAAAGAAATTATATCAACGGAAAGGTCGACAAACTTACAACAATAACGAAAAATAAATCACAATGAGCTAAATTTAAAGCCTGATTAACAATAAAATGAAATTTCTATCTATTTCCTGAAAATAAATAAATAAATTTTGACCCCACCCCCCCCCCAAAAAAAACTTACCGGTGATGACTTGGAGTACCGCTGAATTCAGCGCCGAAGATATCACGACTTTGTGGTGTAGATGGGGTTGATGGAGTTTTCATTTTGTTTGGAAAAAAAAGTGGTTTTTCTTTCTCACAAGATGGAAAAATAATTCTTTTAAAAGATCGTCACAATGGTAGGAGTGTAGACCGGTGAAAGTAATCTGGGCTGTCCTAGAAGCTGGTTGGTGTTCACGTCACGGGAGTTAGCCTAAGACTGAACAAGATAAACGGAGCGACTGTAGAGGTTATGCGTGTGTCTGCGTGGCGTGGAGGAGGTGGCTGGAGAATTGCCGCCATAGTGGGGGGCAGAGCACGGTCCTTAGTCACCAAGGGCATTATCACGCACACCACAATCTAATATACAGCTCCATCTCGCTCTACCGCACTGATATTACTATTCATACATCTCACTCAAACCGCCTACTCCACCTCTCTACTACTACAACAACAACAGCGCTCTTATGTGGCTGCTTTTTTAAATAAATGAATAAAAGAATAGAAGTTCTCTCCTAAGAATCGAACCCACCAACTGTGAGTCACCACTTCAACATTCTCTCACAACCTCACCAAGATATTCTTCTCTCACCAAACATGCGGAGAGAGAGTTATCATATTTAGACCAACTGATCAATCATGTCCATTTAATCACAACTATCTCACTAATTTATTTACATTTTTTTCCTCGCTCTAATTAAAGAAAAATACTCAATTTTATTTTCACAATCTCAGCCACTAGAAAGCTCAAATTATCCACATTGAGTTTCACGCAGTATTGCCACTTTCGACCTGAACAGATACAGTTTTACTTTATACCTTTCATGGTTAATATGAGATATTTACAAGTATGTTTGCTAGTCGCCACGATAGCCGAGCGGTTAGACGCTAGATTCGCAAAGCTAAGATGTATTGCGGTACTACGCTATATTCCCAGTCTTTACCTTTAATGGTTAATATGAGATATTTACATGTAAAGTGTGTTTGCTAGTCGCCACGATAGCCGAGCGGTTATAGGCTAGACCCGCAAAGCTAAGATGTATTGCGGTACTAGGCTATATTCCCAGTCTATACCTTTAATAGTTAATATGAGAAATTTATAGTAAAATATGTTAGGCGGTTAGAGGATAGATCCGCAAAGCTAAGATGTATTGCGGTGGTAGGCTATATTCCCAGTCTATACCTTTAATGGTTAATATGAGAAATTTATAGTAAAGTATGTTTGCTAGTCGCCACGGTAGTCGAGCGGTTAGGGGATAGACCCGCAAAGCTAAGATGTATTGCGGTACTAGGCTATATTGCCAGTCTATACCTTTAATGGTTATTATGAGAAATTTATAGTAAAGTATGTTTGCTAGTCGCCACGATAGCCGAGCGGTTAGAAGCTAGACCCGCAATGCTAAGATGTATTGCGGTACTAGGCTATATTCCCAGTCTATAACTTTAATGGTTAATAAGAGAAATTTACAAGTAAAGTATGTTTGCTAGTCGCCTCCGTCCATGGCACCTAATTTGGTAATTGGATGTAAAGTCTGCCTGAAAAAATAGGCAATTACTTTACTTTTTTACTTTACTCGGGTCTTTTTTTTTTAGTGCATGTCAACTTTGTTATGATAATTCAAGATATTGTGGTTTCATTTCCTGTAAAGTAACCTGTAAAAATGTGTTTGATGTTTCGTGAAAATGATAGCATCTAACTAATTTGAGATCTTATTAAGAGATTTGGCCAATTATATCAATCAACTAGGAAATGCAAGAAGTGTTCCTCATAAAATGTTGCATTACTTAAGAGTTTTAGTTACTTAAGAGAGTTGGAGAAGCGAAGAAGAGTCACAAAAAAGAAAGAATTTAGCAGAAATAGGAAGTTATTTTCTCCGAGGGCTTTAACCCAAGGGAACATATTGCAGCCCTGCAGACAGCCTCTAGGGTCACTCCCAGAGGGAAAGTTTCAATACCATGTTTTGAAAATTAAGAATAAAATCTTCCATTTCCAGCCAGATGAGTACTAACTAATATTGTTTCTATTCTTATCTAGTTATTTACATTCTTGGTTTCTCAAGTCGGCTGTGGCTTGCATAACAATTACCTAGAGCATAAAAGAAAGGCAGCCACAGCCCTACATTCTAAACAGATTCTGCTATGAATCCTCAGTCTCAACTTCTACTCCTTTACTGTATGTTTTTATGTTCCCCTTAACTAGACAGCTGATTTATTATAATTTTTTAATAAAACATTTGTATTACTAATAAAATAACAGTGTGTACGTCACCTATTGAATACTGAACATATTCGATTTAAAGTAATCATTGTAGTTATTAAAATCGATTACAAGACCCACATATTCAAGAAAGAAATTCTTGAAACTGTAATAACTCTCCGAACATAATAAATATCTATTGATTTTAATTATACTAATCAAGGTTCATTAGCTAGAATCGCTAGCTGATTTTTCATTCAAAAATGAATCAGCTATTTAATATTTATGATTTGAAGAACATAAATCAAAATAGAAGTGATTTTTATGGTAAAATGTTTACAAACAAACCACACGCTTCATTCAATCACAAATTAGGAGAAACCAATGTTGGATAACCCCCTTGGAAGGTTTCACAAAGAATTTGATTCTCTAATTCGTGAAAAACATTTCATCACAGCCATGATGTGCCATGATACAATGTGCGCTTGTATGAATCGTATTTCTACGAGGAACGGAAGAGTAAATCTGAAAATAGGGTCAGAATTAAAGAAAAGAGGAAGTCTACTCAGATGAAAGGAATCTAAAGTCCAAACTTATCACCATACTGAAAGCCCACTTTACTTTAACCATTTATGGTGCCTCCTCAAAGTATGAACTTTAAAGCTCGTATTAATTTACAGCTGTTCATTAGTCAAATGTAAATATAATTGCGCATAATACATAAAGAAAAACTAAATTGAATGAACACTGAATGAGGGCCATCCAACAACGATGGTCGTCATGAGTCATACCGCTGAAGTGTATTCGAAGGATACTCTTTTCCATCATGCGATCAGGTGATCGCGAGGCCATCGACGTTTCAGCTTCCGGGCAGGACCGGATGTAAAACGGAAAAACAAATCTGAAATGAATTCTCACATTATCTTACCATAGATTATTCTTAAGGCTCTAATTCTTCAATTTTCTTCAAGCTTTTTAATCAAAATTTAATTGTAACTATTCAGTTTGTAACCGGATATTGCAGCGAAATGTAATCTGATCAGAACTAGCCAACCAGGACCCCTGTCCGAGAAATGCACTAAAACGAACCCTTGTGGTAGCTAAGCGAAATATAAAAGTTGAGCTCCAGCGATGTTTCCTTTTTGAGTACACACATACAAATAAAAACCATCGCTACTCTAATCGCTAGTCTCTAACCGCTCGGCTATCGTGGCGACTAGCAAACATACTTTACTATAAATTTCTCATATTAACCATTAAAGGACTGGGAATATAGCCTAGTACCGCAATACAACTTAGCTTTGCGGGTCTAGCCTCTAATCGCTCAGCTACCGTGGCGCCTTATAAACTTATATTTATCAAAATCGAACCATAACCTAGGTTCCGAGAAGTAAGGCCAAGTGCATACCAAGAAAAGACTATTCATATGGCTATTATAATATTTTAAGTTTTACTTTAACTTAAAAGTTCCACTTTAACTTACTTCAACTTAGCCTGTATTATTCTACGTATAATTTCTCAAGTAGCTGGAAAAAGAGAAATATATTTGCTCACAGTCTAAAAATAGAGGTCAGTTAGGGTCACGCAACCCTGCAATCCCGCAGGTAATCGAATATTCTGCGCTCTGGTCATTAGGCCCCCAACTCTGCACTTCCACACGACAGCTGTCTGCGAACTATTCTACTGACTCGCAAAAGTTGGGCAACATTTTTACATCTTTAGGCAACTTTAGTCACAATTAAAGAGGCAAAATTATGAATATCTCAATTTGTTCTTTGCCTAGAGATATCTCTGGGTAAACGACTCGGTCCATTAGCACTTTGGGATGCTGCCTACAGAAAAATCTACAACTTACTTTGAATAATCTTTCAAAGAAAAGTCATTTTAAGGTAGCTCTAAGGATGGCTGAGGTTAGGCCAACCCTAGAACGGGATATTCAAGTGAAATGTGCGGTTCAGCTAATTACGTTAGTAAGAGAAAGTCGTGTGAGTCACTCCAGTTCGAAATACCCAACATTTCGTAAACTATCGACAGACCGTCATCACAATGTAATATTTATTGAACAGTAACCTGCAATGGAGCAAATTAAGCCATAAAAACGTTCCAAACATACTATAACCTTGATTTTAACCACAACGCTGAATCACCAAACTAGTTAGAGATAGTTATCTTGAGTAAACAAAATCGAAAATGTCACCCGATGTGACGTAATAGATTAGTTTTCGATATTTGTGGAATGATCTGGAGATTTCTCCACTAATAAGGGAAAAAAATATTAACCCTGTTTCAGCTAAATCCATTTTTATCAAAAATATATAATCGTTATACTTTTTTAAATACTCTCAGCTGCTTAAATAGCAATAAAATGTTTTGGCATAGATAGTCTTAAAAGTGAGGAGATCAGCTGAAAAACTGCAATCTTCTTTCCGGAAAGATCTGTTAGAGGAAGGAATGAGGGTTATGGAGAACGGTCCGGTGCGCGGATTTTCACCAAATGAGGAAATTAAATCTCACATTTGATTCTAGTTAATACAATGCGGGGCGAGTATAGGTCTAGTGGTCAAGAGTGTGGCTTTGTAAGTGGGAGATCGCCAGTTCGAATGTCGCGTAACACTACTTTTTATTTATTAAACAGAAAATTGTTTATAGTAAGTATGAGCTTCCGCCCACCGTCCACAACACCTAAATTGGTAGTTGAACGTTAAGCCCCCCACCTGGAGAATGCTATGCAGGTGACTGCAGGCCACTGCAGTAAACAGTAATGGGACTTTAGAGATAAGCCTAACCACGCCCCCCCTCTCTCTCTCACACACACTCCCAAAAGTGCCAATAATCGAATTTTCCACGAGAATTAGAGTCATAGATCGACGAAGAAAAGCAATTATCACAGTAAGTGTAAAGGAAATCTCTGAAGTCGATTTCGAGCTAAACATTTACTGTGGCATCCTCAAGATGGCATTCAAATATTGAAGAACATTCTGCCATCTTTTTTTGGTTTTTTTTTTAGTTATACACACACACACAACTAGTAAAAAAACACTTTTCCGGAGTCTTAAACGTCCTTAAAACGGACATTTCCGGTAATTAAATGGAAATTAAAAACTGAAAACCTGCACGATTATAATACGACTCGTACTTCCCTCTTTCTATAGTAAAATATAAGGCAGTAAAAATATGGGAATTCAAAAGAATTGAAAAAAAGTCATTGTCTACTTCTAGTAATCTAAGGTTGTCCCTTTATTCTAAACTAACCCTTTAATTTTCAAAAGGGGTTTTCTACAATAAGGTAGAACAAAATAAGAACTAAAGCAATTCAGGTCCTTAGCAAAGAAAGGGTTTTAAACATTTAATATTCAAAAAAAGAAGAAAGATTTCAACTAATTGCATCGAGTTTTGTCCCTTCGCAGCCCTAACGACCTCATCAACACTACCTGGATGACCAAAATTCCCTAAAGTTGAAACTTAGTTTTCTAGACAAGGTTTCTATTTGTATGTATGTTTTTTACATTTTTCTCAAAGTGTTTTTAAGTTAAATTATCATCTACTTAGGAACACAAAACATTCTGATTAAGAAGAAACAACACAACAGTTACTACACTGATTTTCGTAATATTTTACCGGAAGTGTGACGTCATAGTTCCCTCCCCTGACATTCCGCTTTTTCCCCCCTTAAGAATAAGTTTCAAAAACAAGGGCTAGGCCTAACACATACGTCATGCCCATTAGCGATTGGGGGGAAGGAGGGGAAATACAAGGAAAAGCTGTTCTGTGCAGTCCCACTTCCGGTAGAAAGATATTCCACCTACTCTCGGTATATTAGGCCAGGGCGTAGTAGAACTGTACACTAGAGAGTAGAAGTACATCTACAGAGAGCTTAACTTCACCCAAATGAAGTTTTTTGGAAAGATGTATTAGATAAAAGTAGGAGACTTAATTCCACTTAGGGTACTTGCGAGAAAACTAGTAAGTCTTTGGCACTATTTCCAAAATGTTTGCACAAATTTTCACAAAGAAAACTTTTTAATTTTTGTTCCAGAATTTAATTAAGATAATAAAAAAAAGAGTAAAAAGTTAAGAAAATGGCTACTTTTTCAGGCGGGCTTTACGTCCAATTACCAATTAGGTGTCGTAGATGGAGGCGGCTAGCAAACATACTTTACTGCAAAATTTCCCATATTAACCATTAAAGGTGTAGTCTGGGAATATAGCCTAGTACCGCAATACATCTTAGCATTGCGGGTCTAGCCTATAACCGCTCGGCTATCGTGGTGACTAGCAAACATACTTTACTGCAAAATTTCTCATATTAACCATTAAAGGTATAGACTGGGAATATAGCCTAGTACCGCAATACATCTAAGCATTGCGGGTCTAGCCTATAACCTCTCGGCTCACGTGGCGCCTTACGATTATGTTATCCAGGTTATAAGAGAGCGGAAATAGCACTTTAGAACCATTCTTAGAAAATCCAATTTTGCTTGGAATAATATTTGAAATGAATGTCTATGATGCATCAATGCAATGAAATTCCAATGGAAAGCAAAAGGAGACGTGCGTGAGCCGGACATGCCCGAATCTTGGCACAGATCCAGTACCGACAGACTGGCCAACACTAACCACACTTTTACCGGAAGAAGGTCCACACTACCAACTGCTTGTTTTCCATTTTTTTTTTCGCACTTTCGGCCACTGTCTGTCGTCACTACGTTAAAACCTAATATTCACATTCAGTCGGTGTCCTTGAAGTGTTCGTGAGCAACAACATTAATTATGTTCGATTTGATGACAATCGATCTTTATAAAAATTTATTAATGGAATAAAAGAATGAATGAAGTGACGCTAAAATTGTTAAAAAAGTATGAATTTAATAAAGTAGAACTGCAAATTTATTTTTTGAAATTTCCGTTAAACTTCATCTCAAAGACTCAAAGGTTCCGGTGCTGCCATTTGACATTCTAACACCTCTCTGACCCGATAATGGAATTCCAGTTGGAGGAAAATAAATTTACCGGATGTGTGCGCTTTTATGGATTTTATTTTATTTAAATTTTTACCCAAAAAGGTTGCATTGATTTCTCTTTGAACCATTCATATGTTAAGTTTCAGGTTGGATTTCAATGATTATGGCGGAGTGGCTACTTACGCCACTCTTACGACTGTAACGTCTCCATCATCAGAAGCAGTTATTTAAAATAATAACAATAATAATAATAAATAATAACTAATCGTATTGAAGGAATTGTTGTGAAAACAATATGCACAAAAGTAAACACCAAATTCCACCAGTCCGATGCAGGTGAATGTCAGGTGCATGGCTAAGCTTTACAGACGTTATGTATAAATATTGTACGGTATACAGGAACAGTTAGTGACCTCATTCCGACCCCGACGTTCCAAATATCTCCGCCGGAATAACTCATTCACCAAATATACTTGTTTGCAGGTCTACCACTATTACTAATAATTATGAATGAAAATTAATTTTAAAATTATTAATTGCGTACAATTATAGTCACGTAAATTATTAATTTCACTAACAAATTAGAGTATTGCGATTATGTTGAATACTGTTTAATTCAAGATTAATTTGAGAGGAAATCGCGGCGCCATTTTCCAAGAAAATAAAAATAATTCAAAACGTAACTTCCTTTTTGGATTTTAAAAATTGCTCTGCCAGTCTGCCTATTGTCAGCAGCTGAAAAGTTCAAATTGGATATTTGGTTTAGGTGCCACCATTGGACAGCGCAATGAGCTTTTTGTCAAAAAAAATTAATTAAAAAACATCGATACCGGAAGTCACACGTTACAGAATCAATATCTCAAGCTTTTTTTTTTTCACTAATTGCATAGAATGTTTATTTGAAAATTATTTTTTAAAGGCATCTGGGGGGGGGGAAGGATGTGGTAGTCATATCTCTAACGAGTTATTTCCGGTGTAATGTGCGATCTCCATTATCTTCTTGAAAAACTTATACGTATAACATAGGAATTCAACACGGGAGGTACGATTTCAAAGTTTGCCTCAAAGTAATCGACCGGAAATGCCACATTCCTGAATAGATTCGTGTGTGTGTGTGTTTTTAAAAAGAAATTTCCAATCATTTCCTTTAAATTTTTAGTTTGATAAGTAATATTAATCAGATAGAACTTTATTTAATTTAAGTTATGGTTTCCAAGTAAGCAGCGAAGTTAAGCGCTCGCCTGAGTGCCTTATCATTGTCTAATATTTATACTAATGTCCAACCAAAATTTTGGGCGTAAACTCATCAGTCCACCGAAAGTAAGCGGACTGGAGTTTTCCAAGTTTTCCACGGGGGTTTCCTTTGAACTTGGATATAACTTTGGTTTGCAACGCTTATCTCATTGCTATCAGTGGCTTACTAAGCTAGGTCCATCCAGTCTTACTGGAGGTTTCTCGTCCAGGCCTCATGGAGAACCCCATGTACTGGAACGAATTTTCCACGCGCTCTAGAAATTATTACCAAGAGAAAGCTAAAGAAATCTCTTTCATGAATTTTTAATCATAATAATAATTGCTGGTATTTAATTTAGCGGGATTAATTAGATTTGTAATTATCAAATTAATATTATGATGCTCTAGATGTTCTGATGTTAGATTTCAATTGGCCAATAAGGCTTATTGCAGGTTAATTAAATAATTAACCAAAGTCTTAATTAAATCCTCTTGGATAAAGACACGAAATCTCAGTCGATATGGAACAAGTTAGCGAATGAAGCGCATCACTTCTATTACAGTGACCGGCTCGCCGTGAAGTCTACCCCCACCAACTAAACCTGGCTTCACCAGAATTCATTCATTGAATTCACCGACCGGCTTCAATAAAAATAATAATCGATTACAAAATTTTAGATAAATCTAAAACGGTTGACCTTGAACGTTTTTTTCTTTCTTTGGGCGTCACTATTATTAGCGCTTAGAGTGTAATTTATGCAGACCTAAATATATATTTGCATGCAAATCAGTTGGGGCCAATCAATGGAACCTCTTTCTCTTTTTAGAATTTAAATTCTCTCAAGCTTAATTATAAGATCGGAGAAGTGAGGTACAGTTGTATTCTCTTGCAGATATAGAAGCAGAAGTTACTGCTTCTCTGGCGATCAAGAGAAGACCCTTCAAGAAAGGTCAAGAATTCACCAGAATTTGCCAGTAAAATAAAAAGTGTACAGCGAGAGATATTCTATAAAATTCGCACTTTATTTTAAGTAATTTTTGCTTTACGCTTTAGATAAGCTTTCGATCTAGTTTAAGATGGAGTGTGAGTGGTGAATTAGTAAATGTTCCTGATAAGAGCACGTTAGAGGGACATATTCCCTGAGAATCCTCCTCCTCCTCTTCGGCGCTACAGTCCTAAAAGGACCAGGGCCTCTTCAATCAAGGCTCTCCACTAAGCTCTATCAAGAGCCTTCAGTCTCCACCTTCGCATGAAATCCCCCTCGACGTCATCAAGCCCTGAGGATCTCTTCCCCTAAAATGTGCACTTTCCTAGCAAAACACATGAAAGTATTCTTTAAACAAAAAAAAAATTCCCAAATTGAGGACAGAGGATTGAAGGTCAGTGTATATTCCCCTCCAACAAGCGGAAATTCGTCGCAAGGACGAAAAGTTGATCTGAGAATGGCTATCCAGATGATCTGAGAATGGCTATCCAGATGATCTGAGAATGGCTATCCAGATGATCTGAGAATGGCCATCCAGATGATCTGAGAGAATGGCTTTCCCAAAACAAACAAAGTCTACTAGGAAGTCAGGGGTAGAAGTGAACCATGATCACCAGATTGCACTACAGAGAGTCCCCTGTAACTAACCCGGACCGTCTAGAGAAAAAGTCCATGCATCCGGGAATCTCCAGATTGGGTATAAGAGCCCTACCTCGGGGTCAGTGACCCTCTGCTTACAATCCCCCTTTCAACCACAACTGGAAGCTCCTCACTTTCTGAGTCAAGAAACTCTGCTTACTTCAAGAAGGCATGGAGAAAGGTTCGAGTCGCAAGACACCACAGGATTGGGTTGAGCATCAGTTGCTTAACCAAATCATGGACAAAGCATTTCCGCTGGACTAACGGACATAAGTCTGTCAGCCCACGACGGTCTTGTTCCAAACTCATTTCAGTGATTTTATTAGACGCCCAATTCTATTCCATCACAAACTTTCACCCTACAGGGATTAATAAACACCAAGCTAAATAATTGTAAACATTAAAGAACTACGCGTAAATATTACAGAAGCACTAAATAAAGAAATTAATTACGCAATTAACTCGTTAAAAAGTGTGATATCAGACTCGGTAAACATGTCCAAATTTAACTTTGTGCCGGTTATCAGTAACATGTTTAGTCAACATCTGAACTGCAAGATAACACGCAATAAAACAATAGAAATGTTACAATATAAGGAAAAAATACGTTGGAATAAGATTGTCCGTCGGGTTCCACGTCTGTCGATTTATTTCCGACTTTTTTTCCCTTAGGGAATAAACAATCAGCAAGAACACGATAAAATAATTTCTCTCGTAGGTAGCACACCGGAAGGTGGGGGTCACGCGTTCCTAAAAGTAGCAGCGACTAACTTTCAGTGCAAATTCCAAGTTTAGAAATAATATTAAACTCTAAGTAATAATAAAGGCGCCACGATAGCCGAGCGGTTAGAGGTTAGACCCGCAATGCTAAGATGTATTGCGGTACTGGGCTATATTCCCAGTCTATACCTTTAATGGTTAATATGAGAAATTTTGCAGTAAAGTATGTTTGCTAGTCGCCACGATAACCGAGCGGTTAGAGGCTAGACCCGCAAAGCTAAGATGTATTGCGGTACAAGGCTATATTCCCAGTCTATACCTTTAATGGTTAATATGAGATATTTATAGTAAAGTATGTTTGCTAGTCGCCACGATAACCGAGCGGTTAGAGGCTAGGCCCGCAAAGCTAAGATGTATTGTGGTACTAGGCTATATTCCCAGTCTACACCTTTAATGGTTAATATGAGAAATTTATAGTCAAGTATGTTTGCCAGTCAGGCTCTGTCCACGACATCTAATTTGGTAGTTGGAGGTAAAGTCTGCCTGACAAAAATAGGCATTACTTTACTCTATATAATAATATAGATAAAAAGAGATTGATGAACAGCTGACTTGATTACTCTTACAAAGAAACATTGATGATTAGTAGAACATATCTGAGAAAGCACCGGATATTGCCACCAAACGGGCTAAAAGCTTCACTCTAAAGCTCTCCCTAAGAATCTTTCTTAATGTTTTCTAAGAAAATTTAGCAAATTCAAACAGACTTACAGTATGTACAAGCTTTACTGAAAATCAGTATACATAGTATATCAAAATGGACATTTTCGGGTTAAAAACTGAAAAGCTAAAATCAGTACAATTACTGTTGTTTCTCTTACGAGCAGTATGAGAAAATAGTTAGAGAAATAGTGAGACATTTAGTGTAGCAAGAGAGAGGATTCAGAGAAAGGATTTGGCAATGCTAACTGAGAGCCTCTCGGGCACAGTTCATTAAACATGCAGCATGCACGGTCTGTTTACATGGGTGCCAGTACATGCTATACCTGGCTGAAATGGTTACACTGTATGTCCATTATACACACTTCATCCGTTGGACTGAAAATGGAATCAAGAATTTTGGGTAGGTTGCTTTTTTTTTTTTTACAATAATAGAAGCATCAACTTCCGGGTCTTCCGGGCAGAGTCTTTGGGGTAGGAGAAGGGTTTTCAAAAAAGCAATTCTTTACTTTCCCCTTACTCCAGGCGTTTTGAGGTGCCCCTAAGTCTGGAGAAGTTGTTCCTGGAAATTGGGCGATTAGGTTCAACGAAAAGAAAAAAAAAACCACTGTTTTGATGCAAGCTTTTTCGTATTTGAATTCTGGCGGGTATTCACAACCACACTGCTTCCACTTCCGGGGACCTCAAAACGGAGAAGACTCAGTCCTTAACAAGGTACTTTATTTATGGAACATTTGGCAATAACCAAATTATTACTGAAATTATTACTGTTTCCGGTTTTAACAAAATTTTTGTCCATAAATAAACCTCCACGGACAGACCATTTTTTATTGTTTAAACACTTCACTTAAAAATACAATGTTTAAAACCAATAACTGAGAATGCAGAATTTCAAATCAAGTTTTAATAGAAGGCCACGGTGCACGGAAGGCAAGACTATTAGTTCTAGTCAGAATACAAGGCCTTATCGATCTTTTCATTTTATTTATCTACCTGATTAGATTGCACTTCCGCTTATTACCTATCATGCAGCCCAAGCATACCGGAAGTAAAAGCTACTATTTCAATAAACTTTCTCTACCCTCTAATAATGAAAATGAAGTTACGAACTATTAGACAACAAATTTAATACGCATTGAATCACATCTTACTTATTTTGTTAGCGATAATTAAAAAGAACAGCTGATAAAGTACTGCATTAGTCATGATCACTCCTTTTCTGCTCACATTAGTGTTGAAACAAAAAAAAAAACCAACGGAAAAATTGTAACAAATCACAGTTATTTCCGGTCATAAAGAATGTAATGTATTTAAATAGGATGAATAATTTTGCAGGAAACAACGGTACACATTTCCTGTCTACAATACATAAAATATATTAATTACTTATTTATTAAAGTGAGGATGTAAATTCTCATTTCCGTTATGGTGTGTTCCCGCACCCTTTGCGAGCGAACAAAATTTTCAGATTTTCTAACCTTTATCACATAAGATGGCTACCGCGCCGAGCATTCTTGGAAAAAGTTGAAGAATGCTCGCTCGGTTGAGGTAAGAATAAAGATGAGAGAGAAATTCTTAGATTAAGTGATCGCCCTGCTTTGGTGATTGTTGCAAGAGCATTCTATCCCAGCTGTGAATTAGAGACGATTAATTTTTGAGATTTTGTCAACTATCGCCTTATAAAGATTTTCTTTTTGGGCCCAAATCTTTCATTAATTATTGATTTAATAAACATCAAAGGTTATTAGCGCCCGAAGCTTTTTTTCAGTGCACTGCCGGCCTCCGGACAGTGTTCTCTCGTTACAGACAACACTGTCTATCGCCGGACAGTGAGCTGTAAGAAGTTTCTAAAAAGAGAAAAATCTAAGGGTCAGCAGCTGGATTCGAACCCGGGACCTCCGCGTGGGAATCCAATACGCTATTATTATTATTATTATTATTATTATTCTTTTTATTATTATTATTATTATTATTATTATTATTGAGATTAAATTAAGTTCATGAAACAATTATCCTTTACTTTTGTATTAAAACTGTCCGGTAGGACAGTTGTATAAGGGTTGATCGTCAAAAACTGCACGAAAAAGCGTAACGTTGAAAAACACCCAACTTTGACAATTTTTTTCTCTTTTTCTATAAAAGATAAAATTCCCAAATTTTCTTCAAAATATCGGGCAAATCCTTCTTTATAACTGTAATTTTGTTGCAACAACGTAGATTAAATAGATTTCGAGAATACAGCTAAGTGTTCCGGTCGTGTAAAATTTACGAAAGCTTACTTCCACCGGAAATATACGGATATTCAAAACGGTTTGAGGTCCTCTAAAGTTCGAAGAAAATGTGGTTTTTAATGAGAACACTCTAGATCACAAAAAAAAAAAAAAGAAGGAAAAATTGCAGGAAGTCTAAAAACTTAACCGGAAGTTACCACCATCCTGAATGTTTGTTAGTTCTTCATTTTGGTTTTCCTCGAAACTCACAATAAAGGTTACTTTTGAAATGGGTCCTTCTGAGCAGATTATCTGGAAGAGATCTGGTTAAGCTGGACAGAAATTTTATAGTTTTATTTTTTTAGGAAACGACGTGTTGGAAAGATCGTAAGTAACTAGATAGAACTTGTTCCAGGCTCTTGATCTTCTTGTTTAACCCGAGCATTAGCAGAATCTTTACTAAATCTTTCTTAGTTCAGCGGTGCACAACGTGCTGTGCGCGAAAAAAAATTGAATGTTAAAGTTGATTCGCTTTTATACTGTCGTATTTCTCTACGTCCATTCCCTCAGCTTCTGTACATTATCTCATTCTTCAGGGTTTCATGCATAGAAGTACTGTTCCTTAAGTAGCCAAACTCCAGAGACGTGCATTTGTTTTGCTCATTAAATTGAATGCAAATTTCCAGAATCTTCTCGTCGTTCATTTCCTGTTCCCCCCTCTTCTCTCGTTTGAAAAAAACAGCGCGTCGCAAAGATGCAGATTTTCTATTTTGTGTTGCCAGCGGATATACAGGTTTTGTTTTGTATTTTTTTTTTTTTTGAAGTTTCTTGATGTTTATTTTTTTAAAAAGAACTTGATCTGAGACAGACAGGGAGAAAGTCCATCCCGCATGTTAAGTTCACAAGCAAAAAAAACACTACTGGTTCCAGTCAAACCATCGGCCGGCGAACAGTTCTGCCATTAACGGGTAAAGCATGATAAACAAATATGTAAATCAAATAATAAAAAAATTATCAGAAAAAACTGGCCGTCAGCTAATTGGTCGCCTTAAAAAGTATGAAGTAATTAAAGCACAATTTATATTTTAAAAAAATATATATATAATAATATTAATAAAATAATTCAGTAATCCGATAGAATAGAAAGTAGTTTGTCCAGTGTCTGCTAGGTGCGCTAGTTTAGTGCATTCAATATCAACAATAAACGCAGCATATATACTGGGCGCATTAACCCGTGTTCAAACGATCTCCACTTCACTTTCACTTAATGAGGAAGTATTGCATTTATTTTTAATTTTTTTTTAATGTGTAAAATTGAGCATCATTATCATCATAAAACGTCATTAAATAATTAATTTATACAATTAATTTTTTTTTTTGTAAATCCCTAAATTCATTTAAAACTGTCCGGTAGGACACAGTTATATAAGGGTTGGATCGTCAAAAACTGCACGAAAAAGCGTAACGTTGAATAAAACCCAACTTTGACAATTTTTTTTCTCTTTTTCTATAAAAGATAAAATTCCCAAATTTTCTTTAAAATATAGGGAAAATCCTCCTTTACAACTGTAATTTTTTTTTTTTTTTTCAACAACGTAGATTTAATAGAGAAAAAAGTTGCAAAAAACGACCTTTTCTAAAATTGATTTTACCTTTTTTTTTGGTAAGGGAACGTAGCGCCTAAACGTGTAAACAGATGTTCATGAATAAGTTCATAAATAAGGGAGTCTCAAAGCTGCCCTTTGTATAAGACCCCCTCTAAAATTATTATTATTACTAATAACTCAGTTTCTGTAACTCAACCAACCCGCATAGCCACGCCCTGAAGAGGACAATATATTTGTCGAAACGTTGGCAAGTAGACGAATTTGTTTTTTATTTGACCGATTCCTCGCCAATCTCAAATCCTAAGTTTGACTAATAACTCTGTAAATCAAGGCAATTTGGGTATGTTTGGCAGGAAGGAAGTAGAAGGGGAATAGTGTAGCTCCCATTTAACTTACATTGATTGCAAATAGGAGGTTATCAAACTATTAATCATTAAATCTTTAAAAATCGATAAATAACAGCCCAATGAGAATAAACAAACAAAATGGCGGTGAACATTAGGTGAAACATGACCCACAATTTCCTTTTCCCTACTTCCCAAGAAAATAACCATTATTCCCCAAATTTTCTGGTTACCCTTACATTATTAGGATAGAAAACAAGACATTAAGCGAGAAAAATCTTTTATTTTTCAAGTTTCTATTGAGAAAATTTTTTATTGCGTAATTAGATACTTCATCAAATACCTACGGAGGAAAAATTAGTAAAAAAAATTAAACTGTAATTTTTCATACAAATTATTATCAATAAAGAATTGGCCAACCACAGTGAAGAATGGAAAGTATGAAAAGTAGGTGGGTTTGAAGGGCTAATCAGAAGCGAGAACAGTCTATTAAACCACGCCTACTTTCCCATGTAAGTCACACCACGCCCTGTTTGCCCTTTACAAAATGGAAGATCTGTATTTTTCATTTTTCTACTTTCAATTACTGTTGATAAGTGAAAGTATTAGCCAAATTTATTTAAATTAGGAATTTTTAACTAAAGTAGAATACGAGAGCACAAATTACGTATACTAAATATCAAATAAATAACTACTTGTAATAATAATTAATTTTTAAACTATAATTAAATGCAGTCCCTTTAATTGAGTACTTGTAAAGAGGTTTTATAATCAAATAATTGGTAAAGTACTTTAACGATGATTGCCTATTATAAAAAATGTGCTTATCTATTTTATGCATCTTTAGGTATTTTAAACGCTTAGAGTTTCATGAATGAAGTGCCTTTTCGATTTGGAATTTCATGTAGATTTACCTTTAGGGAGTCTCCAAGCTGTTCATGTACTGGGAAAGGAGTTAGCCCTATGTATAGTATAAGGCGCCCTCTAAAATTATTATTACTAATAACTTAATAAATCTTAGCCCTATTTGGGTAAAGTTACAATATGTACTTGTTTAAAGAAATTTTGTTCTACAGATTACAAAAAGTTGTAAGTGTGGGAGGTTTAAGGAAAGATTTAGGTTTTTCGAAGAAAGTAAGAAACAAACATCCTGTGCGCAATTCACTACAAAGTGTAATCACCGTAGATGACAAACACAGAATAACAGACATAAAGAACAATTTACACTAATTTTCTGTTCATAGAACAGTCATTTCCGTTCTAAGAAATCAAAAAACAAACACTAGTTTAAACGTGTGCAGAACCATTAGTGAGGCATCGAAGCGATGATGATGACGTCAGAGCAGTACGAGCGCAGCATGGTGGTAAGGCAGGGTATTACAAAAAAAAATGATGGAAACAAATAGTTATAATAATGTAACTACTGAATTATGTTTGGGATAGACAACGACCTCCACACAGCAATCAGGCATCATCAAGAGATGCCTTCTTCGAGAAGAGATTCTCACAAGGCGCAAAAATGCACAGTCGAAGTAGAAGGCTCAAAAAATTTGCTTTAAACTTCAAAAGATCGTACTGAATTTTAATTGGCTTGAATTTAGGTTAATTACAGAGACAAGCGAGAATTTATTATCTGAACAGACGGAATACAGAAGTTAAACAAAATAGAAATGCGAATTTGGAGAGAATTGGTAAATTAGAATTGTGACAATTTACTAAATGAAAGTTGTGGGAATAAGTAAAACAATAGCCTATTTTTTTTAGGCGCAGCTTAACGGCCTATTAAGATCAGATTCAAGTGCCGTAGACGGGAAACGGAATCCCATACGTTACTAATAACTTATTACCAATTAAATAAAATATAGTCATTTTTGGCGCGAATTTAGGATCTTCTATTTACAAATCTGAACTCATAACCACTGCAACAAACACGCCACTGAGACGTACACACTTCAGTTGATATCATTTGGCTATCGAAATCTTACTTACTCTTACTCTATGTTAGAAGCAGTGGTGTGATCGTATTGTTAACAATTTTTAGAACTGCAAAAAAGTTAAGTAAATGTAAAGTAATTGCCTATCTTTTTTCAGGGCAGGCTTTACGTCCAACTACTAAATTAGGTGTCGTGGATGGAGGCGACTAGCAAACATACTTTTCTGCAAATTTCTCGTATTAACCATTAAAGGTGTAGACTGGGGAATATAGCCTAGTACCGCAATACATCTTAGTTTTGCGGGTCTATCCTCTAACCGCTCGGCTACCGTGGCGACTAGCAAACATACTTTACTGCAAAATATCTCATATTAACCATTAAAGGTGTAGACTGGGGAATATAGCCTAGTACCGCAATACATCTTAGCTTTGCGGGTCTAGCCTCTAACCGCTCGGCTATCGTGGCGACTAGCAAACATACTTTACTATAAATTTCTCGTATTAACTATTAAAGGTATAGACTGGGAATATAGCCTAGTACCGCAATACATCTTAGCTTTGCGGGTCTAGCCTCTAACCGCTCGGCTATCGTGGCGCCTTTTTCAAAACTGTATATTTACCGAAAAATGTATATTGTTTGGAGGTACTCCAGAATTTTGGAGTAAATACAAGAAGCTGCACATTCTTATCGGTGTTCAGAAAATAACCGAAAAATAACAAATTCCCCGTGAAGATATTATATTCAACTAAAATGGAGAAAAACTGATGGAAAATTAGGGAAAACAATTATCATGTAGTTCACGACACAGTCGCTAGATAGTACTGTACGTGGAGAGTGCGCTGCCACTATCTGTCCATTTATAGTGGGTTACTGGCACTGTAGTGCAGGCCGCAGACACTAGCGCACTCTATTGCTTGATCGGTTAACTAACTGGAAATTAGAGGGGAGAGTTTTCCGCACGGCCACCACAATTCTGCTCTTTTCCAATAGCGGGCGCCCTCTGTTCTTCGTGCTTGGTGGGAATTTTTAAATGGTGCTTAATATTGGCGATGAACGCTTTTCAGAGAAGCTTTTAACAAACTTTTTTTCCGGGCCCCCCCCGCCCAAAGAATGTCTTAAATTAATTAAACAATTTTTCTGGTAAAATAATCGTGATAGGCCAACAGGAACTCAGCATGTAGTTGCAAAGATTAAAGGGAGGGACGGAAATGGACACTGAGAAGTGGCACTTCCGGTTAAATCTTTGGTAGGTGCTTCAATGGAGCATTTAATTGAATTAAAAAATTTCCAGATTTTCCTGTAGTTTACCATTTTGGTATAAATAGCCGACTATGCACACATAAATGCATATAAGAAGTCAATGACCGCCCACTACAAAAACTCGATAGACATGCCTGTCTTACAACAGAGTAATGCACGGTTTAACATACTCTGAGGCCATATTTGATCAGCTGGTTGAAATTTAGAATTGAATAAAACCATATAATAAAGGAATAAATAATTTTATAATAAATAAATCTTAAGTGAACTGCAAGCGATATATATTTTTTTTTTTAACTAGAATAACTATCGAAGTTCTATAAAACTTGGAATTAATATTAAATTTTGATTTAGTTCAAAATATGTCCGTTCGTTCAGAACACTATTAAAATCATATTAAAAATCGATTTGGCTCAGGTATTCCTAAATACAAAATTTAGAGGAAGTCGTTGGGGGCCATTTTTGCCAAAAAAAAACACGGGGGGGTTGTGAAAAATTGGGAAATTCTCCATTTTCCACAGGAAAGCTCAGGAGTTCACGACCTCTTAGATCAGAATTAGAGCCACCCTCAGCTAGAAACATTCGGACCAGTATCGTATTATCGACTGGTAGCGAAGCCCCTTCGTTGCCCACACAGCGTCATGTCTGCTAAATGTGCTAATATGATATTGCAAAAAAAAAAGAAAAAGATTTTTAAGGTATTGACTCGCACTTTTACGATTTCCCTCGACAAAAGGGCCAAACTAGGCTTTTCTAGTCAAATCAATACTAATGTAATGCAGCAAAAACTTATTCAAGAATTCAATCGTTCTAAAACTTATTAAAAGCAGTCTTATCGATATGTTATTTCATTGACTCGTCGATTTATTTCTCTCACTACGTAGTAAAAGGAAGTAATGAGATCGCGTCCGTTTGTCTGTAAAGAGGTTTTTCCGGAAATACATGTTTCGAATCCCCCCTTTAATGAAATTAAAATCAATATATATCTCAATTTTAATTGGCAAAAAGTTTCGAAAAATAAGATATCTTCATCAGTTCTTGAGACCGTACACAAACTTAATACGACTAATTTCCTGTAAAACTACGAATTACTACACAATGTCCGTTTGCTTGCATAGTAAAACAAAAGTCATTTGAGAACCACATACCGTCATAGAAACCCCTCCCTTAAATTCAATTTCAAAGAAACTCGATTTCAAACAAAAGCCGAAGGGGTCTTCATCAGAAAAGGCGGTAATCGAAAGATAAGAGTTATTCTACCTCTTATCTAATTAAGATGACGGTCAAAATTCTATATATTTCCGTTCAAAAAATAGTTTTACAGCAAACTTATTAAACTCTTACCAGGCCCCACGATAGCCGAGCGGTTAGAGTCTAGACCCGCAAAGCTAAGATGTATTGCGGTACTAGGCTATATTCCCCGGTCTATACCTTTAATGGTTAATATGAGAAATTTACAGTAAAGTATGTTTGCTATTCGCCACAATAGCCGAGCGGTTAGGGGCTAGTCCCGCAAAGCTAAGATGTATTGCGGTACTAGGCTATATTCCCAGTCTACACCTTTAATGGTTAATATGACAAAATTTATAGTCAAGTATGTTTGATAGTTGCCTCCGTCCACGACAACTAATTTGGTAGTTGGATGTAAAGCCTGCCTGAAAAAATAGGCATTACTTTTTTACATTACTACTAAACTCTTCCCCCACAGGAAAATCCATTCCTAAATCTAAATAATCTTCTGCCTTAACATTATTACTATTATTATTACTTTAATTTTATGAATTTTATTCAAACTACAATCATGCCTAACCTAACCTGAAGATAGAGATCCAAATTTGGTGGTGACCGGTTGCTATCGTTTCACAAGGTATGTGTGCAATGAACAGCTGGCTTGCAGAGCCTGGATCGATCAGTGAATTAAGGATGATGCTGTGTGGGTTAGGCTATGTACGTACGAATGAGATGCAAATTCCCCCAAAATACCTGGAACGTTGATATTTAAAAAAGATCAGAGAGATAACTAGATCGCGTGATATCTAAAACAATGACAGGGTAAGATTTTTTTTTTTGTGAAAATGATATTCACAACTTGAGATACCAGGACGGCATGGTGTAAAGATTCAAGGAAGAAGGTGAAGACGAAATAAACAGGATATATACATATATAGAGAGGCATGCAAACTTGCATTCCTGGAGTATGTTCCAATACCATGCACCAAGGTGGGGAGCATTTCGTGATGTTAATCTGCAAAAAGGATAGCTAAAGATTTCAGAAGAAATGGCTGGACCAATCTTCCAGTACCGTTAATTTAAAAAAAAGATTAAAAAAATAAGAATAAAATAGATGCAAACATGATGAGTCAAAGCACCGTAGTATTAACTTGGAGAGCTGTAAGATCGCACGGTTTTTTTTTCTTTTTGCTTTAGCACCCCATGTAAATTGGTGCTTAACAGTATTCTCCTTTTTCTCTTTTCTTCTTGATTTTGTTGGACAAAGTAAAGAACTATCGTGACATGGTGATATCCAAGTGACTTCTCGCCGCGGACCGAACAAAAGAACACTATCTGCAACTCAGCCATTATACTGTCAAAGTTTACAGTCTGTTACTTCTTCTATCAGGCCTTACTTTCAGGGCCGCCATTACAGTCATCTCCTGTTCTAATGTTGTTTATTGTGGCGAGCAACAATACCCCATACCGACCAAGCCTCCTCCTAGAGAACTATAGATGATTCGCTCCATTGAACTTTATCATTCCCACTCTTCTTCCGCTTGTTTTTTCCCCAACATGTTCTTCAACATTTCGCAAAGTAGAATTTTGTGTTTATTGTTTTCACTTCCTCTTGTTCCGATCGTAACAATATATTTTTCTTTTTTACTCTTTATTCAGTGTGACAATAAGCGCATCACATTAAGCACCAAGCAACAAGTATATAGCATTGTTCACTAACACACTCAAAGTGGAGAAGTTAGCCAATGGTAACACCTCAACTTCATTTCACTTCTATTTACTTCCAAGTCAGAGAGGAGATCACGAGACCAGGGTGTCTTTTAAGACGTCAGTCTGGCAGGGTTACCTGGAAGTAGCAGTGGATTGTGATGAGATTTCATTTTCTGTAACGGGTTTGAGTTGAGCACTTTATGTGACGAAAGAAATGTTCCAGTCCGAGTGAATGGTCTGAAAGGAGCCACAATTATGGAGAGAAGAATTTCAGACTGCAAGGACTGGGATTCTTTGGAGGTTGAAACGCACAAGAAGCACAGTTCGATGCCGTATCTCTAGACAGCCTTTAATACACTTACATAAATAAGTTGTTTATTGTCCAGAATGAGTTCTGATATGTTGTCTAAGAAATCTTTTAAGCTGTCGGAAGTGTCTTCATGCATTTCCATTTTGTAAATGAGCCAAATCGGGATATTTTCATAGTTTTGGGACTAGCATTTGAATAGTCAGGACACTATAGTCACTATATTAGTATAAAAATTGATTATAGCTAGCGATAAAACTATTTTTAAAAAAAAATTAAAGATTTAAAGTTGGCTGAGGAGACGCTTCTCCACCTCCCATGTGTGGACCACGTACTAGTCAGAGAGAGATGGTCTCCCCCGTACAGCCGATCCCCTTAAAGTGGATCAAGTTAAAATAAACACACTCACTTGAGCTGCAGAAGAACTGAGAGGGTTTCTATTCCAGTGTACCGACGGAGAAAGAATGAGAGATCGCCTGACCCAGAGTGAGAGGGGGGGTGGAGGAGCTACGCCAGTGACAGTAAGCCACTGTGACAGGGTCAACGTACTCGCCAGCTTAGGTTGGAAACCAACCTTCCCTTATTAATCTCCCCTCGCTAGTATCCTGATACTTACAGACCTGTATAGTCTCTTACTCCAAGGCAGACAGGAGCTCTATATCTTTGTTCAGGTGTTTTTTTTTTATTTAAATTTGATCAGGAAAGCATTACCACACTTCACCGAGTTTAGTACCCGGATTACCGAGTAATATTCTTCTCTGTTCTTAAACAAAGTAGCTCTTACAGCAGACTTATATATTAAATCTTTCACAAGGAAACGTTCATCGATATTATGGTATCAGATTTTCGACAATGTGCCTGAATATGCTACACGTTTTGGGGAACTTTTTAGTTCGAAAACTTGCATTTTTATTTTAACGTTTCTGTACACACAAAGCGATCGTATTCCTAAACCGGAAATACTATTTTACTGACTGGCTTTTTCCCAAATAAAAGCTTTAAAGATTACCCATAAAATTCGTACACTCATTGAATTGTTATTATTACGCAATGACTACTACGTCATCAGTTGCAAGTCCATTCTAATCTACAGATTTTTCTAAGAAAATTGATTTTTACTACAATTTTTTAAATGACCTATCTTATGTGAAATTCTAGGTACGTAACTATAGTATACAACATACGACTTCCTTCAGCAATATCGATTTCTTATTGGCGGTGAACACACATACTCACAGAAACAGCAATTATTTATCCACAATGATAAGAAACCAATTCTTAAAGATCTTTCTCTTAAAAGAAAAACTTTCTCTTTCTGAGAAAGAGAAAATTAAAAAAAAATTTGAAGATAATTACAGGAAGGAAGTAATACGAGCTCCCACCTCCTCCTCCTCCTCCATTTCAGACAACTAAAAAAAGACTGAAAGCGGAAGCAAAAAAAAAAAAAAAAGACGCACCTAGTGCCAAAAAACTGTAAATAGTAGAGAGACACGTGTAAAAATAGATCAATATCCACGTGGACTCTGCACGCAAACCTACGTGCAATGTCTGGCTGGCTGGCTGGCTGGTTTGTTCGCTTCAGGGCAAAATAAACTCCCACGGACAGGAAAATCGCTTTAGCTTATTTTCTCTTACACTTTGCGATTTTACTGAAAATTTCCCAAAATTTAGTTTTCACAGGATTCAAATATTGATAGTTTTCTTGATTTTCTTGATAGAATCCTACAACCGATTTTTCTTAAATGGAATAAGACTTTTCTTTTAGAGAACCATATTTAATCACTTATATTTAAAATCACATGGGAGTTAATATGGCGCTGAAATTACGAGTTAAAAAGATGGCTACTAAACCGGAAGTAACTCTTTGCTATTTGCAACATTTTCGCGGTAAAATTCGATTCGGATTTGACTAGAACTCTCAAGTTTGCCGGAAATGGCAAAGCAGGAAGTGCACAAGTCTCTGAGCACCCCTCCAAGTACCGATGCCTTCCTCTAAATAAACTATTGTATTTCAACTGAACTCACTAAATATTGGCTCCTCATTTATAAGTTTACAACTTCCATTCTTTCCAGGAACATTTCCTTTTAAGACATTTCTGGAGCAGTTACTGCCCACGTGAACAAGATATTGGGCATTACGGTAAGAGAAAGTGGGACGATCTTCTTCCTGCAGCTACCCTGTGGTTCCTTCAGGATAATACTTTACGCACACATCCTGAATAGTGGTAGGCGACGGATATCATGTATTATACAAAAACCACACCTCTTTTGTTCTACTGCTCCCTAAATACTGTCCCGGAAATCAGTGTGGTTGCCTACTTCCGATACGTATTGTATCTGTCCCTTTGTTCAATTATTACCACCAGTATTACTGTTGTTAAGCCCCAGTTTATGAAGTACCACATAATGTACAATGTTCTATTGGAGAGTTAACTTCCTTTTTTTATATGTACTTTCTCCGTGTCAAGGAGGAAGTGGCCTCAGATTTGATTCTAACGATTTCTCCAGTGAGGATGTAATCAAGTGGGGGGATTATCTTTTTCACTGCTGCAAATCATTCGTTAGCACTTCCTGGGCTTAATGCAGTAAACCTCAAAACTATTGCAAGTAAAAATTCCAAATTTGGAAAAAAAAAACAATATCGCGATTGATGAGCACCTTTCCTGTGATCGAAGCGGAAATTATGCGAGAGATTTTGATAATATGAATAAAATGGCGCGGTACAATGAAAGGGAATATAGATGGCCGGTGTTATTCACCCAGACTACAGTTATAATGCGGTTGTGATGAATGCGATCAGTGAAGCAGTGAAGAAGCGCTTGTGAACTTCCTCACCGGAGGTACTCTACTGGACGACTGGCTCTTACTTCACTTTTCCACAATATAAAGAAAACCAATTCTGATCTGTTTGTACACTTGTATGATTTTTTTCCTTTAAGGCTAATTATTTTTCTGGTTTTTGTATTGGAATTTTCTCTAGCTAGGTAACGCTTATCTGTAAGAGGGTTGCCATGGTGTCCAGCTATCTCTACAATCGTGCTTGCTCGCACAGATTCGTGATATTGATCTCTTTGTCGAGTATACGCTCATCAAAAGTTTTGGCCAAACAGGCAAAAACCTACATGATGAATTCACGAGACCGATGGTGGGACACTGTTGCAAGCTCGGCCAGCTGTTTCCATCTATTTCCGTTTTATAGGTTCCTATAAAATGCTTAATAGACAAGCACTTAACCGCGTACTTGAATCGTGCACTTGCCTAAATGCAGCATTATGACTAGAAGCTTCGCCATTTTCTTTCTTACTAGTCCCGCCTAACTGGGTAACGGAAACCATGAATTTAATTTGGATACCATTATGGTTCAGATTTGGCGCAGCATCCCACTTAATGATCTCTATAGGTTCCACCGAATCCTGTGGTCGAAGTATCCAGTGGTTTATAATACAGCAGCATATGCCGATTTATTGGGTTCTCCGGAAATCTTGCTCAGATGTTTGCTAGTCGCCACGGTAGCCGAGCGGTTAGAGGCTAGACCCGCAATGCTAAGATGTATTGCGGTACTAGGCTATATTCCCAGTTTATACCTTTAATGGTTAATATGAGAAATTTACAGTAAAGTATGTTTGCTAGTCGCCACGATAGCCGAACGGTTAGATGCTAGACCCGCAAAGCTAAGATGTATTGCGGTACTAGGCTATATTCCCAGTCTATACCTTTAATGGTTAATGTGAGAAATTTATAGTAAAGTATGTTTGCTAGTCGCCTCCGTCTACGACACCTAATTTGGTAGTTGGACGTAAAGCCGGCCTGAAATAATAGGCAATTACTTTACTCACTACTTCTTGTGATTTGATGAGCTCCCTGCTGCCAGATTAACCAACGAATTAAAGTCGAACGAACTAATGCAGCGATCCAAACTAGTGTTTACTGTTAAGAACAAATTTGATTTCCTTTTATCCAGCTCATACAAGATATGCGAGTTCCTGGTGCAGATTTTCTCAAAAATAGGTGAAATTTTCCTCTACAGAGAATAACACTACGAAAAAACAAGAAGAAAAGTCTGAAAAAACAAGACCACGAACTAATGGTTAAAAAAAAAAAAAACATGATCGGAAATCTGTTGTTTCTGTTACGTCAGGGGGTGGAGGGGTAACAGAAAAGCCGAGCTGAAGATATAAATCGTGATGGCCGTGATCACCTTGCTGGGCACGATGAGAGATGCACGATTTGAGAACAGGTGCAGGAAATCATAACTTTCACCCACCCAGTCAGAATTAAGGGAAATTTAAGTAAAAAACGGATGTGTGAACGTTCCCATCACTTCCTCTCATTATAACGCTCAGGGTTGCCACTTAAACGTTGTACTTAAATCGATTCAAGCTTTGTGAAAATTGTAGAAGGAGCCATTTTCTGAAAACCACTTTTTGAATTTGAGAACCTCAAACGTGATTACAGGTAAAACTCAATGATCGCAATACGTCCTCCTTCTAAATGTAAGAAAATCGAAAAAGAAAAAGCCCCTGCATAGTCACCGGATTTTCCACTAAACCCAAGCAGTACCAGAATTCCCCTGCAATCAATCTTGCTCCTCATCCCACCACCTATAATAGAACAATATTTATAGCCATAGAAACAGATGGCAGTGAAAATCACGATGGTAGTTTGGAACAAATCAAAACTTTCCACTTGTCTACGCCAGTGAGTAGCATTGTTATCTGCCGCCTCCGAGTAGGGGGCGGGCAAGCGGGAGGAAAATGGAGAGGAGTTGTTAAGTCAATAGTGTGGTAGAGTCAGCCACTGTCTGCATACTTGCTCAACTACTGCTCTAACACACAGACACACCGACACTGCCTCCTGGAGAGGAGGTTAGACAGGGCTACACAGTAAGTTGGCTACACTGGGAGGCTTTTCCGCCCTACTTACATTCATAAACTGGCCATAAACCATCAGAATGACCCTTTGCTTGGAAATCTGCCCTTCCCGAGTATCAACTTTCCTAATAATATTTATGATGCAAAAAAAAAAAAGGAGTTAAGGTGAGATGAAGATGATATAATGGAGGATAAGCCCAGGAGTAGGGCGCTGGATTCAGAAGCCAGGCTGCCCTTCTCTGGCTTACTTCTTTATAGTCGGAAACCTTCCTCTGCCAAGATTGGGTCATCCAGTTCTGATCTGTGGTTTCAGTGCTCGTAGTAATCAAGCATTCTTTAATGAGCTTTCAGACGCCACGATAGCCGAGCGGTTAGAGGCTAGACCCGCAATGCTAAGATGTATTGCGGTACTAGGCTATATTCCCAAACTATACATTTAATGGTTAATATGAGAAATTTATAGTAAAGTATGTTTGTTAGTCGCCTCCGTCCACGACACCTAATTTGGTAGTTGGATGTAAAGCCTGCCTGACAAAATAGGCAATTACTTTACTTTTTTTGAATGAGCTTTCAACATTGGCCAACCTCGATCTTTTTAGGTATCTTCGGTTCTGATCGAGCTTTAAAAGGTCGTGCTTTGGAAATAAAGTAGAATAAACAATTTTAATTATTGAAAGGTTAACAGTTAAGCTGACCCTTTTAAAATGACAACCCTTTTGTAATCATTTCACAAAGTTTCTTTTTTTAATTTAATTGGTAGTTAAAGAGAGAACAAAACCAGAGAAATATGTCCTACATTTCGAAGCAAAGCCGAGCTAGAAAGGAAAGACTGATGTAGTAGAAATGACGCGGTGATAACGAGTGAAGGCAGACCGACGTACAAACAGATATGCTCGTATCACATTTATAGACACACACTCACCGACACAAACACAGACTGAGAATGCCAGTGAAGTACCGTTAAAACTCAACCAGAACACGCGCTTAAAGTATCACTTTGAACTTATTTTTATTTCTGTACGTGTGTTAGTGTGTCTATATATATACACTGCACACAACCTACCCCTATACAATTCTCGTATATTTCAAATTTGTATATTTCATTATCTTCTTTCGAAAGCTCACAAAGGACTAAACACACACAGACCTGACTAAATTATCATTAAATTGCATGGAATTTATAAATGAATTTCCTTTAATAGATACAATCAGCTGTTTTTATTTTTTTAATTTAATCAGCTGATCTTACTTTATTTTTCGTCTTTGAAATAACATTTATTTATTTGTATCTTCTATTAAAATGCTTCTCTCTTGTCCCTTTGTTTATCTTAATTATTTAATTTTTTATTTATTATTTATTTTGTTTTATTTATTAATTTAATTTTTATTTTTTAAATGTATATTTATTTATTTATTGTTTTTAATAGTTATTTATCGCTTTAAATCAATTCATTCCGTAAAACTATCACTGCAAAACTTGCAAATTCCACGAAACTAACAATTCTAATCCAACATTTTATAGTTACAAATATTAGCAACAATGTTATAGATAGAATGGTAGAACTTTACACTTTACTGCAGTGAGACATGCAGTTCGCCAAAAGTGGCAGCCCGCCCGACAAACTACAATTTAAAATCTAGCAAATATTTTTCTTGGAAAATCTGTGAAAGCCAGAGATTTGCCGGAACCAAATTCGAAACAACTCCATATCCTCACCAATAAAAAATTTCACTTGTAGCAGCTATGAATGTGGCAACCACATTTCTTAGTTTCGAACCAGTCGCATATGTGAACAAGGTTTTTTTTAAACTCACTCTACCCAAACTCCATTTTTTTTTGAAATTTATGAAGAAAAATCATGAAGCCATTTTCAAGAAAATCTATTTGGTAAAATGGTATTTCCGGTGATGGGTAAGGAAAAGCGGGTCCAAATAATGTTGAGCTTACTACACTTTTTCCACTTTTTTTGTAAGCTTGAGTGCACAACAAAGGCGTGCTAATTTTCTTTTTTAAAAAAGAAAATCACTTTTCCAGACTCAAGGGGACCTGAAAAACCGATATTTCCCGTGAAAGCGTGTCATAGAAAAAAACTGACATAGTGGTATTGCCACTATTCATTCAAACGCAACGCATCCAGGTAAGGCTGGTTAGTATAACAGTATATAGACACTTGTCTCCATTTTATAGAATATGGAAATAGACAATGTAGGATTATGCTAACCAGCCTTGCTCGAGTGTGTTGCATGTGATATTTTTGAGGCAGGAGTACGCGATTCTGGCATTATGCCAAAAAATAGGCTTATAAATCGTACGAAATCATTATAGTATAGATTCTAAGTTGCCATTTTAAATAATACTCATAACAAATAAAAAAAAACACTGTAAATAATTCCATATTATTTAAATTAATGTATCTGCTGAAATTAATTATTTTCTGGGATTCAGTAAATTTAAACGCTGCACGCCAAAATTGTTCCCAATTTGGCTCTTCCCCTTTCTGGCGTTTTATAAGACCCCCTACCCTTATAAAGCCTTAATAATAAATAACCCGCTATATTTTTTTTATTTTAAACCAATAATAACCTTCGTAAAATTGCATTTTAAGTAATTTGTTGAATGTTATAAAATAATATGCTTTTAATTTGAGTTATTATATAATAATTCATATATAATTAGAAATCTTACATCAACTTCGAGTTAGTACCATAGCTAAAAAAAAATTAGGTGTTTTTTTGTATATAATTATAAAAAAATATTTTTTTAATTATTCTACAATAATAGTGAACCACTCTAATTGGTTAAATGGTTACAATTATTATATTTCTATGCAAAAACACTATAGGCTATAAACTTACATCAATCAATTTAAGAAAAAAGCACAGAAAATATTTCAGGTTGATGAAATCAATAAATACAAATAAATAAATCATATTGTGGAATACATTTCTGACCCTGTTATGCTTATACATACTTAATTTAGGTCAAAGCTATGAAATTTTTATTAATTTCTTATAACACTACAGAAAAAAAGATAGAGAATAACAAAATCTACAGAGGGCAACGTGATAATATTTGCGAACAGAATACGCGATTCACGTATGTGACCTTGGAAAGAAGAAGAAGAAGAAGGCAACAAACCATGGGCACGATATCTGCTTTTTGTAAAGAAATGGGGGGGGGGGAAGAGTTATTGTTAATTATTATAGACCACAGAGCAGAACACTGAAAGCGCTGAATTGCTACGCCAAGTTCTTGAGATAATTGGACTGTTGGACGGATATTCTCAGTTCTATGGCCCTTACTTTTTCTGCAACAGTCCTTAATCCATTCAGGCTAAAAAAGGGTACGTAAGGGTTGAGGACATTTAAACCTCGGTGAGAGTGACACCTGAAATGTCGCTGTACGGGGGAGCCCTACCAAACTCTAAGGGCTGTTTTAAGGGAAAATGTTTAAAATGAAAATTAAATGTCTACAAGTGAGCACAAACTATTAAAGAAAATTATTAGCAACATTTTCCAGAAAATCTAAAAGAACTGAGTGAGTTAGATTAGTGAGGTCCAACTGGCTGCTTTTCGCTAAAATTCCTTCCGGTAAACTCGCATTTTCATTGATCTTTAACTGAGGGAGCAATTTCATGGAAAAGCGTAACCTTCCCATGCATGGGCAACTCTTAACGTGTATTTCCGGTGAAATACTGGACAATAATCAATAATTCTAATCAAAGGCAACCACTTCCAGGAAGAGGAAATAGAAACAGCTGATTCTGAGGAAAGTTTTGCTAAGATAATAAATAGAAAGACACAAGATTACCTCTTTTTGCCATAGCCAACTTTGTCCAATTCGATATGTCTGTAAGCTGCGTAAGTAGCCATTATTGGTGGTGGAAAAATCCCGCGCGTACGAAAAGTTAAAAGAAAAACAAAACAAACCAAAAAAAAAAATTTGGGAAAAATAAAAATTAAAAAATTACGTATTTTATTTGCTAACTTTTTTTTTACCGCGGGGGAGGGAAATAAAAATGTTTAAAGAGGAAATAAAAGCGGCAACACTGACGAGTTCGCTGACAACACTGGGAGCACTGGCGATGCGGCGGCGATACACATGCAAGGCCCACTTCCAGCCTTATATACCACCGCGTATCCCTCCCCTCTTCCAGCGACCCCTCCTCCTGCGCTTACTCCGCTTCGCCGTCTTCACTGATCTGCTTACCTCTATCGGGAACCCATGTCTTTTTTTTAAACAAATCGTACAGATTTATTTTGCCTATTAAATTTTAATTTTATTCCTATTTTTCTTTCTGAGGGAATTTCTAGTTTTCTAGAGTTTGGGCTAGAGCTACACGTTTTTTAAAGCTCTCTCGATAAGGGAAAAATTGGTCTTTACAAAAACGTGTCTATCTGTCTGAGTGTCTAAAAAAATAGAAGGAAAAATACCAGAAAAAAACTTAAAAAAAAAAATTGATATTCGTTCTACAACTTTTCAGTCAAAAAATTAACTAACCGGAAGTACTTATGGGTGCAGAGTAGGTCTCAGGAGCTCAACACCACTGGGCAGCGACAGGCGAAGGAGTTCATTAGATGCTATTCGCCGAGGCTGAGGCTGCAGAATTAATGCGTCAAGGCCGTGGATGATGATAAGGATGATTGTAGGCCTATTAACCAGGCCACTGCAGGCTCAGCAAACACATTCATCGTGTAGGCACCTGGCGGATGGCTAGCCTTTGTAGGTTCTGTCAGGAAGAGGAGGAGGAGGACACGGCACTCTGCACGTGTTGTGTCTGTGTGAGGGGCTTGTCTGGGGCTAAGGAAGTGTACTTCTCGGGGGAGGTGAAAACCGAGGCCTGTGAGCTAGCTTTACCCAGGAGTCGCTCTCCCAGAATTAAGAGTCTGATTAAAACGACAGGTCTGGAGGGTGAGCTCTAAAGTTCGGGGAGCCACAATAAATCCAAAGGGGTCGCAGCGGCGTAGGCCATGAGGCCGCCCTAATCTAATCTAACCGGAAGTGCTTCTTGACAGAATCCATTTTTAATTTTTGGGATTTTTTTTTTCTCGGAAATTCTATTCAGAGCATTCGAAGGATAAGCTTTCCCCCTCCTAGTGCCACTTTGGGGCTACGACTTAAAGCACTACTAACCACGATTCTGGGTATTGCTCTCAAATTCTGTGTGGAACCTCAAAACTCTATTTCCGGTGGAAAAACAATAAAAAATTGCATACGACTCCGTTGATCTTCCTAATTACAAGTAAGAGAAAATGCAATATTAGCAAGGAAGGAAAACGAGGTACAAAAAAGTCTTGCCACTAATACTCCACTCTCTGTCTAACCTATACATCGAAAACTAGCCAGGATTAAGGCTGTGGTTGACATTTACAACTAGAGGGAACAACGCTACCTACTTGAGATACTAGGGTACCCACAAGTCTGGACTGCTTCCAATCCAAGTCGTCTAAAGATAAACTGTCTTCCCGGCAGTGAAACCTCTCTGGTAGACTATATTGTAATCAAAAATTAACGACATAAACTGTTAACGGACGTACATTTTGTGTGGACACATTGTGTGACGTAATACATCACTTCTCTTGTGAACAAAAAAAATCAAGGAACTAGATGGATTTCCGGTAAAAAACACAGATCCAAAATTTGCTACGATGCAACTACTTCCTTAGAGCGCTTTCCCAGCGTGCTCTATTTCCCCACGCTCACAAAAAATTTTCTTTTATTAATTCTCCATAAAAAAATCATCAAAAGATAAATGTAACGTATATATGTCCTGCATAAGCTGGAGATTTCGGTCAGTAATTACCATTTTTTTCTTTTAAACCAATAAAGTGTAAAATAATTAACATAAATTTAATAAGTATTAATTGCATCGCTTTTAATTTATTCTAACGGAAATCCCCCTCCTTTAGAAAAAAAAAAAAATCTGCAAATTAAAACGGTATGTAAAACAAATGCCGAAATGTCGGATCCGGAAATGTAACATTAATAAAAGGATGGGAATGAATAATAACAAACAACCGTAGATGATCGTCCATAATTAGTATAGTTTACTAATACTTGGCTAAGTAAGGTATAATATCTAATATGCTGTGGAACCTTCTAGCTGTTACAGGACTGTGGAGAGCACCCGGACCTGAACTCCTCTATTCCTGGAGGTCTCTTGCTCAACATCGTACAGCCTTTGTGGCATGAGAAGTCTATCTCTCCTTCTTCATCCTCAAGGATGATTTGCTAAGTCGGGGAAGACCACGAGGCTGTCTGTTGTGGACACTCACACGAATTCCTCTTACCACGATTAATCTAACTCATACAAGTTTTAAATAATTTTTTTTTTTTTAAATTCTGACTTCCCCTCACCTCACTAAACGGAACTAAGCAGACGCTTTTGACAATTTAGAAGAGTAGATCTAAACTGTAACCTAGACAACAAAAGACTAATTTATACTACTATTTTAAAACCTATCTGGCCGCAGAGAATAGAGCTGTGGAGTTCAAACCAAACGCACCAATCTCCAAAGAATTCAATCTCTACCATCTAAAATACTTCGATCCACAGTAAACGCTCCTCTTCACGTCTCTTACCGGACTTTACATTCAGATCTTAACATTCCTTTTATCAACCAAATCGCCCAAAACCTTCGTACTTCAATTAACCTAATCTTTCTTTTAGAACTCTTCTTGACTGTCCTGACTAGACGTCTTTAAAGACAGTTGGCCTCTTGATCTCCTCTCTAGCGAAAAGGGTGACTAATAGTCCAGTGTTTTGGAGTGTAATCACTGGAAAACTTCTCCACTCGTTCACTTCTAACTCTGTTCACGGTTATCATTGTTACTTATAGCGCCAATGCGTCGATTGTAGCTCAAATTAAAGAAAACATTCTGACTAATTATTATCTAGTTTTGTAAAGCCGTACATCAGGCCAATCAAGTCACTCTAAGAACCCCTACCCCCATCGAGTAAAACTCATAGTTGGAGTGTAAGTAGAGTAAAGTAATTGCCTATTGTTTCAGGCAGGCTTTACGTCCAACTACCAAATTAGATGTCGTGGACAGAGGCGACTAGCAAACATACTTTACTTGTAAATTTCTCATATTAACCATTAAAGGTACAGACTGGGAATATAGCCTAGTACCGCAATACATCTTAGCATTGCGGGTCTAGCCTCTAACCGCTCGGCTATCGTGGAGCCTTCATATCTTCAACCTCTGAACATTAGCAACAATAATTCTTTTAACCCTCTTTTATAATATAATTTTTTTGTCCACAGGTCGAACTTGGTATGTGTTATGTCTCTCACCTTCGAGAGGATATTCCTTTCATGTAGTGCACGCATAAACGACGACGAAAACTTGTATTCAGATGGATCTGCAGAGAGAGTGCCACAAAGAGATAAGAAGACAAGAAATAATCCTGGAGAAGATTTATGATGCGATACTGTAGTAGAAAGGATGTCATCAGCCATGGTGAGAAAGGGGGCTGTTCCCAAGGCGCCACCCTGGAAATGACGAACTAGACTAGGTGAGAGTATGCCTCAAGGTAGAGGATGTGCCAAGATAATGGCCCGGCCACAGCCCATCCTCAGTCTACAGTTTGGGTTGTTTTTAACTTTTCTACATCCATTATTAGTATTTATTTCAAATATCTATCAGGAGTTCGAGGAGTGGGAGAAGAGAAGCCACACCTTGTGGTCTAGCTGATTGTCTTTTAAATTACGTCGAACATTCCTCTACGCCATACCCTCACCTATCTTGCTATCTTAGGCTCCTAATTGCAACCCTTAACGTCTGGAGAGAATACTTGCTTAAATGCTTCCAAATGTAGTACCACTTCCGCTAATCGATTTTCCTCAAACTTGGACTTTTTATTTTAATACAATTAATTAATATTATTACTATTTAAACCACACGTTACCATTAAATGATAGTGGGGGAAAAGTTTCGAATATAAGTTCGAAATCTTCAACATACGGATTCGAAAATGGCTCTCGCCAAAGAATTCTACACATTAAATAAATTTTAATAAAAAATCAATACCAAATACACGATTCTCCCAATCCAGGAAATGCAGTGGTACCAACCTCATGCTGAAAACAATTTGGCAAGTTTCAAGGTGCATCTTTGTTCAACTATTGCTTATATTTTATATTTAGTATTTAATATTACGTAAGAATAAATAATTTTTTGCTCGTTTAGACCATTAAAGGCTCTGTTAAATACACTTTCACGGCTATTTAGAAGGCCAAGGACAACAAACTAGCTAGTGGAGGTGGAGGAGATTAGAAGAATGCCTGCTAAGTTAGGCTGGAAGTGAATTACACAGATTCCAAGCTAAAGCCTGGACATTAATGGCGAATTAACTCTGAATCTTTGTAATTAGCGTTAGTTTCTATTTTTCTCTTCTTTTTTGGTCGAAGACAAACCCGACAAATCATTGGACATAGTTCCCGCAATGGGAAAGCTGCCAGATCAATCACAATTCCTGCTGCTAGGTTATATGATTGCCCTTCACGTAGGGTCCCCGCTGTATTCCAACTCAAGTTATATTACACCCAATGTTCAATACTGGTGAGCCAAATATAAACTAGCTCCTAGCTGTAGGGTCTAGGTCGTTTCAGGCTAATAAATAAAGAAAACTTTCTTCTTCAAATACGTCACCAAACTCACTTATAAAACCCCCTTTTCTTTTGATGTAATTATCACCATGAAAGTAAATTTGTTGTCAGATATAAAAAGTTAAAAAAAAATCTATTTTTTTTGGTGTCTGTAACCATCTAGGACGAAAATAATAATAATAAAAAAAAAACATGGTAGCTTAAACTTGAAATAGGTAACCAAACTTTTCTTTACGGACAATTAGCGGTCAATGCAGTTTCCACATTTTCCACGAAAAACCACCCCATTGTCTACAAAACTCTGACTGAAGTAAGTCTACAAACTTTAAAAATGGAAAATTCTATTCAAATCACTACCGTCAGAGGGCGTTTCCATCAAGCAGTTAAGTACGGACCCAAAAAAGTTCATCACTTAAACACTTAACACCCTAACTAAAACTTATAGTTTTAAAAAGTTAAGTACAAAAGTTGATAAACGCTAAAAGGTACATCATCAGCAAATACCAATTATTTCATTAATAAATCATTGATATCATTTAAGCAGTTTTACAGCATTAACTTTTCATTAATATTTTTTAGAATTTATTAGATGTCACAGACCAAAAATAATTTTTTATTATAATAATGATAAAATGTAAATTACATTCCCATAATAACTAAGCACTACATTTTAATTCTATTCTAAATTATTTTAGTGATTGATCTCTATTATGCAACTTATTCTCTCTAATCACACACACATGCACACTAAAATAGAAAAAGACAAAGTAAGAGTTGGTTAAATATGAATCAATAATTTAAAACAAAAATTGAATATTCAATTCGCGTAATAAAAACCAGTTACAGAGCTAACATTACTCTAATATTAGGTAAAGATTTCATTAAAATCGGAACAATAGGAATAGAGATATTAGGCAATGAAATTTGAACCATTTACAAAACCATGATACTTTAACCTTCTATATCCCTATAACTATTACCACTAGAACAATGCTATTTATATCAGTCGTAGAGAATACTTTTCTCTACAATTCGGTAAAGATTTCATTAAAATCGGAACAATAGGAATAGAGATATTAGGCAATGAAATTTGAACCATTTACAAAACCATGATACTTTAACCTTCTATATCCCTATAACTATTACCACTAGAACAATGCTATTTATATCAGTCGTAGAGAATACTTTTCTCTACAATTCGGTAAAGATTTCATTAAAATCGGAACAATAGGAATAGAGATATTAGGCAATGAAATTTGAACCATTTGCAAAACCATGAAACTTTAACCTTCTATATCCCTATAACTATTACCACTAGAACAATGCTATTTATATCAGTCGTAGAGAATACTTTTCTCTACAATTCGGTAAAGATTTCATTAAAATCGGAACAATAGGAATAGAGATATTAGGCATTAAAATTAGAACCATTCTAAAAACCTTTAAACTTTACCCTTCAATATCTCAATAACTATTACCGCTAGAACAATGCTATTCATATCAGTTATAGAGAATACTTTTCTCTACAATTCGGTAAAGATTTCATTGTAATCGGAACAACAGTAATAAAGATATTAGGCATTGAAATTTGAAGCTTTTGCAAAACCATGAAATTTGAACCTTCTATATCTCAATAACTATTACCACTAGAACAATGCTATTTATATCAGTTATAGAGAATACTTTTCTCTACAATTCGGTAAAGATTTCATTAAAATCGGAACAATAGGAATAGAGATATTAGGCATTGAAATTTGAACCATTCTGAAAACCTTTAAATTTTACCCTTCTATATCTCAATAACTATTACCACTAGAACAATGCTATTCGTATCAGTTATAGAGAATACTTTTCTCTACAATTCGGTAAAGATTTCATTTTAATCAGAACAATAGGTAGAGAGATACAAAGGCTTAAAATTTGATGACATTTGAAAACATTCAATATGAAAGTTTTGTAGCCACCTAAAGTTGGCCGTAATGTAATGAATGATAAATATTCCCTCGAAGAAACGGACAATCAGAAGCAGAAGATATTAATAACAACCAAGAGATGACCTTGAAGACGGACAGCAGCAAAACTACCCATTTTTTCCGCCAATGAGTATGACGTGTACACTAAACTCGTTAGAACCATGAGCGTTAACTAAATGTTTGTAAAGGTGAGCGAAACACTCTGAGAAACCAATGGACCGTGCCACCAGCAAATGGAAGTAACTCAGTAATCCATCGGTTTGTAGGTTGGAAACCAGTACCTTCAAATATAGAGGACGAACATTGTCCAGATCGTGGAAAAACCTCGTAACTAAATGTATTGTTTGAACTGATAAATGAACACTCTCTAGACATCCTCTAACTACAGTTTGCGTCATTAGTTCTCTTGAAAATTACAATGTTTACTAAACAGTACATGTCTTCAGTATTAAAAAGTAAAGTAATCGCCTATTTTATCAGACGGGGTTTAACGTCCAACTACCAATTAGGTGTCGTGGACGGAGGCGACTAGCTAACATACTTTACTGTAAATTTCTTTTATTAACCATTAAAGGTACAGACTGGGAATATAGCCTAGTACCTTAATACATCTTAGCATTGCGGGTCTAGCTACTAACCGTTCGGCTATCGTGGCGCCTAGCAAACATACTTTACTATAAATTTCCCATATTAAACACTAAAGGTATAGACTGAAAATATAGCCTAGTACCGCAATACATCTAAGCATTGCGGGTCTAGCCTATAACTTCTCGGCTCACGTGGCGCCTTACGATTATGTTATCCAGGTTATAAGAGAGACGGTAAGACTAAAACACTTGAGCATTCATTGCAAAAATCCCTTTTTTAAATTACCTCATTTCCTGCCAAAACACAAAATATAAAATTTGCTGCTCTTCCTGTTTCAGTAAGAGCAAATCAGAATTAACATATTTACACCAGGAATATTCAAATCTACCATTTTGAAAGAATAATTTGCCGACTAAGATGAACTCATATTCTTTCGTCTTTAGAGGGGATTAGAGAAGAAGCTGTTATGTTAATACAATCACGTAGAAGCTCTCTCAATCTGACCCCCCACCTCCACCCTCCAGTGCTGGCTGAGATTGGTGGTGAAGACATGAAGGCTCTGGAACTTTTACTCCAGCTCCAAAAAACTCCAGGCCCGTAACTAATGGAAGGCGTTCGCTAACGGGATCCCGAACACAATGCTAAGTGAGCATTACCATTCTCTACCTCCAGCGCGCGCACACATATACACACACACTCTCTCGACCAATACAAAACTATTATAACCAGCAGCGGAAGGTAATATCCAAGGGCCACCGTTGTCGTTCAGCATTTCAGCCAATCAATAAGCTTTAAACAATATAAAGGAGTCCAGTTGTAATGTAATACGCATTATGAATGACAATTGGCGATTTGGCATGACTTTATGTATACAAAACATGAATTGAAATTGTTATTTCCTGTCTGTTAGGACGATGAATGACACAATTTCCTTAAGACCTTTTATTCGGAATAATCGAATATTGATGTTCTAAATTTGTTGATGTCTATTATAATTATTCTGATTTCTACTCAGACGAAACTCGATTATTTCAGTAATTGTACTGATTTTCTGTTAATAATATTTCTCAGTTTTGATAAAAAGAGTTCTTATTTTTGTTATAACTTCTGTTTTTGTAAGTTTTATTTATTTTTTTGTTCAAAAAATTGTGTAATTATGTTTAGACTAAGTCTTTAATGTATAAATCAAACTCTTGCAATAAGACCAAGTCTTTATAAGCAATAAATACATATACGTAGCTACAACTAATCTTACGTATATATTGGAGATAAAATGCTAACATATTATTCGAAAAAAAAAATCTTTCGAAATTTTCAAGATCGTTTTCGAATAGTTTTCGCCAATATTCGAATAGTTTCACTTTACTTTCTCAAGAAAAGAATCTCGTAGGAATACTCACATGACTTTTTCTTACCATAATTTACGAATATAATTGAATTTTCTTGTAACTTAGAATTGCATAAGAAAAAAAAAAAGAGATCAATTTAATAATAATTTTGATAGAATGCGACACATTGCCACTGAACCAAACTATTAATTAAGAAAAATCTACAAGCCAAGCTGACATTTAAGCTTAAGTACGCCATTAGATTAGCTTCAAATGAATGTCGTTTGGCAAATTCACAGTAAATTACAGGAAAAGCCTTTCTTTGAAATTGCACTTCCGGTGTACTGATTTCCTTTCTTCGTGGAAGTTTGGTTAGAAATTTAATAATAAAATACTTAGAGATAGTAAAACCTTAAAATGTCCAAAAGTGGAAGTTTAGAAAACCTTATTTAACACCTCCTGAAATGAGAGTATAAGATGGTCTTACGTAGGTCTAGTGAGTCACCAACATGGTTCATTAAATTCTGATAAAAAAATTTTAAAAAATTAATTAATTAGATTGTTTTTTAATCAGTACCCATCTCTAGCTATCAGCTGATAAGCACCTGATGATGACTATGGTGATTACGCAGAGATCTAGTTGCAAAAATACCACCCTGTAAATCTCGAAACGGATATTTTCGCTGATTATTTTCGGCGGAAGCTGGCAGTAGCTGCAAAGAAGTCAACAGCACCTTATGCTGCATTTTAATTTAGAAATGTTCTTTCTTTTCAGGTAGATGAAGTGAACGAACTTCTGCGTGGTATATATGTATATATATATATATATATATATATATATATATATATATATATATATATACCACATATACCACATTAATATATATATATGTATATATATTAATAAAACGAAAGTAAAATCAGCTGAGCTGGAGAAACTAATGTAAAAATAACCTTCCTTCCTGTTTCTTGACACCTGCTTTAACCTACTTTCAGCTGATATAAATATAAACTCCAATAGGCCCCCACGTGTACCAATATATAGCTACAAATTTATTGTGGGGTTTAAATAAAAAATGATTTTCTCAGCCTTCTAAATTCTTTTAAATATCATAAAGAGGGTTCAAAGACCAGTAATCGTTCCGACGCAGACATCGATAGCTAACCGTCGATAACAATCGATTTTTCGATTCTCAGTATTGCGATCTTGAACTCTACTACTGTTGTTATCTAATATTAAATGAAAAGATTGTTAGACAAAGAGCTACTAGGCAAGAAGTTGGGCTCCAGTGTATCTAATGACGGACTAGATATATTTTAAAATGGGGCCGGAAGTCTGAGAGGAGAGTTCCAAGATAAAAGACTTTTAAACTAAAGAAACACAGTTACCCCCTCCCTCCAACAATATGGTAAACACTGTACAGACATGGTTCCCAAAAACTATGAATGGACTTCACAGTAAATGACGTTTAATAAATTACACAATGTCTAGTGATGACGCAGTAAGACAACATGGACATTAGTAATGTGATATGCTAGCTGACCTTGGAATAAGTTAACAGCTGTACACAATTACCTCTCACTTTAATTGTTTTAAGTATGTAAATATTATTGTTTACAATAATTGTAATTTGTTAGGCGGTTTATGTTAATGCTTTCGTACAGTAAGCCCCAGAGATAACATTGTCAGGTATGGACTTTACGTTCATTTCATTAATGACTTATAAAACATTAATTCAAAAATCCTTCCTTCCGGTTCCACAGATTTCAACAAAGTATCTCTTGTATTTTACGAACCAGTTTGTCTTGTTACAAAACGCTTCTTTAACTTAAAGCAAAGTAATGCATATATTTTCAGGCGCAGTTTACTTCCAACTGCCAAATTAGGTGTCGTGGACGGAAGCGACTAGCAAACATACTTTACTATAAATTTCTCATATTAACCATTAAAGGTATAGACTGGGAGTATAGCCTAGTACCTCAATACATCTTAGCTTTGCGGGTCTAGCCTCTAACCGCTCGGCTATTCGTGGCAGCTAGCAAACATACATTACTATAAATATCTCATATTAACCATTAAAGGTATAGACTGGGAATATAGCCTAGTACCGCAATACATCTTAGCTTTGCGGGTCTAGCCTCTAACCGCTCGGCTACCTTGGCGACTAGCAAACATACTTTTCTACAAATTTCTCACATTAACTAATAAAGATATAGACTAGGAATATAGCCTAGTACCGCAATACACCTTTAGCTTTGTGGGTCTCGGATCGATACGAATTCAGAAGAACATTTCCTGGAACTTCTTTGGGTGAACTTCGGCCGTAGTCTAGACTTATGAAAGATACTGCTGGAGCGAGGTGGGCAAGACCTTTAAAAGTCTAGTCCACTTGACTGGCGGCCACCTATCATAACGTGGGAACACTCTGAGCATTTATAGCCACATTCAGCGTATTTCTAAAAGAGTATTTCCGGCGAATATACAATTTCCTCTCTACTAAAGGTAAACGGAAGCTGTGGAAGTGGTGCCATTTTGTTTTCTAATTTATTTAAAATTAAATTTCTTTTCTTTTTATTACGATAAAAACTCTTTTACTTTCACAAAGTAACTGCCAATTAAATTAAGTCCACAAAGTAATTTTGTAAACAGACTCGTTACTAAAATAGATAGCTAGATAGGACCAAGATTAAATCTTTAACCAATCACCAATCAATAATAATCAATCACCAATCAATAATGAACACGAATTCAGACTGATATAATGGCCGCCCATAATCAGTATATAATTTGGTAAGAAAATATTAACATATGATTGAGCATTACTTTTCTTTGAATGTGAACTGAAATGGAAACCAATTGACCAAAGAAAGTGATATAAAAACACTAACCAATATTTATGGAGATTGTAACCTGGTTAACTGATTTAAAAAGTTTCGATTTTGTGGTTTGGAGAAATTGGCAATTGAAAATATAGTTTACTGATAGGATGGATGATTATTTATAAATAATAAAAATAAGTTAACCCCAAGGCAGTCGATGCAAAAACGAAAATGATTGGTATAAACAAATTATTGTAATGTTTATTGAAGGAAGGAAGTAGTAATTGAACCATAACTGGATTTAAAAACCTTTCAAATTCTCTTTAAGAAACTATATCCATCCCACATTTCAATCACTGCGCACACATCTATCCACTAATTTGTAATTGGTGCAGACTTTGGTACAATTGACGATTTCACCGGAAGTGCGCGTATTTGAAACCGTCGTTTTTTTAACTATGTAAGATCGTTTGTTCTTGATGCATCAGTCAATCTGATGGTTGGCCAATATAAATCAAAAAACCAACAAATGGCAGTGTTCAAATTGAAAATCTTGTCTTTTTTTTAAAAATTAATACTATTGGTTTACGAAAAAAAGTTTATCAACAAAAGTCAGCTGGGCGGAAGTGGCACAAATGTTTTTTTAGTTTTTTTGAAATGTTCACGATACGAGCTTTGTTTTAAACTTGATTTACCTGATTGCACCGGAAAAGTTATCGCTCTTATCAATTTTAAAATTATTTGTTTTATTTGATACATTTTTGCAGAAAATTCTGGGTTGTGACAATATTACTGAAAGGGTGGTGACAATATCATTGAAAGGGTGGTGTTAACCTCACTGAAAGGGTAGTGACAATATTACTGAAAGGTGGTGACAATATTACTGAAAGGGTGGTGACAACATCACTGAAAGGGTGGTGATAACCTCATTGAAAGGGTGGTGATAACCTCACTGAATGGGTGGTGACAATATCACTGAAAGGGTGGTGTCAAAATCACTGAAAGGGTGGTGATAACCTCACTGAAAGGGTCATGATAACATGACTGAAAGGGTGGTGATAACCTCACTGAAAGGGTCATAACATGACTGAAAGGGTGGTGATAACCTCACTGAAAGGGTCATAACATGACTGAAAGGGTGGTGAAACATCACTAAAAGGGTGGTGACAATATCACTGAAAGGGTGGTGATAAATTGAGAGCCAAACATATATTTAGTACTAGTGAGGATACAGTGAAGTTTGCTAAAATTCCGAGTTACAAAACGCGAGCGAAAAAAAAAGTCTCAAAATAGAAATTCTGTACTTTTACTGAGGATCCCCTTATAAGTGTGAAAAATACGTTTAGTAGGCTGCATGATCAAAGAGAGGTTATAATGCAGGGGTTAAAGGAAAGAAAGGTTACAGACTGAAGAATGTGCTGTGATTACCCTGCCACTGATATCAAGTTCCTACAACTTCTCTCACTTAACTTCCTCTCTTCGGCAGTTAACTCTTCTTATTTTGGAGGTCATACAGCATCATTATACACCAGCCTAGATTACTTATCTCTGAGAGTACGTTATCTTTGAACTCTATCAGCTCGCTTTATCCCTGCAGGTGATTTATTTCAAATATTATTATAGAGTTAGTTCAATTGTAGTCTTGGTCAGAAAACAAGGTAAAAACGTTTACCCTACCTGTTATTTATTTTGGATCAGTGCTCCAGAATATGGAATTATCATACCAGAATCCTAGGGCTGACTTTTAGACCGAGGGCTGATTTTTTTTTTTTGGAGAAGCAACGCACTGTCATCAGCCTCGCCAGCAAGATTCAGAACAAAGTCTCTTTGCCCGCACTGAATGTCCAGGAAGGCTGAGAAAAGGTGTGCTTCTTCTACAAGACCACGTACAGCATTACTGACGCTAGAAACTCTTGTGCAAAATGTGGGTTGGGGAGCTCCTACTTCATCCTCTTTGCAGCCCCTTATGCGTCTTTGGATTTCTACCTATTTGGTCCGAAGGAAGAAGCTTTGCGTCAAGCGAAGAATTAAAGAAAAGAAGAACAAAACTGGCTTCGAGATCAATCCAGATGAAGAATTCTTCGCTGGGAGGATAAGAAGGAGATAAATGGAAAAATAATAAAAAAAATTGTATTAATTTAATAAACCATTTTTAATGTTCAGCTATTTGTCTGAATAATTACAGAATGACCCTCGAAACTTATTAAATTATTAAAAAATAATATTTATTGCACTGCCTAATAAAAAATAAAAAACATATTCACTGATTAGTGATTCGTAAGGCACGTACCAGATGTTTTGAAAACACTAACTTCTATTGACAAACTCAAGTTCATCACAGCTGACAGGGGAAGGGAATATTTCATAACAGCTGATCGGCTGCGACAGTACAAGTGGTTATTAAACTAACAAATCTAGATAACAAAAAATTGACAACTTTATGTGGGAGTTGAAGACACTTTTTTTAACCAAAAAAGATTTTTAAAAAAAATTGAAAACATGTCTTTTAATCATTAAAATCGTGGGCGTAAAGTGTGCAATTTTTACGAAATTAGCAATGCAATCGTTTGCTTTTTTTTTTTTATCTTAATTGAAGAAGTTGTTTAAATAAAACTTTTGAAGTATACTTCATTTTGGCTTAGATACGAATCACTACGTAAAACATAAAACCTTCTCTCTTCCGGCGAATCCAGACACAGTTGTCTTCGATTAAAAAAAAGTCACGGACTTTCCAAGAAATCTCTTTAAAAATTATCTTCAATTTTTATCGTGGGAAAACTTTTACATTTTATTTATTTTAAAAATAATATGTATTTAGCAAACTAGCTATGTATTTTCTTATCTCCTGCCTGTTGAGATGTTTAAATATACTATATTACGTGTGTTTCAGTGGATTATGGGAAGACCTTTTATATCCAATATTTTCCAGCGAGTGAAGTAAAATTGGAGATTTGATTTTACCATCTTATATGCGGTAGAATTTTCCTCCCATTATTCACTAAAATGCAGCGAGAAGTAGTGAAAAGCTTTTCCCGAATTAAAAAAAAAAAAAAAAAAAAAAAAAAAAAAAAAAAAAAAAAACTAGGTTAAACTGCAGTAATGGCGTTACTTAGACGCCACGGTAGCCGAGCGCTTGTAGGCTAGACCCGCAAAGCTAAGGTGAATTGAGGTACTAGGCTATATTCCCTGGTCTATACATTTAATGGTTAATATGAGAAATTTTGCAGTAAAGTATGTTTGCTAGGCGCCACGATAGCCGAGCGGTTAGAGGCTAGACCCGCAAAGCTAAGTTGTATTGCGGTACTAGGCTATATTCCCAGTCCTATACCTTTACTGGTTAATATGAGAAATTTTGCAGTAAAGTATGTTCGCTAGTCGCCACGATAGCCGAGCGGTTAGAGGCTAGACCCGCAATGCTAAGATGTATTGCAGTACTAGGCTATATTCCCAGTCCTATACCTTTAATGGTTAATATGAGAAATTTTGCAGTAAAGTATGTTTGCTAGTCGCCACGATAGCCGAGCGGTTAGATGCTAGACCCGCAAAGCTAAGATGTATTGCGGTGCTAGGCTATATTCCCCGGTCTATACCTATGTTATAATGGTTAATATGAGAAATTTTGCAGTAAAGTATGTTTGCTAGTCGCCACGATAGCCGAGCGGTTAGAGGCTAGACCCGCAAAGCTAAGATGTGTTGCGGTTCTAGGCTACATTCCCAGTCTATACCTTTACTGGTTAATATGAGAAATTTTGCAGTAAAGTATGTTCGCTAGTCGCCACGATAGCCGAGCGGTTAGAGGCTAGACCCGCAAAGCTAAGTTGTATTGCGGTACTAGGCTATATTCCCAGTCCTATACCTTTACTGGTTAATATGAGAAATTTTGCAGTAAAGTATGTTCGCTAGGCGCCACGATAGCCGAGCGGTTAGAGGCTAGACCCGCAAAGCTAAGTTGTATTGCGGTACTAGGCTATATTCCCAGTCCTATACCTTTACTGGTTAATATGAGAAATTTTGCAGTAAAGTATGTTCGCTAGTCGCCACGATAGCCGAGCGGTTAGAGGCTAGACCCGCAAAGCTAAGTTGTATTGCGGTACTAGGCTATATTCCCAGTCCTATACCTTTAATGGTTAATATGAGAAATTTTGCAGTAAAGTATGTTTGCTAGTCGCCACGATAGCCGAGCGGTTAGATGCTAGACCCGCAAAGCTAAGTTGTATTGCGGTACTAGGCTATATTCCCAGTCCTATATCTTTAATGGTTAATATGAGAAATTTTGCAGTAAAGTATGTTTGCTAGTCGCCACGATAGCCGAGCGGTTAGAGGCTAGACCCGCAAAGCTAAGATGTGTTGCGGTTCTAGGCTACATTCCCAGTCTATACCTTTAATGGTTAATATGAGAAATTTTGCAGTAAAGTATGTTTGCTAGTCGCCACGATAGCCGAGCGGTTAGATGCTAGACCCGCAAAGCTAAGATGTGTTGCGGTACTAGGCTATATTCCCAGTCCTATACCTTTAATGGTTAATATGAGAAATTTTGCAGTAAAGTACGTTTGCTAGTCGCCACGATAGCCGAGCGGTTAGAGGCTAGACCCGCAAAGCTAAGATGTATTGAGGTACTAGGCTATATTCCCAGTTTTTACCTTTAATGGTTAATATGAGAAATTTTGCAGTAAAGTATGTTTGCTAGGCGCCACGATAGCCGAGCGGTTAGAGGCTAGACCCGCAAAGCTAAGATGTATTGCGGTACTAGGCTACATTCCCAGTCTATACCTTTAATGGTTAATATGAGAAATTTTGCAGTAAAGTATGTTTGCTAGTCGCCACGATAGCCGAGCGGTTAGATGCTAGACCCGCAAAGCTAAGATGTGTTGCGGTACTAGGCTATATTCCCAGTCCTATACCTTTAATGGTTAATATGAGAAATTTTGCAGTAAAGTACGTTTGCTAGTCGCCACGATAGCCGAGCGGTTAGAGGCTAGACCCGCAAAGCTAAGATGTATTGAGGTACTAGGCTATATTCCCAGTTTTTACCTTTAATGGTTAATATGAGAAATTTTGCAGTAAAGTATGTTTGCTAGGCGCCACGATAGCCGAGCGGTTAGAGGCTAGACCCGCAAAGCTAAGATGTATTGCGGTACTAGGCTATATTCCCAGTTTTTACCTTTAATGGTTAATATGAGAAATTTTGCAGTAAAGTATGTTTGCTAGTCGCCTCCGTTCACGACACCTAATTGGTAGTTGGACTTTAAGCCCCGCCTGAAAAAATAGGCGATTACTTTACTTTACACTAATAGTATCATATTTTAAGGATTGTACTCCCTTCTTACAGCTTCTACAGAATTCATTGAATTCGTTCCTTTTTTTCTACAGATAATAACTATGTATAATTAACAAAAATGTCAACAAATAAAGTGCCTATTGTGTAAAGAAATATTTACACCATCTTAAAATAATTAATTATTTTTATATTATACACGATAAATGTTTAGAACGGAAACAATTTTGAAACAGAAAATAAAATAATACGTGCTTTTTTGTTTATTAACTAAATTAGCAAAAAGAAAACTTACCAAAACAAACATCAGCACGCGCTGGATTTCAACAGACCAATTCTGTAGTTAAAAAGGAAAACTAATAACGGCAATATTTTCTTGTTTGGGAAAAACCTGGGAAGGCAAATATGGTAAGGCAGGAAAAAATTTTCAGCAGACGTGAATTTTATGATATTTTGTTAGGGGGTTATTTACAAGTTTAAAGGTTGTTTTTGGACGTTTAATAGCCAAGTTGATTATTCATGTTAACTGTAAACACAAGAGTACCCAGTGCCGAAAAGCAGACAGAGTTGTCTCTACAGACTAAAGGAAACCCCCACTGAGAGAAAAACTCTCTAAATAAATGAAAATTCCAAGAAGATATACAGCTAACGAGAAAAAGCTTAGAGAAAGTAAAAGAACCATTTAATCTGGAATTCCAGAAATATTAAAGTGAATATCAAGTCTGTAATAATACTGTTTTTATTTCCATTTATGGCAATCTGACATCATTTATCAGTAGTCAGCAGATTACGTAGTAAACACACAAGTACGGAATTAACATTCGCACATATAATGAGTAATAAAAGATAAATACAAAAAAAACGTTTACTGTTCCGAAAGAATAAAAGATGCTACAAAAATGGAAAGAAAAAAAATTTTTTTTATGACCACCGTAAAGTAAATGTTTTATTGCCAGCTATAAAAATATTTTACAAATTTAATTCCTTGTTGGGTGCAAAAATTTATTACTTGCATTAATTAGTAAAATGAAAGTGCAATAAAGTAATTAGAGGAGCCAGATCTGCTGAACGCCGATATTTTACTGAGTAATATGCACTTATATTGCAGTTCGAGGTTGTTGTTTTTTTTTACAGAAAACCGTCCATTTATTATTATTATTAAAGTAAAGTAATTGCCTATTTTTTACGTCCAACTACCAAATTAGATGAAGGCGACTAGCAAACATATTTTACTGCAAAATTTCTCATATTAAACATTAAAGGTATAGCCTAGTACCGCAATACATCTTAGCATTGCGGGTCTAGCCTCTAACCGCTCGGCTATCATGGCGTCTAGCAAACAAACTTTACTGCAAAATTTCTCATATTAAACATTAAAGGTATAGACTGGGAATATAGCCTAGTACCGCAATACATCTTAGCATTGCGGGTCTAGCCTCTAACCGCTCGGCTATCATGGCGTCTAGCAAACAAACTTTACTGCAAAATTTCTCATATTAACCATTAAAGGTATAGACTGGGAATATAGCCTAGTACCGCAATACATCTTAGCATTGCGGGTCTAGCCTCTAACCGCTCAGCTACCGTGGCGCCCATTATTATTATTATTTTATGATTTAAGGCGCGTCAACATCTAAGGTTATTGGCGCCCGGAGCTTTTTTTTCAGTGCACTGCCGACCTCCGGACAGTGTTCTCTCGTTACAGACAACACTGTCCATCACAGGACAGTGAGCTGTAAGAAGCTCCTAGGAAGAGAAAATCTAAGGGTCAGCAGCTGGATTCGAACCCGGGACCTCCACGTGGGAGTCCAGTATGCTAACCTCATAGCTAATCCCTTCCCTTATTATTATTATTATAATTAAAGACTTGAAGTTCTACATGCAACGAAGCAACGATTGCTTTTTTACATTGATTGGTATGATGATACACACGTTATAGAGTTGTCCGATAACACGTTTCACCCATCAACACTGGCTGGATCGTTCACAAAGCTAGGGAGCTCATCCTCTAAGGATAAATGGTGAAAAGCAATCCCTAGAATTCGATCTTAAAACAGCCAGATCGATCAATAGTTCAGAATCAATAACACATAGAAAAGGGCTCCCTGCACTCAAATACGGTCCAAAACCCTATTCTACCGAGCTTCAAATTTCTCCAAATCTCTGAGTGTACTTTCTGCGATGAAGTGTAGTGTCTTACGAGCAGAAAACTGAACGTTTTAATTTGGTGCGATAAAAAAAACAAAAGCAAAGCAGTACTACAATGGTGACATAAATCTTAAATTAAATGTTACTTTTCTTCGCCAGCTGATTAAAAAAAAAGAACCACTAGAATAATTATTATTTCTGCACGAGTGAAAGTGCTGCTGTCAGACTATTGTTGACAAAACTTAGAAACCAAATAAAGAATAAAACAAAAACATAATAAGAATGCGAAAGAAACCCACGTAGCAGCAGCGAACCAATTTCCTCCTGTAATTTAGTTTAAAAATAATTTCTATTGTTTTTAATTGAATAATCCAAAATTTATTGTTTACTGTGTAAACCATTTTTGTTCTCTTCGTGGTAATCACAAATTATTGGCTAACAAATATAATTACTGAATGTTTTCTTATTTTCATTTATGGAAACAATTTCTCTAGTAATTCGTCTTATTGTTTTACAAATTACACGCTAATGTCGCTACAGATAGAAATGGAAAACAAAAAATATTATTTATTATACAGAAGTGATTTCATTCGTCTATTATTATTACTAATATCTGGATAATTAGGAGGTAAACAGATTAGAAAGGAAGAGTTAGGGTGTAACGGAAATGATTACTAACAGGAAGTGAAAATAGCAGAAAAATCAGTATGTTTGTTTTTCTGTAATTAGTGAATCTAGTATAGCTTTAAATATTTTTGAATATTGCTACTGTGTTCGCAAGATTACGTGGAAGATTTAGAATATACGGCAGCAGCCAGAGTCTTGCTGTACCATCATCCTTAGTTGAATGAACAGTTCTTACGTACGTAAGTAAGCTTTACGATGAATTAGGATGAATTACTTCATTTTGGAATGAAAAAAAAAAAAATGCTCACAAAAGAACAAAATGACAAACCAGAACAGAAAGGTTGAACATTAATTATTGTTCCACATAAATTAAGAAGAACAGTGGCCAATAAAAGAATCTAAAGATAATAAATAGTTCCCCCTAGTCTTTGAGAACGTCTTTAAACAGAATGCACCGTTAGTTGCATAAATTGGCCACATAGTCCTTTCTAATGTGATCAATCTATAACGGTAGCCATTTTCTTAATCATCATAACAAGAGAACATGCATCGCTTGCACTGAACAGAAAAAAAAATGCATCAATCTATGCAGGTATTATTCCGGACTTAGCCCAGAGTCAATGTTCAATGACCAGCTCTATTACAGAGCTGAACTGACCGACAAACTAATCACAGAGTCATTTTCTTCAATAATTTCATCTGAAATTGGTTTTCATCAATAATCTTTCAAAAGAATTGAAAACCAGTCAAGACTTACAAATAGAAAGTCTGATCTGTAGCATCACTAAACACTACTTTAACCGGAACATCATTTAAAAAATAATTTCTTCAAATTTACATTGGTCTATGTAAAGTTTCCCTCATTAATGGGCAAAATGAATAAATTATGATCGTATAAGTTTTTATGATAATGATCTTTCACCGGAAATACTCAATTTGTGTTTTCCTGCAAACGAACAAATTATATTCAACACTTTCGATAGACGCCACGATAGCCGAGCGGTTATAGGCTAGACCCGCAATGCTAAGATGTATTGCGGTACTAGGCTATATTCCCCAGTCTATACCTTTAATGGTTAATATGAGAAATTTTGCAGTAAAGTATGTTTGCTAGTCGTCTCCGTCCAATGACACCTAATTTGGTAGTTGGAGGTAAAGCCAGCCTGAAAAAATAGTCATTACTTTACTTTACTTGTTTACTTTCGATAGACTGACAAACTTGTTTCAGTAAAACACGGGAAATACTCTTATTGACCATAAAAATCTATCTTCCGGAGCGAGGATTTCTTTTATTCAACGATAATTTCTGTATTTTCGAGATGGTGTCCCCACAAGATTATTCTTATTCCATTGGGGTGGGTGGGGATTCAAGCCTGTGCTTGACTCATTTTAGGGCACGATCATTCTTCCGAAAGGTTGGTAGTTGGAAAGTGTGTGTGTCCACATATTATCTAGAGGGCTTTGAGTAAAGTTGCGTGACAAGGGCAGAGCTTTTCAATATAGGTAACAGAATCTTCCATGATGATCATGCTAATGTCCTTGTTTGAAAATGAAGTAGATTTCTGAAAGAGATTAAGATAGACCTAAACATCTCCGGCCTAATCTCAAAAAGGAGACGCAATACGTAGAGCAAAAAAAAAAAAAAAAAATCCTCTAAACAAATAATCTTTTCATATACATAAATATTGAAGGAAGCAAATAAAAACAGATATGGTAAGAGATCGTGAAGCACAAACACAGACTCCAGGTACTCCTTGGGTGATGTGTGGAACAAAGCCGACAGATAAATGACATCCATCTTGCTACTGGACAAAGAACACAGCCAATACCAAGCAAGTCTGGCTTCCAGAACTCCCTCTGTGAGAAAGCCTGCTGGATCTTTACAGTTTTAGAAGACGCCAGCGGATCAAAAACAAATGGACCACACAGAAGAGTTCTTTTATTTTAATCGAGCTGATGAATAAAGCAGGGGTCGGGGGGGCGCAAAACGATTTATTTTCTCATTGTTAGAAGTTTATATTAGGGGGCCTCCCTCCCAACTCTTTCTCTAGGGAGATTTTAAAGACTATTAAAAGAACAGTGGCCTGAGTGTGGGGGGCGGAGAGTAAGGAGAACGGCTTATTGACGCCGGCAAGGAGATATGGGATGCTGTGCTTTTAATTGATTCCAACAACGATCTGTGCTACAGATCTGATAACTCCCCCAGGGACAACTCTAAACTTAATTCCTTTATTTAAAAACAAATGAACACGCGTATTATCACCATCGAGTCGATGACTTATTGGGAACATTTTAATTTGCCCTGTATATACATTTAATCGAATAAAATTTTTTGATAAGAACAGGAAGTTAAGAGAATTTTGAAGACATTTTCGAAAACTAAATCCATTGAATGATGAGGTACTTCCGGTTATTTTGGAATTTTCTACGAACTAGGAATTCGATCAATGGCCAATTAAATTTTGCAACAAGAATAAAGTAGAAATACTTCCGATTTTGATGGTAGCATTGCAAGATGGGTAGCTAGTTTTACATTTACTAGCGACAAATAAACAGATTCATCAATGAAGCTGAGAAATGTACCATATTACTTCAAGATTGAAGCGAGGAGAGTTTAAGAGTTAATCTTAGCCTCTTCTAAAACAAACAAAGTTTTGTTCTCTATCTCTTTTTTTTTTTATTTTTTTATTGTCTAAAACTTTATCGTCTGTCCCATCTGTTGTTCCGGGCTGCTCTAGAAGAGTTCGCTGACCTTTATCTCAGATAAACAGAAATTATTGCTTTAAAGCAAGCAGGGAGTTTTATACAGATAATTTTATCTAACCCTATCTACTAAAGTGATTGCACCATCATGGCCGGTAGATCTTCTAAAAATTATTAATAAAATAAAATCTTTTTTTTTTTAAGTTAGATTTCCAACATTAAAGTTAAGTAACTGCCTATTTTTTAGGCTGACTTTACTTCCAACTACCAAATTAGGTGTCGTGGACGGAGGCGACTAGCAAACATACTTTTACTGTAAATTTCTCATATTAACCGTTAAAGGTATAGAATGGGAATGTAGCCTAGTACCGCAATACATCTTAGTTTTGCGGGTCTAACCTCTAACCGCTCGGCTATCGTAGCGACTAGCAAACATATTTTGCTGTAAATTTCTCATATTAACCATTAAAGGTATAGAATGGGAATATAGCCTAGTACCGCAATACATCTTAGCTTTGCCTCTGACCGAGTAATTAATGCAGCTTGTTTATTTTATCTATTAAGCTTGTAGAACAGTCACTAAACCAATTGCTTATTTATTGAGATTTATTTTAATCATACAAAATGAAATATCTCGATGTATGAGAGGTTATTTCCTATTATAGACTAAAATAAAAATCGATACAAAGCAGATGACTGCTTTTTAGACAGTTAGGCCATTCCAAGCTCTCAGTGACTAGATAGCTGATTGGTGAAACAATTCTGCCTGATTGGAACACATAGAATTGAAGACTGGGACTCGACCAAAGCGTACCAATTCCACAAGAATCCAGCCGCTAATTGTCCAAAATCCTGTGTAAACTCGTGGCTGGTTCCTTACCTGTCCCTACCCGCAATGATCTTCCCTCCGTTAAGGAAATCGTATTCTCCCATTGCAAGTAACATTCCTTGAATCCCCTTTTTTTTTTGTTTATTCCCAGACTCTAGTCCTGCAGTTAGCCGCCTCCTATTTCCGGTAGTTTTCCCTGTGTCGCGTTACCATCTCAGCTAATCAATGCCATAATAAAAATTTTTTGTTTTCATTATAGGAACAATTTGCCGTAAGTGTTTGCCTGCATGCCCCTTTTTTGACTCGCTAACGATACTATAGTCACCTGTGGTACCAATTCCCGGAAGTGGGAAATTACTGACACGATTTTTTTTTCGTACCACCGATTTCCTTGAAAATAAGTCCTACCAATTTTCACTTAAAGGACCCTGATCTAAATGGTTTTCTTTGAAAATGTGTTTTTTTCTCTCTCTCTCGAGTAGCAAACCTCTTCCAGGAACCTTACAGTTTCTATTTCCGGTTTTCAAATAATTGACCACACGATTACAATGCAACCTCATACGAGAGAAGCAAGAGGAAGGTAAATAAATTAGGTAATATCGGATGATAAGTGTTACCCCACCTCTATTAGTCTTATTAATATAAATACGAAAACAGTAAGTTTGTTTGTAAGTTCGAATGTTTTGTGCGTACAGAAGTATGTATGTAGGTAGCAATTGTAATAGAACTATTGTTTGTTCAGTAAACGTATTGTTGTTATGTACATATATACTACACATTTTATTTATTTGTCCTGACTATGAAGCTCTATTATTCAGTATATATATTTATAAAATAAATGCTTTAATAAATAGAACCAAAGATAAATCTACATAATAATGTTGTGCCACCGCCTACTTGATATACTGGACCAACAGACTGACATATTTACAAACAAACTGAAATCCTCTCTATTGTTTATACAACAATAATAGATTTACAAACAAGTGTTGATATTTACATAAATCCCAAGGTGCTACTATTACACTCTCAAAACTGGTTATGATTATTGACTTATATGTTTGTGTATTACTTCAGAGAATAGTCTGTGTACAAAAGTTTTACTTACTGATGTTTTCTCTTAGTACTTACTGTAAGAGAAAGGGTACTGATTTTCTTTCCTGACTGTGAAATACAAATCACGATCTTTTCCTACTCATAAATAGCGTCAAATTTTCTTCGACTTATTTCGCCCATAACTAGCGTAAGTATTTTCCACACAGGAAATAAGAAAATCGAGAGTAAATACTCTTACTCTACTGAAGAGAAGGTGATGTAATCGTGCTGATTGTCCATTTGGTAATTTTACCAGAAATGACCGTTTTTTGTAGTAGTATCCTGATAACGGAAAAGAGGAGTTTCGTGTGTTCGTGTACGGTATTCACTGTAACTGAGAAAACAAAAACAAAAAAATGCAAATATTTTCCTTGTCCCAGTAAGAAAGAGGAAGTAAACTTTGCGTTGATTGCAGGAAATCATGTGAGTAGGAGCTCAAGATTCATAAAAGCCAATCACTTTGTGGTAACTCAATTCTTTCCTTTCTTACAAGCTGCACACTTACCAAAACTAGAGCACGTATTGGACATAAGCATTCCCACCCACCCTCTGTCTGTGTGATTGTGTTACAGTTTCCTTTCCATCACAATCTCTGCTATATAATAGCGCTTCAACATGCCCTGGAGCTCTGATTTTCTCGCTGGACAAAGTACAACTTATCTTGCTCAGTGTGTTTTTTTTACTTTATAACTTACGTGCTGGAATGCAGACAGCCGGTCTAATAAAACTATATTCACAACAAAAATGGTTTTTCTTCTTTTCGAGATAGATCAGCATCCCAAAAGTCTATCTCCAGATAAGTGCGCTTATCTACTTTCTGTTACTGCACTTTGCTCTAATCATTATCTTTAAAAAAAAATAAAACTTTGCTTTGATACTTCTAGCTGTGCTTTAATGGTTTTTGTCTAGCTGTACATCATTTATGAGCAGAACTAAAAACAAAGCGACATTAACGCTATCTGGGAGAGATCAAGAGATATGGTGGTTTTAATCTTTGTAACCCCGCCCCCACCCAAGGAAATTTACGATGCCTAAAAATAAATGCTCTCTCTTTGTCTCTCTGTAAAATGAAATCTCTCGTGTGAAAGTTGTGACGGGCTGATGATGTTCTTCCGTTTATTAGACAAGAGGAAATCTTTGTTTAAGGCAGCATCATGGAAACGGAAAATTTATCATGCATCATTTCCGCCACGTATATCTCTTTAAAAAGTACGTAAAATGTGGCCAATATTTTTTGTTGATGGTGAGCCATCGTGAGGAATTTTTTTTAAAGATCATTGGGGGTAGGAAAAGGTAAAAAGAAAGAAAGAAGAAGCCACTAGTTTACACAGGATTTTTGGACAGTTAGGGGCCGGTTTCTTCTCGAATTAATACGCTTTGGTCGAGAGCCCCAGTCTTCGTTCCTGTATGTCCCAATCAGGCAGTTCCCAATCTGGCAGTATTGTTTGTTTCACCAATCAACTAAACAGTCACTGAGAGCTTGGAATGGTCTAACTGTCTAAGAAGCCAGTCTGTATTGTATCGATTTTTATTTTAGTCTGATAACAGGAAATAACCTCTCATACATCGAGATATTCAATTTTGTTTTACTGAAATAAATCTCAATAAATAAGCATTTGGTTAGTGACTGTTCTACAAGCTCAATAACTAGATAAAATAAACAAGCTGCATTAATGTTTAGGCGCCACGGTAGCCGAGCGGTTAGAAGCTAGTCCCGCAAAGCTAAGATGTATTGCGGTGCTAGGCTATATTCCCAGGCTATACCTTTAATGGTTAATACGTGAAATTTGTAGTAAAGTATGTTGGCCAGGCGCCATGATAGCCGAGCGGTTAGAAGCTAGACCCGCAATGCTAAGATGTATTGCGGCACTAAGCTATATTCCCCGTCTATACCTTTAATGATTAATATGAGAAATTTATAGTAAAGTATGTTTGCTAGTCGCCACGGTAGCCGAGCGGTTAGAGGCTAGACCCGCAATGCTAAAATGTATTGCGGTGCTAGGCTATATTCCTAGGCTATACCTTTAATGGTTAATACGTGAAATTTGTAGTAAAGTATGTTGGCCAGGCGCCATGATAGCCGAGCGGTTAGAGGCTAGACCCGCAATGCTAAAATGTATTGCGGTGCTAGGCTATATTCCCAGGCTATGCCTTTAATGGTTAATACGTGAAATTTGTAGTAAAGTATGTTGGCCAGGCGCCATGATAGCCGAGCGGTTAGAGGCTAGACCCGCAATGCTAAGATGTATTGCGGTACTAGGCTATATTCCCAGTCTATACCTTTAATGGTTAATATAAGAAATTTATAGTGTGTTTGCTAGTCGCCTCCGTGCACGACACATAATTTGGTAGTTGGATGTCAAGCCCGCCTGAAAAACTAGGTAATTACTTTAGTTTACATTAATGTTGAAAATCTAACTTAAAAAAAAAAAAGATATGAAAAGAAGCAGTCTGTATCGTATCAATTTGTATTTTAGTCAGATAACAGGAAGTAGCCTCTTATACATGGAGATATTCAATTTTGTATGACTGAGATAAATCTCCAGTATTTTAGTAATACCACAACCTTTCAAAATTTGCGTTGTACTTTATTAATACTTAAGGCTCGTAAAATGTAATTAACAGTAAAGCGGAAACATTGGCAGTTTGTGCACCATTAATCTTTATAATACTTGTTTTTTTTTTTTTGCCACAGAAAATGACGCTGATTGATGACGTCAGCTGTGATATTCATCTCAGGTATCTTTCAATACTTTAAACAGCCCAGGTGAGAGCTTTGTAATTTAGAGGTTAAAGTTATGTAATAATTACAGTTTAATCTACACATCCATTACCATCGCTTCATCGAGATCTGACCACTTACGTAATTAATTTGTCTTAAATAATTATTATTACCAACAAAAATTATTTTTTAATCTGTTTTTCCAGTTTATTAAATGACTCATTTCTTTTATCTTTATCTAGATTTAGAATAAAAGCGATTAAAAAGCAATTCAAACAGTTTTGAAGTTAATTAAACTGTCAACTGCTAACAATTTCAGAGTGAGACAATTAACTAAGATTTCAATAAAAATCAATGACTTTAAAATTTGTTTTTAAAAAAAACACAAACATTTATGTCCTTGATTTGTCCTTGAAAAATGACCCTAAAGAGAATACCTAGAGAAGTATGGACTGGAGTAAGGACTGGCCAATAACTGTCATTAGAAGTATCATTAAGTCTAATAGTGAAAGATGACATCTATTGGCCCAAAAAAAAGAATCATTAAACTGAGAGAACTTAATAAAAGAAAAGGATGTAGATGAAAAATAACGCTGGAAAAACTGCAACGGTTTTTCTCCAGTTTTGAACCAACCATATTTGTTTGTGTGTGTACGTGTAAGGAACTAGCCACGAGTTAACACAGGATTTTGGCCAGTTAGAGACTGGTTTCTTCTGGAATTGGTAGGCTTTGGTCGAGAGCCCCAGTCTTCGATTCTATATGTCCTAATCAGGCGTTTTTTTTTTTTTTTGTAGAATTCACTTAAACGAACTAAAATAAATGTTCAACTTACCATAACAATCTAAGCTTAATGTGGGGTATTAATAAGCGAGCGGAAACTAAGTCCAAAGAAGGACTTTAAGCGCTACTTGGTAAACATAAACTTTCAGCACGTAAGAAAAAAGGATTTCCGGTTAATCGTTAAATAATTTTATCGAGACTGGAGAAATGGTCTGAAGAGCAAAATGTCATACCTGAAAGTCAATCTGGGTTTCGCAAAAATAGAGGCTGTATAGATAATGTTTTTACATGTAACTCTGTGATTCAAATGCAAGTTGGTATTAAAAAGAAACCTTTATATGCCCTATTCGTAGATTTTGAGCGAGCTTTTGACTCGGTGAATCACGATTACCTGTGGTATAAGCTGGCAAACCTGGGTGTTTATGGAAAAGTGTTTAGATTTATTAAGAAATTGTATGAATCCGCTAACATTAAAATTAAATGTGGTTACAATGTTACGTCAGAATTTAATTTAACTCAAGGCATAATACAGGGCGAAATTTTAAGCCCATGGGCGTTTAACCACTATATTAGTGATATAGAAAAATTTTTTGTTAGTCATGGTGCGAATACTATTAGAATTAATAAAGAAAATGATATTTTAATGTTGGCATATGCGGATGATTTGACGATATTTGCTGATAGTTATACGGACTTAAACCATAAATTGCAAATTTTAGATAAATATTGTGATCAAAATTTTTTAAAAGTAAACGTCAAAAAAACAAAAATTATGAAATTTAAATTGAATGGCAGACATTCTGTGTTAAAAAGAACTTTTATTTATAAAGGTGAGCCAATCGAGGTAGTCAACAATTATGTTTATTTAGGTGTAACTTTTTCATCTTCATGCATGTTTAGAGAAAACCTTGTGTCAGCCATCAGCAAAGCCAACATGGCTACCGGTAGTGTCTTTGATATTCTTAGCAAAGGAAAATCTAAGTCTTGGAGTTCGAGAATATACCTGTTTAAGTCAATAATTGGTAACAGCCTTTTGTATGCGTCTCCAGTCTGGGCATTGAAGTATTTAAATGAAACTGACGCGGTTCAATTACGGTTTTTTAAGAGACTATTATGTCTTCCAAGAAATACCGCTAATCACTTGCTTAGGCTTGAAACTGGAGAATTGCATGTGAGTTTTTCTGTTTTAAAACAAGCTTTTAATTGGATCTCAAAAATAGAAACTATGGAGGAACATAGGTTGCCAAAAGTCTGTTTCAATCAGTTAATTAACTATGACCAAAACAGTAACAATAAGAAAAACTGTTTGAAATACAATTGGTTTTCTCAAATTAAAAGTATTATTTCAAAAACATGTATCGATCATTTAGGCAATCTGGCGGATCTTCTACGTACTAGTGACAACTTTAAAAATATTTTAAATTTAATTAAATTTTCCTTAGTAACAGCTGATCTGAACCGTTTGTACAAATCAAGCTTTTCCCAGCAGTTATACTCAATCCATACTCTTAAAGATTTTCTTACGTGTCAAACATATCTCGAACTAAATGTACCTCTGAAATTTATTAAATTTTTTGCAGAATTTAGGCTATGTAATAATTATTTTATGAAATTTAATATTAATAATATAATTTACAAAATAGACCCTACAAAAACATGTATGTTATGTAATCTGAATGAAAAGGAAGATCTTACACACATTCTATTAAATTGCACTTTGTACACTAATATGAGAGATGTAATAAATATTAACAGTAGTGACTCACCTCATCAAATTATAGTTAACTTCAAAAACAATTATTCTAAAGCTAATATTTTTAATTTATACAAATACTTCTCTGCCATTCTAAAAGTCCGCTCTTCTTCTATTTTAAACGATTAAAATAGAAAAAAAAATTACTTTATACTTTCTATGAACTATTTTCTTTATTTGATGGAAAAAAATTATTTACAATAAGTATTTTTTATTTTTTGTGTGATTATGTATTGTACTCATGTCAGCAATCAACTCACTTGTAACAAGCTATATGCTTAAATACAATAAAGTTTATCATATCATCGTTAAATTTGAAAAAACGCCTTAATACTTCAATAAACCCCAATTGAAGTTTTAAAAATAAAATTAATAAGATAATTTAAATAACATTTCTCTAATATTTGGAATTTTGAAGATAAACCATGAATAACTAGCGAGTATCGGAATACTCGTAGAACAGCTGTGAAAGAGATTAAGCAGTAAATAAAAATATAAATAACGAAAAACCGAACTTGTACCATATTATTTAGCTGGAGAAATAGAGGTCAACAGTACCAAAACAAAACAGAACACAGTGAATTAGTTTAGTGTTCTGGAGTGTGTACGTACGGCGGAGATTTAGAAAGCGTAACGATAATGCCGAACAGTAATGTCTGTTTGGTTGGCAGCACTGTGGGTAAAAGGCGTTTTTTTGGGTGCTTACAGCTGTATATCTAACTGCAAGCTTGGAGTTCACAGCCACCGCAAACATTACTACAAGAAGGGGGCGACTAGCAAACATACTTTACATCTTAGCCTTGCGGGTCTAGCCTCTAACCACTCGGCTACCGTGGCGTCTAGCAAACATACTTTACTTGTAAATTTCTCATATTAACCTTTAAAGGTATAGACTGGGAATATAGCCTAGTACCGCAATACATATTAGCATTGCGGGTCTAGCCTATAACCGCTCAGCTATCGTGGCGCCTAGCAAACATATTTTACCATAAATTTCTTATATTAACCATTAAAGGTATAGACTGGGAATATAGCCTAGTACAGCAATACTTCTTAGCTTTGCGGGTCTAGCTTCGAACCGCTGAAAGGCACTGGGTAGTAGTAAAGTCCAATGTTATATTTCGGTCCCATGCGACCTAAGACTAAAGTTTTCAGAAAAAATATGTCAATTACTTTGTTTTATTTTATTTAATAGTGGATCCAACTCCCAAATGGTCTAAATCAATCTATTCTTGCCTTCACTTGTGCCAAATGGAACCACCACACATCTTACAGCGCCCCAAATGATGGAACAATTCCTCTAGGTTCTCTTGGGAAGTTTTAGGAACAGCAAGGAGTTAGCACATAAACACTTGCTGTTGTCAACTACCACATGAAACCAAAACGGTCATATAATATGTACAAAAAAGTTGTTCTAGATCAAATATGGAATAGTGGATTGTGGTAAATTTTTACGATCACTTCACAGTTGAAAATATTACTCTCTTTTTTTTAAAAAAAAAAACCTTCCTGTAATATAACCTACTTGAGGTTTCACTTCTCTAATCAGCCATCTACTAATTTCTCCACGTTCTAAGGCCTGGATAATAATAATAAAATATATATATGTACTACAAAAATGACAGATTTCTTTTTTTCCTTTCCATAACAGATTTGACAGAATCTAAAAACTAACATCTAGAGCAAAGGATTTCAAATGACATTGACAGTGTGACCCAGAAGTATACTAACTGGAAAATTCATTGGAAAAGTGAAGAAAATGTCAAAACAGAGAGAGTGCGTGTGCGTGTGATAAGAGATTGGCTGAAAGGAGCGTGCCTTGTTGGAAGCGATGATCATGTTCCTGAAAAGGTTAAAGACCATGAATTAATGTTAACTAGAGCATGAAACTGGCCATACAAGACAAAGCGTTCTCTCTACGTGCATGACTCCCCCCCACCCGCATGTGTGTGCTTGTAATAAGGTCATTATCAAAGTCCGTTCACGTAGACATTAGAGCTATACTTACACTGTTTTTACTAACGGCCAATCACTAAGTTACAGCATTTCCTTTAAGCGTAAAGCGTAAAAATGTAAATCCAACAAGAACTTAGATGATGAATTGAAAATTTGGTTAGGCCCACAGTATTGGATAATACAGGTGCCACGATAGCCGAGCGCTTATAGGCAAGACCCGCAATGCTAAGATGTATTGCGGTACTAGTCTATATTCTCAGTCTATACCTTTAATGGTTAATAAAATAAATTTATAGTAAAGTATGTTTGCTAGACGCCACGATAGCCGAGCAGTTAGACGCTAGATGTATTGCGGTACTAGGCTATATTCCCAGTCTATACCTTTAATGGTTAATATGAGAAATTTATAGTAAAGTATGTTTGCTAGTCGCCTCCGTCCAGAACACCTAATTTGGCAGTTGGACGTAAAGCCGGCCTGAAAAAATAGACTACTTACTTTTTACTGGATAACATCTTTGATTTTATCATTCATAGCATGCATGTTCATTGTACCCCTGGCGGAATTCGAATTTTCAACTATCATCAGAAGAAATTAAACTATCTATTGTATCAGTAGTGAAGATAAGAGGAAATACATTCATACAAGCACTTGTTTATCATTTTACATCAACAGAAATATTTTCTACGCCTCATTTACCCAACAGCAAATTACAAAATTATCTCAGGTGAATATTAACTTGCATAATGAGTTGGCCAATGTCGCAGGTTGGAATAGCTACAGTTATAATGCCAAAATTCGTTTGAACTGTAATAATTTAGCTGCAATAAGATTTGAGAGAGCGAGAGAGAGCGCAGTCTAGGAATGGAAGAATCGTGTAGCAGCATAATGTTAAAGAAATCAAAGGAAGAAGCTACTTGTAAAAGTCATTAGTCTTAGCGAGTTAACGATAATTACTAGCTGCACACAGGTGTGGTCTGCCAAGTAGACTAAGCTAGTCTATCGACCTAAATTGAAAACAAGTCTATTGTGTCGAAAGGAAATTTCTGTTGATCAAAGCACGTTTTTTACAGGAAGTACGTATGGTAAGTGTGTTTGAACACTATTTTTGTTTATGGTATACTATGGTGGCATCCATTGAATCGGTCGAATACACGAATTTTGACCTTAAAAGTCTTACGTGGAATACATCACAGAACTGTCTCTTCCCATGTTTTTAAATTTTCTTCAAATAAATTTCCCGGAAATGATGCATTCTTTAGGGATTACCAACTCCATTAATTCAGTAGAACTTCCCTTGTAAGGAAAATTGTATAAATAAGAGTTATGGAACAATGTGTACTTAAATAATATGCACAGGAAATCGGAGAGCCCATCACCAAGAAAATCTAAGAATAAGAAAATAACTTTTCAGTAGAATGGTACTTCCGGCTGGATGGGATTTAGATTACAAGATTACTGTGGGATGAAGCTCATTCGAAATGTAAAGTTTCAGCATCCTGCGATTCTAGATGAGTGCTGTGTGACGTGACGCTTCCTTTAACAGGGCTAATTTTATTGAAAGATGAAGCTGAGTGCATTCCAAGTTGCAATAAATTTTATTGACGTAAATTGTGATAAGATCAAATCACATTTAAAATTTTCTTGTTTACAATACTTATTAGATTAGATTGAGAAATAATCTAAAATGTAAGGAACTAAAAACTACGCTCCTATTCCAAAAGCGACGCTAACAAGCCGTGCAGATAGCCTGGATAATTTCCGCATTCCCAACTTGACAAGGCTTTTCTTCTGTCACCTTTCACGTAACCTGAAAAGGAAGGAAAGTCTAATTTCGATGGGTGAATAGCTGTGACGAATAGTTTGGGGCTTGGTACTATGGAGTGCGTGCGTGCACGGACATGCACTGGGTTCAAGGCCTTCTACGGCCACGATCATTGCAGGCAGGCTCTCAGGATAACAAATAACCTCTATTCATGGACTCCAGGGAATTCCAGTAAGAGGAACCATTGCGATTTGGCGAATTAACAATTTTGAATTTTACCAGCAATACACGGTTTCATATTTCATAAGAATGGATAAAATAAGGATATCATAAATTGTGTTTCCATTTGTCTGTAGTCAGCTCATCTCAAAAACGGAAGATCGATTTGGTACTTAGCTTAGCTGCCCTAACATAGTTAGAGTTGGAACATCAAGAAAAGAAGTCAGAAAAAGTCATGCGAGTGTTCTTCAGATTCTGAGCTAACTCTGTTATCTTAGCCAGTGCATTTAGGATATTATTATTTTAATTACTTCCAACTACCAAATTAGGTGTTGTGGACGGCGGCGACTAGCAAACATACTTTACTGTAAATTTCTCATATTAACCATTAAAGGTATAGACCGGGGAATACAGCCTAGTACCGCAATGCATCTTAGCTTTGTGGGTCTAGCCTCTAACCGCTCGGCTATCGTGGCGACTAGCAAACATACTTTATAGTAAATTTCTCATATTAACCATTAAAGGTATAGACTGGGAATATAGCCTAGTACCGCAATACATCTTAGCTTTGCGGGTCTAGCCTCTAATCGCTCGGCTATCGTGGCGCCTTTATTATTATTAAAATAATACTTTATTTGACAAATGAGTTTAACATAAATGTAATATGTTCAACACTAACAAGTATGTGGCCTACTTAAATAGAAAAACAAAAACGGAACATTATTTATATTGAATTTATTTTAATTTATATCCGATAGTCGAATGGTGCCCCTCCCCCTCGGGCCGCCGCCCAAAACTAAATGATATATATCCTGTGCTAAAAAAAAGAAGAAGAAATTGCTCCAATTGTCGCTCTAATCTATATTTAATTTAGTATCTCTTTTTCTAAGAGTAAATTCAGACAATTATTTAATTTAGGTTAGTTGCACATGCGCAATAAATAGGATAATAGTGTCACAATGTGAAAACACGTGCTGTTTAAACGCTGAATTTATTGTATAGAGTACTCAAGCGGAATTTAAATATGGAGACGATTTTGTTGAGTGAGGATGTTCATTATCTTGTCTTACGCTTAAAGACGTTCCAATAGCAGTGGATCAAAGAGTGGTTGGTCCAGCCTTAACTAACAAGTCAGGAATCAGGAATCGAACCCAAGTACCTATCACTACAATCTTTAGCTTTAGTTTCAATCATATCAGCTGAACGTTTAAAATTTCTTACGATTTTATCACTCGTAGCACACAGAGTTTCAGCGTCCCTGACCGGTTTTGGACCTTCATCCATCGTCAGAGGTAGAGCAATCAGTTTTTTGGTGTAGAAAATTCTCGACCTCAATTTATGTTTCTCGTCTCGCATGCAGCGCAACAACAGTAAAGATTTTCTTTGAACTTCTGGAATCTATCACATTCTCTAAATTCTAGAGCATTATCTCAGAGTAATGGGTAGACCACTTATATCCTTAAATTTGCTGCCAAAATTCGTCTACCGGAAGTGCCACTTTACTAGACGAATTTTTTTTTTACTGCATGTATAAACTTGTATCAGACTTGTTTAAACTTATATGTATAAAAAATGTATAAACTTGGTGAAAATCTACTTTACGTAGATCAAAAACTTTACATTGCATTCTTTTTCCGGGAATGCTACAAGAACAAGAGAACCAGACTTCTGGCGAGTTCTTAGGGTGCATCGCGCAGGTTTACAATATCAGTAAGAATTACAATATATTTTTGAAAATGAACAAAAAGTAAAACCGTGAAAATTGTAGAAAGACAGAGTCGTGCAAGTAATTACACGCACCAACTCTGTTCACACCTTAGAAGAAGAAGCGCTAACACGATGACAATACCATGTTTGCGGTGGCCGTTTGGGAGCGACTCTCCAGAATACTCTCCATCAGCTCCTTATCTTCTTATTGTGCTCAATCAAGGAAGAAAGCTTCCCTCCATCTCCTTTACAATGATGCCAGCGGCTATCATCCGCACCCACTTCAAGCTATAGGCGTCAGCTCTTCATTCTCCTCTAATAATGTGGCCACAATGACAAGTGTCTTTTTTTCTCTTTGTATCGTCACACGACTAGAGATTACGGTACAACTAAACTATCCAATCACCTGTAAGTGATGACGCTACAGGAAATAATATCCTTTTACTTCCTTTAATAGATAAAAACAGGCAAGGGAAATAGGTTTCCAACTATTTCGCCTTCTTCCAGAATTCTATAAAACTATTTACTAGCTAGTTTTTTTTTTTTTTTTTTACTTACATCCTCTTTAACGACAGGAAGATGGTGCTTTTAAGATCAATTTTGAAATTCACTTTACACCGGAAGAACCATTTTAATGTGTTTTTTTCTGATTTTTCACGATAGTTGGTTGGACAAACCATTTTCTATTACTCTTTGTATATATTATAGAGAACTGTTCATTTTCTTCGGGTTCATTTTCTTTGAGGGAGGGACTGATTCATTAATTTAAGGGAATTTTCCTATTATTATTATTATTATTATTATTATTATTATTATTATTTTTTTTTTTTTTTTTTTTTTTTTTTTTTTTTTTTTTTTTTTTGCGCATCAACAGCTGAGGTCATTAGCGCCCGGAGCTTTTTCCAGTGCACTGCCGGCCTCCGGACAGTGTTCTCTCGTTACAGACAACACTGTCCATCACCGGACAGTGAGCTGTAAGAAGCTCCTAGGAAGAGAAAATCTAAGGGTCAGCTGCTGGATTCGAACCCGGGACCTCCGCGTGGGAGTCCAGTATGCTAACCTCATAGCTAATCCCTTCCCTATTATTATTATTATTATTATTATTATTATTACTGTCAATTACTACCCAATCCAGTCACAATCTTTGTCAAAGATAGTATAAGTTTTTCTTAAAGGTTGATTTGTCTTTGATGCCTGGAATTATAAGATATTTAAGCATCTTCACAGACAGGGCGAAGGACGCCAACATTATTTCAGACAAAACCCTACCAATAACAAATTACAATTGTTAATAAGTATAACCTTCGGAAGATGACCTAGTCCCTGTAGATCGAAAACTTGGCAATAAAAACCAAAAATTATGACTCCGGCAATAATTTAATCTCCCCTAGTATTAACTTTACGCTCACACTAACACTATAAACAATTGCATCATCGAGAATCGAGTTATCAGCGCAATGATTACGGCTAAAGTAGCGATACAGTTCCCTAAATAAACACAAGGAAAGAGAAGTCTTTTTACCCCGTACTGAGGAATTCCCTGTCAGGCTTGGGGAATCCCTGGGTAGATAACAGTAACTGGGACAGCGGAGGGAAACCAGATGGAAATTTTGCTGATACTGTTGATAGAAAAAATGTTTTGATGGATAAATCTGGGTCCGTAGTGGGACACAACAGAAGGATACGAGATCAAGTGAGCCTGACGCACCTGTCAGCATCTAAGGTTATTGCCGCCCGGAGCTTTTTTCAGTGCACCGCCGGCCTCCGGACAGTGTTCTCTCGTTACAGACTGTCCATCACCGGACAGTGAGCTGTAAGTAGCTCCTAGGAAAAGAAAATCTAAGGGCTAGCAGCTGGATTCGAACCCGGGACCTCCGCATGGGAGTCCAGTATGCCAACCTCATAGCTAATCCCTTCCCTTATTATTATTATTATTATTATTATACTTTACATATCAGTGATAATTTTCATTCTAATAAAATTTCTTAAAATATTTAGTTTTATTAGTGACCCGACATACTTTAGCAAAAAATTATGGTTTTATAAAAATGATGAATTAAATTCAGCGTTTAAATGTGCATTTCGTTATCAGTGCACTTTCTCTAGTGAGAACGATCGCAGAGAAGTAAGTAAAAGGGCCTCCATCCATAGCTAACAATGTGAACCTACAGACATTCTACTGGACAGACAGGATTACGTAATCGAGGTAGGACTAATTGGATGAAAGAGGGGAGGAAGCTCCTTCGGGTTCGTGTAACATTACCCGGCAGCATGACCGCAGCAATTCCTAGTTAGGGTTTCAACATCCCTTATTTTATTACTCCGAAAAACTCGCTTTAAATGGGTAACACAATATCGGTGAGGGAAGATCATATACCGACGGTTTTACTTCTTCCAAGAGGGGCCAGTCTGGGACAGCCGTTGGTACCAACAGGGCTTGATTTACACTTAATATCCGTTACTAAGTTTGCAGAGTGAGGGACTCACAAGCAGCTAATCTATCGCGACCTACCTGAGGGTTCGAAAGCAAAAAGAAGAAATGTGGCATGAATACCCACATGACTTCCGCTGGATTCGAACAAACTTAATTATTAATAATACTATTTAGTGAATAAAACTGGCGTTTACACTGAAAGCACAATTTAGAGGCAATGATATCGGTCTCAAAAACGCTCTAAATAAATTATATAAATAAAACTTATGGACCTTCACGTCTGTGTGTGTTGATGTACACAGGAAGTTTAGGGACACGATCTCGAGATAATCCAATGAGACGACGAAAAACCCATTCAGATCAACTTCCGGTTGAAGATTTTCACCCTAAAAATTCAGATTTGTAGCAACACGTGCTCAAAAAAACAAGTGTTTTACTTTATGCCGTTTTAAGTTAAATTTTTCTCGAAATCTACTTGATCTAGGTTGTTGCAAAAAAAAAAAAAAAACGCTCGGCTATCGTGGCGCCTAGCAAACATACTTTACTATAAATTTCTCATATTAACCATTAAAGGTATAGACTGGGAATATAGCCTAGTACCGCAATACATCTTAGCTTTGCGGGTCAAGCCTCTAACCGCTCGGCTATTGTGGCGACTAGCAAACATACTTTACTATAAATTTCTCATATTAAACATTAAAGGTACAGGCTGGGAATATAGCCTAGTACCGCAATACATCTTAGCTGTGCGGGTCAAGCCTCTAACAGCTCGGCTATTGTGGCGACTAGCAAACATACTTTACTATAAATTTCTCATATTAACTATTAAAGGTATAGACTGGGAATATAGCCTAGCACCGCAATACATCTTAGCTTTGCGGGTCTAGCCTCTAACCGCTCGGCTACCGTGGCGCCTAGCAAACATACTTTACTATAAATTTCTCATATTAACCATTGAATGTATAGACTGGTACTATAGCCTAGCACCGCAATACATCTTAGCTTTGCGGGTCAAGCCTCTAACCGCTTGGCTATCGTGGCGCCTGGTTTTCTGGATAGTGTTAAGTTCGCAACATCAAAGTTTTCTTCCAAAGTCCTGCGGCTACTTTGAATGTCGGAACCCTAGCAAGAACGTACTACTTCCTTTTAATATTAGAGACCATGTGTAAGAGAATGTATTCACTGCAAAAACGCTCGCTCAATAGATGACGCCATCTTGTTCATTCCAATCTTAAGAGCATATTAATTATTGTACCAGAAAGCATAGTAATCTTGTTCCAATCTATACTAATAAAAGAATAGTAATAAAATCAATACTAACGTAATAAAAATGTACATTAAATATAAAACTTTCACTTGATTTTCCACCTTTTAGTTGCCCCCCCCCCCCAGCAACAGGAAGTATTGCGATCATGCAGATTTTCTATTTTGAGTTTTCTTTTTTTTTTTACCGGAAATACCAAGTTATGGAGGAGTAAGGGGGGAATGTCGTGTATGACGTAACGAGAAAGTCGTTGTAAGTGTTTGTAGCCAATTTTTATTTAAATTAATTTTTTTTTACAACAATAAATCAACTCAAACAACGTAAACAATTCTTTATTATCCAATAAATCTAGTAGATATTTACAGACAAACTACAGGAAACAGCACTGGACTATGGCTGGGTGACTTTTACGTACGCAGTTTGGATTTTCTTCTTTGAGAACGTCGCCTGAATCGTCTGTCTGTAAGTTTGTACATCACAAAACTCGTTAATAGTCGTGCCAGAGGTTGTTGACCTCCTCGTATAAAGTAATAGTTGCCCCTTTTTAAAATATAAACCCTTCTTCATGTATATGGATATGTATATCTCTATATTTAGATGGTGCGAGCTCATATTTCTGCCATGTACTTTTGTATGTATGTATGTAATTTAAAAGACTGGTCAAAATATGTGAGTTCCAATCTAGTTTTTGATTTTCATAATCAATTATACCGGAAGTGGTATCAATTTCTCCCAAAAGTTTTTTTAAGAGGAAGACAAATACGAATTATTACGTTGGTGTCAAAATTTTCTTTAACGAACCGGAAAGACTGGTTTAAAGTCTCTGAAGTTATGATTTTTGTTTTTGTTGCAAAAATTTTCCCAATTTGGTAACGTGATCTAGTCAGCTGGTAAATTGGAATCAACATTTTTTTTTTAAAAAAAAAATGATCTAAAAACTATGAACTAGCTTGAAGCCATTGTTGGTATTGAGTAACGCTTCTAGTTTAACGCAACTTCTCCAGCGATTCACATTATGACAATGACATGTCACAATGACACCACATGAGTGTGTGGTAGTAGTAAAAAAAAAACGTGACAATGCCAATGGCAATCGTGGGGACAGGAATGATCTTTCTCTACTCTGTATAGTATATTATAAAGGACTTTCTTACCACAATCCATGGGAATGATTCTTGTGAATTGATCTGGCAATCATGTCCCGACAGAAAAGAAAATGGCTTATTTTCCAGACTTTTAAGTAAGTTCTCATTTGAAGAGTTTTAAAAACTGCAGAACGATGGTAGTATTAATACTCAAGGCATTATTAGGTAATTTTCCCTTAAAAACCAATCTGCTTGATAAGGAACATGTATTTAATGCCCTGCAGATAGATTCCCATGGGACAAACCTAACAATACTCATTATAAAAAAAGAGAAACTAATGTTGCACACGTTTCCCAACATGAAATTTAAAAAAAAAAACAAAAAAAAAACGGAAGTCAAATGTGCACTATTGTGTAATGGAAAAATCTTTTGTTCTATAATTGAGAGCATTTATGCAATTTTCTCTTTAAGTGCAGTTTAAGTTTTGTAGGAGATAGTCCCAGAATGTACAGTCTGCAATAATGAGACTTTGGATATACCTGGAGGTCATAGGGAGTCTTAGGATAACTAATTTAGCCAAGTCAGTTCCTTAAGACTTGGCAAGGAATTAGGGGATACCAGTGTTGCGGATGGAGTCAGGACTTTATGGAAAAAAATTGCAATCTCCTATTTCACAATTTTTAGTCTTCGAACGGACAGAAGATGTGCGCATGTCTTACGGCATTACACAGTATCTCGATATGCTCGGTAATCTGCTCAACAATGAAAGATGGGTCTGGGCTGGACTAAGTAGAGAAACGAACAGTCTCTAGCGTCCAGACTGGTGTGGAGGATAATACTCAGGAAGAAAAGTTCACCTAACTGGCAGAGGGGGATTCCCCTCAAGTTGTAACCCAACTTAAAGGACTAAATCCGCACAGTAACAGGGGGTACATCCGGGCTTCAAGAAACTTATCAAATTAACGATGTGCTTATCAGCGCGCATCATTGTTGCCCTAATTGCAGGAGTTTCAACGGCACATGAGGATCCATTGTAGTGTGGCCACAGCCAACCATATCTCGCAACGTTACCCAGCTGATATAAAATGTGTGAGTAACAAATCATATGTTTCTTGCTAGACAGTAATAAATTTCCCGGCTAATAAATCAATTATTACAGTTATCAAGTTTTATTAATAGAGGGCAAGAGCTGCATACACACGGACCAATGCATTTTACTATCCAATGCACAGTTAAATTACACAAATGCAATCCGGAAACATGACCAGTAACTCTCCTTAATGGAGGGGAAAAAAACAGGAAAATTGGTAAACAAATCGCAACACAAATACTTCATTAGTTCTTAAACTAACGGGATTTCTACAGGAAGTCATCGTGGAACAGTGTACAGTTTGAAAACGCCATGATAGTCGAGCGGTTGGAAGCGAGACCCGCAATGCTAAGATGTATTGCGGTACTAGGCTATATTCCCAGTCTATACCTTTAATGGTTAATATGAGAAATTTTGCAATAAAGTATTTTTGCTAGTCGCCACGGTAGCCGAGCGGTTAGAGGCTAGACTCGCAAAGCTAAGATGTATTGCGGTACTAGGCTATATTCCCAGTCTATACCTTTAATGGTTAATATAGGGAATTTTATAGTAAAGTATGTTTGCTAGTCGCCTTCGTCCACGACACCTAATTTGGTAGTTAGACCTGAAAAAATATGCAATTACTTTACTTTACAGTAAAACCAAACGATTTCGGATAAAAATTACTATTCAAGCGATCCAATAAGCTCCAAACGCACAGACTGAGAGATTCACTGTGCTAAAAATACTTCCAGGTCAGAAGCTTAAACACAATTGAAAACACAAAACCTAGAAAGTTTCAACCACGAAAATCAAGCTAGGAGGTACTTTTAAATTAAATATTCACTAATCGACCAAGTAATCGATGATTATATAAAAAGCCAGCAAGCAATAATTAGGTACAGTTTCCTGATTACAAAAAAAAAAAAGGACAATCAATTGAGTAACAATCAATTTAAAAGACCTGGAAGTAATTACCTTCCGAGCGACATGATTACCACGAGGTATCCCTCACAATTGTGAATCTCTATCTATCTAGTTGATGGCTAATTGTACGATACACCACCATTGGGTTGGGGGGGGGGTTAATGTCCTTATTTTGCAAGCCATGCACTTTTCTTTTTTGTACACGTAATTTAATGTATTTCCGGTAACTCAAGACTCTCAGGCAGAGTTTGCAGTTTCAACGTGTATCATTTATAAATTAGAATTAACAAACCGACAAATATAATAAAGAGGCACTTCCGGTAGGCTGTTTTTTTGCTTGAAATTTATTGTCTATTTTTTCAGGCAGGCTTTACCTCCAACTACCAGATTAGGTGACGTGAACGGAGGCGACTAGCAAACATACTTTACTATAAATTTCTCATATTAACCATAAAAGGTATAGATTGGGAATATAGTCTAGTACCGCAATACATCTTAGCTTTGCGGGTCTAGCCTCTAACCGCTCGACTATCGTGGCGTCTAATTAAATATTTCAAATTCAAAATTCTGTCGACCAAATGAATTGTTGACGTTGCCATTGGACCGGAACAAAACAAAGTACCAGTTTAATGTCTTGGAAAGATGAAAGTTCAACTTTTGATACCAAGGAGGAGCTTGCATTTGAAAGGAACAATGGACCCTGGAGGCAAAGAAAGAGATAATAACTAATCTCTGGTGAAATGATTCTCTTTTAACCGGATGTAAATTGTGATGTGAACTAATAAGAAAAAAAAAAAAAAAACTCAGTTTGGAGAAAGCAGAATTATTGCAAGTGCACTTCTTCAATACGTGGGCATGCATGATGTTTGCTACGATCATGCGCTATGCAATTTACCTAATTTTATCAACTGATAATGATTTCTTTTCTAGAATTATGCAAAAAAAATAGCAAAATCACATAGCTAAGTATCATTTATTTATTTTTTTGTTTTTAATGAATTTAACCTAAATGTTTTCCAGCAGACTGCTGAAGAAAGTACGTCGGGAGATAAAGGAAACGGACCCACTAAAAAGCACGTCTTCTTGTGAACATCTGCCAGTTTCACGAACACCAAGAAGTGGGGGAAATGTACCACCACCACATCCTTTCTTTCATGAAAACAAAAAAAAAAATAATAATTTTCTCCATTTTACGTGATAATTGTTTTATTTTTTATAGAATTTACAAGAAGAAAGAGTGAAGAGACGAAGAGAAGAAGTCCGGAAGTATGTTTGTCAGTAGTTGGATTACTGTAATTATAATCGTACAGAGAGACTGAAGACACGACAGTGTGTAGTCATGGCAACCACAGCTCCTCGAGCTGGCCATTGACTTCTCTACGAACACTCTGGTTGGATAAAGATTTATTTAGCTGAAGAACATAATTACATAGTATCAACATGTGGGTGGTAAAAACGTAATGGTTTTTTATTAAGAAATAACACTTGATAAAAGAAAAGCCCAAATATCCTTCCCGCTCTCCAGGGAAAACTCGCCTTAAAACCATTTTCAGGAAAAGCATTAGATGAGTCCTTACATAAGAAGAACGTTTGCTTCCGGATTTTCAAACACGAAATTGTAACCACTCAGTTGGTCTACATTAATATTAAATAAGAAATACAACCGTACATTCTACTTAAAATGACACTTCGAAGAGAAGTCCTAAGTCAATCTCGCTCCTACAGGAAGTGCACTTCTTCTGGTCAATCTCGCTCCTACGAAAGTGCACTAATTCCGGTCGATCTCGTCCTACAGGAAGTGGCCTTCTTCTAGTCAATCTCGCTCCTACAGGAAGTGCCCTTCTTCTAGTCAATCTCGCTCCTATAGAAGTGCACTAATTCTGGTAAATCTCGCTCCTACAGGAAGTGCCCTTCTTCTAGTCAATCTCGCTCCTACGGAAGTGCACTAATTCTGGTCAATCTCGCTCCTACAGGAAGTGCACCTTCTTATGTCTGTGCACTTACTCTAGTCTATCTATTGTCTGTGCACTTACTCTAGTCTATCTATTTTGTAAATCTGCTCGACTTTTGTACGACTGCAGATCTTCCATAATTAAAAATAAGAAGTTAAGAAGATTCAAAATAACGGCCTACATTTGAATCATCATTCAAGATATTTCTTGAACAATTTCATAGCCTTGAAACTTAGATAGAACACACCACTTTTGTTTTGTAGTTATTATTTAGAAGAAAGTGGTCCAGAAGAGAATGTGGAGGATACAGTGGCTGGAGAGAGGGAATCGAACTAATTAGGTGAAAGGAAGAGAAATACATCTCGGCAACGAGCAGACTTGGATAGACAGAGTGAAGAACGATGTACATACAGACGTGCGTAAACACTTGCAAGAAAAGATGGCAGAAGAATTGAAATGACAAAACTAAACTCTGAGCAGCGGAGAAGCCAGGGTTATGCCCTCCAGTAAAACATGCGTGAGCGACGTGCCCTAAGTATAACCTAATTCTATTAATAAATCTGCAGTTGTTCTGCACGGTGCACAGCTCGAGCTGCAGGCCAACCTAATTCATTACCCTTCTTAACTCCACGGCCAATTATATTCATTTCTGAGTTCTGTTGCAGATCATGAATATTAATTTGTTGACGTTTCCATTTTGTTTGTTTGTTTGTTTACCGTCTCCCACAACAGGAAAAGGAAACTCTCGAGATCTTGTCAAATTTACGCTACCGAGATTCCACCGCAAATGTCAGTTTCCAATTCTCTTCTTTTTTTCCGATTTTCTCCAAAATAGGTCCTGGAAAATGCGATTGAGAGTGATTCTTGGAGAAGAGAATGGGTAGGCTTGCCTTTAAGGTACTACCACAGAGAATGGGTAGGTTTCGAAGTTTTTCAAGAACCTCTCGGTAAAAGTGTTGATTGACCGTTTGAACTTGAGGTAGAAACTCTTTGTAGACGATTCCGTGGATATCGAAAAAACAAATAAGCAAGCATTTGATCTACGATTTCGATAATGCTCCTTGTCACACAGCAATTTCAATAAACGAGTTTTTGGCCAGTAAAAACATTCCTGTGGCTCCTCAGCCTCCTTATTCGCCTGAATTGAGTCTTTGGGACTTTTTTCTTTTCCAGAAGTTGAAAAATCACCTCAAGGGAACTCATTTTTGGACAGTTGAAAACATTCAAACGGCTTTAACCGACCAGCTGAAGGCTCTTCCAGTATCGGAGTTCGAGCACTGCTATGAGGTGTGGAGGAAACGTCTCCAGCGCTGTGTGGCTTCAGAAGGAAGTTATTTTGAAGGTGACAATATAGAATTGTAATTCTTTTTGAATAAAAAATGTTTAAAAATCAGTCTCATTACTTAATTTACAGACCTCGTACTACTGCAGAGAATGGGTAGGCTTGCCTTTAAGGTGCTACCACAGAGAATGGGTAGGCTTGCCCTTAAGGTACTACCACAAGGAATGGGTAGGCTTGCCTTTAAGCAACTACTACAGAGAATGGATAGGCTTGCCTTTAAGGTACTACTGCAGAGAATGGGTAGGCTTGCATTTAAGGTACTACTGCCGAGAATGGGTAGGCTCGCCTTTAAGGTACTACCACAGGGAATGGGTAGGCTTGCCTTTAACGTACTACTACAGAGAATGGATAGACTTGCCTTTAACGTACTACTACAGAGAATGGGTAGGCTTGCCTTTAAGGTACTACTGCAGAGAATTGGTAGGCTTGCCTTTAAGCTACTACTACAGAGAATGGATAGACTTGCCTTTAACGTACTACTACAGAGAATGGGTAGGCTCGCCTTTAAGGTACTACTGCAGGAATGGGTAGGCTTGCCTTTAAGGTACTACAGAGAATGGATAGGCTCGCCTTTAAGGTACTACAGAGTATGGGTAGGCTTACCTTTAAGGTACTACCACAGAGAATGGATAGGCTTGCCTTTAAGCTACTACTACAGAGAATGGATAGACTTGCCTTTAACGTACTACTACAGAGAATGGGTAGGCTCGCCTTTAAGGTACTACTGCAGGAATGGGTAGGCTTGCCTTTAAGGTACTACAGAGTATGGGTAGGCTTACCATTAAGGTACTACTGCCGAGAATGGGTAGGCTTGCCTTTAAGCAACTACTACAGAGAATGGATAGACTTGCCTTTAACGTACTACTACAGAGAATGGGTAGGCTCGCCTTTAAGGTACTACTGCAGGAATGGGTAGGCTTGCCTTTAAGGTACTACAGAGAATGGATAGGCTCGCCTTTAAGGTACTACAGAGTATGGGTAGGCTTGCCTTTAGGTACTACCACAGAGAATGGATAGGCTTGCCTTTAAGCTACTACTACAGAGAATGGGTAGGCTTACCTTTAACGTACTACTAGAGAGAATGGGTAGGCTTGCCTTTAAGGTACTACTACATTACGAAGAAGGGTTAAATGAGTTAAATTCCGAGTTCGAGTATATAAACGGAAGTACCACTTTTCCATGGGATGAATTATTTATTTTTATCTTTCTTTGTAAAAATGGCTGGTATGATTTCCTGTAAACATTCCTCTACACTTGTTGATACTTTAATTTACCTCTGATGATGGAACAAGGATATAATCCAGCACTGTGGTCCTAATTAAAAGTTTAACAATATCATTTTAGTTCGATTATCTGTATGATATTGAAGTCCATGAACCTTTTAGGATAAACTCGCAAGTTTTGAAGAAAATGTAACCACAAATTGCCAATAATGAAAGTGGAATGAGTATGCCCCACCACAAGTTGGGGCCAAGTTTTATGGCCATATTTATTTAGTTAATTTGGTTTTTAGAAATTATCTTGAATAAAAATATAAACCAAAATTTTTATGTTCAACTTTCATGCAGTCGCTTTCACTCGTTTTAAGTTATTAAATGTCAATGAGCAAAAATTGTTATTCCCAAAATAAGGAATTATTTATTTTTAAAAATAAAATACAAATAAAAAGTTTGCAAAAAAATTAATTGTCTCCAATTATAAATGTCATCCTGCGGGAAAACTTAGAACAGCACAAACTGTCTGAGCGTGCACTCTGTTTACGAGCACTTCCGTCCGGTACAGCTTCAAATACTGCCATTAAAATTTATAACTAACAGGTCCGTTCCCAAACAGCACTATTATTATTATCTTAAACCCACTAGCGAGCGAGTTCATGACACTTCACTGATCGCAGTTGGAGGTAAAGTCTTACTAGAAAAAATAGGCACTACTTAACTTCACTTTCTTTACTTTTTACAGATGTGTATCTTTAATTTGGAAAAAATATTCAAGAAAACTTCGATAAAGGGCACTTCTGAGAGAGGACTTAGGTTTAGGACTTTAGGTTAGGCTTATCTTTAGAGCGCCACTAATGTTTAAGGTACTATTTTGATACCTGTACAATCTTTATCAGCACCAAATGTGAGTAAATATTAAAATTAAGAAAAAAAAAAAATTGCTGACCGCAAGTGCCATCTTACTGTAGAAGGTTAATTTAAGGTTTTCTAGAGTGAGAGAGAGAGAGAGGAAAAAAGCCCTAAAGACTTTTTTTTGTATACTTAGTAAAGTAAAGCCTACTTCTTCAGGGGGGCTTTACGTCCAACTACCAAATTAGGTGTCGTGGACGGAGGCGACTAGCCAACATACTTTACTATAAATTTCTCATATTAACCATTAAAGGTATAGACTGGGAATGTAGCCTAGTACTGCAATACATCTTAGCTTTGCGGGTCTAGCCTATAACCGCTCGGCTATCGTGGCGACTAGCAAACACACTTTACTGTAAATTTCTCATATTAACCATTAAAGGTATAGACTGGGAATATAGCCTAGTACCGCAATACATCTTAGCTTTGCGGGTCTAGCTTATAACCGCTCGGCTATCGTGGCGACTAGCAAACACACTTTACTGTAAATTTTTCATATTAACCATTAAAGGTATAGATTGGGAATATAGCCTAGTACCGCAATACATCTTAGCTTTGCGGGTCTAGCTTATAACCGCTCGGCTATCGTGGCGCCTTGTATACTTAGTACAGAGAATACAAAGATATAAATCTATAATTTTACTGGATACCACTTTTTTTTATTGAAGGTACTTCCACGCGGAGAACCCGGGTTCGAATCCGGATGCTGGTTCTCAGGTTTTCTCTTCCTAGGAGTTTCTTACAGCTTACTGTCCCGGTGATTGTCAGTTATCTGTCCGGCAGTGCACTGAAAAAAGCTCTGGGCATCAATGACCTCAGATGTTGAGCTCGAAACTTGAGAACAGTAGTATCAATGAGTGTTTACAACAGATCGTTCACCGACTTAAGAAATTTAAAAAAAAAAAATCGCCACAAAACGGTGAAAATGCCAAAAAAAGAGAAAAGAGATTGCAAACAAACAAAAAATTATTCCAGAGATTCACACATCCGGTAAAATTATTTTCACAAAACAGGAAGTGCTGAAAGTTTAAAGTATTCTTATTTTGCATCCACTTGGTATTCTGGGTAATAGGATGTCGCATTTCTTTTTCTTTTTGTTGAACACGCAGCAGAGAAGAGGTAAATTGCTTAAATTTCGCAACATTAACAACAATAAGAAAGGAACATTATAACGGTATAGTTTGGTTGCTTAGTAACTGTGCAACTTACAACAACACGTAAGAGAGAATTCCTTAAAAGACAAAACGATTAACGACAATTGCAGATACAGTAAAAACAACCTAAGATATACGCTGACGTTGCAGAGTAATCAACAGCATTAAAAACATCGCCCCACCTGTCCTCTGCCACAGAGAAAATAAATAAACAGATGAATAAAAGAGAAAATCAAAATAATGAGCGGGGGTGGGACCAATCAAATTGGAATTGAACTTTTTATTTTACCTTGAAATCGAAAGGCCAAACAGCAACAAGTGGCTAACGATAGAACCATGACGTGGTATTTGTAAGACGAACTGATAGACGACACCCAGCTTGTTCACTAATGATGTACACTATAGTGTTGCCATTACTACATAGTAATAAACATACTACAACCAGACTATAGTGTACGTAACTATAGTCCGCAGCAGAGTTCACTAAAAAAAAAATGTATTTTTAGAACACCTTCACAGTGACCTTTTAGTCATTTTAAAGGAAACAAGATTTTTTAATTAGCAATGAACTTTTCATTTTTTGCTTTCTCTCTCTCTATATATATATATCACTCTCTCTCTCTCTCTCTCTCTCTCTCTCTCTAAACACACACACAAAGTTAATCACATCCAATCTGTAAAAGTGTCTCACAACGATTAAGTGGAATTCTTACGATCGGGCCTCATTTTTCGAAATCACCGGAAATTCACGTTTTGTAGAAATTTACGATTTGTACTGTTTCCTTTTATATAGTGTTGAAGTAAAAATAAATCATAACAAATAATAATAATAGAAATAATAACAAAGGCGCCACGATAGCCGAGCGGTTAAAGGCTAGACCCGCAAAGCGAAGATGTATTGCGGTACTAGGCTATATTCCCAGTCTATTACCTTTAATGGTTAATATGAGAAATTTATAGTAAAGTATGTTTGCTAGTCGCCTCCGTCCACGACACCTAATTTGGTAGTTGGATGTAAAGTCTGCCTGAAAAAATAGGCAATTACTTTATTTTACTTTAGCAATAATAATAATATGTAAATAGTTGTATACAGTAGAGGGATGAATGAGTGAAGCGAATGTATTTATAAGTAGGAATGGAGAGTGAGTGATATTCTAGTGATAAGCACCTAGACGATGCTGGCTGTATGGCGGAAGCTAATGCCAAAAAAAAGGCAAAAAAATAATATTAATTTACTTCAAAAATAATTCCTTCAAAAGTGGAAAGCGTACCATAAAAGTTGATTTTAATTTACTGATCCTATATTTAAGGCATTTACCATTTTCTTTAATGTTCGTTGAAAATTTTGAAAAGCAGTAAATAACTTTGAAAGAAGTCTTGTCTAATTTAAAACTGAAGCTTTTTGTTTATTTTCAAGTTGTTTGTCTTGAGGCGTGGGTGATGAAGGCCTAGAAGTCCCTACTTTATAAATATGAAGTAGACAGCAATTAAAACAAAATAAGGAACTGTCTCTGGTAATTATAAATAATAGACCGTATCAAATTAAAAAAAAAACTATTTTGAAGACATAACTAGGATAATAGTTTATGTGTTGAAGTTTAGGGGCTTAAATGGACTTGCAGAGGGCCGCAGCTATTAGGATAATCACGGAAGGTAATGGGGAAGGGCCGAAGTTCAGTTGGAACCCAGCACTGAATTGGTGTAGATGACCAACTGCAGTTAACATACGCAATTACACTGTACGGAATATAAATTAGGGAACTAGAACTAAAATGTGCAATTATTAACTGACAAGTTAACTGCTTCATTCTATTGTGCACACACCACGATTTTCACTTTTACTACAATTATCTTGAAACTTGAAATTTTACCGGAAAAAATCACAAAATTTTATACAGTAAAACGTCACTTCCGTTCAACCAATTTTTAGATTATTTAAAACTGTTTAAACATATTTTTGTTTATATTGTTGCTCACATATTGAATTGCTGTTAGTATTACCAAGATAATGGAACCTTACAATCTACTTAGATAGCTCTTTAGAAGGGAAACATAACTTCGCCACTCCCACTGGAACTGCCTTAAGAAACATTTCTCTGGGAAATGGTTTTCCCGAAAAGGATGTAGATCTAGTTAGGCGCCACGATAGCAGAGCGGTTAGAGGCTGAGACCCACATTGCTAAGATGTATTGCGGTACTAGGATACATTCCCAACCTATACCTTTAATGGTTAGTATGAGAAATTTAAAGTAAAGTATGCTTGCTAGTCGCCACGGTAGCCGAGCAGTTAGAGGCTATACCCGCAATGCTAAGATGTATTGCGGTACTAGGCTATATTCCCAGTCTATACCTTTAATGGTTAATACGAGAAATTTACAAGTAAAGTATGTTTGCTAGTCGCCTCCGTCCACGACACCTAATTTGGTAGTTGGACGTAAAGCCTGCCTGAAAAAATAGGCATTACTTTACTTAAATGTAGATTTAAATGTTTGCAGAGAACTTGCAGAAATAACCAACAAAAAAACTGGAGAATCTGGGACCTAATTGGCTGATTTGGACCTACAGTCTATTGTTTCTGGCTCCACGGTGGCCCCGAGTTGAAATATTTAATTTTAACTTTCTGCCATTTTTCTTTTTTCAAGCTGCCCACAACCCAGGTCGATTAGTTAGTTCGATTAGTCTTAGAACATTATTTTCTTATTATTTGATTTTTAACAAAAAAAAATCCCGTTTTAGCAGGATTTTGTAAGGACTGACGAACTAACATTCCGTGAGGCACGAATTCCTTCTCTCTCTCTGTCTCTCTCAAGCATCAAAGTTTTCTGTTTATTTTGTTGATTATTTTCGTATCCAGTGTTGCTAGCTTTCTTGTTTGTTTGTCTGTTAGTTTACCCATCAACGTTGATTTAGCAATGTCAGCTTTTTTTTTATGTACAAGAGCTAGAGAGAAAAATGTAGTCACGAATCTACTGGGATTTCATAATATCAACTGTTACTTTTCGTAATGGTAATTCAGGGAATTAGGACGGGATCTTAGTTTTCCAACCAGCGGAAGGAGTTTTGTAGCTGAGGGGAAATCTATGCTTCTAGGATTTTCACATTTCTGCAAATAATTATTACCCACAAAAAAAAGGGATTAGCCGAGTGATTAGAGCGCTGAATTCCCACGGGAAGAATCCAGGCTGGATTTTAGATTTTCTTTTCCTGGAAGGTTCTATAACAGCTCTATTGTCCGGTGATAGATAAACATGGAATTATACGTTTGCTTTTAATTTCTTCGGTGAAAGCTAAACTTCGTAGATAAGTTCAAAAATTAATGACGAGATGCAATTAATTAAACATCCATAGATCTAAAAGCTGGACATGTTTTTATTTTTTATAAAAGGCCATCAACCATTAGCTACAATTTTACAAATTAAATCTACTAGACGTAGAAATATACCAGCATTACACAGATTATACATTAAAAGTGGTTTTTTTTATTTTAATTGAAAAAGAAACCGGAAACCTATGTAGGGAAGATAACACCAAACATGGCTAATTTCTAATGGAAGGTTATATGGTGAAAGGTTATGTGTCATGTGTTAGTATATAAAGCATGGACAGAGCCTTCTAGATTATTGTCATCATTCACTGCCATAGTTTAAAAAGAGAAAATTATTTCATTCATATATTTTTCTAAACCTTCCTGTACCGTAAAGAAGGCATATCTCAGATACACAGATAGATAGATGCGTACACCGTTACACTGTGATACTTTTTATGTAATAAATGTATGTAGTGATGAAGGCAATGTTGATATACAAGAGAAACGGGACATAAATGAGTAACACAGCCACAGCGGCTACCTTAATTTATAAGACGATGGACAGGTAACAAATGTCAGCTGTTAGAGTTATCCGGGACTTTGTACAAGTTGGGACATGCTTAAAGATGGCAGAAGATTTAACCACATCTACAGTTTCCATCTCACTTTAAAGTCCACTTTTCAGTTTCGAAGATTTAGGACGAACATTTATTTAAGTGACGCTACTTTCCTGTACAGACAAGCCACAGAATCCAATATCTTTCGATTATATCCCTCGTAGTGCGCATGCTCACAGTATCCTTGGACCTGTTTCAGACTTTCGTCCATCATCAGAGGTTTTGGTGGGGGAGATTTCGACTTCATTTATGTTGCCGTCTCGCACTACACTTCCTGACACGATTACTCTACTAGATCCATCTGATCAATACATCACAATTTGACAGAATCGTAACCACTGTTCTACGATTAAAAAAAGAGAATAATAAGCCCAGTTGAGTCACTTTTTAACTGAGGATACCTTTTCAGACAATTTTTAAATGATAAGATACAGCTGAAACTAATTTAAGACCTTCAGGCTAAATCAGCCGAACAGAGAGAGACCTACTAATAATATTTCCTTGCGCAGGAAGTGCCACGATTAATCACTGTCAGAATGAAAACTGTAAATACTCGTAAATCATGAAAGTGACGCACATAAATATGTACGGCCAAGGTAAATGTCAGTTACAGACTTGACATGTTCAGACATGCCAAGCTTAAGGTGGAATTCAAACTTAAAATCGAGTTTGAACGCTCACCAAGTTGTGATCAAAGTTAAATTCTTTTTTCTTTTTCTTTTTTAGAATTTTTTTTTTTTTTTTTTGGCGCATCAACAGCTGAGGTCATTAGCGCCCGGAGCTTTTTCCAGTGCACTGCCGGCCTCCGGACAGTGTTCTCTCGTTACAGACAACACTGTCCATCACCGGACAGTGAGCTGTAAGAAGCTCCTAGGAAGAGAAAATCTAAGGGTCAGCTGCTGGATTGTATTTTTAGAAAATATTTATTAATTTTATTGTAGTTTCAAAGAATTCCAAACATAAACCATACGACATGTATCTTAAGTCGACAGAGTGCAGCTCAAGAAATCCACCCTTCCGGACTACCTGTATTGTTTCAAACATGAAAATTTAGCGATAAACTGAATCCCCACAATAGCAATAGCAATGGAAAATTCCATAATGCGGCACTTTAAACGTAATCACATCTTCCGTTCCACGCACAAAAAAGAACTTCCTTTTAAATAATAGCCGTAAAGTTTGAAAACCAATCAGAATAAAAGTGGCCCGGTGGGCGCCACGATAGCCAAGCGGTTAGAGGCTAGACCCGCAAAGCTATGATGTATTGCGGTACTAGGCTATATTCCCAGTCTATACCTTTAATGGTTAATATGAGAAATTTGTAGTAAAGTGTGTTTGCTAGTCGCCTCCGTCCACGACACCTAAATTGGTAGTTGGACGTAAAGCCCCGCCTGAAAAAATCGGCGTTTACTTTACTTTACTTATTTTAAAGTGGCACAGTTTTCGCACTCAGCTAGACAGTCGTTCCGAAGTAGAACCCTATATTGAGAAGTTTGGGCTTCCTGTGAGCATACCCACATGAGTACGTCAAAACATGTATTTCCGGTAAAAAAAAAAGTCTTCACAGAAAATATTTACATATCGCTATACTTCCTGTATGAGTGAGGATGGCGGCAATAGATAGCCCCACAAGAGCAAATTACTGGGTGTACGAGTAATGTAAATATTTACTCAAAAGAAAGAGAATAGACGCCGTGAAGAGAACGTCTGCAGAGATGACAACATTAAAATACTTTATGAAGCAGAAGGTGGGTGGTGGGTAGTGGTGAAGACGATGAGGCATCGTGGGAACCTAGCGGGAGGCTGGGAAACACTCTGCCAAGAGATCTGGCGAACTTTTACACCCAGCATTCGACACACTCCGCGCCAGTGTGAACAGCTACTGGACAAGATGATACACATACTTCCGGGCCTACTGGAGAGCCTACACACGGACACACCTCCGATCTGCACACAATGCACGGCACCATTTCAAGGTCAGTACACTGCTTCCCCTCCAGAGATGGATGACCCCTCTACCAGTCCTCTTGTTCCTGTACAAAACTTTTGTTTGTTTCTTATTTTTTTAAATTATCTTCCTCTCTGAGGTTTTTTTACGCCTTTTAAACCATCAAAAAAGTCATTACTACGATTTGGAAATATTGTTCTTTCAAAGAAAATTAAGTTCAAGTAACAAAGTAACCCATCATCTTACACAAAGTCTTTACCAAAATCGTTTTCATCGTACTTTCACAGGGGACCCTTAAGACCAGTAAAGTAAAGTAATCGCCTATGTTTTCAGGCGGGGCTTAACGTTCCAACTACCAATTAGGTGTCGTAGACGGAGGCGACTAGCAAACATACTTTACTGCAAAATTTCTCATATTTACCATTAAAGGTATAGACTGGGAATATAGCCTAGTACCGCAATACATCTTAGCATTGCGGGTCTAGCCTCCAACCCTCGGCTACCATGGCGCCTAGCAAATCATACTTTACTAAAAATTTCTTTTATTAACCATTAAATAAACTCCAAGGCCTAGACCGGGAATCGAACCCAGTACCACAATACATATTAGCTCCTTAAACCAGTTATTTCGGGTAGAAACTCAGTTTCGAAATGTGGACGAACACGATCGCAATACTTCTATCTCAAGGAGAATAAAAAAACCTTATTTTTTTTTTATCTTCAGTTCGCGCTTAAAACAAATGAGAACACAAAAGTTACGAGAAGAAGAGATTACAAGTTCCGGACACGTGCATAACGGACATACGAAGAAGATGCGCCGTACGCATACAGACCAGGCGCACAGCAAGCGGTTAATACACAATCAAGGCAATCAAGGGGAAAGAAGAAAGTCCTCCTCCGAGTATTATAATTTCGCCGACGTGTTATATTGGTAGCCCTGTGTAACAATAAACTTGGTGTAAAAGGTCAAGAGGCCGTGGCGGTTCATCCGTCCGTCCGTCCGTCCGTCGAACACAGTTTATGACGCCTTCCATCCATAAACACCAACAACAATAAAAGGAGATCTCTGACTCGACGTAAATATTTCCCACAAACCCCCACTGCTTCCACTAAAAAAAGAAAAAGAAACAAAAAAGAACAAAAACCAAACTCTTTTCTATAGAAAATTAGATATTTCTAATTTATTACTATTTTATATTTTTTCCCCCGCTAAATATTAAGGGAAAGTTCGCTGAGTTCAGATTAGATTGGCAGCAGTGGGAGACTATCCAGAACGCTCCAGGTAGAAACCTAGATACCAAAAAAACAAACTCTTGAACTTCTTTAAAGGTCAAATGTTCGCTCAGGTGGTCCCCCCTGTATTGATATATCACTCTCCAAGGACTACGTTAATCATTTTTCCACTTTCTTTTGCTGCCATCACTAGGAAAAGAAGGTTTTTTTTATCAACAAGTATTCACACCGGAAATATACCATTTTGTAAACACCACTTTCTCGTACTCGAGAGCATTTTGAAAATGTTATTTCCGCCAAAAAAAAGAGTCGAATTTAAAATCTGACGTGATCTCAAAACTTCTTTTTGATAATTGTAAGAGCAAGTGCAAAACACTAACACGACTTCCTATTACCACAATTTACGCTGAGTTTTATTTTTTTTCATTTCCTCTTAACTGATTTACTTAAAATTTGAAATGTTTACCGAATATGTTTTTAGGTGTGAGAATCGTAGGGGTTTTCATGTACATCCCACTTAAATGACCCTATAGAGAAAATCGCTACCATTTTCCGGGGAAAGTATTACCAATAGTGCGTGTGTTTAATGAGCAAAGTTTAAAGGAAATGGATCCTTTTTTTTTAACCAGTAAAGGTATAGAATTGGAATATAGCCTAGTACCGCAATACATATTAGCTTTGCTGGTCTAGCCCTCTAACCGCTCGGCTATCGTGGCGACTAGCAAACATACTTTACTGTAAATTTCTCCCAGAAAATCTGGAAGTTTTTTTTGAGAAAATGGAGCTAATTTTCTTTCAAAATCATGGGGGCATAGAGCCAAAATATCAAATGTGAACTTTATGAGAATTTCCGCTTGGCTCACCAACAACCCTCATTGGTTCAAAAAAAAACTTTTCCGGACTCGAGAGAAATTCACGAACATTTCCGCTGCAACCTTAGAAAAGCAGAAAATTTTCACGATCAAAATACTCGGCCTTCCGGTCTACAGTACGTAGTATACAAAGTTTACTGAATACAGAAATAAAATAATACTTAGGCTTGTGCTGAAAAAGGGATAATATCCCTAATTAACTCAGTTCCAAGTAATTCTTCTAATTAGACACTTCAGCGCTAGTACAATTACTAACTTCTTAGCAGCACCATCTAGGATTAACTGCAAGGTGCACCAAGGGCCCCGCCCCCCAAGTAGAGGGTTGTTAACTCAAAAGGGTGGCTTCAATTCACTCCATTGCCATCGTGTGACCTTATTATTTTGCACCCTTGAACTGCAGTCAACTTCCCTAACCCTAACCCTACCTTCTACTAAGCAACTGCTCTGCCACCTCCTTCAGAACTCTTATCTTTAATGCCCATCGACCATTTGGTTACTCCTTTTGGGAACGATCATTCCCTCACCAACTCACTTTCACTTCTAATTCTCTCAGTCAAATGCACTGTTTGCATGATAAGTCATCTCTTAACCAATGAAAATGCTTAAGAACTTGTTTTAATATTGCCGAATTCAAAGCAATCAAAAACTCAGGACGGAACGATTACTCCAATGATTAATCACCGTTCCTTTACGATGTTCTACCACGCAGGCTAGACATGGGAATCTCAGGTTAAGGAGTCCAAGTTCCCTCCCTTGCTGCAGCATCAGCAAACTAGTCCCCAACAATGCCTAGGAGGAAACCAGGATTCTGAGACAGTGTTAGTCTTGATAAATCTGTTAAATTAAAGAGAAACATATTTATAAAAAGTAATGAGTAAAATGGGATTACAAAAATAATAAATAAGTGGACAGGAAATTTTAGATGGCGATAAAGAATCATACTACTGAGAACTATAAGAACAAATAGAAGAAGAACCATTAGTAATGGTGGCCCCGCTGAAGTAGATGGATAATAGATGTGGCTCAATTAGACAACAAGAGCTACCAGGCTAGAGCCACATTAGGCTCGTGGAATAGGAGAGGAGTTCCAGACAGTGAGTCTATTTAAGAAAGAAAGAATAATCTTTACGTCAGCTCCATATATAGGAAGTGGGACTTCACCACACCACCGCGAGTATGTGGTCACATACAACAAACTCTCACAGGAGTGTGGAAGTAACTAGTCTAATAGTGGTGTAAACAGTAATCTGAAATAGTTAGTTATTGTGGTTGAATAGTTTCTGCCAGCGGTCTAATAATGGACCGGCCGAGAGAGATAGAGATAATGAGATGTTGACAGTCAACTGTTTTCAAGACCTTAAAATTTTATTACTTCCTCGTCATTAATTTTATGACGAAGAAATATTTTTATTACCTTTCAGAGTGGTTCGTTAAAAACAAAAAAAATGTTCATAAATAAATAAGATTATTACATTCCAATATTAACGTGGTTTTCTTTGTTCAAGGAGGACCGTTCAAAGAGGAATTGTAAAATTAGGATACTCAGTTGGAGGGGCATTTCTCAGTTGATCATTGGACATATTTTTATTGAGGACTATGAAATGGGTGAGGCGCATGAATTACAATGAAAGGGAGGTGGGTCATTTAAGGGCAAGATTTTGTACTAAAGAATGAATAACTTCTTCCTTAACCATGGGCGCCACGGTAGCCGAGCGGTTAGAGGCGAGACCCTGCGAGGGTGCCACGATAGTCGAGCGGTTAGAGGCTAGACCCTGCGAAGTTAATATGTATGTGGTATTGGGTTCGATTCCCGGTCTTAGGCCTTTGGATTTTATTTAAGGTTAAAAAAAGAAATTTACAGTAAAGTATGATTTGCTAGGCGCCACGATAGCCGAGCGGTTAGAAGCTAGACCCGCAAAGCAAAGATGTATTGCGGTACTAGGCTATATACCCAGTCTATACCTTTAATTGTTAATAAAAAAAAAATTACAGTAAAAGTATGTTTGCTAGTCGCCTCCGTCCACGACACCTAATTTGGTAGTTGGACGTTCAGCCCCGCCTGAAAAAATAGGCGATTACTTTACTTTACTTTAACTTCTTCTTAACCTTTGCTACTATTAGATGAAACCAAGATTTATATGATTCTATATTGCAATATTAGCAAGAATGGAATTGCGACGTTGAATGACCCATGAAGATTCAACAGATTGAAGATTGGCTGGGGAAGTTGAATGCTGAAGTTGGGACGACACTTAAGTGAGCAATCAAATATGAAGGATGATGTGGAGATGGATATCTTTTCCGCTTAAGATTTAAGACTTTATCAGAGAGGTCACACCATAAAGTTGTAAATAAGCATCAATCCCAGTAAAATGGACTTCAGTAACTTCTATAAGGAAAACAAGGCTTATCTGCAGATATCTTGGTCTAATCATGCACATTGCACAAAAAAAAAAAGTAATTAGCTCAGTGGTTAGTGTCTCTTACAGCTCACTATAAGAGAACATTGCCCGGAAGCAGACAATGCGTTGAAACCAAAGCTGATACATTAAACCACCACAAACAAGACAACTAATTGGACTTAACGAACCCACAAACCAATTTTACCTCGTTTAAATCACACTCAAACACACACATTTAACAATTTCCATGGCCCACATGCCTAAAAACTCTTTTTTAGGGAGCCACAAAGATCTTTATATCGCAGTGGTATTGGCTTGGGGCCACTCTCCATTTACAACCTACATTTAAGCCATTAGGATGAATGCCATAAGGCTATCCACCTTTTAATTTCCACCGATACAACCTCTGACTTGGAATACAACAACCACTGTATCACATGAGAGCTCTTCCAGACTCCAAGACCTGGAGAAGACCATGCTAATACTATTTTACCCCAAAAAGCTCCTTGCTCAGGAAAACCTGGATATTTACCGATAACGGCTTGCTCCTAATGGATTACATCCAAAGAAAGTTCATTTAGCGAACGTTTTGACTGGAGAGAGTCAAAACTTACAACGATCTAAAAACCAACAAATTTCTCTTTTTGCATTAACATAAATATAGATTGACTGGAATCAGATTTAATGCAATCAAATGGAGAAGAATTTGAGAGGGAGATAGTAACAAAACGCACAAAAACTGCATTCTGGAAGCTGTTAATGGGTCACAAATCTCTGGCAAAGATATTTCAACTGTATAATAAAAGCACTAAACCACAGGTATTTAAATAAGTAATTTAGACAGCCTTTCACTTGCGGCAGAGCGACCTCTAGAGGACCAACTACTATTATACTACCAGTCAACATTCCTAGAGATGAAATATTACGGACTTGCTAGACAAGTCTCACAACTACTTCCACATGGAGAGATCGTTCCTCCAAAATACTCCAGAGAGCTACTGTCCCATAAATTTTTATTACACTAATTTAACAGCCATATATATCATTTTTTATTTCCATTTATTATATTTTAGATTATTTATTTCACAAATAAGACGTTATGCGAGGCTAATCGTCTATTAATAACTTTTTTGAAATAAATTCCAGAAAATTCTTTCAAGCTCTTAGGGTGGAAAAACATATATTTCTTCGGAAAACTAAAAAGCAATAATCTGATGACTGCAGAACCCGTTTCTATCTTCTTAACAAAAACTTACCGTTTAAAAAGTTAAGTGTAACGATCAATTCAACGACAAAAAGTACACAAATCATCAATTCAAACATTTCATTCATGCTTAATTGATATCAATTAAATAATTTGACTGCATTCAATTTTCATTAACATAGTTTAGAATTTATTAGAAGTCACGGACCCTTATGCTGGCCATTTTCAAATACAAAATATTTGTTCACTAAAGAGTAGCACCCCAATTAACTTAGATTGATTGTAATAGCAGGTATCAGACTATTCATGCACAGATTCTAAAAAAATGTTAATGAAAAAATAATTGTTATGACGTGAATTATTTTTTTAACAAAAAAAAAATCTTAATTCAATTAAAATTGGTTAACACTTTCGTTTGTCAAATAAAAAAGAAGAAAAATGGAAAATACAAATCCACCATCTTATTGCGGGCCAAAGAGGGCGTGGCGTGGGCGCCCATTGGGAGGTGGGCGTGGTTTAATCACTTTTGATTGCCTGTTTAATCCGCCTACTTCTCACACTTCCATTCTTTACAGTGGTTGGCCAATTCTTTATTAGTAATTATTTATATGAAAAATTACAGTTTATTTTTTTTCACTAATTTTTCCTCCGTAGGTATTTGATGAAAAAGCAAATTATGCAATAAAAAATTTTCTCAATAGAAATGTGAAAAATAAAAGATTTTTCTCGCTAATGTCTTGTTTTCTGTATTAATAATGTAAGGGTAAACAGAAAATTGGGCATAATGGTTATTTTCTTGTGAAATAGGTAAAAAGGAAATTGTGTGCCATGTTTCACCTATTGTTCCTCGCCATTCTGTATGTTTTTGTATGATTTTACGCTCAACTACATGAAATTCCAAATCAAATGATACTTCATACATGAAAATCGATCTAAGCGTTGTTTACAAAAAAGTTAACAAAAACAATTTCTGAGAATGACGTTTTTGCTCATTTTCAGCAACTTTTTTCTCGAAATCTATTAGAAATGGGTTGTTGCGAAAAAAAATTACAGTTATAAAAGGAGGATTTGCCCGATATTTTAAAGAAAATTTGGGAATTTTATCTTTTCTAGAAAAAGAGAAAAAAATTGTCAAAGTTGGGTGTTTTTCAACGTTACGCTTTTTCGTGCAGTTTTTGACTATACAGCCTGTCCTATCAGATAGTTTTAATATCTCATCCTTAATAATCTACAAATTAATTAATCAAAGCACTCTTAGAAGAAGTCATGGATGGTACAGATTTACTAAATACAGTATATCTTCACCCACAGGAAATAACTGTAACAGATAATACAGTCTAGACAGTATGTTCCGGAAGTATGACTTCCATAATACAGTTACGATATAGAGCGAGGAAAAATGACCTACCTGTATACATTTAAACAATATTTTTGAAAATCTGGAGCAGGTTTCTTTGTTATTAGGAAAATTACTTTCAAGAACACAAGGGATTTATTTCTAATCCAAGTTATTCCTAGTTTCTCTGGATCAAAAGGATGTAACTCCGCACAGAATAATGTAGAAAGGAAATCCGACACAGTGCCAAATTGTCTTCAAGGAAAGCTTTGAGTCTTTTTTTTTTTTTTTTTTTTGGTATCAGAGGGACACTTAGCAATGTGATGGAAAATTGTCTTCCAGCTTCCAGGGTGCGCCATCTTTGTTGTCTTTCGAATGAAAGTATATGAAATTGAACTTCCAAACGGAAGTTCCGCACTTGTACAGGATTAGAAAACATTAACTTCTTGCTTCTTCTGCTCCGGACTGTTTCCAGAAGACAGGAGCAAATTTCTGTTTTAACAACGAGATTCTTCTAATCTAAAGGGCAAAATCATTAACAGATTTTCGGGGGAAAAAAAGTAGAAAGAGGCGGAAGACTGTCCAAATTAGCTGCCTCTCTTTCCTTTCTTTGAGGATCTTTATAACGCGCTTTAGGCAGCACTGGATCCTAGCATATCCACCTTCCAGAAATGAACATCTTCGTGGTATTCACCTTTACGGACAAACTTGCGTTGATAATGTGGTATATCTAAAAAATACTGATCGGGAATCAAAACAAGACGCCAAATCGTATTGGACGTACATCTCTATCAACGGCTGTTGATTGGATCTCAAAATAATGCCACAAAAAAATAACATTCTACTGGATTTTTGGATGGATCAGACTGAAGAGGGTAAATCTTACACTGTTTTATCCTTAAGGTTCCAGTTCTGATTGGACATAACTGCGATTGCTACGGTATAAGCACTAATCATTTAAGGGAATCCCGTGGGACTTTTAAAATCCGAAACTGATTCCAGCAATGTGTCAAATTATAAAACCATTTTTACCGTACAAATTATACCGTCATAGTAATTACGTAACCAGAGCTAAACAAAAAAAAATCATTAACACATTTATATGGCCACACATATTTTTGCCAACAAAGGAAATAATCATTACTCCAAGAACTTGATGACCTTGTAAAAGACAACTATAATAAGATAATTGCAATAACAATAATTGTGATTGGTGTTAGCAGTTTTACGCTTTACTTTCACTGACTACAGTTTTAAGTAAGAGAGAAGAGGACCAATCGTGGTAATTTGATAGATTTTGATAATTCTAAGTTTTCACCGGAAATACAGGAAGTGATAATCTCTTTTGGTGAAACTAAACCAATAGCAACGGACCAATCATTTCGTACTTCACTTTCTATTGTCCCCAAGTAAAATCCTTATCGAAATAGAACAGAAAACGATTAGAAGCATTTTTAGAAACAAAAGCCTTTCTTAAAAGATCGATATCAGGCGAGGATCGTTATCTAGATTTCAATGACGGCCGCTTTCTTCAGCACCTTATCCAACATCTTGTACACCTTGGTACTCCTTTATCTGAGTGCAGTCGTACAGTGAGTGAGATATCTACTCACTATGTTTCTGTCCTCTGCCCACTTTGTTGAAAAGAATTGTTGCCCTATCATCAACAGTTAGTGAAAGTAAAGTAAAGTAATTACCTATTTTTTCAGGCTGGCTTAATATCCAACTACCAAATTAAGTGTCGTGGACGGAGGCGACTAGCAAACATACTTTACTGCAAAATTTCTCATATTAACCATTAAGTTATAGACTGGGAATATAGCCCAGTACCGCAATACATCTTAGCTTTGTGGGTCTAGCCTCTAACCGCTCGGCTACCGTGGCGACTAGCAAACATACTTTACTGCAAAATTTCTCATATTAACCATTAAAGGTATAGACTGGGAATATATCCTAGTACCGCTATACATCTTAGTATTGCGGGTTTCGCCTCTAACTGCTCGGCTATCGTAGCGACTAGGAAACATACTTTACTATAAATTTCTCATATTAACCATTAAAGGTATAGACTGGGAATATAGCCTAGTACCGCAATACATCTTAGCATTGCTAACCGCTCGGCTACCGTGGCGACTAGCAAACATACTTTACTGCAAAATTTCTCATATTAACCATTAAAGGTATAGACTGGGAATATATCCTAGTACCGCTATACATCTTAGTATTGCGGGTTTCGCCTCTAACTACTCGGCTACCGTGGCGACTAGCAAACATACTTTACTATAAATTTCTCATATTAACCATTAAAGGTATAGACTGGGAATATAGCCTAGTACCGCAATACATCTTAGCATTGCTAACCGCTCGGCTACCGTGGCGACTAGCAAACATACTTTACTGCAAAATTTCTCATATTAACCATTAAAGGTATAGACTGGGAATATATCCTAGTACCGCTATACATCTTAGTATTGCGGGTTTCGCCTCTAACTGCTCGGCTACCGTGGCGACTAGCAAACATACTTTACTATAAATTTCTCATTATAAATATTTTCAATTACATATAAACAAGCCTCAATATGCCCAAAACGAATTTCCCCTCAAAAAAAATGATTCAAAAATGAAAAATTTTGTTCAGAATATGAAGTTAAGAGAAAATTTTGTCCAGTAATATTGGAATTTTTACGAACTTGGTACTTTATCAAGGCATTTAACTTCCTTTAAGGAATAGAACTACCTAAGACGAACATTATACTGGAACTGTACTTCGGAGATAAGAATAATTATCCCCTCTTCTAAGAATCTCTTTAATCCAATTGTTCTGGAAAAAAAAAATGTTCAAATAAAAGTTGTGCTATACTAGTGCCATGTGGTGGGGGGATACAAGTTTAAAGGAAATCCTCGCAGCCATCTTTATGAAAATCTCAGAATTCAGTGAAATGGTACTTCCGGCTAGGAAAGTCGGCGAAAAATCAGTAAAGCGATATGTGCTAGATCAAAGTGTTTGAATTCAATGTTATATATCTACTTTTATGTAAGATATATATTCAAAAATATATAAAGAAAATTATTGTATGCCGGTATAAACACAAATGACGCAACAGATTCACTAATTTCGGTAAATGAGGCCACCCAAACTCCGTAAAATGGAGCTACCAGTTTTTGGGACGATTATTGCTTAATACAGATTTGTGAAGTGTTATGCATGTGTGTGTGTGTGTGTAGACTTGAGCAGACAAAGTTATGATGTTTCTAGAAAGCAGGTTAGGTTTCCCCTTTTCTTGAGGCGATTGACACGATATAAACTATTTCTCTCGTACTGGAGGGACTAAAAAAAATGCACGTAAAAGAATTTCAAAAATTTCAAGTTCGTAGATTATAATTATAAGATAGCTGTGTGTGAAGTGGGCCAATAGGAAACGATGTAGCTACAAGGTAAACACAAACACTCACTCACTAGATTAGACAACAAACCGTTCTCGTCCAAATAAAAAACCTACGCTCGCGCCTTAATGCTGCCATTATGACGTATCTATGCTAGGCTATGCACACACGAGCAAACCCTCCCTTCCCTCACCGGCAAGGTGACGTAGTACTTCCTTCGTAATGCTCCTTCCTGAAAGAATCATTTAGTTTTTTACTGCTAGCTGGACCACTCTTGAATAGAGAGATAAGTTCTTAATGTGCTCCCCCTCATGACGTTTATGTTCTAGTTCATTACGTCATTCATAAACAATAACATATTTTAAGAAGTTTATATTATAAAGAGCGTTTTAAATATCTTGAATAATTTCCAAATTCGTAGATAACGCCAAAATTACCGGAAGTGCTACGTTATTCCTTGAGATTTTATTTCGAAAAGACCTCTCCCCTCCCGTTTTCTACGAAAGTCTATAACAAGTATGTCGTGTGAGTCACACCAGTGTGTATGTAAAGAGAGTATTTACTCATAAAATAACAATAAAGAATTCTTGTAAAGAAGGAAGGTTCATTTAGAAAAAAAGAGAAGATAGTTATTGTAAATTTACAGTTATTTTCATTCTAATGCACGGTAAATGATTAAAACGGAAGAAAGCAAATAAATAAAAAGACTGAGCCGACCACGCCCCCCAAAACTGTCACGCAAATATCAGCTGGAAGAGAAAGTCAGTGCAGCCAACTTAGCACGATCTCTATGGGGAATAAGGACGCGGGCCAAGGGTCTCCTCCTAATTACAGCTGATTATTCACAAATTCTAAGTAAAAACAATTACACTATCTCTCTTTAATGAGCTACTCTAAGGAGTTTCTAACTCAAAATACTAATTTCTAACATACTTAATTCTTGATAGCCGAGGCGTAAATCTGTGGACAACATAAAGTTCGAAAAAAAAAAAAAAACTCGTTGCAACCAAGTTGCCACTTCCGGTCTACGAATTACGCCGTCCGATGACTGTACTTCCTGTTCTTATATGAAACTTCCTTGGACTTCTTCGCTGTCCTGCTAGGAGCTCCTTAAATGGATCTCTTACAGCTTCCAAAGAGTTATCAATCACAGATAACTAACAAATCTTGTCCCAAAGTATTGGCCCAAAAACCCGATAAAAATTTGGCTAACTATATTAAGCAGGAAATACTTCTTAAGGAAATCAAACTCGGCACCTGAGCTTTCCTTAACTTACAACAGCATTTATTAAGCTTCCAAGCTCAGCGCGCTTTATCAGTCAACAAAATTAATAATTAAATTTAAAATGAAGTCGCTATTTCGAAGATTGGAAATGTTCCTAATTGTAAATTGGTTCCAATAAAAGATACATTTGGAAGTGCACCAATGAATATATATTAGTCTTGAAATTCTTTCGCTTTGCTTGCAACAATTTAGTTGCCAAAAAAAAATTCACTAATATCTGCAATGGCAGACTCCCATTTACTTGAGCGTATTTTTTTATTTTTAAAGCCCCACAGGGAACATATATTACGTACATCTGGGTAAATAGGTAGCACTGAGTAATTAGATGCAATTAGTGAACCCACAAAATATGCATTATGGTATTGGGTTTTATTCCCGATCTTAGGCCTTGGTTAATATGAGAAATTTATAGTAAAGTATGTTTGCTAGACGCCACGATAGTCGAGCGGTTAGAGGCTAGACCCGCAAAGCTAAGATGTGTTGCGGTACTAGGCTATATTCCCAATTCTATACCTTTAATGGTTAATATGAGAAATTTATAGTTAAGTATGTTTGCTAGTCGCCTCCATCCAAGGCACCTAATTAGGTAGTTGGATGTAAAGCCAGCCTAAAATAGGCAATTACTTCACAACTACTTTACTAGTTAACCCACAAGGATGGCTAAATATGTGTCACCAATCAGATCAATGGAACTGCAGCTAATTTTAACTATTAGTAGTACCTTTTTTGAAACTCCTAAAACAAAGAAAAAGGATTGAAATATCAAACTAACCGGAAACACATGTTTGGCAGTCCCCCTGAATTCGAAAAGATTAATCTCAAAGACGACAGCATGTTATACCACCAAATCGATAAATCTAGTTAAATAAGATATTTTCCATAGATTCTGTAGGTACGTAAAGACATCACACGTGACAGCAACACTTTCCTCGTCCGCATTATGTGGGAAAAGTGTGATGGTGGAGAGGGATTGAGGAAAAAGTGAAATTAGAGCAGAAGAGATAAAAGACATGTCTGGACATGTATCCAGAGAGGAAGCAGACACAAGAGAATCTGTGTGGTGTTTGTACATGTGTGTAAGTGAAACAGTGTGCTGCATTATATTGTAGGATAGAGTGTGAATTGAGCGTGACAATAATTCCGGCACACTACTTCCGGTTTATATATTTACATGTATATACGGTGGTTATAGGCTGAGCTATATATACATGAAAAATAGAGCATGCTCTGTGTTACTACTGGCTCACAACCATTCGTACTACAACCCATACTACAGTTATCAGAGCAATTAATATAATTCATTCTCCCCCATTAAACAGATATAAATGAGGCTCTTCGCTAACTAAATGGTCTGAGGAGTGGTACCTACTACAAGAACTCCTAGGCAACATTACTTGGTTACTTAATTCGATTGCCTAACTTTTAGACTACTATTTCATAAACCACATAAAGAAGACAACGTCAATTTGTTGAATTTAAAGAATGTAAACACACAAAACTATCGATCAGTGGTTCAGGTTTATAGCAGCCCATTCAAATCTGATGCAAGATTATTCTCTAAAGAATTTAGAGGGAGGCCCCGGGTGAGTTGGCTCAACAATGACAATGTCTCAAAGAGATTTGAGCGTAAGAAGATGGAGAAGAGTGGCCCAAGAGAGGGATGAATGGCCACAACTTTATTGAGGAGGCCTCAAGGTCCTTCATGGACTGTAGTGCCAAGCAAGAAGATGAAGAAGAAACGCTCAAAACCATCGATCAATGGGTTCAGGTTTATACCAACCCATTCAATTCTGGTGCAGGATTATTCTTTCAAGAATTTCAGATCGCCACCTCCTGATTGGAAAATCACTCCAACATCGTTTTTTTTAAAGGCAAAATCACAGCCAATAAAGAACTACTGTGGGCAACTTCATCCATCTTGGCTGCTGAAACAAGGATGTCCTGAGATTTGTTATTAACCTATCGCACAGTAAAGAGTTACCGGATGGATTCTGCATCTACCAATCCCATGATAATTTTTTTTTTAATTTTGTTATCTCATTCGCTGATTACACTGTACGGCGTGTAGTTGTTACAAATAGCAGTTCACAATCAAGATGTTACCAACGTAGCATAAAGATGAAATAAAGAACACCTATGTGATTAGGAGAAAAGTGAACCGAGAATAACACAGGAAACGCGGCGATGAGACTGAACTCTGGAAGCCAGACCTATCAAGCTCACAGTGGAAGTTTAATCTGCGTGTTTCCGGTCAAGTCCATTTACTTGGTAATCTTACCGCTATGGGGTTTCCTTAAAGGTTTTTCTTTGTGTTCTTTAGATGGTGGAATAGAAAACCAACAATTTCTAGACTAAACACGGCTATCTCTGGCTGGCTTGTGGTCAGTCCTACTTAGTGCGTATTGTCACGGCCTACAGAATCAACTAATAGTGGCCATTAGAAGAAAAAAAAATTGCTAACCTCTGCGCTACATCCTGAATACGAACATAACCTATCTGCTCTTTGAAACACTTTCATACATTTTTTTTTCTTTCAAAGTATAACTAAGAAAATGTTAGAAAAACTGATCTACAAGAAAACAGATAAAAGATGAGAATAGCTTCCACAAAGGTTCACCAGAGAACCTACCTCCTCCGCAATCAAAAGAATTTGGCTGTGGCGCGCACTGTTACAGCACCTCCTCCAATTATGAGTATTTACTCATGAGTATTCTGGTGGTGAGTTTCCTTTTCCCAGAGCCAAAAGAGCACTTTGCTGGTTGACCATATCTTTCCGAGAAAACCTGGCTAGGTTATCCGCTGTCAATTCGAAACGATACGATCTTTCTTCAGTCAACTTTAACACCAGATGAGGACTTTCGATAATCCAAATACGTAAATGTCCGTCCGATCTTTTTGTAATCCTCATAAATTTTTGGGAATAATTTAAACTTTTTCACCAGCCTTCTCTCACCTGGGGTTTCCTCCAGGTACATCGTGCTTCATATAAAAAAAATAACATATAATCGCCTATTTTTTCAGGAGGGGCTTAACGTCCAACAACCAAATAGGTGTCGTGGGCGGAGGCGACTAGCAAACATACTTTACTATAAATTTCTCATATTAACCATTAAAGGACTGGGAATATAGCCTAGTACCGCAACACATCTTAGCTTTGCGGGTCTCGCCTCTAACTACTCGGCTATCGTGGCGCCTAGCAAACATACTTTACTGTAAATTTCTCTTATTAACCATTAAGGTATAGACTGGGAATATAGCCTAGTACCGCAACACATCTTAGCTTTGCGGGTCTCGCCTCTAACTACTCGGCTATCGTGGCGCCTAGCAAACATACTTTACTGTAAATTTCTCTTATTAACCATTAAGGTATAGACTGGGAATATAGCCTAGTACCGCAACACATCTTAGCTTTGCGGGTCTCGCCTCTAACTACTCGGCTATCGTGGCGCCTAGCAAACATACTTTACTGTAAATTTCTCTTATTAACCATTAAGGTATAGACTGGGAATATAGCCTAGTACCTCAATACATCTTAGCTTTACTTCCGCCATCACTCTGTGAATGCAATCATCCAGAATCGCCTAGACTGCTCCCTCCCTCCTCCAAAAAGGGAACACCACTAGATAATTACACCGTTCTCCAACTTCTACAGCGAATCGATTCTACACCTTTCTCTCCAGTAGTCTGGATTTCCAGAATGCTCCACAGCCGTTCAAAAAAAAGATGAAAGTACAATCAATTCGTGCTCATTACTAAGACTCCAGACCATATTTACTAGACGTGTACAAAATTAGTAGTTTGTTCCCGCCATTAACTAACGCAATTCCCTGCCGCCATCTCCCCTCCTAACCATTAATGGTTGGTTACCTTACCTTTCATTCCAATCAAAAATAAAAATTACTGTATCAAAAACAAAACACTATTCTCTGAGAACTAACTGTACAGTTTAATCATCGCAACTATAAAATGAGCCAATAGGAACAAACCTTTGTAAATATACGTAAAAGCCATTCATTCCACTGCCTCTCCAATTTAGGCTAAAATTATAAAAACCTAATAAGATAACTTTCCATCGTTCTGACTTCCGTTCTATAAAAAAAAATAATCGATTCCGAACACCATCTGCTGCACTCAAAACAACAACACGTCGCTCCCATATCCTGGAATTGATTCTAGTGAAGAAAAAAATTTGCATTAGCTCCCAAATTCATCAAATTATTATAGCCCCAAAGGATGTGAATCATGTTAGTGGCTAAAATATTGGACTAGATACTCATTGTCATGTAAAACCTGTTGTTCATCCGGTTCGCAAAACCGGATGACTTGATCTCGAACTTTTAGATTTCCTAGAACTTCTACAAAAAGATAGTTGTTCCAGAACTTTGTTTTTTTTTTTTTGTAAATAAACACCTTTCTCTCAAAGATTGTAAAATCTTTGATTTTATTCGTTACAAAACGCATTTTTTCATATTGTATCTTTGATTGGTTTCAGATATTGATACACCATCAGAAGTATCAAATTAATCGATTTGTTGTTGAGATTTAAGCTTAAACTATATTTCCGTCTCGCCATACACTCTGATTTACTACGCAAGTGCAGTAGTACGAGAGGGTGAAGTAAGTGAAGTGGAAATCTCTACAACAAACTGATTTCTCTACCTCTGACGGTGGATGAAATTCCGATCAGGGATACTATTAACAGGCTGTTACGATGGATATAATTGAAGAAATTATCCAGTACTGAAGACCTAAACCATCTTTAAAAAAAAAACTGGATGTTCATATCTACGCACTTAGTCGAGTTTAGAGTTTGGCGGGGCGGGGCGCCCATTTTCACAAAAAAAATAACATATAAACAAAATCACAAATCTATCCTGCTAAGTTTAAGAGCTAAGTAGGAGGATCTTAACTTCCTCGTGAGGTGCTCCTTAGACAGTTACTTCTGTCAAAGTAAGCCCTCAGAGGCAGCAATTCCTTAGACTTGTACTTCAATTGCGAATAGGTAAGTCCTCAAACTTACACCTCTACTTCTTGCTAAGAGATGGACAAAAAACTCAGAATATCTGGAGACGATATATGAGTGGAGGCAAGGGAGCAAGCGGAGCCAGGGAGCAAGATATCCTGGACTCTTGCTCCCCCTCACTTACCTTGAGGACTTCGCAAGACGGTTGACTTCAATAATATATTTACAGGAAAGCACTAAATTCTATTAAGTCCGGTCTGCCTGTTTCCGCATATAGACGGAGAAGAGCCAATCAGAGTAAAAAGAAAGTAATATACCGACAGCAGATAATCAAATATCTATTACAGGAAGTAATTACGATTTAATGTCTATTTCTATGCACATATCTATTAGAGAGAGAGAGAGAGAGAATAAACGCTCAACTTTTACCAGACTAGCCGAGCACATGCAAATAAAGTTTTATGATTTATGCATATTTATATATTCACTTTTTAAAACAAATAGAATAAATGGAATAACGAATAGAATAAATAGTTTTTGAAAGCAAACTTACAACGAATAGAAGAAATCCAATTTCATTTAAATTTTGCAAATATAAATCCGCCATTTTGTATCGCTTTATTGATAATAAAAAGAAAAAGTTACAAAATACGTGACTATATGCGATTGCAATAAATGTTTTTAAATTCATATGGCATATAAAAACGAGCTTTCACTTCAGATATATAACAAGAACTTACTTGAAACTCTATCAGAAAGCCGAGTATTGGGTGTTATGACGACTTAAAAGAAGTTAAAACGGAAATGATGTTTCGTCCAAAATTGTAAGCCTAGTTTTTTGTTTCGTAATGTTTCGAGTGTGTTGTTCACTGTTGCCAACTAAACGGAATATCAAAACTGAACTTCCCACGATTTTTTGAGGGGGGAGCCAAATCACACAAAGAGGGAGACCAATACGTGTGTAAAAATTAATTTTTCTCATACTTAAGGGAAACTCCCCCAAAAAGCGGACTCTTCCGGTGAAAATTGGAAAATTCGCGAGATTACAAGTATTTCCTCTGACCGAGTAAGAAGAGGAAGTAGACCATCTAACGAAAGCATACTTTAAATATTCTTCATTACGCAATTAATAACGAACATTTCTCCCTCCCAAAAACTTGGAGCTTTTACCTTTTACAGAATTTCAGTAATGGATACAGGGTTAATACTATCGAGCAGGGGCGGGTTGTTGGTCTAGTTGTCAAGAGAGTGGCTTTGTAAGTGGGAGATCTCCCGGGTTCGAATCCCGCTTATGGCTACTTTTTATTTGTTAGAAAAAAAAATTGTTTATAGTAAAGTATGTTTGTTAGTCGCCACGGTAGCCGAGCGGTTAGAGGCTAGACCTGCAATGCTAAGATGTATTGCGGTACTAGGCTATATTACCAGTCTATACCTTTAATGGTTAATATGAGAAATTTATAGTAAAGTATGTTTGCTAGTCGCCACGATAGCCGAGCGGTTAGAGGCTAGACCCGCAAAGCTAAGATGTATTGTGGTACTAGGCTATATTCCCAGACTACACCTTTAATGGTTACTATGGGAAATTTACAGTAATGTATGTTTGCTAGTCGCCCCCGTCCACGGCACCTAATTTGGTAGTTGGATGTTAAGCCCCGCCTGAAAAAGTAGGCGATTACTTTGCCTCACGAAAACGAACAAAAATAAAAAAGAATAAATTTAACAAAACCACAGTGGAAAGAGTAAAAATCTGGACAGTACAAACAATAAAAAGGGAAACTACAACTATTACAGGAAATAAGATACAGTGTTGCAAAAACATCTAAAAGATCGAAATTAAATAATATTGAGGCCTATTTGGGGCGTTGTTTTATTTTATTTTTTTTCCAAATCAAATTACCAAACTATTGTTTTACATTGTTCGCCCAAACTTGAAGTTTGATTTAAATATTTTGGTCCATCCTTCATCGTTTAAATAAAGGTCTATTATAGTTTCCTGTATGTATTATATTTGAATTGCATAGATATTATATAGAAGATACAGGAAGAGTTAAATAAAATAGGCGAGGCTGTAATTCTGACGAATAGATCGCAATAGAAAAAACAAAGATTATATTTGTTTGAACAAAGATCTGGAACCACGTAAGGTCGTCTTCTTGAGCAATTATTTACATTATTCACTTTTGTTTTTGTTAAAATTTTGCTACCAAAACATGGTCATGCTTAAACGATGACTCCCACTGTATTGCGCTCATTGACACAACTGCTGCGAGAACAATAGCCGTTCAATTTGTGATTATTTCAAGCGGATATACAAAAAATTGGTTAAACTGTGAGGCTATTTAGAATCTAGACACTATTATTACTAGATTCCATAAGACTACATTTCTAATTATTTATTAATTTTACAGTTTAATTATAATTTTACTTTACTCCCTAGTGATTCACTGTACCGCTTCCCCTTTTTTAAATACATAAATCCTGGAAAGAGTGTAGATATTCAATTAATCTAAAAATAAAACTTCATTTACTATCTAGAAGGCAGTGGAAGGTAGACCCTGCCCACGGCCTTAATCTTCTTAATTTAATTTTTTAAAAATTAATTAAATAATGAATAAACGACCATTAAATTAAAAAATAAAAATAAATAGCAATAAAAATACATGGGAAGAATTTTAGTAAAAGTAATAAACCAGCCGGAATATTTCGGGAATAAATAATTTATTTGGGAACCTCACATTTTAAAAACAGTTTCATTGATATGAAAGTTCAGATCTCCCTAATAATTCTTTTTAGACAAACCATTTTTGGTAATCGAAAGAGCACATCCTCACCATAATACTGACTCCAGAAATGAAAGACGTATGGACCTCTTAGAAAGAATAGAAATATACAAAAAACATAAAGCTAGAATATTGTTGCTAACTAAACAACGATTTTCCAAGTTTGAATATGATTATCGATTCAGCCATTTATGTCACTTTTGCGGTGAACTGATTCTCTGCAAAAATTGGAAATTGGAAACGGTGCTATTAATATTAAAGTAGTAGTAAATAAAGTAATTGCCTATTTTTTCAGGCAGACTTTACGTCCATCTACCAAATTAGGTGTCGTGGACGGAGGCGACTAGCAACCATACTTTACTGCCAAATTTCTCATATTAACCATTAAAGGTATAGACTGGGAATATAGCCTAGTACCGCAATACATCTTAGCTTTGCGGGTCTAGCCTCTAACCGCTCGGCTATAGTGGCGCCTAGCAAACATACTTTACTATAAATTTCTCATATTAACCATTAAAGGTATAGACTGGGAATATAGCCTAGTACCGCAATACATCTTAGCTTTGCGGGTCTAGTCTCTAACCGCTCCGGCTACCGTGGCGCCTTATTAATATTACCTAATAATGTACAGGCTATGAAACTACTAACCAAACAATATTCTGAATTGGCTCTCTAGAGGTGAAATGATTAAAGTTATGGTTTCTGAAAAACCAATAAACTTTTCAACAACAAATAACCCCACAAGAGCAAATAACCTTTTGGCCAAGTTAGAAACGAAATGAACGAGTTGAGTCTACTTGATTTACTATAGGGAAGCACTTCAAAAATTTACCATCCTACTGCTAAAAGTCATACCTAAGGGTTTGGATAACCCCGAAATGAGGATAATAAGTATCCACCCTCACCCTCGTCAACTGAGTCGATGATGTAAGAGAGGACGTATGGAGGCATTGTTCGTTTACCTGGAGCTCCACTCAACCTTGCTGGTCCCAAGGTTCTTGGGTTACGAAAACATCTGCCATCCCAAAGTAGTGAGGTAATATGTTCGAGAAGAAACAGATATTAAAGCCAAATCGTACCGAAAAATTATTAAGAAAAGTGAAAATTCCTGTCACTTCCTGTTAATGCAAAAACCTTCCATCTTGACGTTTCCTTCTTCACAGCACCGAGTTAAAAATATTAAAAATGCAATTTTTTAGCTGACCACAATGCACACATTCCCGCACTATTTCTTACCCAGGAACCTCCAAAACATGTAGAACTTCCGGTAAAGACGTAAACTCGAAAATCAACTAGTATGGCGGCCATTTCCTTTTACGGTCCATTATTTATTACAAAATGGGAGAATACCAGTGAATAACGCGCAATCCAATAAACCATCTCTTGCCTAGCTAAATCAGTTTCTATCATTAATTATGTTATTAAAATTATCTTTTTTATTACTTATGATCAGCTAGAATTATTATTATTAATGGAATAAAATCGTGACGTAAACATGACGTAATTAAATAAAAGTCATTTGACCTTAATGGTTTTTTGTTTTTTAAAGAAGAAGAAATCGTTTACATAGTTAACGTTACATTTAAGTGTTGACAGAATCGTGTACTAGCAATAACCAGGTAACGATACAGATAAGTTATTATATTAACTTAATTGCGGTAAGTAAGTTTTCAAGAATTATTCTTATGATTAGATATTTGATCAGGTAAATGGCGTTTAAGAAGACACAGCATCATCTTGCGCAGCCATGATGTCAAACCAAAAGCAAACCATTTGCCTTTCGCCTTCTCCATACACAGACACACAGACACGTTCGAACATACAAACAGAATTATAAAGAGTTGTTACTCACAATATGGCGGCAAAACTCAGCAAATGATTCTTGCTCTTACAAAAGTAAGAGGGATGTGATTTTAAGGCAATCAATCATCAAGCAACAATAAATAGATATTTTATCAAACCTGATTATGATGCAAGAGATTTATTGATGGAACGTGATAATAAAATGGCTAAATTTTTAATATCAAAGAAGAAAGCAAAAGAAAAATCTGGTATTAATTAAGAACAAGTGAAAGATCTGAGCGGAAAGATACAACACTCCGGGAGTTTTACACGAGGATTACACTGAAGAGATTTCGATTACAAACTGGCAAACGAACACTGGAGTGGTTATGTTTAAAAAAACCTGAATATGAATATGGTTAGCACTGCTTGACAACAAAAGTGGTGTCTGTTGGCAGTAAAGTGATATAAATGCGGGGTCGTAACTGAGCGAGGTCGTAACGCCCCTGCACATTGCAACAACAACAACTGGCGGTAGGTAAGTGGGCAGCACAGCGTAGATGGTCTTGCACACATCTGGCTTGTTATTAATACCATCAAAAATAGGCTCTTATTACTCGGCTCTCTCTTAACTTCCCATTTACCAAGGGTCTAATTGAGTGTTCACACACCGGAAGTAAGTACATTTAAGAACCCCAATACGGCCGGTCATAACTCAAAAAGCTACTTCCGCAACGTTGTGAATTACGCGACTCGGTTTTTAAAAACCCAGATCTCAATCCCAGATTCACTTAAGCTTCCCTCTGGGTAAGAAGTGGAGTCCCCCCCCTTAATGTACAGCCTTCGCCAATTCTGTAATTGAAACTTCCGGTAGGAAAATTGAACAAAAAAAAGAAAACTCCCCCCGAACCGTGCTGATATTACAGCTAAATCATCACCTAAACTAAATACGCTGTAATAATAATACTCGTAAATAGAGAGGATTATTCTACGTATTTTCGAAGTTTTTTTTTTTGTTAAACAGGTTCAAACATGATTGAATGAACTGGTCAAATCAGGAATTTGACTTTTTACATCCCCCCCTTTTGAGCACATTACGTAAGAGAAGGTTGTGTGAGTTATTCACACTTGAAGGTCATTGGCAATTTAGTTTCCGGTGCACTGCTTCTTTTCTACTTTAAAAAAAAACAAACAAACAGCAGCAGCAGACAAAGCGCCAAGTTCATACCTATTCTAAAAACCGGAAATAAAGAATAGAAATAAATAACGGAAGTATGTCAACGAAACTATAAACTCCTCGGGTAAGGAAAGCGGTTTACACAGTCTCTTCTCTTAACATTCCTTTCAAATTGTTTCCAACTAAGAAATAGCCTACAATTAATTATTAGCTCCCAAATCTGTATAATGAGTCCAGACAAAATACCAGGTTTAAATTGCCATAAACGTAATTGTTAATCCATTCCTAATGTGAATAGTTTTACGTTACAGAGAGGGATGCCTATAGAATCGGATTGTTTTCTATCCGGTATACTAAAAATTTCAGGATGTTTATCTTCTTTAAGGAAGGAGATCCAAACAAAGGCAAGTTACTTTTTTGTACTGTTCTTACGGTTCTTACCTTAATGAAACAGTAATTGCACTAGATGTGGTGACAAGGTGTTACTTACCTGAAACAAATTAATAATAACTAGTTTAGAAAAAATATTAGAATAATTAGATTACAAAAAAAAATGGAGTTTTGTATCAATTAAGCACAAATTTATTTAGTTATCTGATGATAATTTCTCCTGAAGGGTAATGTAAGAAACCTACCAAAAAAAGTTTAAACTAAAAACTAGTTTCAATCTATCAAATCTATCAAGCTAATCCAATCGCTAGGTGATTGAGGCTTATTTAGATTAGTTACAAATGATTTAGTAATTGCCATATTTTTTTATGTCAAAACATCATTTTAATCGTTAAGATCGATTTTGAAGTACTTATATACACAACCCATCTTAGTACGTCAATAAGCGCGTACAGCTTCACTGTACACTAACTTACAACAGTATTCAGGCGCGGCTTAACGTCCAACTACCAATTAGGTGTCGTGGACGAAGGCGACTAGCAAACATATGTACTTTACTATAAATTTCTCATATTAACCATTAAAGGTATAGACTGGGAATATAGCCTAGCACCACAATACATCTTAGCTGTGCGGGTCTAGCCTCTAACCGCTCGGCTACCGTGGCGACTAGCAAACATACGAGTACTTTACTGCAAATTTCTCATATTAACCATTAAAGGTATAGACTGGGAATATAGCCTAGTACCGCAATACATCTTAGCTTTGCGGGTCTCGCCTCTAACCGCTCGGTTACCGTGGCGCCTCTTACAGCAGTAAGTGAAGCAGAAATTCATTAGAGAAATGCTAAGAGCAGAAATTTGAGGGTAAATTTCATTATTGGAAAAGCTTAACTTGAAGCAACTTTTAGATTTGGAAAAAAAAGTTGAAAACTTTCATCTAATGAACTTTAAGCTTAAAAGCAAATGTCTAACCTAATTCTTATTAATGAATCATTTTGAGGAGAGAAAAAAAATATGAAACGCAAAATTCAAGGTAAAAGGTTAATCTCTCGTCACACTTTTCGTTTTTTAGAAAAAAGTCAGATCTATATCCGTGCGGAGATCCCGATTATGAATCCCCTTGGACTGGGACCATAGATTTTTTTTCTCTTCCTTGGAGCTGTACCCAGTGATGTCTGTAAATGAGAGAACGCTGTCCCGTTATCTAGCTCGTGAAATCTGAAAGCTGGCAGTGCACCTGCCAATGACCTCAGACGTTGACACGTCAAAAGATTTAAAAGAAAGAAAAATTGCGTTTAAGGTCTAGTAAATGTTTGGTATCAAAATTATCAAAAACTAGTTACTGATAACTGGTAATCAATAACTAATCAATCAAGATCAATCTGCTTCCATTTATTCCGGTTGTATTCTAGTTTCGAACTAGAAACTCCACTTCAGTTCAACTTTAATCTTTAGTCTTTTTTTTTTTAAAGTCAAAGCCAACCTCCAACCAATTGGACCTAAGAAATTGATCATAGATAGTTTTGACGTCCCCAAATGTGGCGTTTAGTAATGTTGTTGCTGATCGATTTTTTCCCGAATCGTTCCAGGGTGATTTATGTAAGAATGGTCTGGATCGACATGAAGCCTAATTAAAACCCAGGAAATCACGAGTTCAAAAACATAAAGAAATAAAATATAAAGTTTTGTTGGCAATTTTTCTTCTACAATTAAATTTGCATTTGGAAAAACTAACTTGTTTTTAAAGTGAAAAATCTCAATTTTCAAAATTGATACTGAAAGAGAGAGAGAGAGAGAGAAAATGATTCCCTTGAACGTAAAACAGCTCTGCATTGTTGGAAAGCGGAAGGACCTCGCTAAAGTGTAGAAATGTTGGTAGGATTTGCAAGGTTAACCATGCATCTTGTCTGCCATGAACCATGATGATTCATCTTCTTTCATTGTCAGAGTGAACATTTCTAGAGATTTGTCTTTCATCACTTTTTACGTTTCGAAAGAAAATTCTACTTCCTCTCCTTCCCAGAGTACAGCAATCGAGACAAACTTTTCACCGGAAGTATTCGTTTTGGTTAAAATCTGTCCAACAGGAAGTGCAATTTTTCTTGAAACTATTTTAGTTTTTCCTCGAAAAATAACACCGATAGTTTTCTTTAGAGACTTCTATATATTATTAAATCACTTTTAATTGAAAAGTTTTCCCAAATGAGTTAATAGTTCGAAGGGTTACTATAACATTAAGGACTCCTCTAACGTGCCATTTGGAGACAAAATACAGATTCACCACCTAAAGTATTTCAAAGCCCCTTTCCCCAAAAAATGATGTTAAACGAAAAGGTGTCTTTACAGAATAGATTTTTTCAACCTCTTTCTTTTCGTATTTACCGAAAATGGTTCCAGCTTTTAACACTCGAACACAATTAGGCGGAAGTATGAACAGGCAAACTCTAGCTCATCAACACTTAATGTACACCTTGCAGTAGCCAACCATTAAGAGAGCTTAAGAGAGCATAGAGCAGTGGTTCTTAACCGGTGTTACGCGGAAAACTGGTGTTCCGCGAATATGGTCCAAGTGTTCCGCGAAATTTCAATTTTAAATGTATTGAAATTTAGAAACTTAGGAAAGATACGAAAACAAAAAATTGTTCCTTTTTTTTTAATTTGAATTTAATTTTAAGTTCTTGCTAAATACCGAATTTCAAATTATTTAATGTTAGTGTTCCGCGAGAAAAATATATACATACAATTGTGTTCCGCGTCTATGAAAAGGTTAAGAACCACTGATATAAAGGGTTGAAAATTTTTTTGGTCATGAAATTCTGTAAAATTATGGCCGTTCTATATCTCCCACTGTGAACCACGAATTGGTATGGAATTTTGTTCTCTTGTACACTTTGTTTTCCTCAATTATAAACTATAATTATTTTGTGCACAGATCTATAAATGTAGAAGATATAAAGGGTTGAAAATTTTTTGGGTCATGAAATTCTGTAAAATTATGGCCGTACTATATCTCCCACTGTGAACCACGTATTGGTATGGAATTTTGTTCTCTTGTATACTTTGTTTTTCTCAATTATAAACTATAGTTATTTTGTGCAAAAATCCAAAAAGGTAGAAGATATAAAGGGTTGAAAATTTTTTGGGTCATAAAATTCTGTAAAATTATGGCCGTACTATTTCTCCCACTGTGAACCACGTATTGGTATGGAATTTTGTTCTCTTGTACACTTTGTTTTTCTCAATTATAAACTATAGTTATTTTGTGCACAGATCTATAAATGTAGAAGATATAAAGGGTTGAAAATTTTTTGGGTCATGAAATTCTGTAAAATTATGGCCGTACTATATCTCCCACTGTGAACCACGTATTGGTTACGGAATTTTGTTCTCTTGTAAACTTTGTAATTCTCAATTATAAACTATAGTTATTTTGTGCACAGATCTATAAATGAAGAAGATATAAAGGGTTGAAAATTTTTTGGGTCATGAAATTCTTTAAAATTATGGCCGTTCTATATCTTCCACTGTGAACCACGTATTGGTATAGAATTTTGTTCTCTTGTACACTTTGTTTTTCTCAATTATAAACTATAGTTATTTTGTGCAAAGATCTAAAAAGGTAGAAGATATAAAGGGTTGAAAATGTTTTGGGTCATGAAATTCTGTAAAATTATGGCCGTTCTATATCTCCCACTGTGAACCACGTATTGGTATGGAATTTTGTTCTCTTGTACACTTTGTTTTTCTCAATTATAAACTATAGTTATTTTGTGCGAAGATCTTAAAAGGTAGAAGATATAAAGGGTTGAAAATTTTTTGGGTCATGAAATACTGTACAATTATGGCCGTACTATGCACCCACAGTGAACCACGTATTGTTATGGAATTTTGTTCTCTTGTACACTTTGTTTTTCTCAATTATAAACTATAGTTATTTTGTGCACAGATCTATAAATGTAGAAGATATAAAGGGTTGAAAATTTTTTGGGTCATGAAATTCTGTAAAATTATGGCCGTACTATATCTCCCACTGTGAACCACGTATTGGTTACGGAATTTTGTTCTCTTGTAAACTTTGTATTTCTCAATTATAAACTATAGTTATTTTGTGCACAGATCTATAAATGAAGAAGATATAAAGGGTTGAAAATTTTTTGGGTCATGAAATTCTTTAAAATTATGGCCGTTCTATATCTTCCACTGTGAACCACGTATTGGTATAGAATTTTGTTCTCTTGTACACTTTGTTTTTCTCAATTATAAACTATAGTTATTTTGTGCAAAGATCTAAAAAGGTAGAAGATATAAAGGGTTGAAAATGTTTTGGGTCATGAAATTCTGTAAAATTATGGCCGTTCTATATCTCCCACTGTGAACCACGTATTGGTATGGAATTTTGTTCTCTTGTACACTTTGTTTTTCTCAATTATAAACTATAGTTATTTTGTGCGAAGATCTTAAAAGGTAGAAGATATAAAGGGTTGAAAATTTTTTGGGTCATGAAATACTGTACAATTATGGCCGTACTATGCACCCACAGTGAACCACGTATTGTTATGGAATTTTGTTCTCTTGTACACTTTGTTTTTCTCAATTATAAACTATAGTTATTTTGTGCGAAGATCTAAAAAGGTAGAAGATATAAAGGGTTGAAAATTTTTTGGGTCATGAAATTCTATAAAATTATGGCCGTACTATATCTCCCACTGTGAACCACGTATTGGTATGGAATTTTGTTCTCTTGTACACTTTGTTTTTCTCAATTATAAACTATAGTTATTTTGTGCAAAGATCTAAAAAGGTAGAAGATATAAAGGGTTGAAAATTTTTTGGGTCATGAAATTCTGTAAAATTATGGCCGTTTTATATCTCCCACTGTGAACCACGAATTGGTATGGAATTTTGTTCTCTTGTACACTTTGTTTTTCTTAATTATAAACTACAGTTATTTTGTTCACAGATCTAAAGAGGTAGAAGATATAAAGGGTTGAAAATATTTTGGGTCATGAAATTCTGTAAAATTATGGTCGTTCTAAATCTCCCACTGTGAACCACATATTGATATGGAATTTTGGTCTCTTATACACTTTGTTTTCCTCAATTATAAACTATAGTTATTTTGTGCAAAGATCTATAAATGTAGAAGATATAAAGGGTTGAAAAATTTTTGGGTCATGAAATTCTGTAAAATTATGGCCGTTCTATATCTCCCACTGTGAACCACGTATTGGTATGGAATTTTGTTCTCTTGTACACTTTGTTTTTCTCAATTATAAACTATAGTTATTTTGTGCACAGATCTAAAGAGGTAGAAGATATAAAGGGTTGAAAATATTTTGGGTCATGAAATTCTGTAAAATTATGGTCGTTCTATATCTCTCACTGTGAACCACATATTGGTATGGAATTTTGTTCTCTTATTCATTTTATTTTCCTCAATTATAAACTATAGTTATTTTGTGCACAGATCTATAAATGTAGAAGATATAAAGGGTTGAAAATTTTTTGGGTCATGAAATTTTGTAAAATTATGGCCGTTCTATATCTCCCACTGTGAACCACGTATTGGTATGGAATTTTGTTCTCTTGTACACTTTGTTTTTCTCAGTTATAAACTATAGTTATTTTGTGCACAGATCTATAAATGTAGCAGATATAAAGGGTTGAACATTTTTTGGGTCATGAAATTCTGTAAAATTATGGCCGTTCTATATCTCCCACTGTGAACCACGTATTGGTATGGAATTTTGTTCTCTTGTACGCTTTGTTTTCCTCAATTATAAACTATAGTTATTTTGTGCAAAGATCTATAAATGTAGAAGATATAAAGGGTTGAAAAATTTTTGGGTCATGAAATTCTGTAAAATTATGGCCGTTCTATATCTCCCACTGTGAACCACGTATTGGTATGGAATTTTGTTCTCTTGTACACTTTGTTTTTCTCAATTATAAACTATAGTTATTTTGTGCACAGATCTAAAGAGGTAGAAGATATAAAGGGTTGAAAATATTTTGGGTCATGAAATTCTGTAAAATTATGGTCGTTCTATATCTCCCACTGTGAACCACATATTGGTATAGAATTTTGTTCTCTTATACATTTTGTTTTCCTCAATTATAAACTATAGTTATTTTGTGCACAGATCTATAAATGTAGAAGATATAAAGGGTTGAAAATTTTTTGGGTCATGAAATTCTGTAAAATTATGGCCGTTCTATATCTCCCACTGTGAACCACGTATTGGTATGGAATTTTGTTCTCTTATACACTTTGTTTTTCTCAATTATAAACTATAGTTATTTTGTGCAATGATCTAAAAAGGTAGAAGATATAAAGGGTTGAAAATTTTTTAGGTCATGAAATTCTGTAAAATTATAGCCGTTCTATATCTCCCACTGTGAACCACGTATTGGTATGGAATTTTGTTCTCTTGTACACTTTGTTTTTCTCAATTATAAACTATAGTTATTTTGTGCGAAGATCTAAAAAGGTAGAAGATATAAAGGGTTGAAAATTTTTTGGGTCATGAAAAAATGTACAATTATGGCCGTTCTATATCTTCCACTGCGAAGTACGTATTGATATGGAATTTTGTTCTCTTATACACATTGTTTTCCTCAATTATAAACTATAGTTATTTTGTGCACAGATCTATAAATGTAGAAGATATAAAGGGTTGAAAATTTTTTGGGTCATGAAATTCTGTAAAATTATGGCCGTTCTATATCTCCCACTGTGAACCACGTATTGGTATGGAATTTTGTTCTCTTGTACACTTTGTTTTTTTCAATTATAAACTATAGTTATTTTGTGCGAAGATCTAAAAAGGTAGAAGATATAAAGGGTTGAAAATTTTTTGGGTCATGAAAAAATGTACAATTATGGCCGTTCTATATCTCCCACTGTGAACCACGTATTGGTTACGGAATTTTGTTCTCTTGCACACTTTGTTTTTCTCAATTATAAACTATAGTTATTTTGTGCACAGATCTATAAATGAAGAAGATATAAAGGGTTGAAAATATTTTGGGTCATGAAATTCTGTAAAATTATGGTCGTTCTATATCACCCACTGTGAACCTATTGATATGGAATTTTGTTCTCTTATACACTTTGTTTTCCTCAATTATAAACTATAGTTATTTTGTGCACTGATCTATAAATGTAGAAGATATAAAGGGTTGAAAATTTTTTGGGTCATGAAATTCTGTAAAATTATGGCCGTTCTATATCTTCCACTGTGAACCACATATTGATATGGAATTTTGTTCTCTTATACACTTTGTTTTTCTCAATTGTAAACTATAGTTATTTTGTGCAATGATCTAAAAAGGTAGAAGATATAAAGGGTTGAAAATTTTTTGGGTCATGAAATTCTGTAAAATTATAGCCGTTCTATATCTCCCACTGTGAACCACGTATTGATATGGAACTTTGTTCTCTTGTTCACTTTGTTTTTCTCAATTATAAACTATAGTTATTTTGTGCGAAGATCTAAAAAGGTAGAAGATATAAAGGGTTGAAAATTTTTTGGGTCATGAAATTCTGTAAAATTATGGCCGTTCTATATCTCCCACTGTGAACCACGTATTGGTATGGAATTTTGTTCTCTTGTACATTTTGTATTTCTCAATTATAAACTCTAGTTATTTTGTGCAATGATCTATAAATGTAGAAGATATAAAGGGTTGAAAATTTTTTGGGTCATGAAATTCTGTAAAATTATTGCCGTTCTATATCTCCCACTGTGAACCACGTATTGGTATGGAATTTTGTTCTCTTGTACATTGTTTTTCTTAATTATAAATTATAATTATTTTGTGCACAGATCTATAAATGTAGAAGATATAAAGGGTTAAAAATTTTTTGGGTCATGAAATTCTGTAAAATTATGGCCGTTCTATATCTCCCACTGTGAACCACGTATTGGTATGGAATTTTGTTCTCTTGTACATTTTGTATTTCTCAATTATAAACTCTAGTTATTTTGTGCAAAGATCTATAAATGTAGAAGATATAAAGGGTTGAAAATTTTTTGGGTCATGAAATTCTGTAAAATTATTGCCGTTCTATATCTCCCACTGTGAACCACGTATTGGTATGGAATTTTGTTCTCTTGTACACTTTGTTTTTCTTAATTATAAATTATAATTATTTTGTGCACAGATCTATAAATGTAGAAGATATAAAGGGTTGAAAATTTTTTGGGTCATGAAATTCTGTAAAATTATGGCCGTACTATATCTCCCACTGTGAACCACGTATTGGTATGGGATTTTGTTCTCTTGTACACTTTGTTTTTCTCAATTATAAACTATAGTTATTTTGTGCGAAGATCTAAAAAGGTAGAAGATATAAAGGGTTGAAAATTTTTTGGGTCATGAAATTCTGTGAAATTATGGCCGTTCTATATCTTCCACTGTGAACCACATATAATTTTAGAAGATATAGAGCAGTGGTTCTTAACCGGTGTTACGCGAATATGGTCTAAGTGTTCCGCGAAATTTCAATTTTAAATGTTGAAATTTAGAAACTTGCGCATGATACGAAAACAAAAAATTGTTCCTTTTTTTTAATTTGAATTTAATTTTAAGTTCTTGCTAAATACCGAATTTTAAATTATTTAATGTTAGTGTTCTGCGAGAAAAATATATATATATAATTGTGTTCCGCGTCTATGAAAAGGTTAAGAACCACTGGCCTAGAGCATAGAGAGCTTGTAAGTGGCATAGAATTGTGACTTTATTAAGCCACGCGATTGGACTGGATTTCGTTTACTAAGGAGTGGAAAAACAAGTTCAGGTTGAGTCATGAGATGTGCGCGCGCAGAATTTTTTTTTCGCTGCGTTTCCGAGACATACCTTCCAGCACCTTCAGTATCTCTGAGCGCATAAAAAAAAAAAAAAAACAGCCAAAATGCAAATACAAGAGAGCACCCTGGTGTGTTAAATTTACAACATGTTACATTTACTTAATCTACATATGGTCAGTGTTTAAAGCCTACACAATTCTGTTTTGTTTTATTTTTTAGATGGTCCAGTTCGGTTGCATTTTAAATTCTACCAAATCAAAAGCAACTTATTTAAACTTTTGTATCAAAAATTTCTAAAAGAATTTATTTCGATCTTTCTAAATAAATAACTAATTTACATTTCCTCTGTTTATATATTTACAAATATCGATTAATCAGTCGATTAGTATAAGAGAAATCTCGAAAACCTGTAATGTCACCAAAACAAACAAGACAAAAAAAAATCATTAATAAAAAACTGGACTTTCACAAAACCAATATGGAAATAAATCAACCAATATCGATTTTTAAAATTTAAGATATATGCAACATTAAGAAACCTGAAGTCGTTCTTAAGTAGGTAGAATCAGTTCTTACCTTTGGGGGATACTTGGGATAGCGGGAGAGAATATTGGGATGAGATTAGTTGAGATTTCAGAACTAATGGAGTGAAAAGTGAAGTAAAGTAATTGCCCATTTTTTTTCAGGCGGGCTTTGCGTCCAACTACCAAATTGGGTATTGTGGACGGAGGCGACTAGCAAACATACTTTACTGCAAAATTTCTCATATTAACCATTAAAGGTATAGACTGGGAATATAGCCTAGTACCGAAATACATCTTAGCTTTGCGGGTCTAGCCTCCAACCGCTCGGCTACCGTGGCGTCTCAACTAACGGAGTTTTTACAATATGAAATGTCAAATGTAACTAGCCCAGTTCCAGCACTCCTTCGAACTCATCAAGATCATGACAACTTTCCAAGATTATTAAGTAAATCATTTATCAAGGGGAAAATAGAACTAGACCTACAAATGATGACGAACATAATACTTAACTAGATCATAAGTTTAATATACCTGATTAGCAATGAATCTTGTTCAACTAACATTTCCACTATTTCACACTAATTAATTACTCTTGTAATAATCTAGACAATTAATAGTGTAAAAGCCAAGATGGGAAGCTGTAACCATGGAGATATCTAGAGCAACTTACATAAAAAGAAAGTACCATCATAGTCTAGCCAATAGATAAACATCTATTCCAGATTACACCGCAATTTATAATATCCTCGTGTTTAATAAATAATCGCCATTCACAATATTAATAAATAATGAAAATAATAATAATAAAACGACGTAACTATTGGCAATATGAGTGTGAATAGTTTAATGGCTTTGCCTATTGGTCAATAAAACCTAGTATTTATTATCTTTACCATTAATAGAAAGTAAATATCAATGACAAGTCTAGTGCGAGAGAATGTGGGTTCGATTCCAATGGTGGTCAATTTTATTTTGTATTTTTCTTTTTTCTATTTACTAGTCAGAAAACCGTTAAATAAACTGTCTTCATAATATAATTACAAACATACAAACAGATCGTTTTAGAAGTGTGGAATAGTTCCCACCTTCACTCAAGGCCTTTCTATAATGCTGCAAATAAATCTTTCCAGATAAATAAAATAAATAAATCTCGTCCGAGGTGACGAGAGAAAATAAAGAGAAGAGTTAAGGAAAAATTACATTTTATCTGAGGATAGCGAGGGAAAAGCCACTTTCCCTGGACATATAGGCCTACCAATTTATTATGAAACTGACTTTTAGCAGGCTACAAGAAAAAGAAAGAGGGATGAAGCTGGACAATCCTGGAAGGAACCAACTGGAATACAGATCCAAAACTGTGGGATACAATAAACGTCTTGGCGAATACCCGAATTGGACGATGTATGAGACTGATCAGTATGGCTTTTTCCAGGTTTATGTTAAATTTCCAGGTCTGGACAAAAAGAGGTTTCATGTAAATGACCGCTAAAACCTCTTTCCGTCTTTTTCGCTTCTCAGCAGTGTCACGCGTCTTCGGTTTTCTCTAGGTTTGCAACAACATGGATCTCATCATTCCCAGGGAACGTTTTGCTTCTGGAGATATTAGCCAGCTGCTCCAAAACCGTTTGGTTTGATTCTTTTTGAACATCTGTTCTTTTGACCGATGCAATTACTACTATTACGATATCCTGCCTTCTTTAAAGAAATCAATCCGAATTTCGTGTTTGTAGCAGAGGTATGGACGCGACTAACAGCACCTAGTCGCTGTTTATCCGTCTGTTAAGTTTGTTATCGACGTGGTCAACACAGATATCGTATCCGTACCAGAGATATGACGTAACTAACAACACCTAGTCGCTGTTTACCCGTCTGTTAAGTCTGTTATCGACATGGTTAACGCAGATATCGTATCCGCACCAGAGGTGTGACGTGACTAACAGCACCTAGTCGCTGTTTATCCGTCTGTAAGTTTGTTACCAACATGGTCATTCAGATATCGATTTAGAACATTTCTTTGACGTCTAACTGATCTGCTGACGTCAATTATTTGGTGTCCCTCCTTTTGATGATCCCTCATTCCCCCCTCCTATCTGCAAGCACGATGAAATGCCCCCCCGCTTTCTCGTATCATTAAACTAAGATCATGGTTCACAAATCAGGATAATATTTAGTAATGAAAACAATCGATATGAGAAAGCAGCGAGTATGCTCGTCAATACAGAGGCTTTTTTCCTATTTCCGGTTTAAACGCAATTTCAGCAAATGCTGTCCCGATCGACAGACTCCCACTCGCCTATAGTCAAAAAAATGAATAGAGATGCAAAAGGGAAATTATTGAATTCATCGAGTGAATATTTCCCACAAAACTGTACGGAGAAGAAAAGCAAATGTAATAACAGATCTGTAGATCTGTTAACGCCGTACCGGAAACTGGTTGTGACATTGAATTATTACCATTGCTGTAATTACCATTCTGTTTTGCTGTGTTTTTTTCTGTTTAATACCAGTTTGTATTGTTCCATCAGATTTCTGTGTATGTTTTTAATGTCATTCCATCATCTCAGAGAATGGTAAGCAGCCAGTTGGAGGCAGCAGCAACGGATCTGGGGGCCGCGTGAAAGTACAGATTCTATCTCTTCAAATATAACGTTATTTTTCTAATAAAATGAGCTGTAAATATTCTCTTATTAGAGTTATCAACAACTCCCACAATATTTTATTAGTTTTTTTTCTCGTCATAAATTTGTTATGACGTTTCATTGTACCAAAAACAAAAATACCTTCTTCAGAAAAGATGGAAAAATCTGATTGGCTCAAAAATGTTAATTTGAACCAGAATTAAGCGATTGTTTTATATTAAGGATTCAATTTAGCGTGGAATCGGTACAGAACATTAAAAATCAAAAACACTCCCGTTTTTTCGCCAACGTTTCGACAAATTTATTGTCTTCTTCAAGGCCTGGATATTACAAATATTGAATACATCTTATTTAAAAAAAATTATACAAGAAATGATATAAATTAGAATCATTAAAAATTATGCGGGTTGCTAAGCGACCGATTCCCTCGCTAATTGAATCTCTTAACCTGTTAAGTGTATTTGACGTGTATACTCGTCCAACCAAATTGCTATTACGGTTTGTATTTGTATACACGTTGTGAAAGATATAAAATTGCCATTAACTATAAAAAAAAAACTCGAAATTTTAATAAAATACAATAAGAATATTATTTGGTGGGATGTTTCCATTATCTTAACCAATAGAACTGCCAAGTATTTTATATGGAGGGAGGTTGGTGGGAGTCGGCCAAATGATAAGTGGTTGGTACATGTTTGGTCATAGAGGTTCAGGACCTCAGTACGAGCATGATTTCATTTTAGCACAGAATTCAGAGAGCTCTTTTCTTCCTTGTAAAACAAGCTCTTGGCGTCCCTAGTTAACTAGACGGTGCAAGATTCTGAATGAGCACAGAATGCTCTGGTAATCTCAAGCCCCCAGAGAGATTGCAGAAAAAGTCGCTTTCAGTGACTATTATGACGACGTCGTAAACTTTTGCTTGTTTTACCCTGCGTTCGACATGTATACACGTCATTGTCTGATTTTAATTCCGCACACTGTGGGAGGGTTTTTTAAAACTAAATTCCACGCTTAACTGGTCACTAAAAGTTAATACGAATGCAGATGTTTACTTTATTCTGATTGACTTCATCAGATATTCATCCCTTGGTTTTGGTGAATAAAATTTCCTCTCCAATAACTCAGCTTCCCTCCCTCCCCTCCAAATCAAGCTACACTTTAACCCGTCACAATTGACGTAATCATTCTCTCCAAATGTAACCTCCACCATGAGAAGGTTATCAGCGTGCAGAAAAATAAATAAACAAAAAAACTCTTATTAAGTCATGAAGTCATTGCCCACAGAGACTCCACGCTAAATTAAATCATCTCCTCTCTCTTAATCTAAGCGACTTGTGCCCCACCCTCGATTTATTTTTGATGACTTTATAATTAAGATGATTATATTTATTTACTCAATTTGTTTTTACACCACTTTAAGCAACTCAGTTAATACACACTAGATGTACTGTTCTGAGACGGAGAGCAGTTTAATGGGCGTGCTCGCTAGATAGCACCAGATAGTACGTACTCAAAGTGCTTTTCTGGCAACCGGAAGTGAACACCGAACTTCTATTGTGAACACTATCACACGATTTCCCCCTGACGATTCTCAAGTTGCTGACTTAAAAAAATCTTCCCAAAAGAATTTTCCTGAAAACATCATTCAAATGCAAAAAACATTTCATCGAAATGTCTAGAAGAAAACTCTGAAATGTGGAAAAATTGAGGGCAGTTCTCGCGCGACTATACTTCCATCTATAAAGTTACATTACAGTATAATGTTACGGTTACAAATTGTGAATTGTGTAGGTAATAATTAAATATAACTCAAATGTTAGGGACTTTGGATCAAATTTTTTTGGAGTTAGAACTTGGAGAATGTTGCGTAAATAGTGTGCCTTCGGGAATAGTTACGCCACCTTCTAATTCTCCACAAGAACATGTCCGATGATGGAGACTGTCCAGAAGCCGGCTTTGCACTGAAAGAAAAAGCTCCTCCTGGCGTCAATAATGTCAGATGTTGACGCGCCTTAAATCTTTTTAAAAAAAAAAAGACCAGCGAAGCTAAGATGTATTGCTGGTTAGTGGGTTCGATTCCCGGTCTTAGGCCTTGGATTTTATTTAATGGTTAATATGAGAAATTTTGCAGTAAAGTATGTTTGCTAGTCGCCTCCGTCCACGACACCTAATTTGGTAGTTGGAGGTAAAGCTTGCCTGAAATAATAGGCAATTACTTTACTTTACTTTTTTCTTTAAAAAAGAAAAGGAAAAACAAAAAAAAATACGACTGAATTAAATTTGTGTTAAAAACAAAAAGGAAACAATTTGAATTTAAGGGAAACAGCTGATTTCTTCAAGTTATACCCAGAACCTTTAAGAAATAGTTAAGGGCGCCTAATTCAGTAGAAACTGAAAACGTCCAAGAATTTTCTCATTTATGATAATTAATCGAAGGAAATGGAGTTGTTACGTTTCTCGCCAGATTAATCTCAAACATTGAACCTCAAATCTGACAATCACAAGTAATGATTTGGACAAAAAGAATATCAATAAACCCCCCTCCAACAAAGAAGTCTAACCAAATCAAAGTCAAGGCCGTAAAAAGTAGAAGAAGGGGGTCCTTTCTATTCTTAGCGCGGAGTGAAAGTAAAACAAGACGAACTGAGAACGGACGACAGTTCCGTCAGCAGGATAATACACCCAGCTTCCTGCGACTGGACCACTTCTGGAGAAAGGAAGTCATCAAAGATTATTACTTTGGTCACCGATTACTGTAACAAACCTTTCAAAAATAAACCTAAATTATACAGGATTTAATAATGCTATTTTTATAGTCGATATTTATTAAATTTTGTTTTTCTAAATAAATAATAAATTGCAGGAAATGTTGGCCTAGATTTTGACGCCCCCCACCCTCCAAATAAAGAAGGCTTAATGCCAACAAGGTGAAGTGCGATATCTTGGACTCTACCACGACTCAAGCTATAGGAACTCAAATGACGCTATCGAATGATCGATTCAACTTTCAAAATCGATTTAACCGAACAAAAAGCACCAATTAATCCCAAGCTGGATTTAATCTGGAATTGGAACTGAACAGCACAACGCTCACTTCAATCCTAAACCACAAACTTTCCAATCTAAAATCCCAGGCACCATCATTGACGTACCTTACTACGTCAGCAATCACGATACTGACCTAAAAATAATTCTTCCTTCCGTTTCCTTGAACTAGCCAAATCATTCAGTCCCGAACCACTTTTCCCACAAACTCTCCACGAAGCCTAAAACGTAGATATCCACTCACGGATCAATCACATCATAGAAAAGGAATACCTTTGAATACGGTATTCAACGGTACGACCGACTCATGATTGGCCATCACTGTTGTATGGCCCACATTCAATGCTTTCAATTGATTTTTGGTTTGTTTATGTATTATGCTCAATTATATTTACATTTTACCAATGAACAGTTGTAAATTAAATAATGCGAGTTAATAGGCGCCACGATAGCCGAGCGGTTAGAGGCTAGACCCGCAAAGCTAAGATGTATTGCGATACTAGGCTATATACCTTTAATGGTTAATATGAGAAATTTATAGTAAAGTATGTTTGCCAGGCGCCACGATAGCCGAGCGGTTATAGGCTAGATCCGCAAAGCTATGATGTATTGCGGTACTAGGCTATATTCCCAGTCTATACCTTTAATGGTTAATATGAGAAATGTATAGTAAAGTATGTTTGCTAGTCGCCACGGTAGCCGAGCGGTTAGAGGCTAGACCCGCAATGCTAAGATGTATTGCGGTACTAGGCTATATTCCCAGTCTATACCTTTAATGGTTAATACGAGAAATTTACAGTAAAATATGTTTGCTAGTCGCCTCCGTCCACGGCACCTAATTAGGTAGTTGGAGGTAAAGCCCGCCTGAAAAAAAGGCATTATTTTACCTTTACTTTTACTTTACTTGAAAAAGAGTTGAAAAGGAAATGCCAAAAAACAATGATCAGCATAAAACAAACATCCGGTGTGACCCACCCACACGACCATTCTCAAGGTTCGAACTCACAAACTGTCTTCAAACTCCGAACGTATTTCCATTTATTTTTCATTCTTTTGCCACCAATTTCTGTTGAATTTGTTTTCAACAATAATGTACGGATAGGGGCCTTGAAAACAAAAACAAATGAATTACTCTCCACTTTTACTAGGAGAAGTAATGATAATTTCTACCGGAAGTAAGGGAAACTAAAAGAACAATGATGCCCTTGACCTAGATAAACTAGAAAGGAAAGGAAAATTACAGACTGACAGAAGAACAGAAAATAGAGATCGTAAATATGGAGACAACAAATAGAAAGGAAATCACCTGCTAAAATATGAAATGCGATATCGAGATCATGAGATAAGTAATCGATGTGCGAGAGAGAGGAAGGAAGTTACAAGTGCACTTGAACCTACATCTTAAAAGCCGAGTAAAGAGAGAGAGAAAGAAAGCTGAGTGTGTTCCTATTTCAAAGTGAATGTAACCTCTGTAAAAATTTCGCCCGAGGCAAGTTCAATCGTAGACCTACTATCCTCTGGACTATGGCGGAATGTTTTTAAGATTCTCGAAAGAGAGAGGCTGCAATTTTGTTTAGAACTTAGTTTAGGTCGGAGAAAACGGGCTTCATTCTCCGTTATCACCGTATCTGATAGAACGGAGAGCGTTGCTGGAGTAAAAGCTGGTTTAGAAGCTAATAGTACTGCTTCGAGGCTAGTGGAAATAGCGAACTTTGGCAAACTACGGCAATTTATACACCACTAAATGTATGGTTTACATAAATGTAACAAATTTTTTATTTCTCACACAAGTGCACTTGATAAAAAAAGATTTCACTAGTAAAAGCTGCATGTTTTTACAAACAGCCTCATAATACTGCTCCAGCAAAATGGCTGCTAAGCTTCGTACCTAATACTTACTGCCTCCATCCAAGCACCCTACCTAGCTGAACGATACCTTCCGATCAGAGTTCCAACCACTCCTTAAACCAGTCAACAGGAGCTGGAGTTACCCACAGCCCCAAGTCACTGGACTCTTAATACTCATCACCCATATATATCCTGTTCAAATCCTATCCGCCTATGGCTGATGATACAACGATCTTAGTTCGTATTACCGATCTGATAGATGCTGGAAGAGACTTATAAGATCTCCTAACTGATCTAGAGGAATGATTTCGTGAATAGATTATGGAAATGAATGAAATCAATATCGACATTTTTTCTTCTCGACTTAAAGAGAAGGTCTTGTTGCGCCTCAAGTTAAGTCAAGCAAATCTTAAGTCCTATAAGTGGGGGAAAGTATGATACCTGATTATTTTTGGACCTGCGACTCACGTGGAATGCTTTCACCAAACTTAAAGGACAATAGGTTAGGTCACACGTCTAATCCCCGAAACAATGGAAGACTTTGGATTTAAAGGGTGTACTCTCTTTGCTGATGCTATCTCTAAGGGAAGGTAGCCCTTGTCTATGTATGTATGTCTTTGCCGAAGCAATCTCCAAGGAAAGGTTGCCCTTGTGTAGGTATATATGTCTTTGCCGAAGTTATCTCCAAGGGAAGGTAGCCCTTGTGTATGTATGTATGTCTTTGCCGAAGCTATCTCCAAGGAAAGGTAGCCCTTGTGTAGGTATGTATGTCTTTGCCGAAGTTATCTCCAAGGGAAGGTAGTCCTTGTGTATGTATGTAGTGAATGCAGCGCAAGTGTATTGTGTCCCTATTCAACTCCCAGGAAGCTACAAGCAACAGCGACCCCTAGCGACTATATACGTCTCGAAATCTCAATTAGAAAATTGAGGAAGCTAAGGCGCCCTTATGGGCAGTAATGCCGAAGCGGAAGAAGAAGAAGAAGAAAAATCACAACAAACAGGAAAAGCCAATTAGTAGAGCGATACTTCCAGTTCAGCGATCTTGATTGCGTATTTGCTTTGGTAAAACATTGCTGTAGGTTGGGAGTTATTGAAGCAGTCTTCTTAAACAGAACTTACAATCACAAAAAATGGACTTATTAGAAAGGACGATTGATTAAATAATCTCTATAACTAAACTAGAGAACTAATTCAATTAACCCAAAGAGAATACGACTGAAAGGAATTCAGTCGTACAGACAGAGTAACCGTGCAGACTGACTGAACGGCTAGGTACTGAATGTTGCAGAGCTTGAGTTTACATCCAGCTGGGTCAGTTCGAAACCTGTCTAGGCTTGCGCAATTTAACCGACTTTACTCCAACTTAACTCTCCAGAATTACCTGATCCTGATTCTATTCCTGACCAAACAATAAGCTCGTGTAATTAGTCGAGCTGAGATGTCCTCATTTGGGGTACTCCCGATTTCGGGAAAAAAAAACATAGCCCAAGTAAGGAAGAGAAGGATATTAAGGGGAAAAAAAAGGGACCTCAGGATCATAAAATAGATGGATACATTCAAATGTTTTTTAAAGAAAACTTCGTAGAATAGATTTTATAGGACTTAGTAAGTTGTGTAGATGCTTAATAATACGAGGAGAGTGAACTTGGAGAACTTTCTCTTTTCCAAGACAAGCGCCCAAATACTTGAGAGGCAAATCCCCCACCCTTCTAGGGTGATTAGCACAGAAACAAAAGTCTATTTACCTACATCTTCCACGACACGGTGAAGGAATACGCTACACCCTAACATTAGCTTCAAAATTAGAAAGGTCAAAACGTTAGTAAAATGTTACTTTCAAAATTAATTAATAATAAAAAATCATGTCTATTTTGGTGTACTGTTTTACCTTCTCTCTTTAAACTGGTGAGAGGAAGGAAGTAGTTCAATTGGTTCTTAGCAAAATTTTTCGACACGGAATTTTTACCCGTAGAAGTTCACGTGCAAAAATGTAATCGATGAAAGTCTAGGAGTTTATTTGGATTCAAAGTGAGCGAAATAGAACAAAAAAAAAAATGTATATGCAGCTCACAATGACGAGGACTCAGATAAATTCAAATATCTCGTAAACTACTCGATAGATTTTGTTTATATTTTACCTGTATATGGAGACAACTATTCTCTATAATTGTGTACAATTTCGTAAAAATCTATTGAGCAGAAAACGAGATATTTAGGGTTAAAGTTTGCTTTCCTTTTACAGTGTGAAAACTTTAATTTCAAATATCTCGTAAACTTCTCGATAGATTTTGTTTATATTTTACCTGTGTATGGAGACAACTTTAGCATATAAAATACTTTACTAATTATTTGTCCTAAAACTGTGCATATCTTAACTATTTTATATTCCATATATGCATATAACATTGTGGGAACACTTAAGATTAAGAATGTAGTTGAAGAAAACTATATTGTTCAATATTAACCCAGATTAATTATTACCTGTCATTTTTAACGTTTGATTATTACAAAAAGTAAGAATCACACAAAAAAATAAAACTACAGAATTCTCTCCAAAGCGGCAGAGAGTCGAATATTCGCTCTAAGGTGGAAGCCATGACTTGCGGCGGCAGGAAATAGAAAAAGACCTTGTAAGGGAAAGTGAGTGTGTATACTTCGTATTTCGTTTGTTTTTTTTTTTATTTCATCATTATCAACAATAAGTTGGCACACCTGAATGTATAGAAAGTAGTTAAAGTAATAAACTGAACATGCGCAATGCTACTAACTTTCTTCAACAGGCTCGGTAATCTCATTAACTAATAATAATACAAGAAGAAGATAATTTGTATATTTTATTTGTTTGAGACGTCATTAAATATGCTGAAGACAAGTTTGCATGTTCGTTAATAATTTACAAAAGGAAATATGATCACTAGAGAGTGGCCAGAATGAAGATGATGCTGTGCCAGATAACAAGATCTTCCGTTTTGGATGGTCATACTCACACAGATGGATCCAGAAATCCTGCAAATTATCAGCAATTTCTCTTATTTCTCATTAGATTAATTTTAAAAAAAATCTAGAGTAGACACACTCACACGACTCTCTCTTACTACAAACACTTCCGGTTCCACTTCCCCCCTCTAGTTTATCAAGTTTTCTCACAGCATCACGGGGTTTTTATGTTTAATTGCTCATTAAACTCATTGTTTACGTACAAACGATAACGATTTTCCAAGAACATTAATTTTTGCTCTGAGGAGTTGTGAGGGAAGCTTTCCTCTAATGAGCCAATTCCTCCGCAATGTACGGCATTACTTCCGTCATATATTACTAAGAATTAAATGTAAGCCTGAAAAAGGTCGCTAGACCGGAACTGTGATCTTTGGAACGATCTCTTTTTAGCTTCCGAATGCGGTCCATGAAGATACAGGCTTTTGATTGGTATTCTACTGTTTATTATAAAGTTATACTCTAAAGCTAGCCAATAACATTTAGTAAAAAGTCCCATTCAGAAAAGAAAAACATTGCTGTAGAAAGATGCGATGCAATACCAGAAGGAACATCAAAAAGAAATCGTTATAAATTCGAAAAGTTGTAATGATGCCAAACTTTGTCGTATTAAACTATGTTGGCACCACTAATTAGTTACAATAATGATGCTAAATTTAAATAAATATACGCAAGGTGTTTTTTTGTAGATTCAACAACATGTAATAAAGGGAAGGTGAGCACGTGATTAATGGCTAGAGGACACTGTAGGGGAGGTTATAAGCATTGTTACAAGCAGCTGAACACAGCTCACTAGCTATCAATATCCAAACAATGCACGGACGAGTCTGTTTCTAGCCATCTGTTGTTAGAGTTTATTTCAATGTATAAAAAATAAATTCCTTATCAATATTGGTTGTTTGCTAGTCGCCACGATAGCCGAGCGTTTAGAGGCTAGACCCGCAAAGCTAAGATGTATTGCGGTACTAGGCTATATTCCCAGGCTATACCTTTAATGGTTAATATGAGAAATTTACAGTAAAGTATGTTTGCTAGTCGCCACGATGGCCGAGCGGTTAGAGGCTAGACCCGCAAAGCTAAGATGTATTGCGGTACTAGGCTATATTCCCAGTCTATACCTTTAATGGTTAATATGAGAAATTTATAGTAAAGTATGTTTGCTAGTCGCCACGATAGCGGAGCGGTTAGAGGCTAGACCCGCAAAGCTAAGATGTATTGCGGTACTAGGCTATATTCCCAGTCTATACCTTTAATGGTTAATATGAGAAATTTATAGTAAAGTATGTTTGCTAGTCGCCACGATAGCGGAGCGGTTAGAGGCTAGACCCGCAAAGCTAAGATGTATTGCGGTACTAGGCTGTATTCCCCGGTCTATACCTTTAATGGTTAATATGAGAAATTTACAGTAAAGTATGTTTGCTAGTCGCCACGATGGCCGAGCGGTTAGAGGCTAGACCCGCAAAGCTAAGATGTATTGCGGTACTAGGCTGTATTCCCCGGTCTATACCTTTAATGGTTAATATGAGAAATTTACAGTAAAGTATGTTTGCTAGTCGCCACGATGGCCGAGCGGTTAGAGGCTAGACCCGCAATGCTAAGATGTATTGCGGTACTAGGCTATATTCTCAGTCTATACCTTTAATGGTTTATATGAGAAATTTACAGTAAAGTATGTTTGCTAGTTGCCTCCGTCCACGACACCTAATTTGGTAGTTGGATGTAAAGTGAGCCTGAAAAAATAGCCAATTACTTTACTTTTTTTAATGTTTACTTTAGCCTTTGTTACAATTTAAGGGAGTCAGAGAGAATTATTGAAGGGCTTCAATGTTCTTGCTCATTTTTACGAGTCATTTATCCTCTCTTGTAAATCAAAACAAGGGAGACAGTGTTGACAGGGTGACCAAATAAATGTTGAAAAACCTTCACTGACTACAATCATTTGCATTTGAATAACAAAAACAATGAATCTTGAATTCAATTGATCAATGAAAAGAGGAAAGAACTGTGACGAAGTTAAGATAATTATAACCTAGCAGGTGGAAGATGGTAGGTTATAGTAGTGAACAGGCTAAAAACTAGGAAGGAAGAAGTTCTAGTGGCACATAGCCTCAAGGCACCATTAAGTACTGGTTTAGCCACTTTGGACTCTTAGATCTCCTCCAGAAATAGACACTCAGACTGACACTAACTCGCGAGTCACCACCAACCAGTAGAATCTTGTCCTGCTGTTTGGGAGTTTCTCTACTGGGGAATTGATTGGGCTACTTTAAAATAATAGCTATCGTCTTTGTCTATAATTAATAGACTATCAAATATTAATTTCTTCAGGTAGTTCAGGTCACCCAACCATGCTGAGAGAATCTTCATCTTCCACGAAAGACTATTCCAAATAGTTTTTGGCCTTAAAAATAAACAGGACTTCTGGCACACATTTCATGTATTTAAAGAGGTTTTTTATACGCTCTATCATCACTGCTCTGAGGATATTCTATATCACAGAATTACGCATTTTATAGAAATAATTAAATACTTTTTCACGATTGAGCGATGGGAAAATTTAAAAAATTAAAACGTCGATATCGTGAGAGTGTTCACACCAAATTTATTTTTTTGGAACTCATAATTATTTGTTAACCACAAACCCCAACATATCATCGAGAACATTGTTTTTATTTTATTTCATGTTTAAACCTGCGTATAACTGTGGTTAGGTTATAAACCTAAAATAATAAAAGAGGACATAAATTTTTAAAAATATAACATTAACTTTGATTTTCGCGAGCTTCAAAAAAATTGGTCAAAATCGTAAACTAAGATTACCAGAGTGTAATAACCAGTTTTTTTACAGGACCATAAGATAAACCGGTTCTGGGAGATTTGATGTCGTTCAAAGATCGGTAAATAAAAAAAAAGACTCGACAAGAAAATGCTCTTGATTTAATGAATGTCTTCCACGCTAAATTGGATATCGTACTGGGTACCAACGTCTAAGCTTGTTTATGGATAACGGGAGTAATAAGAAAAACGTATGGTAACCAGAAGAGAACTACTTCTTGATCAACTTGTGGTTGTGAGATGGGCAAAGGGAGCTGTCCTCAGAATCATAACAGAAGAAGACTCTAGAAAACATTCCTGATCTGAAACCTCCCTAGAGCATGAACTGCAGCTTGTAAGGAATTTTTCCCCAAGTTTGAGTACCAGGACGGTATCAAGTGGTGTAGAAATGCTGCCCTTTCTGTTATTAAGAAACATGGGATTGTGCGATAAAGGGATGGGTCGAGAACCATTGAAAGAACTAGGAATGAAGTGTTTGTTCCAGGGATTAGACACGCAATAGGAGGGTAAATGTCGTAATTAGGGACTTAGTCATTCATTTTGATATCCAGGATGTCTCTTCAAGTGCTAAAACTATGTGCCGGCTAAGGAATGCCTTAGCAAAGAATGACCGAGGAGAAAATAAGATTATCCTATCTGATTACCGGGACATGTCAGCGTCTAGGACGTAAGGAGATTGGTGACAACCTACTAAGATAGAACGTAGCATCCTCCCTTACAGTGCTAGAATCATAGCGTAGTATAACTGCAAAAAAGAGAAGGTAGTTCTCCAGGATTAAAGGCGACGAACGAATTGTCCGGGAATGATAAATGGAACAGATCTGAGGCTTGCCTCAGTATGTGCAAAAAAATAGGCTGTGCATACTGTTTCCTCTGGGGCAGTGTCGACTTCAGGTAAATACCTGAAATAACTTGACCTGGAACAGACTTCATTCTGAGGAGTGTTGGAGGAGACTTCAATTCTTCTTCTAATGGACAGAGAAGCAGAGTGGGATTTAGCTGACTGGGCAAGTAACCAAGCGTTAAAGAAGAGGAATACGAGTATATCAACCACCACAAAACTTTCTGAGACTTAGCTTCCGTTACAGAGATCTAACTTTACCGGAAATGCTATACAGTGAGTAGACAGGTGCAACAACAGTAGAGCGCACAACAGATCTATCAAGTGCCAACAGGAACTGTACCCATTGAAGTGGCACTTTATCCTAATCACTCTTCCAGGACTCGGCAATATTGTCATTTCACGGAATATTTCTAGGCATGCATTCCGTTTCGATTCACACTTTCAACTTTCAACTAAATCCAACAAATTTTGAAATTTTAAAAATGACCTTTGCAGATCATTTTTCTACCAACTTTCTAAGGTGTTATCCCACTGAAACTTTACAATTCAGCATCGCTTACCTTAAGAAGTACTTTCAACTACTAATTTAGTTGTCGTGGACGGAGGCGACTAGAAACATACTTTACTATAAATTTCTCATATTAACCATTAGAGGTACAGACTGGGAATATAGCCTAGTACCGCAATACATCTTAGCTTTGCGGGTCTAGCCTCTAACCGTTCGGCTACCGTGGCGCCTAGGTTATCCTAATATAGGATCCAATTTCTGCTGCAGTGTTGTCCCAGATTCGTCGGCCCTTTTTCTCACAGATTTTTTTTTTCCAAGGATTCAAAACCAAATGTGAATCTACATCCATTATCCGGGGTAACACAGTGACCTGGAAATTCTCAGGAGAAAGGAAGCTGTTTGAAGTCTTCATAATGATTGAATAGGGAGGGATAAAAAAAAAATGTCCTGAAAGATTGGGTAGATATATTCTACTAGGAAGTAAATGGACCTCCTGCAATGATACCATTCCCGTTTAGGCGGAAGTGCACGTGCCTGTAGAAACTATAGCCGCTGAGTGCGGAGGAGTTGATAACAAGACGCATGTGGGCAGTTGTTGTGTCAGTGCGTATGAAAGAACTTTAAAGAAATAAAGGCAAGTAAAGTATGAAGGAAGCAATACCACAGCAGCGCAGTGAGAGAACGTCGTAATTAACAGAGTCGCCTCAACGCGATCTGGACATTAAGAGACTCTAGTCTTATTTACATTTAAAACCGGCGGGGTGATTGCACTCCAAGTATTATTTCCTCCTTTTGGACAGTTATTGTGTAAATACAAAAAAAAAAAGACACTACGTCATCTACTACGACAGTGCCACCTCAATTTATTAAGCATCATCAATTTCTCTTCATCATTTCGTCTTCATTTAAATGTACTTTCTTCAATTACCCATTACGTAATAAAACTTAAGTCATGATGACAGAAAATAAATTGCCTCTCCACCATCACAAACTCTGCTCTCCACATTTAAGACCTTTCGGATTAGTTTCAAGTCCATCTTCAGCCATGAAACACACTAAGTTTGCAACGTAAGCACACTAAGCATAGATCCCTAAAGTGATCAGAATGAACTAAAATAAAAGGAAGGAATAAAGCAGAATAAAAGCCAAGAAGAAAGCAGAAATGATCAGAAAAGAAGACAACAGACAATAGCAACATCCGACAATCAAGAATTCTGTCTCTATCGCTGCTTTAATCGCGGAGCAAGGCTCTGTAAGCAAATAACAGAGAACCGCTGTATAATAGCAAAACGGAAATGAAAAAAAAAAACAAAATGAAGGCTGCATGTTTTTTCATTGTTTAGCACTCTAATGCTTTATATGGCAGTGGTATTTCTAACCGATGTAGGGCACAGTATGGTATTCAAAACTGTGATACTGAACTGGACGGAAGGAAGAAAGTGCCGAGGCTTCGCCGCCGGTACCCCCCCCCCACACACACACACACACACTGCTCCAGTAAAACAAAAGCTATTCATCCGGAAACAATGGCCAGATTATACTGGAAAAGGTCAATTCAAAACGTGTCTTGGAACAAAGTATTTTATAATTAAGTTTCCCATCATTACTTATGCTTATGCTCAAAAGACGAATTTGTTCTGTAAACAGAGAGAAGAACAGATAGTTATAACCGAAATAGAGGAAACACTCTCTTTTGCCTTATTTCAGTGACGTAATAGAAGTACCCTTCCCTGTCGAGCGAGTACTTGATGCAGGTGCGTATACTGCTGCACCAATTAAACCAGGGGTCCCCAAACTACGGCCCGTGGGCCATATGCGGCCCCCTGAGGACATTTACCCGGCCCCCGCCGCACTTCCGGAAGGGGCATCTCTTTCATTGGCGGACAGGTGAGAGGAGCACTATATGTGGCGGTGCCGTAAAAGCGCTGCGTCGCTCGTGTACAGTACTACTTCCTATGACGCGGGATGCACTCGTGTCGGCTCCGAAAAATAACAGCCAGAAGTAGGAAGAAAGGCAAAGCACTACAACTAAACCGGACATTGACCGTCTCAATAGCCAAAAGCAGGTCCATAGTTCCCACAGAATTACTGGGCAGTTTAGTGATTTAAATTAACTTGTTCTTTATTTGAAATATTCTATTTGTTTCCGTTTTTTGTTTTTTTACTTTAAAATAGTTTGTTTTATAGTCCGGCCCTCCAACGGTCTGAGGGACAGTGAACCTGGCCCCCAGTTTCACCAGAAAAAGTTTCGGGACCCCTTGAGTTAAACAGTTGAACTTCCACGTTTGCAAAGAAAACGTTTTTCCGAGCGAATATAAATATTCGAAAAATATTTTCACAGATCTTTTTCATTAAAAAAAAATATCTCAAGTGTAGAACTTTTTCTGATTAGTCAACATATTCGAATTAATGCACACCATATCCGCTAAATTAACTTCCTGTAACATATCCTTTGGTGTTTTAACAATTTTATAACCTCCCCAAGGTCACAACCATACGTCGTGATAAAAAAAAAAAAAACAATAATAATCTACAGCTGATAAGACATAAAATCAACAGGATGAAGCCTGCAGATAAAAGAAGCCACTGCCCACTAGATCTGACCTTAATTTTAGTTTTTTTTTAAAAAATGTACTTATCTCAATGTTGTATTAAAAAACAAATATTTTGATCCCTAACAATGAATCTTGCATCTTTCGAAGTTCAGGAACCACAAACTTAGAATTAATAATTAAGTGATTCTTTGGAAGCGGAAAGGCTAAGGGGTGCGCAATCAATGACGTAAACTACAACCCTACTTACTCAGGTTCGTTCCTGACCTACGTCTGCCCAAGTTTGGAAACCAGCTAGCAAGTACACTGGCTATAGACGACCTCCACCAGAGCTTCCAAAATGAAGTATTACGTATTAGTAGCAGCAACGCAGAAAAATCCACGAAGTACTCGACTTACAATTTATTCACATTCACACACACACACACACACACAGACACACAAAACGACCGAAAATTTCAACCACTTCCGCTTCACGGACTACCATCACAGCATACCTCAGGCGAGCTTACTTCTTCAAGAAGATTATTTCAAATCTGGGACTAGACCAAGTGCGGTAATTACTTTACCAGCATTACCAGAGATGTGTAAAGCTCTATGTTGGTCGCAACATTTTCATTTTATAAAAAAAATAGAAGAGACTGTCTGTAACGAGAGAACATTGTCCGGAAGTAGTGCACTAAAAAAAAAGCTCCGGGCTCCAATAACCTCAGATGTTGACGCGCCTTAAATCCTTAGAAAAATGAAATAAAATAAATAGAAAAAGAAGTGGCGGAAACAATTTCCTCTCTGTACAATAATTAAAAATAAAGTTTACGTGTGTGAAGAGATACTTCCGGTTCTAACTTACAGACAGGCCCCAAACACTTTTTTTGGGACTCGACACGAATATTTCCAGTTGAGTTTTTAGAACAATCAAGATCTGGTGGTAATAGATTCCTGTTTAGAGCAGGTCAAAAGAAAGTGACGTAATAATAATGTCCAAGTAAGACATAAGAAGGCAAAAAAGAAAGAAATGGAGCACGTAGACAGTGGAATCTTACTAGATAGAAGTAAATGGCTGCACTGGAAGACATTACCAAGAACAACCCAGGGAGTACTGTGATAATGAAGACATAGGTGATAAAAATCATCACACGTTAAGAAGAAGCATGGTAATAGTAGTTTAGTAGTGAATGTCCAGTTTGTCTGTAGGTCGACTAGAAACTGAGAGACAGAGCGGTTTTATAGTAGAGATGAGATCTCTATAAGTGGACAAGTTCTACAAGGAGAGAAACAATGTCAAACTACTCGTACAATGTAAGTGGTTACACCAGTCCATCCGTGCTGCACAGCTTGGTGCACTTAATGGGCAGTCAGAGTGAGTAAGAGAGAGACGACAGCCGCGTCGTAACTGGGGCTCCAGACAGCATCCAAGAACTGAAACTACACGCTACGGTTCACTTACAACAAAGCCAAGGTGAGGAGGTTCAATTCCTGGACACCTCACCCCCCCCCCACGGGCACGTCAAGTTACTAAAAACTGCAGACATACCTGACTTCTATAAGTATCACGCACTCGCCGCAGACCTGACTGAGCGTATTACTCACTAAAGACTGCCAACAAGAATTTAGAAAGTCTTAAAAACAAGTATAGGGTAGGAACGGTTTTGGGTACATAGAACAAAGCAGAAGACAACATCACAACCTTAAAAAAATATATATACGAGGTGTGTTCAAAAAGTAACGGGAATTTTTAAATTTCGCGGGTTTGGAGAGTGATTGTAAATTTTTTTTTTTTATTATGTTGGTACACATGCCCCTGAAGTACGATAAAATTTTCAGTAATATTCATTGTTTACTTCTTAAGTGGCAGCCGTTAAGGTTAGACGTGTTTTTCGAGCTTGGCGATTTTTGTTTGTTAAAAAAAATGGATCAAAGAATTTGTATTAAATTTTGCGTAAAAAATGAAATAAAGTGTAATAAAGTGTGTGAAATGTTAATAAAGGCATATGGTGAGTCTGCTATGAGTAAAACAAGGATTTACGAGTGGTATAAGCGTTTCCAAGATGGCCGCGAAAACGTTGAAGATGACGAACGACCTGGACGTCCAAGCACATCAACAACCGATGAAAACGTGAAAAAAGTGAAAGAAATGGTTATGAACGATCGCCGAATCACAATCAGAGAAGTCGCTGATGATGTTGCCATATCAATTGGCTCATGCCATGAAATTTTTTCGGATGTTTTGGGTATGAAACGTGTGGCAGCAAAATTTGTTCCAAAATTGTTGAATTTCGAACAAAAACAGCGGAGAATGGAAGTTGCTTAAGAGTCACTCAATGAAGTCGACAACGATGCGGATCTACTGAAACGTGTTATAACAGGTGACAAAACATGGGTTTACGGATATGATGTCGAAACTAAGGCTCAATCGTCCCAGTGGAGGCATTCTGGATCGCCAAGACCGAAAAAGGCTCGACGAGTGCGGTCGAATGTGAAGGTTATGCTCACTGTGTTCTTCGATTTTAATGGCATAGTGCATCATGAATTCTTGCCACAAGGTCAAACAATCAATAAGGAGTACTACCTACAAGTTCAACGCCGTTTGCGTGAAGCAATCCGAAAAAAACGCCCGGATTTGTGGCAAAACAATTCATGGATTTTGCACCACGATAATGCACCTGCTCACACTTCATTGCTTGTTCGTGAATTTTTGGCCAAAAACAAAACTTTAACGATGCCCCAGCCTCCATATTCGCCAGACATGGCTCCATGTGACTTTTTTCTATTTCCAAACATAAAGAGAACATTAAAAGGCCGTCGTTTTACAAGCATAGATGACATTAAAAGCGAATCGCTGAAAGAGCTGAAAGCTATCACAAAGATCGAGTTTCAGAAGTGTTTCGAGGATTGGAAAAAGCGCTGGCACAAGTGTATTGTATGCGAAGGGGACTACTTTGAAGGCGACAATATTAATGTAGATGAATAAATAAATATTTTTTTCAAAAAACGAAAATTCCCGTTACTTTTTGAACACACCTCGTATATACATATTTGTCATAATACAGAAAGCCCAGAAGATGACTCCAGAACCTACGTCGAAAGCTCAGCAAATAATCATCAACTGAAATTGCCACAATAAAAAAAACAATAAACAATACTCAACAATAAAACATCTAAGTTAAATATTATTAGTGAGGCTCCACGGTAGCCGAGCGGTTAGAGGCCAGACCCGCAAAGCTAAGATGTATTACGGTACTAGGCTATATTCCCAGTCTAAACCTTTAATGGTTAATGTGAGAAATTTGCAGTAAAGTATGTTTGCTAGGCGCCACGGTAGCCGAGCGGTTAGAGGCTAGACCCGCAAAGCTAAGATGTATTGCGGTACTAGGCTATATTCTCTGGTCTATACCTTTAATGGTTAATATGAGAAATTTATAGTTAAGTATGTTTGCTAGTCGCCTCCGTTCACGACACCTAATTTGGTAGTTGGACGTATATATCACTAAATATCACTAGTGACAAAAACTAAAGACGACATTAATTTATTTGGTAAGTAAGAGCAAAAGTAATTAAAGATATGTTATTGTAATAAAATGAAATGAACAAAAGAACAATTCTGAACAAGCAGAAATCCTTGACTCACAATTTCATAAAACAATGCATTTTATTTATAACAAAACATACAATACATTCACAATATTAATAATTAAAATATCATTCCAAGAAGTAATTAAACGCCTGAAGGACAATTTGTTGATATTAAATTCACTCTAAATAACAACTATACGGTGAAGTGACAATAGCAATATAACTCGAGCTATAGATGTTTTTATAAAGAATAATAACAATTAATTTAATTTGAACATTTAAAACAAAATAAGGTAAATGTTTTTAAGAATCTAAAAATAGATCGACTTTAATTAAACTGTTTAATCTAAACGGAATTAATTTAAATAAAAAATTGTTACAAAAAACAAAATCTAAAAATAACACAAATTGTTAAAAAGTGGTTTAATCAATTTTTTACATTGCGTAGTTTTTAATCAACTTACTTCCGGCTAATTGGAAATTACTAATACTGTTGCTAATTAGCTAAACAAAACCACAAAAAAAAGGTTCATTTTTTGGCAGATACCATTTATAGATTTTTTATATTAACCATTAAAGGTATAGACTGGGAATATAGCCTAGTACCGCAATACATCTTAGCTTTGCGGGTCTAGCCTCTAACCGCTCGGCTACCGTGGCGACTAGCAAACATACTTTACTATAAATTTCTCATATTAACCATTAAAGGTATAGACTGGGAATATAGCCTAGTACTGCAATACACCTTAGCTTTGCGGGTCTAGCCTCTAACCGCTCGGCTACCGTGGCGACTAGCAAACATACTTTACTATAAATTTCTTATATTAACCATTAAAGGTATAGACTGGGAATATAGCCTAGTACCGCAATACATCTTAGCATTGGGGGTCTAGCCTCTTACCGCTCGGCTACCGTGGCGCCTTATTATTTGTTATTATTTAATAACATTTAGAATTATTGTAAGAGAAATTCGAGATTTTGTCTATTCATTTATTTCAATATTTTGAGAAGTAATGGCGCAGTGAGGCTCACTTAGAAATCATATAGAAAGTCTCGTAAAATGGAAATAATAATTTTTGAAAAAAGTTCTCGTCATTTTAGTAAATATTTAGAATATAAAAAACAAAAAATTTCTTTTACTATCTAGCTATCAGAATTAAACAGATATCTTTAGCTAATGTTTTTATTTTTATGATCTTTGAATAAATAAACTTTTGGAAATTCAAAAAGATAATGTCTTCGTAAAAATTACTCTGTGTGTGTTTGTATGTAACTTAACCGGTAAATCACTGGAGTGTAAATTTATTGCTGGATTGGTTAAATTTTTGGTTAACAGCACTTTCTCCAGCATGCATAAAATACGCGCATTCATTTGGCCATCACATTAGTCGCAAAAATACTGCCTCATAAATTGGCGAAAAGGACATTGTGTTCTCTAACGGTCCAACGTAAATTACTTGAAAACAATAAACAGGCGCGTTTCATCTAGTAGAGGGGATACAAGATAATTTCAACAATTGTTCTTCTTTTTTTTTCCTATTTTTACTTTCATCAAAAACATTCCAGAAATGGTTGGATCGCGTGTTTATACTCACTTTTGTGTAAGTTAAATTGTCCGTAATTGTGTGAAGTAGCCATTATTTATGAGTCTGTGTGGAGGGAGATGTGAACTGTGTGAAGATGAATAAATGAACAGATTGGAATATTCTCTGAGTATATAAATATTTGTTTAGATGATTCCAGAGACCATGAACCCACCAAGCTGGAACAGCAATGATCCCACTTTTCGATATATCGAAATTTAATGGAAATCCCTTGAGTTCAACCGTTTTTGAGGTCGCCTGAGTTCCAAAAAAAAAAAAAAAAAAATCGCCGAAGTCCTGACTTTTTAGGTACTGGACCGTAACTTAGCGATAATTGTACTTCAAAGTGCCAAATAGAAGTACTTTAAAAAAATGAAAACTCAATTTTTCAAATTGACTCGATCTTAAACACCTAAATAGGAGTCAGTGAAGGTAAAAAAAAAAAGGGTAAAGTTCAATGACCCCGAATAAATCCGCGGCCATTTTGAAGGTATTAAAGTGACAACTTAGGAGTTGGTAATAGGCCGTTTGCCCTGACAAGACCTAGAGCTCCTTGCCAAATATGAAGGCGAGGCCCCATTAATAGAGCCGGCGCGAGTTTGGCACCCATCACACTTGGCAGCCATTTCTTAGCTGTTATGCTGCCGCAAACTATAATTGTTTCACATCCTAAACGCTCCCAGACTAAGTTCCAACACTATCCGCCATTGTCTCTAGAACTTACGAGAACAATTCGTCGCTTACAAATTATTTACTTCATCCTAATTAATATTCCAAAACGTATGTCCTTCAAATGATACTCGTATCATGTACAAACATATTTCGTACAAAACACTTCCTAGACTTGAGCGGTCGTGCGTGAATGTCATCGATTTGGCATATCGATGTCTTACCTAAATTATGCTGTAATTTTTATGCACTAACTGTTATACTGGGACAATGCTTACGGTGCCTGATCACACGCACCACAACATGTACAACCTAAATTGGCGGGAACACTCACACGTCTTTCTTTTACTGGCGGTTACCCCTGCCTAAAGTATACTTGAAATTTAGAATTTGGCGCATAGTTTCCAGTTAGGGTCTAGGCACTCGCTAAGAGTGCGGAGTTTCGAAACCTAACTGGTTCAAAGAGTTTAAGTTCATCCATTTCAATGTCGTAGAATAGAATAACTCTTAATTATAAATATTTACAAAAAATAAAAATAAATACACGAAGTGTCAATGTATATAATATTGTAACCTTCATAACAAGTGCTAGTAGAAAGGTTAAGATGCAGGATAAGAATGCAAGAAAAAAGGAAGAAAAAAAACTGCAGCTAGTGCAGAAAGTTAGAGAATGATACATTTTAGTCTTTTGTGTCCTGTAGGGGGATAGAAGGATCTGAAGGAGTGGATTGGGATGACGGTCTAGGATAGAAAGGGGTTTGCGCAGACGATTTTGGATATAGGAGTGTACCATGGGATAATAGATGCAGTCTCCGTGGAGTGAGTCAATTCTAGTTCGTCGGGAAGAGCCTGTCCTAGTCACAGAAATTTGTTCTGTGTTTTCCTGGAGTTCGTCCCCTTGAAGTTACCTACTACAAGTCCAGACAAAAAAATTTTTTATCCCATACAAATCCTTTTATTGCACAGCTAAACATCCCTCATATTCCAGGAAATCCTAGACGTCGACTGGAGCGCCAGTGTTCTAAAGACCTCCTCAAATTGCAGGGGAGGCTATTCCTTCATGTTGTACCAGTTATACCAGTGATACAGTATAATCAAATTTATGTAGTTTTTGCTTCCATAGAGAAGTACAAATGAATACCAAAGTTTCAGTCCGTTAGGACATTAATATAAATGAGTACGTGAACATATCGGACCCTTTAAGCACAAAGCGCAAAAGTGTAATACAACAAGAACTTAGATGATGATTTGAAAATATGGTTAGATCCAAAGAACTGGATAATACAGGCGCCTCCGTCCACGACACCAAATTTGGTAGTTGGACGTAAAGTCAACCTGAAAAAATAGGCCCTTACTTTACTTTTTTTTACTTTTTTACAGAAGTAAATTTAAAATTGGGAGGGGGAAATTGTAAAATTTAATATGGCTTCAATATATCGGCGAATGACTCAGCAAGTTTGCAGCTGGTGAATTCTTTACTTAAAATTTATTATTATTAAATTTTAATAAACATGTCACCATTAATTTTAAAAAAAAAAATTATTAATATGTTAAGCTGGTGATGACGGAGAAAGTTCAGCAGGTTTATTAATCAATAGATGTCTAATAAATTTATGAAACGACCATAAAATAGATGTCAAATCATGTGGAGAATATTTAAATAGGTGAATAAGGTATCTTGAACCTAGCAGAATGATAGGCGAGAGGTTGCTAACGGAATGATAATGCAAAGAGAACTGGAAAACTCTCACTTTGAGTCAGAAAATCACAGGCTGACACGACCCAGTAAGCTAACCTCCGCCGGAAGTGAGTTTTACCTATGTCACTAGACCCGCAAAGCTAAGATGTATTTCGGTACTAGGCTATATTCCCAGTCTATACCTTTCATGGTTAATATGAGAAATTTACAGTTAAGTATGTTTGCTAGTCGCCACGGTAGCCGAGCGGTTAGAGGCTAGACCCGCAAAGCTAAGATGTATTTCGGTACTAGGCTATATTCCCAGTCTATACCTTTCATGGTTAATATGAGAAATTTACAGTTAAGTATGTTTGCTAGTCGCCACGGTAGCCGAGCGGTTATAGGCTAGACCCGCAAAGCTAAGATGTATTGCGGTACTAGGCTATATTCCCAGTCTATACCTTTCATGGTTAATATGAGAAATTTACAGTTAAGTATGTTTGCTAGTCGCCACGGTAGCCGAGCGGTTAGAGGCTAGACCCGCAATGCTAAGATGTATTGCGGTACTAGGCTATATTCCCAGTCTATACCTTTCATGGTTAATATGAGAAATTTACAGTTAAGTATGTTTGCTAGTCGCCACGGTAGCCGAGCGGTTAGAGACTAGACCCGCAATGCTAAGATGTATTGCGGTACTAGGCTATATTCCCAGTCTATACCTTTCATGGTTAATATGAGAAATTTACAGTTAAGTATGTTTGCTAGTCGCCACGGTAGCCGAGCGGTTAGAGGCTAGACCCGTAATGCTAAGATGTATTGCGGTACTAGGCTATATTCCCAGTCTATACCTTTCATGGTTAATATGAGAAATTTACAGTTAAGTATGTTTGCTAGTCGCCACGGTAGCCGAGCGGTTAGAGGCTAGACCCGCAATGCTAAGATGTATTGCGGTACTAGGCTATATTCCCAGTCTATACCTTTCATGGTTAATATGAGAAATTTACAGTTAAGTATGTTTGCTAGTCGCCACGGTAGCCGAGCGGTTAGAGGCTAGACCCGCAATGCTAAGATGTATTGCGGTACTAGGCTATATTCCCAGTCTATACCTTTCATGGTTAATATGAGAAATTTATAGTAAAGTATGTTTGCTAGTCGCCACGGTAGCCGAGCGGTTAGAGGCTAGACCCGCAATGCTAAGATGTATTGCGGTACTAGGCTATATTCCCAGTCTATACCTTTCATGGTTAATATGAGAAATTTACAGTTAAGTATGTTTGCTAGTCGCCACGGTAGCCGAGCGGTTAGAGGCTAGACCCGCAAAGCTAAGATGTATTTCGGTACTAGGCTATATTCCCAGTCTATACCTTTCATGGTTAATATGAGAAATTTACAGTTAAGTATGTTTGCTAGTCGCCACGGTAGCCGAGCGGTTAGAGGCTAGACCCGCAATGCTAAGATGTATTGCGGTACTAGGCTATATTCCCAGTCTATACCTTTCATGGTTAATATGAGAAATTTACAGTTAAGTATGTTTGCTAGTCGCCACGGTAGCCGAGCGGTTAGAGGCTAGACCCGCAAAGCTAAGATGTATTTCGGTACTAGGCTATATTCCCAGTCTATACCTTTCATGGTTAATATGAGAAATTTACAGTTAAGTATGTTTGCTAGTCGCCACGGTAGCCGAGCGGTTAGAGGCTAGACCCGCAAAGCTAAGATGTATTTCGGTACTAGGCTATATTCCCAGTCTATACCTTTCATGGTTAATATGAGAAATTTACAGTTAAGTATGTTTGCTAGTCGCCACGGTAGCCGAGCGGTTAGAGGCTAGACCCGCAAAGCTAAGATGTATTTCGGTACTAGGCTATATTCCCAGTCTATACCTTTCATGGTTAATATGAGAAATTTACAGTTAAGTATGTTTGCTAGTCGCCACGGTAGCCGAGCGGTTATAGGCTAGACCCGCAAAGCTAAGATGTATTGCGGTACTAGGCTATATTCCCAGTCTATACCTTTCATGGTTAATATGAGAAATTTACAGTTAAGTATGTTTGCTAGTCGCCACGGTAGCCGAGCGGTTAGAGGCTAGACCCGCAATGCTAAGATGTATTGCGGTACTAGGCTATATTCCCAGTCTATACCTTTCATGGTTAATATGAGAAATTTACAGTTAAGTATGTTTGCTAGTCGCCACGGTAGCCGAGCGGTTAGAGACTAGACCCGCAATGCTAAGATGTATTGCGGTACTAGGCTATATTCCCAGTCTATACCTTTCATGGTTAATATGAGAAATTTACAGTTAAGTATGTTTGCTAGTCGCCACGGTAGCCGAGCGGTTAGAGGCTAGACCCGTAATGCTAAGATGTATTGCGGTACTAGGCTATATTCCCAGTCTATACCTTTCATGGTTAATATGAGAAATTTACAGTTAAGTATGTTTGCTAGTCGCCACGGTAGCCGAGCGGTTAGAGGCTAGACCCGCAATGCTAAGATGTATTGCGGTACTAGGCTATATTCCCAGTCTATACCTTTCATGGTTAATATGAGAAATTTACAGTTAAGTATGTTTGCTAGTCGCCACGGTAGCCGAGCGGTTAGAGGCTAGACCCGCAATGCTAAGATGTATTGCGGTACTAGGCTATATTCCCAGTCTATACCTTTCATGGTTAATATGAGAAATTTATAGTAAAGTATGTTTGCTAGTCGCCACGGTAGCCGAGCGGTTAGAGGCTAGACCCGCAATGCTAAGATGTATTGCGGTACTAGGCTATATTCCCAGTCTATACCTTTCATGGTTAATATGAGAAATTTACAGTTAAGTATGTTTGCTAGTCGCCACGGTAGCCGAGCGGTTAGAGGCTAGACCCGCAAAGCTAAGATGTATTTCGGTACTAGGCTATATTCCCAGTCTATACCTTTCATGGTTAATATGAGAAATTTACAGTTAAGTATGTTTGCTAGTCGCCACGGTAGCCGAGCGGTTAGAGGCTAGACCCGCAATGCTAAGATGTATTGCGGTACTAGGCTATATTCCCAGTCTATACCTTTCATGGTTAATATGAGAAATTTACAGTTAAGTATGTTTGCTAGTCGCCACGGTAGCCGAGCGGTTAGAGGCTAGACCCGCAAAGCTAAGATGTATTTCGGTACTAGGCTATATTCCCAGTCTATACCTTTCATGGTTAATATGAGAAATTTACAGTTAAGTATGTTTGCTAGTCGCCACGGTAGCCGAGCGGTTAGAGGCTAGACCCGCAAAGCTAAGATGTATTTCGGTACTAGGCTATATTCCCAGTCTATACCTTTCATGGTTAATATGAGAAATTTACAGTTAAGTATGTTTGCTAGTCGCCACGGTAGCCGAGCGGTTATAGGCTAGACCCGCAAAGCTAAGATGTATTTCGGTACTAGGCTATATTCCCAGTCTATACCTTTCATGGTTAATATGAGAAATTTACAGTTAAGTATGTTTGCTAGTCGCCACGGTAGCCGAGCGGTTAGAGGCTAGACCCGCAATGCTAAGATGTATTGCGGTACTAGGCTATATTCCCAGTCTATACCTTTCATGGTTAATATGAGAAATTTACAGTTAAGTATGTTTGCTAGTCGCCACGGTAGCCGAGCGGTTAGAGGCTAGACCCGCAAAGCTAAGATGTATTTCGGTACTAGGCTATATTCCCAGTCTATACCTTTCATGGTTAATATGAGAAATTTACAGTTAAGTATGTTTGCTAGTCGCCACGGTAGCCGAGCGGTTATAGGCTAGACCCGCAAAGCTAAGATGTATTGCGGTACTAGGCTATATTCCCAGTCTATACCTTTCATGGTTAATATGAGAAATTTACAGTTAAGTATGTTTGCTAGTCGCCACGGTAGCCGAGCGGTTATAGGCTAGACCCGCAAAGCTAAGATGTATTGCGGTACTAGGCTATATTCCCAGTCTATACCTTTCATGGTTAATATGAGAAATTTACAGTTAAGTATGTTTGCTAGTCGCCTCCGTCCACGACACCTATTTTGGTAGTTGGAGATAAAGCCCGCCTGAAAAAATAGGCAATTACTTTGCCTACCTACTTTTTATTTTACCTCATTCACTAAAAGGGGATTCGAAGCGCCTGACTGGCTTTAATAGTGGGTTTTGATATTATTGAAGGCAGCTAACATTCTGTTTGGACATTCAGGATTTTTAGTGATCAGAGAAGGTACTGAAAGTTAGGAAGACGAAGAAAGGGAGACTCTGAGTCAGCGGCTAGCTAAGGTTACTGGAAGAGGGGAGCACTTCCAGTCTGACCTGATTGCAGGGACTGGGAGGCCCTTTCTACTTCTTGTCTCGGCACACGGCCCTTTCACTTTCCCAACGGCCATCTATCATCAAGCCAGGGCAGTCTTTGTTCTCGGAGAGAGTTTAGAACGGAACTAGGCTACCATTGTCCGTATATCCTCTATCTAGTTGGCGGTGACAGTAAGAGACTAGAGCACTACTTATTGACAGATATATGGATTGTCTTGAACCTAAGGAGAGGTTCTAGCGCGTCATGCTCCCTTTAAAAAGGTTCTTCAATTATAATGAATCTTACTCGATGCAAAAAATCATTTATTTAGTAAAAGTTCTAGGTTTTAAGATTTTTAATTAGTAAAAAAGTCTTGAGAGAGTTCAGAACAAATTTAGGCCACATTCTCAAAAGGTCTCGTAGAACGTGCAATTCACATGCAGTACGAGAGGTATTACAAAATATCAACCTTACGCGATAATTACTTTTGCAATGATACCAAGAAACAATAGACAGACAGACCAAGAAGTAATGTCCATGCCAATTTGCTGTTTGGCAAGTGACCAGATAATCAATTAGCGACTACAGCAAAGAGATTCTATTCTAGCCAGAGGAAAGTCAAAGTGGGTTTGATGTACCCACAGATTCTTGAAGAGAGGTATGCTGAAGATGAACTCTTGTATTCAAGTGAGTGCCATCATATTCCGTAACTTCCTGCCCACCAAACATTTATATAAAACCACCGGATGTGAACACACTCACACGACTTTACTACTCTTTTAATCATCTTAGAGGGGAATATATCCACCCTCTCACTCATTCTCCCAGAATCCCTTAAACAAATTTCCGGGTAAATATTTCCGGTCCAAGTTGTTGGTTTATTTGTGTGTGTGTGTGATTAATCACATCAAAAATTTTAAAGGAAATCACTGGAACTGTTTGCGTAGAAAACCCTTTGAAATCTGTTCGAGTGCTGTGTTTACTTCCGGTATAGTTCAATTTTGGACGACCCAAAACTTTATTGTCGCGTCCTCCAATGATGATAACTAAGCTACATATCAAAAAAATTGTACTTCCGGCAATATTTCGGTCTTGTGGAGGATACGTCAACATCTACAGAGAAAGATAACAGCTGACAATTATTGTTTGTTTATCATACAGCTTAAAATTGAACTTGTTACTAAATTATTTTTTTTATCATATTCTCCGAAACAATCTCATTAAGATAGTGATAATGGTGGGTCTTAAATAAAATAAATAATAAAAAAAGAAAAACAAAGTAATAAATTTAGTTCTTATACTAAACCCGCCCCTCTTCCAATATATATATATAAGTCGGCGTCATTGAATTTAATCGAACAGACTGGACAGTCTTTATAACATTTATCTCAATAAAAAAAATTTTTCTATAAATTTGAAATAGTTAAAAGTCTAACTGAAGCCCACGCCAGGAAAACAGAACCATTAATCAGAGAAGTAGATGACCTTTGGGCCAAAATGAGCTCCTACAATTTGGTCGCCTACATGGGAAGGACCAAGCGATCAAATAATAAAAAATCTCTAATAGAAAGAACGCAGTAATAACTTCACTATGATATCAAAGAAGAATATTTTTATCGATTAACTTAATTTAAAAAAAAAAAAAAAATGATTCTTCTGATATCGCAAAAACTTTTTAATAAACATAAACGACGACAGAACTGGACATAATAAATTAATAAAGAGAACTAACTCTGCCATCTAGCGGAGAAACAATATACTAATCTAGAAATAGCAGTGTAATGTTAATTCACGCCGCTAGATGTCATCCATGTACACATTGCCTTACATTTTGCCTATTATTTTTACAATTCTCTCTTTCGATTCCTGCCAAAGAATTTAATAATTGTTACCATCATAACTAAACTCCTTAACAAAAACTTTTTGGCATGTGATTCACAGTTCAGGTTTAGTGCAGCAGTAGGAGAGGACATCTAGATTGCATATTAATTACATAGTAATATTAATATAATTACTTTTTTTAATCGGTAGTTGGACGTAAAGCCCTGCCTGAAATAATAGGCATTAATTTAATTTACACATTATTTCTAACGCGTAACTATTGGATAAAATGAAGTAACCAATCAATTTAATCGAAGAATGAATTTAAACCGACAAAGTTTAAAATAAAAAATCAATAATATCGATAATCGATAATAATAATTATCGTTACACATTTATTTTATTCATCAGCATTTTTTAGAAAAAACCTGTGCATGAATAGTTTAATACCTTCTATTACAATCAGTCGTAAGTTAAATTCGATCTACATTTTAGTAAACAAATAATTTTTTTACTAACAAATATTTACGAATGCGGTACGATTGCAATAATTCCTCTGGCACTTCTTCTGTCTTCGAACTGAACACTTTAAAACTAAGTTTACTAAGTGCTCATGTCGAGGATTGTTCAGTTTTAAAATTGAAACAGCTTTTCTGGTGGTGAAAACTTATTGTAGAAATAGAATCGATTATTTATGCTTCCCTCTAATGTGTTATTTCTGGAAATTTGACAATTTTACCACCCGCTATCACTGAACTTATTACTTTCGAATTAAATAAGCAGTAAAAACTCCGAAATTACTCCGGGAAAAAAAAAATTCTGAGCAAACAGTTACATAAACTTTTGAATCAGAATTAAGGAGAGAACATCGTGGGAATTTCTTACACCGGAATTTTTACTTATACTTAAGAGGAAGTAAAGCGATCTTGCCTAAACTGAGTTTTTTTTTCACCGGAAATGGACTTTTTGAGGTTCTCGGTTTGGGGGAGGGGGAGAACTTGGTTTGATAAAATGTTGTTGTTTGAAAGATCATTGATAACGAATAAAACATAAATCGAAGGTAGCTGAAAATGGTACATTTCGATTAGGGTTTACCAAGAACTAGCGGAAGTTAAAAAAAAATATACTTATATAATATATAAATGGCCAGTATGATCTGTCACTGCAACTGTAGTCTGAATGTCCCAGACTGTCCTGTTAGATATACAGCCAACATGCGTGCCTCTAATAATCACCACCGACGTATTTCCGCCAACCTAAACCATTCTGCTCGCCACGGGGTCTAATCAATATGGAAGCTAATAAATGCCAGGAAAGACTCCAGTATTCAATAATTTGAAGTTTTAAAATTAAAAACTTAATGTTTTAATATCCTGATTTAAAAAAGTAAACTCCGGAAATGAAGGGGTAGAGATAATAATGATATGTCCACGTTATGTAGTAGAAAGGAAACGAATGTTTGACGACATATACAGGTATTTAGATGCACCATTTCGCTACGAAGACATAATATTCTCCACCAACATCTATGTGCTTAAATCTATAGCAGAGCTAGCAATGAAATATGAATGTATTTAAAAGTTATAGCCGATTAGAATGAATGGAAGAAAATGATTAGATTTAGGATTACGTGATTTTAATTTCGGTTAAACTATAAGGATGACAGGAGCACAGAGTCCTGATCCATCCATTAGGTGTAAGTTTGTATGTAAATAGTTGTATATAGTAGGGAGATGAATGAGTGAAGCGAATGTATTTATAAGTAAGAATGGAGAGTGAGTGATATTCTAGAGATAAGCACCTAGACGATGCTGGCTGTATGGCGAAAGCCAATGCCAAAAAAAAAAGGGTAGAGGAGTTAGTTTGCTTCCCTTCCTTCCACTATCCCAATCCCAAACTGGGATCCTCCCTAAATCTGTTGGGACCACTCACACGACTTCCTCTTACTGCGTCTCGCAAGGTTCGAACTCACAAACAGTCTTCAAAACCCTGAACATTTAGAGCTGACCGAACAGAATGGGTTACTTCTTCAGGATAAACGTAATAAAAATTTTCCGGAAAGGAAAAACTTCGTAAGAGAAAAAAAAAACACAGTAAGGGAAATTAATAATGTGAGTTCCCCGGTTAGAAAAGAATTACACAAATTACCGTATGTCGTCATGTTAAACATGACGTCATCTAATGACCCATGTCCACCACGATCATGAAAAAGCCCGATATTGATTGGCCAGATGTTGTTGTATAATATATGGATGCCCTCGCTCTATTGACAAAAATTTAATATTTATTAAGTGTCTATCATTCTCTTTTCTTCATTTCAATACATCACTTTATATTGCCCAAAAGTCTGAAACAAAAGTTCAGTTAAAGGCTGAAGAGGGTGGTGTCTTGAGTAGACCAAAAAATGCCTAATTTTTTTTTTTTTTTGAGGTGGGCTTTACTTCCAACTACCAAATTTAACGTCATAGATGGATGCAGGGGCCATCTTCTCTGGATCATTCCAATTTTAGGAGTAAAAGGTTATATTGGGTATAATTGGAACAAGGAAAAGCAGATTAGCCACTATTTCAGGGATCTGGCATCCCTAGGGATTAAACCCTATCAATCACAATCGCCCTATTCTTAAGACTCAAACAATACATAGAAATAGTTGTTGGTCCAGTGCAAAGATTAGGGTTTAACCAATCCCTAACTGATGGCATCTCATTTATCTTGGATAACCAGGGTGATTACCAGGATGGAAGGGATGTACGAGTATATCCTAACCTAGTCTTTGGAAAATAATCTGGCACTTCGGAGGGGTGTATTGGCCATAGAAGTTCGTAATCCCTAGCTTCTCCTATCCTCCTTAGAACTTGCTTGAAGACCCTGGCTGGCACTCATTAAATCTGGGGTAAACTCAGAATGTTTGAGGAGGGTCGGGGGGGGGGATGAGTTTTGTATGAAAGTGGCAATTCCGAACAGTTGACTCATCACTGTACTAGGGGCGCTTTGCTTGGCGTACCTGGATAGTTACCACCCGGTGTTGGACGGGAATATCTCTCTAGATAGAATACTTTGGGTTTTTTAAGCTGGGAGAATCTTCAAGATTGTGTGGAGAGAGAGTATTAAAGAGGAGATGTAATTTTGGTAGCAGGGAGTTAGTTCTCCTTTATCAGCTTCCGTCGCTATTCCTAGAAACTCCCCCATAAAACGAAGTCAGTTGCTTTATCACCTGAGGATTTTGTAGACTGAATATCTCAACAGATCTATATTCAGTCGCAGGGCGGAATATCCTCTGCATTCAGCACATTCAGAGATTGTCTAGTTATCGCTGATCTTTTACACGGGAAGTCAACAATTCTGAGCAAATTTCGTTAACTTAAAAGAAGCGTGCAGCAATCCGCATCAATTAATAACTGTCAAGTTCATGAAGATGATGTACGTAAGATGCGTTGGTGAGCTAGAATGTGCTTGTTGTGATGGATATTAACGGTCGCTCACTCAAGTGGCCATATCCGCATAGAAGCCATTATTCTTATAGAAGTGATACTGCTCTTCACCCTAATTTTGAGTCACTCCGATCACACCTGACTCCATTTTCTAAAGAATTTTCCGGTGATGATCAGAGATGCTGACAGATTCGCCCAATCGCAGTACTTCAGTCAGTTAAAGGAATCATGACGTACTGATGATGAGGAGAATGATAAACAGGCCCAGAGTAGAAGCATGTCCTCCTGGCTGGCTGATGATTCACCCAGAGAGAGCGACATAGTAATAATTACATGCTTGCCGACAGACATACAAACAATGGAACTATCGTGAGTCACTGCACACTCTGCTTCACTTATTACCTGCTACTACAACCGCCCGTCGGTAGCATTTTACCTGTTCATATCTTTTTGAGCGAAACAAACACCAAAAAACAAAAATCTGGTTTCATGGTAAACATTGGATTTTCTTCTACTTATTTTGAGCATTTTCACAGGAAAATATCACTTTTGAGATTCCCTTGAGTATAGGCACAATAAGCCTCGTGTGGCTGCAGTGCCGTGGGGATAGGGTCCCGCCCCGTCTTTTCAAAATCTTTCAAAATCTTCCCTTGAGTATGGAAAATTGGTCAGCAGAAATTAGAGACGAAAAATTGGGGAAAGTTCAAATTTTGTATATTTCAACTCGGTGTCACCATACCAATGGTGCCAAATACCAAGACTACCAATAGAAGGTGTTTGCTGGTGCATTCATAATTTTATTGCTTCTATGTGCACCAAAATACCCATAAACGCCTTAGGTAATTTCCCCTAGAACGGCCCGAACTAGAAGCTGTTTTCACGTTCGGGAAAACTAGTTTTCTTAAAATGGCTACCATTTTACTCATTCAGTAACATTTCCAGCGTACAATCACTCGTAGGCGCCACGATAGCCGAGCGGTTAGAGGCTAGACTCGCAAAGCTAGGATGTATTGCGGTACTAGGCTATATTCCCAGCCTATACCTTTAATGGTTAATATGAGAAATTTATAGTAAAGTATGTTTGCTAGTCGCCTCCGTCCACGACACCTAATTTGGTAGTTGGACGGGAAGTCAGCCTGAAAAAATATACATTACTTTACTTACACTCGCACACAAATGCACTCTCATTACACTCCTCATGCCCAGAGTTAGTAGTGTTTCACTTTGTAAGCAAAAACCCTACCTCATTACAGGGATCCCCATACATGGATTTAGAAGTAAGAATACGACACAAAAGGCAAAAGTGATGATAAAGCACGTGTCTGTAGTTGAAAACCACAATAACCATTATCTCTTACCAGGTAACCAGACACCAGAAACTTGTTGATTCAGCGTAAACTACTCTTTCTGAGGATTCAGATGGAACTGGTGCTGGTTAGCTCAATAGAGCTCAAATATAGAGCGCTACATGAATACAACTCACACGACTTTTTGGTTTACTACCTTCCTTCAACCTTTTGCTATAGCAGACTAAGTGGTCTCAGCAATACCAAACACAGGTTTCAGAAAACTTGCTAGACGATTTAAATTAAACCTCTTTGAAAGTTTACAACGGATATCAGAAATAAGTGGAACTGTAGCAACCGTAAAGCGAACTACACCGTATAAACTACTCGAACACACTAGAAATTGTTGGTTATTCTCACAGGTTAATTTTAGTATTTATTTTTTTTCAACTTTCCGGATAAATATAATTTTAAGAATAATTTTGGCAACTTTTTAGGAATATATAGAAGGCCATTGTTGTGAAACAGCTGTTTCTAATTTTTAGTCGGTTTTTGGATAATAGTCAGAATGAGGAAGTTTTGAGATCGTGCCAAAGATTCTATGATATTTCCTCTATAATAAGACGTTTTGAAGTCCTCTGAGATAGTTGCAGACTTCCGTTATGTAGGTGTTGCTTAGTCTCGTATGTTGTTACGTAGCAGGAAGCCAGATCTGGTTTACCGGAAGTACCCCTACACTGAATAGTATTTATTTAATTAATATTATTTATTTGGCAGAAATAACAACAAAATAATTCAATTTCTTAAAATAAAGACACAGCATGGCAAAAGCCGTCTGCTGGAGTTGTTGTACGAGGTGTGGCTATTAAATAACGAGACTACGAGCAATACTACGTATTGCTATGAAACATTTTATTTTAAATTTAAACATATTTAGTTATTATCACCTTCAATACACACCCCTCCCCTATCCCTACAACGCTCCATGCCAATTTACCATTGTTCCAAACAGTGCTGGAAGTCTTTTTCTGTCTGAGCTCCTGCATGACGCGTTCGCTTTTTTTTTCACAACTTCAACGGACCGAAATCGTGTCCCCTTTAATGCAGATTTGACTTTGGGGAACAGATAAAAGTCATATGGGGGTCAGGTCAGGCGAATAAGGCGGATGGCCTAAAACTGGGATGTTGTCTTGACAGTCAATACAGTGTGAGCCGGCGCCGGTTGTCTTGATGGAGAACCCCATGACTTGTTCTTCCACAAATCGGGTCGTTTTTTTCCTTACTCTTTCACGGAGTTGAGCAAGCACCTCACGGTAGTAATGTTCATTAATTATAATCGATATTTTCATCCGTTTTGGACGTGGAAGGGCGAACTGGGCGGTCATCATCTCCGACGTCTTCTCGGCCATCTTAGAAACGCTTGAACCACTCAAGAACTTGCGCACTAGATAAACCTTCATCACCATAAACTTCTTTTAATAAAAGATAAGTTTCAGTGGCGGTTTTATCAAGTTTTGATGTGAAATTTCACGACAACTCTACCACACGTGTAGTATCATGTTTTCGGCAAAACGAAACTAACACCTCTTACACATAAGACGGTTCTGGTCAGATTTTCTCTACAAACACGTGAGACGCTGCAATCGAAAGAGAAGGCTCTTTACGCTGCACAGCTGTCGGTCGTTAGGATTTGGCGCATGTAGTTCTTCTGTAGCAGCATCAGTCTCGTTATTTAATAGCCACACCTCGTATTAATAAAAACAATATTATTAATTAAATTCCGTGGAAAATAATTAAATATAATAAACAAATAATTATTATGGTAGATGTGATTATTTAAGTGGTGATAATTTGTTTACTTTAATAACGCCATGCTTTTTCAGCAAATAAATAACTTAGTATTTGTTATTTTATGTTAAAATGGATGTTCTAGTGATCTCCAGGATTGCAATTTCTTCGCCTGGAGCAGAGAGAAGAGTGGACGGCTGATGACCGCCAAAAGATGCAAGATGAAAAGCATTATAGTACATGAAATTGATCAATCAATCAATAAATCGCTTGAAATGGTAAGCCAGGAAGCACCAAGAACTTTGTTGTGTGAACGCCCCCGAAGGAGATTGGACGATCGGATAGAGCCGTCGACTGACGGTTCCGCCTTTGAAGTTACCAGAGCTCACCCAATGAATAGTGTCAGCTGATTGGCTGGCCAAATTAGAATGCAAAGGCCCCGAAGCGAAGTACGCCATTGTTCACCCCTTTTTTCAATAACATCTGGCTGTTTTCCAAATAAGTTTCTCTAGTTCCTAAGCACAGCAAGGAGCATTCTAGCTTGAATAGAAGCGGATAACTCTCGCACCACTCTCTCTCTCTCTCTCTCACTCTCTCTCTATCTCTCTATCTATCCCTCTCTCTCTATCTCTATCTATCTATCTATCACTCTCTCTCTATCTCTATCTATCTATCTCTCTTTCTATCTCTCTATCTCTAACTCTCTTTCTTTCTTTTCTTTATCTCTCCCGCTCTCTCTCTCTCTCTCTCTCTCTCTCTCTCTCTTCACCTTAAATGGCAAATTTATTTCAAAAGTTGTATTTCTAACGAAAGGCTTGATTGGCGCAAGAACTGCAGAGTGAAAAACATGTATTGACCTGCACTAAGTATGAATAATTAACTTTAACTGTCAGCTGATACGAACATATCAGAGTAAAAATTCCCTTCTTTTTTTTAAATTAAGCAATCATAATCACTCTTCTCTGGAGCGAGAAAATACAGCTGATCGTGGTAGCGGGGCTGATGAATATATGGATGAGTTGGAGATATAGGGGCTGTTTTAATAAGATAGAAGGGCCCATGACGTCCGGAGGAAGTAGATGGGGGGGAGTTGGCTCTCTGGTAAGGGACATAGGGCATCCTAGTGAGTCACCAGGGTGTGCACTATCTGCCGTCCAAATGGATACTACGAACAACAATAATTCCGTTTCCGGCATTTCTATGAAACAACTAAAAGAAAAGAAATCAAGGGCGCAAGACCCCACCACTGGGTCGTCGACTTATTGTTGGCAGTTATGTCGGCCAAGAGACACCCCTAAAGAAGTAATCATCCAGTTCTCCTTCCAAGTAATGGAGCAGCCTGAATCACAGGCAAGATCTAGCTCCCCCCGCTTTGTCATCGATCGGGTACTTCAACGAGATAAAAATCTATGCTCTCTTTTCCTGAGAATACGCAATACAAATCTAAGGGAGAAGGGATTACACATTGGCTGGTGCCCAAAATCCTAGGAGTCCCCAAATAACATTCTCTTAGATTTCCTCTTCCAAAAGTGACCTTAAAAGAGATTCTAGGTGTCTCAAATGGTGACGGGTAATTTTTTTCGAACCAAAATCTCAAAATCAATTTAAAAATTTACTAGAAGAACAAAAAATTCCACAAGCGGAAATACAAATTTATTGAACGAATAATTAATTTTTCCGAGATTTTCTACCCTTAAAATGTCCTTTCACTGTAACAGTGTTTTCCGAGGGCAGATAATGTTAGTAATAATTAAACATGTTTGGGGGGAAAAAACAGAGTTGGGAAATTTTACAAGCTGCAACTACGAGAACTGCAGCAGTGAAAGCGAGCCGTGTGAGTATACATTACATATTTCTAGACTAAAAATAAAATAAAAAATATTTTTCTGATTCAAGGGACATCAAATGGATTATTTCCGGTGGGTACTCAATTGACTCAAGCAGTTTGAGCAACATCTACACCCAGCATCTGGACTAAGCACTAATCGCTTCCAGCCAAAGTTAAGATAATTCTAGTTTTCCCAAAATCAGAATTGCAACCTCACCACACTTTCATAGCCTAGAGAACTCCAGCTAGTTTCTCCAATTACGTAAACCAGGATGTTGCGCTAAAGGCGTGCTCAATGACATAATGCAGCAATTCGTCACAATGTGATTTTGATGGAAATCAATTTCTAAAATGTTCCGTGCCATTGCAGTTACGTGGGCAGTTGCATTAAGAAGGTGTTGGCTAAGTCTAGTCCAGGGATGGCGAACCTTCTTGAGACGTGGGTCAAATTTTGTTCATTTTTTTTTTTTTAGTACTAGCTCTTGGGTCACCAATGCCCATTTGGCGCAAGAGTTAAGTTTAAAAATTTTAAACTGAATATTTTCAAAACTAAACCTCTTTAAAGTTCAGTTGGCTTAACGGGTAAAACGGGACGAAACAAGTGCTGTGGAAGTCTCTCTTTTTACAAACATAACCTGAACAAAACCTGAACAAAAGTGTGTTTTATCTGAAGAGAAATCTAAATATGGTTATTTGCTTTGGGTTGTCGATTTTTTTTAACAAACAAAATATGAGTAAAATTATACATTTTGTTTGATATTTTGTAAACACTTTTGCTTTATTTTTAAATACTACAAAAGCATTTGTCGTCATTTGCGTTTTAGAACTATATTGATCAAACTAAAGGTTACAGATAGCATTTAAATTGCTTTTGTGTCAATGCGTGATTGAAAAAAATACAGATAGAATATAAATTATCCACACAATTAGAAAATCTAAATCAACCCGCGTAAACAAACAAATGGTTGCTAGAGCAATTGTGGGTCAGTGAAAAAGCTTGCACGGGTCATAGGTTCGCCATCACTGGTCTAGTCTTTTCTGAGAGAGCTTTTACCAGGAAGGAACCTGGAGTCAGTTCCAAGAGGGGTTTCATCCTGTAACACTGGCCCAACTAAGTGAACACATTCACTACGGTTCTTTAGCAACAATAGTTCCGTTACATCTACCTGTATTCTTAGAATAGTAGTAGTGTTTGAACCGGGGCACACTGATTTAGACTCATGCCTAAAGACCATCGCGAGAGCAGAGAGCAGCAATCCTTTTTCCGCTGCCAAGGAGCAGATTTCCTATTTTAAGTGGCAACACTGCCAATATCCTAATTTAGGGTGAACTTTTTTGGAATAGAAGGGTGTTAGGGAGAAAAGTGGGCAAAACACCAGGGGTTGATCAAATCTAACAATCCTAGCCTCACACTCCCTCTTTGAGAGCCTGGTTCACTGCGGCCAGAGGGAGAGATATCCTAGAAGGAGCGTGAGTTGCAGCAGGTAATTTCTGGCTCCCCGCTCTGTCTAGGGACGCCTAGAGAGGCTTGGTAGTTGCGAGGTGTTAAGTTTAGCGCCCTCCAGGACTTTGAACTCACCGTAAAGCAAAGTAAGGATAATAGCCTCCTTTTTCCCTTGCTTTCCTTGAAGACTTGAACTTCCGCCAACCAAATAATGTTTCCCTTTCTTTACCTAAGGGCTTACCGACTGTAAGTTTCCCTCCAACAATATTGAAACTAAAATAACATTTACGTCCATATTTCAAGTTAAAAGAAAATTCCATGAAGCCAAACGCTAGTTGAGTGAAAGCGGTAAGAGCCGAATATTAAAACCGACATTTCTTTTTTTGTGTGTGTAAACCGGAAACAGATAAGGGTGCAATCTGTGATGATGTCAACAACAGACAGTGCTGTGTTTGTCAGTATATTGGAGGGCTTGCTAAAGTTACTATCGCTGCGTTCTTCCACAGTAACACTGAGATATCTTGTTGCTAATGGCAACCCAACCTTTATCCACATTACATCTGATGTGCATTGAGAGCGCACATAAATTCTGATTGAACTAACTGATATACGTCCAAACAGATTGCAAATCAAATAAATATTTACTATTAAATAACATTAGTGAATGTTATTAGTGAATCAGTAAATATAGTGATATTTATGATTCATTTTATGAATGAACCAGAACAAAGCATGAACATTTGCACTCAACTGATTCAAAGAAGTACAGTCGCTTGAATTCATTCATAGATTATGGCCCAATTGGAGAATATTACTGCTTCCAAATAAACTCAATGAGTCAGAGCGACATGTATGAACATGTAGAATCATTTATTCCTTTCATTTACGGCTATAAGTTTTGGGACTGCCTAAAGGCGAAGAAAACGACTTTTAACGATTTCTTCTGTGTGTCTGACTGCGAGTATCCACTTGAATCGATAAATCGCCGGAAGGTCAAATTTGACATTACGACTAGCTAGAGATTTTTCTTAAACTTAGTATTCAGGTTGGGTAAGTTCCGGGCCTTACTCAGGAGATGATGGCATTGCATCAAAGATTATACTTTTAGATTGGTACAGGACCGCTCTAACCAACACAACAATGGTAGACTTGATCTTCCTATTTTTTTCTTTATATGACTTTTACTAAGTAGACGTTTCCTGTGTACAATGGATAAACTGGAAGTAGATCGAAAACGGAAATACTTCTTGAGTAGGTTTCATTTTCAACAAAGACGCAACGGACGGCTGAATTTAAACATGACCTACGAGGAGGAAGGCCTAAAACTGCAACAACTGAATATAAGTATATGGAGAAAGTGCATAATATATGCAGATAAATGTGCGGAAATATAGCTGACGTCATAGGAACATCGGAAGAAAGAGTTCGTCACATTTGACATTGGAAGTGTCGGTCAAGTAAAATGTGTTTACTTGATACTAGCCAGGCACCAGCGAGCCAAAATCGTGTGAGCCAGCAATAAATCTGGAGGGCGCATCCAAGTGAATGTGTTGGCCACCCTGTGGCAATCGAACTTTGTCAGAAATCTCCACCGTCTGGCAGAAGAGAAGGGAAGGGCCATGTCATAGGAATTTCGCCGAGAGGAGTAACTCAATTATAGTGCTCTGTAAATAGTCCCAGACTGGACTATTCGCCAGGCACGTCTCTTTCCTGCACAGCCGCCCTCCAGTTACGGAATCCAAGCAATGGCAAAGCATCTCTTGCCACACAGTCTTCCTACCATGGCAGGATCTTGGTCTGCCAACCCTCCTGGGACCTTGTCCGTTACCATCCATAATTTTTTTGGGGTATTTCTTCATCCCCCCCATCCTTGCCACGTGCCCTGCCCATCGCACAGTCTTCCGAGTTTTATAATTTTGGCGATATCCGGTTTCTTGATCAAAGCATATACCTCCTGGTTTTTCCTGATTCTCCAGTTCTGTCCATCACGTACAGGTCCATCAAATCTTTGATACTTACTAAAAGAACATTTTCCTGTCCAGTCTGAAGTTCCGTCCATCCATCAGGAAGTTCAATAAAAGCAATTTTCGCTTGAAAATATCTTCAAATAATTGATTTAATGGATCTACGAGTAAGTCCCATGATGTATTCACCAAAAGTCGAAGAAATCTACAATTTCTTGGGCACATAGAAGTTATGCGCCTTCAAGTACTTAAAATGGGTACAAAGATTTAAAAAATCAAATCATTACCCACCAACCAACCGATCCAGCATTTCAGTAGATGTTTCTGGAATAGGGAGATTTGGTTAAAACATGTGTTCGCTCGCATAGTGTAAACGCGCAGTAACATGCAACAAGAAAGGTGTGCACAGATGTTAGTGAATGTCTGGTCTATAAATGAGAGGATTCAAAAAAACAACAAAAACACAGACCAACGCGACTCTTATATAGGGGGAAGAGATCAGATAGAACTATTCTCAGTCTTGCGACTGATGGGAGAGGGGGGTACCTGACCAGAAAGCAGCGAATCCTGTAGCCAGCAATAAATCTGGAGGGCGCATCCAACTGAATGTGTTGGCCACCCTGTGGCAATCGATCTTTGTCAGATATCTCCACCGTCTGGCAGAAGAGAAGGGAAGGGCCATGTCATAGGAATTTCGCCGAGAGGAGTAACTCAATTATAGTGCTCTGTAAATAGTCCCAGACTGGAGAGACTAAATATCAGAGCTCCCTTCAGTGTGACGTCACTGGCACGCTGCACACTCACTGACCCGTGACGCCATAACTTGAGCGGAATGCCATCGTGTCCCCGCTTTCTGCTCTTCGCCTAACCTTCAAAGCAAATTTAGGACACCCCTAATGTTCTAATCTCACTAACTCCTCATAGCCAAATCTGCCCTGCACACTCCCTACGGCTTTCCCTACAGATCTCTAAAGACGAAGAAAACGACTACATAGAAACTACGAAGAAATGATATACATATCTAAGACAGAAAACAGTCTAAATTTCAAAACTGACACCAACAATTTAAACAACAAATACTGCCAACTTACTACAAAAATACTCGTGACAATTGGCAACACTGACTTCCACACACAACCAAACACATATCACACACACAGACCGATCACATTCAGTCCATGAACAGCCAAGACAGAAAACACACCAACTCTCTAATGATGTAAAACAGTAAATTGGGTAAATATTTTAGTAAATTTTCGTTACATTATACATATTCAATGTAATATAATTATTGTTACTACACAGTAAATATGTTCCACATCCCTGAAGATGACCTAGTCCCAAGGTCGGAAAGCTCGGCATAATAAAGTTTTTATAATGACTGAAACTGACATTAATTTTTCATCCTATTGAAGAAAACGACTTTTAACAAACTGTCTGTAAGTCAGAATCGATAAATCGCTGGAAGTTCAAATTTTGACATTAAGACCAGCCAAAGATTTTTCTTAAAGTTAGTATTATTTATTGCAGAGTTTTAGTAATTAGTTCTTAACTTAGGGAAGGGATTAGATATGCGGTTAGCGCATTGGATTCCCACGCGGAGGTGTCGGGTTCGAATCCAGCTGCTGACCCTTAGATTTTCTCTTCCTAGGAGCTTCTTTACAGCTCACTGTCCCTGGTGATGGACAGTGTTGTCTGTAACGAGAGAACACTGTCCAGAGGCCGGCAGTGCACTGAAAAAAGCTCCGGGCGCCAATAACCTTAGATGTTGACGCGCCTTAAATCAATAAATAGATAAAAAAAAATCTAAACATTCTACAGCCTTCTGAGAGTTCTGGTCATCTTTTTCTTTTTGGTGACTTAAAGGTTCATCCAAGACTGAAGTGAAATATGATTGCCACATACAGTCTTCCTCCTTTGCCTCTTATTCTACTCTAGTAAGAGGAGGTACTGTGGGAAGATTCTCGATGTAGAAACTTTACTGGAAACATCCGTGCCAAGGAAAAAGATGGTTTTTCCAAATGAGTTGTGGGTGAGTTATCCAACACTCGATATTCCGTTTAGCTGCCAACAGAGGATGCCACAATAAGGATCTGGACCGGAAATATCACATCACTGAATCATTTCAGCCAGTGGACTTTAAGGAGCTCCTAGGAAGAGGAAATCTAAGAGCCAATTCCTTTGATTCGAACCCAGGATCTAAGCGCTGGTATCCACTTTCCCATATTGTTTATTATTATTATTACTTTGTATCAGAAATATTCTTTTTAAGCGCAGTTTACAAATAAATAAATAACTAAATCTGACGTAAGTAGCTTAAGTAGGCGATAAGTAGTGAGCATTCTAAAGTGTGGGCATCAACTAACCTGGGTCAATAGCCGCCAACCCAGAGCACTGTTTGGGTGAACGTTCCATGTAGGAGCAACTGGAGTTCCCAGTCCGCCGTGGTGGTGAGGGCAAGGAGTGGAGAGATATTGTCAACAGGAGTGGTGATATTGTCAACATCTTCCAGCTAGACAATAAATAAACTTTCCTTGTGTGAGTACTTGGAACGATAAACACTAAATAAGTTGTTGTAAACTTCACATAAATACACTCACAGACAAACAGCTGAACAAGTAGCAGCCCAGCGCTGAAGACAACAGTAACAAAATGGAGAGAAAAAAAAATGTAAACATAGTTCAGGAGCCACCATTAGGTTAGGTTAGGCCGACAGTCTTAGTTATATTCAGTTACCAGTCTTCTTCTCAGAGAAATTAAATCCAATTTGAACACTTACACGTCTTAATTAGCTTTGACAGTAAATGCAACGGCAAGCCGAACATGCAGGATACGATCCGGATTCATCAGCTAGCTATCCTTAGACACCTCTACAGATCCATAAGTGACGTAGCCTCTCAAAAGGTCGGCAATGCTCAGGAGATTCTTCGGGCACCTTCTTGCTTCTTACTTGGCACTACAGTCCAAGAAGGGACCTTACCTTGGCCGCCTCAATAATGCTGTGCCATTCATCACTCTCTCTTGGGCCGCTCTTCTCCATCTTCTCACCCCAAATCTCTTTGATCTTGCTCAACATTGGCGAGCCATCTCACCATGGGGTAACTCCCTCTCCTTCTAGCCCCTCCTGGATGTCCAAGAAATAGTTATTTTGGCTATACTTTTCCACCCCCCATTCGTTCCAAGTGACCCAACCATCTAATTCTTCCTTGTTTGATAAGGCCAACTAGGTGCTGATCAGCGTATAAAGGTCACAGACTTCCTTGTTGATCCTTATCCTCCTGAATGGGGTTCACATATCCTACTCAAAATTTTTTTCTCTCCCAGACACTGAGAAATTTTTTTTTTTTTAATTTATTTTGTAATTTACAATCTGTATAAATATATAGAATACGTAAATAGGAGGTGAATGAGATGAACTGGAGCGGGAAGAGCAGGAGGAGAGAAGCTACCCAGCGGTAGGACTCTCTAGATGAGATAGGGGAAAGTGAGGAGGAGAATATGAGTGGGAGAGACGAGAGATTTAGTTCTTCAGACTGTAAGGAAGTCGCGGGGCCACTGGCGATTCAGTTGGCGAGGTGTATTAGGGATGTCAGAGGAGGCGAGAGACTGTACAAGAGGACTTGAGTTAGTAGAGAGAGCAGTATGGAATTTTTGATTCAGACACTGAGAAAGCGTCCATCCTCCTTAGTAAGAGCCCACGTTTCGCTCCCATACATCCACAATAGGTCGCAATTTGGCTTCTCTCGATAGAGTTCTAAAACGCAAAACTTTTCTGGTAAGGACCAGAAAGCTCCTATTTCACCTGCCGCAATTCTCGCTTGTATTTTCTTGCTATTATCATTATCAGCCGTAACAAACGTCCCTAATCTTCGGGCACCAGGAATCCGAGAAAACAAAAAAAAATCTGGTCCACACACGCGCGATCTTTCTCTGATTAAAATATTGACTTGGAATATTTTCTTGGAGAAAATCGCAACAAAAAAAAGTGTAAAGTCGATTCAGTAAAGAGTCAGATTCGACTGATCGATTTTCAGTAAAATCTTATCTTTCAGTAAAATCAATTGATTTCCTGGTGGAATCAAAATGAAATGATCAAATCTGGACTCTGTGCAAATACTTACTGTACCATCCATGTTAACATGCTTTGCTGATCATAACTACTGCGACTGCATTACTCTGTTTGTCCTCTACGACTCTAGAAGTCACCGGAAGCACTAACATTTGCCAAAAGAATCTTAATGACTCTGTGGTCCACTGACGAAGGAATGCTAAAACACCGGCAATTATAACAGACGATGTTGACAATTCATTGGTGGGAACTGAACCCTTTAATGTGCACGTAACTGAAGTTTCTCTGATGTTAGAGAGAGAGAGAGTGAGAGAGAGAGAACTATAACTTCAGCAGAGAAAAACACGAAGCGTGAGGTTCACCATTATTTCTGAAGCGCAACCATTTTAACAATAATTTAAAGTTAGAAGACGTTTCACAATAAATTTTCTACGTTTTCACAACTCGTAAAAAAGAGTATCGTAACTTGGGCCAGATTTTACAATTTTTGTTATTAGATGAACTTGTAGAAACCTATAATATAACCTATTCGACTAAATTGGTCTACAGGAAGTGCCCATTCTGCTTTTCAGGGTTTGCCCGAAAACGGCTTCAATGATATTTCTTTTTAGTTTGGAGTTCAAATTGTATACATGAAAATCTATAACTTTTTATTTGAAATAGTTTTCCAGGTGAAATCGATTTTTCCTCCTGGATATGTGGAGGGGAAACCCCCTTTTTCCGACTCAGGGGATATTTTCAGTGTAAAATGGAAAATGAAATCGTAATATTTCCTATAGTAGTTAGTAAAAGAGAAAAATTAGTATGTCACTAAGCATTCCATAATAAGCATTTTGTAAACCCAACATGTTGACAAAAGTTAAAGAGGGGGGCCCACCCCAAAAAAAGAAGCTTAAAGTAATCACCACAGCGAGTGAACAATGTCTGATACAAAGTGGATTCGATTAGTGACGGACGGCCTACCTAACTGTGAAAACTTTCAGAGCGGAAGCCAAGGAGGCTAAAAAGAGAGGAAAAAGAAACATGATGGCCGAGTTCCATGAAAGATCTTCAATTTTTCCCCTTCATTGCTAGCGAGTACATGACTCTTTCAACGTCAACAACAATCCACATTCCATCAGGTGTGGCAGGTAAAAAGAAAAAACATACAAGATAAAATTGTTTAACAACCTGTAAAACAAATAATAATCATTCATCAATACGATATTCTTGTAAGTAGCAAGTTTTACTTCCGTTTGAATTTTGGTTAGCCGAGACCAGGAAGTAGTTATTCCCCATGATTCATGTTTTTCTCCCATTACTTTCGTGACTTTCATGCTGCCACGCATTGCTATCTGAGACTTGTAATCAGAGAAGGATTTCCCTTTGGAGAAATTAAAAACAATAAACAAAAAAAAAAAAGTTGCAAAGCAAAACAACAAACTTAAATAAAAGAATAAACGAGCGAAAGAATTCCTTTCCGGTCTGTTCTTAAAAATTCTTACCACACACACACACACGCACACTATGAATAAACCGGAAATAATTAAAATGCAATATTCATTTAAAGAGAAAAATGAAATTACCTTTCGCATAAATATTCATAATTACAGTAGTATAGTATAAGTACTCTGAGGGACTTGTATTATTTACTTTCTTCAAGTATGCGCGTACCTTCATCCTATGAATAGATCAATTTAACATTCCAGTTGGACGAACTGTTGCCAACAGTCTGTCTGGCAGACTACATAGATTTTTTTCTTTCTAAGATAAGAGTTGTTAAAAGATAAGTCACGGACTTTCTCTTACGTCATTACAATAATGACTCTGAAGATAAAAAAAAAATTAATAATAAAATAAAACCAATAAAAACAGTAGGAATAACAAAGGCAAGCGATAGGCGCCACCCACCCGCCAACCGAGCGGATTGTAGTCGAGTCCCGCAAATCTAAGATGTATTGTTGAAACTGGGTTCGATTTCCCCCTGCCTAGGCGTTGGATTTTAACATGAGAGACTTACAGTTATGTTTTATAGCCGCTTTCGTCAAATTTGGTAGTTGCACGATAAAAGCCTGTTTGAAAAAATACTTTTTTACTTACAAAGACAAGGTGTTTGATTGAATTATTATCGCCATTTTCTTATTAAAAAGATAAGGAAGCAATCAATCAAATAAATTATTTATAATGTAGTAATCAAATATTTAAAAAATAACTACGCCAAAACAACAAATATTAAGGTCATAAAATTAAAAAACTTAAAAGAAAACGAATTGTGCACAATGAAAGAAATGTAGAATACAACCATGAAGAGTAGACTGTAGAGTAGAAATTAAATTATAAAGGTAAAATTTACTACACGTAACCACTGGGGAAAATGTTACAAAAATCCATCCCTAAAACGAATTATGTGCAGACCCATCATTGCTTAGCTTAGCATTTTACGTATTTGATACAGAAAGGAAGCTGTACAAGTTGTTTGCGCAAGTATCACTATCATGATACGATAAGAGATGCACTTTCTTAACAAGTGGATACAGCTGTTTAGTGCCAGTCTAGATATTAAATAAAGTGATTAATTTCCTGATAATCCTAAAAAATACTACGCAAGGGAAGCCCTCTCCCTAAAAGTCAACTTTCATGAAAAGAATTTAAATCAAAAGAGACATGCCTTTATCTGAAAAGTGTTTCGTAAAAGCTAAAAAGAAATCGATTAAGTGATTGTCATCAAATTTAAAATTTTACACATTCAATTCCCACTAATATTACAGTACTTGAAGATCAAGTGAAAAGTGACACTGGAAGTCTATCCTTTTCTTCCAGAATTTACCTAAAATGGACTTTTCATTGGTAAAATGATACAAATAAAATTTATTGAACTACATTTAGGAATGCAACCAGTAAGCTAAGTTAAAAATTTTCGACAAAATATCCAAAACTTAAACAATTAAATTAGTAACATGGATATTCCAATAAAAAAAGATAAAACTTAAGAACATCAATGTTAGGCCCCTCTAGAATATTTAAAATTCCAGAGACTTTTCGTTTTGGGGGCGAGAATATTCATAGGCCAGTAACGTGAGTTTGACACAAATGCATTATCTAAAGTTACGAGGAAGTAAAATAAATATCAGTGTAAATATAAATAGCCCCTATGATTAAAAAAACAGACAAATAATTGGTTTTAGCTGTAATATTTGAAAGATACACATTTTTCGTAAGAATATATTTAATATTTGTAAAAAAAATTAAGTACGCTTTCTATCTATAGGATGATTTCATTCTAGTAAATCTCTAAGCAAAAATGTATTATCTTTGGTAGGGGACAAGTTCTCAAAGCAGCTGACAGTCTACAGCTGTGCAGGATGATGATCTAATAAGTTAAAATTTGAAAATAAAAATTTTAGAAAACAAAGTTCTTACAATGGTGTAGAAATTATAACTTTATTTTTTATTCTTAGATTTCTCTAAAATTCACTAAATTAAATTTGAAAAACAGACTTTTCCATTTCACCATTTATAAATACATGTATAATAATTGAAAAAATTAATGATAAATAAGACATTATTAATAGGATATTTTAATAATTATATACTGGAAGAGAGAATGAGATATTGAAAACAATTCTTCAAGTAAAATTTTACAAAACCAGATTACACCATTGTAAAAAGCTGTTTAGATTAAAAAAAAATTACTAAAAATCATTTTTGCTATTAAATTCTTGTACTCACTTGCTTGAACTGCGCGCACCTTCACCAAATCCAATATTTGTTCCTGTAGAAGTCATTTTTTTCTCTTGTTTCTCTTAACTTGGTTTACTATTGTATACGCGGCCTACGAAGTCTCGACAGTTTCTGTTAGTAACTAACAGCAAGATCAAACTGCCATCTTACTTTGTGTATACCCGCGCATTTGTCCTCACCTCAGAAGAACCTGATTGGCTGACGGAAGAGCTCGTCAATAACTGATTATTTTCATTCAAAAATATATAAATAAATAAATTATTGACAATTTAATTTATCTACTAAGATTCTATTGATCTACTAAAATTGGTTAAGTCATTATTTATTATTAGACTTTTAAAACTAGTTTTTAATAAAGTTTATATTGTTTGCAATAAAAGTGTTGCACTGAAATTCTGTTTTCATTTATTTATACGTGAAATAAAATTATTTAATTTTCTATATTAGATCATTATTTTTTTTAGCTTTTAAATAATAAAAAAGTTGTATGCAAAGTTGAAACCTTTTACCTTTACAGATTAAGGTTATATAGTTCAATTGTCAACAAAGAGTCTAGGTTAGTTAGAAATGTATTTACGTAATTATTAATTAATCTCTTTTATAATTGTGAGAATTTTAGCCTGACAAAGAAACAACCTGTAATTTTCTCCCTTTTTTTTGAGATAAGAACTGATAATTGACTTTATATATCAAATTGAAAACGTAATAGGAAATGTTGCCAAATCGAAAAATGCTTCATCTACTTCGTCGTACATTTTCAACTTCAAATACAAGACTAGCTAAAAATATGACCGTTCGTGATGCACTTAATACAGCTATGGACGAAGAAATGGAACGTGATGAAAAGGTCATACTACTTGGAGAAGAAGTGGCCAGGTATGACGGTGCTTATAAAGTTTCTAGAGGATTGTGGAAAAAATATGGCGATCAGAGAATAATAGATACACCAATTACTGAAATGGGATTTGCCGGGGTTGCTGTCGGTGCTGCAATGGCTGGATTACGTCCAATCTGTGAGTTTATGACATTTAATTTTTCAATGCAAGCAATAGATCAAGTGGTTAATTCAGCTGCTAAAACATTCTACATGTCTGCTGGTACGATCAACGTGCCAGTTGTTTTCCGTGGACCGAATGGTGCGGCTGCCGGTGTTGCAGCGCAACATTCCCAGTGTTTTGGTGCTTGGTATGCACATGTACCAGGCCTTAAAGTGGTGTCTCCATACTCAAGTGAAGATGCAAGAGGTTTATTGAAATCGGCGATTAGAGATCCAGATCCGGTTGTGTGTTTAGAAAATGAGATTCTCTACGGTGCTGCGTATCCAGTGTCAGATGAAGCATTGTCAAAGGATTTTCTCATCCCAATTGGAAAAGCGAAAATAGAAAGAGCTGGTAAACATATAACCTTAGTCGCGCATTCCAAAGCTGTTGAAATTTGTTTAGAAGGTGCTAAAGAATTGGCTGGCAAAGGAATTGAGTGTGAAGTAATAAATTTAAGATCTCTTCGGCCTTTAGATGATGAAACGATTATAAAATCAGTAATGAAAACAAATCATCTAATAACAGTAGAACAAGGATGGCCTCAATTTGGTGTCGGAGCGGAAATAAGTGCAAAAATTATGGAAAGCGAAGCTTTTTACCATTTAGACGCCCCAGTTATTCGCCTAACTGGTGTTGATGTGCCAATGCCGTATGCTGCTGGCTTAGAAGTTTTAGCACTTCCTCGGCCTCAAGATGTGGTCTCCGCTGTTACAAAAGTTTTAGGTATTAAAATTAAATAAAGTACGTTTTATAAGAAATCAGTAGTAAATAATTTCCAAATTTTTAGGATGGAAAAAAAATTGAAGTTTTTTGCTGATGTCTAAAGTGTGCGCTTTAATAAAACAAATCAAAATTATGTTTAAATCATTCGTAAAATTCCCTTTTGTAGAAACTCTGTTAAGTGGAATGCAATTTAACATTCTGATTGCTGATTTTATTCATTTTTCTTGGTAAAGGATCCAACAATTTTTAATAAATTAAGCGCGCTTTTTTTCTGATGTTTTCTGATTTGATTCTGATATGGAAGAATAAAGTATTGAATGGGTTTTATGAGTGATTGATTATATGTAACTTGTAAACATTGATGCTGAGTATTGAGGTTACTATTTAGTTACCTAAAGTATAATTTACTAAGAGCAACTAAATAAATTATATTTAAGTTAGAAATTTAAACAAATTGCTAATTAGAATAGAAATCATTAAGAATTGATTATATATGACTTTCTACCAGACCAGATTTTGGCCATTTTTTTGTTTCATTTATTTATTTTTTTGCAGCTTTAATTTTCTTGAAATTATATTACATTTTAGTTATCAACATATTTTCAGAAATCTTTCTTATCAAAAAACTTGTTCACAGTTTGCAACTGAATAATTGCTATTCATACTTGGCGTAAACCATCTTTGAAGTGGTTAACAACTTCTTCAAAGCATTTTGGCGATCATATGTAAACCCAAAGCATAATAGCACTTGCCACAAATAATCGCAGTTATGTAGAGGGATTGCAAAGATAGTTGATGTATTTAAGTACTTGGATAACCATTGAAAAAGTACAAGCTTTTGACGCCTTTGGATCCTCACAAAATCAATTGTTTTTACATCAGCCTGATACTCTTACACAAATTACATTTCTGTATAGAGATTCTACGTTCGAGGAAGAAAGGGAGCACCCCGCACAATTTTATAACACAATAAAGTAACTTGGACTGGGCTTGAAACATTGTATAGTTCTTTAGAAACTTTTTTTTTTTTTTTACACCAACGCCATTGAAATATTCGGTCATATTCGGCATCTTTGGTCTTGTTCAGAGATTGACCTGTCAGCAACTAACCCTTATACTTCGACCTATGTGTTTTCCATTGCTGTCTGGAGACAATCCAGGGCAAGGGCGATTGTGGACTGTTTCACTGTAAAAAAGAAGAACTGTAAAAGCTTTATTTTTAAATTTCCTGAAATTCATCTTGTTATAGTTTTTGTAGTTTAAAAATATATCCACTTAGCTGCCTCTTCATGGAAATAGGAAAATCACTTCTTCAGCAAACTTACCATCCTTTGGATGTCTCTCATTGGGCAACAAATGCAGCAATTTCACCCAAAACTCTTTCTCAGTCTGAAGAGAGAACGGATTAGCCACCTTCTTCGGATGTTGAAGAGTTAGTGAAATGCTCACAGGTTTATGCAAGCGCAACAACTCGTAACTTGGATACAGCACTAGCTATGTAACATTTTTAGCTCCCTTCCCTCATTTATAGAGGCATCTTTCTGGTTTCATCACAATTGACTTTCATTAGAAAAGCAAAATGTAACGCGGAAATCACGAGGAAGTCATTCTAGTTCTTGTCAGACAACAAAACAAAACAAAAAATCGTATCACGATTTTACAAAAATAATTAACAACAATTTCACAATTCTTCACGCTTTTTTTTGTGTGTGAGTTTTAATCAATGGAAAAACCAAATCCAATAAATTAAACTATATTAAAATAGTTCAAATACATAATGTTGTGAGAAAAATAATTATTCCTTCAACAAATCCATATCTTGAACTTCTTAAAATGGTTATTCCTTATATTTTTCTAGGTGAATCTATGGCTTCGGAAAGTATGTCTGCCTCCCAGGCATAAAAGGACTCTTAATAGAGGATATAGATGAACACCAACTTCCTGGAGAGCATTCTTCTATTCTGGAGAAAACAGAAAGAGGTTTATTATTACTATGGTATTTCAGACAGGTAGTTTTTCTTTTTTTTTTTTGTTGATAAAATAAAGTAAAAAGTATTGGAAGTATAAACTATTTTACCAATTCATTACTTTTGGGGATTATTCTAATTTGATTTATAATAATATTTTTTCGCTCAATTGTGTATTTTAGTTTATTTTGTTAAATTATGTTTGTTTTAGAGTATTTATTTTTAAAATTATATTTTTATATGGGTGACCATTGCATACATTAGTAGACAGATATTTGCTTGTCAATCAAGAGACATAAGAGAAGACATGAATTTAATTGATTACTATCCGGCCAAAGAAAATGAAAAGAAGTATTTATTTTTTAGTATCTAGAAGGTACAAACAAATAAACAGATATTGTGTTTGGATTTTTAACTTTGTTAGCTACTTTAGAGTAATATTCATTTTTATTGTATCGAGGGATCGGTCAAATAAATACTTTAGCAAAAATTATTTCCAAAGTTTCGACAAATTAAGTCCAACATAAGAACTTCTTCTATTTTAATATATTAACAACTCTCTAACTGCATTGATTACATTTCAAAACCTAGTTCAAACAGTATCATTATATCACCGAGAACTTTTCTAAATTAAATTTTTCCGGAAAATAATTTAAAAAAAAAAAAAAGAAAGCTGCAGCCTAAAGAAAACTGAAGTTGATTAAATCTCGGAAAACTGGAAAATAAACTTTCGGGAAATTCGCCCATCTGTTCATTTAAACCATTGGTACATTCGAATGAACTCTACCGGTTCTTGGTGAAATCTAAACGAAATACAGTGTATTTGATCTACTCACCATTTTCTGCAAACAGGAAAAAAAAATTAAAAACATTTTTTTCACATTCTGGCGATAGAAAAATGATGGATACGAAGGAGTGGTAAGAAATTGAGATGGCAATATTTCTGGATTTAAGTTCCTAAATAAATTTAAATTGTCTACTTTGCTTTTATGACTTCCAGTTTGGAGGTATATATATTAACCAATTTCACAAAAATCAATTTAATTTACCTAAGACAAAATGAGATTTAACATTTTTATAAAACACCATTCTAAGATAGGACTTAAAAGAGATCACACATTTTTCAAAACATTGGGAATATTTTTTTTATATTCTTTTTAATTCAACGCATCAACATCTGATGTGATTAGACTGCGAAGTCTAATTTTAATTGTATAGCACGTCTGTTTTTTAAGTCAAAAAAAAGTATTTATTTGATCGAACAAAAAGAAGGATTGATTGTTGTTTTATATAAATATTTCAATTTAAATCTATCAAGAGCTTTAATCAAATAATTAAAAAAACTCTTTTGCAGAAAAAGCTGTGCTTATGCAACAAAATGATTCCGCGCTGCTTAATAGTAACGTTTATAAAACTCCTGTTTTCTAAGAGGTTTTCAAATTTTCATTTATCGTCATCGATTAATTCAACTGGTTTCTTTATAAAGTTTGACTTCCACTAATGGTAAGGATACTGTCAGCAGTAGCTGACTTTAGATTAACTCTATGAAGATGGATGAAAATTGGAAATGAGCCAGAATTAAAAGAAAGAAAAAAAAAAACGCGTGCTGCATTAGAGAAAATCAAATGATGCTTTTTTCTTCTTCTTCTTTTAAGAAAACGCCCTGATTAGAAGAACTATTTTCTGTTGTGGAGATGTGGAGGATCGTAGGTAAAATGAGAAGATGTACAGGATGACTAAAGTAGGCTCCTCTTTGCCCGTGATTATCTTTGAACCATTCATTCTAATTTATTCAGCTCAGATGGGCTGACGGCAGGGTAAAATACTAGACCTTGGATCTGGTGATTAAATAATTTAGAGTAGGTCTATTTCACAGGCGCCAAAAAGAGGCTTATTTTGCCGACCTCTTGCAGTTCTACTTAAGAGAAACCATCCCACAGAAAATGGTACCTTTCATTTGTTCTCTAAATGTCAGTGGTGAACTCTTCGCAAACCAATGATTTCCATCAGAAAGGATAGAAAATACTGGCCCCCCAAATGAGAGCTACTATTTCTTAAAACCAGTACCTGATAGCTTTTCGTGAAAACAATAATAATGTTCGATATAGAGTGAAGCTGCTCTCTCCGTCCCAGGTTATTGAATCTTTCAAGGATCAGGTAGCTTGCCTGGTCCGTTATCCTCGTTGGGCGATTGTGATTTGAGTTGCGTCTCAATTCAGCTCATGTCAAAATTATACGAGCTAAGGGAATTAAATTCAGGATATGTGGTCCGAACACATTGCCTGTGGAAGAGCTAACGCTGTAACAAGTCCTAAGTGGATTAGGAATACGTTCAAACTTACGACCTAGCCCATTGTTTTTAATTTGGAGGCAGCTAAAAGGCCACTCATTCTAAAAAAAAACGTCTCTAAAATTCTTTGACGGAAAATGAATAACTTCACTCAGCTCTGAACGTCTTGAATAAAATCTATGACCAAGCTAAATGACTATTTTTTTGTTATCCTTTTGAAATAAAACTGAGAACGTCGTTAATAAAAGGTTCTGCATGAGAGCTTGTCCTTTTACAAAGATTTTCAGTGATTTAATAGTATTTCTATGGTTATTTTGAATGAATACAATCCAGTTACCCTTTTGAAGCGAATGACGGTGATTTAGAGCTCATTATGAATGTTTGGTTCATCCTACCACCAGGTGTATTTGGTTTTAACATTCTCATATTGTCTCTGTAAAATAAATGTTTTTTATTAAGTTCTGTTCTTTTAATTGAAATAATAAACAATCTATTACTTCTGTACAAAAAAAAAAAATACTCAATGTTATGTAATGTACAAAACATAAGTTGTGATATTTGTTTAAATTAAGTCCAAATAATTGAAATATTGTGATAAGATTCAAAAAAATATTTATACTGCAAGAAAATAATGTTTTAAAGTTTAAAAAGTAAGAAATAATATTTATTAATAATTATTATTATTTTAATATTTACCTGAGCGCACATCTATTTTTCATAAGTGCTGCTAAAGGAGTCATTCTTTGAGGCCTTTAAAAACAAGAGAGAAGGTAAAAAAGCATAAGCAATAAAAATATTACATAAAAATAGAGTTCAATACTCCAAAAACTAAATACTTTGTTTTTGACAAAAGCAACTTACTGACTGTTCAAGCTGTCATTTGATGGTGATGAAGCTAAAAAACCTGTGGTTTTACTGCTGCTACATATGTTCCAACAAAGTAAAATAATTTTGTTAAAAAAAAAAAAGAACAGAACAGTATTGTATTGTTTAAAATAAAAATAATAATAAAGTTTTACGAGATTTAAAAAAAAAAATCATCAAAAATCATTTACCTTGGTTTAAATAAATGTTTATTTTCTGCAGAACCGACACTCCGAGCTCCAAAACTCCTGTTTCCCTAATATAGTAATATAAATGAGAAAAATCCTGATTAGATATGTATTTAAACAAAACATATGATTTGTTACCAAACTGTTACTACTAAAATTTAGACTTCCTATTGGTTATATTTTTTAATTTTTTCTTCTGTTTTCCACAAGAATTAGTTTTTTATATTTTATAAATTGTTCCGGATTTTTTCCAATTTTGATTAGGTATCTGTTTAAATTTTAGATGGTTGTCTTTGCAACTCAGATACTTGCAATATTTATAAGTACACGAGATAAATGGAAAAATGAAAGATCAGGAATTAGATTGAAGTGATGACTGTTGGACTTGAATCTGCCACTTGAAGAGAAGTACTATTATGTAATAGCTGAAGAAAACCACTAAGAGTAGAAATCTTAGAGCAAAAAAACAAGCATTAGGAAAGGGATTACTCGTCACAGAACGGTGGATTCTCAAACCAGAGGACCAAAGTTCGTACACATCCTAGAAGCCCTCTATCCAGTGGTGTCCCTTATCAACCCTGTCCAGCAGCTAAAAGTGATTCAAAAAGTGAATTTATTCTTCAAAGAAAAGAAAATAAATACTTACACCACCGAACAGATCTTGCAAATCAGTTATAGGCGCTTCCTTTGCAGAATAAGATGTTCTCGTTTGTTTGAGGTGAATAACTTCTCTTAAATTAAAAATATATATAGTAATGTATAAATATATAATATGTATTAGAAAGAAAAAAAAATGATTGATTAATTGATACCTTTTAAGCAGTTCATTTTCCTCCAATAATAATTCAATTTTTTTCTTAAGAACATCTATTTCAGATGTTTTCTTATCTAATAGAGATTTAGTTTTTAGAAAATTAGTTTCCTATATCAAATAATACATAAATTGTTAATTTTTAGCCGCAAAAAACTAAATAATAATTATTTAAAAGCGGATCTAGTTAAACACGGAGGTTTTTTTGATGTCACAGTCTTTGAGAGAACTTATACATAACAGATAAAACAGGAAAAAATCTATTAACATATTTAAAGGGTATTTTTGAACTATGGGATTTCATTTATGGAAAATGTTCTGATTGTTTAAGTGGCAAGTAGTAAATAAAGCAATGTAATGGAGCGAGCGACTGGATGAGGATTTTTAAGACTTGCCTTGCTTTGAAGTTTAAAGAAGACTCGTTGGAAGATCTCATGAAGAGCATATAAAAACCTTACTAACTAGAGAACCCAAAAAGTATCTCATAATTGCAATAACCACGTTATGTTGGATGCTTTTCCTCTCCTAATAGCCCACTAGATCCTCATTTGAAGTGGTTCCCAAACGTTTTTTTGTGATCTTATTTAGGGATTAATTTATTGCCCACCAATTAAAAAATAAAATACAAAACAAATGCAGCAAATACAAATGTGATTTATTATCTTTAATGAAATGGATGAGTCATGTTGTTGTTCTGTAGATGTGATAGTATTATAAAAATCTCCTAATCTACAGCTAATTGATAGTGTAGCAGTACTTTATGAGCTAAATTTCGCAAAGGTAAGACTTTTGACAATTTGTTCAGTGATTTCAGTTATAATTTCACCTCAAAACTATTCTTTAATTCACGGAATTCTTCTTCAGAATTCACAGAAGCGTTTGAAACATACTGTGTAGAGAATGTATAGGTCACAAGTGCACATACTTTTCTTCTGGAAAAATTATTTTCAATTTTTTTCACAGGATTTTTCCTGCGCACTTTAAAACCGAAGCTTTTACGCCCTCAATGTGTCAGAAACATGGGCAATTTATTTCCTTTTAACTTCTTGCATGAGTACTGTATCTATTCTTACAAATGATTTAACTATTGACGTTCCAGTTCATAGCAGTAATGCATTAACTTTATTTTTTGAAAGATTTGCAAATAGATGGATATTTTTTGTAAGGAGATAATGCGTTCGTTTTCAGTGAAGTAAAAAATCTACTCAAAAACTATTCGAAAGTCATTGTGCTTCTCGATGAAACACAGAGCACATAATTTCGTAGAGAACGTCTAAAGTAAAGAGTGTGTATTGAGAAAATTTCGCAATATATTTTTGAGAAAATGTTATTGAAAATTAAAATACTTATTAGATATTATATTCACAATCCAACAACCCTATGAGCTAATTGAGAATCGCGATTCACAGTTTGGGAAACGCTTGGCAAGTATAATACAGACAATAAGAACTAACCAGTTTTGGTACGTATTCTTCCATGTACATAATGCAATGTTTATTTTGTACGAGAAGTGTTTTCATAATTTTCTTCATTTCTTTAACTGGATCAACAAAATATAACTGTAAATGTGGTGGCATCTAAAGAAGTAAAAGAAGATATGAAACTGAAAGGAATGCGCATAACATAATTTAAAGTAGTAGATAATAAATTAAAAATACATTTCAAATGAAATGAAATGTAGAATTCACAAAACAAAAAATATAAGCTTACATCTCTTGTTAATTCCAAAGTTTTACAATCAGACTGGCATACTTTACATTTTGAAGCATCTTAAAAAAATAATAATAAGAGGTTAAAGCAATATTCTATATCAAATGAAAAATTACACAAAATCTCCTAATACAAATACCCTACTTATACTTAAACAATTGTTGCAAAAGCTGTGACCACAACTTGTTAAACAAAATTTCAAATTTTTTGGTGGTCCAGGTTGAGCAAAACATGAATTACAATGGAAGAAATCCATCATATTTTTTTTATAAATTTAATCATTGACACTAAGATAAAATGTAAAAATTGGCTTAGAAAAAACAAAATGAATTAAAATGCACATAAATAATTAGCTGAAGTTTAAATCAAATTGACAAAACTACAGACATGGCTGACAACAGAAATATTTTATAAATAAAAATTATAAAAATTTATATTTGCTCTTTTAAAACTTTAATAAAAACTTATCAAAATTATTAAACTCCATAATTTATTATATGTATTTTAATAAAGATTCTCTGAGTGTGTTTGAAGTTTAATGATTTTTAAACCCCCTCCTGAAAATACAGTAAGAGAAATATATTATGTCACCTTATCATTAAATTTAAATATATGTATGTATATCTCTTCTATCATCGAGCAATTTGTGTGTTTTTTCTTCATTGGGAGAAATACTTTATTACATTTTATTTTAGAGACTTGCTTAATTTAACATATGTATCAAAATATATAAATATAGTCTTATGGTGAGGCGTAAAATTCACTAATTTAAATGCAGAGTAAGTCAGCTAATATTTTACCACAGAATTAATTAAAGCAGTCCTAGGTTTAAATTAAATAATTAAAAAACTTAATAAATATATAATTTTATGTTATATATTGAGGTAAAAAGTAGCTTTGACCCAAGTTACTGGTCCAAGTATGGAGAGCAAATGGCCTGTCAGTTATCACAACAAATCGCTGTTATCATTAGCTGCTGCTGTCAATATCAGTGCAGATATAAGCGGGAATGAAAATTTGCAGGAATTTCATTCAATTCATCATACTCAAAATAGGTAATACAGATAAATTTCAAGAGGAAAACTATTCATATCGATAATCACTGATCGTGGAAAGTTTCAAGATAACCTCAAAATGAGTGCATTAAAAAGATGTAAGTAATATTTTTTTATTAGCATTTTACGTTTACCACTAATAGATGTAGGAAAAAAAATATATTCCCTTCCCACAGCTACCCCTCACGTCATCAGTTTTTTTTACATGTCCTGAAAAGTTTATGAAAATGGGCGAGTGTTTTGAAACTTTTATACTAAAAAAAGGTAAGCAGTGTTGGGAATCTAAAAAATTAATAAGCAGGGCTAAACAGTTTTTTATTTTGTTATTTTTTCTAATTTTGTAATTTAAAGTGCCTTTTATCTTAATAAAACAATTCATTAATCATCCTAAAATGACCGAAATTTCTATTTCACATTTTAATTATTTACAGGTTTCAAAATAGCTCTTATTCAGATGAAAGTGGGCAAAGATAAAACTGAAAATATTAAACGTGCCGTTAATATGATCTCTGAAGCAACAAAATGTGGATCAAATATGGTTGTATTGCCAGAATGTTTTAACTGCCCTTATGGAACAAGTAGGTTATCATAGCTTAGTAATTCCAATTATTTATTAGTTTTCCGTTAATAATAAGCAAAAATGTGAAACTCACGTATTGATATGACCAATTGCTGGAAAGGTGATGGAAAACTAGCTTATTGCGAGTGTGTATGAAACATGGAAGTCAATTTATTGGAGCACCTAACATATTTAGGGAAAACTAAATATCAAATACACCAACATATCAGTATCGACAATGTGGAGTGAATGCCTTATGTACGTTTCTCTAGGTGCTAAAATATTTAATTACAAACTTAGTTTGGACAAGGTTGGATGTGCAGTGCTGGGAATATCTTAATACCGTTTATTAAGATTATATAGGAAAATTTAACTTTCACTTAACTCTTAAAAATAAAAATTCCATTCCAAGATTTCACCTCAACTATTAGATCTTCCATAACAGATATATGGCAAAAACAGTATAACAATAACAAAGAGAAAGGAAGATTCTATAAACTTTTATTCCCCAAGTTAAAGAGACGCCCGTGGTTTGCTAAAATGTCAGTTAGTAAATCAACAGTGACCAGTATATGCAGAATACGAAGCAATCACCTTATATGTAGAGCCTACTTGAATAAGTTAAAAATAGTTAACTCTCCGCTATGTCCCAGATGTGGGGTTTGGGAAGATCTAGAACATGCGATGATGATATGCCCGTACTATGGAACTGCAAGAGACCCTCTCATTAATATAATAAACATGAAACATGTCCCTTCAATTATAATACAATCATTTTAAGCAAGAACATAGAGGTATTACAAGCAATAGTCACTTTTTATATGAATTATAAAAAGAGTTTTATATACAATCATAATACTAATAATTAAAACTTTCCTAAAAATCTTACTAACGTAAATGGCTATATAGTGTGTAAGCTAAAGCCAAAAAAAAAAAAAAAAAACTTTCACTTATAAACTGTACCTTTTTTACTTTGCAGAAAGTTAGTGAACATAAACTTGATAACTCGTAACTCTGAACCCGAAAGTTTTTATTTTTCAGATTATTTCGCGGAATTTGCAGAAAAAGTACCAGGTGGAGAAAGTTGTAATGCATTATCGAATGCAGCTAAAGAAAATAAGGTTTATTTAGTAGGAGGTTCATTGCCGGAAATTGAAGATAATAAATATTATAATACTAGCACGGTGTGGAATCCTAAAGGAGATATGATTTGTAAACATAGGAAGGTAATGGTATTTTATTTTAGCATTAAATTTAATTAAATTAAATAGTAATGTTAATTTTGTGAATTTAATAGATAATTTTTTCAAGGTGAGATAGATTATTTCCCATTTCTGTTGTAATTGTACTGCAATAAAATTTTCTTTTATCTTCATTTATTTAGTGCTTATTTTCTTTTCTTTTCACAGATACATTTATTTGATATAGATATCCCGAACGGTATTAGATTTAAAGAATCTGATGTTCTGACTGCTGGTAACTGTCTTTCCGTTTTTGATACAGAATATTGTAAAGTGGGAATTGGCATTTGTTATGATGTTAGATTTAATGAATTGGCTCGTTTGTACAGGAAATTAGGTGAGTTTGTTCTTCCTGAGAAATAATAGGAAGTTTTTAAAGAATGTTTCCACTAGAAACCACTTAGATACCGTCTATTGTGATCACAATAGGAGCTGATCTTATAGTGTATCCTGGAGCATTTAACATGACAACTGGGCCATTACATTGGGAGCTTTTACTCAGAGCCAGAGCTGTGGATAATCAGGTGAATCTGATGGATTGTTTATGTTCAGTTTAATTAATTGTATCCAAATATTAAAACTATTAAAATTTATTATAAATTGGTTAAAACGAGAGTTTTGTCGGTAGCAGTGGGATAGTGACCAAGAGGAGGAGGACTAGTAGTAATATGGCGATAGAAAGAAATATGCTAAGAATGCAATACACTTCCTATTCACCTAATTATAAGCCAAAGCCACCGTTGTAAGCTGTTTACTTTGGTACCTCCAGCACTCTGTAGCGGAGAGGCCACGAAGGATCAGCTGAAGGGGTGAACGGTTAAAAAACCTTCAGGGAAGCCCATTGAGGATAAATTGAGACGTGAGTGAGACGTGAAAATTCCTGTTCTCCAAAACAGAAGTGACGAATAAGAAAAGAAAGCAGCTTCCGGCTGGTCCCAGACGAAAGGACTGGATGTCGAAGAGTGTGTGATAATCGCTAAGAAAGGTGTTAACCAAATACTTAGCACGGTCTAACTATTCGCCTTATTTTCTCACTGTCCGGAATTAACTTCATTTCTCCAATTAAATTTTCATTTTTAGAATTGATTAACCTTCTCATGTAGTTTCATCTATACAGAGGTATATTGATTTCAGGTGTTCGTAGCTGGTGTGTGTGGTGAACGAGATTTAAACGCAAGTTATACAGCTTGGGGACATTCCATGTTGGTGAATCCGTGGGGAAAAGTTCTCGTTCAAGCTGAACACGATCAAACCATACTTTATGCAGATATTGGTACTTTCATTATTATTGTTTATGTTTATTTGTTATCTTAATGTTGTGAAATATTAAAAATTACTCTAATCTAACTGTCATCCTCAAACTCGAGACGTGGGTAAGACATGTTAAATGTGCAGTGCTGGGGATAGCTTAATACCTTTTATCAAGATTATATAGGAAAATGTAACTTTTAATTATAAACTGCACCTTTTTACTTTGCAGAAAGTTAGTATACATAAACTTGATAGCTTAACTCTGAACCCAAACATTTTGTCTTACAATACTCCTTTACTCATCAAAAACTTCGTAAGAGCTCCACATTTGGAGCAATATCAGTAATCTAGTCATGTCTTTTCTGGAAAACTTTTCCGGATAAAGTGACATGATATGTTTGAGTTCAAATATCCTCCAACGTTTAAAGAAAATCCAGTGCAGTTTACGGACAACATATCCTATTCCAGGGATCTATCGCTTGTCCGCGGTTTCGCTCTATAATCGAAAATAAGCTGTACACCATACCATGGTTCTCTTTTCAAGGAATCAATAGCACGCAGGAGCGTAGGTTCGTAATCCTTGAAATTCAATAGGGGATTTATTGGCAGTTTAAGGCTACCAATTTTTTTTTTTTTTTTTAGAAAATTTCAGAGTCAGAAAAAAAAAAACTTTCAATTTTCTTCTTTTGACTTGCCTTAAAAATTGTTGCGTTGAAAATTCGAAACTAAATAAAAATTATGAGAGAAAATAATAAAAGACAAATTTTGATCCTATTTAACCATTCTAATGATTTGTTCCAGATTTAAAAGAGTGCGAAAATATGCGACAGCAGATACCAGTTGAAACCCAAAGAAGGACTGACATATACGATACCATTGTTAAAAGTAATTTATGATAGTTTTAAATAAATTTATGGTTGGGGGGGCCTCACCAATTTATTATTATCGAAAACGTTTCATCATTGTAGAAGTAAAGTTGAAATAACTGGGGAAATTTTTATTTTTGTTACTTATCTAAATGTTGAAATTATCTTGAAGATTACTAATAAATAAACTTTGACTGGTGAATATTAATATTTTAATTGCCTCTTATTTATACCTAAATTGATAAAAATAATTAGCCACATATAAAAAGTGGCAAACTAAATTCAGGTATATTTAAAAATGGATGTTCTAATAGCTTTTTTTAGTGCACTGCCTGCAGGGTTCTCCTAACAGACAACACTGTCACTGAGCTGAAAGAAGTTCCTAAAAAGAGGCCTACAGCTGGATTCGAACCCGGGATCTCCGCATTGGAATTCAGTACACGCTATCCGCTAAGCTAATTTCTTCCCTTGGCAACTAAGTTAGCAATTTCTGCAGCTAAAATTGAACTGGTTCTAACATATTTCCACTGTAACCTATGATTGCAAATATAATATTTGCAGATGGAAATCTGGCATTAATAACAACCTAATCTACCTGCCCAACATTCTGTTGGAAATGCAGCCAACATATGACTTTGATTATTTTACGGACGCACCTAAATACAGGAATGTTATTGCTGCTTGAAAAAAATCATGCTTGTCCCTCTCAACCTTACAGCCAAATCCAAATCTAAAATTATAGGTTAGTGGGGGCGCGAATATTACCGACTTTTTCAATTACAACTAATCTAATTTATTATGAAATAAAAAGTCAATGATATTTTAAACTAAATGTTTCAAGCATTGAATCTGAATTTTGAAATTAATAAAAACGAATATTTTTTCTGTCGTTATTAGAACATCACTGAGTGCAAACTTGAGTACATCTCGTTGTTTGGTTAGTGTATATGTGTACTGTTTTTGTTTACAGTTTTTCAGTCTTGAGAATTTAATTGACTTTATAATGGCTTCTACAAGTGACCAGTTGGGTTTAAATAAAACTTGGGAACTCTCACTTTATGAATTGCATCGGACCCAACAGGATGCTATCACAGACAATACTGAAATAGCTGTATCTCCAAGAAGTTTACACAGTGAACTAATGTGCCCGGTATGTTTAGATATGTTAAAAAAGACAATGACCACAAAAGAGTGTTTACATAGGTTTTGTTCTGAATGTATTATAACTGCACTCAGATCAGGTAATAAAGAGTGCCCTACTTGTCGTAAAAAATTAGTGTCAAAGAGGTCTTTAAGGCCTGATCCAAATTTTGATTTATTAATTTCAAAGATTTATCCAAGTAGGGATGAATATGAAGCACATCAGGTAAGAGTTTTGGAAAAATTGAATAAAAGTCATAGTCAAGCAGCTTTGATGAATTCTATCAATGAAGGTATTAAAATGCAAAGCCAGAATCGTCTTCAAAGATCTAAGAAAGCATTAAACGATGTAAACGTTGATGGTGTAGCTGGTAGTTCTTCACAGGATGTTAATTATGATTCTAAATCCTCCACAGGAATTTCACCAGCTACTGGCCATAATAATAATAAAGCACCTTCAGAAAGTTCTCATTCATCATTTACAATGCAAAACCAATTGTCAAATGATGATTCGAATGGTCCTAAAATGGCTAAAAGACTTAAAACTGAACCATCTTCATCGGATGAATCTGGTGATTCAAGTGTCGATGCTTCTGGTGGCCACGATTCTGTGACTGAAGGTGAAGGTCCATCGGATTTACTTTCAGTTGATGAAATTGAATTAGTATTCAAACCACATCCCATAGAAATGTCAAGCGATAATGGTTTGATGCGAGCCCTAAAGGATAATAGCATAAGATACATCAAAACAACTGCAAATGCTTCAGGTATTTTTCTTTTTTAATTGAGGTGTTATTGAACATTTTATGTTTTATGTAAGGAATATTCTGTTTCTCTATTTCAATACATCTGTCGAGCAGAACGTGAGATTATATAGGAAGTGGCTACACACCAAATCCACTGCGACCTGAAAGATCTGTTGTGGCTTCTAATATATCAGTGTTTGCGTTTACATTTAGGCGCCTGTAAACTATGTAAGCGAGTAATTAGTAAGTGTATGGTGAGGGAGCTCAAGTTTTTCTGTGGGTTCGTCAAACCCAATAGTTGCGCATATCAATTACCTCTGCAGACGTTTTGTGTAGAGGATAAGTGATGTGTCAGTGTATATGTTAGACCCGTTAACCTGCTAACATCACTGAACAAGTAAAGTACGAGTAGTTCTCTTCCCGTGGATTCCAGTCCTCTTCTTACTGAATTTAAGGAGGCCAGTCACCAGACTATTCCAGTTTCTGTTTCGTTTAAAAGTCTCCACGGTTCTAGTTTAGCACAGCTTTTGAGCTATCCTCTTTCCGTGTTTTTTTCTGTATTCGCACTCCACTGCTTGTAATGTTCTCTCCAATGTCGTTGCTTAAGAGAGTTCATAACGGTGTCTTTATTTATATTCAGGGCAGATTCTGGACAGCTGAAAGAGTGTGCAGCCATTCTTATCATCCAGTCCGTGGGCAATTTCATTTCGCTTTGAAAACTAATATATGCCAAATTACCCCAATAGCTATGCACTGAGAAAGATGCATCAAGTAGTACACTCCCAAATAAGAGCTAAGTTAGTTTTTAGAAGCTGTCAATATTTTTAATGCAGCGTAGGTGTCCATAAAGATGAGCGCATCTCTTTTAAACTTATTTCTCTGATATACCTCAGCGCATTTATTAATGGCAAAACTTTCAACCTGAATTTCTAAGAGTCCTTCAATATAGAACTCTGCAATCATTCCATAGTCTTCACATGTATTCCACATCTAAAGCATTTTAGATAATATTGAATTAATTAATTAAGAATATTGCTTTATATTGAATGTATTTTTTTTCTTTCTGTACAGTGGATCATCTAAGTAAATACTTGGCAACAAGATTAGCTCTGGATTTAGCGTCCGAATTACCAGACAGAAGCCTTAACTTTTGCATCTATGTATGCCCATCACCTGGCCAATATATTGCACTCAACGGAAGTCAGACGTTACGATTAGTAAATGATAAATATTGGAAAATGAACAAACCATTAGAAATGTTCTATTCGTGGAAGAAAACATAATTGTTGTAATATTTTTTGTTTATTAAAATGATTGCGAACGTTGTTCATAAAAAAGATTTGCAAGGTATTTCATATTTCATGTATGGAAATATTCTATGATTTTGTTTAAATGGTTTGTTTGAACGATTGAAACTTATTTATTTTAGTGACAGAATGTTTAATGGTTAATGGAGATAGCTTCTTTGTTGACTATTTGGAATTAAGGCTAGTATTTATTAATTACAAAGTCGTTTATAATAAAGGCAACTTTATTAAATTTTTCTTGAATAATTTATCTTAGACTGATCGGAAATCCACATTGAATGTGATTTTTTTTCCATCCATCTTGCGGATCTTCTGCGCAGAGTTGATCTGAAGTGTTGTTACCAAGATATCTTTTGGCTTCTTCTTAAATCTCGTCAAAACTTGCTTTCTTTTGGATATTTCTGCGATCAATATTTCTATGAACATAATCGAGCTTGGTATTGTTGAAATAATTTCCTGAAGAATTATTCCTGTCTCGGCTCAAAAATTGTTTATTAAGAAAGTGGCTAGCCACTCGGCTCGAATATATTCAAATCATGAGATACTTCTACTCCTAAACACCATCAATTAGCTCACTAGAAATGTACCAATTGGAAAAATGATTAAACAGCCAATTTTGAAGAAATCTGAATTAATCGAAATTCTAATTCAAAGAAGATCTTAGTTGCTTTTATTTTAAAACGACTGCATAAAAATAATTAGCTAGCCTTAATTTAACAAAAGTTATTTTTTAAATTAAACAGCTTGCTGTTTAAATTTAATTTATCATTACTGATCCATTGTCCTATTAAGAGAGGTTAGCTTTAAGTAAAAGATAAAAAGTAAGTTATATTACTTTAACTGAAATGATTAGATAATTTGTTACAAAGTTTAAATTTATTATTTAAAAAAGTAAAAAATGTACATTGGTCAGAATAATTTTCTTTTGATTTGAATTTTATTAACTTTAATGTAATGTTAGTTCTTTGTAAATTTTTGATTTGAAGCAAATGTTCAAAATAATACAATAATTTTGATTAATCTTTTTATTAAATATGATTAATTAGTTTTTATTAAACTAATGAAGTTTATTTCACCTAAACCTGAAGCTTGATCAGTTAAGTAGCTTTGAAAGCAAATTATTCCACTTTCCAAAAAAAAAAAAAATCTTATCAAATAGTAAACCTTTCTCGAAATGATAGTCGAACTCCATGGAGACACCTTTTTAGCTTTACAGAGTCCAAAATCCACAAGAATGTGTTAAATTGAGTTGGGAATTAATCTTATTCAACAGCTTCCTTCGCAAGCGGGGAAAAATACAGTCAACCCTCCTATAACACGTTGAGTGCGTACCGCGTTATATGGAAACCGCGCTATAAGAAACTCGGATTTAACTGTACAAACCAGGCTAATTCGTAGCGCGTTGCATGGAAACCGCGCTATAAGAAACTCAGAATGATATCACATCATTCGTACCGCGTTATATGGAGACCAATAAATACAAAAGACAAGATAAATTATAAATTATTTTTATTGAATTGAAGAGTTCATATAAGGAAATGATAAATAAAAATGAAACAAAAATTGAAAGAAATATAGAAATAAAAATAATATTTTAATAAAAGGGAAGGGATTAGCTATGAGGTTAGCATACTGGACTCCCACGCGGAGGTCCCGGGTTCGAATCCAGCAGCTGACCCTTAGATTTTCTCTTCCTAGGAGCTTCTTACAGCTCACTGTCCGGTGATGGACAGTGTTGTCTGTAACGAGAGAACACTGTCCGGAGGCCGGCAGTGCACTGGAAAAAGCTCCGGGCGCTAATGACCTCAGCTGTTGATGCGCCAAAAAAAAAAAAAATTAATAAACTATTAGATATTTTTAATTATAACAGTTAAAAAGGTTATAGAAATTTAAAATGGATTCTAGTGATTGCTGTTAAAGTTTTTTTAGTTAATAACTCTAATGGTTGCAGAAAAAATATAATATTTAACTCGAGTATAAAGTATTTTCCTCACACTCGGTAATTTGCACTTGCACTCGCCTCGCTTCGCTGAAGAAGAATATTACTTGCAGTATTGTGTAATGTTGTCCAATTATAAACCGTTTGAGTGCCACGGAGCGATTTTGCGCTTCTTCGCTGTCGCTAGAACAGTGCCAGCAACAAAATTTTAGAAAGAATTGGTCACCAACGAAACGTACTGTGAAAGAGCTCTCTGAGACGACTGAAACCGATGTCGTAAAGGGCTAAGAGATAAGTTTGAATGTTTATATAAACATATCCAGTTAAAATAATTCATTGGTTGCACGGAAAGAACTGATGGGGCGTTATTGAACGGAAACCGCGCTGTAAGAGTACCGCGTTATAGGAGGGCTGTCGCAATTTCAGCTCCGCGTTATATGGAAACCGCGTTCTGAGAGTACCGCGTTATAGGAGAGTTGACTGTACTTCTTTTGCTAGGTAACTTTTGGCTGGTCTTGTTGTAAAACCTGTGCAACTATTCCCTCTTTTATTTTATTTTTCCATTCTACCTTCTTCATTTAGGTGATGACTGTCACTATTTCATTATCTTGACAAGTTATTGAAGGTAAAACATTTTTTAAATTTAGGCGAGTTAAAAAAGTTTATGACTAGTTTATCTACTACTGAGTTTATTGCAATTTATCTTTCCAATATTTTTAAAAACCTTTCAGCTTTTTTTTATATCGACAAGTTTTATTTCTGCAGTAGCCATTTTTTATTTTATTTATTTTTTTAACAAAAAAAAGCCTGTTATTATCTTCTGATGAAACGATTATAAAATAAATTTTGCCCAGTTCTTACAAGTTTAAAAATTTGCATTTTCTATGTTATTCAACTTCTAACCAGATGAACTTCTTACCAATAACATTGTTGATTGCCTTCACTGTGCAGGAGATCTATAGTGCTAATATTTTGGTGATCTTACCTCTACCACTTTATAGTTTTACAGCCAACTATATGCCAATTTTTAAAGGCCTAGCTGTCAGAGGTCACAATGTCACCTTGGTCACTCCGTTTCCACAGAAGCATCCAGTACCGAATTTGACGGATATTGTATTTCCACGTCTTGACAACAAGATTTTTGGTAAGTGCGCAAGTTTATTGGCTTACAATGTGGAAAGTCCTCTGAGGATTGTTTTTAAAACTATATGATTTCAACAATTTTCTTAAAAACAGAACATATTTCAGAATGACAAACTTGTTTATTTATAGAATAATGTTTAATTCTTTTAAGTATACAACCTGTAACAAATGAATTATGCTTGTGTTCAACAATACGTTAAAAAAGAATAAGCAAAGACCTTAATTCTTGATTCAGAAATAAAAAATGCAATACACTTTATCATTTAAAAATTAATTACTAACATCATAAATATTAAATTTACCCAATAAATCATGGTCGTTATGGTGAATGACATCTTTACGTTTGTCTTTGTTACATAAACTCAATGTTAGTCGGATTAATTGGATATTTACACAGTTTATTGCTATTTTGATGAACTAAGGGCACGATAACCTGACTTATGCAAACATGGTATAACCTTTTTCATATTTTTTTTTTTTTTTGGGCGCATCAACAGCTGAGGTCATTAGCGCCCGGAGCTTTTTCCAGTGCACTGCCGGCCTCCGGACAGTGTTCTCACGTTACAGACAACACTGTCCATCACCGGACAGTGAGCTGTAAGAAGCTCCTAGGAAGAGAAAATCTAAGGGTCAGCTGCTGGATTCGAACCCGGGACCTCCGCGTGGGAGTCCAGTATGCTAACCTCATAGCTAATCCCTTCCCTTTTTTCATATTACTTGGTAAAAACTAATAAAAAATGTGCGTGATTGCAATACTTCCTCGTTACGAGAGGTAAATCTGTGAACTGCAAGGAATACGATTTAATCTATGGGATATTTTAAAAACATCTCTGTTTTTCCTAATTTAGGATCTTATTAATTTCCAGACTGGTTCCGTGACAAAGATATAATAAAATGCTTTAGAGGACCATGGATGCAAATGTTCACTTTCTGGCGGAGAGGATTGGTATGGATGGAAACAGTTTTAGAAGAGGACACCATGAAGAAATTAATATCAGACACAAGCTCTAAATATGATTTGGTGATTGCCCAGATCTGGTATCTACAAGAGTGTTTAGCCGCATTTGGACACAAGTATAATGCTCCCGTGATCGGTATATCTGCAAGGTTGATCTGGCCACTGACGGCATACTTAACCGGCAACTATTTACCACCAGCTTATCTTCCTGTGCAGACGCTACCCTATACTGACCGAATGACTCTTTTAGAAAGAGCTTTAAATCTGCTCAACTACTGGTACGTTTGGGGTGGCCAGTTACATTACCTCAGAGCCCAGGTAATTTTAGACAGATAATTGAAGTAGTTGTGGGTGCTGGACTAGTAAGTAGAGATTTCACGTTGCTGAAAATCAAGCGCTAGCTTGTCTAGTGTGCTTCTAAGTCTCTAGATAGTGGAAGAAACATCCTTCCACTCTAGTTATAATTCTTAGCAGCAGAGAGAAGATTAATTTCATTTACAAAGTCTGAACATAGTCTATGAACTCTAGGATGTACACCTTTTGTCCTGTGATCTGGTTCAAAATATCCGCACTGCTCGATAGTATGTATAATATATTTTTGATAATTTTTACTTCACTGTACTAATTATAAGAAGAATCCAGGTTTAAAATTTCGATGATGAATAAAATATATTGTCCAGAAATTAGAAAAACATGACGTGCTTCGACGAGAAAAACCAATAGTGTTTTCTGATTTTTGAACCGCTTTAAATCTCCAGTGGATTAAGTCAGTTCAGTATTTTCTAAACTAACTCATTTTGTTTTTAGCTACGGTAGTTTAAAGAAAAACTAAGATCCCTTCACCAGTTAATTGCTCTCTGAAAGACGCGATCATTATAAACATTTGAATTACGGATTTTCAAGGAATCACTGCTGAGAGAACACTTCAAGTATCCTGGATCAGAAAATCTGCCGCCATTGAATGACATGCTCAGAAATGTGTCATTAACGCTGATGGACTCCAGTATTACTGCGATTGGATATCCGACACCACTTCTCAAGAATATTATCGAAATTGGAGCAATCAATATTGATGGGAAGTTAGAACCGTTACCAGCTGTCAGTATATCCAGGCTCGTTCACACATACGTAGTCTTCAATCTATTGGAAATTATCATCATGATTTTATTCTGCATTTACAGGAACTTCAACAATTCATGGACAATGCTGTTGAGGGAATTATTTATTTTAGTTTTGGTTCAATTTTTAACTTCTCTCATACACATTCATCTAAAATGGAAGCTATAATTTCTGCATTTGGCAAAGTTCAGCAAAATGTACTGATGAAAATGGAAACCACGAATCCACTAATAAACTCAACTAAACCAAACATTCTGGCCAGACAATGGTTTCCACAGCCTTCTATATTAGGTAAAACATCTGAAATAATTTACGCCTATACTTGATACGTTTGTCTTTTGACGCTGTGCTTTTCAGTATAAAAGCACAATGAAGTGTTACGATTGGCTTACGAGGCAACCATACCAAGCAGACAAAAGAAAGAATGTATACAGAAAATTTGACTTAACTGGTTATGATTGATACCGCCGAAGAAATCGGCAGTTTTGTAGCAGAGGGTTTCCACAGGGTTTAAATGTGATTTTCCAATTACAAGTATTAGATGAAAAGTGTTATCCCCACCCAATTCGAGTTCCTAGGGGAAATTAATTCGTATTTGTTGGCAAAATTTTAATATTGAATACAAGTTTCGTTGAACAATAAAGTCACATCATCTCTAATCGGCATAAATCCTTATACATACATATAGTGGACCAAAACCTTCTTCACTTCAACTTCTTTCGGTAATTAAAACTCGCTCCATGAGTTTCTAGGTTTCAGATTGCCTTAAGTCCCTTAGAAATGCATAAAACATTAGAAGGGAGCATACCTCCATCCCTCCTTAGAACTCTAGCAAAGCGAATTTTTCTGAGAGTGTTTTTAAACTAAAGTTATAAATACAGGTTGGTGTAATGTTAAAAGGAAGTTAAGAAAACGCCAAACTAGCCGTTTTCGAGAAAATGAATTGACGTGATATATTTCCTTCGTACCCCTCGGAAGTTATAGTAAAACATTTAGGTCTCCTTAAAGAGTAGGTACGTTACACCGAATTGGTAAATTAGAAGAAAGCTACCTCTCTATCCCAAAAATGCAAACTGAATTACGGAATTTTAATAGGACTTTATGCATTTTTTTTTGTTTATTAACGAAATGAACATACATTTGAAAATAAGTAGAATAGATATTAAAATTTTATAAAAATCGTTGGTCCATTTCCCAGAAATTCTCACAAATAGACCTTTTTGAAAACCACATTTTGAATTCAGAGGATCTCAATACGCTTATTTCCAGTGAAAACCGTTTTCCCACGATCTTACAAGTATCAACTTAAGAGAAATTACTAGTAGTGAATTTTTATTTTACAAATTATCCTTCATATTACCATTTTTCACTCAGCACATCCAAACTGCAAACTTTTTGTCACTCATGGTGGATTGCACAGCGTCATGGAAGCCGTCTATCTAAGAGTGCCAATGGTTGTCATTCCATTGGTGGCAGATCAACCATTTAACGCCAGACTTATTGAAACTTTTGGTATTGGACGTACAATACAACTTGAAGAAACTACGGAGCCTAAATTACTGGAGGTTGTAAATTCTGTGCTTAGTAATATCTCGTAGGTATTTTGTTAGCAATTTCGAAACCGTAATATTTATTCTAACAGTGCAGATAGCTTGAAATTTAATTTCTAGATTTTGAAACAAAATTTTCCGATTAATTTTCTTTACAGATACAAAGAAAACATAAACAGAAGGTCAGCCATCTTGAAGGACACTCCGATGGATCCGTTAGACAACGCGCTCTACTGGATAGAGTATGTGATCAGACATAGAGGCGCTCTACACTTACGGCCAGCTGTACTAGATCTCCACTGGTACCAATATCTCATGTTGGATGTGATTGCTCTGTATCTACTAATTATGACACTATTCATAGTAATTTTGATAGGTTTATCTACAATAATTTTCAAATTTATAAAATGTGTTGTGAAAATTTGTTGTGATTGGGGAGATTTCTTTGGAAAAAACCAGGAAAAGAAGTCTAAGAAAGAATGAAATGTTTTTAACTGTTTGAAACTATTTGTATTCATACTGTAAACTGTAAAAATCATACAAAATACAAAACTGCGTAATTTACCATTTGAAGTATACAAGTAACCTACAAAAAAAAAAAAAAATAGTTTTTTGTCCAAATTCAAGTCATTTTTCTACATAGTCTTTTTCTTTTTCAATGCACATTCTTACATTTTTCACAATTCATCCATAATTATATGTATATATAAGGCTTTTTACTCTTCAAAAAACGTCAGAACTTTAAGAATTACATCTAAGGCTAAAACTTGGGCTGCCCACCTGCACAAGCCTAGTTCTTCACTCCATTTGAGCTTTCTCCTTAATAGTCTTGACAATCTGAAGCATCATAGTCTATCGGTTAACTCTGGAAGGTTACAAAGATACGAGGCGTGCATCGAGTTTAATCACACTAACATTTTGAACATCAAAAAGTTGATGAATTTTTTATTAATTTTTTTATGGTGATGTCTGTTTGTCGTCCAGTCAGAAAATTAAGCGCTTTTCCTGCCATATTAATTTAGAAGTGATTATAGTTACGGCAAATAGAAAATACGAGATTAATCCTTACTGAATTATAATTTGTGTACAACAGGAATTTTTACTTTTAATTGATGACGAAAATTTTACGTTATCGGGGGTTAGAAGGATCAGTATAAGGCTATGTCGCGGTAGAGAGGTTTAGGGCGACAGTCTAAAGGATGGAAAGGAGTTTCAGCAGACGATTTTGGATGTAGGAGAGTACGGGGATAATGAATGCAATCTCGTGGAGTGAGTCAATTTTAGTGCGTAGAAGAGAGCCCGTCGCAAGTCTGTGAAATTTGTTCTGGGTTGTCCTGGAGTTTCTTGATTTTACTACAAGTCAAGCGATAGAGTAACATCTGATAGCTACTTTGGGTAGAAAGAGTTTGTTGAGCATAGTTATTTGGTTAGAAGTATAGTAAACATGCGGGCAACGTCGTTTAAAATTAACAGTACCTACGACGCCGGGATCTGGTCCCTAACATTTAGCGGCTTCTGTACTTTACAGAAAATAAATACGATTACACTCACAAGAAGTACAGGACAACTTACATCTACACCAGTGGTTCTTAACTTTTTCAAAGACGCGGAACACAATTATGTATATATTTTTCTCGCGGAACACTAACATTAAAAAATTTGAAATTCGGTATTTAGCAAGAACTTAAAATTAATGAATAATAAAAAATCGAATATAATTTTCTAAAAAGATATATGTATTAATTGAAATTAAAAAGAAAATGAACGACTCGTTCATTGAAATGAACGATTTTGCCCATCACTAAATCACATCCACTGGAAAAATGCTGTAAAAGGCTATGACTTAAAAAGATTGGCCAGCTTTGGTAGTAGAAAATTCAAATTTAATAAAAAAGGAACGATTTTTTGTTTTCGTATCTTTCTTAAGTTTCTAATTTTCAATACATTTAAAATTGAAATTTCACGGAACACTTGGACCGGTTAAGAACCACTGATCTACACAATTAAAACTTACTACATAAACTTACAAGGCTATTGCAATAATAAATTAAAACTTTTATGGTAGCGATAACTCTCCACTGTTTCATCCTAGCCAACATTGCAATTTACTTTTAACAATCCAAATTACATTTTAACAAATTATTTTTTATCAATGCATAAAGCTAAATAAAAGATAGCCTGTCATAGTGGTTATCGTAATGGTGCTTTTATAAGTTTGAGGACCAAACCGTAGTAAATAAAATTTGTATTAATTTATTTTTATCGCCTAAAGTAAAAAACTTAGAATACACGTTTTCTTCCAGTAGTTGCCTGGAGTTTTAACTTTCTTCATTTGTTTTTACCTGCGGAGAAAATGAACTTCTTGCCAGTAACATTGTTGATTGCCTTCTCAGTGCAGGAGGCCTTCAGTGCGAATATTCTGGTGATCTTTCCGCTACCATATTACAGTGTTACATCCAGTTATATGCCCATCTTAAGAGGACTCGCTGCCAGAGGCCATAATGTCACCTTGGTCAGTCCGTTTCCACAGAAGCATCCAGTACCGAATTTGACGGATATTATATTTCCCAACATTGATGACAAACTTCGCGGTAAGAGATAAAAAAAAAAGAAATCTTGGTCAACTATAAATGGCATTGATTGTTTATTAACTGCCTAGTGAACTCAGGATATTTTTTTTCAAAAAAGAAAACTTTTACTTACACTATTCCTTTAAAACTATATTCTGATACGAATGCAGCTTTTGTTAGATAAATTATTTTGAATACATAGTCGGCAAATAAATGCAATTTTTCTTCTAATTCATAATCTTATTTCTTTCCAGACTGTTTCCGTGATCGAGATCCTATAAAATTTTTCGGTGGACCATGGATTCAATTGCTCACTTTATCGCGAATGGGACTGATATGGATGAAAACTATCTTAGAAGAAAATTCAATGCAGAAATTAATCTCAGACACCAGCTCTAAATATGATCTCATTATAGCACAAGTCTGGCATTTACAAGAATGGTTAGCCGCATTTGGGCATAAGTACAATGCACCCGTGATCGGCATATCTGTAAAGTATATCGCGCCACTATCGGCATACTTAACTGGCAACTATCTACCACCATCTTATCTTCCTGTGCAGCCGCTACCCTACACTGATCGGATGACCATCATGGAGCGAGCTATCAACATCTTTCACTATTGTTGGTATATATTGGGTGGCCAACTCCATTATCTCGGAGTACAGGTAATATGGTAATGAGTTATTTAAACAAAAAATAAAAATAATTTAAATAACCCGCTCTTCTTTCTAAAAAAGTTACACATTGACTTACAAAAAAACAAAAAAACAAAAATTGTCTAACGAAACAGGAATCACTGCTGAGAGAACACTTCAAGTATCCTGGATCAGAAAATCTGCCGCCATTGAGTGACATGCTCAGAAATGTGTCACTAACGCTGATGGACTCCAGTACTACTGCGATTGGATATCCCACACCACTTCTCAAGAATATTATCGAAATTGGAGCAATCAATATTGGCGGGAAATCAAAACCTTTACCAGCTGTCAGTATCCTGATTTGAGAATTGTTACTTTAAGAGTATTTCTTTGAAGTAAACCCGAGAACATGCTTAATTCTGATTTTTTTATTCCAGGATCTTCAACAATTTATGGACAATGCGACTGATGGAGTTATCTTGTTTAGTTTTGGATCAATTTTTAAGATTTCTGAACTGGATTCATCCAAAACTGAGGCAATATTTTCAGCATTTGGCAAAATAAAACAGCAAATGCTGATCAAGGTTGAAAGAGAAAGTGCCTTCATTAACTCTACTATTCCGAATGCTTGGATCCGACCATGGTTACCACAGTCTTCTGTATTGGGTAAGGTCTTTTGTCAATTAATGGCTGGCACACTAGAATTTCAATATGAGGCAGTAAAGTGTTTGAATTTGAAGAAAAACGGCTGACCTAAAATGCTCTTAATGAATAGTATTTTCCATATCTTCCCAACTTTTCTTTAAACTTAGTCCACTAATTGAATCTATGAAAATCTATAAGTTATCCAGGAAAATTTTATTTATGGTTTTTGTGAGAGAGAATATGGAAAAAGTGCCAAAATTGTATATTTATGGTGCTATCTATCTCTTGTGTACTGGGTTATATGAGTAGATGTACGTAAAATCAAGTTTCAAGAAGGCCATAGATTTCAGTTAACAGTACAGTTACACACTGGAGAATGTTAGTACGAATCAAATATGGCTCGAATATTTACAGTTTCAAGAAAATTTGGAAGTTGCTCCCTTGAGGAGAGTAGTCTGAAGAACCAAATTGTATAAAATATTATTTTTGTATTGAAGGCTTTGAACAATTTTTTTAATTTTTCACAGCGCATCCAAACTGTAAACTATTCATCACACATTGTGGACTACACAGCCTCATGGAAGCCATCTATCATAGTGTACCAATAGTTGCTATTCCAATGGTTCTTGATCAACATTTTAACGCTAAACTTGTTGAAATGTTTGGCATTGGACGAACAATAAACTTTGCACAAGTTACTGAAGAGAAATTACTGAAAGAACTGAATGAAGTGCTCGAAAATAGTTCGTACGTATTTTTCTTGACTATCTGGAGTACGAAATCAAAGTATTAAATGCAGCCCACCATTGCAAAGTTTGTTATAATCTCGGTAGTATAATTTCAATCAGTACCTAGGTATGGCACTGTTGTATAAAGTGTAGTTTGACGCGGTTTTGTCGAAGAAAAAATCAGCTAACGATTATCAGTACCAAAAATAGCTTTGACTGGGGGATAAAGTGATTTGCTTTGCTTAGGCCCAAAATGATGTATGCTAAAATAATAGAGTGACCCGAATTAGTAAATTGTGAAATACAATCAATTTTAGTTCTTACTAATTAAATCCAATTAATTGCAGTAATACTAAATTTTCGTTTTTATTTGTTTGAATTGTCTACATAGTTACAATTTTCACATTATCTTTGCTCATGAGAGATTAGATCGTTTAAAACGACCACTTATCTGATCTCTTGAACGGAAATTAATTAATAAGATTAAGAATTCTCGTGTTCTGTAACGTTGCCAAGCAAGAGGAGACCATAAACAGAGAAAAGTGTAGCATTATGCTAAATGCTTTATGCCTCTCTTAGAGAGGAGATGTTGACAATAGTAATACCTTTTTTTAAGTAGCAATGATATTAAAAATACAATAATTACCATTGCATGCGATTTGGTAAAACATTCTAGCATGACAGGATGTTTTATGTCAAGGTTATCTCTAGTCCATTTCCTATCTACTCTGTTTGCTCTGATATTTGTAAAGTAAATTTGATATATGTATGGGCATCGTATAATGTTTATATAAACGTTTTGTCTCAGTTACAATTTAGGTAAAGTCATGTTACCATGCGGGGTATCCCAGCCTAACAAAACTAACTTTATTCACAATTGAAACAAACAAACATAAAATATACATTTTGACTTCTACATGTTTGCCACTAAGTGGGATTAGCGAATCCGCAGGCAAACTTGAGCTCTGTCCAATCAAAGGTGACATGCGGCGTTTAGAGCAGAGCTTCCATGGTACCAGGTACCACATTTAGGAAGTACTCTTTCCTGATTAAGTGGGAAGTCGTTGTGAACAGAAATACAGATTTTTTTATTATGGAAAATCGGAGTGTTGGACGAGAATTTAACCGCTCACCGAGGAGAGTCAAGTTTTCAGCAAGAGGTTATCTCGTCGGCTCCCGAAATCTTGGGATATCCCTGGAGAGTAGATTAGTTACCATTAGATGAGGCAAGTTTTAGTAAATTTGGGTTATCTATCACTAACTACTATCTTTTTCACATCTTCATGGAGGTACGACTTACCGAACTCACAAGGCGTTAGCAATTCCAATTAAGGTAGGAATGGTCCAGGATTAAACCAGATCCTATTAGTGGGTCGCTTTCATTACTTATGAGAATATTGGACGAATATAATTGGCAAAAAGATACTAACTACTGTTGGTTGACAAGGAACAAGAGAAGCGAAACTACGAAAGTAGTCTAGAAAACTCTAACCCTTTTAACCAACGCCCAACCTTGGGAGTGTCCAAGTTGAAAAGAATCATCAAAGTTCGGAATAGAGTAAGAATTACTTAAGCCTAAATGAACCTTGTGAAGTCTCGCAAGTTCTGGATTCTTAATTTAAATAACTTTAAATTCTGAGATTGTTTTTCAGATGCAAAGAAAACATAAACAGGAGGTCAGCCATCATGAAGGACACTCCGATAGATCCGTTAGACAACGCGCTCTACTGGATAGAGTATGTGATCAGACATAGAGGAGCTCCACACTTACGGCCAGCCGTTCTTGATCTACACTGGTACCAATATCTCATGTTGGATGTGATTGCTCTCTATCTGTTAATATTAGTTGTAATAATATATGTAATTAAGACTGTTTTAACTCTGTTATGGCGATGTATAACATTTTTAATCTTTAAAGGTAAAGATTCAAAAAATATTAAGTCAGAATGATACAACACTCGTGCTATTGAAAAAGAAAAGAAAAGGCACTGTAATAATAAACTAGTTGAATAAATTAATGAATATTTATTTTACTAAAATTAAATAAAATCAATCCATTTTCGATTAACCAAAAAAAATCTATCACATACGGATTTCGATCAAAACTTTACCCGACACCCAATTGCTAGTAGAGCAATCCAAAAGTCTAAAGGCTGTAGCCTGGTTACTTTACTTGGGTAGCCAGGCTGATGAGCACTAGACACTTTACGTGAAAAAAACCTCTTTCTGAGGGACATCTCTGTGATTTTTAGTTTGTATATTTTGTGTATAAGAGTAGGTAATGCGATCGTGCTTACTTAAGATTTTGAGATTTTAAGATTTACTTCTTCTTCTTCCCTTGGTGCTACAGTCCTATAGTAGGACCTGGACCGCATTCAAGAGAGAGTGCCACTCTTCCCTATCCTCGGCTTTTAGGCGCCATCTTCTTACACCCACCTTTATACGTCATCTAACCATCTTATCCTGGGACGACCTCTACGTCTTGCGCCTCCCGGGTGTCCATATAGTACCTTTTTAGGAACTCGGTGATGGGGCATCCGTTCAACATGGCCGAGCCACCTCAGCCTGCCTTTTTTGATACAAGAAACTATGTCGGGTTCTCCGTATAGTTTCTTGAGTTCTTCGTTCTTTCGGAGCCTCCATTCACCCCGTCAATGTACACCGGTCCATAGATTTTCCGCAACACTATTCGCTCCCAAATCCTCAGCATATTCTCACATTCTTGTGTCATTGCCCAAGTCTCGCTACCGTACATCACTACCGGCCTTATTATTGTTTTATAAATAATAATTTTCGCCAAATTCTTAAACCGCAAAACCTTTTGTATCGCATACAAACACCTGTTTCCTGCAATTACTCTTCCTTTTATTTCAGCGGTTATGTCACAATTTGCTGTCAGTACGGAGCCAAGGTATTTGAATTTGTCGCATGTGGAGAAGGTATAATTGAGAATTTGAACTTGCTTTTCTCGTTGACTCTGGAGCCGTTGAGGTGCGCATGAGCTTAGTCTTCTCTTGGTTTATCTCCAGGCCTCGTTTTTTTGCCGCTTGTTCAAACTCTTCAAATGCTCCTCCTAATGCTGCCCTTGACCTTGCAACAATTAACACATCATCCGCATACGCCAAGTGTTGGGTCATCCTGTTGTATATGGTGCCCCCTGGTTCGTCCTTATGGCTCTTATGGCCATTTCCTGGCATATGTTGAATATCAAGGGAGAAAGCGGGCCGCCTTGTCTCAATCCTCTTTCAATGGTGAAGCTCTCAGACAGCGAGTTCTGTACTTTGACCTGACCACATGTATCTCTCCAGGTTAAACTTACCAACCGGATCAATTTTCTTGATATTCCCAACTTTCTAAGGTCCGCTAGCGCTACTCGGCGATTGATGCTATCGTAGGCCTGTTTGAAGTCTACGAACAAATGCTGCAGATCGACATTATATTCATAGGTCTTTTCAAATATTTGCCTACAAGTGAAGATGTGATCCGTTGTGGCCCTTCCCGGTCTAAACCCGCACTGATATTCACCCAGAATGGTTTCCGCCTTGGTGATTAATTTTCTATAAATTGCTATCGATAGGATTTTGTAAGCCACTGAGAGCAAAGCAATGCCTCGATAATTCTCGCAATTGAGTTTATCGCCTTTTTTATACACAGGGCACAAAATTGCCCTGCTCCATTTCTTTGGCATGCTTTCACTTATCCAAACATCGCAGATCAATTTATAAAGTTGTTCTATCACAGCATCTCCCCCAAATTTCAACAGTTCTGCTTGTAATCCGTCGCTTCCAGGTGACTTATGGTTTTTCAACGACACTATAATCTCTTCAATCTCTTCTTTCTCTGGTGGCACCTCATCTTCGGGAACCTCCTCCTCAACATCAGTCTCCGTTTGGTCTTTCTCTTGTAGCCCCTCCTCTTCCTGATTTTCAAACATACACTGGAAATGTCTAGCCCATCTGTTCAAGATTTCCGTTCTACTGCCCAGTAAATTCCCCTGCTCATCTCTACAAAAATCTATCCTGGGCTGAAAGCCGGTCTTTATTTCTCGAACATCCTTATAGAATTTCCTATTCTCTTTGGCCTCAAAATCTGCTTGCACTTTATCCAACTTCTCTCTTTCATATCTTCTCTTCTTTTGTCTGCACATTATTTTCACCTTTTTCCTTTTCCAACTATAATCTTCATGTGTCATTCTTGTTCTTCTCTGCAGCATTTTTACTCTTGCTTCATTCCTCTCTCTGACAGCAACCTCACATTTCTCATCGAACCAACCCTCTCTCCTCTCATGGGTCTTTCTTCCAAGAACTTCTTCCGCAGCATCATTCAAAGCTGTTTTCAAATTAATTAAAGAGAGATGGGTTAATTTTAAGATTTACTTGAAAAGAAATATTTGATGTTCTGGAATTCGTAGAAGAGTTTTTTTTATTTTTTTATTAAGTAGTATGAAGGTAAGTCAGTCAGTTCATCTGTAATTGCGGGGATCTGTAGGAATAGAGATATTCTGTTCACACATATACGCGCGAGCCCACTCACTTTCAGAGCGGAAATGTTCTAAAATATTTTTGGTGGACCAGAGAGAACTTAGAAAGAAATTAGTATTAACGATAAAATATCAATTTAAAAAAAAAAAAAAACCGTCTCTTATCAATTTATTGGCATACTTTAAATTATGAAGGGAAATTTATTTGAAGGAATTGAATGGGAACTATTGAACAGCTGTTATCAGACATCTAAATGATTATGTAAGTGATTACATTTGAAAATTTTTTTTCTTTACTTATCCAGCAGATAAAATATAATTTTGCTTTATATCGGAGACAGTTCGCTGTCAAAAGAATGGTATCAAATATAATTAATGTGAAAGCAACAACAGGAAATATACATAACAAAAACTAGAATTACAAAAGCACTGCTGCGCAAGACAAAAAATTATACTTCACAAATAAATGAATACAATAACTACAAAGCATACTAACTCAGTAAGAGAATGAATGATTTAAAGCAATGTTTACAAATATGTGGTGTCATTATATAATTAAAAAATATTTTTGAAACTGTTCTTGATAACATTTTATCACACATATCCCCTGCTGGTAATAAATTCATTTTTTGGGGGGTTTTTAATTGTTTGAGAAACTAAACCATGGTAAATAAAGTTAGTAATATTTTATTTTTATCGCATAAAGTGAAAAACATTTAGAACAAATGTTTTCTTCCAGTAGTTGCCTGGAGTTTTAACTTTCTTCATTTGTTTTTACCTGCGGAGAAAATGAACTTAGTGCCAATAACATTGTTGATTGCCTTCTCAGTGCAGGAGACCTTCAGTGCGAATATTCTGGTGATCTTGCCGCTACCATATTACAGTGTTACATCCAGTTATATGCCCATCATCAGAGGACTGGCTGCCAGAGGCCATAATGTCACCTTGGTCAGTCCGTTTCCACAGAAGCATCCAGTACCGAATTTGACGGATATTGTATTTCCCAACATTGATGACAAACTTCGTGGTAAGAGATAAAAAAAAAAAATCTTGGTCAACTATAAATGGCATTGATTGTTTATTAACTGCCTAGTGAACTCAGGATATTTTTTTTTCAAAAAAGAAAACTTTTACTTACACTATTCCTTTAAAACTATTTTTCTGATACGAATGCACCTTTTGTTAGATAAATTATTTTGAATACGTAGTCGGCAATAAAATGAAATTTTTCTTCTAATTCATAATTTTATTTCTTTCCAGACCGTTCCCGTGAACGAGATTTTATAAAATTCTTCGGTGGACCATGGATTCAATTGCTCACTTTCTCGCGATTGGGACTGATATGTATGAAAACCATCTTGGAAGAAAATTCAATGCAGAAATTAATCTCAGATACCAGCTCTAAATATGATCTCATAATAGCACAAGTCTGGCATTTACAAGAATGGTTAGCCGCATTTGGGCATAAGTACAATGCACCCGTGATCGGCATATCTGCAAAGTATATCACGCCACTGGCGGCATACTTAACTGGCAACTATCTACCACCATCTTATCTTCCTGTGCAGACGCTACCCTTCACTGACCGGATGACCATCGTGGAGCGAGCTATCAACATCTTTCACTACTGTTGGTATATATTGGGTGGCCAACTCCATTATCTCGGAGTACAGGTAATATGGTAATGAGTTATTTATACAAAAATAAACCGCTTTTCTTTCTAAACAAGTTACACATTGACTTACAAAAAAACATATATTTATATAGACTACCTACTTAGTTATAAAATCTCGTAATTATATTTGGAAAATTTATGATAACGACAACTGTGGTCACAGCTAACCCACCAAAAGAGTTAGTTAGCTCTGCTCTTGACGAGATCTCCAAGCGGAGGATAATGTGACGTATTGTTACGATCAGCTGGTATATGCACGGAATCACATGGTGATATACCAGATGTTTAGAAAGTGCCTGCACAATTCTGTGGAACATGTCCACTAAATACTCTTATGGACGTCTATTAGTTGCACTTATTTTGGACTTCCATTAGTTCCACTTATTTTGAACTTCTATCCTTAGTTTCATGAAAATTTTACTTCGCAAATTGCGATAATAGAAAGTTTTCATTCAAAAAAAGGTCTATAATTGTTTTATTTTACCTCCATTTGTTACAACTTGATAACTGTAAACGAAACCACTCAAGTGACTACTTAATGAAACAGGAATCACTGCTGAGAGAACAATTCAAGTATCCTGGATCAGAAAATCGGCCGCCATTGAATGACATGCTCAGAAATGTGTCACTAACGCTGATGGACTCCAGTAGTACTGCGATTGGATATCCCACACCACTTCTCAAGAATATTATCGAAATTGGAGCAATCAATATTGGCGGGAAATCAAAACCTTTACCAGCTGTCAGTATCCTGATTTGAGAATTGTTACTTTAAGAATATTTCTTTGAAATAAACCTGAGAACATGCTTAATTCTGATTTTTTTATTCCAGGATCTTCAACAATTTATGGACAATGCGACTGATGGAGTTATCTTGTTTAGTTTTGGATCAATTTTTAAGATTTCTGAACTGGATTCATCCAAAACTGAGGCATTATTTTCAGCATTTGGCAAAATAAAACAGAAAATGCTGATCAAGGTTGAAAGAGAAAGTGCCTTCATTAACTCTACCATTCCGAATGCTTGGATCCGACCATGGTTACCTCAGTCTTCTGTATTAGGTAAGGTCTTTTGTTAATTAATGGCTGGTACACTAAAAATTCAATATGAGGCAGTGGAATTGAAGAAAAACGGTGACCTGAAATGCTCTTAATGAATAGATTTTTTCTATATCTTGAGGTTTTCTTGAAAAAGGTTTCCCAAATTTTCTTTAAACTTAGTCCACTAATTGAATCTATGAAAATCTATAAGTTATCCAGAAAAATTTTATTTATGGTTTTTGTGGGAGAGAATATGGTAAAAGTGCCAAAATTGTATATTTATGGTACTATCTATCCCTTGTGTACTGTTGAAGAGGGTTATACGAGTAGATGTACGTAAAATCAAGTTTCAAGAAGGCCATTTTTGGAGACAGATTGCCATTTCTAAAAGGACAGATTTCAGTTAACAGTACAGTTACACACTGGAGAATGTTAGTAAGAATCAAATATGGCTCGAATATTTACAGTTTCAAGAAAATTTAGAAGTTGCTCCCTCAGAGGAGAGTAGTCTGAAGAACCAAATTGTTTAAAATATTATTTTTCTATTTAAGACTTTGAATAATTTTTTTAATTTTTCACAGCGCATCCAAACTGTAAACTATTCATCACACATTGTGGACTACACAGCCTCATGGAAGCCATCTATCATAGTGTACCAATGGTTGGTATTCCAATGGTTCTTGATCAACATTTTAACGCTAAACTTGTTGAAACGTTTGGCATTGGACGAACAATAAACTTTGCACAAGTTACTGAAGAGAAATTACTGAAAGAACTGAATGAAGTGCTCGAAAATAGTTCGTACGTATTTTTCTTGACTATCTGGAGTACGAAATCAAAGTATTAAATGCAGCCCACCATAGCAAAATTTGTTATAATCTCTATTTTGTATAATTTCAATCTGTACCAAGGTATGGCACTGTTGTATAAAGTGTAGTTTGACGCGGTCTTGTCGAAGAAAAAATCAGCTAACGATTATTATCAGAACCATTTGAGTATAGCTTTGAATCGGGGATAAAGTGATTTGCTTTGCTTGGGCCCATAATGATGTATGCTAAAATAATACAGTGACCCGAATTAATAAATTGTGAAATACAATCAATTTTAGTTCTTACTAATTCAATCCAATTAATTAGAAATACTAAATTTTCATTTTTATTTGTTTGAATTGTCTACATAGTTACAATTTTCACATTATCTTTGCTCATGAGAGATTAGATCCTTTAAAACTACCACTTATCAGAAGATCTCTCGAACAGAAATGAATTAAGAAGGTTAAAAATTCCCGCGTTCTATAACGTTGCCAAGCAAGGAGATGTAATAAACAGAGAAAAGGATAGCATTATGCTAAATGCATTAATTATCTGTCTCTTAGAGAGGAGATGTTGACATTCTTAATGCCTAACTGCGCAAACCTGTTTAAATAAAGTAGCAACGATTTTGAAAATACAATAATTACCATTACATGCGAATAATTAGAAACGCCTTCCATTTAGTAACATTCTAGCATGACAGGACATTTTGTGCAAAAGGAATCTCTAGTCCATCTCCTGTCTACTCTGCTCTGATAATCACACAATATATATTTCACTCTTACGAGTTTCCATCTATTTGGAGTCAGCGAACTCGCTGGCAAACTTGAGCTCTCTCTCATCGAAGGTGTCATGTGGCGTTCAGAGCAGAGTTTCCGTGGTACCACCTACCACATTTAGGAAGTACTCTCCTGATAAAGTGGGAAGGCGTTGTGGACAGAAATACAGATTTCTTTATTATGGAAAAAACCGCTCTTCCGAGGGGAGTCAAGTTTCCAGCGAGACGTTATCTCGTCGGCTCCCGAAATCCCGGGATATCCCTGGAGATTAGATTAGTTACCAAAAAGTGAGGCAAGCTTTAAGAAATTTGGGTTATCTGTCACTATCTACTTTCAATCTTCATAAAAGTACGACTCACTTTATTTACACGGCATTAGCAATTCCAAGCTATACTACTTGCGATTAAGGTTGGAGTGGTCGAGGATTTAAACCAGATTCTATTAGTGGTTCCCTTTCATTATTTACGAGAAGATTGAAAGAATATAAGTGGCAAAAAGGTAGTACTGTTGGATGACAAGGGAGAAGAGAAGCAAAACTACGAAAGTAGTCCAGAAAACTCTAACCCTCTTAACCAACGCCCAACCTTGGGACTTTCCAAGTTGAAAAGAACCATTAATGTTCGGAATAGAGTAATAATTACTTAAGCCTAAAAGAACCTTTTGAAGTCTCGCTAGTTCTGCATTCTTACTTTAAATTACTTTAAACTCTGACATTGTTTTTCTAGATACAAAGAAAACATAAATAGAAGGTCAGCCATCATGAAGGACACTCCGACAGATCCATTGGACAACGCGCTCTACTGGATAGAGTATGTGATCAGACATAGAGGAGCTCCACACTTACGACCAGCCGTTATAGATCTCCACTGGTACCAGTATCTCATGTTGGATGTGATTTCTCTGTATCTGTTAATATTAGTTGTAATAATTTACGTAATTAAGACTGTTGTAACTCTTTTAAGGCGATGTATAACATTTTTAATCTTTAAAGGTAAAGATTCAAAAAATATTAAGTCAGAATGATACAACACTCGTGCTATTGAAAAAGAAAAGAAAAGGCACTGTAATAATAAACTAGTTGTTTAAATTATTGAATATTTATTGGCACACTTTAAATTATAAAGTGGAATTTATTTGAAGGAATTGAATGGGAACTATTGAACAGCTGTTATCAGACATCTAATTGATTATATAAGTGATTACATTTGAAAACATATTGTTTTTCTCTTTACTTATCCAGCAGATAAAATACAATTTTGCTTGATTTCGGAGACAGTTCGCTGTCAAAAGAATGGTATCAAATATAATTAATGTGAAAGCAACAACAGGAAATATACATAACAAAAACTAGAATTACAAAAGCACTGCTGCGCAAGACAAAAAATTATACTTCACAAATAAATGAATACAATAACAGCTACAAAGGACACTAACTTGATAGTAAGAGAATGAATAATATAAAGCAATGTTTACAAATATTTGGTGTCATTATATAATTAAAAAATATTTTTAAAACTGTTCTTAATAACTTTTTATCACACATGTCCCCTGTAGGTAATAAATTCATTTTTTTCTTATGGTGTTTTTAATTGTTTGAGAAACTAAACCATGGTAAATAAAGTTAGTAATATTTTATTTTTATCGCTTAAAGTGAAAAACATTTAGAATAAATGTTTTCTTCTAGTAGTTGACTAGATTTCTTACATTGTTCATTTGTTTTTACCTGCGGAGAAAATGAACTTCTTGCCAGTAATATGGCTGATTGCCTTCTCAGTGCAGGAGATCTTCAGTACGAATATTTTGGTGATCTTGCCGCTACCATATTACAGTGTTACATCCAGTTATATGCCCATCATCAGAGGACTGGCTGCCAGAGGCCACAATGTCACCTTGGTCAGTCCGTTTCCACAGAAGTATCCTGTAACAAATTTGACGGATATTGTATTCCCTCACATTGATGGCAAACTTCGTGGTAAGAGATAAAAGAAAAGAAATCTTGGTCAACTATAAATGACATTGATTGTTTATTAACTGCCTAGTGAACTCAGGATATTTTTTTTCAAAAAAGAAAACTTTTACTTATACTATTCCTTTAAAACTATTTTTCTGATACGAATGCACCTTTTGTTAGATAAATTATTTTGAATACGTAGTCGGCAAATAAATGAAATTTTTCTTCTAATTCATAATTTTATTTATTTCCAGACCGTTTACGTGATCGAGATCCTATAAAATTCTTCGGTGGACCATGGATTCAATTGCTCACTTTATCGGGATTGGGACTGATATGTATGAAAACCATCTTAGAAGAAAATTTAATGCAGAAATTAATCTCAGATACCAGCTCTAAATATGATCTCATAATAGCACAAGTCTGGCATTTACAAGAATGGGTAGCCGCATTTGGGCATAAGTACAATGCACCCGTGATCGGCATATCTGCAAAGTATATCACGCCACTGGCGGCATACTTAACTGGCAACTATCTACCACCATCTTATCTTCCTGTGCAGACGTTACCCTACACTGACCGGTTGACCTTCGTGGAGCGAGCTATCAACATCTTTCACTATTGTTGGTATATGTTTGGTGACCAACTCCTTTATCTCGGAGCACAGGTAATATAGTAATGAGTTATTTAAACAAAAACAAAACATCTAATTATATAGACTGCCTACTTAGATATAACACCTCAGAATCAAGACAAATTCCACTCACGAGCCACTTAGCTCCGCCCTTGAAGAATCATAACTTTTAATCGGTTAGCTTAACGGTACGTTCCATTTTAACCGTGAATGACCCGTTATGAAGGTATAATCCTGTAATTATATTTGGAAAATTCATGATAACGACAACTGCGATCGCCGCTAACCCACCAAAAAAGTTACCTCTGCTTTTTACGAGATTTTCAAGCGGAGGAAAATGTGACGTATTGTTGCAGAGAATCACATGGTGTACATACCAGATGTTTAGAGAGTGCCTGGAGAATTCTCTGGAGCATGGCATCACTAGTTGCCCTTATTTTGTACCTGTATTAGTTGCTTTTACGGACATCTATTCTAAGTTTAATGAAAATTTTATCTCGCAAATTGCGATAATAGAAAGTTTTCATTAAAAAGGTCTATAATTGTTTTACACCTCCATTTGTTAAAACTTGATAACTGTAAACGAAAGTACTTAAATGTCTTTAATGAAACAGGAATCATTGCTGAGAGAACACTTCAAGTATCCTGGATCAGAAAATCGGCCGCCATTGAATGACATGCTCAGAAATGTGTCACTAACGTTGATGGACTCCAGTATTACTGCGATTGGATATCCCACTTCACTTCACAAGAATATTATCGAAATTGGAGCAACCAATATTGGCGGGAAATTGCAACCATTACCAGCTGTCAGTATCCTGATTTGTGAATTGTTACTTTAAGAGTATTTCTTTGAAATAAACACGAGAACATGCTTGATTCAGATTTTGTTATTCCAGGATCTTCAACAATTTATGGACAATGCGACTGATGGAGTTATCTTGTTTAGTTTTGGATCAATTTTTAACATTTCTGAACTGGATTCATCCAAAACTGAAGCAATATTTTCAGCATTTGGCAAAGTAAAACAGAAAATGCTGATCAAGGTTGAAAGAGAAAGTGCCTTCATTAACTCTACCATGCCGAATGCTTGGATCCGACCATGGTTACCACAGTCTTCTATATTAGGTAAGGTCTTTGTCAATTAATGGCTGGCACACTAGAAATTCAATATGAGGCTGTACAGTTTTGAATTTGAAGAACAACGGCTGACCTAGAATGCTCTTAATGAATAGTATTTTCCAGATCTTTAGATTTTATTAAAAAAGGCTTCTCAAATTTTCTTTAAACTTAGTCCACTTATTGAATCTATGAAAATCCATAACTTTTACTTGAAACAGTTTTCAAATTTATGGTTTTTGAGGGAGAGAAGATCGAAAAGTGACATATTTTTGAATGTATGGTCCTATCTATCCCTTGTGTATTCTTGAAGAGTAGTACATAAAATCAACTTTGAAGAAGCCTTTTTTCAGGGAGAAGTTGGTGTAGCCACTTCTGTAAGGACTTAACAGTCCTTTATGATTTCAGTTTTCCATACACACTGGAGAATGTTAGTAAGAATCAAATATGGCTCGAATATTTACAGTTTGAAGAAAATTTGGAATTTTGGCTCCCTTGAGGAGAGTAATCTGAAGAACCAAATTGTTTAAAATATTATTTTACTATTTAAGGCTTTGAATAATTTTTTTAACAGCGCATCCCAACTGTAAACTATTCATTACACATTGTGGACTACACAGCCTCATGGAAGCCATCTATCACAGTGTGCCAATGGTTGCTATTCCAATGGTTTTTGATCAACATTTTAACGCTAAACTTGTTGAAACGTTTGGCATAGGACGATCAATAAATATTGCACAAGTTGCTGAAGAGAAATTACTGAAAGAACTGAATGAAGTGCTCGAAAATAGTTCGTACGTATGTTTTTTTGACTATCTGGAGTACAAAACCAAAGTATTAAATGAAGCCCACCATTGCAAAATTTGTTATATCTGTTTTGTATAATTTCAATCAGTACCACGGTATGGCGTTGTTGTATAAAGTGCAGTTTGACGCGGTCTTGTCGAAGTAAAAATCAGCTAACGATTATCAGAAACATTGGAGTATAGCTTTGAATAGGGGTTAAAATTATTTGTTTTCTTGGTCCCATAATGATGTATGTAAAAATAATAAGTGACCTTAATTAATAAATTGTGAAATACAATCAATTTTTAAATCCAAATAATTGCAGTAATACTAAATTTTCGTTTTTATTTGTTTGAATTGTCTACATACTTACAATTCTCTCAAAATACAAATTTTCCATTATCTTTGCTCATGAGAGATAAGATTTTTTTAAACTACCACTTATCAGATCACTCGAACAGAAATTAATTAATAAGGTTAAGAATTCTTGCGTTCTGCAACGTTGCCTAGCAAGGAGAGACAATAAACAGAGAAAAGGTTAGCATTACCCAAAATGCATTAATTAACTCTCTAAAGAGAGGTGATGTTGACATTCTTAATGCCTATCTGCGCAAACCTGTTTAAATAAAGTAGCAACGATTTTAAAAATATAATAGTGTCAAGGTTATCTCTAGTCCATTTCCTATCTACTCTGCTTGCTCTAATATGTGTAAGTAAATTTGATATATGTATGGGCATCGTGTAATGTGCATAAAAATGTTGTCTCAGATACAATGTAGGTTGTCATGTTACCATGCGGGTATCTCAGCCTAACAAAACAAATATTATTCACAACTGAAACCTTGGGAGTGTCCAAGTTGAAAATAACCATCAATGTTCGGAATAGTGTAAGAATTAGTTAAACCTAAAAGAACCTTGTGAAGTCTCGCAAGTTGTGGATTCTTACTTTAAATAACTTTAAATTCTGACATTGTTTTTCAGGTACAAAGAAAACATAAACAGGAGGTCAGCTATCATGAAGGACATCCCGATAGATCCATTAGACAACGCGCTCTACTGGATAGAGTATGTGATCAGACATAGAGGAGCTCCACACTTACGTCCAGCCGTTCTAGATCTCCACTGGTACCAATATCTCATGTTGGATGTGATTGCTCTCTATCTGTTAATATTAGTTGTAATAATATATGTAATTAAGACTGTTTTAACTCTTTTATGGCGATGTATAACATTTTTAATCTTTAAAGGTAAAGATTCAAAAAATATTAAGTCAGAATGATACAACACTCGTGCTATTGAAAAAGAAAAGAAAAGGCACTGTAATAATAAACTAGTTGTATAAATTATTGAATATTTATTGGCACACTTTAAATTATAAAGTGGAATTTATTTGAAGGAATTGAATTAGAACTATTGAACAGCTGTTATCAGACATCTAATTGATTATATAAGTGATTACATTTGAAAAGATAGTTTTTTTTTTTTTACTTATCCAGCAGATAAAATATAATTTTGCTTGATTTCGGAGAGAGTTCGCTGTCAAAAGAATGGTATCAAATATAATTAATGTGAAAGCAACAACAGGAAATATACATAACAAAAACTAGAATTACAAAAGCACTGCTGCGCAAGACAAAAAATTATACTTCACAAATAAATGAATACAATAACAACTACAAAGCATACTAACTGATAGTAAGAGAACTAATAATATAAAACAATATTTACAAATATGTGGTGTGATTATGTAATTAAGAAATATTTTTGAAACTGTTCTTGATAACTTTTTATCACACATGTCCCCTGTTGGTAATAACTTCTTTTTTTCCTTTTGCGCATCGACATCCAAGGTCATTAGCGTCCCTAATTTCCGTTCCTTCTCGAACATACTACCACTTTGCTTAAGAATAACTTCATATTACTATGAAATTAAATTACAGCTGTATCATCTAACAATAAAAACCTCATTTTTAAAGAATTTGTCATATTTACGAACATAAGCGCACTCTAGGGAGCTTTAGGTATCTAACTCCTATATATATATATATATATATATATATGGATATATTGTATGTATGTATAAAAAATGTAATTCTATCATAGACTAGGACTATATTTATTATTTTGGAAATTTCAGTTCTAAGACAAGATTACTGTTGCCTGCATTCTAAACGTATTTCTAGAATCTAAATATTAGATTTAAGTTTAGGTTGGATTAGATATCGTGGCGGGTTGTCTTCTTAACCCATTTGCATCACACGGAAAAGTGAAAAATTCTTTCTTATCACCAAATTTTTGTTTAATTTAATTGAAAATGTTTCAAAACATGAGAAAGAAAAACAATAAAGCAAAATTAGAGAATGTTAAAGAATTTTTATTTCCTTATAGATTAATAATAATAAAAGACGCGGCATCTAATAATTTTGCACAACATGATAAAACTTGAAATGGTCAATACATAATGCCATATGGCAATTATCACATTGGTAAAATGTATCTTTTCTTTCTTTTCTTGTTTTTTCTGATAAGCTACACAACGTTTGCGAGCTTTCTTCGATGAAGTTGTGTCGTTAAGGGTTGGAAAATGTTCACCGGTAAATCTTCGAGGCAATGATGGACATGGTGTAAATGTTATTTTCTTTTGTGATATCTTTATTTTTGATATATATATATATTTTTTTCAAGTATTTCTTCCGCTAAATTCTGCCTGAAAACTTGAACTTGTCTGTACTCCTAAAAAACTTCTGCGTTTTGTATGTCTAATTGCCTCTTCTCTGCTGTCGGAAAAACAACCGTTCATTTTTTCCTAAATTTTCGTATTATTTTACCCTGAAACCATAACTGATTACCACTTTTCATTGACTGCTTCCCCAAAATGCACAGGAATAAATATGCGAGCTGGTGATCCATGCCTAAATGAAATGCAAGTAAATATGCACTCTGGTGATAGTAGTCAGGCAATATGCGCTTATAATGCAAGTAGGTAAAATCTGGAGAGCGACTAGGTAAAGTTTGATGGGACCCAGTTTTTCTTCTTCAAAGAGTTGAATTCTCTAGCCATATAATGGCCCTTCCCACTGGCAGGAGGTGCTCAATACGTGTTTTACCTTCTTCTTTTTTCTTCCAGACAAACCTATACAGGATGTCCAGGTGACCTCATGCGATGTATGTGTTTACTTAGTGAGAAGAGGCTCTTCAATTGGCAATGGCGATCTTCCTCTCAACTAAATAATGAACTTTTCTGGCTCAGATATATTTTGAGGGAACCAGCCAGGCAGTCGCCTCAAATTACACTTTTGTTCTGAGTGCCCGTAAATCCAGGCAATATGTACTAACGTTCATCAGAATTTCTATCCAAGTAGTCTTACTCTGTCTGGAATCAATTTCGAAGAACCAGCCGCCAGGATGTCTGAAAAATTGCAACTCTGGAATTGATTCCTCATTTCTTACAAAATATCAGTTGCACAACAGAATTGAAACTAGCTAGTTTTCTTGGGCTCACCGAGAGATCAGCGCTGTACACAGACCAACTACCTCTTTCTTTGGTACCGACTGAGAACATAATAGAATCATAATTTTAAATTAATTACTTATTGCCTAAAAGAGATCATCATTTGGTTAACATATACTAAGAAAAAATCTCACCAAAAAGTGAATAGTAGAAACCTATTTTATCCTAATAGTTTTAACCTCTAAGCACCCGTTCTCCGAAAAATCTGTGGATCCGCCACTGTTAAGGGAATATTAATTTTATTAGAAGGTCACAAAAGACAATATTTTGATTAACGTTGAACTGGGTGTTAAGCTATGACTGTAGGGATATAACAATTACGGGGACAGGAACATACAGAAGTAAATGGGGGACCATTTATCATTTGTTATCATTTATGTAACTGATTACACATAAAAACTAGTACTCCTTATTTCTTTTTCTGTCTTTTTTTAGCGATTAGAGTGAATTTAGATTCATTCTAGTGGATGAAGTCAAGGCAATGTTGTAAACCTTACATTCAGAATCGACATTTCATTTGAATAGGGTAAGAATTAATTTCTTTCAAGTAAATGTGCTTAATCGATATATTATCTCAGTCAAATTTTTCACAGCGGAGATTTTCATCGGAAATTTAGTGTTGTGCCCTTAATAATAAAAGTAACGATCTGGTATGGAAACTCACAAGTCTTTCTCGAAGTTCAACTTAAACTTTTTTCAAACTCCGAAATTTAAAACAAATTTAATTCTTACTAATGTTATCCAGAAGGTAAAACAAACCTCTTTCACTGAAAAGTAACTTTAGATAATGGTCCTTAATCCACCCTCAGAGATGCCCTAAAATAATTTTGCAAAAAAAAAATCATTCTAATAAAGTTGTAAGCTTACCTATACTCAAACTTACCTAACAAGTTTTTATTACAATTATTTCACTAGTTTTACAAAAAATGTTTCACTAGTACATTAACGTTATAAATAATACACATAACATCCAAAACCATGTAACCTCCCTTACACTGTCATCAAGTGTAGCGCTTAGATAAAAACATGTCAAATCAAAGCCTCGTCACAAAACTGATTAATCAAACTTCAGTCATGGAGGATATCTCGAAACCGGTTAGGAATACAATAAACATCCGAGCTATGACAGATATAATCAGTGATAACATTTTCAAAAACAGAAGCCACCAAAACGTATATTTCTGGTAAAATTTCAATTATAAAATTGTGAAATGTTCTCAAATATCTGATCATACTATTTACTTCTAGAGAATGATTAGAATAAACTATTAGAGATAGTGTATACTGCAAAATACTAACTGATTCGTAACTCCCTGTAATTAGAAATAGTGTATACTGCAAAATAGTAACTAATTCGTAACTCCTATTAATTACCAAATAAACTCACTAAATAATTAGAAGCGCTTTGGAATTCCCCAGTTGTCTAGACACTAAAAATTAAATGCACTTACAAAAACCAAGAAAACATCTCAGGCCGTCTCCCCACTAAACTAGACCGACTTAACAGCATCTGCAGTTGACATAGATCAACCGACCAGCCAGGTTTTTCTCATTTGAAGCTTGTTCTAGCAGTAGTTATTTGCAAACCTGTTTCATTAACATTTCTTTAAATGTAAGTACTAAATATTTATAATCAAAATATTAAAGACAATTCTGTTAGTCTCATTATTGCTTACCGATAATCACTTTTTCTTCGTTTTGATGAGAGGAAGTTCTAGAATTTGCGTCACATTTTCTTTATTGAGTTAACATCGGAAATATAAGTTTTAAACTACCAAAACATATTTACAAAAAGTATTTTTAGCCTATTTTTAGCGCTTACTTTGCAGAGTTTACTATCAGGCGCGAAGATAGCCGAGCGGTAGAAATAAGGCACGTAAAGCTGAGGTGTTTTGCGGTACTGTGCTCTATTCCTAGTCTAGGCCTTGATTCTTATTTAATAGTTCATATAAGTAATTAATAATTAAGTCCGCCAAAAAAAAAATAGGTGGTAGTTTACTTTTACTACCTACTTTAGTTTCATTATCCGACGTCGTGTAAATTAGTCCAGAAAACTGCTACTGGAATTGGTTTCAATTTTAGCTAATTTCATTTTAACTCTCACATGCTTCTGGCAGAAATTCTCTGTTTGGTCACGTTTTATATTTTACTCTCAAATATAAGAGAGATATAATTTTGAATCGTGGAACCTCTGAACTTTATCAAGGAAGTTTGACGGTATCATGAATAGATTTTGGAAACAGTTGCCAGATTAGTCCCGGCAACGACCACCCAACACTATAGAGCAGTAAAGTATCTGAAAAATTTACTTCCATTGTACATTAACTCTTTGAAAATAATAGTTGTAGTTGACGAATTGTACTATGTAATTAGTAATTGTAGAAAAACTTCTAGAGGCTTAATCCATTTGTCTGTATTTCAGATGAATTTGTGGCCGACGGTGCTGTTCCTAGGTTGTGCAGTACCAAGGATAGATTCAGCCAACATCCTGGTAGTACTACCTTGGCCATGGTATAGTCATACAAACAACTATATGCCCATATTCCGAGGTCTGGCTGCCCGGGGTCACAATGTCACCATGTTCAGTCCGTTTCCTCAAAAGCCACCATTACCGAATTTAACGGATATTGTCTTTCCAAGTCTTAAGGAAGAATTATTTAGTAAGTTAATTTAAAATTTTCTGCCAGGACACTAGTTTCCTATTAATAATTGTCCTTTAGAGGAATTTGTATGGTTAAGTACAGTATGGTATTTGTATGGTACTTCAGGGAAACAGTAATCTTAAACAAGAAGTATTCTGGCAAGCGCGATTATCCAAAGCTACTGCCAGAATTAAACTAGCTCTACAGAATATAGTCTATTCTAGTACAGTTCATTTCTATCACGGAACCAATACCATATTTGACCTAAGTTGAAAGCAATTGTCAGAGTCTTAGCTAGCCAATTCACCACTCTTGTCGTATAGTTAACCAATATTTTACAAAAATTAATGGTCTGAGTTTTTGTTGACGAAGAGGCACTGCTCTGTCGGTACTGAGGACATACAAATTATACATGGATAATTTTGGTCCTCTAGTGATGTGTGTCTTTTCCGGAACATTCCAGAATGGTCGGATATGTTCATCAAACCGCCACTTAATGGCTCCACAGATAGTAGACAAAGAAAGGATTAAGGAAGTCGTAAGGGCCTTTCCTGTGCCTATCTGTCTGCCTGTTCATTACCTTGGACTGCCTCCTTAACTCCTACTTACTGTGCAAGTTCACTGCCCCAAAGAAAACTAGAGCTTTAAGCAAAAAGATCTATCTAATCAACTACTTTGATAAAATTGCTGATTATTTTAAACTATTTATTTCATTGCAGAAGCTCTTCCAGAAGATTTCATCGCTGACAATAGAGTATGGTTTCGACTTTTTGGTCTATTTATTACTGGCATAAATTGGATGAAGATTACGCTGAACCATGATATTATGAAGGCACTCATAGCGGACACCAGCTCCAAGTTCGATCTAGTAATTGTGGAAACTGGCTTCCTACAGGAACCGTTCGTAGCGTTCGGACATAAGTACAATGCGCCGGTCATAAATCTTGCATCCAGATTTCTATTACCATTATCTGCCCATCTCTCTGGAAATCAGTTACCTATTTCCTATGTACCTATGCAAGTATTTTCGTTCTCAGATCACATGAGCTTTACTGAGAGAGCGGTGAATATGTTGCAATATTACTGGGAAGTGGTGGTTGGCCATCTTTTTTATCTAAGGGCGCAGGTGAGTAAACATTTCAGATTATTTTTATGTGTTTAAGTTAGATGATTTCTAATCTGGAAACGTGGCCGCCCATCCTACTGTTAGTATAGAATGCAGCACACATCTGCTCCAGACTCCTTTTTTGGCTGCATGTTGACAGCTCCGAATAAAATTTGTTTGCGCAGGCTAACACACCTTTCCCAAGGAAATGAAACGGGGTTCCATGTATTGGTCCACTTCACCTACTATAGTGATTCTGAGCAGATGTTTCAATCTATGATTGTATGTAGATGTTTCATCAAGAGGCTGTGCGATGTGACTGAACATAGCTCTACCTTGTTCTGTCGGCCAGTTAGGTGAAACAGTTAGAATCAGAAATAGAAATTACATGTGCAGATGTTAAATGAGAAGACGAACGGTAAACTTGAAGAAGGCATAGAAAAAAAAAAACTTCTGCAAAATACACTTGATTTTTTAAGTCGTTAAGCTCGTAAACAAAAGAATCACAATCTATTTAAGTGCTTTTAACAGCCCGTCATTATAATGAAATTATAAGTATTTTAAAGACGTCAATTATAATGAGATGAACTCAGTAACAAACGAACCAAGTTACTGTTGCAAGCCATGCATTCACATAGTTGTCGATCTACAGAATATGCTAGAACTTTGTCTTGAAAGTATTTACTTCACTTTGAGAGCAACACTTTATTATAATGATAATTATTATTATGTCGAATCGCCGCCAAAAAAAAGATAAAGTTAGCATAAGAAAACCCTTTTTTGCGCAAGCTCCAGGATTGTAAATATACCAAAAAAGGTACATACTATGAATTTAAGAGGATGTTTCTTCCATTTACGTCACAGGATTTAGAGAAAAAGAAAATGTTTGTAAAATTATTAGGACCCTGTCGAAAAATTTTCCTTTAAAAAGACATAAAGCTAAAATGAATCAGCGTAATAGTTTCTCAGACTAGTCTTGGAAAGACATTCCACCAACCAGTTTCCGGTAGGACCTGTTTACCTCGCAGAGGTAAACATTGCCTTGACCAGCCAAGGCTAGTGGTTTGGAGTTGTATTTCGCATTTTGGCACGAGTAAGTGATCCAGTTCAAAAAAAATCGAAGGCCATAATTGGTCGGATTATATTCCCCAGAACTTTAGTACTTTGTAACCGTGTCTTAACAGAAATCGTCAAGTTTCTGAAATGGAAAACTGCCAAAAAGCTCTCCGATTGCCCAATATCAGGAGAAGTGCCGTCCAATACCTCTAAGAACTCTGCTATCTTCCCGTTATACACCTAAAACAATGAGCGGCCAAATTTTTTTCTGAGCGACAGTACTTCTTCCAGTACGTTGATTAAAAAATGAAATACATTCAGTTTCTGTAACAGGAATCACTGATGAAGACACACTTCAAGTACCCAGGATCAGAGAATATGCCAACATTGGCAGATATGCTCAGAAACACATCACTGACGCTAATGGAATACAATACCATTGCTGTAGGCTATCCGACACCATTTTTGAAAAACATTGTGGAATTTGGTGGATTAAGCATCCCTAAAGAGACCAAAAAGTTGCCTGATGTAAGTTCTATTACATCAAAAAAATATAATAATATGTTATTTACGTAAAAATAAATAATAAATCAAAAATTTGCCGTAAAAATAGGATCTTCAAGAATTCATGGACAATGCAAAAGATGGAGTAATTTATTTCAGTTTTGGCTCCTACATAGAATTATCTATGAAATCAGAAAGACTTCAACGATCTTTGATTTCCGTTCTTGGTGGACTGAAACAGAAAGTACTTATGAAACTGGAAGCCACTAACCCATTCATAAACTCTACTAAACCAAACATTCTGGTCAGGCAGTGGTTTCCACAACCTTCTATATTAGGTAAAAAAAATTTCCAATTTTTTATTTATCCATTTAATTATCGCAGGGCTTCCTTCCTCTCAGAAAAAAAATCAATATTAGTCATTTCTTTATTTTAGCTCATCCAAACTGTAAACTGTTCATTACCCATAGTGGCTTACACGGTTCAATGGAAGGAATATACCACAAGGTGCCAATGCTGTCCATACCACTGTACGTTGATCAGAAGATGAATGCAAAAATGTTGGAAAGCGCTGGAGTTGGCTATACCATACAACCGGAAGACGTGACGGAGGAAACACTTCAGATAGCGATAAACAAACTGCTCAATAATCAATCGTAAGTTTGATTTGCTACACAATATTCTTTTGTTCTCAAATTGCTCCTCACCGCTTGCTGAGGGAGGCCAGTAAACTCTTTGAGAGACAATCCAAGTTTTTTGGATTCAAAGAGTACATCTGCAAACAACTTAATCATTTTTTTTTTTCCTAGATACAAAGAAAATATAAACAGAAAATCAGCCATCATGAAGGACACCCCGATAGATCCATTAGACAACGCGCTCTACTGGATAGAGTATGTGATCAGACATAGAGGCGCTCCACACTTACGGCCAGCTGTACTAGATCTCCACTGGTACCAATATCTCATGTTGGATGTGATTGCTCTGTATCTGTTAATATTAGTTATAATAATATATGTAATTAAGACTGTTTTAACTCTGTTATGGCGTTGTTTGAGATGTACAATTTTTAGAGGTAAAGGATCCAATTTGAAGTCTAAACGAGATTAATCTAGGTCAATTTTTGCTCGTTTCACAATAAACATGCAATAGACATTTAGGAATTGTAAAATATGAAGAAATAACAATAAAAAGTTTGTAAATATCAATAGATACATTAATAATTTTCAAATTTTGCTTATTTATGATGCAGATGGTGCTCCCAATATGATGGGCAAGAAAAATGGCTGCTTAAAACTGATAAAAGATGCAAATCCAGAAATGATTCTTGTGCATTGTGTTATTCATAGGGAAAAACTTGGTAGTTAAAAACTTCTGTTCTAAATTAAGTACAGTAATAAAGTGTGTTAATGTTATTAAAGCTAGTGCCAAATGCTTCTATTTAGAGAATTTATTTCGTAATTAATGGGTGTTAGGAATCAATTTAATTGAAGTGTTTCCCAACCTTTTTTGTGCCATGCCCCACCTTAACCTTTCTAAAATTTTTATGCCCCCCTATGTGACCTACATAATTTTTAACATTAAAAAACTGATTTGTTCACTTAAGAAACATAAATGATAGGTCCTAGGAAGAAATCACTATGAAATTGGTAACAAAACCCAGTCAGTAAAATTACAGTTAAATACAGATTTTTCTATATTACTTAATTATTTTAATTTAGTGAGATCCTTGCGCTTGATGGTTGCTGCACAGAGATTTTATATTAGGTTCCAATTTGGTTAGCTTCAGTCTCAAGTCTCCACGTTGTGTTATATCCAGCCGATTTCTTTTTTTTTTTTTTTTTACCAGTAAATCATTTACAGCACTAAATCCACATTCGGCTAAAAATGAAGATGGATACGGTAGCAATAGTTTTCTTGCACATTTGGTTGAATTTGGGTATTTGATTTCTGTTTCCTCACAAAGCCATGCCATCGCTCCTTTTATGTTAAATAAAGTTTTAACTGACTCATCATTTTGCAATTCTGCGAGTTCTTCTTCATACTGCATATTTGATATATCAGACAAATCCACTAACATTGGCTGCATCATCCATGATGGGAAATTAATTTATTTTGAATCAGAAAATCTTTCTGTCGAGTCCATTTTCGAATTGCCCCCCTAGGGGGCGTGGGGCCCCACGTTGGGAAACACCACTCAAATCGCTAAGAATTCAATTCTCCCCACTAAACTAGGCCGACTTAACAGCATCTGCAGTTGACATATAGTAGATCAACCGACCAGCCAGGTTTTTTCCTCATTTGAAGCTTGTTCCAACAGTAGTTATTTGCAAACCTGTTTCATTAACATTTTTTTAAATGTAAGTACTAAATATTTATTATCAAAATATTAAAGACAATTCTGTTAGTCTCATTATTGCTTACCGATAATCACTTTTTCTTCGCTTTGATGAGAGGAAGTTCTGGAATTTGCGTCACATTTTCTTTATTGAGTTAACATCGGAAATATAAGTTTTAAACACCAAAACATATTTACAAAAAGTATTTTTAGCCTATTTTTAGCGCCTACTTTGCAGAGTTTACTATCAGGCGCAAAGATAGCCGAGCGGTAGAAATAAGGCACTTAAAGCTGAGGTGTTTTGCGGTACTGTGATCTATTCCTAGTATAAGCCTTGATTTTTATTTAATAGTTAATATAAGTAATTAATAATTAAGTCCGCCAAGAAAAAAATAGGTGGTAGTTTACTTTTACTACCTACTTTAGTTTCATTATCCGACGTCGTGTAAATTAGACCAGAAAACTGCTACTGCAATTGTTTCAATTTTAGCTAATTTCATTTTAACTCTCACATGCTTCTGGCAGTAATTCTCTGTTTGGTCACGTTTTATATTTTACTCTCAAATTATAAGAGAGATATAATTTTGAATCGTGGAACCTCTGAACTTTATCAAGGAAGTTTGGCGGTATCATGAATAGATTTTGGAAACAGTTGCCAGATTAGTCCCGGCAACGACCACCCAACACTATAGAGCAGTAAAGTATCTGAAAAATTTACTTCCATTTTACATTAACTCTTTGGAAATAATAGTTGTAGTTGACGAATTGTACTATGTAATTAGTAATTGTAGAAAAACTTCTAGAGGCTTAATCCATTTGTCTGTATTTCAGATGAATTTGTGGCCGACGGTGCTGTTCCTAGGTTGTGCAGTACCAAGGATAGATACAGCCAACATCCTGGTAGTACTACCTTGGCCATCGTATAGTCATACAAACAACTATATGCCCATATTCCGAGGTCTGGCTGCCCGCGGTCACAATGTCACCATGTTCAGTCCGTTTCCTCAAAAGCCACCATTACCGAATTTAACGGATATTGTCTTTCCAAATCTTAAGGAAGAATTATTTAGTAAGTTAATTTAAAATTTTCTGCCAGGAGACTAGTTTCCTATGAGTAATTGTCCTTTGGAGTAATTTGTATGGTTAAGTGAGACTTCAGGGAAATCTTAAACAAGAAGTATTCTGAGAAGCGCAATTATCCAAAGCTACTGCCAGAATTAAACTAGCTACAGAATATAGTCCATTCTAGTACAGTTCATTTCTATCAATGAAGCAATACCATATTTGACCTAAGTTGAAAGCAATTGTCAGAGTCTTAGCTAGCCAATTCACCACTCTTGTCGTATAGTTAACCAATATTTTACAAAAATTAATGGTCTCACTTTTTGTTAACGAAGAGGCACTACTCTGTCGGTAAACTTCTGCTGAGGACATACAAATTATACATGGATAATTTTGGTCCTCTAGTGATGTGTATCTTTCCAGAATGGGAGGATATGTTCATCAAACCGCTACCTAATGGCCTTACAGATAGTAGACAAGTCGCCTAGAAAGGATTAAGGTAGTAATAAGGGCCTTTTCTTTGCCAATCTGTCTGCCTATTCATTACCATTGTGCTTATATTTGTTTGGGTATAATTGTAATCAAATACTGATATTATCTTGTCAGTTACAATTTATTCGTCCAAATCCGTTGTCTATTTTTATTAATACTAATTATCCTTCGAAACTTGTATACAACGAAGAGTCACAAGGAAGTTTCCTTCCTTTTGGAAGGAAATTCCAGGAAGAATTGTATCCAATGAGGTCACTGAAATTTCAAGCGCAGATTTGATAAGTTATTCGGTTTTCTGACTTGGATTTGATTTTTTTTTTTTTTCAGCCTAGATCTTCCAACTAATTATTCCCGATACCCGTATACTTAAAAGAAATCATTGGATGTATAAATTTGTTCCAACCAAGGATCAAAAAGAAAAATCTATCCAAAAGATACTAAAATCTCCTTAACAAAAAAACTTACAATTTTAAAAGTTCAGTATAACAGTTGATTAAACGCCAAAAGGTACACAAATCAGCAAGTACCCAACATTTCATTCATACTTCTAGTATCATATTTTTTAGAATTTATTAGATGTCATAGACCCTTATGCTGGCCATTATCATGCATAAAATATTTGTTCAGTAATGAGTAACGCCCATTTAATTTAGATTGTAATAAGAGGTATTAAGCTATTCCTGCTAAACTAGCGCAGGTTTCAAAAAAAGAAAATGTGAATGGAAAATATAATTGTTTTGAGGTTAAAAATTAAAAATGCATATACACCCACGTGCATACCAACTTTCCTAGTTTTTCTTTTTGACATCTGATTTTAGCGCAGCAGAAGGAAGTAAAAATCGTCGGTTTAAGTTCATTGATCAATTAAACTGATTGGTACTTAACTTTATGCAGCAGTTAAGCATTAATAATAAAAATGTAATTAACAATTAATCTAGTTTGTTAATATGTAGTTTTCTTCAATTACATTGTTAATCTAGGTGTTCTCCCCACAATGTTATATGTATGTAATATAAAATAGATATGCATATTTTTAGTTGGTTACATCTACTCAATTAAACGGCTACATTAAATTAAGGTTTAAAATGAATGAATTATAATTACAAGTATTATTTATTTGTTATTAACTATGTAATTTTTGCCCACATAGGCCGAATTCAAGACTGAAATTTTGTTAAAATTGTTATTCATATCAGGGCAGAAACAGACCAACTATAACTTACCCTTTTTCTTCCTTTACGTGCGAGTGATGTGATGATTATTCAGAATAAAGTTAAATCAGAAGAATAATTTGGAATAGAGTTAAAATGTAGTGCCTTTTTAATACTAACTATGATGATGAGATACATCTTTTATTATTCTAACAGAAAAATATTTATGGGTGATAAAAGACCAGCTCAAGGGTCTGTGACATGTAATAGATTCTAAAGTTGGGTACTAGCTGATTTGTGTACCTTTTGGCGTTTAAACAACCCTTATACTGAACTTTTAAAACTGTAAGTTTTTGTTAAGGAGATTAGGTTAATAGAAGTAAGAAATCAATACTTTCATTTTGACTTTTATAGCTTCAAAACTGATATTAAAGGAGCAGTTTAAATTTCTTCTGACAAAGTATCATTTGATTAGAAACAACTTTTATAAAACGGGAGGAATTCTTACTGTTGCGGGCGAAAAAGCCACTTTGAGTAGAAACTTATTAATACGCCCTTGTTTTCTTCTGTAGTTGAAGAGGGTTAGTCAAGACCTAAGGTAAAGTGAATTAGCGACAGTACAAAGCTTTATGAAATCACTGTTTTGTGGTGGTGCTTGTCTCGTGGTTGAAATTTGTCGTGTCTGAATGTCGGGTTATGGGTTTAGGTGGATATAATGTAGAGCGACTGGCGATGAGGGTTGGAAATGGAAGGCGGCAATTAGAAAGCAAACCGCCTCTCTCATCTGAAGACTAACTGTAAGCTTGGAAACAGCAGGAGAAACAGAGAGAGAGAGAGAGCTAATTGTGAAATAGGCTTTGCCTTTGGCGGCGAAGAAGTGGAGGAGAGCAAGGCGGAGCGGTAGCGGCTCTAGACAGATTGCTCAACACTCATATCCGCGCTAACCCGGGCACCGAGATGGAATAATAAGTGAGTGGAAGATATAAGGTTGCGGCTTTGCCCGACCCGGAAGACCAGTATCTTGGATTTAATTAGTCGTTTCTCAAGACTAAGTTGTAGTAGCTGTAGTCTCCTCAGGGAGCTTGGATCACTTATATCCCTGCGACTAGATAATATTTACAAACGTACCTTCATTCTGCGAGTCTATCTTGAAAACATTTTATGAATCTGGCGTCTCCACAAGTTCTGTAAAAGGAAATAATTCATGATTCCGTTTTAATAATGTATCACATACATGCACTTATTTATTTATTATCACTATAATAGATATTTCGTCAAAATGATGCATTTTTGAATTCCTTGTCTTAAACATTAGCATGTAGAAATCCTGCTTACTGTGCAAGTTTACTGCTCCAAAGAAAACTAGAACTTTAAGCAGAAAGCTCTATCTAATCAACTACTTTGATAAAATTGCTGATTATTTTAAACTATTTATTTATTTTATTGCAGAAGCTCTTCCAGAAGATTTAATCAATGACGATAGAGTATGGTTTCGACTTTTTGGTCTATTTATTAAGGGCATAAATTGGATGAAGGTTACGCTGAACCATGATCTTATGAAGGCACTCATAGCAGATACCAGCTCCAAGTTCGATCTAGTAATTGTAGAAACTGGCTTCCTACAGGAACCGTTCGTAGCGTTCGGACATAAGTACAATGCGCCGGTCATAAATCTTGCATCCAGATTTCTATTACCATTATCTGCACATCTCTCTGGAAATCAGTTACCTATTTCCTATGTACCTATGCAAGTATTTTCGTTCTCAGATCACATGAGCTTTACTGAGAGAGCGGTGAATATGTTGCAATATTACTGGGAAGTGGTGGTTGGCCATCTTTTTTATCTAAGGGCGCAGGTGAGTAAACATTTCAGATTATTTTTATGTGTTTAAGTTAGATGATTTCTAATCTGGAAACGTGGCCGCCCATCCTACAGTTAGTATAGAATGCAGCACACATTTGCTCCAGACTCCTTTTTTGGCTTTTCCCAAGGAGGTGAAACGGGGTTTCATGTATTGGTCCACTTCACCTACCATAGTGATTCTGAGCAGATGTTTCAATCTATGATTGTATGTAGATTTTTCATCAAGAGGCTGTGCGCTGTGACTGCATATAGCTCTACCTTGTTCTGTCGGCCAGTTAGGTGAAACAGTTAGAATCAGAGATAGAAATTACATGTGCAGATGTTAAATGAGAAGCCGAACGGTAAACTTGAAGAAGGCATAGAAAAAAAAAACTTCTGCAAAATACACTTGATTTTTTAAGTCCTTAAGCTCGTAAACAGCAGCATCACAATTTACTTAAGTGCTTTTATCAGCCCGTCATTATAATGAAATTATAATTATTTTAAAGACGTCAATTATAATGAAATGAACTCAGTAACAAACGAACCAAGTTACTGTTGCAAACCATGCATTCACATAGTTGTCGATCTACAGGATATGCCAGAACTTTGTCATGAAAGTATTTACTTCACTTTGAGAGCAACACTTTATGATAGTGATAATTATGGCAATGTCATCACTGTCGAATTGCTGCCAAAAAAAAGATAAAGTTAGTGTAAGAAAACTCACTTTTTTGCGCAAGCTCCAGGATTGTAAATATACCAAAAAAGGTACATACTATGAATTTAAGAGGGTTGTGAGGGATGTTTGTTACGTCACAGGAATTAGGAAAAAAGAAAATGTAAGTTTTCTGACCCTGTCGAAATATTTTCCTTTAAAAAGACATAAAGCTAAAATAAATCAGCGTAATAGTTTCTCAGACTAGTCTTGGAAAGGCCTCCCTTAACCAGTTTCCGGCAGGACCTCGCAGAGGTAGAACATTTGCCTTGACCAGCCAAGGCTAGTGGTATGGAGTTGTATGTTGCATTTTGGCCCGAGTAAGTGATCCAGTTCAAAAAAATCGAAGGCCATAATTGGTCGGATTATATTCCCCAGAACTTTAGAACTTTGTCACCGTGTCTTAACAGAAATCGTCAAGTATCTAAAATGGAAAACTGCCAAAAAGCTCTCCGATTGCCCAGTCTCAGGAGAAGTGCCGTCCAATACCTCTAAAAACTCTGCTATCTTCCCGTTATACACTTAAAACAATGAGCGGCAAATTTTTTTTACTGAGCGACAGTACTTCTTCCAGTACGTTGATTAAAAAATGAAATATATTCAGTTTCTGTAACAGGAATCACTGATGAAGGCACACTTCAAGTACCCAGGATCAGAGAATATGCCAACATTGGCAGATATGCTCAGAAACACATCACTGACGCTAATGGAGTACAATACCATTGCTGTAGGCTATTCGACACCATTTTTGAAAAACATCGTGGAATTTGGTGGATTAAGCATCTCTAAAGAGACCAAAAAGTTGCCCGATGTAAGTTCTATTACAATCAACAAATTCTTACAATACGAGGGTCGTTTGAAAAGTCCGTGCAAAGTCAGAGAGATAGCACTACTGGCGCGTATCGAGGTTATGTTTAGTTAGTAGCATCTCTTGGAAGAACACACACCAAGTTTCAGCCAGATCGGTTTATTTCTTTGTGTTTGGCATTCGTTTGAATCGAGGAAGTCGAGTGATTTTCAAAAAATGGACGAAAAAGAATTTCGTGTGTTGATTAAACACAACTTTATGAAAGGCAAAATGCCTCAGGAGACTAAAGAGAAGCTTGATAAACATTATGGTGACTGCACCTTCGATTAGAACAGTTTATAAGTGGTTTCAAACTTTTCGGAGTGGCCATATGGGCACAAGTGACGCTGAACGTTCTGGACGCCCTGTTGAGGTTACTACTCCAGAAATCATTGATAAAATCCATGATATGGTGATGGATGACAGAAGAGTGAAGGTGCGTGAGATTGCTAGTGCTGTGGGCATCTCGAATGAACGGGTACATGATATATTTTGCATCAACATTTGGACATGACAAAGCTATCCGCAAGATGGGTGCCGCGATTGTTCACGCTTGACCAAAAACGAAATCGTGTGAAGTGTTGCAAGGACGGTTTGCAGCTGTTCCAGAAGAATCCGCAGGACTTTAAGCGTCGTTTCGTCACTGTGGATGAAACATGGATACATCACTACACTCCTGAGACCAAAGAACAATCTAAACAATGGGTTACCAAGGGGGAATCTGCGCCAAAAAAGGCGAAGACCGTTCCTTCGGCTGGTAAGATTATGGCGACTGTCTTTTGGGATTCGCAAGGAATAATCCTCATCGACTATCTGGAAAAGGGTAAAACTATTACAGTTGCATATTATTCATCGTTATTGGACCGTTTGAAAACCGAGCTGCAAGAAAAACGCCCACGATTGGCCCACAAAAAAGTCCTTTTCCATCACGACAACGCATCAGCTCACACCTCAGCAGTTGTGGTCGCAAAATTAATGGAAATAGGGTTCCAACTCGTTTCACATCCCCCCTATTCTCCAGACTTGGCTCCCTTGGACTACTATTTGTTCCCCAATATGAAGAAATGGCTGGCGGGAAAAAGATTTTATTCAAACGAGGAGGTGATTTCAGAAACGAATGGCTATTTTTCAGACTTGGACAAATCCTATTATTCGGAAGGGATCAACAAACTAGAGCAGCGTTGGACGAAGTGTATAAGCCTAAAAGGAGCATATGTTGAAAAATAAAAAAGGTTTACCCCAAAATATTAAGTAGTTTTTATTTTTGCACGGACTTTTCAAACGACCCTCGTAATATGTTATTTACGTAGAATAAATAATAATAATAATAAATCAAAAATTTGCCGTAAAAATAGGATCTCCAAGAATTCATGGACAATGCAAAAGATGGAGTTATTTATTTCAGTTTTGGTTCCTACATAGAATTATCTATGAAATCAGAAAGACTTCAACGATCTTTGATTTCCGTTCTTGGTGGACTGAAACAGAAAGTACTTATGAAACTGGAAGCCACTAACCCATTCATAAACTCTACTAAACCAAACATTCTGGTCAGGCAGTGGTTTCCACAACCTTCTATATTAGGTAAAAAAAATTCCAATTTTTTATTTATCCATTTAGTTATTGGAGGGCTTCCTTCCTCTCAGAAAAAAAATTAATATTAGTCATTTCTTTATTTTAGCTCATCCAAACTGTAAACTGTTCATTACCCATAGTGGCTTACACGGTTCAATGGAAGGAATATACCACAAGGTGCCAATGCTGTCCATACCACTGTACGTTGATCAGAAGATGAATGCAAAAATGTTGGAAAGCGCTGGAGTTGGCTATACCATACAACCGGAAGATGTGACGGAGGAAACACTTCAGATAGCGATAAACAAACTGCTCAATAATCAATCGTAAGTTTGATTTGCTACACAATATTCTTTTGGTCTCAAATTGCACCTCACCGCTTGCTGAGGGAGGCCAGTAAACTCTTTGAGAGACAATCCAAGTTTTTTGGATTCAAAGAGTACATCTGCAAACAACTTAATCATTTTTTTTTTCCTAGATACAAAGAAAATATAAACAGAAAATCAGCCATCATGAAGGACACCCCGATAGATCCATTAGACAACGTGCTCTACTGGATAGAGTATGTGATCAGACATAGAGGCGCTCCACACTTACGGCCAGCTGTTCTAGATCTCCACTGGTACCAATATCTCATGTTGGATGTGATTGCTCTGTATCTGTTAATATTAGTTATAATGATATATGTAATTAAGACTGTTTTAACTCTGTTATGGCGTTGTTTGAGATGTACAATTTTTAGAGGTAAAGGATCCAATTTGAAGTCTAAACGAGATTGATTTAGATCAATTTTTGCTCGTTTCACAATAAACAAGCAATAGACATTTAGGAATTGTAAAATATGAAGAAATAACAATAAAAAGTTTGTAAATATCAATACATACATTAATAATTTTCAAATTTTGCTTATTTTTGATTCGAAAAGCTCACTTGATAAATCTAGGATTACCAACCTTTTATCTTTGCCCATTTCTTGATTTATTTTTTTAAGAATGAAACCCGAAATTTCTACTTTTTCATTTAAGAGGAAGCATTGTGATCTTGCCATATGTTTGAAAATTGAATTTTCACCAGAATTATCCATTTTGAGGTCCGAAGTGTAATTTTTTTCAAAAGTGATACATTAAGAAGGGTGCTTCAAGTTGTAATTCTCTGTGAATCCATTCACATCCACATAGAAACCCTTTTATCCTGGCAAACGTTACAAATAAAAATAATAGGAGTACAAAGTGACTACGCAGCACGAAAACTTTAAAGAAAAACGGTTAAGGTACAATACTTTTCGGGAAAAATTGAGGAAAACTTCAAAACAATAAAAAAAAGTCAAGATTTCAAGATGGCGGATTTGGGCGAAAAATGGTTAGCTTCAAAAGCGGTTACAGTACCAAAAATTGCAATTAAAATTACAAAGTGTTTTGGACATTAGAAGCAAAATGTGTGGTTCAAAAATTGAGTGTCCTACTTTGACTTATCACTTACAAACCAATCATTTTAGAGTCAAAACCTTTTGTTTTATCACGTGTTCCCTCCAATTTTGTTTTATTTTGAACCAGAGTGTAATGAATATTCTAAATTGTTTACCACTGAATCATTTTTAAACTTATGACCCATTTGACCAATAACAAATATTGTATCATTAACTCCGATAATATTTATCTGCCTTTTAAAACGCGATTTATGTTAAAAATTACTCTTTTTGATAATAGTTGTCAATGCTAGAAATTTATTGAAGGCGATATGTCGTACTTAAGTTTTAGCAAGTTTGTGGTAGATGATTGACTGAATAGCAAATCAGCAAGTGTTAGGATTACGTAATTGCAGCTAACAGTGGAATTTCAGGCGCTGATTTCTCTACATTACCATTTTTTAGATGACTCTATGGGTGTCGTTGCTGTTCCTCGGGTTTGCAGTTAGCTGGATTGATACAGCCAACATCCTAGTGGTTCTACCCATGCCATGGTACAGTCACACTAACAACTATATGCCCATAATTCGAGGTCTGGTTGAACGAGGCCACAATATCACAATGCTCAGTCCGTTTCCACAGGCGCGGCAAGTGCAGAATTTAACTGACATAGTCTTTCCGAATCTCCAGAAGGAATTACTTGGTAAGTTAAGAGATGTTCTCCATGGTCTTTGATGTAATTCAGAGAATTGGTTAGGTAGTCTAACTGGTACCCTGAGAGAAGCAAAAGTGAGACGCGAAATTTAGTCAGGGCGGAAACAAAAAAAAAATGATAACCAGTTTCCAGGGCCTTGCAAGTAGCTGAAAGAAGAGTGACGCCTCTGAATTCTCAGAACCCTACAACTAAACATTCAGGGCTGCTTGAGAGCTAGTTTCTAAACAAATTGATTGGCTGATCGTGCTTCATTTTCAAGTCCCCCTCTCATGCTAGAAGTTTGCCAGAAAACTAGAAAAGGCGTTCTAGGAGCGCACTTCCGTGTATACATTTTGCGTGCTGCTGCCCCTTTCCAGTTGTAGACCATTTAGCCATATGATAAGCAATATGGGGCCACCTACCCTATTTCTCATGGTGTGAGTACATTGAAAAATAATATTTATAATATAACTCCAGATATTTAGATTCTAAAGTTCGAGCAATAAAAAAATTGTATTTCCAGGTTTCGCACGAAATCTAGTTCAATCACACGGACTGTGGTATCGACTAATCGGTATATGGATGATGAGTGTCGATTGGATGAAGTGCATGTTCCATCAAAAAGAAATGAAGGCGCTTATAGCAGACAACAGCACTAAATACGATCTAATCATAGCGGAAGTATGGTTCAAACAAGAAGCGCTCGTAGCGTTCGGACATAAATACAATGCACCAGTGATTAATTTTGTATCAACATTTGTGAGGCCAGAAGCTGTTTACCTAACCGGAAACCATCTACCCACTTCCTTTGTACCCTTATGGAACTTACATTATACAGACAGGATGAGTTTTCTTCAGCGAGCTATGAACACATTTCAGTATTATTGGGAGTTGATCCTCATCCATCTATGTTATCTGAGGATACAAGTAAGTTTATATTTTCAACTAAATGGAAAATGTGTAAATTTTCCGACTGAGTCCTTTCTGACTTTTCTTTTTTTCTTTAATAAATAGGATACAAGTAGATCCATAAATTTTATTTGATACATTTTCCCAAAAAACTCAAGTTCGGGCACTACTAAGGGAGAGGGGTTGTTAGGCACTACTTTATTGTGCCATTTTTTTAAAAGTCAAATATCGAAGTTTTGGAAATCCTTATGAGGTAGTAAGAGAAAGTTAGACCAGCGAAGCTAATATGTATTGTGGTACTGGGTTCGATTCCCGGTCTTAGGTCTTGGATTTTATTTAATGGTTAATAAAAGAAATTTACAGTAGAGTATGTTCGCTAGTCGCCTCCGTCCAAGACACCTAATGGTAGTTGGACGTTAAGCCCCGCCTGAAAAAATTGGCGATTACTTTACTTTCACCTACTTTAGTAAGAGAGAGTTGTTTGAGTGTTCATAACAGATTTCTTTAAATAATTTGGAATTTTTAATCACAAGAATTACCTTTCATTACTTGAAGAACTGCTCCTAGCTTTTAAGATACTGTCATCTTTATATTAGAATCCTTAAGGAACTAACTTCTTTATAGTAGCCTTAAAAGCTGACTTCCTTAAAAGAAAATCTAATATTGATTGAAGAGAAAGAGAATGATTAAAACTGTCCGGTAGGACAGTTGTATAAGGGTTGATCATCAAAAACTGCACGAAAAAGCGTAACGTTGAAAAACACCCAAATTTGACAATTTTTTTCTCTTTTTCTATAAAAGATAAAATTCCCAAATTTTCTTTAAATTATAGGGCAAACCCTCCTTTATAGCTGTAATTTTTTTGCAACAACCCAGATCTAATAGGTTTCGAGAAAAAAGTTGCCAAAAATGAGCAAAAACGGCTTTTTCAAAAAATGTTCTTGTTCTTGTTGTTGTTGTTGTTGTTGTTGTTCTTCTTCTTCTTCTTGTTACCTTTTTTGTAAACAACGTAGCGCCTAAACGCGTGAACCGATTTTCATGAATGAGGTGTCATTCGATTCGGAATTTTATGTAGATGTTTTTTAAACATTCATTTTATTTTATTTATTTATTTTTGCGGCTCCAGTCACCGACCAACAAACACTTCTAATTTTTTTTAACCTTGCTCTAGGAAACCTTCATGAGGGAACACTTCAAATATCCAGGATCTGAAAGTCTGCCACCATTAACGGAGATGCTCAGTAATACATCTTTAACGCTTGTATACTCCAATAGTATTGCCGCAGGCTATCCTGTTCCTTTTTCCAAAAATATTCTAGAATTTGGTGGTATGCATGTTGCTATAGAAACCAAACAACTTCCCAAAGTAAGTTAATTAATAGATAATTTTTTTTGCTTTTGTCATAAACACATAATTCATTTAAATAATTCATGTTATCTTGGACAGGATCTACAAGAGTTCATGGACAACCCAAAAGATGGTGTTATCTATTTCAGTTTTGGTTCGGTCACAGAATTCTCTGTGTTGGATAATAAATCGCAACAATCAATTATTTCAGTTCTTGGTGGGCTAAAACAGAAAGTAATGATGAAAATTGAAGCAACGAATCCATTCATAAACTGTACTAAACCGAACATTCTGGTCAGACAATGGTTCCCTCAACCGTCAGTATTAGGTGAATTTCTTAAATTAAAGTAATTACATTAACTTAGGCTTAAGAGCCGAAATTCAGTGACAACTGCTGTCTAGCGTAAAATATTCCCCTCAAAAGTTCTAAGGATGGTTCCCTTATCCGGATGGTTAACCATGAGGCAGAGACCGAACTTGAACAATTTTTAAACCTTTCTGAGATACCCAGATTAATAACTGGGAGGTCCCTACAATGATAACTAAATATATATTGGGAATATTATATTTGTGAAGTACGTGCTTCAGGTATTACTTTTTTTTTTTTTACTTTACTAACGACAGTACTTCAAATTGCATAAGATTACCATTTAAATCTTTACTAATCCAACTTTGAATATTTAAACTTTCAGCACATCCTAACTGTAAACTATTCATCACACATGGTGGTATTGGTGGTGTCATGGAAGGAATCTACCATAGCGTTCCAATGTTCGCAATCCCATTATTTGCTGACCAGAAACTGAATGCAAAACTATTGGAAAAGGTTGGGATTGGTTACACACTGGAACCAGAAGACATAACCGCGGAAAATTTCCTGATGGCTATAAACACGGTGCTCAATAATTCGATGTAAGATTGGACTTCCTTTGAATTCCTGCTTCCTTTTTTCATTTTATTTATTTATTTTTGCGGCTCCAGTCACCGACCAACAAACTCTTCTAATTTTTTTCTGCGACAACCAAAGGATACAAGATCTCCCCTTTCTTCTTTTTTTGATTCTGGACCAATTATCAACTTCCTGAATATCATCTACATGGTTTCTTCTACTTTCTCTTCTCAATGTTTTTGTTTTTCTTCCATTATCGTACTTTATCCTCTCCATACTTGACTTCATGTTTGACTGTCCCTAACATCACATTTCTTCCAACTACTGAATAAATCTCTAAAAGCTATTTAACACCTCGCCTCCTAATCTGGTATCCTTAATTTTATTTCCTTATTATAGATTCGAGATCATCTTGATCATGAACAATAACCTTATTATGTCATCTATCGATATTTCTATTCTTCCACATTTCTTCATGTGGCTCAACCATCTTCAGATGATTTTGGAATAAAACCTTAAATATTTTTTCCAAGACTGTGATTACTATTATACGCACGGCCTCACTCTTAGCATATTATAATACTTTTTCAGATAACTGGAAATGGTTGTCTCTGCAAGATCTAGCAGATCTATTCTACTGCATAGAAAATTTGGCTTCCAATTTATTTTTTAATAAAACATTCATCTCTTTTTATAAAAAGCTATGTACGGAAATTACCTCTGTAATTAGTTGCAATCATACTCTCTCGACTTCATTGTACACACTTTTTCAGATACAAAGAAAATATTAAGAAAAGATCGGCCATTTTGAAAGATCAACCGATAGATACGTTAGAGCATGTTCTCTACTGGATAGAGTATGTGATCAGACATAGAGGAGCTCCACACTTACGGCCAGCAGTTCTAGATCTACACTGGTACCAATATTTCATGTTGGACGTTATTGCTCTATATCTACTAATATTAATTGTAATATTGTATGTAATTAAGAATTTAATAGGTTTGCTATACAATTGTTCATTAAGCATCATACAGAACATTGAATATTTTGAAAAATCTAAATTAAAATCTAAACCAGAATAAACAACAGATTTATAAGTGTAAATTACGTTTTCTGTATATTGCAAGGTGAATTTTTTTTTACTTTTTTTAATATACGTGAACGATTCTTACGGTAGAAATTTCTTTTTTAAATTTGTAATTTTAGCAATACTTTTAATATTACTTGATTACAAGAAAATAAGGAAAAAAAGGAACGTGTTTAGTGATAGAAATAAATGAATGAATTAGGTATACATTTTGTACAAAATTGTATTACCGACAAAATGAAATTCAGGTAACCAACGGCACAAGACTACTGATGTTAAGTGCATCGGTCCAGAAGTGATGCCCTAATTTGTCCTTTTTTTTTATTGGTCATGATTTACTCCAGACTTGCAAAAAGTGTAATAAATACCTTTTTTTTTTTTGTAAACAGGATATCTGTAAAAACAAGAAATTATAGATCAGATTCCTTCCTGTTCCGAAGTGTTTTGAATTTAGAATTTTTGTTGCTTCAGTAAAGGCTATTTTAAGAAAATTTGTTTATTTTTAAAACTTATTTTTCAACTTCTCCAGACATATATATCTAGTAGAGTTCTAAAAACCTGCTGTACCAGAGAATTAAGTTACAAGTTAGAATTTAAAAAAAAACAATATTTTTAGTACAAGAATTTAGTGGTTTCAAAACGAGTTCCCGATATACCCTCTCAGATATTTTTTTCGAGCAGGTTTTCTACACCTTCTTCACAAAATTTGTTTTCCTCCTGCTAGCGCATTCATCATGAAACCATAACAATAACTGGAATCAAACTTCTGGTAATTTTTTCTTTTTCTTTACTTGTATTTATTTTACAATTGAATCCATTTAATTGGGTTGCCCTTTAATGAATTTGTATCAACTGAACAGGCAAGTTGCACAGAGTGTTTAGATGCATGCCTCTCCTAAATGATCACCATGAAAAGGAGGCTTAGTAGCTAAGTGATGACCTTATTACTCTGCTTTGTCAAACCTAGGTCCTCTTCCATTACTTAAGTTAATTATCAAAAAGTGCTCAACTCCTAAAGTTTCGTAACAAATGAAAAAGTAAAATTCAAAATTGGTAAATTACCTTGGAAGTTCTTGAATGTTTGTACTCGCTTCTTTATCTTGTTTTCTTTTTCTCTTTTTTAAAGACGACTACTTGCAATAACGGTCTGCCTTAATTTTTGAACGTCTATCAAGCAGTGCTTCGTGAAGATTACCTTCATCTCGAGCTCTTTTCAATCCTGATCTTCCTTCGGTGCTGATTTTAATTTTTTTATCTTGAAATTTTTGAAACTTCTTCCTACAATCCAAGGAAAATAATTAATCTTATAAAAAGGTACTTTATATTAAACTTGGGTCAGGTCCCATTCCTGACGCCCTGCAGCTAAAAGAGGCTTAGCGTAAGAACCCCTTGTAGGCCCAGTAGAAGAAACCTCATTTTACAAGCCCAGTTTTATATTCAGTCATTTTGGCGTATGATCTCTTGAAATCGCCCGTCAGTACAATATTTTAAAACAAGAATCTACAGTCTACATACCCAGCATAGTTGACCCTTCTTATCATAAACATAAATAATTAAACACCCCACTTACACATAATTTAATTCGATTTCCTTAATAGATCCTTTTTCTTCTATAGGTATTTCTGGTGCACTAGTTAAGATTTTTTCTTTCTGTGATCTAATGGACAGCATCTCATTAGGTCCAGCTGTACGACTGCCTACAACTATGGAATCATCTGAGTCTCGTACAGACATAAAACAATTTGTACAACCTAATAGCGCTAATTTTCCTTCCTGAAATGAAAATAAAAAACGTTAACATAAGAAGCAAAAAATATGCTGTATCTCATAAACCAATTGCACTTTACTGATTAGTGATAAATTTGAACTCTGAATAGAAGTACTTTGCTGCTGCCGACCTTATATAACGAGGGTATTTAGGACAGGAGAAGTTGGTACGCAAAACGTAGAGAAGATATTCATTTTATTATAGTTTCTTTTACAGTACTGTACTGTGAACTATCCAAATTAGACTAACCATTATTAAAGTAGCTACAATGTTAACCAACCAAAAGAACTCGTCAGATATCAAACAATGTTTATAACGTAAACAGTCATTATTATAAAGCCCCCTTTTATGATTAAAAAAAATCAATGAATCCTACCTGAAACACAGGTTCCCATTGCTCTAAAGTACCAATAGCATCAGCCCTGCCGATCACCATACCATCTTTGGAAACACCCAGATATTTATCATAACCAGACTTAAAGGCAACTTTTGTATCATTAACTGGAATTGCAGTTAATATCTCTTCTGGCGATGGACCATCACCTAGAAAAAATATTATTTATAAATTTTTCTAACAAACTAAGTTCTAAGCTGTACTCCAAAACATACCATCATTATGAGGCATGCCCAAGGTAAAGAGCCCATTGTCCAATGCTGTTACATAGGTTTTGTGTTCAAATTCAATTGCAACAGATCCAGTAATGTCTTTTATACTGTCAATCTTTCCCCATCCTCCTGTTAAACACAACCGGATTAATAATGTTAGAACCAACACTAAAAATGCACTTATAAGATTAATGAAAATAAATGCAAACCGTGTATAATTCTATCTTCATCCTTCTTTGGTTCTTCACTGCTGCTATCTTTGTTTTTCTTCTTATCTTTCTTTTTCTTTTTGCTAAAAAAAATCTGTTTAATGAGAAAGTTACACAATCTAAAAGCTCAAATTATGGAAAAAAAAATCACCGTAAAAAACATACCTAGGTTTTTCACCTTTCAACACTAAACGACTTTTTTTCACTATTTCGTATTCGGACATATTAAAATCTATTTGTTTAAAGGGGATAAAGGTGACTCTAAAGTACAGAATTATTTAGTCTAAATGTATTACACGGATAAACGAGTTAGAGGAAGGTTTTCTGATAGCAGGTTTCGTTGTTTAAACAACAAAGATGTTACTCAGGTTTGTCAGGTTCGAGTTGTTAAATTGCCAAGTTTCTATAATATTCTTATTCCATTTTATTACCAATAAAACTTTTATCTCTTGTAAATATGTAATGTTTTTATAAACATTTGATTGACCTCTTTATTTATACATATATTTACCCTTTTTTTTCTAGAAACAATCCGAAAGTTAAGAAGTTTTTACCAATCTGTTATATTGAAATTAAAAGGTAATTTTATTCAGACATTTTCTTTTGCGAACGAGTGAAAATGTGTCCCTTTTCCCCTAATTCTGAAGGGTTCTTCAGATCTTTTGTACGTTTCGGTCTGTTCTAAAGTACCAACAGCATCAGCCCTGCCAATCGCCGTACCATCTTTGGAGACACTCAGATATTTATCATACCCAGACTTAAAGGCAACTTTTATATCATTAACTGGAATTGCAGTCTCTTCCTGGCGATGGACCGTCACCTAGTAAAAGTATTTATACATTTTTCCGTCGGCGTTGTTATGACTTCCCTTAACAAACCTTTCTTTTTCTTGAAATGTTTTAAAAATTAATTCAGCATTTTTTCATATAGATTCAGTTTTCAGTGTACGAATTATTGCAGTTACTGAGGAAAGTATATTTCAAGGAGATGCACCCGCTGTTTGGCCATTGAACGCTTCTCAAATTGCAACATTTTTTCTTAGGGTCATCCTGGCTTAGGTGATACATTTTAAAATTGGTGTCTTTGTTTAATCTTGCAATAAGAATTTTAAAATAAACAATATTTTTCGTAATTTTTACGAAGTGAAAGAAAAGAATATTGATAACAATAAAAAAAAAACTTCATAAATTGTTGAAGAATTATCCTGATTTTAATGATGGCAAAAAATGGACTTTTCATAAACCAATATTCGTTTCTTTGGGAATGTGTCAAAAATTGCTGTAATGACAGAAGTGTTTTTTCCAGGATGCTAAACAATATCATTGATTTAAATATTTCGCGGCACACAAATTTTCATTATTTCAGACTAATCTCGGAGTTTTCCTAATTATTTCAGTAGTTGTCGAATTTAGCTCCCATTTACAAAGCTAATAACATACTCTAATGTGATGGAAGTCAAACTCCAAAAGAACTGATAAATCAACATCAGAGGATGAACGTAAATCAGATAAATAAGGAAAAAATGCGTGCCGAGACGAATAAATTCAACGATTTAAGAAAATCTCATATTTGTCTTTTTTAACAACTCTTACAAAATTTTATCAATAAATAAAAATGTATTTTGTGGCATTTAATTATTCTTTCTTAGATTTTTTGTTCTTTTGCTTACAAACATTGTCTCTGAAGATAATCCGCTTTACACATCTGAAGAACAATGACAGTATTTTCTTTACAATGTAAAGAATTAAAAAGACTATCAAAGTGTAGAATGCAATTACATCCAACATGAGATATTGGTACCAGTGTAGATCTAGAACTGCTGGCCGCAAATGTGGAGCTCCTCTATGTCTGATCACATACTCTATCCAGTAGATAACATGGTCCATAGTTGGTATTGGCTGGTCTTTAAATATAGACGATCTTTCTTTAATCTTCTCTCGATATCTTTGAAAAAAAAACACAAAATAAAATGAGCCTGATTAAATAATCAAAATGGTGTAATATTTCAAGAATTTAACTTACGATGGATTGTGTAGAACTGTGTCAACTGCTTGTAGTAACTGTACATCAGTGATGGTTTGTTTATTCAAACTCACTCCAATGCCTACAGTCTCGACGAATTTAGCGTTAAATATTTGATCGGCCATAAATGGTAGTACAACCATTGGCATGGCATGGTAGACAGCTTCCATTAGACCATGCAGTCCGCCATGTGTGATGAAGAGTTTGCAGTTTGGATGTGCTGTTAAGTGCAAGAGCAACCAAAATACATTTATTAGATGTCTGCAAAGAGTGGAATCCATTTTGAATGCAATTGCTTGCATATATTTTGAAATTTATATTTCAACAAAGGTTCCGAACAAAGAAAATTTGAGCAGTGATTACAGCTCCCCGTTTTTCATTATCATCATACATAAAGATCTTGCTAATATATTTAACCAGTACTTTTTAATGCTGTTCACAGTATTTCAGTGCTCAACAAATCCAGGGGCGATTAGCATTTAGGGCATAAAACTGCCCGAATATGGTTAAAATTTCAGTGAAATTTACCTGTAATACGATCTTACGAGGTGTGGCTGATATTTACGATTTACTGGTGATTATTTTTACGATAATATTTCAAATAATAAATTCACTCATCACCCCTAGTGTTCAGATGCACTAACACATAATTTGCTAAAGAATATACATTCACACTTACCTAATATTTCCGACTGTGGAAACCAACTTCTAATTTCTATATTTTTACCAGAAACTTTTTTTAATAAACTGGGATCATCCAATTTCAGAAGTACTTTAAGCTTTAATTTTCCTATTGCTGACAATATGGCGTCTTGCGCCAATGGTTCTAAAAATGAAATCTGGAAATATGAACCAAAACTGAGATAGATTACTCCATCTTTAGCATCGTCCATAATCTTCTGAAGGTCCTACAAAAAAATAAAATAAATAAATATTTTTAAAAAGTTCATACCAAGTTTATTATTTTAATGCTTTTTACTCCACTAATAATTTTTAACACCGGGATGCCTTGATACTGCGCGGAAATTAGCTTAATAAATTAATGAAACACTTATTCAACTTTTATCCCCCAAATTTAGCCATCCTTTCCTGGAAGAAAAACCCCTTCCAGAAACAGCCATCCGGAGTGCTTACAATATCGCAAGATATCCTTAAAAGTCCCCAAACATTCGCTTCCGAATGGACTTCTCTCGGATGATTGAACCTTTTTTTGGCGAAACAGACATCCCAATAGAGTAATAATACTCAGCCCTCACATAATCATCAGAATTCACCACACTTTCTACTATGTAGTTGAAATAACTACTCCCTAGTGTCTCAACACTCTTCCAAAAGAGAGGTGTATCCAACAAGGTGTTCTGTAAGAATTCAAAACGTCCAAATCCACTTAGCCAAAAAAAAAAGAACAGTACTTTCTCCGAGAAGTGCCTCGTGTTTTAGAGACTCCCATCTCTACTATTCACTCTCTTTAAAGTAAAGATGTAGAAGGTTGAATTGGAAAGACCCACCAAGGCCATTGTAGGTTGACTAGACTCAAGGTACTCGTCACGCTTGGTCAAAGAAGATTTTGGAAGTCAATAGTTTTTTTTTTTTTTTAAATTGGAGACCTAAGTCTCGTTAATTGCAAGATTTCACGTTGTTTTAGGCCGGTGTACCAAGACACTTTGAATTAGCTAATACAACTCTTTCTCCAAGTACCGGAATTTAAAGATAAAACATTAAAAATTTCCAAATTTACTCACAGCTGGTAGTTTATCAGGACCCTGTGCATTAATACCTCCGAATAGCACAACATTTTTATGCAATGGTACTGGATATCCAACAGCCATATTGTAATCCATCAATGTTAACGATGTAGTTCTCAACAATTCTTGAATCTGAGGTAGATTTTCTGAACCGGGATATTTGAAGTATTCCCTCATGATAGCATCCTGTAATGTTTCACAACAAGGTTTTACACGATACAATTTTCTAACTAGAGCATAATATTTTCACGCATCTACTTACCTGTTTATTTAGATAATACAAATCACTCCCGATAATGTCCAAATAGTAGACTAAAAAATTTAATACACGTTCCAGAAACGTCATATGATCAGAATAGCCTAGTTTATTAAGCGGTGAATATGAAAGTGGTAAGTGATTTCCGGTCAGATGCGCCGATAGAGGGAAAAAAAATGCTGGCATTATGTTTATGATTGGTGCATTAAATTTATGGCCAAATGCAACGAACGGTTCCTGGATGAAAAATGTTTCCGCTAAGATGAGATCGAATTTGGAATCTGTATCGTGGATCAATCTCTGCACTTGTTCAAATTTTAAAGCTCTTGGCATGCTTTCAAATCCAAATTCCCATAGAATAGTTATCTTAGAGATAAAATCATCTTTCGTAAGTATATCTTTTACTATAGATGTATCTTCAAGATTAACAAAAAAATAAATAAATAAAATAAATCTTTTTTATAAATAGTAAATAGTGGAATCAATAATAAAAATTTAACGATAACATACGTGCATTGTACTTATACATATATTTATATCAGTGTATATGAATTCCATACTTACCAAATAAATCATTGAGAACATTAGGAACTAAAATTTCTGTCAGATTAGCGACTGGAGTTTTCTGCGGAAATGGACTGACGAGGGTGACATTGTGTCCTCTAATTGCTAATTCCTTAAAAATAGGCATGAAATTCATTGTATGACTGACGAAAGGCATGGGAACCATCACTAGAATGTTTGCAGTGTTTCCTGAAGTCACTAAAAAAGTCACCAGGATAAGAATGTTCTGCAATGGGAAAAAAAGTGTGATTAGTGGTTTACTGAGAGCGCAAGATAGGAAAAAAGAGAGACAAGATCTATGATGAAGAACTTGCTCGAAAGCATGAAGAAGGATATGTAGAAGACCAACAGAGAATTAGCTATCATAGAAAGATGATAGACTTAAACTTCAAATTCCCTTCTAAAAGATCGTGCTTGATCACATTTATCTAAATTAATCACGCTGAAAATTCAATAACTTGACTAATTCAAGAACATTCATGCATCATTGAGCTCATCACTGAATCCGAGATAGATTTAGTGATTTTTTGCAGGAAACTATGGGGGGGGGGAAATCGTTTTATTAAATCTAAGACAAATACAAGCACTATGTTTACCTGAAACTTAGTCATGTTGTGTGTTGTGTTTACATTAATTGATTATCCTTTCCTGAAAAAAATTGGAATTAATAACATGGAATATTATACAGATTTCTAGAATTGTAGATCCATAAACCTAGAGGTACAAGATGGCAACCTTCACAAGGGCAGTATGGATGTTAGAACTAGTGATGGGCTATTTGAGCGGACTCGTTCCATTGGAACGAGTCCGATGGTGGAACGAGTTGATTCAAATCCCTATTTTTAAAAAAAGTGATTCCGCCCCGCCCCAAAAAATTTAGGCAAATAAAAATGAAAATGAGGCAGCAGAAGGTTTGGAACGATTAAACATAAGAACAAATGTCACGCAATTTATTATATTATTATATCATTAAATGTTAGCTTTCCCAGTTAATAACAAAACTATATTTCTTTAACACACATTGAGTACTATCCCTAATTTCCAATTGCTCTGATAAATATAAAATTAACAACGTAATACAAATATTAACACAAAAATAGGCTAGTCAAATATAAATTAAAGCAATGCAGTTTTGTCATTATCTAGCTTGACCACTAGAAGACTGGAGTTAACTTACTTCAAGAGTATTCAAGGTAGAGAAACGGAAATGGGTAGGAAATTATTCCATAAAAATTCTAACCCTTCAAAATTATAATTACTCATAATATTTATTAACTAAGAATTGAATATCAAGCTTTTAAAATATTATCTTATTGTTTTACAAAAAGAAAAAGCTGTGTGCTTAATCTTAAACTTAGCGCTGGACACTCTTACTCTCATCTTCATTGGCGTAAGCTTGAACGTGTACATGTCAGCTAGACGGTCAAAGTAAAACTGGGCCAAAATTTAGTATTACCTAACTGGTTTACTTAGTGTAGTATCCCTCCCACTCTATCACCTATTTCACAAACATTCATCGATTGAAAATATTTTTTAGTTAAATATTCGTTTCATTGGAATACAAAAAACATTATAACGCTTTCTTAAGATGATTTGAATTTTTAAAATTTGTTTTTGTCCATTACTCTTATAAAATACGAAGAATTTCAAATAAAATATAATATACAAACACAGAATGATCTAGTGTGCAGGTGGAGTCAGTCGTAGTTACCATGACAACGGAACCGTTAAACGACTCCGGCCCAGCTCTAGCATTTTCATTGGTTAAATCCACTGGAGTTGGTGGAGTCGAATCCGGAGTGATTTAAATCCTTTTGAAACCGGACTCGTTCCATTTTTTCGTTCACTGAATCTAGCCAATAGAAATTGCTGGAGCTGGAACCGGAGTTGTTTAACGGTTCCATTGCTATGGTAACGAGGACTGACTCCACCTGCATACTAGATCATTGTGTTTGTATATTATATTTTATTTGAAATTCTTCGTATTATATAAGAGTAATGGACAAAAACAAATTTTAAAAATTAAAATCATCTTAAGAAAGCGTTATAATGTTTTTTGTATTCAAATAAAACGAATATTTAACTAAAAATTATTTCCAATCGATGAATGTTTGTGAAATTGGTGATAGAGTGGGAGGGATACTGCAGTAAGTAAACCAATTAGGTAATACTAAATTTTGGCTCAGTGTTACTTTGACTGTCTCACGGTCATGTACACGGTTAAACTTACCCAATGAAGATAAGAATAAGAGTGTCCAGCGCTATGTTAAAGATTAAGCACACAGCTTTTTCTTTTCGTAAGATAATAAGATAATATTTTTAAAGCTTGATATACAAGTCCTAGTAAATAAATATTTCTTTATTTATGAGTAATTATCATTTTGCTTGAAGGGTTAGAATTTTTTTTATGGGAATAATTTCCTACCCATTTCCGTTTCTCTACCTTGGATCCTCTTGAAGCACGTTAACTCCAGTCTTCCAGTGGTCAAGCTAGATAATGACTAAACATCATTGCTTTAATTTTTATAATTGACTAGTCTATTTTTATGTTAATTTTTGTGTTACGTTGTTAATTTTATATTTATCAGTGCAATTGGAAATTAGGGATAGTACTCAATGTGTGTTAAAGAAATATAGTTTTGTTATTAACTGGGAAAGCTAACATTTAATGATATTTTTTAATGAATTGCGTGACATTTTTACTAATGCATAGGGTAAGTACAGAGACCGGAATCGGTGAACGAGTTGTTGGAATCGATTCCAACCCTGGAACTGATTCAAATCCAACGAGTCCAAAGACGGACTCGTTCTGCCCATCACTAGTTAGAACTAAATGAATTGTCACTTTAGTTATCTACTCTCACTACAATCTGTAGTCATATACTATAACGAAACCTATCTTATCTTAAGTATTGGGTAAATAATCTAATCATAATTTAAATTAGCTAATAATGAATTTTTGAAATGAATTGAACTTTTAGGTTACCTTTTTTTTTATTTTTAGTTCTGAACAGTCATATACTGTAACATAGTGTGTTGAGTGGTGGGAGTCTAAGGGACCCGCCGCCCAAAAGGGAAGAAGAGGGGAGTTAGTTGTAGAAAAGTAAGGAGGGGAGTCACCTACCATCCGCCAGGGCCCGAAGACCAATTGGTAAAATATTTTATTTTGAGCTCATTAATTTTAAATTTTAATTAACTTAATTATTTAAATTTTGTATTTGTAGGGAACTTTAACTGTTTTATTATTTTAGTTTATTTTTGGTTTACATAACTTGTAACCCAGCTGGCGTCATTCTTTAATTTAAAGAAATATACTTTGGTTTGTTCAGTTTCAAATGCGTTTTTTTTTATTTTTTATTTGTTTGATATATCACCACTTCTAAGGACAACTATAATGTTGCATTTGGCACCCGCTCCAGGGACTCAAGAAAATTGCTTGTACGAACCAACAGGAGACCCTCTGCGTTATTAATTAACGATTTTGTATAAAATAAATTGATTGGCGCCCGAATAGTAAAAATGTCAAAGAAAAGAGAAAAAAGGGATGGAAGTAACGAAATGGAATCAGCGGAAAAGTTTTCGAGTTTAGAATCTCTGATAAAACAAATGGCAACAGACCAAGCAAAACAAATGAATTTATTAAACCAGAATTTTGAAAGGGTGAATTATGAGGTATTGAGTATGAAAGATACTCTTACAGAAAATAATGACATGGTGCGGGGTAATACGGATCAGATAATAAAAGTGACAAAAGTGGTAGAAGATCTAGAACAAGAGTTAGCAGTTGAAAGGAAGAAGAGGGAGAAAAGTTTCGATATGTTATACATGAATATGAAAACATCAGTAGAAGAACAGAAACATTACATCAAGAACCAAACTGAAGAGTTAAGCAACAACATTTTAACAAAAATTCAAAACCACATTGCCGTGATTGAAGATAACCGAAATGAATGGACGAAAGAATGTGATGGGAAGTTAGAAGACATCGAACAGAGAATCAACAGAATAGAAATGCGAGAACTGCCGAGTGTGCAAGGTGGTGGAGCAATGGACCTGTGTAACATAAAATGCCGAGTTAGGTTTGTGGATACACAGAAACAAAACCCGATAGAATTCTTGAAGGAGTTTGAGCGAAAATATAAATCACTAAGTGATAAGATTAAGATTGAAATTTTCGAACAACATCTAGACGGAAGAGGTATGGCTTGGTTTCAGTTGGTAGTCGATAAAATAAAAACCTTCGACGAATTAAAGCAAAAATTTATCAACTATTTTTGGGACGATGTTGAACAGGGCAAGGCAGTCGAAGTACTTCAAACTGGAAGATTCGATGTATCTGATGCTCGTAAAGCAGATGAATACGCAATGATTGTTTATCAAATGTGCAAGAATGTGGATAAATTTCCAATCTCAGAGACTAAAATGTTACAATTAATAGCTAAACATTTTGGAAATACTTTCGCACAAGCAGTGGTTGTACAAGGTATACAAGATTTCGAAATTTTTCTAAAAGTTTTGAATGGATTTCCGCTTGAAACTATACATCGAGAGTGCAGGAGGTCAGAGTTTAAACCATTTAATGAACGAACATCAAATCCAAGATATCAGCAAAACAGCAATCAACAGTATTCAAGACACAACCCACAATGGCTACCATCAGATAACGCCGAAGGAGCTAAAGGTTCAAAAAACGAGTAAATTCTGTCGAATACCACCAAAATTGTCACTTACGGAAGAATAATCGCGATAAAAGGTATTCGACACAAATGAAAAGGAAATTTAGGCCAAATAGTAATTACAAAGTTTGGATGGAAAATCAGAAACAACTGTTTTCAGCAAAAAAAAAAAAATAAAAATAAAAATAAATAAATTCGTAAAAGGATATAATTATAGAAATATCAATTTTGAAAGAAAATCACAAAATAAGAATAAGATACAAACTGAGTTTTTTAAAAAGGATAACGGCAAATATCAAAGAGTTTTTTATAACACTAACTGGCTTAAAAATAGCAAAGAGCAGAATTCAAGGATTAGTGAACAGAATTCTTATAGAGAAAGAAGTTCAAACGTTACCGACACTGCGGACAACAATATTCAATATTCAAGTAATGGTCATTCAATAGAAGATAATGTTTATGATATTAGTATTTTAACAAAAAGTTGGGGAGATTTACTATTAGATGAAGGAAGACAGGCAGATTCGCAAATTAAGGAAGCTTCGTCCATTTCTCCTTACGAAGAAATGTCTTTTCGTCGGTGGGCATAATGTAACATAGTGTGTTGAGTGGTGGGAGTCTAAGGGACCCGCCGCCCAAAAGGGAAGAAGAGGGGAGTTAGTTGTAGAAAAGTAAGGAGGGGAGTCACCTACCATCCGCCAGGGCCCGAAGACCAATTGGTAAAATATTTTATTTTGAGCTCATTAATTTTAAATTTTAATTAACTTAATTATTTAAATTTTGTATTTTAAGGGAACTTTAACTGTTTTATTATTTTAGTTTATTTTTGGTTTACATAACTTGTAACCCAGCTGGCGTCATTCTTTAATTTAAAGAAATATACTTTGGTTTGTTCAGTTTCAAATGCGTTTTTTTTTATTTTTTATTTGTTTGATATATCACCACTTCTAAGGACAACTATAATGTTGCAATACTTTATCTTGTTATGATTCTCAAGTTCATAACTCTTAAAATTTCTTCAAAAATTTAAGATGTCTTCTTTTGAATCAAATGACCCTTTTGAGGCTTTGGAAGTCTTAGCAAAAACAAAACCTTTCATGCATTAAACTGAAAAGCTGTATATTTTGCAAACTTTCGCTTCTTACCGAACTTATGTAGCTTTAAATGTATTTCTGAATCCAACGACAGAGCAGATCATTATTTAATTACCGTCTATTCTCCATCAACTTCGCCAATTGTTTTCTGGTTGTATCGATCGCAGATCATCCGTATACCCAATTTGAACACCCAATAGTGTCTTACAATTAATTACAAAGGAACATTTTATCGAAGGTAAAGGTTTTAAGATAAATATCATTCAAAGCTAAGCTTTATTAAACAAACTAGATGGAACTTTAAAGGATTGAAACTTGATTAACAAATGACTACTATTATCTTAAATTACCTGCCTAAGATTCAGAAGAGCTTTCCTCACATCATCCAATTTAAGAAATACGAATATTTTCAAAGAATAAGCATTCAAAAAAAGGATTACAAATAAATAAATATCTCAAACATACTTAAAATTTAAACTTCCTGGTAAGGTTTCTACGAGCATAGAATAAAACATTAATTAAAGGGACGAAAAAGAAATTATTTTCTGCAGTGAATTTCAAATATGGATCTCAAAAAACTAAGAAATTAGAAAACTGAAACTTAATAGTCCACTAGGACATAAGGAGTGAGCTTTAGGGAATTGGGTGAATGTTTCAGAAGAGTTTTAAAGATCCAGGAACTGTTAATGAATTTTTAGAAACCCAAGATATTTTTAAAGAGTTCAAAAATGCAAATATATCCTTATTAGGTATATATTTTGGTTTATAATCGCCTTAAATTAAATAAATAGAATTTATTCCTTTTTAGATATCTTTTTGTACGTCCTTTGATTTGATAAGTCCTTACTTTCACAATCTTTATCACTGAAGATAAAGCACTTTATACATCTGATAAACAATGATAGTATTGTCTTTACAATGTAGAGAATTACACCGACTGTTAAGGAATAGAATGCAATTACATCCAACATGAGATATTGGTACCAGTGGAGATCTAGAACGGCTGGCCGTAAGTGTGGAGCGCCTCTATGTCTGATCACATACTCTATCCAGTAGATAACATGGTCCATAGTTGGTATTGGCTGGTCTTTGAATATAGCCGATCTTTCTTGAATCTTCTCTTGATATCTTGAAAAGAAAGAGAAAATATAATTAGCCTGATAAAAATAAGCAAAATAATCGTTAAATAGAAAATCTAAACTCACAATGGATTTTGAAGCACTCTTTCGACTGCTTCTAGTACTAGTTCTTCATGAATGGTTTCTCTTTCCAATTTCATCCCAATACCTACAGTTTCCACGAATTTAGCGTTAAAATACTGATCAGCCATGAATGGGACTACAACCATGGGCACAGCATGGTAGACAGCTTCCATCAGACCATGTATTCCGCCATGTGTGATGAAGAGTTTGCAGTTTGGATGAGCTGTAAATATAGACCCAAATAACAATAATGAAGGGCTCTTCATACTGATTTTGAGGATATAAAATACCTTCACCTAATACTGCCGACTGTGGATACCAAGATCTAACTACTATATTCTTGCTAGAATAATTCTGTAATAAACTGGGATCATCTAATTTCAGAAGTACTTTATATTTTAATTTTCCTAAAGCTGAGAGTATAGCGTCCTGCACAAATGGTTCTAAAAATGAAATCTTGAAGAATGTACCAAAACTAAAATAGATTATTCCATCATTAGCATTGTCCATTATCTTCTGATGATCCTAAAAAAAAGAAAAATGCAATTAACAAACCTTTTGTTCAATTAACTTTTTTAAGCGTTTATTTTGATTACAGATGAAAAAGTTCGATCAAAGTATGAATAAATTCTGTTACAAAGTGATGGAGCTGCTTAAAATAATCACGGTCCTATAGTTTTTTAATTGTATACTTTGTTTTTTCAATTTTTGATTAGCTAATTCTGTCATTAGAATTCAACAGTTCAAATATCAAAGGTAAGTGAGAAGGATTACCGATGAAGAACAGTACTAACCCAGTATCGGCTCCACGGAATATGTTTTTTACATTCTTTCTGTTGATAAACCCAGATTCCACAAATTACAGCACCTTCACGTGCCGTATTAACATTAAGATACAAATCCCATTTCTTTAAATTTTTGTTTTGTATTATGATTGGACAGGTATTAATCTGCAAATAAGCTCGATAATTCTGTCGATATCTATTTCGATTATTCTATCGAATAATCGATTTCTAACCTATATAGGTAGTATATATCTCTAATTTGCGGAGCATGCCGGGAAACGGCTTTTTGATCCTGATTGCTAGGAATGTGTTCGAGAGCTTTCCACACTGGTTTCCTCGGTGATTTAATACGCTTCTGTTGAGCTCAATGAATATCTCAGGCAGCTTTTTTCCCCCCCTTATTAATAAAATTGAATGTGGCTAAACAATTTCTCCCCATTTCAGGTCTTCATTTCTGATTTAAAGCTTCATGAAAATTAAAATTTCGAAATGAACTTACAGCTGGAAGTTTGCCAGAACCATGCACATTAATACCTCCGAATAGAATAACATTTTTATGTAATGGTACTGGATATCCTATGGCAAAATTATAATCTATCAACGTTAACGAGGTATTTCTCAGAAGGTCTTGAATTGAAGGTAGATTTTCTGAACCTGGATACTTGAAGTATTCCCTCATGAGGGCGTCCTGCGGTGAAAAAAGAAAACAAAATATAGGCAACAAATTTAGGGAATTTATCCTAATTAGAAAATTACTTTTGCACTAGGGTACTTACCTGTTTTTCAAGATAATACAACTCACCGGCAACAATATTAAAATAATAGCCAAAGAAATTATTTACTCTTTCAATGAACGTCATACGATCATTTTGAACTAGTCTAGTAAGTGGTGAATATGCAAGTGGTAAGTGATTTCCGCTTAGATGTGCAGGTAGAGGAAACAAAAATGCTGGCATAATGTTCACAACTGGTGCATTGAATTTATGGCCAAAAGCAACAAATGGTTCTTGGACGCACCATGTTTCCGCTATGACAAGATCAAATTTGGCATCTGCACTTTTGATCAATTTTTGTACTGATTCGAATTTTAAAGCTATTGGAATACTTTCTAAAGCGAATTTCCATAACATAGTTGTACCAGAGATTAGATCATCTTTGCTGATCATAGTTTTTGCTGTGGATGAATCTTTATAATAAAAACACAAGAAAATAGTTTAATAAAAACATTTCTTTAAAAAACTTTTTAATGTAAAACAAATAAGTAATAGGAAGTAAAGAGATTTTACACTGACCGAATAAATTATTAAGAATATTCGGTACCACAATGTCCGTCAGGTTTGGTACAGGTGTCTTCTGTGGAAATGGACTGACAACGGTGACATTATGTCCTCTGACGGCTAATTCCTTGAAAATAGGCAGGAAGTTCATTGTGTGGCTTTTAAAGGGCATTGGGACCATCACTAGAATATTGGCTGCATTTCCAGTTGTTATTGAAATCGTCACAATGATAGCTATGCTTTGTAATGAAAAAATTGAAAACTGTAAAAGAAAAAAGAAAAATTGTCATTTTCATTCACTCCTGACTGTGGTTAAACCGTGAGAATATGTACCTAGAGGGGAACTTCACCGGTGTTCTAGACCAGGTATAGCTAACCGATATTGTCTGGAATAAGGATAGTGCCTTATTATAAAACTGGAACGGGGACTGATTAAGTTAGGAATAAAAAACTAAGCCTAGCGGCCTAGATCCACCTATTTATGGAAATATGTACCTGAAAAGATCCTGCAGCCATGTTGTAAGATTTAAAGGTTACAGATTATTCTCTACAAATATTCAAAAGAAGTTATTGATTCAAAAATGAAATGAATTAACAAAATAAAAATCACAATAATTCAAACACGAAAAATATATGGCAAAGAGCAATTAATTAGCACTTAATTTCATTTGCTGTCCTTGGCCAATGAAAAGATTCAAATAAGATAGTACACTGATACCACTACCTGCGGCCTATTATAAGAGACACCAATCTTATCTATAGTACTAGATATACCACAAATATCCTAATTTATAAATACAAATCAACAAATAATAATAGTATTAACGTTAAACATCTAAATTTCACGGAAAGGAATTGGAAGACCATAAAATCTAAGTAATCGGCCAATTAGAGAATTTTAACTATCATTACAAATAGAATCGGCGACATATTGACACGTCCAAATTAAAAAAATGAATCTAAAAAACAAAAGAAAAACTAGGAAATAATAGCTACATTATCCAGCCAATTCATGTATTTACAGTCGCATGAACTTCAGCCGAGCATATGAAAAATGCGCCACCTAAGTTTGAAATAAAAATTAAAAACTGACGAAAAAATAGGACAAATTACAAAGAGTGACATTGACAAAAATGAAAATTACCATATTTTAGCATAAACCATCGATATCTATCAAAAAACATTTAAAATATTGACAAAATATCTCGTTTCCCATTAAAAAAAATTCTATCTATTTTAGCACTAATGTAGAATACAACTGTCACATCAATTGAAAGAAATTTTAACATTGCAGTAGTACAAGAGATATAAAAAGTTAAACTTTACGTACCTTTAACATACTTTAAACTTTGTATCGTAATATCTCCATTTCTATCAAAGGGATTTTTATCTAATTTGGCTCTTTTGTAGAGTTTAATTATCTGTAGAATAGAGTGAAATATGAACATTTTAGCTTCATTAGTATAGGAGATATAAGAAGTTAAACTTTACGTACCTTTAACATACTTTAAACTTTGTATCGTAATATCTCCATTTCTATCAAAGGGATTTTTATCTAATTTGGCTCTTTTGTAGAGTTTAATTATCTGTAGAATAGAGTGAAATATGAACATTTTAGCTTCATTAGTATAGGAGATATAAGAAGGTAAAGTTTAGGTATCTTTCACATACTCTAAACTTTGAATCGTAATATCTCCATTTCTATCGAAGGGATTTCTATCTAATTTGGCTCCTTTGTAGAGTTTAATTATCTGTAGATTCGAGTGTAATATGAACATTCTTGCTGCAGTAGTATAGGAGAAATAAGAAGTTAAAGTTTAGGTATCTTTCACATACTTTAAACTTTGAATCGTAATATCTCCATTTCTATCGAAGGGATTTTTATTTAATTTGGCTCTATTGTAGAGTTTAGCTATCTGAACAGTAGAGTGAAATATTAACATTCTAGCTGGATTAGTACAGGAGATATAAGAAGTTAAAGTTTATGTATCTTTCACATACTCTAAACTTTGATTCGTAATATCTCCATTTCTATCGAAGCGATTTGTATCTAATTTCGCTATTTGGCTCTTTTGTAGAGTTTAATTATCTGTAGAATAGAGTGAAATATGAACATTTTAGCTTCATTAGTATAGGAGATATAAGAAGCTAAAGTTTAGGTATCTTTCACATACTCTAAACTTTGAATCGTAATATCTCCATTTCTATCGAAGGGATTTCTATCTAATTTGGCTCCTTTGTAGAGTTTAATTATCTCTAGATTCGAGTGTAATATGAACATTCTTGCTGCAGTAGTATAGGAGATATAAGAAGTTAAAGTTTTTGTATCTTTCAGATTCTCTAAACTTTGATTCGTAATATTTCCATTTCTATCGAAGGGATTTCTATCTAATTTGACTCAATTGTGGAGTTTAACTATCTGTAAAATAGAGTGAAATATTAACATTCTAGCTTCATTAGTATAGGAGATATAAGAAGTTAAAGTTTAGGTATCTTTCACATACTCTAAACTTTGAATCGTAATATCTCCATTTCTATCGAAGAGATTCCTATCTAATTTGGCTCTTTTGTAGAGATTAACTATCTGTACAATAGAGTGAAATATTAGCATTCTAGCTTCATTAGTATAGGAGATATAAGAAGTTAAAGTTTAGGTATCTCTCACATACTCTAAACTTTGAATCGTAATATCTCCATTTCTATCGAAAGAATTTCTATCTAATTTGACTCAATTGTGGAGTTTAACTATCTGTACAATAGAGTGAAATATTAACGTTCTAGCTGTATTAGTATAGGAGATATAAGAAGTTAAAGTTTAGGTATCTTTCACATACTCTAAATTTTGATTGGTAATATCTCCATTTCTATAGAAGCGATTTCTATCTAATTTCGCTATTTTCTAGAGTTTAACTATCTCTACAATTGAATGAAATTTTAACATTCTAGCTGTATTAGTATAGGAGATATAAGAAGTTAAAGTTTACGTAACTTTCGAATAATCTAAATATTGATTCGTAATATCTCCATTTCTATCGAAGGGATTTCTATCTAATTTGGCTATTTTCTAGAGTTTAACTATCTCTACAATTGAATGAAATTTTAACATTCTAGCTGTATTAGTATAGGAGATATAAGAAGTTAAAGTTTACGTATCTTTCACTTACTCTAAACTTTGATTCGTAATATCTCCATTTCTATCAAAGGGATTTCTATCTTATTTTGCTCAATTGTAGAGTTTAACGATCTGTACAATAGAGTGAAATATTAACATTCTAGCTGTATTAGTATAGGAGATATAAGAAGTTAAAATTAAGGTATCTTTCACATACTCTAAACTTTGATTCGTAATATCTCCATTTCTATCGAAGCGATTTGTATCTAATTTCGCTATTTTCTAGAGTTTAACTATCTCTACAATTGAATGAAATTTTAATATTCTAGCTGCAGTAGTTCATGAGATATAACAAGGTAAATTTTACGTATATTTCATATACTTTAAACATTGAATCGTAATAACTCCATTTCCATCAAAGGGATTTTTATTTAATTTGGCTCTTTTGTAGTGTTTAGATATCTGTGCCATAGAGTGAAATATTAATATTCTAGCTGTATTAGTATAGGAGATATAAGAAGTTAAAGTTTACGTATCTTTCACATACTCTATATATTGATTCGTAATATCTCCATTTCTATCGAAGGGATTTCTATCTAATTTTGCTATTTTCTAGAGTTTAACTATCTCTACAATTGAATGAAATTTTAATATTCTAGCTGCAGTAGTTCATGAGATAAAAGAAGTTAAAGTTTAGGTATCTTTCACATACTTCAAAACTTTGAATCGTAATATCTCCATTTCTATCGAAGGGATTTTTATTTAATTTGGCTCTAATGTAGAGTTTAGCTATCTGAACAGTAGAGTGAAATATTAACATTCTAGCTGGATTAGTATAGGAGATATAAGAAGTTAAAATTTATGTATCTTTCACATACTCTAAATTTTGATTCGTAATATCTCCATTTCTATCGAAAGGATTTCTATCTAATTTGGCACAATTGTAGAGTTTAACTACCTGTACAATAGAGTGAAATATTAACATTCTAGCTGTATTAGTATAGGAGATATAAGAAGGTAAATTTTACGTATCTTACACATACTTTAAACTTTGAATCGTAATATCTCCATTTCTATCGAAGGGTTTTCTATCTAATTTGGCTTAATTGTGGAGTTCAACTATCAGTACAATAGAGTGAAATATTAACCTTCTAGATGTATTAGTATAGGAGATATAAGAAGTTAAAGTTTACGTAACTTACACATAATCTAAATATTGATTCGTAATATCTCCATTTCTATCGAAGGGATTTCTATCTAATTTGGCTATTTTCTAGAGTTTAACTATCTCTACAATTGAATGAAATTTTAACATTCTAGCTGTATTAGTATAGGAGATATAAGAAGTTAAAGTTTAGGTATCTTTCACATACTCTAAACATTGATTCGTAATATCTCCATTTCTATCAAAGGGATTTCTATCTAATTTTGCTCAATTGTAGAGTTCATCGATCTGTACAATAGAGTGAAATATTAACATTCTAGCTGTATTAGTATAGGAGATATAAGAAGGTAAATTTTACGTATCTTACACATACTTTAAACTTTGAATCGTAATATCTCCATTTCTATCGAAGGGTTTTCTATCTAATTTGGCTCCTTTGTAGAGTTTAATTATCTCTAGATTCGAGTGTAATATGAACATTCTTGCTGCAGTAGTATAGGAGATATAAGAAGTTAAAGTTTTTGTATCTTTCAGATTCTCTAAAATTTGATTCGTAATATTTCCATTTCTATTGAAGGGATTTCTATCTAATTTGACTCAATTGTGGAGTTTAACTATCTGTAAAATAGAGTGAAATATTAACATTCTAGCTTCATTAGTATAGGAGATATAAGAAGTTAAAGTTTAGGTATCTTTCACATACTCCAAACTTTGAATCGTAATATCTCCATTTCTATCGAAGAGATTCCTATCTAATTTGGCTCTTTTGTTGAGATTAACTATCTGTACAATAAAGTGAAATATTAGCATTCTAGCTTCATTAGTATAGGAGATATAAGAAGTTAAAGTTTAGGTATCTCTCACATACTCTAAACTTTGAATCGTAATATCTCCATTTCTATCGAAGAGATTTCTATCTAATTCGGCTCATTTGTAGAGATTAACTATCTGTACAATAGAGTGAAATATTAGCATTCTAGCTTCATTAGTATAGGAGATATAAGAAGTTAAAGTTTAGGTATCTTTCACATACTCTAAATTTTGATTGGTAATATCTCCATTTCTATAGAAGCGATTTCTATCTAATTTGGCTCCTTTGTAGAGTTTAATTATCTCTAGATTCGAGTGTAATATGAACATTCTTGCTTCATTAGTATAGGAGACATAAGAAGTTAAAGTTTAGGTATCTTTCACATACTCTAAATTTTGATTGGTAATATCTCCATTTCTATAGAAGCGATTTCTATCTAATTTGGCTCCTTTGTAGAGTTTAATTATCTCTAGATTCGAGTGTAATATGAACATTCTTGCTGTATTAGTATAGGAGATATAAGAAGTTAAAGTTTACGTATCTTACACATACTTTAAACTTTGAATCGTAATATCTCCATTTCTATCGAAGGGAATTCTATCTAATTTGGCTTAATTGTGGAGTTCAACTATCAGTACAATAGAGTGAAATATTAACCTTCTAGATGTATTAGTATAGGAGATATAAGAAGTTAAAGTTTACGTAACTTACACATAATCTAAATATTGATTCGTAATATCTCCATTTCTATCGAAGGGATTTCTATCTAATTTGGCTATTTTCTAGAGTTTAACTATCTCTACAATTGAATGAAATTTTAACATTCTAGCTGTATTAGTATAGGAGATATAAGAAGTTAAAGTTTACGTATCTTTCACATACTCTAAACATTGATTCGTAATATCTCCATTTCTATCAAAGGGATTTCTATCTAATTTTGCTCAATTGTAGAGTTCATCGATCTGTACAATAGAGTGAAATATTAACATTCTAGCTGTATTAGTATAGGAGATATAAGAAGGTAAATTTTACGTATCTTACACATACTTTAAACTTTGAATCGTAATATCTCCATTTCTATCGAAGGGTTTTCTATCTAATTTGGCTCCTTTGTAGAGTTTAATTATCTCTAGATTCGAGTGTAATATGAACATTCTTGCTGCAGTAGTATAGGAGATATAAGAAGTTAAAGTTTTTGTATCTTTCAGATTCTCTAAAATTTGATTCGTAATATTTCCATTTCTATTGAAGGGATTTCTATCTAATTTGACTCAATTGTGGAGTTTAACTATCTGTAAAATAGAGTGAAATATTAACATTCTAGCTTCATTAGTATAGGAGATATAAGAAGTTAAAGTTTAGGTATCTTTCACATACTCCAAACTTTGAATCGTAATATCTCCATTTCTATCGAAGAGATTCCTATCTAATTTGGCTCTTTTGTTGAGATTAACTATCTGTACAATAAAGTGAAATATTAGCATTCTAGCTTCATTAGTATAGGAGATATAAGAAGTTAAAGTTTAGGTATCTCTCACATACTCTAAACTTTGAATCGTAATATCTCCATTTCTATCGAAGAGATTTCTATCTAATTCGGCTCATTTGTAGAGATTAACTATCTGTACAATAGAGTGAAATATTAGCATTCTAGCTTCATTAGTATAGGAGATATAAGAAGTTAAAGTTTAGGTATCTTTCACATACTCTAAATTTTGATTGGTAATATCTCCATTTCTATAGAAGCGATTTCTATCTAATTTGGCTCCTTTGTAGAGTTTAATTATCTCTAGATTCGAGTGTAATATGAACATTCTTGCTTCATTAGTATAGGAGATATAAGAAGTTAAAGTTTAGGTATCTTTCACATACTCTAAATTTTGATTGGTAATATCTCCATTTCTATAGAAGCGATTTCTATCTAATTTGGCTCCTTTGTAGAGTTTAATTATCTCTAGATTCGAGTGTAATATGAACATTCTTGCTGTATTAGTATAGGAGATATAAGAAGTTAAAGTTTACGTAACTTTCGAATAATCTAAATATTGATTCGTAATATCTCCATTTCTATCGAAGGGATTTCTATCTAATTTGGCTATTTTCTAGAGTTTAACTATCTCTACAATTGAATGAAATTTTAACATTCTAGCTGTATTAGTATAGGAGATATAAGAAGTTAAAGTTTACGTATCTTTCACTTACTCTAAACTTTGATTCGTAATATCTCCATTGCTATCAAAGGGATTTCTATCTAATTTTGCTCAAGTGTAGAGAATTTAACGATCTGTACAATAGAGTGAAATATTAACATTCTAGCTGTATTAGTATAGGAGATATAAGAAGTTAAAATTAAGGTATCTTTCACATACTCTAAACTTTGATTCGTAATATCTCCATTTCTATCGAAGCGATTTGTATCTAATTTCGCTATTTTCTAGAGTTTAACTATCTCTACAATTGAATGAAATTTTAATATTCTAGCTGCCGTAGTTCATGAGATATAAGAAGGTAAATTTTACGTATCTTTCACATACTTTAAACTTTGAATCGTAATACCTCCATTTCTATCGAAGGGATATTTATTTAATTTGGCTCTTTTGTAGTGTTTAACTATCTGTACAATAGAGTGAAATATTAACATTCTAGCTGTATTAGTATAGGAGATATAAGAAGTTAAATTTTACGTACCTTTCACATCCTTTAAAATTTGTATCGTAATATCTCCATTTCAATCAAAGAGATTTTTATCTACTTTGGCTCTTTTATATAGTTTAACTATCTGAACAGTAGAGTGAAATATTAACATTCTAGCTGCAGTAGTTCATGAGATAAAAGAAGTTAAAGTTTACGTATCTTTAACATACTCTAAACTTTGATTCGTAATATCTTCATTTCTATCGAAGGAATTTCTAACTAATTTGGCTCAATTGTAGAGTTTAACTATCTGTACAATAGAGTGAAATATTAACATTCTAGCTTCTGTAGTACAAGAGATATAAGAAGGTAAATTTTACGTATCTTTCACATACTTTAAACTTTGAATCGTAATACCTCCATTTCTATCGAAGGGATATTTATTTAATTTGGCTCTTTTGTAGTGTTTAACTATCTGTACAATAGAGTGAAATATTAACATTCTAGCTGTATTAGTATAGGAGATATAAGAAGTTAAATTTTACGTACCTTTCACATCCTTTAAAATTTGTATCGTAATATCTCCATTTCAATCAAAGAGATTTTTATCTACTTTGGCTCTTTTATATAGTTTAACTATCTGAACAGTAGAGTGAAATATTAACATTCTAGCTGCAGTAGTTCATGAGATAAAAGAAGTTAAAGTTTACGTATCTTTAACATACTCTAAACTTTGATTCGTAATATCTTCATTTCTATCGAAGGAATTTCTAACTAATTTGGCTCAATTGTAGAGTTTAACTATCTGTACAATAGAGTGAAATATTAACATTCTAGCTTCTGTAGTACAAGAGATATATAAAGTTAAAATTTACGTACCTTTCACATACTTTAAATTTTGTATCGTAATATCTCCATTTCTATCGAAGAGATTTTTATATACTTTGGCTCTTTTGTAGAGTTTAACTATCTGAACAGTAGAGTGAAATATTAACATTCTAGCTGGATTAGTATAGGAGATATAAGAAGTTAAAGTTTACGTAACTTTCGAATAATCTAAATATTGATTCGTAATATCTCCATTTCTATCGAAGGGATTTCTATCTAATTTGGCTATTTTCTAGAGTTTAACTATCTCTACAATTGAATGAAATTTTAACATTCTAGCTGTATTAGTATAGGAGATATAAGAAGTTAAAGTTTACGTATCTTTCACTTACTCTAAACTTTGATTCGTAATATCTCCATTGCTATCAAAGGGATTTCTATCTAATTTTGCTCAAGTGTAGAGAATTTAACGATCTGTACAATAGAGTGAAATATTAACATTCTAGCTGTATTAGTATAGGAGATATAAGAAGTTAAAATTAAGGTATCTTTCACATACTCTAAACTTTGATTCGTAATATCTCCATTTCTATCGAAGCGATTTGTATCTAATTTCGCTATTTTCTAGAGTTTAACTATCTCTACAATTGAATGAAATTTTAATATTCTAGCTGCCGTAGTTCATGAGATATAAGAAGGTAAATTTTACGTATCTTTCACATACTTTAAACTTTGAATCGTAATACCTCCATTTCTATCGAAGGGATATTTATTTAATTTGGCTCTTTTGTAGTGTTTAACTATCTGTACAATAGAGTGAAATATTAACATTCTAGCTGTATTAGTATAGGAGATATAAGAAGTTAAATTTTACGTACCTTTCACATCCTTTAAAATTTGTATCGTAATATCTCCATTTCAATCAAAGAGATTTTTATCTACTTTGGCTCTTTTATATAGTTTAACTATCTGAACAGTAGAGTGAAATATTAACATTCTAGCTGCAGTAGTTCATGAGATAAAAGAAGTTAAAGTTTACGTATCTTTAACATACTCTAAACTTTGATTCGTAATATCTTCATTTCTATCGAAGGAATTTCTAACTAATTTGGCTCAATTGTAGAGTTTAACTATCTGTACAATAGAGTGAAATATTAACATTCTAGCTTCTGTAGTACAAGAGATATAAGAAGGTAAATTTTACGTATCTTTCACATACTTTAAACTTTGAATCGTAATACCTCCATTTCTATCGAAGGGATATTTATTTAATTTGGCTCTTTTGTAGTGTTTAACTATCTGTACAATAGAGTGAAATATTAACATTCTAGCTGTATTAGTATAGGAGATATAAGAAGTTAAATTTTACGTACCTTTCACATCCTTTAAAATTTGTATCGTAATATCTCCATTTCAATCAAAGAGATTTTTATCTACTTTGGCTCTTTTATATAGTTTAACTATCTGAACAGTAGAGTGAAATATTAACATTCTAGCTGCAGTAGTTCATGAGATAAAAGAAGTTAAAGTTTACGTATCTTTAACATACTCTAAACTTTGATTCGTAATATCTTCATTTCTATCGAAGGAATTTCTAACTAATTTGGCTCAATTGTAGAGTTTAACTATCTGTACAATAGAGTGAAATATTAACATTCTAGCTTCTGTAGTACAAGAGATATATAAAGTTAAAATTTACGTACCTTTCACATACTTTAAATTTTGTATCGTAATATCTCCATTTCTATCGAAGAGATTTTTATATACTTTGGCTCTTTTGTAGAGTTTAACTATCTGAACAGTAGAGTGAAATATTAACATTCTAGCTGGATTAGTATAGGAGATATAAGAAGTTAAATTTTACGTACCTTTCACATCCTTTAAAATTTGTATCGTAATATCTCCATTTCAATCAAAGAGATTTTTATCTACTTTGGCTCTTTTATATAGTTTAACTATCTGAACAGTAGAGTGAAATATTAACATTCTAGCTAGATTAGTATAGGAGATATAAGAAGTTAAATTTAGGTATCTTTCACATACTCTAAAGTTAGATTCGTAACATCTCCATTTCTATCGAAGCGATTTCTATCTAATTTGGCTATTTTCTAGAGTTTAACTATCTCTACAATTGAATGAAATTTTAATATTCTAGCTGCCGTAGTTCATGAGATATAAGAAGGTAAATTTTACGTATCTTTCACATACTTTAAACTTTGAATCGTAATACCTCCATTTCTATCGAAGGGATATTTATTTAATTTGGCTCTTTTGTAGTGTTTAACTATCTGTACAATAGAGTGAAATATTAACATTCTAGCTGTATTAGTATAGGGGATATAAGAAGTTAAATTTTACGTTCCTTTCACATCCTTTAAAATTTGTATCGTAATATCTCCATTTCAATCAAAGAGATTTTTATCTACTTTGGCTCTTTTATATAGTTTAACTATCTGAACAGTAGAGTGAAATATTAACATTCTAGCTGCAGTAGTTCATGAGATAAAAGAAGTTAAGGTTTACGTATCTTTAACATACTCTACACTTTGATTCGTAATATCTTCATTTCTATCGAAGGAATTTCTATCTAATTTGGCTATTTTCTAGAGTTTAACTATCTCTACAATTGAATGAAATTTTAATATTCTAGCTGCCGTAGTTCATGAGATATAAGAAGGTAAATTTTACGTATCTTTCACATACTTTAAACTTTGAATCGTAATACCTCCATTTCTATCGAAGGGATATTTATTTAATTTGGCTCTTTTGTAGTGTTTAACTATCTGTACAATAGAGTGAAATATTAACATTCTAGCTATTGTAGTACAAGAGATATATAAAGTTAAAATTTACGTACCTTTCACATACTTTATATTTTGTATCGTAATATCTCCATTTCTATCGAAAAGATTTTTATCTACTTTGGCTCTTTTATATAGTTTAACTATCTGAACAGTAGAGTGAAATATTAACATTCTAGCTGGATTAGAATAGGAGATATAAGAAGTTAAATTTAGGTATCTTTCACATACTCTAAAGTTAGATTCGTAACATCTCCATCTCTATCGAAGCGATTTCTATCTAATTTGGCTATTTTCTAGAGTTTAACTATCTCTACAATTGAATGAAATTTTAATATTCTAGCTGCAGTAGTTCATGAGATATATGAAGGTAAATTTTACGTATCTTTCACATACTTTAAAATTTGATCGTAATATCTCCATTTCTATCGATGGGATTTCTATCTAATTTGGCTGAATTGTAGAGGTTAACTATGTGTACAGTAGATTGAAATATTAACATTCTAGCTGCATTATTACAAGAGATATGAGACATTATAGTTTAGGTATCTTTCACATACTGTAAACATTGATTCGTAATATCTCCATTTCTATCGAAGGGATTTTTATTTAATTTGGCTCTTTTGTAGAGTTTTGCTATCTGTGCAATAGAGTGAAATATTAACATTCTAGCTGCATTATGACAGGAGATATAAGACATTATAGTTTACGTATCTTTCACATACTCTAAACTTTGATTCGTAATATCTCCATTTCTATCGAAGGGATTTTTATTTAATTTGGCTCTTTTTTAGAGTTTAGCTATCTGTGTAATAGAGTGAAATATTAACATTCTAGCTGCATTATTACAGGAGATATAAGAAATTATAATTTACGTATCTTTCACATACTCTAAACTTTTTATTAGTAATATCTCCATTTCTATCGATGGGATTTCTATCTAATTTAGCTATTTTCTTGAGTTTAACTATCTGAACAGTAGAGTGAAATATTAACATTCTAGCTGGATTAGTATAGGAGATATAAGAAGTTAAATTTTAGGTATCTTTCACATACTCTAAAGTTTGATTCGTAATATCTCCATTTCTATCGAAGCGATTTCTATCTAATTTGGCTCTATTGTAGAGTTTAGCTATCTGTGCAATAGAGTGAAATATTAACATTCTAGCTGCAGTAGCATAGGAGATATAAGAAGGTGAAGTTTAGGTGTTTCACATACTCTAATGTTTGAATCGTAATATCTCCATTTCTATCGAAGGGATTTCTATCTAATTTGGCTCTTTTGTAGAGTTTAATTATGTGTAGAATGGAGTGAAATATTAACATTCTAGTTGCAGTAGTATAGGAGATATAACAAGTTAAAGTTTAGGTATCTTTCACATACTCTAAACTTTGAATCGTAATATCTCCATTTTTATGAATAGGAATTTCGTGTAATTCCTAAATTTGAAATCGTTCATTAAGTTCACTAAACCATCAGTGGGTCAATTGCCTTTGTACATTTTCATATTAGACAAAGGTACATATAGAGTCGATCTAATTTGTGAAAAATAAGAAATAAAAACCACTGGAAATAGGGGGAAATTGAAGCTTACTTCACTATATAAGACTGCTGGTTCTGTATTTGATCAAGAGTTTGGACGATGTTTAATTTTTGTAAATATTATTTAGGCGTTAAATTAATATTATAATATTTCAATTATAAGTTTGAATGTGGAAAGTACACTTTTCAGATTTCTTTGCAGAATAAAGAAGAAAAAAATTGAAATTTTTAGAAAGGAAAGTAGTTTTCTTCTAAAATTTACATTTCAGTGAAATTTATGGAGTTGCGAACTTTTATTGTTAGAGAGGAATTATTTCTGTAATTAGGATTTTTTTAAATAAAAGTTTATTAGTTTTCTAATTTTAATGGTTGTAGTGAGTTTGATTTCTATTATTCTGTTATTCACTTTGGATAAGCTATTATTTATACAGAATGTTACTTGGATTAGATTAATTAGATAAATATTTTAATCGTGTATTACACAATACAATAAATTACAATTTATTCCTTTTTTGACTTCCTTTTATACGTCCTTTTATTTGATACATCCTTTTTTTTACTAACTTTATCACCGTACAGAACTGCCTTTACACATCCGATCAACAATGATAATATTTTCTTCAATATATAAAGAATTACACAGACCGAAAAGATACAGAATGCAATCACATCCAACATGAGATATTGGTACCAGTGTAGATCTAGAACTGCTGGCCGCAAATGTGCAGCTCCTCTATGTCTGATCACATACTCTATCCAGTAGATAACATGGTCCATAGTTGGTATTGGCAGGTCTTTAAATATAGACGATCTTTCTTGAATCTTCTCTTGATATCTTTGGAAAAAAAAATAAATAAATAACAATAAAATGAGCCTGATTAAATAATCAAAATGGTCTACATAACTCACGTTGGATTGTGAAGCACTCTATCGACTGCTTCTAGAAGTAACTCTGTAGTAATGGAATTTTTATCCAGACTGTAGCCGATCCCCTCGTTTACTATAAATTTAGCATTATAATTCTGGTCACCTCTGAGTGGAATTACAACCATTGGCACAGCATGGTAGACAGCTTCCACCAGACCATGCATTCCGCCGTGTGTGATGAAGAGTTTGCAGTTTGGATGAGCTGTGAATATAGACCAAGATAGACTGGTTATATAGATTTATTTATTTATTTTGTAGATTTACAATGAGTTAAAGACTTACCTAATACTGCCGACTGTGGAAACCAATTTCTAACTACTTCGTTCTTGCTAGAATAATTCTGTAATATGCTGGAATTCTCTGCTTTTAAAAGTACTTTATATTTTAATTTTCCTAAAGCTGAGAGTATAGCGTCCTGCATAAATGGTTCTAAAACTGTTATATCAAAATAGGAACCGAAACTCAAGTAGATTACTCCTGATTTGGCGTTGTCCAGGATCTTCTTTAGGTCCTGCAATAAACATTTTATTTATTAAATTCTCTTTCTGCTTAGTAGGAGAGAACTCACTTTTACAGCTTACTCAGTTCGAAATAGTCGGATTTTTGAAGGATTTTTTTTTTTAAGTGAAAATAGAACAACAGATGACCTTATTAGATCGATTTTTCAGACACCCACTAGCATTTATGGATAGTATATAAATAGAAATTTTCCGCACGAATCTCTGATGACTGGAATAATAATAACCAGTAAGAAAGTGACAATGAAAGCTATTCCTAGTGTCAACGCTTTCGCACCTTAAGGTCCCTGGTTGTTCTAAGGACAACTGCTCCAGATTAAGAAACTCGTATCCTCTAGGAAAGGTATTTGAAAGATGGAATCTAGCAGTCTGGGATAACCACTAACGGTAGTCAATGCAATCTCCTTCGATGTCCTATCCAGAAATTAAAGATAATGCTTGAGGTTAAGAATTTTGGAGTTCTACATCCCTTCTATAACTGGTAACCTAGAAACGATAAATTCTGCTCTTACACTCGATAACTATCCAGGTTCTTAAGGTAAGCATCAAGAAGGAGTTGGCAGTTAAGGATAACCACTTTCAGATTGAAAATACCTTCCTTCAAACATCCCGCAGGGAGGTACCCTTTTCCAACATCTGGAAACTACCCAAATTCTCAAAGAGGTTCTGAGAAATAAGGTGAGCCTAAATTTCGATATAGCCCTGTACATTGCCAGAGTGTAAAGCATCACCCAATGAGCTACCCGATTTAAAACCTGGCACTACTCTGGGTACAGGAGGGGATACACTGCTCCTTGTGACAAACACACATTCTATTAGAAAATACAAGACACTCGAGGTAGTGTTACTAGGTTTTAGGACATTAAGGAATTTAATACCCTAACAATCATCCAACGCACCACAAAATTGTTACACTCACTTCTGGAAGTTGCTGGACATCTTGGACATTAATACCTCCGTATGGAATAACATTCTTTTGCAATGGTTCAGGATAACCAATAGCTGTATTCTGTTCTATCAACGTTAACGAGATATTTCTCAGAAGGTCTTCAATTGGAGGTAGATTTTCTGAACCTGGATACTTGAAGTATTCCCTCATGAGGGCTTCCTGTGATAAAAAAAAAAAGTACAGCTGATTAAATAACTTAATGTCTGCAGTCAGCTGACTCTTTACGTAACAAATATTTTTGTAAAATCATTATCATAAAAAAAAAAAATAAATAACCTTACGCTTACCTGTTTCTTTAAATAATACAAATTCCCAACAACTATATCCCAATATTGGAAAGCAAAATTGATGGCTCTTTCCATAAACGTCATACGATCATTGAACTTGGAGAATGCAGTAGTGTAGTGATTACCATTTAGAAAAGCCGTTTTTGGAAAGAAATATGACTGCATTATCCCTATAACTGGTGCCTTGAATTTATGGCCAAAGGCGATAAATGGTTCCTGTAGGAACCAAACTTCTGCTATGATCAGATCAAATCTGGAATCTGTGTCCTGGATCAGTCGTTGAACTTGTTCAAACTGTAATGATCTTGTTACACAATCCAGTCCGAAATTCCATAAACTGGTCAGATGGGAGAATAGGCCTTTGTTCAACAGCATGCCAGGAGATGTTATTTGTTCTGCAGGAGTAAAGCGGAAATTAATACTATAAATAAAGTAACACATTTCCTTTTAGTATATATAAAAAAACAAAACAAACTTCAATTTAAGTGCTACTTCAGTATCTAGATGAAATATCAAGATCGAAAAACCTTTTTTCGATCTCACAGGTCTCAACCGTACTTAAATGGGCATTGGAGAAGACTAATTGTTATTATTGAAACAGCTGGCTATTTCATCATTGCTGAAAATGAAGAAATCTGCTCCTTCTAAACCTTCACCAATTGTAGACTATAAGTCGCAATGCAGGGATGGAATTGTGTTGTTGATGTTGATGTACAGCTGTTTTGAGCCCTACCTGGGCTTTAACCCTTTGAACCTTTTACAGCCACTTTTTCCATTTTTGGAATTTCATAATTCTGTTACACGACAGAATCTATTCATAGAAAAACCTTTTAAGATGAACTTATCAACTTGAAGAACTTTATGAAGACGCGTTATTGTTGTTTATCCATTTCCTGCATTACTGCTTTAATAATCTACATATGTATTGTATATACAGGAAACTATTCTACACAACTGTTCGTTATTTGAGATACGTTATTGCGGAACATATACCAACGTAACAAATAAATAAAGCCTCTGGGCCAAGCAAATGAACACTTTTCACCTTAATATAAGAATTGAATACTTACTTGATAATTCCTCAAGAAAATTTGGAACCACAATGTCCGTCAGGTTTGGTACTGGAGTTTTCTGTGGAAATGGACTGACAACGGTCACATTATGTCCTCTTTTTGCTAGCTCTTTGAATATTGGTTGAGAGTTCATTGTATGGCTTTTGAAGGGCATTGGAACCATCACTAGAATGTTGGCTGCATTTCCTAAACCTATGATCAAAGCCAGTAGTAGAATGCTGATCTTCTGAAATAAAAATAAAATAATAATAACAATTATAATAATAATAATTCTATTTAACAGAACAACGTTTGAGTATTATACGATATCGTATGTTGCTTAGAGATAACCGGCAGCCACGTGCAATTAAACTTAGAAAATTGTGGATTTATAATTTATCAATATGTACTTACAAAATTCTAATACAGGTATTAGATGCATACCTATGGGGGAAATGAGGTAATACAAATTCAGATAGGAATAGTTTAATTTTTAGTTTTAATTAAAATAGTTTTCTGACAAAACTTTCACTTACTATACTTGGGTAAAAGAGATGCTATTGTAATCGTGCAGATTTAGATTTTGGTTTTCACTGGAAATGTTCGTTTCAGGATATCTGAGTACAGAAAAGTGACTTTTTGGAAAACATGGGCCTTTTAAATTAAAGAGTAATTCACTAAATCTCATGGATATTCACTTGAAAGGTACCAACACAATCGCTAAAAACATCGAAAATCTAAAAAAGTGAAGTAGTATTTCCGTGTCATGTTTAATCCTGATAAATACTTAACATGTAACAAATCTAAACATTCACTTAAAAGGACACTTTGTAGGAATGCCCAATCAACCTTGCACTTACTCCAATCTTCCCGCGGAAAAGGTTACAGATAAAAATTTTGTAAAACTGCGTAAGCCATGTTGAAAGAAAATTGTAAAAAGTCATTTTTTAGACAATCGATTCATTACATTGGCTACTTCGATTGATTTTCAAAAGAAAACCACTTTATTCGGTCTCAGGTAACTTAAAAAGCGGATATTTCCACTGAAAACTCGATATTTTGAGCGACGATCGCAATAAACTCTAAGAGAAATCAAAACAGAAGCTTTAAGCTGAAATTTAATCGCTTACCTTAAACAACTTTTCAGCCATAACTTAATTAGCCCACGTTTAACTGATCATTAACTAACAATGTTATGTTCAATGCCAAACTCACTATTGCAAGCAATTGTCATTATCACAAATCTTGAAGGTGCACTATCTTATCTCTCCATTGAAGAAGTAACCAACATTAAATGTAAGTGAAAACGGAATGATTCAATAAGAATTCCAATTATTCTGATTTAATATTTTAATTAATTTAATCTTCCGTGAACAACTCACAAGACTTTTACTACAATTCTCAATGTTCTAACTGGTCCATTTTCTGCAGAAAGACGAATATTTGAGACTGAAATAACCTTAAACCTTAACATTCAAATAAACAGAGAAGCCCCTCGCATCTTGAAAACTAAAAATTTAAGCAACAACACATTTTACCCTCTTTCATAGTGTTCACAGATCTACGGAAGCGCCAAAAAATCGAACATCAACCGACTTCAGACATTACAATCAAAAATTCTAAGAACAATAGTTAACGCTCCCTTCTACGTCTCCAATCATACTATACACTCTGATCTAAATATTCCTCTCGTTTCTGAAATAGCACAATCTCGCTACACAAAACTCCACTCAAATCTACCCAATCACTACAACCCTCTTATCCAAAACATGTCTACAACATCACTTCCTTCAAATCCTCATCGCAGACTAAAGCGGCGGTGGCCACGCGACCATCTCGATACAACGCCGACCTCCTAGGATGGTTGCTGTGTAAGCTCGCCAACGTGGCGAACTAACGGCTTCCATCACTGGATGGTCGTCGTTCACTCCACTCACGTCTCTTGGCGCACATGCATGTGCGCGCACGTGTATGTAAGTGCATATATTTGCGTGCGCGTGTATTTGCGCCATTTCCTTACTCTCATCCCTTTTGCTTGTTATATCTATTATAGTTGCAAAATAAATAACTAAAAAAAAAAAAAAAAAAAGTATAATTTAAATTTCATTGAAAAACAATACAAATAAATAAAAAACAGGACATTTATGCTTAAAAAAAAAAAAAATGAGAGCGTCTTAAAAAACAGTACGAATGGTCACCGTACCTATAGGTGAGTACTGGGATGAGAAGTGGGAACCAGCTGCTTTAAGAAGGCTCATAACGTCATAACACATGGAAGCTATCCAGTCTCTCCAGGATGCCAAAAATATTGCAGGTAGTTCCGGATAACCTGCTTCCTTTGCCACACACGTGACGTACCATACTCTCCCGGAAAATGTCTAGGAAAAGAACGAAGCTTGAAAATTTACCACCTCGGTGGGTTGGAATAAATTTAATCGCCTTAATCCCTTATAACTACCCAAACTCTTTGGAAAAGTCTTAAGGAGAGATGAGCGCCCGCAGATTAAGAACTAAGAAAACTTAAGAAGTAAGTGAATTGGTTTTATTCAAGATTAAAGACTTGTAATGGTTATAAAAGAAATAGCTTGAGTTGCTCGGAGAGGATAAAGCTGTTGATGGCGAACTCCGGTAAAGCAGAAATAAGTAGTTAGGATAATATTGATGGTGAGTTCAGCGTGTGCGTGCGTTAGGAGGCCGAGAGAAGAAGTGGCAAAGGACTTGTACACTCTTGGGTGTTCGTATTGAGAGGGGGAGGCATTATTAAGCACTTTGCGGCGGCAATCTTCACTTGGTGGGCACTTCTACAGTCAGTGAAAGTGTTTGTCAGTATCTGTCTAGACGCCGAACAATTTGTAGTAAGCCGCAAAATTTTTTGTAGTTCAAACTCGTTTTCCAAATTTTTTTGGCTCCTATATTATTACTTGAGTTTTAATCTTTTTTTTTTTTTTTGTTTAATCGGGGAAAATTTTATAGTGGAAATCTAGTGACAGTTTTCTAGGGATTTTACACATTTTTTGGGAGGAAAAGTCTCCGATGAAAAGGTAAATATTTTGCTTTAATTCTGGCAACTTTAAAAATTAATAGTTTACAAAAATTCTAATTATTTTTTTGTTTTTGATATTTTTATTTTTTTGACCAGAAATGGCAAAAGTGTGATACAATAAATTTTTGAAACCTCTCTCATTGTCTACAGTAATATAATAATTTTAAATTCCTCCGCCATTAACAGAATTTTTTATTTTTACTCTTAATAAGAAACAATTCGACTTTGTTACACTTTCTGTTCAGAGTTTTCCTGGGAATTACACGTTTTATGGCCTTCTGAGTTAGAAAAAAGTGGTAATCAATGGTCTTTGCTTATTCTTTTTTTTTAAGTATGGAAGCCCCAAAACGAAAAACTGAAAAATGAAATGAACACTTCTGTTATCGGAAGTCCCCTGGATCTCGTCAATAGTTTAATGATGATAAAACGTCCATAAAAGTGCTTCCGGTTGTTTTTTTGCATTGGATTGCATTGATTATCGAATTATAAATTTTCTGTTATTCCTATTAAGTGAGGTTATTACAAGATTTCCCTCCAAGGGAGGGAGGGATTTTCATGAAAACGGCTCCAACTATTTCCCCCCCCCCAGGAAATGTTCCTGAAGACGTTCCTTGGGTAAGCTTACCTTTAAAGTGACCTTTAATCAATGACCTCATCAGCTGTTTGATACTAAAATGAATTAAGTACGAAGGAAAAGTTTCAAATTTGGGGGGAAAAAAAATCTGTGGAGCGGAAGTTACATTAACCATTTTGTTTTTTTTTTTAACAATTTCCCCTTCTTTTTTTCGCATAAATTCTAATGAAAAATTTCGTATCATTGATAATTCTTTGAGAAAGTTGTGGATTTTTGGTAATATTTTCTCAGAAAAATCATTTTTCTGCACACACAGTAGTTGGTTAGGTTTCCATCAAAAAAATGAAATTTTAATACCAATGTACAGGATTTTTCACTTTTAATTTGAGTTAAATGCGTTGAAAAGAAAAATCGCTCCATCAGAAGAATCGAACTCTTTGTAGGAAAATTATCATATAACGCCAAATCGATTAGGTAGTTATACTAACGATAATTAATGGTTTTAACAGCTGATGCGTCTTGCTCCCAGTAAATATTTACAAAAAAAATTGAACTTTATCGGAAATTGATTAAATCGATTCTTGAGAACCTGAGTAAAATATTTTGTTGTTGCTTTTTTCTTGACAAATTTTTCCCCCGATTAGTTTTGTATCGGGTATAAAAATTTCAGGTACTATGTCTTGTAAACTCTTTTACGTGAATTAAATGCCTTGTAAAGTCGATTTTGTACACGTTCAGGAACATTAAATTATCCCCCCCCCCTGGAGGTTTAAATTGGTGACAAATCAACAGTAAATCGAAAGTGTTATTGAATCAGAATGAAATCGAAGTTTCGATCGAAAGACTCAACACGAAAGGTTATCATTTTCCGAGATCAATGTGACCAATGGTTACAAGGAAACAGGATCTGTTTCAATACGGTGCTTTCCATCATTTACTCAGTTCTTTCCCTAATCTTTCAATAGCATTTTCGTTTTAAATCAATCCATTTCTAGTTCACTTTCTGTAATTTCTTGTCAGAAGAAGTATTGCAATGTTACAGACTTTTGATACTGAATTTCAAAGATTTTGGGAGGTATACGAATTCGAATTGTAAATTCTAAATTAAAATATTCACAAATATACACAGAAGTTAAGAATAGAACCAACAACAATTAATATAAATGCACTAATTAAGCCAGAAGAATACATTAAAGAACACACGAGATCAAAAAAAAAAAGAAAACAGAAAACATAAAAAGGAATTAAGCGAACTGGAAATTAAATGAAAGGAGTAAATAAAGAAAATGAAACAAAGCAAAGTGGGAAATGTAATTGATAACAGAAATTATTAAACCATTATTTTTCTATACATTTTTCTTCTTCTACGACTCAAAATAATTTCATGCTTTATTCTGCCTCCAAGCAATGGACCACCAGCCACCTTACACTTGGGGGACTGCTATCCTCTATCTCAATCTCTACTTCCAAGTACCTCTCCTTCTCTGCCACCACAATTCCTTGGCGTCCAACAAATTTAATCATATTAACTATTAAAATAAAATCTAAGCGCCTAGGGCCTGGGAATCGAATCCAGTAACCGCAGTACATCTTTTTAGCTTTGCGGGCCTTGCCTCTAAACCGCTCGGCTATCGTGGCATTTTAACTTTTGCCAAAAATATTTCATTATGAAATTACTTACTGAAATTCAGTATATTAAGAATATCAGTATTTTCAACTTTTTTTTGCAGTAAAAATTATTTGTTTCAGAAAAATTTTATGTAAATTGTGGTACGAAGATCTTGGCGCCCCGGACTGTTTTCTTATATTATTTTGCTTTAAATTTTATGATTATTAATATTTTCAACTACTCAGTTCCAATATAATGGTTGAAAAGAATCTAAAACGTGTGGTAGAGTCTAAGCCTTGTCCAGTGGGTGTCTTGCCAAGGTTGTGTGGCTTCCTACTTAATTCTTTGTCCACTTTAGATAGACTATTTATTTATTTTAATTGGATAGCAATATAATAGTTTTTTTTTTTCAATTTTCCTTTAAAATACAATTTCAATTTAGTGTTAAATATATATGTATATAAAAAGTATAATATACTTGGGAAAATAACCTTATCATGCTCACCCAAACCGCTATTTAAATTTTGATAAAGATCTGCAATACAAAAAATTAAAATTAAATCAATCAATGGATTTGAATATTCAGTTTATTTTTGCAGAATTTTATTGCAAATATTTTATTTTTATTTTTTTGCAAATATTATATATATTTTTTTAACTTTGCAAAAAACTATTGCAGAAATAAAAGTAGGGCATTTTTTGAGCAAGTGGGTAGTCCTCACCTACACAAAATCTTTTTGCAAACTTCTTTTCTTAGCCAGAGATTATTTTTCATAATATATTTATATTTTCACTTTACTGTTACTATTTCCTGTCCCCTTCCATTTTCTGCACAAGGATTTTTTTTTTGAAAAAGAAAATTGCTTCTCTAAAAACATTGGTAACAACTTGTATTGAAAGCAATGGCCGAGCTTTAAAGTTTCTGATATTTTTAAATTAAACTTACTATTTTACACTGCAGCTTCCTTTAAATCATAGAACAGTAGCTTCGACCTTCGCTGATGATATTGGGTATCCTCTCTTGTCATCCCGAACCTTTCTCGGCCTCTAGATACCTCCTAGAAAATCTGTCCTTAATAGAGAAGTAGGGCTTTAAACAAATGGAAGATAAGATTAAATGAACAAAATTTTATTCAAACCACTTTTACGCTCCGACACTTTACTCGTCCTGGTGTTAAATTCAATAACACGTTACAGACAGAGTACGCTACCATGGGGATTACCTATGGATAAACGGAATTCTCGTACCAGAATGGAAAGACTATAGACTAACAGACGATTTCGCGTGCTATCAAGCTTACTTAGTTGTTAAACGATCCAACAATCTTTGTACAAAACTTTGTTGCAACCTATATGAACCCATGGATTAGAGGTGTGGGGTTCCGGTAAGCATTCCAACCTTTATCGCATCTAATTCTCTCAATCCAGAATCCCTTGAAAAATCACCAATGATCCTTATTATGTCTTCAATAATACTATACACCATGATCTATCTATCCTATATCATACCCTTCGTGTCTCGAGATCATCTTCACTATTTCCAACGCCATTAAGTGACGGGCATCTTCTTTAAAAGTCATGTCATCTTATTGTAAAGTTCACATTGGCTTGTAAATTGGATTAATCCATTTTTCAATTCCATTTGCCTATCAAGTCCAAGAGGAGATTTTCACCTTTGATTTACTTACGAGAGAAAAACGTGCCAATTTTCGATTTCGAGTTCACATTGCACCCTCAAGAAACTTCGAATACAGTTATATTTCTACACCCAGTCCATGAATATTACTTGTTGAGCCTCTTTTTCTTTAAAAAAAAAAAAAAGCACTCAAAATAGCCTTTTGCCTAAACACTCACTTTTCGCGCGTTCATGGACATCTGAGACCAAGATTTTCCGATGAAAATTGATTCACGACAAATAGGAAGTTGTCACCAGAGCTCAGTATCATTTCAGCTCAGCCTGCAGTGCTGCTAGAGAAGAGGTTAAAAACAGCTGACTGATACAGAACTAGCGGCTCAGCTGTTTTCCTCAGCACTCATTGCACTCGCTGTGACGCGCCAATGGTGTGTTGGTTAATTTTCGTAGTTGGTCCGCAGTTCCAGGAAGTGGCCAGTGGGCACTGGAACTGTGTAAACATGTGTAGAGCTGCTTACTGAAGTAACAACAATGTAAACAACTCTGGAATTCCAGACCACATACTCCACAGCCGAGAGCCTATTTCTTCTCTGTGTCTATATAAAAACATATATATCTAGAATGTTAATCTGGGCCTTTAATTTCTAGTTTAACAGTTTCATACTTACAGTGTTTGCTTTTGCTTACTTTCGTAAGTGTATTTGTGATAGTGTCAACTTTGGGAGTCCCCTCCTGTCAAACAAAGCATATTTTTATTATTTTTCTTTTAAGCCATACATGTCAGAATATAAATGTGTGACCAAAATGTTAAAAAAAAAAAGAAGCTGAAATTTTATATTTTGATCTGCAATTTCACGATCAAAACTTCCAAAGTCGAAGTACCATTTTAAGGAATCGATTTTTCGTATTTCGATGATTTTCTCAAAAATTTACGTTTTCTTTAACCTTTCTAAACAAATTTTACACTTGCTAATCTGTAATTTTCATTTGAAAAATTTTTCCTAGGACAATTAGTTTCTGGAAAAGGAGGTTGAATTGGCTCTCTTCTAAATTCCCGTCTTAGCCACATTAAGCCTATCCATTTCATTTTCTTAAAAGTCCCCGTAATCGTAGCTTTTCGACAAAATATTTTAAATAAAAGGAAAAATCAATTTTTCAAAGTCGTACTTCCAGTTGGTTGATTGCGACCATAACCTTATTGTCTAACCTAAGCGAACGTCCAACAATATTTTCATTTTTAAAGTACATAAACCCAAATAATTGCTATAAAACAGTTGTTTCGAACTCGGGGGAGCTTAAAACGGATATTTTCAGGCTAAACTCAAGATTGAAAATCTCATCATTGCAATGCTTCCTTTTTAAAAAGAGAAAGATAAATTGAAAAGTCCTGCAAATAGTAATCCCATATAGAACTAAGCGAAAGAGGGCGGTAGTTGAACATTCCACCGTACCTGTCTATTCCTGTTAAGTTTTGAAAAACAATAGTTAGATAAGTTTTTCAGTACAGCACGCAATATATTTTTTTTTATGTCCCAACTAAGTCATCTGTCGAATGATGTTATTTATCTTATATGGTAAACATCCTACATCCATTTCGTCAGACGTTATTTCCTATGTTACAGAATTGAATTATGTTAATCATGTTTGTTTAACAGAAGTTTATTATTCCTAGAAGTTCTCGGTCTATGTGTTATTATTGTACTGCATGAATCATGCACAATTCTTTGAAAGTTTAGGCTAACTAATTTTACGATTCTGTGTTTTTTTTTAATTAAACAGCAATAATTGTTTGCAGAATTTAAAAAAGGAGAAAGTGAGAGTACAAATTTATAGTAAATAATTGATACTTCATTATTATTTATGCAAAATAGTTAATGCATGTTAAAAAAAAGAACACCAGCGCCTACTTGATAAACCCAAGTTGTAGGTTTCATTTGAAAATAACCTTTCGTATGGCTATATTGTAACCCAAACTATTACTTTAGGTTTGTCGTACTAGTTATTATTTAAGCGCAAGAATTGATTATTATCTATTTGTGCTACAATGTGATGACTATTGTTCTGTTTAATTTGTGAATTCGTAGTATTTAATAGTGTCTCTAGTATTTTATCTTCATAGTGAAATCAGTTTTAATGAACATACACAAAAAGAATATTAAATGATTGTGACTGATTTAAGAATTAGATTGACAGATCATAGAAATCCAGATAAAACAGGTTTGTTAATGATTCAGTGTTCCATTAGAAGCTAGTATTTATTATTTAATAAACAAATTTTCATTTCTTTGTCACGTCTTATTCCTAGAAATGTTGATTTTGATTTTCACTAGAAAAATCAGTAGAATTATTGATGATTGAGTGGTCAAAATAATTCAAAAAGAAAACGTATAGGAAGTTCCAATAAGTTACCTGATTTAGGGTCTGCCCACTATCGAACCCAACAATTAGCTTTTATAAAATTCAGCCAAAAGAAAATGCCACTTTGCGATTTCCATTTGTCGTTTTAAACTTATTGTCCATAATTAGAACTACAACTATTATATTTGAAATATATTCTCGATAACGGGAGGTTGGACTTACTTCAGTACAATTTAAGGACTTATTCAGTATTAAATTTTAATGAGGCTAAATACCAATAATTCCAAGTTGAAGAAAATTAGCTATTAGCTATTCAAAATGCATTTCGCTGGTTAAAATTCAGCTTCAGTTTGAGAAACTTTCAATCCAATTCATAATTTTAGCAAGTCATTTATTCCTGTTCATTAGTATGTAGGTGACAGGACCGTGCATTACGTCAAACGGGCGCATTTAAGGAAAGCATTCCCATTGTCTGGATATTTCTCTTCGCGTGTTGACCACCAGCTGTTCAAGACACCACATAGTTCGTGCTTAAGCGAGACAGTTTTTTTTTTTTTTTCCCTGACCTCTGATGACTGCATTCAAAGATCTCAAAACTAAATGCATTTAGTTTACGAAACCTGTAAACTGAAAGAAAGAATGCTTGCAATTTACAACTGTATTTAATTTTAGTCCTGTACGTAATTCCATTGAGTGCCCAAATATGTGTGTACATTTAATTATAATTGATCTGAATTAGTGTAGACTGCGCTCTTGCCAACCAAGTGCCGTCTCCAATTGATTTAAAAATTTCCGGTCGGATTGCCCAAGGGTACCAACTGTACCTCGACCTTCTTTCTTTTTGCAAAGTCAATTAAGGCAAGTTTATTTTTTGCTGCCATAGTTGCGATTAGTTTTAATTTTGGAATTAAAATTAAACAATTAGTCCAATGACTGTGTATCGAAACATTATCAGATTGATTTCCTGATTTGTTGATTTGACCTTTTAATATGTGTTAATCATTTTGTGTGTGTGTGCAATTAATTTGATTGATACTTTCTATTACAACTAGATCGAGGAAGTATTCTCGCGAAGTTTCAGATTCTCTGTTATAACCAGCGCCATTTTATGATGTTAAAAGAATAAAAATCAGCTGACCAGAAATGTCCCTTTGCTGCACACATTTTTTCATTTTTTTGTTTGGAATTCCTCGAAATTGCTTTCACTGATTCTATTTAATATTTTTATGAGTAATCAATATTTTATAAAACTACAAATTTTATTTGAGTCATTTTTTTCTGGAACGTTCAATTCCAGGCTCTGCTTTCGAGGAACTTCTGGAGTTAGTAGAAAATTTTGTGAGTTACAACTTTAGTAACAGTAGTTAGAAAAATAGTTATTTATTTAACAAGTGTGGAAAGTAGTACTTTTCCTCACACGAGGCAGGGTTTACACAAAGTGCAAATTGCCGAGTGTGAGGAAAATACTTTACACTCGAGTTAAATATTATATTTTTTCTGCAACCATTAGGGTTATTAACTAAAAAAAAAGCCAAACAGGAATCACTAGAATCCATTTTAAATTTGTATAAGGTAACACTATAACCTTTTTAACTGTTATAATTAAAAATATCTAATTATTTAATAAAATATTATTTTTATTTCTATATTCCTTTCAATTTTTATTTTATTTTTTAAATATTCGTTTTTTAATTATTTAGATAAAATAAATTTAAATAAGCTTATTAAAGTTTTACAGAAAATATTTAATAACAAAACTTCTTATATCAAGGGAGCACAATAAATTGTTTTCACCCACTAGTGAAGAAAGTGACACTAATGGGAATTTTTCCCCACTAGTGAGGTAAAGTTGGCCATTACACAGCTGATTTTAATTGAGTAATGAAAACATTCCTACATGGTTGCAGAAAAAAGTCTTTTATATTTAACACAAAAATATTTCCTGTTACAAGAAGTAAAAAGACTTGAACAGTTATTTTGAAATTAACGAAATGGTCTGCATAAAGAAAACACGCAACCTTAAAACAAACAACAATGGTAGGCTACAACTGTGGTTATCTAATTAGGAAAAAAACAGGAGCGGCTAGAAACACGCGCATAATAGGTACATAAAACTAATTAGTTTGGGAGGACCCCGCCTAAAGTTTAAGAAAAAAAAAAAAAAATTATCAAAGAGAAGACATCCCAAAATAGTACAGTGTTGCTTTTTACTGTGTACTCACCGACAGTGTTGCCACTTGATTTATGGTTGTTTTATTTACAAAACAATTGACCACACATACCTGTGGCAATCGATCTATTGAAAAAAAAAGAAGAAAAAATCGATGCGAATGTAGTGCATATAGGATGAGTAGTGCAATTATATTTAATAACGTGACAGGTAAATTGTATCAAATTAGGCGGCTATTAGCTGCCAGCATCCTTCTCGCAGCGCCACCACTGTTTGTGCTACATTTAAGTAATAAAAGAGTAGTAGGGGAGGGGGCGCCTCGTTCAATTTTATTGTCTGTTTCTTGATCATTGAAAGTGCGTTTATCTGTTTGTACGTTCATGCAATGTAATTTCTTTAAAAACTCCATTTTTTTTTTAATTATATATATTTTTTTTTGATAGTTAGGCTGACAAAATACTGTGTTCTGCTGCGGATTTTTTTTTTTCATATTTTAAAATATTCCTTCGCTAATCTAGGTTTTCAAGTTTGTGGAAAATTGAGAAAAAGGAACATTTTTATGGATGGATATGAGAACAGCCATTTCCTTTACATCTCGCGAAGCAGCAGAACTGAAATACCTGTCACCAGATTTTTTTCGTAACATTTCCGGTGTTGAGCGCATCAATATTTTTGACGGTGAAAACTCGAAAGTCTAAATTCGGCATGAATGTCAGACTTCCTGCTATGAGAGGTGAGAGGAACCAAAACAGTAACAAACTTACTTTAGCTGGACAACTCGCCAAATAACACCGTGAGAACCTTCTTAGAATTCCAACCCGCTCTTTGGCGAAATGTCAAATATATAAATGGAGAGCCGAAGAGAAGAAAGAGAACTGGATGAAGTGACTTCGACCAAATTGTCTGTTGAATGTGAACTCAGAACGAACGCAGAGCAGTGAGCAACCAGGATAGGTGGCGTGCGTGTGCACGAGTCCTGAACGACCTCGAAGACACACCCACCTGTTGTATGGGCGCGAAATTTCGGCGCGCTGATTACTCACCACTGTGGGGCTTGAAAGAAAATTTGCTTCAACTTTATTAGAATTACGAAAATATGAGAACACAGTTCGCAAACAAAATTTTGCTACTATTATGGTGCCAATGGCTTCTTGAAGGTAATAGTAAGTAAAAAGTAAGTAAAGTAATTGCTAATTTTTTCAGGTAGGCTTTACATCCAACTACCAAATTAGGCGACTAGCAAACATACTTTACTATAAATTTCTCATATTAACCATTAAAGGTATAGACTAGGAATATAGCCTAGTACCGCAATACATCTTAGCTTTGCGGGTCTAGCCTCTAACCGCTCGGCTATCGTGGCGCCTAGCAAACATACTTTACTATAAATTTCTCATATTAACTATTAAAGGTATAGACTGGGAATATAGCCTAGTACCGCAATACATCTTAGCTTTGCAGGTCTCGGCATCTAACCGCTCGGCTACCGTGGCGCCTTTAAAGAGCACAACGTGGTTTATAAGTGTAACTTTTTTTACAACTTCGCAAATGGAATAGATTTCCAGAAATAAGGCATTTTCAGAATCACATTATTTCAGAAATAATTTGAATACAAATTACATTGTACAAACAATAAATAATAAAAATACTAGAAAACAGTATTATAATTATAGATGATTCATTTACTCCAGAGAGGTTGTAATAGGAACTAATATGGTTGTGAATAAATTTCCAAAGAATATATTAGGTTTTGTCTGTGGTGGGTGACTAATTCTTCATCTAAATGAGTAAAACTAGAAAAAAAAAATCAACGATGTTTGGGTAATTATTGTGACTAGAGGAAGTAGAGCGATCTTGTAAGATTTTACCGGAAATGCATGTGCATTGAAGATGCCTGGATTTGTTGTGCAGGATATGGACGGTAATATCTTCTATCAAGCTACATTCGCTTTGGTTCTACTCCATTTCCGTTATACAGAGGTTGGAAGTCCGGGGACTCTTCTTCCTTTTAGTGCTCTCTCCTCCCGTGCATTGCGTCAGTGACTGGAGTGTGGACAGGGAGAGTTGGCTCCAGGTGGTCGTTATCCTTAACTGCCGGCTTCTCCTTCCAGAACTTCTCCGGAAAGAAAATAAGTCAAAATCAGTCGTCCAAGAAAGTATGATTTTACTGAGATTTTTCACGTTCTTTAAAACAGCTCCCAAGATTTTCTGTGAAAAGTACCTTCTTCGAGTACCATTTGTAACGTGCCTATCAGTGTACTGTACTAACACACCACGGCAGACGGTTCTATCAAGACGTAAAATGTGTTGAATTTCTTTTTGTATACTTATATTATTTTATTAATAAAACATTATTATTATTATTATTTTTATTATTATTATTCTTATTATTTTTATTATTATTATTCTTATTATTATTATTTTTATTATTATTACTACTATTACTATTACTACTATTATTACTAACTCACCATCGATAACATAATGAAGGCTCATTAAAAAGTAAAGTAAAGTAATTCCTATTTTTTCAGGCAGACTTTACATCCAACTACCAAATTAGGTGTCGTGGACGGAGGCGACTAACAAACATACTTAACTGTAAATTTCTCATATTAACCATTAAAGGTATAGACTGAGAATATAGCCTAGTACCGCAATACGTCTTAGCTTTGCGGTTCTAGCTCTCACTGCTCGGCTACCGTGGCGCCCTAAAAGAATGCATAATATAATAGGGAATTAAGTATAAAACCGCAATTACAAATCTGAAGAAAATCTCGAATCCAATCGATTTAAATACCAGATTGTAAAGTAGTAAATGTTAACACTTCGAATAGCATGCAAGCTTACGTACGATATGCATTAATGTAAGTGAAAGGTCAGATGCATTTTCATAACAAATTAATTAGCGACAGTAATGCTGAACATGTTGCCCGTCACATATAAACAACAACATGCTCCAAACAGTATTGTTGGGAGTTTATTACTACAGTTTATAAAACTGAGCATAATTTAATGGTACACTTGAAACCATAACAATCCTGCAGATCTGACAGTCACTTAACATTTCTTATAACCTCCTAACCTTATAAAAATAGAGAAATTATAACTTGGTATCAGTAGAGGGTGACGTCATTAAAGTATATACATCACTTGTTGCAGTTGTTGTTGCATCCGGTTTTATAATGTAAACAAATCACTGTACAGTTGCAGGCTATTAATAAATACAAGCGTGTTAACAACATCGCTTAGAGTAAGACGAAATAAATGATTTCTGTGGATCGCATTTTAGATCTATGTATGCTGTTTTTGTTTTTAATTTTCTCGGATAGGAAATAATGCGACAATCTGCAATGGAAATGCGCATGCTGAGTCCTGAGATTCCCTAGACATGCTCTCCATCCTCAGTTTCTCCACTTCACTTCCTGTTTTCGTGATTTCTATGATGTGATGAAGAGATTTGGGACAAACTGGAGCTCTTTAGGTATCCTGCACTGAGCGAGGAGGTATACTCGTTCCTGTAGTGAAGTTGTTCCGAAGGACACTTCCGCCGGTGTCCCTTAAAGCTTTTGAGCTTGAGAAGTAAGTCACTTAGGGCGTGTTTCATACAAATCTTGTATGCCCGGTAGCCTTTGATGATCTAGGAAAACGGCCTACTCCTTTTTGCTCCGTTGCTAAGTCAGGGACCCGATCCAAAAACATCACAGAATTTTTCAAAATACATCACCAAAAATAAAATAATGTTCACCTGCATTGCTATAGTAATCTGACCTGTCATGCACCTCAGCTGCATCTTGATTAAAAAAACTGGTATTTTATTAAACTGGCCGACAAAATTTATTTAGCAAGAAAAGAATTTGAAGAACAATGGCCGCAAAAATATTTTCTATATGGAGATTTCAGTTTTTTGTTGATGTCTATCTTTATCTTGAAATCAAGGTAAACGGCTCGCAAGGACGTTTCTTTAAAACAACTTAAAGGTGGTCTCCAGTTTATCAAGTTAGCACGGTACAATTCTCACAACACTGCGTAATTTTTCATTTTTACATTCTCCCTGCTTCTTAGCGGAAATGGTTGTGAACGGGTTAAATTTTCAAAAATTTACGCAGGAAATGCAAGTTTCGAGAATGCAGATGAATAGCCAATGAAGCGCGCAGTTACTAGATTATATTTCATGTTATTAACTAATCACGTTTTTACGATATGTTTCAGGTATGTCTATTTGAATTAAATTTCTACTTCCGGCTCCGACAGTAAGTACGCATTTTACTATGCAGTTTTATTTTTATTATTACCCCTTCCTTTATGCAGATTATTGCATTCTTGCGGATTTTTCACAAGAAATAAATTTCTGGAGGCCCCCCCCAATTCGAAAATTTAACTTTTAGAAATTTCATCTACCTGATTTATGGTAGTGAGCCACAACTCAATTTTAAACTGTTCATTGGTTCGCTCCAAAATAAGGTTGTAGTAAATAATCAGTCAATCAGAAGTCTGTTTCGTCAAGATGGATTCAGTTCTGCGATAGTTTTTAAGAAAAGGCTACAACAATTTTCCTTTAATTAAAACATTTTACTGGGAAAGTTCAGTGTCGAAGCAGTTCTTAAAAAGAAAATTTCGAATTTAAGAAGAATAGTAACTGCTAATTTTTTCAGGCAGGCTTTACATCCATCTCCCAAATTAGGTGTCGAGGGCGGACATACTTTACTATAAATTTCTCGTATTAACCATTAAAGGTATAGACCGGGGAATATAGCCTAGTACCGCAATACATCTTAGCTTTGCGGGTCTAGTCTATAACCGCTCGGCTATCGTGGCGACTAACAAACATACTTTACTATAAATTCCTCATATTAACCATTAAAGGTATAGACTGGGGAATATAGCCTAGTACCGCAATACATCTTAGCTTTGCGGGTCTAGCCTCTAACCGCTCGGCTACCGTGGCGACTAGCAAACATACTTTACTATAAATTTCTCATATTAACCATTAAAGGTGTAGACTGGGGATATAGCCTAGTACCGCAATACATCTTAGCTTTGCGGGTCTAGCCTCTAACCGCTCGGCTACCGTGGCGACTAGCAAACATACTTTACTATAAATTTCTCATATTAACCATTAAAGGTATAGACTGGGGATATAGCCTAGTACCGCAATACATCTTAGCTTTGCGGGTCTAGCCTCTAACCGCTCGGCTATCGTGGCGACTAACAAACATCCTTTACTATAAATTTCTCATATTAACCATTAAAGGTATAGACTAGGAATATAGCCTAGTACCGCAATACATCTTAGCTTTGCGGGTCTAGCCTCTAACCGCTCGGCTATCGTGGCGACTAGCAAACATACTTTACTGTAAATTTCTCATATTAACCATTAAAGGTATAGACTGGGGATATAGCCTAGTACCGCAATACATCTTAGCTTTGCGGGTCTAGCCTCTAACCGCTCGGCTATCGTGGCGACTAGCAAACATACTTTACTATAAATTACTCATATTAACCATTAAAGGTATAGACAGGGAATATAGACTAGTACCGCAATACATCTTAGCATTGGGGGTCTAGCCTCTAACCGCTCGGCTACTGTAATGTTTTTGATGGGAGAAAATTTCACAAACGGAAGTATCACGTAACTGAAGGAAATTTTTCATTTTTCGTAGATTTCCCCCCCCCCCAAAAAAGTGTTTTGTGATTGTCACTTATCTTCATGTGTACATCAGTTTTAGTTTAAGAACTTTTATTTTATTAAAATGAAAAGTGGGAAAGTCCCGTTCTGTGACGCCACAGAGGAAAGAAAAACCGAGGGCGATTGTACCAATCATAAATCTAACCAGAAACTAACCCATCCCTTGCTTAGTTTGATCAGTTTAAAAGTTTGAGTTCTTTGAGAGGTAAAGTTAGAGGGCCTGCTGAGTTACACATTATCTGTCAAGATTAAAGTCAGTTATTTAATTCTGACACTATTTCTTAATAGCATTAGATCGAGTTGGAGATTACGGAGCAGGTAGAGCAGGCAGCCCCCAGAGCTGTACACGCCATGGCGGCGAGCCTTTGAATTAGATGTCTACCCATACCCCCGTCTTCTTTAAGTTCAATAAATGGTCTCCAGGAATTTTTAAAAGAACTTTAACCATAAAAAAAACAAACTTAGTTTCCACAGTACCAAGATTATACGAATAATTATAAGTACAGGAAATCTGACATAACTACCAACAGATGACGCTACTGGTTTTTGTCCATTAATTTATTTCCTTTAATACGCACATGTGGTTTAATATCTGGGCTTTCTGACAGATTGTTAGCAGTCAGTTGTCCTATTAAAGAATGCTCTGGTGACTAAATAGTATCGATCACGTACTATTGTGCAGGCTTTGTTCTAGGTCTACTATAACTGCCCACATGTCTGGCTTATCAGAATTTATTATTTTTTTTTAGTTTCTTGAAACAGGAAGTCATGCGATCGTCTCAAATTAAACTTTTCATTG